>NC_071393.1:101841803-103041803 GCF_022682495.2 Desmodus rotundus
CTTTTTTATGGGCTAGACGCTCGGCTGGCGCCGCGGGGCATTCCGATTGGTGGGTGCTGCCCTGCGTCACGGGCCTGGCCCCGCCCCCGGCCCGGCGCCCGAGGCGGCCAGGGGCTCTGCGGAGCGCGCTCCCGGAAGGACGCGCAGCTGGGGCGGTGCTGTGAGCCGAGGGGGAGCGCTTTCCGCACCCGTGGAGAGGAGTAGGGTCGGTCTCCTTGAGTTGTTGCGGGACAAACGGAATCCGAAAGGAGCCAAGTGGCTGGACCTGGAACCCGCCGAGGAGAGGCATGGAAAGTAGTATGACTTGAAACTCATGCTTTCGTTAGTTTAAAATATGGGCAGCGCATCCTCTGGCTGGTTTCAGAGGTACCGTTACACCAAGTGGTCCTATCTGAGTCCCTGTATCTAGGAAGATGGTATTTGTGGTGGCCAGAACTTTGACCCTGGGGAAATTGATTTGCAAGCGAAGCTAAACTTCTTCCCTCTGATGTTGATAAAAATTGTGAAACGCTATTGATCAACCGAACTCTTAACCAGTGGCATCTGCTTTGACTGTTTTAAGACTTAAAACTGGACATTTTTTCCTCACTTGAGGGATTATTTCATAAGGCCACTGGTGAGTTTTGTTTTTTATTTTTTATTAATTTTGTTTTTTCTTGAGAGAGAAAGAGAGACGTGGATTTGCTGTTCCACTTATTTATGTATTCATTGGTTGATTCTTGTGTGTGCGCTGACCTGGATTGAACCGTGGCCATCAGGACCTGGCTCTAACCAAGTGAGCTAGCACAGGGCCAAAGGGAGTTTTAAACCATGTATCAACTTATCTTATGATCTGCTCCAGAGAGTTTCTGATGCTGATTTTCTGACATATAAACAAGTATTGCAAGGCTTATGATCAGACAAATCAGGAGGGAAGTCCCCAGAATTATTCTATACTAATAAAGTAGCTCAGTCGTTATAATTAGTATTCACTGAATGTCTGCTCCAGGCATAGCTATGTTCTAAACATTAAGGACAGAAATATGGAAATTCACTGGCCTCCTGCGCATCTGTAATCTAAAGTAGAAGAAATATTCATCTAAATGGGTTTTTAAAAGATAGTTATTGAATTTCTATATACGTTAAATACCAAATTACATAAATCATGAAATATGAACATGCTTTGGAAAGTCTCTTTGTCACTCTCCTAAGTTTTTCTCCCACTGACATTTTCCCCCTTTAACTGCACTGCCCACTGTCCCCTCTCTCAACCATAGCTGGAGACAACATTAAAGGATGGCCTTATTTTTAACAAATGAGAACAAAGATACCAAGTAAGGTACTTTGAAAATGGAGGGATTTAATGGGTATGCTTTCAGTAAGGGTTTACTTTTTGTGGCCATCTTTGGCCTTCTTTTAAAAACATTTGTAAACATTAACTAATATCATATTTCCCAAAGACAATTTCTAATGGAACTTTTACTCTAAAAATTAACATTTACTTATAAACACTGCCACTGAGACATCAGCACATTTGTTGCCAATTGTCAATACAAAGTCACTGGATTTGTTCTAGAACATTTTTACTTGTAAAATGGAGGCAATGTCTTCTAGCTAAATATAAGGAAACTTAAAAATCACCAACATTATTTAAACAGTTCAATAATGAAATGTAAATAGTTTGGTAGTTGTAAGTAGAAAGAAGAGAAAAAGGAGGAACACACTAAAAGAACAGGGACTTGTTCCACAGAGTTTATTAGCATAAAATGGTTCAAAAGTCAAGATACGGGCATTCACAGCCAGGGTTTGTGACAGCATCTATGATTCTAGCCCAGCATGTCACCCATTTTCACCTTGGATCCAAACTGGGAGTTGTTCTCTACCAAAACACCAAGGATTTTTTTCCCCCCCATTTCTAAGATTGTAATAGAGAAACAGGTGAGTGAGATGCATAGCTTCAGAGGTTGAGTACTGTAGGGCTACAGAGATATAGTCACTTGTCAAGGGTAATAGGTAAACTAACATTAGGCATTTGGCAATGGTAATTGGAAAAAGGCAAATTTCTTTAAATGCGCTTGATGAAGGTTCTATATTTGAAATTCAAACTTTTGAGGAGATTCTGGATCAAGGTGGAAAGGTACACAAGAGAAGTATCCTTATCCCACTCCTAACTTCCGGAAGCAGGGCTGTGGAGTCAGTGGAATTTGTACGTGTCTCACTAAACCCCCAGATGTAGAAAACTGAATGGAGGCCCTAACCTTTCTTCTTTTCTGACTGAGGAGGAATGGAAGAGCTTTTAGAGAGAAAATGAAAGAATATGAACACTGAGCTTACTTTGTGACACGGAAGGGAAGACTCAAGAGCTCCACATGGAGCTGAAGAAACTATGCAAAGACACCTCCCCAGGGGAGAGTAGACATACCCTAAACAGTTGCATGTCACTGGTGGAGGATGTTAAATACCATGTCAAAAGAACGCGAAGATGCTAATAAGACAGGCACTAATGGAGAGGTACACACTTCAACAGCTGAATGTTGTCCTAACCTTCACAATTCCTCACAGGAGAAGACATATAACACAGACTCCTCAAGGTGCAAACTGTAGCAGAGTCAGTTTGCTACAATTTGGCGTCACTACAGTGGGAAACACAGAGAAGTCACCCTCAATAACAGCAGGCATGGACAGAAGGGAGAGAAACAGCCTGGCAACTGTGCAAACACACAACAGCCAAACACACAAAAGCAAACAAAGGCGGAAATGATACTGCATGTGGATGATATAAAGACAAAGAAGCCAACACAGAAGCAAACAAAGCTCATGGAACCGAAGAAAATTCCTCACAAATGCTTTCTGCTACAGAACAACTTAATAAAAACATGGATTCAATAAGACAAAAACCAAGATAATAATAGAATTGCAAAAGGAGTTGCATATCTAAGGAAACAAATTGAGGATCCTTATTATTATGGAATTAATTAGAAACATGTACAGAATAGACACTGTTGAAAATTCAATTGCTGATATGAAGTTAGGCATCACAATGAATGTACAATAGGAGGAAGATGAAAGCTATTAGAAAAGACAAAGAGGACCTAGCATAACGATAATTAGGGTGCCTGAGGTAGAGAACTCAACAAATGAGAGGATGTTGTCAAGATATAAGCATACTTCTGTACCAGAAATAAGCCTTTATATTTACGTTCAGTTGATTTACATCAAGGATAAATTCAATGGGATAAAGACAATTCAGTGGGATAAAGAAGACTATTTTCAACAAATGGGACCAGGACAACTGGATACCTACATGCAAAAGAAAGAAGTTGGATCTCTAACTCACAACACATACAAAAATTAAATAGGTTAAAGACCTAAATGTAAGTGTAAAAATTATAAACTTCAGAAGAAAACATACGAATAAATCTTCCTGACCTTGGATTAGGCCATTAGATTTCTTAGAATAACACCAAAAATGGAAGCAAAGAAATGAAAACAAGATAGATTTTACCAAAATTAAAAACTTTTGTGCTTCAAAGGATACTATCAAAAAAGGGAAATTGAATAACAATAAAAATGTTAAAAAAAAGAAAAAAAAGGAAAATACAAGCTACAGAATGGGAGAAGATATTTGCAAATTATATATCTAATATGGATTAGTATCTGGAATATATAAAGAACTCTTACAACTAAATAATAAATAGATCGGCCATAAGTAGAGCAAGGCTTGGGAGTCGGTGCAGAAGGGGCTCAGAGCCAGGCTGGGGCTTGGGGGGCAGGCCAGGCCAGCAGCAGGGCACTGGACCTTCCCAGTGCCCCAGCCACCTCCAGAACCAGTCACTGTGGACAGGCGCTTCCCCCTGTGCTTCTCCCTGTGCCAGGAAACCAGGTTCTTGAGCCTTCAACATTTCAAATAGAAAGAAAAGATATGTTAAGAAAGGAGAAAAGCATTCCACATTCCAGAATTCTCTGTTGGAAGCATTCTTTGTGTTACCATGGCTGACCCATATGCCAGTGGGAAACCTGCCAGTTTGGGGGGATTCACATGCAGAGATCAGGAGCAGGACTTGAGTTCCTTTCATCCTTAGGAATACTACGAAAGGACAGGATGTTGAGATTTGCTTTGCACTTAGTAATTCTAGAATCCAGGAGCACGATCCAAGTGGTCAAATTAGAGGAATGGCTGAATGACAACTTGCTATACTTAGGAGACCCCCTTTCTGAATTCCGTACTTTTGATACTAATAGGAAGCCAATAGTAAAAAAATCTAGCCAAGATGTTCCTATGAATCAGCTGAAGGTAAAAATGAAGTCTAAGCCCTGGTTCCAATGCTGGGAGCATCCAAAGTATAATATTAAAGGAATCAGATTTGATCTTTTTAACTGAAGAGCAAATGAAAGAAGCTCAGAAGTGGAGTCAGCGGTGGCTGGAGTTTGATATGATGAGGGAATATGACACTTCAAACATTGAAGCTGAAATAAGGGGTGAAATTGAAGCACCAAAAAGGCCTGATCTGAAAATGAGCAGAGGATATACGGACTCTTGAAGGGTTTTTTTTTTTAAGAAATTGATTTAATTGTACATCTAAAGAAGTAGGCATTAAATCAACTAAGCATTCATTATTTATTTTATGAGTACAATTTAAAAGATAAAATTAGCATGTCAGTTTATTACTTTAAAAAGAGCAATATATAAAAAAATAATAAATAGGCCAATAACCTAATTTAAAAATGAGCAAAGGATTTGAACAGACATTTCTTCAAAGAAATACACACATGGCCAATAAGCGTATGAAAAGATGCTCAGCTTCATTAGCCATCAGAGAAATACAAATCAGGGTGTGAATGAGTACTGTTGTACCTCATACTCACTAGGGAGACTATAGTTAAAAAGGTCGGTAATCAAAAGTGCTTCTGAGGATGTGAAGAGGTTGGAATACTTACACACCGGTAAGAGTGTAAAAGAGTGTACCTGCTTTAGAAAACAGCTGACAGTTCCTTAAAACATAAACACAGAGTTCCCAAAGCAGGTGTGAACCCGAGAGTAATGAGAACGTGTGTCCACACAAAACCTTGTACATGAACATCCATAGCTCCATTGTGCGTAATGGCCAGAAAGTGGAAACAGCCCAGCTGATTCAAGGATGAAAAAGGTAGGAGACAGACATGTCCTGGGATATCACTCAGCTATAAAAATGAAGCATTAATATATCCTACAACATGGATGGACCTTGAAAACATCCTACTAAGTAAAAAAGGTAAAGTGCAAAAGTCTATATATTGTGCGATTCTGTGTATGAAAGGCCAGTAGCAAATGTATAGAGACAGAAAGCAGACTGGTGGCTGCCAGGGCCTGGGGAGAATGGGTGATAGGGAGTGACCACTAATAGGTATAGGTTTTTTGGGGGGTGATGAAAAATATCTGAAATTAGATAGTGGTGATGGTTGTACAGCTTTGTGAATAAACTAAAATCTACTTTAATCAGTGTCACCCCAATACATTTAATTAAAAATATAAAAACCACTGAACTGAATGATTTAAAATAATTTTATGGTATATGAATTATATATCAATAAAAAAGAATATTTCTCTTAAAAAGTTAAAAATACAGTTTGCAAAAAATATACAGTTTCCTAGAACAATTTGTTGTAGAAAAATTTGAGACAGAATGCGTAACACCAGGCTGGATAAACTCCGAGGATAAAGACAGCTACAAGGACAGAGTTTTTCAAGTGTCCAGACAAGAAACAAAACAACAAATTGCCTAAATGGGGTTGGGAGTAAGGGCATAGCCTTCAGTTTTTCCATAGCAACACCCATTGCCAAAAGGTCGGGGGGCGGGGGGAGACAACTTCATAGCTTTAAGGAAAATAAGTTCTACCCACTGAAGAAAGCATTCGAGTATAGGGATACACCATCTCAAACGTGTATGGACTTAGAAAACACAACTCCTCTAAGTCCCTGTTGAGAAAGCCACTTGATATGAGAACCTGCTAATTAAGAGATAATCAAAATAGAGAACTTAAGAACAAAGAAGTGATGGTAAACATTTAAACATGAAACCAATTTGAAATATTTAAATATAAAAGTGCTAAGTATGGCCCTGGCTGGGTGGCTCAGTTGGTTCAAGCAACACCCTGTACATCAAAGGCTCCCAATCAGGGCGCAGGGGAGGCAACTGATCGGTGTTTCTCTCTCACATCAGTGCACATCTCTCTCTCTCGAATCAATAAAAACGTATCCTCCAGTTAAGATTAGAAAAAAACCCACTAAGTATAAAGCCAGTACTAAGTAACTTTGAGAATCATTATCACAGAACAGATCATGAACAGCATTACCCTGGTCCCTATAAGAATAATAAAAAAATTACACAAAAGCAAAAACTGGGGAGAGGGAGGTGAGCACCATCCTCATCTTTCCTAAAAAAATATTCAGTAATATTGAAACTGAAACATAGTAGTAAAAAAATCAAACAACAACTCAAACCTCATCATGGTTTTCATAATTGCTTTTTTAACCTTAGAGGGATTGTTAAAAAAAATGTTACTGATGGTAAGAAGCAAATTCTTACTGTGATAGTCAATTTTTTATGTCAATGTGATGTCTGAGGAATGCCCAAGTGGCTGGTAAAACATTATTTCTGGGTGTGTCTCTGAGAGTGTTTTTGGAAGAGACTGGTGTTTGAGTTGGTGAACTGAGTAAAGAATTGCCCTCCCTACCCAGTGTAGGTGGGCATCATCCAGTCCACCAAGGGCCTGAATAGAACAAAGAGGTGGAGGAAAGGCACATTCCCCCTCTGCTTGAGCTGAGGCATCCATCTTCTGCCCTCTGACTTTGGTAATCCAGCTCTTGGTTCTTCGGCTTTCTGGCTCAAATCAGAACTGACAACATCAGCCCCCTACCCCTACCCCTCCCCCCTCCCTTATCAGGCCTTAGGACTCTCAGGCTTTTTTTAAATGATCACTAAGTGTTCACCCAAATATTATCAATTCTGTGTGAACTATAAACTTGTTTTAAAGATTTGTGTCCATTTTATAATGATACAATTTGTACTGAAGAGTTTTTAAAAAGATAACCTACAGCCCTGATCAGTGTGGCTCAGCTGGTTGGGCATTGTACCATAAAGCAAGTTGTCGCCAGTTTGATTCCCGGTGAGGGCACATGCCTGGGTTGCAGGTTTGGTCCCTGGTCGGGGCATGTACAAGAGGCAGCCCATTGATGTTTCTCTCTCTCTCTTTCTCCCTGCCTTCCCCTCTCTCTAAAAATAAAATAAATAAATAAAATCTTTAAACAAATTTTAAAAAATAACCTACATATATACAGTTAATTTTCCTCCAAGAACTTCTTTGAAATACAGTATAAACATTTTAGAACAGAGTCCACTGTGGTTCAAACTTCAAAAATTTTCTTTAAAAAAAAAATTTTATTGTTATTCAATTAGAGTTGTATGCCTTTTCTCCCCATCCCTCCACCCCACCCCAGCCGAACCCACCTCCCTCCCCCACTTCCACCCTCCCCCTTGATATTGTCCATGTGTCCTTCATAGTAGTTCCTGTACTCAAAGATTTTCTTGAAACCCACTACAAATACTGGCTCAAGACCATGTCCCAAAGTGACACCAGCAAAGATTTGATTGTAAGGCTCTACCTTTTAACACAAGAACACACTTGGTTATAAATGGCTTTTAACCTTGAGCTACAGTACAGTTATGCTACAAACCCTCCACCCTCCCAATCTAAAGGTATTCATGTGGAAATATGTACATTCTCTGAGCACTGTTTTTTGAGTCCTTGGTGATTTTGAGCTCTGATGGAGATCTCGAAGGTGTTCAGAAGTCCACGTGGTTACATTCAGGACAGGGTGAACTTTACAAATTCCACTTTCCTCCATTAGCGATAGTCCACAAATCCCAAAGTATGCATACAAAGCCTCTGGATGACTATCTGGCCACTTGGCAAATCCCGCCATGAGGTGATCCCATCCAAAATGAAATAACAGCTGTCTACAGGCTTATCTGGTCTTCCCTGATAACCACTTTGTTGCCTCATTATACACCACTTCTTTATCCTGTTCTTTTCCTGAAAAAACTTCTAGTTTACCCATGAGACACAGCAATGCAATGCCTCAAACAGCTGATCCTCCATGAGATTCAAATCCAGCTCCCTGTGCCAACCCATTGTCATAGGACATATTTTTAATATGGTTGATGGCTTTTTTCATATCCATGCCGGACCAGTTGTTAGCATATAGCAAATACAGGAAGCACGGCACAAATCGCATGTCATTTTCACTGCCTTTGGGTCCCGCAGAAAAACTTACGTCTTTGACTGAAGGCTCTCAAGTCTGCTAAGCATGCTTCTTCATTTACTCGGCTTAGGTCATCTCCGAGAATAGCCAAGCATGAAAGGCTGGTGTAGGTCATTGCAATGTGGCCACTGACATAAGGATTCTTTGATAGATTGAATGGAATACCCAGGTATAAAGAGCCTCAGAAACCACAGTGACTTAGATTTGATCTGTCTTCTGTGGGAAGGACCTGCAGGGAGTAAATCCACTCTATTATCTTTGTTCACCACATCTAAGGAATCCAACACACCCAGCCGTGAAAGCGCAAAAAATGTAATTGTCAATCCGCTGGTCTCCAGCGAAGAATAGAGCCCAGGCAAAACCCCAAAGGCAGGCAGCCCTGGAAGAACGGCACGAGCGGGTCCCGCAGGAGATCCAGCAGCTTTCCTTCACAGCCCCTACCTGCCAGTCGGCTTCCGTGACAGCCACACAGCCAGGGAAGCCACATCTGCCGTGACCCCAAATGCCCGCACTTTGAGTTCTCAACGGCATTGTGAAATGGCCCAATTCAAGAAAGGTTGTCAAACTCATGTATGATGAGAACACTGGGACAGCCCTCTCTGTCAGCTGAGACAAAGATTATCTGGACACTGACCAGCATATATCTGCAAAGGGCACCATCTCCAACACAGCCGTGTCTGAGGAGAAGGCTGTGCATCCCATCCGCGCATTTCCACTGCACATGCCTGCTCCCCAATCTCCTCCACAATTAGTGTGGTGGCTATTTCTGGAGGAAGCCTAGTTTATCCAGAGTGGCGTGGAGGATTTGTTTTCTAGTCAGCAAATGCTTTCAAGTGATAATTTAACTGTCAATGAAAAATAAATAAAAGGTGTCGCAGATTCTGTAAGATCTTGGCAATTTGTGGAATCTCTGTTGTTACTGAATGTATCTCCCTCTCAGTTGCCTGGGGAACTGCATTTTAATGTCACACACCGAGCAGTTCTTTCCTGAATGTAATTGTAGTTTTTCTGATGCCATAGTTAAAGCTGTTTAAATGTTTGGCTTCCAGCAATACTTCCTAACATCATTCATGACAGTGATGGATCTGAAACCATTTAAATACATTTAAAAATCTCACTAACTTGTTAAATAACTGGAGAGAGAATCCTATAAAAATAGAAAATATTGCCCTGGCTGGTGTAGCTCAGTGGATTGAGCGCGGGCTGTGAACCAAAGGGTCACTAGTGCAATTCCCAGTCAGGTCACATGCCTGGGTTGCAGGCCAGGTCCCCAGTGAGGACCACAAGAGAGGCAACCACATATTGATCTTTCCTTCCTTCTTTCCCCCTCCCTTCCCTTGGAAGGAAGGAAGGAAGGAAGGAAGGAAGGAAGGAAGGAAGGAAGGAAGGAAGGAAGGAAGGAAGGAAGAAAGGAAGGAAGGAAATCTTAAAAAAAAAAAAGGGAAATATTTTTGTTACCAGAAAAGGCATCTAAACATATACATATGAATCCGTAATGATCTGATGTTTCGAGATCATGGCTGGTCCTTAGTGGGATAGCATCTTAGAGGCCAGCCATGACCTCTCATCAGAGAGGTGCCATAAAGAGAGACGAAGCCCAGTACTGCATGGGTCATTGGTTTCTGGCAGTTGCTGCTAGGTGCCTGCCCAGTATTCTTTCTCCCCATCTTCTTTTACTGCAAGATCTCCAGCTTCAGAGAGGCAATGTGCCTGGACTCGGCCCAAAACACATGTTCCAAGCTCCCTGCAGCTACAACAGTCATGTGACATAGTTCTGTCCAATGAGCGATCAGTTGCTGGGTGGCACTTCTGGGAAAGGCCTATGAAACGGTGCAGACAGGCGCCTTGTGCCCTTCACTTTCTTTCTCTTGCCAGAGGGCAGAGGCCATGCTAGAAGTGGATTAGCCACCTTGTGCCCAGGAGATTACAAACACAGGCTCAGGATGACTGAACAGAAAGATAAGAAGATCCTGAATCCCTGATGACACAGCAAAGCCTCTGTTCCAGCCCTCAGCCACCTCCCACTAGGCTTCTCATTACTTGAGAAAAGTTCAACAACATATGGAGCCACTAACATTTGAGTGCCTGTCATTAGTAACTCAATTTCTACCTGATACACAGTTTGGTACCTGTAAAGGAATGCTGCAAGTAAAATGGGAAGCTAAGTGTTTGAACAGAGGGCTTTAACAGTTCACCGGCTGGAGCCTGGAAAGCTAGTGGCCCGTTTTGGCAAGGCACAGCATTTGATCAAACCGTTCTTTGCTGTGCCTTGCTTGCTGTGCCACAGTCGGCTCTACGACAGCAGAGCAGGAAGAGAAATGGCATCCGGGTCGTTGATATTATTGTTGAGTCATTCTAGAACAGCTTTGCCTCCCCAAGACTACTTGGTAAAAAGAATGATCTTTTATAGTTTTCTTTGCCTTTTACATTATAAAATACATCTGTTTTAGGCACATAGATGAGAGGAATAATTCTAAATATCTTTCATGGTGACTGGCATATAGAAACTAGTAAGAACTTGTTGAATAACTAAAGGGAAAATCTCATCCTATCCTTGTCTCCCTTCAGAATATACATAGATAGACACCCTGCTTTTGTTGAATTTGTATTACTTTTCTGCCAATTTATTAGGCCTTGCTCCAAGAAAGTAAACACTTTACAGATTGATTAATTATGTTGGACTTTTTTTAATTAAATAATTTTTATTGTTATTCTATTACAATTGTCCCAATTTTCTAGCTCTTAACCACCACACTTTAATGTTGCTTCAGTGTATTTTTCTTCATTCTCCATCATCACCCTCACTCTGAACTTTGGGTTCTGTGACAGTAGCTGTTGCCTGATGTGTTTGGGTTTTCGTGTCTTTGCTTTGTCACGCTGCGTATTTCTTCTTCTTCCTGCCTGTGTGAAGGTGATTCTTGGGTTCCAGCATCATATCCTATGCAGTCAGGCTCTCTATAGGAATGACTAAATGATGCTTTATGCTTTTTAAAAAACAAAATTGTGAGTTTTTTTATTAGAACCATGAGGTATGAGATTTGCTATTACCATATTGACTAGTGTGGCAGAGAATTCTAGAAGTTCCTGTATCCCTTTGCCCAACAGCGGGAGACAAGGATTGTCATTCCCATCTTACAGAGGAAGAAACCGGTTTTTACTTGCAGAATGTCAGGAATTTGTTCAGCTGGTGAGTAGCCTGAAGCCCTAACTGGACCAGCCCAGCATTTAGTTCCCTTAGGAGGAAAGGAAAGTCAAGTTATTAGCAATTTTTTTTTCCAAATGTAGCACCTGCCCAGTGGCAATCAGATGGACTGAATAATAAAGACTTTTCTCTGTTTCCCATACCCCCCAAGCAGCCCCTCAATCTCCATTCTGCTGTAGTCCTCCACCTTGATAAACAGGGACTGAAGTCAAGTTAAATTTGATTTATAAAAATGATGTGACTCTTGCCTCCAGGGCTGTGGAATAAAATTCAAACCCCTTTAATATCTCTGCAACATGGGTACCATGGTCCCTATATATAGATGAAGGGACTCCCCCAGGGTCATACAGCTAGCAAGTGACACCTAGCTGGCTCCACACTTGGAAGCCCTGTCACTCCCATTTGCTCCCGTCCTGCGGTAGGCGCCACGGACACAACAGAGGCGTGGAGGTGCCCTCTGCACACTTGCAGTGATGGGGCCCGAAATGCTTGCCCCTAGTCTGTATTAGGAAAACATCAGGAAAAAATTTCCCTGGCAAACATACACATCCAGTTCTATTCTCACAAACAGGATCTAAATCCATGTCCAACATCCCACGAAGAAGTTTCTTCTCGTTGCTTATGTTCATACTTTCCTCTGACCACAAGGAAACGATCCTTTGGCAGCGAAGATGAAAGGGGTCCTGGCTGAATTGGGACCGGTCTGGGGTCCCACACCAGAACTCACCCCTTCCTGTGTGACCTTGGGGAAGTAACCGCTCTGGGATGTAATTTCCTCACTTGCAAAGAGAGAAAACTTTGTTTTGAGAATTAAAAATAACGTACGCAAAGGACATTGTAAATGTATCATAATAAATTTTATGATGATGATAGAAATAAGCATTCCTACTCTTCATTTTCCTCAAAATCTTCCATCATTTTTAATACAAAATAAGAGGAAACCTTTCGTCTCTCCGAGGGGAAAAAAGAGCCTAAATGGTGTTTGTGTGGCTGCACCTGTCTATTCATTTAGTGTCACCATTTCCCGGGAATCAATACGATTAATTGCCTGTGGGCATAGTTTCCTGGCAACACATGTCTTGAACCAATTCAGGTGAATTTTCTCTGTCATTTATGGTCACCTGGCTCCTGCATCCAGCAGTTCCTTGCAACCTTCCATAAATATTACTAGGATTGTGCTTGCTTAAGGGAAATGACCAAATGTTATGTTTACATACTGTTTTTCTCTTGGGATATTACAATGCTGAGCAAGGAGCCGTCTGCTGAAGCCACAGCAGTCTCTTTGAAGGCAGTCGGGTGGGTGTTTTTATGCTATGAAAACAGAGCAGAAAAGATGTATTCACAGGGTTTTCTGGCCTGAAGAAAAAGGAGTAATCCCTCAGTGAATCCTATACTACTATTGTTGGTGATCAGGAGAAGCCCAGGAAAAACCTGATTTTTCCTGCACAAGAGTCTACCCTGACATTTCCTTTTCTTTCCACTGGGAGTAGGCTGGCAAGTACCTTTAAGGCAAAACAATAGTCAGGGGTTATTACCAAAGCATTTAGCAAATAGTATATGAACCTTCCATGTTTTAAGTGTAAATATTCTTCACTTTAAATTCCCTTTACCCTTCAAAGCCTGATTTGTCTTAAAAATTTCTTATCTGAATCCCTGCAGGCAAGACATTTACTTCTCAAATGAAAAAAAAAGACATTTACATTAATATTCACTACATAGGTTTTTATGATTACTAACACAACATATATTTTAAATGATATCGTTTTTATTTGAAAAATGACAATTTTTGATAGAATTAAAGCCTTCCATAATCTCACCACCATGTTATCAATTTGCTGTATTTTTAAAAGTTTTCCTACGAACCATTTATATAAGAAACATCCAAACCCACAGATAATTGTTGAGTTTATCTGAGCCAAAACTGGTGACCACTGTTGAGAAGCAAAGATCTCAAATACCCTAGAGAATGACAGTGTTGCAGTTTCTTTTATTTTAAATATTTATTTATTTTTGTTTTTGCAGTTTCTTTTATACATTTGGAATTAAGGAGGGAAAGTAAGGAAGTTACATGAAGGTGGGGGAAAGCCAGGTAGGAAAGTTAACAAGATTATGTGCTCCCTGGGTGGTTCTGGAAGAAAGGATTACTTCTGGCATTTCAAAGGTGCGTTCACCCAGATGCACAAGAACAATGGACATGGCTAGCTTAAAAATGTTTTACTAAGGAAGGTATTGTCCTGGGCTGTGACTGCCCACCATGACCTGCCCAGTTCAGAATTTATAATTTAATACAGAACCGCTTTTTCATCCACATAATTTACTATATTAAACAGAAAACCACAGGCCCAAAATGGTATCACTCTTGCTGAAAGCCCATGATACCAAACCTAGATTTAATAGCTAATCTAATTGCAGTTTCAACCTTTCCCAGCAAGTAATCAATCAGGCTGGGATTTCCTGGTCAATCCTAGTGAGGGAATCTGCCTGGTAAGACCCTCTACCTTCCCCTATGGGAAGGTGTCCTTGCCTGAAATAATCCACTGTTTTAATTTCTTAGTCCCACCCTCTTTCTACCTACAAAAGCTTTCCATTTTGTACAGCTCATCGGAGCTCCCTTCTAGTGGCTAGATGGGATGCTGCCCAATCATGAATTGCTTAATCAACACCAACTAAATCTTCAAATTTACTGGGTTGAATTTTGTTTAACAACTGTAAGCTATTTTTCAAAGATTATGAAATGCCTTGTATGGGGAAAAGGAAGAAAAACTACTACACTTTCCATTTTTTTTAATGTTCAATGATATGTGAAAAAAAAATTTTTAATTGGCCTCCTGCCCCCAAAAGGTGCCACACCTCTGCTGCCTTAACGCCTCAGCACTTCGGTGTCGTTAACCCCAGGCACCACTTTGCGGTCCACAGTCTGGTGGGTGGCAGTCTTTTGGATGCATTGCATGGAGTTGCTGTTGTCCAGGGCATCACCAAGATCAAAATCCTCCCCTTTGTTTTAATCAGGCAGCGGTAGGTGGCAATCTCAGCCTCCAACATGACCTTAATGTTCGGCAGGGCCTCCAGCTCCTGGGCCTGGCATTGCCCCTTGGTCCAGGTCTAGAGCAGCTCTGACTCCAGGTGCAGCAGGATCCCACTGAGTTATTCCACCTGCATGGCATAGCGCGTCTCCACCTCCCTCAGGCCATTCCTCAAGCTGGCCTTTAGATTTCTCATCAAGTCCAGGTCAATCTCCAAGGACTGGACTGTACATCTTAGTTCTGTGTCATCTCAGCAGTCCCTATCTCAGGGGTCTGCAAGGTGACCACTGTGGTGCTCTCCTCGACTTGTCTAATTCCTCTTGGTTTTTCCAAACCAGCTCATCACACTGGACCCGGATGTCCGCCATGATCTTGTGTCCTGAGATTTGGGGGCATCCAACTCCACAGTCAACCCAGAGTTGGCAATCTGGTTTTGTAGGCCATTTACTTCCTTCTCGTGGTTCTTCTTCATGAATGGCTCCTCCTTGAGAACCTCCGTCTCTGTCTCCTGCTGCAGCTGAGTGATATTGGTGTCATCAATGACCTTTTGGAGCCCATTGATATCACTCTCCACAGACTGGCCCATGGCCAGCTGCATCTCACACTTGACCTGAAGTCATCAGAAGAAAGACAAGCATTGTCAATCTGCAGAACGATGTGGGCATTGTCCACAGAACTTGCAAAGATCTGGCCCTCAGGTCCTCAATGATCTTGCAATGCTCCCAGTCTCTGACCTGGGGTCCCTTCTTCTCCAGGTGTTCCTGGATTTTGCCCTCCAATCTCTGATCAGCCTCCAGGCTTCTCACCCTCTCCAGGTAGGAGGCCAGGTGGTCATTCAGGCATTGCATAGTCTCCTTCTTGCTCTGGGGGCCCCCTATGCCTGCCAGACCCTAGCCATCCCCATGCCAGGCCCCTGGCCCCCCAGCCACCCTGCACACTGGTAGAGTGGGGTGCAGAGATCTGGGAGCCTGAGCCCCCAGCACCTGCATAGATGCTGGCCTTGCTGCTGTCCAGACGGGCTCAGTGCCTAGGCAACCGCCCAGATCTCAGGGTCAGATAGTTTCGTGGAGAAGCTGGAGCGGGTGTTGGAACTCGTGTTGTTCAGGGAAGAAAGCAAGAGGTCAAGACTCATGTTCAAGCTACAATGAAAAATAAACTACTAGATTTTCCAGTGTTTTTTTAAAAAAATAATTATAGATTTAAAGAGAATTTCCAAAACAGCACAAAGAATTCCCATATTCCCTTATGCGAGATCCTGTGCTAACATTTTCCCACGCTTGCTTTGTCATTCTCTCACTATTTTACACTACTCCAAGAATTTCCTCCCTCTCTGCCATAGTGACATCTCTATTCTTAGTTCTCTCACTGGTTCCTTCTATATCTCCAATCAATGTACTTAAGTCTCAGCTTTCGTTCCAACCGTCGTAGAAAGGGAACTGAGCCCTGCTTTGCAAGCAGAGGATATTAGCACTCTAATTCCTTACCCTCTTCCCCTCATCTAAAGGCTGTTCCTGTGACAGTGTCAATTTATTACATTTTCATTCTGTCCTATAATCACCATTCTAACGTCCATGATTTGTCTATGAGTTCATTCGACAAGATGGAAACTAATAGGACTCACATTTCCGTGAGGATGTGCCCATGGCTACTGCAGAGCAGCAGCGTGCGAGACGTGCTCCTCGGGGCCAGCACCATGACCACTTGTCACTTAGTGGAGAACATTCCCCGTGCCAAATGGAAATGGGGACTCTGCCTTTTATCTCCACCAAATCCCCCAATCAAATCTGCATGTTTTTCCAACTTCTTGCTGCTGCCTGATCAGTCACTGTCCTGGCACCCACATTGTGTCTCTGGCTTACCCCTTCCTTCACAGGCTTTGTCAGCATGCAGGAGCCCCTGAAGTGCCAGAATCTCCCGCTGTGGTTCTCCCTGCAAAGTTTGCGCACTTTCTTTAGAGCAGTCTTCCCTTTTAATTGGTTGCCCAGAATGAAACAAATTCAGATTTCACATAAATTCTCCATCTCTGTTTTCTATGGAACAATTACGAGATTGAGTCACTCTGGACCGGGATCCGGCAGCAACGGCTGGGCTGTAGTGCAACAGCACTAGCTCTCTTCCTTTTACCAGCGGTAATGAATTTCCAACACTTGAAATCCACTTGCACTTAATCTCCTTGGCTCCAACCCCACGTCTCACCCCTGCCCTAAAGCCTCTTGTCAGGTTGCACAAGGCAAATGGTACCTCTCCTGGGCTGTAGCCCCTCCTCATGTATTCTCCCTGCTACTCCAGACCAGACTGCTTCAGTGGCATCACCTGGGAGCTTGTTAGAAGTGATGCAGAAACTCATGCCTACCCTGAACTTACTGAATCATATTCTGCAGTTTAATGAGATTTCTTGGTGATTCGTAGGCCAATTCAGAAAATAACCAGTCTATGGTTTCCCTGCCTTGCTTCACTGAGCATCTTTTTTTTTTTTTTTTTTTTTGGTCTTCCTAAAGTTACTGAATTCTCTCATGCATGGATGGCCCTCTCCCCTTCCACTTCATTACTGATTTTGTGAATCTGTTTTTTTTATTTTCAGTTCCTTTCCATTATTTAATGGAAACTCTAGAGGCAAAGGGAAAAAAAATTGCGTGGGCAGTACTTCAGCAAGCACTCTGACATTCCAGACACAAGCCTTAGAACTCTAGAGCAATACAAATTTTTGCCACGCCCCATTTTGTTGTTAGTTTGTGTTTTACAGCTCTCCTCTCAATAACAGCACAGACTTGGAGGCTGTAACAGCTGTTTACGATCTCCATGAAAGAATTCCTCACGTGGGAGTCTCCGAATGCCCTGGGGCTGATTACTTTACACCTGGAAAACTCTGAAATGTTGCTGCTGTAAGACTGACAGCCGCCATTCTGCCAGACACAACAGCATTAAACAAGCAAATTGGAAATTAAAATTGTCAGGGAGAAACTTTCATCTACCCTAAAGGTTCTTTTGGTTGGTCTAATAATCAAACATGAAACAGATTAGCAAGAGGAGATAACCAAATTTAATACATAACTATGTATGGGAACCCACACACATGAGAAAGTTGGAGATCCCACATATAAGACAGGTTCAAAGGCAGAAAGGGAAAATGAGGTACACATGACATTCTGAGCTAGGGATGAGGCGAGGCACCTTGAGA
Source organism: Desmodus rotundus (assembly GCF_022682495.2). Lineage (NCBI taxonomy): Eukaryota > Metazoa > Chordata > Mammalia > Chiroptera > Phyllostomidae > Desmodus > Desmodus rotundus. Next base: position 101,859,488 of record NC_071393.1, read on the forward strand.
TTTCAGAAGGTCACTGCAGGGAAAACAGGTGTTCAGTAATTACTAGTTTGCACTGCCATATAGATTCTCTCTGATAATACCCTATTATGAGCAAGGCCTCTAATTCACATTCCTCTAGGTAAGCTTCTCTTGAGCCTGCAGCGTCTCAGTTGCCTGTAGCTCAAAATAATCAGCATGTCACTGAGGTACATCCTGAGGTGGTTCTTTCTGAACCCCCACAGAATAAAGACAAAGGGAATGGAACAGCTTAGCAGAGATGCACAAAACCCTGTTTCTTTGCTGTTCTGGGTGTATTTTTAGTTTTAGCATCACAACTGTTACTGTACATTTGTCCCAGCCAGTCATCCAAGTATTGGTGGAAATTAACTGCAATGTTATGAATGTTTCACAGATGGATGAACCAAAGCTGATGAGAAAACAAACTGGTTCTGATCTTTTCACCATTTTGGAGATGAGTTTTATCTGGCTGAAAATAAGTATTTTCAATCAGAATCTACTACATAGAAATAGAAAAGGTTGGGGGTATTTTTTCTGCCAGAAACTGAATACCCAACTACAAGTGGCTTGAACTGGTGGTTCTCAAAATTGCCTGCACATTGGAATCCCCTGGGGAACCTGGCTTCTACCTCATCAGATCTGATTTCAGTGGACTTGGCGTGGTCTAGGCACTGAGAGTGATTCTGCTGTGCAACCAAGCTTGAGAACCACTGGCTTACACAAGGCAGATACTTCCTGCTCCACTTAACCAGAAGCCTGGTGGTGGTCTTGCAGGCCCAACCGGGACTCAGAAATGTCATCAAGGACCCAGGCTCTTCAACTTTCTCCTTACTTCTTCGCGTGTTGTCTGTCTCCACTCTCAGACATAGATGGCTGCTGTAGCTCCAAGCACAGTGTTAAACACAGCAGGGAAAGCGAGGTCAAAACCACCTCCTCCTCCCACTTCTGTCAGTGAAAAAAATCTTTCTAGGAACCCCCACACCCCTACCCATCTCACCCCAGAAATTTCTCCTGTATTTCACTGGCTGGCATGCAGCCACCCATAGACCAGCTGCTGGCAAAGAAGAGTGTCTTACCTCAATTACCGTGTTGCTGTTACAAAACAAAATGAAAGTTCCATTAAACCAAATAAAAAGAGAAGAATAGCTGTTGGGTGGGCAACCAACAGCATCTGCTCTGTAACCCTGGTATCCAAAACACATTAGCAGTAATCCATCAACTTGCGGGACCGACCATCAGGCTCCCCTGACTTGACACTAATTTATTTTCTTTTTGGAGCCATTCTAACTATTTGTAAGGAGTATGATTTCGTGACTTTAATTTTTTTCGTAGAGTTCTCCCAAAGAACATAGAGAAAGTTTAATTTAAAAATAGGACAAAATTCATTCCATCTTGGTAATTAATATATGGGTCCATTGGCACTTTCATAAACCTAAGAAATATTATGGGAGCTTACCATTTAAGGAATTATTTTATCATACTCTTCCATTTTCCCCAGCTACATTAAAAAAGGAATTAAACAATGAAAAAATAAAAATAATGGAATCAGCCCTGGTTGGTGTGACTCACTACATTGAGCATTGGCCTGTGAACCGAAATGTCACCAGTTCAGTTCCTTGTCAGGGCAAATACCTGGGCTGAGAGCCAGGTCCCCAGTTAGGGGCGTGCAAGAGGCAACTAATCAATGTTCTCTCAATGTTTCTCTCCCTCTCTTTCTCCCGACATCCCCTCGCTCTAAAAACAAATAAATAAATTCTTTAAAAAAATAATGGAATCAGAGTTCCAGCCAAGATGGAGGCATAGGTAGAAATGCTTCACTTCCTCGCACAACCAAAAGGAGGATAACAACCAATTTAAAAACAAAAACAACCAGAACTGCCAGAAAATCAAACTGCATGGAACTCTGACAACCAAGGAGTTAAAGAAACATTCATCCAGACTGGTAGGAAGGGAAGAGACGAGCAGCTGGGCAGATGCTCACAGAGTCCCGAAGAAATTGGATCCAAGAAGAAACACAGCAACACGCATCATAATTAAGTTACCCAAGATCAAAGACAAGGAGAGAATCTTAAAAGCAGCAAGAGAAAAGGAGACAGTTACCTACAAAAGAGTTCCTATAAGACTATCAGCTGATTTCTCAAAAGAAACCTTGCAGGCAAGAAGGGGCTGGAAAGAAGTATTCAAAGTCATGAAAGGCAAGGACCTACATCCAAGATTACTGTATCCAGCAAAGCTATTATTTAGAATGGAATGGGCAGAGAAAGTGCTTCCTAGATAAGGTCAAGTTAAAGGAGTTCATCATCACCAAGCCCTTATTATATGAAATGTTAAAGGGACTTATCTAAGAAAAGGAAGATGATTAAAAATGTGAACAGCAAAATGACAACAAACTCACAACTATCAACAACTGGACCTAAAAAATAACAAAAAACAAAACAAACTCAGCAAACAACTAGAACAGAAATGGACTCACAGAAATGGAGATCACATGGAGGGTTATCAGTGGGGAGGGAGAGGGGGAAGAATGGGGGAAAAGGTAAAAGGAATAAAAAGTATAAATGGTAGGTACAAAATATACAGGTAGAGGTTAAGAATAGTATAGGAAATGGAGAAGCCAAAGAACTTACATGTATGACCCATGGATGTTAACTAAGCGGGGAGGGGAATCCTGGTGGGAGAGGAGTGCAGGCCAAGGGGAATAAAGGGGAGAAAAAAACGGGACAACTATAACAGCATAGTCAATAAAATACACTTAGAAATATAATGGAATCACCTAAAAAGATGATGCAATGTAAAAAAAAAATTGTTGTCCTTCAGTTTTCTCATTGCATCATTTTTCAAGAAGGAAGAATTGAGGAACTATTTTTATAGTTTGCTTTATGTTTCATAGAACAAGAATCAGACTTTTTCATTTTCCATCCATTATGGCAAAGGGAATTGACAGAGGATAATGTTTCAGAATTATTAGATGATCAGAAGATAAATGCAAAGAGACAGACACCAACACTCCAAACTCTAATAATAATGGTGGAATTGATCATATAAGTGAAACCTGATTATGAGTGTTCAGATGATATTGTAGATGAATTTTCTTAAACTCAAGAATAAGTGATCTATGTATGTCTAAGGACAAAAATGTGGTATTTCTTATCCTGTTAGTCATTCAACATGAGGCACAGCATCACCCAATATATATATCCCCACCCAAGGATATATTTATTGATGTGGGAGAGAACCATTGACTGGCTGCCTCCCGCACATGCTTCAACCAGGAATCAAAACTGTAACCCAGACATGTGCCCTGACTGGGGATTGAACCCTTAACCTTTTGGTGCACAGGACGACACTACAACCAAACAAGCACCTGGCTAGGGCCCCCACCCACTATTTTTTGACAAGAACTGGGATTGTCTTGTTTTGCTAAAAGGAGGTATGATGGTATTCTTAAAACATTTTATTGTTTGTGCACCAATATTTATTTGAAGGTTTGCTATGTTTAAATTCTTGTTAGCATTTCTAATAAATTTTTTCTTTTGGGCTCCAACATTTTCTTTATTCTTTTGGAAATTCATCATAAAATGACTTCAAAATGGTGATGAGTATTTTTCTTGGTATACTGACAAAGGCCCCTCAGATCACCCAGCTGCGGGCTTAGAATCTTTCATCAAAGTGTCAACAAGAGAAACATTGATTATCTTGTTTAGGAGAAGCACTGTGCCTTGCTCTGAAGATACAAACAAAATAAAACAAAACAAACAAAAAACAGGTCTGCTCTTGAAAAGCTTATAACCTGGTTGGGAGTTAGAAGTATAACTTCTCTCCCATCAGTTACAAATGCCACCTTAGAGTGTTTCAGTGCCGGTTGTAGGACACCCTCTTTAACTCCCAGCTTTTCCCAGTGTTAACATCTTACACAACTAGAGTAGAATATCAAAACCAAGAAATTGACCTTGGAACAATCCATACAACTTACTCAGATTTTACCAGTACAGACAGACTTGTGTGTGGAGGGGGTGGGTATACAGCTCCATACGATGTCGTCACTTGTGAAGCCTTATGAAACCACCACCATAATCAAGGTACTACACTGAGCCATCACAAAACTTGCTCTTCTCACCTTTACAGTCTTACCGGTCCCCTCCCCACCTTTAACTCTGGCAACCACTCATCTGGTCCCCATCTCTGTATTCTTTCATGAATGTTATATAAATGGAATAATATAGTGGAATGAAATCAAAACCTCCTTTGGAGATTAGCTTTTTCCATTCAGCATAACTTCCTTGAGGTTAATCCAAATTGTCGCATGTGTTGTTTGTTCCTTTTTATTGCTGAGTAGTACACCATGGTGTAAATGTGCCCTAGTCTTTCTGGGTCGTTTCCAATTTGGGGCTATTAAGAATAAAGCTGCCACGAACAGTGAAGTATAAATTCCTGTGCAAAGTTTTCATTTATCTGGAATAAGTGCCTAAGAGGGCAACTGCTGGTCATATTTTAAGTCCATTTCAGTTTTGAAAAAAACTATCAAACTGTTTTCTAGAGGGACTGTACCATTTTTTGTCCCCAGCCATGTGAGTGATCTGGTTTCTCTGCATCCTCACCTGCACTTGGTGTTATCACTATTTTTCATTTTAGCTGTTATGATAGGTATATAGCGATATCTCATTGTAGTTTAGTTTGCATTTCTCTAATGGCCAATGCTACTGAACATCTTTTCATGTGTTAATTTGCCATCTGTATATCCTCTTAGTAAAATGTCTGTTTTGCTCATTTTCTAATTGGATTATGTTTTACTTTTTTCATGCTGAGTTTGAGATCTTCATATATTCTAAACATACCCAGCTGCTATTTTTTTTAAATTATAGTTGACATACTCAGCTATTTTTAATCAGCTGCTATAACGTTCAATCTGAGGGTCTAATGATGTCACGAAGCCACTATCTCACTGAACCATACTGACACTCCTCCCTCTTTGGCAAAGCCATCTCGACGCCTCCCATCCAGCTGTCTTCAGAGAGGAACTCTGTGGGGGCCAGGTTCCAATCCTGGGCAAAACATTTTATTTGCCCTTAATCTGCTCCACACTATTCTTTAAGAATTCGAGTGTCAGCTCTTCATCCTTCTTTCTCTAGAGTTTTTGTTATCAGAGCCATGAAAGCAGCCGAGCTGTTGACATGACAACTTCTGTTTTTAATTTCCCCCCCACTTTCACTAGATGGGTTTCTTCTGCTCATTCGTTTCTTGGCTTCCCCACAGCTTTAGCTCTCCCCTACTATGGCCACGGCCCTCACCTTTACAAGGCTGTGCAGTGCCGTTCCTCAGGTTAACTAATTCTGCTTCTGTGGTCCAATTCCATTTTTCTGGGAGAGAGATGGGACCCCCGAATATCGGGGTCAGTTGTGCACTTCTAGTGCAGCTGTGGCCTGGGGAAGCGATGGCAAGAGACATGTGGCTCTCCTCCTGGGGATGTGGCCCATGACGTTCTCTGAGAAGAAAGTATGAACAGCAAAATACTGTCATCTTGATCACAAGGACCACAGGGAACAGAGAAAGTCAAGAGAGGTGAAGTGGTTCCCCGAGCCACAGCTCCAGGGGTAGAGGCAGGATATAAACCCTAAGCCTACCAAGCTCCAAAGCCCGTATTGACTACGGCAATCACCGCACCAACATGGTTCCTGACCTCAAAACCTCGCTTTCTTGGTGAGATCAAGGAGCCACGGTTACAATAGAGACACATAAATTTCAACAGAAAACCATACCAACCAGGAGAGAACAGAAGACATAGATCTATTAAATGAAACACAAATCACAATTAAAAGAACAATAGTTCTACTCCCTTTTAACAAGTTTTACAGTAGTTAAATTTATGTTTATATTGTCCTCTTCATAAAAATATTTTAGCATTTATGAGCCTTTGGGTGACGTTTCAGTGGCAAAGTTAATGCCATAAAGTGAGAAAAAAAACAGAATGGCACAAACCCCTTTGAACAAGATACCTGCTCTTATGCAAGATCATTCTAATCTTGTCCTTGAATCAGCATTAACTGAACTTCTAATGTTAAAGTGACGTCATATTCTTAGGACTGAATAAATGGGGTAACTAAATAGCATCTTTTTTACACAATGTTGGGTCTGGCCTGCTAAAATTTTTACTTAGGAGTTTCCATCTATGTCCACCAGTGAGACAGGTTTATCACTTTCCCTCTTGAACTAACCCTGTCAGGTTTTGATACGAAGACTATGACAACTGCTATCCTCAACAATGTGTATAAAATTGGGATTTTTACTTGACTCCAAATTCATCTAGCCTGGTGTTTTCTTCTTGAATTTTAAATACAAATTTTTAAATTAGATCTTCTATTTCTTCAAGTTATAAAGACTTTATAGAGATATAATTCACATACAGTACATTGCACCCACTTAGTGTGCGATTCGGTGTTTAGTGCAAATTCAGAGCTGTGCAATCGCCATCACTATCTAACCCCAGGCCATTGCATCACTCCGAAAAGAAACCCGGTGAATGGTCATTCACCCTTTCCTCCTAACCCCTATTCCTAGGCAGTCCCACCAACCTACTTTCTGTCTATAGAGTTGGCTATTCTGGATATTTGATATTGATGGAATCACAAAATATATAATCTTGTGATTGACTTCTTTCAATTAGCATGTTTTCATGGTTTACACGTGTTGTAACATGCATCAGTACTTCATTTCTTTTTATTGCCAAGTAATATTCCATTGTATGAACACACCCCCTTTATCTATTCATCCCTTAGACATTTGGGTTTTTACTTTTTGGCTATTACAAATAATGGTGCTCTGAATAGTAATGTGCACGTGTTTGTGCGGACCTAGGTTTTCATTATTCTTGGGTTTATACGTAGTTGTGGAAATATTGGGCCATAGGATACTGTTCAACATTTTGAGGAAGTGCCAAACCAGCAGTTCCTACCAGCAATGCCTGATGGTTCTGATTTCTCCACCTCCGTATCAACACTTGCTATTGTCCATGTTTTTCATTATAGCCATTCTAGTGGGTGGGAAGTGATTCTCTTTGTGGTTTTGGTTTGCATTTTCCTGAAGATTAGAGATATTGAGTATCTTTTATGTGCTTTTGGCTATTTGTACAGGGTCCGGCAGTACGGCCTGCTTGAGTGTGGTTGATAGGGTAATAATATGGGTGTAATTTATAGTTTTAATTTGAACATTTCACCTAAAATGTCATATGCTGTGCTTGAGTGTGATATTGTTGTTACAGAATTACACACTTACGATTTTGTAATAAAAAAGGGGTGTTATTTGTGCCAGACCCTGTACATCCTCTTTGGAGAAATGCCTATTCAAGTCCTTTGCGCATGTTCTGTGGCTTGCTTTTCTTTGTTGATGGTGTTTTTTGAAGCCCAAAATATTTAATTTTGATGTTGGCTTCATCTGTTTTTTTCTTTTGTTCCCTGTGCTTTTAGTGTTATAGCTAAGAAACCATTGCTTAATCCAAGGATGAAGATCTACACCTGAGTTTTCTTCTAATAGTTTTAGCTTACATTTAGGTCTTGATCCATTTGGGATTAATTTATTAATATGGTGTGAGATAGGGTCCAAGTTCATTCTTTTGCATGAATCCAGTTGTCCCAGAACCATTTACGGAAAAGACTATTCTTTCTCCATTGAAATGTCCTGGCCACCCTGTCAAGTCAGTTGACTTAAATGTGAGTTTATTTCTGGACTCCCATTTCTACATTCTCATGCCAGTACCGCATTGTCTTGATTATTGTAACTTCATAGTTAGTTTTGAAACTGGGAAGCATAAATCCTCCAACTTGTTCTTTGAAAAAAATTGTTTTGGTTATTCAGGGTCCCTTGAGTTTCAGGATCCGCTTGTCATTTTCTGCAAGGAAGCCATCCGGTGTTTCGACAGGGACTGCACTGAATCTGTAGGTCAATCCAGGGAGTGTCGCCATCTGAACAATGTGACGTTTCTGATCCATAAACATGTCTTTGCATTTATTTAGGTCTTCTTCTGTCTTTCAACATGTTTAGTAGTTCAAAGTATAGTTTTGCATTTATTTGTTAAATTTATTCCTAAGTATTTTAGTCTTTTTGATGTTTTGAGTAAGTTTTAATAAGCTGTGCTTTTTAAAAAGATTTATTTATTTTTAGAGAGAGGGGAAGGGAGGGCAAGAGGGAGAAACATCAATATGTGGTTACCTGTTGTATTCCCCCTACTGGGGGCCTGGCCTGCAACCCAGGCATGTGTCCTGAGTGGGAATCAAACTGGCGACCTTTTGGTTTGCAGACCAGCACTCAATCAACTGAGCCACACCAGCCAGGGCTAACTGTGGGTACTGCTTTTGTAGGTACTTGTTCGCTTCATTAGAATTTTCCAATTTATTTGTCATGAAGTTATTTAAAATGGTCTTGAATTAGCCAGTGTTCAACCCAAGAAACAGAACCAGTAGGAGATATATATTAAGAGATTTGCTGCAAGGAATTGACTCACACAATTGCAGAGGCTGGAGGGCAAGTCTAAAAACCTAAACCCATAGGGTAACCTATAGAGTATGAATTTGGACTGCACACCTATGTGAAAAAAAAATGCACAGAAAAAAGCCTAATAATATACGCCCAAATGTTAACCCAATACCCTGGGGTTATCGCTGGGTATTGGGATTGGGGATGATGTTCCTCCTCATTCTTTCCTGTTTTAAAAAGTATGTACTTCTAATAATAAAGTGCAATGCAGGATTCTTGACTGATCCTACTTGGGGAAGTGGGGCGCTAGAGGGCACTTAAGGAAAAACTTTAATATGAAACATGTTAGGCAGCAATACTGAGTTAAATTTCTTTGGTATGATGTTGTAGTTATGTAGAGCAATGTTTTTGTTCTCAATGTTGTAGTACTGAGGAGTAAAGTGACATCATGCATATTTCAAATGGTTCAGGAAAAACCCTGTTTATAAAGCTTATATGGGAAAATGTCAACAATAAGTCAATCGAGATAAAGGGTATAACTGTGCTCACTGTACTATCTGCAATCTTCTGTAGGTTTAAAACATTCAAAATAAAAAGCTGGGGGGAAATCGTATCTTTCCATAATAAAGCAGCTGGAAAACAAAAAAGCCCATCAGACCACCAGTCAGGATGCTGGCCACGTGGAAGGAAGGGCCTCATCCTTTTGTCTGAAGGGATCTGTTCCACCTTAGTGACTGTGGCTCGCACAGGCTGCCACGCTGCTATGAGAGGCTGCAGATTACCACAGCCCCCAGAGCTGGCAGGCACAATCCAGCTCTCACTCGTTCTCTGGAATAATTAGATAATGACCTTTTGATGAGTTTAAAACTGTAAAATAACCTCCTCCTTAAGAAGTTTTTGCTATTAGAGAATAAAATTAAGCATTATAGCTTTCTATATGCCTAGTAAATTCAGAATAGGCAATATTTTTGATATCATGATGGTGGTTAATAAATTATTTCCATTTTCATGTTCCTACCATTAAGCCTCAATTCTCTAAAACATTTTTTAAAAAAGAGGTTTAATCTTATACAGCAAAGGAATAAGAATAATGTTTCTTGGTTTCAATGTTCTGATTTGTAAGTGAAACCAAGTCAATACAGAAACCTCCCTTCAGCCAAATAAAAGGGCATTAAAAAAATCTTTTGCAAATCCTTCATTATCAGGTTCCTATGGATCGGAAATAGAATACTCAAGGATTATATCCTTAAGTATTATACACTATGTACAATAAGCAAGTTGAGGAAATAAAAAACAAAATATGTATCCACAAACATGCTTTCCAAAGTATCATAAATAAACCTTTACTTCAGGATCGTGAAATCGAATTTGTGCTCACTATCAAACGGAATGACAAATCAAGGTAAAATAGCCAATAGTATTACGATAATAGCTGACATTTATATTACACATCACTATGTGCTAGGAACTAAGTGTGTTTGTCTCATTTCTCACAACAACTCTATGAAGTAGATACTATTATTTATACCCACCTTACAGATGAGTTGACAAAGGCAAAAATTACCCAAGGTTATTCAGCTGGTAGGTACTGCAGTGGGTTTTCAAACCTGGGCAGGCTGGTATGGAAATCTGTGCTCTTAACCACTGTGCTATACGATCCCCCTAGTGTCTCTCAATACTACATACTGATTAAAAAATCAGGAATGTATTCCTTCATAACCTTAATCATTGTGAGATAAGGAATATCCTTTGGTTCCCACACATCCCAACTTTTACCGTTTTTTTCCTTCCACCCTATAAACTTGATTTCCAAGTTTTTCTTCCAACCTTCCAACTTCATTTTATTTTACTACTATCTACCCATCCCGACCCCTGTACCTTGCCCTCATTAAGTGGCTGCATTTGCATTAAGTTCTATTTAGAATAATAATTTAAAAAGTATGAAATAATTGTTTCTCAAAAAAAGAAAAAGTAAACTAATTCTTTACTCTCTTCAAAGGCTTGCTCAGAAAGGGACTGCTGACGCTGCTAACTAGCGCACCTTACCAGGAGCACATTATTTATGCCCAGGCTGCATACTATCAAAATACTATCTCCAATTCTTCTCTTCTGTGTGTATAATGTACAGCGGGGGTGGGGGGTGGAGAGTGGAGGAAATTATGGTAATAAATATAAAATATATTTTAGAAACATTTCTATCCCATGGAAATACAATGTTAAGGCCATATCAAGCTATATATAGAAATGTGAAAGTTTTATTTATTTTTTAAAAACTAAGCTATGCAGAGAATTAAAAGCCATATATGAAGAAATTTCCAGAACAAAAGCAAAAGTCTCATGCACAAAATTATTTACATGTTTAGGGCCCATATTAAGAAACATGGCCCCTAGGTCCAGTATGGACAGAGAGCAGTCTGTGGTAACACACTTGAACAGAGAAGTACTAGAATTCTCTCCAGCACATGACATAACCCAATAAAAGAAGTCCCTACAAGGTATTTCAATGCTCAGAGGTAGAAGTACCTCGGCTTTTAATGGTTTTGAAGGTAAAAAACAAAATCAAACTGGCTTCCCTTGGCAATCTGCAGAAATGATCGTTTTTACACATTCCTAGCTACCTACACCAGTATAATTACTACATTATCTTACAAAGACAAACAACTGTCTTTAAACTCTTTTAAAAATATATAGTGTTTTCTAAAGATTTTCTTTAAAAGTCCAGATTCATCAAAGACGGTAAAAAAAAAAAAAAAAAGGCCATTAGTTTCCTAAGGCTACTTCCTTACTCTAGTCCTGCTTAAATGCAAAAGCTGACAGTTTCTGATTTGTAGAAAGATCTAAAGGTTTTTGCTTTTTAGGCAAATTCAGATTCTCCTTTGCTTTTTCTTTCTGGTGTTCAGTTTCTTGATTTTCATCAGCCACACGTTTTCGCTTCTTTGCTTCAGCTTCATCACTTGCAGTTCCTCCTCTGCCCTTGGTGGCCCATGCCTTTGTCAAAATATTGGAGGAGAAAAAAAATTGTACTCAGTAACAAAAAAATAGGAAGAAAAATGCTAAAAAAATTTTTTTCAGGTAACATTCCTGTATATATAGTAGTATAATTAGCACTTGAATTGTTAAGCTAATCATAAAGGATTCTCATTAAGAAACTTATTACTTAATTGCAGAGTACATTAGAAAAATTTACATTCTGCCTCTATAATATTTCAATCTAAACTCTGCTTGTATGTAAGTACAAAGAACTTTTTAAAGTGAAACTTTTCATTTTGAGATTGTAGATTCACATGCAGTTGTAGAAAACAATACAGAAAATCCCATGTACCTTTTACCCAGGTCCCCCTTATGGTAAGAATCTTGCAAAACTGCAGTGCTGTATCATATCACAACAAGGATACTAACATCAAAAATCCCTTTTTAATTCTACCTGTTCGAGTGTGTGTGTGATCAGTTCTACTGCAGGTTCATGTGTTTACCACCACCTTCACAATACAGAACAGTCCCGTCCCCACAGGGGGCCCCTACTCCTCCCCGAGGCCCCGACTCTTGGCAATAGGCACTCTGCTCTTCATCCACCCGACTCTGTCATTTCAGGGATGTTATGTGCAGTATGTATTCTTTTGGGATTGGCCTTTATTCACTTACCAAGAACCTAAAAGCTTCGCTCATTTCATCTGTCTCTTAAATCTCTTTTAATTTATAATAGTTCCTACTCCTCCTACTTTATATTCTTCCCCATTTATTTACTATAGAAAAATAGACTTTGAGCTGTAGAACTGCCCGCATGAACAGACTGGATGTAAGTAAATATTTAAGATTTATCTTAAATGTGAGGCTAAAAAATAAAGACTGAGAACCATTAAATTAAAAAATTAAAAGACTTATCTTAAAAATATTGATTACAATTCTAAGTATTCAAAAACAATCACAACTTTTGCCAACTTGCTTCCTTTTGCTACATAAAGCCTGATTCATTCAGGGGCCATGTTACCTAATTCTTTAGAATTTTTATGCTTTTATAAATACCTATTAAAAATGAGAAACACAAAGCTGCTGCTGAGGTTCTAAATGAAACTAGAGGTGGTTAGACCAGTTTCTTGCTTCCTCATTTTACAGTACCTTTCTTCACAAAACCCAGTTTATCAGGGCAAGAATCTGTTGCTAGGTGCCCATGCTGCACACGGCCACGCCTGGGAAAGTGAAGACCCAGGATTTAACTGATACACTACACACATTCCTTCCCATCGCAACAGAAAGCTGCTCCTAGCCCTCCTTCACATGGCAGAAATTGACATGAGGAGCAATAGGTACAAGCCACCTGTTCTCATTTCCATGTGAAAGGCTGGAACAGAACACCAGCTCTTCCCCCCAAAAGCAGTATTCAGTGTAAGTAAATAGCATTTTTTAAAATTCTGCTTATAAGACGCTAAAATACCAGTCTGAAAATGTGAATTAACTTCATTTTTATTTATTCATTGTATTTGCTTTTAATTTATAAGTAATGGACTTTTTCTTGGGGTAGTCCCCTATCTTAAAATATATAGGAGCTAATATAGATGTAAATAATATACCTGCCCCCAAATTAACCATTTGCACTAAGTAGTAACTACTATATACGCATATGTTCCATGCTGACATTTTAGTTATTTAATTTCCTCTCCACCCAAAGTTTATCCAAATGTATTCTATTTTCAAAAACAGAAAAGGTATTTTATACGAATTTTAAAAACTTGTGAATTTACGGAGATCTCAACCACAACACAATTATCCTTACCTTCCTTTCTTCAGCGGACAATACTCGAAATCGAAGCATTCCTTCTTTTATTATGTCTGCTTCATCTGAAAAGTCAGGATTGTCAGACAAAATATTACTTCTGTTTTCTTCCAGCCACATCTGGAACCCAGTCTTTGGCCTAAAACAGCACAATCATGTGAAAAAATGTTATACTTGAAATACAGTGTAGGAGAACCAAGATGGCGGCGTAGGTGGACACACTGCGCCTCCTCGCACAACCAGAACTGACAGAGAATCGAATAGCAAGGGGGACCGACACCAAGGAAACAGAAAATAATCATTCATCCAGACTGGTAGGAGGGGCGGAGACGGGCACCGGGGTGGAGAGGACTCACGTGGCTGTGGCGGGACTGAGACTGGCGGAGTGTGGGACAAATGGCGCAGGCAGTCCGAGCACTAGCAGACCCTGCGGCCCCACATCTGCGCAGATAAACCCAGAGGGCCGGACTCAGAGTGGCGGAGAGTGGGGCAGGCAGAGCGGCGGGTAGCACCTTGCGGCACCACATTCGCCCACAGATAAACCGGACGAACGGCAGGCAGAGAAGCAGACCGCTGTGCAACCCAGGGCTCCAGCTTGGGGAAATAAAGCCTCAAACCTCTGATTGAAAGCGCCCCTGGGGGTTGGGGCGGCAGGAGAGACTCCCAGCCTCACAGGAGAGGTTGTTGGAGAGACCCACAGGGGCCTAGAGTGTGCACAGGCCCACTTGCTCGGGAACCAGCACCAGAGGGGCCCAGTTTGATTGTGGGTATCGGAGTGAAGGACTGAAATCCGGAGGAGAGTGAAGCGGGCGCCATTGCTCCCTCTCGGCCCCGCCCCCACGTACAGCGTCACAGTGCAGCGACCAGCATTACCCCGCCCTGGTGAACACCTAAGGCTCCGCCCCTTAAAGTAACAGACAGGCCAAGACAAAAAAAAAAAAAAAATGGCCCAAATGACAGAACACTTCAAAGCTCCAGAAAAAATACAACTAAGCGATGAAGAGATAGCCAACCTATCGGATGCACAGTTCAAAGCACTGGTTATAAATATGCTCACAGACTTGGTTGAATCTATTCGAAAAACAGATGAAAAAATGAAGCCTATGCTAAGAAAAACAAAGGAAAATGTACAGGGAACCAATAGTGATGAGAAGGAAACTGGGACTCAAATCAATGGTATGGACCAGAAGGAAGAAACAAACATCCAACCAGAAAAGAATGAAGAAACAAGAACTTGGAAAAATGAGGAGAGGCTTGGGAACCTCCAGGACACCTTGAAACGTTCCAACATCCGAATTATAGGGGTGCCAGAAGGAGAAGAGGAAGAACAAAAAATTGAAAACTTATTTGAACAAATAATGGAGAACTTCCCCGATCTGGCAAAGGAAATAGACTTCCAGGAAGTCCAGGAAGCTCAGAGAATCCCAAAGAAGCTGGACCCAAGGAGGAACACACCAAGGCACATCATAATTACATTACCCAAGATTAAACGCAAGGACCTACATCCAAGATTACTGTATCCAGCAAAGCTATCATTTAGAATGGAAGGGAGGATAAAGTGCTTTTCAGATAAGGTCAAGTTGAAGAGGCTCATCATCACCAAGCCCTTATTATATGAAATGTTAAAGGGAGTTACCTAAGAAAAAGAAGATCAAAAATAGGAACAGTAAATATGACAGCAAACTCACAGTTATTAACAACAACACATAAAACAAAAATGAGAGCAAACTAGGCAAACAACTAGAACATGAGGGTTGTCAATAAGGGAGTGGGAGGGGGAGAGGGGGGTAAAGGTACAGAGAATAAGTAGCATAGATGATAGGTGGAAAATAGACAGGGGGAGGGTAAAAATAGTGTAGGAAATGTAGAAGCCAAAGAACTTATAAGTATGACCCATGGACATGAACTATGGGGGGGGAATGTGGGAGGGAGGGGGGTGGGCAGGATGGAGTGGAGTGGGGGGGGGAATGGGACAACTGTAATAGCATAATCAATAAATATATTAAAAAAAAAAAAAAAAAAAAAAAAAAAAAGAAATACAGTGTAAAGTGCTTTATGACTTTCCAGATTAGTAATTAACCATTACTCTTTGCATAGTTGTGTAAAGAGAGAAACTGATTGTACTTGTTAATAATCATATTACATATTACTTAAAACTGCCTGGAGACTACAGGAGTAATGAACTGAAAAATTCTTTGTAAGGTCAGTTCAAAGGAATTACTCACACTTGTATTTTCTAAGAGTGGCAAACACGAACTCTGCACTTTCAACTCTTTATTTTTAATGTTGACAGGCTCAAGGTCTCCAATCCCACTTCACCCCCCTGGACCAGTAAGATTTTTCCATGTAGCCTTGGTAGGCTCTTTCTCCATTTCCCAAACCAGAAATCTTCAGGACTCCTGTCAATCCCTTCAGCCACCCTGTGACCCTGGCTCTCACAGCTGACCTGGGAGTGTGGGTCCTTTCTTGTATCCTCATCCTGTAACACACGGACACAGCACACTGGTCGATTTTATTAGATTTCACTTCTGACACAACTGTCTTTAGGTCACAAGTGAGGGTTTAATGCAAATATTTAATATTTACTGAGTATATTTTTTCTGTATATCCTGTTGATAGTATAAAACACTGAATCTTCTTAAAATTTTCACTGTTTAATATCTAAATTGAATTCAGAGCAAAACACAACAGAAAAATATAGCTACCCCCTCAAATTTAACTGGTTAACATAAGAATAAAATGACTTTTCCAATTTAACTGACACATTTTAAATGTAGCATGACAGATCAAGAAATGTGGGAACATACTGCAGTGGTGGAAAAACAGGACATGGACGAACAGGGTGTACAAAATGCTATCAGAGCAGAACAATCTGGCAACATCTACCAGAATTACAAGGTCACATTAACTTGAACCATGTAAGTAGGAATCCACAGCTATATGTCTATGTGAGAAATGACATTCATATAGTTATCCATTGCAGTCCTATTTGTACTAGCAAAAGACCTTTTTCTACCAGTAGAGAACTAAGTAAATTATGGTATATGCATTCAATTAGTATAAAAAGATGAAAGAAACTCTTTGTGTAATAATCTGAAATGACCTGCAAAAGCTGATAAGTGAAAAAAGCAAGGCACAGAACAATGTGTATGCTACTGTTTGTACAAAACAAAAAAAACAACAACAACAAAAGACTAATGTAAGTGTTTGTACATGCAGAGATTAACTGTGGAAGGCTATGAGCAACTGGTTGCAGTGACTATTTGTGGAGAGAGGAACTGGGTAAATAGGAAAGAGATTTACTCTTCATCACACCTCTTTTGACTATGTTTTTTCCATATATTATCTATTAAAAAACTAATTATAATACATAGTATCCTAATAAAATGTACCTATATTTTAAAACATCCAATTTATCAAAGCATTCTTTCACCCTGGCTGGTGTGGCTCAGTGGATTGAGTGCCGGCCTGCGAATCAAAGGGTCACCAGTTCGATTCCCAGTCAGGGCACATGCCTGGGTTGTGGGCCAGGTCCCCAGTATGGGGTGCATGAGAGGCAACTACACATTGATGTTTCTTTCCCTCTCTTTCTCCCTCCCTTCTCCATTCTAAAATAAATAAAATCTTTAAAAATAAGCATATTTTATTGAGTAATATCAATAGGCATAAATCAGTATTTCTGACTTCCTTAAAATTGTAATTATTCAAAATGCCCACTACCAGTGTCAACGAGGGATTTATAATAATAAATAACAGGGCTGCGTAAGTGTTTTTGCTGCTTCTGTATGTCTTTTATTGGGAGACTGTGTCTTGAGAATACTGAATTTCCCTATGCACTAACCTTTGGTTTTCAGTGTTTTGAGGACATGTGGCTGGGGTTTCAGATAATGAATTTTCAGGGTTTTCTTCTTTCACTTCCTCAATCTTATCAGCTTCAGAAGTTCTTTTCTGGAAATAGGATGCTGCAGATGCCTGTAAAAACAAACATAAAGAGTACTGCAACAAAATCAAGTATTATTTTATATGTTACAAACAAGTTTTGAAAAATGTGGAAAAATATTTTTCATTATTTAGAATTCTTACACCAACACGATAAGCCCTTAAATTCTCAGAAAATAAGCACACACACACAAAACCCCCCCAAACCATACTTCAAACTCCATGTTTTCTAAATAAACATAGTTAAGAAATGGGAAAGATGAACAGTAGATCTATTTTACTCATGACAGACATGGGATGAAACCTGGGAAGCAAAACTGGAACACAGGACAAGGGAAGATTACAGCGAGGAACTCCACAGTTGTCATTAAATAGAAATACGTGTCAGAACCATCTGGAAAATTAAAAACTAAAAACAAACAAAAAAACCCAGATAGATCCCCAAATCCCCAGGGTCTGGGCATATATTTTTTGGGGAAAAAAAAAGATTCTGAAGCAAATCCAGAATGGAGAACCTCTGCCCATACAATCAATGATGACAAGTGGAGCCTCCTGTGTCTCGCCTGAAACGGTGAACCGAACTGAACTAAGACAAACAGATCATGTGATGTTTACTGCAGATGTGGTAAACAGTACCTGCTTAGATTTCGGCTTTGGAACTAGAGGCTTTATTACTGGAGACTTTTCATTACTTGTAGCTCGATTAAGTGCAGTAGATTTCTTGTATGATTTGTTCATATTGTCTAAAATGTTAGCAGAACGTCCTGAATTCACTGAAATGGCTGGCTCTTTGGAACTGGCCGATACCTAAAGAACAAACTTGTGTTAACATTTTATGTTTAAAGAAGAAAAAGAATCCCAGTAATTTATTTTCCCTTAAAATTTTGGTTAAGTTTGTTTTATAGTCTTATTTTTTGAAACTGACTAAACTTGGTACAATCCAAATTAAGACCGATCCACATATTCCCAAATACCACATGCCCCATAAAAACATGTACTTAGAAATAAGTAGGAAATATAACCCATGAACCTGTGCTGCTTTTGTGTTTGTTTTCACAAAGATGTGCTGCAGTCTTTAATGCCTCCAATCAAGGGAGTGTCATAACGTGGTTTGAAAATACAGGGTCTGGCAGAAGTAACGCCTTTGAGGGTGGTTGGTAGGGTATGTGAATGTCTGACACGAGATGGATAGCAATTTGAACACTTCACCTAACATGTCCTATGGTGTGCTTGAGTGTGACATTGTTATGTTACAGAAATACAATGCTTATGATTTTTTAATGAAAGATTTTTATGTAATAAGAAAGGGACATTATTTGTGCCAGACTCTGTATTTCTCTGGATGGAAATGTATTTAAATAGAAAATATCACTGGAAAGACTTTACCTTGAAGGGGTTTACTCGTCCTTGGCTGCTAGAGGCAACTGCACCTTTCGTAAGAAAGAAACCCTCACTTAATAGTGGTAAAACAGAGGACTTCTGACTTCTGTAACAATACATGGAACATTTTAATCTGTATTATATAAAAAGAAATGTACTTTGTAACTTTAAAATTATTAATTACACATGACCTCCTTCCTATTTCCAAGGCAAAATGAAAGCTATTAGATGGGCGCTACCGCAACTTGCCACTATGAAATATGCCAACCCCATACATACAGATGCCTTCTTTTCTCCTGTTAGTGTGGAAGAACAGTGTCTTATTTTAGCTCAGGTTAATGCTTCCCCTCCTCGTGCTCTCTATCTCACCCCTCCTGCTTTGTCAGACACTTGTCCTATCAATGGCTACACCATCTTTGACTTTTCCCTCATTATTGGCTGTTCAAGTTTCCCAACTTATTTAAACAAACAAATCCTCTCTACCCTCCATTTTCCACCATTTTCCCTCACCTCCCCATACACAGCCAAATTTCTCAAGAATTGTCTACACGCTAGTCCCATTTCCTCACTGCTCATATGTTCCAACATCTAATATAACATGGCTTCCAGGCTACTACCCTACAGAATCTGCTCTTGCTAAGTACTCAATAAAATTTATGTAGCCAAATCTGGTGGACATTTTTCAGTCATCATCTTATTTTCCCTCTTAACAGCATTCTGCACAGCTGAGTGTTCCTTTCTCCTTGATACAGTCTCCTTCCTTGACAACTCAGATACTGCATTACGCTTACTTACCTCCTTCTCCTCTGGTCTTACTCTCTGTCGATGGTTCCCCCTCTGTCCACCTCTACCTCATGTTTAATGTTGGGGACTCCCTAGGCCTAAGCTCATTTTTCTCCTCACTTTACATCCTCCCCCAATGCTTCCTTACCCATGCCCATGGTTTAAATTGCTACACTAATGCCAATTATTTTTACTTTATATCTTGATTCCAGACACACTACTTTCCTGAGCTTCTGACCCAAATATCCAATAGTAATTCATCACCTTCCTATCTAAGCTTGCATTTCCCTGGTGTTTCCTGACTCAGTAAATGGCACCATCATTCACCCAAGTACAGAAGCCAAGAAACTGAGTCATTCTTCACACCCCAACTTCTACACTATCTACATCATCTTCCGAACTACCTCCTCAATTCTTCCCATTCTCTCTACCATCACACTACCCTTGTCCAGGCCACTATTCAATCTCACTTGGACTGCCTCCGCAGTCTCTCAATATGCATTCCTCCTCTGCAGTGTGGCATGCTACACCCCTGCTTAAAACCTACAGCCTCCCAGCAACCTTAGAATAAAGATCAAAATCCTTACCATGGACTACACGACTCTGCATGATTTGGCTCCTGCTCATTTGCTCCAAAACCATTCATTCAACACTACTTTTTCATTGCTTTCTGTGCTATTCACACCATTCTAACAAGCTGTCACACATGTTTTATTTCTGCATCTGCTTCCACCCACCTTTGCCTACTTTACTCTCATCATTCAGGTGTGCTTTAAACACTCCATGTGGCCCTCCCTGGAGCCCCAAATCTACCTCCCACCACTGAATAAATTACATGCTCTTTTAATACGCTGTACACATTTTTAAAGATATCTGAATCACAGTAATATGTATGTATACTGTTTAAAAAGCCAATCGGATCTGTTCTCGGCCTTTTGGCTAAGATCAACTGTAGTATCTGTTCTCATCAGTTTAAAAAGCCAATCCGCAGTGTAAGCTTTATACAGGGATCAGCCATCCATGTCTTCTTGACTTCCGTATCCCTCATCTAGTCAATATCTGACACACAACAGGCATTTAATAAATATTTGTTAAATGACCATGGTTTCACAAACACCACTGATAAACAACAACAAAACCCCAAACAAACAAACCAGAAAACAAACACGCCCTAAAGGGTAAAGTGTATTTGAGTAGATGTATCACTTTAAAGACTACTTAAAAAACCTTCTTGATATTACAAAATTACAAATATTTCTTACCTGACTTAATAGATGGCACATCAGAGGAATTTGCGCTTTTGGAAAATGGGTTCTGTCCTAAATGTAAATGGGAAGATAAAGTCATCCTCTATAATCAGCAGACAGGTATCCTGAAGAAGGATGAGTACAGCAGTCCCCCCCTTATCTAAGAGGAATAAATTCCAAGACCCCTCGTAGATGCCAGAAACCAAGAATAGTACAGAACCCTATACGTACTATGTTTTTTCCTACACATACAGGGCAGGGCAAAAGTAGGTTTACAGCTGTGATACGAAACAGCTTACTCTTATATGATTATTCATTAATTATTGTATTATTTTTCTTACAAACAACTGTAAACCTACTTTTGCCCCACCTATACATATCTATGATAAAGTTTAATTTATAAAAAAGTATGGTAAGAGACTAGCAACAATAACTACAATAAAATGGAACAATTATAACAATATACTGTAATAAAAGTTATATGAATGTGGTCACTCATTTCAGGGGATCCTTGCTGAAGTCTTCTAAGGGCTCAATGCATTCTGGTGCAACAGGCTGCTGCCAGCCAGAACGTGTTTCCTGTCCGTGCCTTCCACCACATCTTACCAAAGCATTTACCACACACCATGGCCATAACTTTTGCACTTTGAGGTTTGATAGCAAAACTAGCGTAAGTTTCTTTTTTCTTCATCACAATTTCAGATAGAAATCTTACCATAGATCTTAGCACCCTCAGCATATAATTTCCTCTTTTCTTATGAAGTCAAGAGCTGGCCACTTTTTCACTTAAAAGAACTTTATAGCTTCTCCTTAGCATATCTGAGTTGCCAGCATCACAACTCTAATGCTCTGGGGCCATTATTAAGTAAAATGATGGTTACTTGAACAAATGTGTTGGGAACCACCCTGCCTGGTTTCAGAAGCTATAACCCCCCCATGGCTAAGGCTGAGTAAAAAGACCTTGGGACCAGAAGCCACTTAGGAGACAAAGCTTATCTTCCTTGCAGGGGCACCACCTCTGCCCCCTTTCACCTCACCCTGCTTGGCCCCTAGTGGATGACCAGTTAGCCAATGACAGGTAAGATTCCTCAAGGGAGGGATGACCTAAGACAGGCACGGTTGCAAAGGGGCCCTCAGGGAAGGACTTGGGGGGCTATAGGAAAACGGGGTGATGAACCCTCACCCCTAGGCTTTGACATAGCCTGAGTCCTCATTCTGTCTGCAAGAAGTCTCCTAATCTCTTGACTGCCTTACTTCCCCTCCCTGACTTAAGCCTGAAACAATGCCGGGAGGTGGGTGCAGCCCTGTGTTGGAAAGGGCGGGTTCCCCAGGGTAACCAGGCCTAAGAAAGAATGCATAAAATCCTATGAAACTAACTTTACTAATACCCTCAATTTAAATGATAAGGGTCCAAGCATGCAATGAATTTGTTTCCCCAAAGTTTTATGGCCCTTTAGCTATCTGACCCTGACTCTAAATAAGCCCTCATAGTTCTTTGAATGTTATCTACTGTTTATTACTGCCTGACAATGATTGATGAGCTTTACATATATGCCCTGTATTTGTATGCAAATTAAACCCAATAAAAGCTTGTCAAAGCAAGGGTCCGGGCGCTCTCCCCTTGAGAGAGTGACCACGCTGTCCCTTTTCCTCCCCAGGACCCGGCAGTCTGTGTGAAATTTGTCTCATCTCAGCCACAATGACACAGACACTGCGGGATGGTGACCACATCACAAAGGTACTGTGACACCACAGCTGACCTCATGGGTGGGTAGTATATACAGTGTAAATACACTGGACAAAGGGATAATTCACATCCCTGGTGGGACGGATCAGACAGTACAAGATTTTATCATGCTGCTCAGAATGAAACAATTTAAGACTTACGAATTATATATTTCAGGAATCTTCCATTAATATTTGAGGCCACAGTTGCCTCTGAGTAACTGAAACCATGAAAAGCAAAATCATGGATAAGCAAGACTGCTGTATTCATTTTTCTTAGCTCAGTATATTAGGGAAAGTCCCACACATTTCTCACCTTTAAATTGTATCTTACAATTTAAAATGTATCTTACCCTGCTTAGGTATTTCTGATTTTTCTTCTATATCATCATGTTCTTCAGTATCATCCACTTCTCCAGTGTCTTCTGTGGCTTCTTCAACTTTACTTCTGAGCCTTGACTGGCCCCATTGTGTAGGAGTACTACTGCAACTAAAACGATAATATTATTCAATAAAGAGCTATATGCAAAGACAAAGTTAATATTCAGAATGGTAAAGACAAATTCAAACAACTGAATACTTCTTACCCAGCCTTCGGCTGTTGTCTGAAATCATCTTCTTCCTCTTCCTCCTCTTCCTCCTGGATTGCCGCCAATTCTGCTGCCTTTTCTGCAGCCAGTTCACTAAGTCTTTGGGCCAATATTAATTTCCGGGAACAAGAGGCATATTTAATGGCTAAATTCACAACATTTTGAGTCATCAGATCTGCAAGTTCCACACAACGAAATTCCCGCTCCAGTTTACAGGAAAGCTAGCCCAAAAAGGAAAACAAAACAAAGAAATCAAATCACATTAAGTTAAACTTTTTAAAAATTAAGAAATGAAACTACTAGTAAAACTGAGAAAAGAGCTTTCTAGATACTGCATCTCATTGATTCTAAGATGCACATTTTTACACATTTTAACATCTCTGAAATTGGGAGGAGTGTTACAATCCGTGATAGATCAGAGTTTAATTGGCATTTTTTTTTGTCTCAGTGGCGTAAAGAAATAAAATAATGGTGCATTTTACAATCAACAGTAGCTTGCATTCAATGAACTATGGTATATCATTTTAAGCTATTCACTGCGAGGAAAGTAAGAGACTCATTTAAAATTCAAATGTTCTCCTAAATTTGTTTTCCTACCCTCCCCAAATAGGGTTACAAATTCAAAGAAGGAATACAATTGTAAAGGATTTATTTGTTATTACTTTGCCCAAAATTGGCACACAAATACTACTATGCGAATTTGGGTGGGGACAAACAGATTATCCAATAATTTTAAAGTGTGATTGTGGCCCTGACTGGTGTGGCTCAGTTGGTTAGAGGGTCAGCCCATAAACCAAAAGGTCGCAGGACCAATTCCCAGTCAGGGCACATGCCTGGTTTGCTGGTTTGGTCCGAGATCAGGGCACATTTGGAAGGCAAGTGATCGATTTTTCTCTCACATCAATGTCTGTCTGTCTGTCTCCACCCCCTCCCTCTGTCTCTGGAGTCAGTGGATATATCCTTGGGTGAGGATTAAAAAACAAAGTGTGATTATCTATGATCTCCGGCTACCAGAAACAGTTATATAACTTCCAAATTAGCAAACAACTTCCTTTTCTTGCTGTTTATACTTAATAATATGAAACAAAGGGCATTCATTTAACATCTCTTAGAAAACATTGATTCGTTTTCTTTAGGTATGAACTTTGACAACTCAAAGTGAGCAACTCGAGTACAATGTGAGAAAAATGAACACTCCGAAGACTACTAAGGGTGTCACAATTGACAGGGTAAAAGGACTATATATTTTGTTACTTGAACATCCCACGTCTGATTCATCAGACAGAAACTTTAGATATTCACCTGCATATCCTTCTCAAGTTATCTAGTATCACTTATCTACAAGCAGTACTTCTCAATCAGGGTTGGTACTCTGCCTCAGGGGGCATTAAGAAATAAAAGGAAATACAGTAAGTCCTCATTTAACATGGTTGATGCATTCCTAGAAACTGTGACTTTAAGCTAAAGGACATATAACCAATTTTACCACAGGCAAATTGATATAAATTAAGAGTTAAGTTCCTACAGCATATTTCTGGTCACAAAAACATCATCAAACTTCTAAATAAAGGCCCAATACAGTTCTAATATTAAACATTGAAATAAATGTGTGCTATACATGTATTTGAGAAAGATTGATAAAAAAAATGAGTGAGACAATTCTTTTCCAACCCACTATCCAGTTCAGGGTCATGGGTGGCCAGAGCTTACCCCAGAAGCTTAGGGCACAAAAAGGGACCTCATTCTTCAAAGAATGCCCTTCCTTCACAGGACGCACTCACCCACACGTCCACACTGACTTACTCTGGGACAATGTAGACATGGGTCACCTAACGTGCACATCTTTGGGACGGGGGGGAAACTGGGGTACCTGAAGGATAACCACCCAGACATGGAGAGAACATGCAAACTCCACACAGACAGCAGCCCCTGCCAGGAGTTGCTGCTTTCCCCCTCCTCATTATTGACAGTGAATGAAATGATGTCATTCAAGGACCTGCTGATTCTCAGAGTAACCAGGTTGAACAGGCATTTGCCAAGGGGCCAGGAATGCTAAAGACCAATCCCCAGAGTTACCAGTATCCCCCTGAGAAACACTGCTCCAGAGGAAAAGTTCCTATAAGACTATATGGTAAATAAATCCAATGTTTCCTTAAATGTGTTGTAGGAAGCAAAATGATTAGTAGTTCCTAGACCACAAATGATACTTTACAAAAGGAACAAAATTTACTCTACAAAAAACTAACTGAATTCCTTTAGTACCAAACTCAAGGCAGTGCTGCCCAGAGGTGATGGTAATAAAAACCGTCTTCTGGAGACTGTAGTTACAATGAGCTCTGTGGTCTCTGATACCACTTTCCCCTCAGAACACTTGCCCTGAACTTGGAAAGGAAGAGTCTGGACCATTACTCTCTCAAGAAATACTGAGGTCTACTGTGTAGGAGACAGCACTGAGTACCTGGCACAACACTGCCCTCAAGCGACCTCTAGCCTAGGGCAAGATGAGCCAAGAAGACATTATATTCTATTACTCTCCCAAACACCAACCTGGAGAGAGGACACAAGTGTACACCTAATGTTTCAAAAACTGCATTTACCTCCAAAGATAAACATACTTAAATATACCAGGCACCGAACATGGTCACTGGCTATAGACAAACTTTTACCATCACAGTTACCTAAGAGGGTAAGAAAAAATAGGCATATCTAAAAGCATTACGAAAGTTCTTAAGACTGGGACACCCTTGGAAGTTCAGGAACTCTGTCGCAGAGGATAAGAGTATGAGGTGGAGTTCCTGATTCTCAAACTTTATTAAGCATCAAAATCACTTTGAGGACCCATTAAAACAGTGCAGTGGGCAAAGGCAAAAAGAGAGGTGGCACCAGAACAGTTTATTACTGCCTATGATCTTAGATACAAGATAATGTTTTCAATATTTTAAATGCAACATCAACTGAAAAACAGAACTTTTTTTTAAGAGAGAAAAACACCACTGGATACAACTTAAGAATTTCAGGCTGTGGAACTCAGTGCTAACTCACATACCTTTAAGAGATTCAAACTTAGAAGAGCATTTAATTTTTTCAGTATATTTATTTTACTTACTGCAAACATTTTCAATAAAAGTTCATGTTGTTCTCTTATTGCTTGATTTTTAGCGCTCTCTTCATATTCATAACCATTTTTAGCTAAATAATCAAAGTGGTTGTGAAACATAACTGAACGCCAAAACTGTTCCTGCAAAAGTAGAAAAAGATCACTTAGTCTGCTACGGATCATTTAGTACCAGGCAAGTGTTAAATATTTAATTTAACGTGCCAGTTTCTGAATAAAATAGTTTCTGAAATACTCATCTCTATAGCATCAAATTGTAATTAATGGGGTACTACGGCTTGACTTTATCTCCTATCGTTATAAGGGGAGAGGGGAATAGTGAAGAAATAATGTTTTAAAACCGTTTCCTAGCTATTATAGTTAATACTAGATAACTTGGTAAACTAGTTTTTTAGAAGACAATTTGCTTCTTGTTTAGAATAACTAAATGTAAGATTTCAAATGACTTTAGATGATGCAGGGTGAATCAAAACTCATGGCACAAACACCCCACGGAGGCACGCACTCTCAGGACTCGCCCTGCTCCGACAGTGAGTGCTCACACTCGTGAGGCACTAGGGACACTACCCACTCACCTCCCAGACAAAGTCCTTGTGGGCAGAGGCGGCAATCAGGTGCCCTGGTGATCATACGCAGCCCCCCACCCGACCCCCGCTACCTCATTAAATTACAAAGTAATGAATACTCAATACTGGTCATCAGGACAATTCTTAAATGGCTGTGTCACAGGCAGTGCATTTAGAGTGTCAGTGCGAGATTTCCACATACCTCCATCTGTCCCTTCTCTGTTGCCATCTGACAGTAAGGAAGCTTAAAGGATAATATAGCTACAGCAGGGCGCGGAAGGGTGGGAGGAAACCGAGAGCCTTTACAAGGAATGCACCTGTCATTAAAGAAAAAGTCTTACCACAAAAATGTGTATTTGTAATATTAAATTAAATATACCTTTTCAAGATGATGTTTACTAACAAAACAAATCATCTTATTTGAATAAACATTAGATGGAACAGTAAAAATCTATATAGGTTCAAAACTTAGCCTGTTATGATAAAAATGTGAATTCTTTCATTCAAATTACTAAGTAACTTGATTCCTGAGAATAATATGCAAAAAATTCTGAGAACAACCTACACCCTAAGAACTGTTAAAAAGTTAACTAATATAGTCCATTTGATATTAAAAATGTCCAGT
Organism: Desmodus rotundus; assembly: GCF_022682495.2. Taxonomy (NCBI): domain Eukaryota; kingdom Metazoa; phylum Chordata; class Mammalia; order Chiroptera; family Phyllostomidae; genus Desmodus; species Desmodus rotundus. The sequence goes on from NC_071393.1 coordinate 101,886,692, forward strand.
GGAGTCCTTGGAGATTCTGAAAAGTTAAGGCACAGGAATATTAACCAGCAATTCCTCTATGGTTCTCTACTATTTTGATTTTGCATTTTCTAAGATCATGTTTTCTCAAAGATCCCACACTGCCAACCACTGCCTTCAAAAATACCCTCAGCATGGCTCCACAACCTGCCAACACAACAGAAGCCGTCAGACAGGAATTCCTGTCACCCTTGAAATACTAAATGTATCTGCAATTGTCTATCTTCTTCCCTCTCACAACTGATAAAATGTCTGACTTCCTATTTTAGACAGACGGTCTGAAGTCTATCACCTTTCTTTTCTTTCCTTTTGAGGATTCCTTCAATTCTCTCCTTTTCTTACATTATCAATCTCATCCTCTTTACTAAATTTACTGCCAAAAGATTACCAAAATGCTCTAACATCACCCAAACTAAATAATCCCTTCTTTGATTTAACAGCCTTCTTTAGATACCACCCCCATCTCTTCCTCTTCACAGCAGAACTTCTTCTGGAAAAGAGTTATCTACATATTATGCATTTTTAAAAATCCTCACCCAAGGATATGTTTATTGATTTTAGAGAGAGAGAGGCATCGATGTGAGACAAAAACATTGATCAGCTGCCTCCTATAGGAACTTTGACGGGGGATCGAACCCACAACCATTTTGTATATGGGATGATGCTCCAGCCACTGAACCACCCAGCCAGGACTACATATTATGCTTTTATTTCTTTACTGCACATGCTCTCAACCCACACCAGTCTGGAATTTAGCATTTTATCATGTCACTAAAAGCACTTTTATGAGGGTTACCAATAACTTCCATGTATCCAAACTAAGAAGTCTGCTTGAACTTAACTCCTATTCTTATTTGACATGGGTTACTGAATTACCTCTTTCACGTAAAAGGTTTCAACTTAATTTTCAAACAAGTAATATATTTACATGAACAAAGTATAAAAAAGAATACAGAAGGAGAACCAAGATGGTGGCGTAGGCAGACACACTGCGCCTCCTCGCACAACCAGAACTGACAAAAAATCCAACGGCAAGGAAGTCCAACACCAAGTAGATAAAAAAGAAACATACATCCAGACCGGTAGGAGGGGCGGAAGACGGGCACCAGGGCGGAGAGGACTCGCGTGGTTGTGGCGGGACTGAGACTGGCGGAGTGTGGGATGAACGGGGCAGGCAGTCTGACCACTAGCAGACCCTGCGGCCCCACATTCGCGCAGATAAACCAGGACCAACGGTGGGGAGCGAAGCAGACCGCATAACCCAGGGCTCCAGCACGGGGAAATAAAGCCTCAAACCTCTGATTGAAAACGCCCATGGGGGTTGGGGCGGCAGCAGGAGAGACTCCCAGCCTCACAGGAGAGGTGGTTGGAGAGACCCACAGGGGCCTAGAGTGTGCACAAGCCCACCCACTTGGGAACCAGCACCAGAGGGGCCCAATTTGATTGTGGGAAGCGGAGGGAGTGGGTGGAATCCGGTGGAGAGTGGAGCAGGCGCCATTGCTCCCTCTCAGCCCCTCCCCCACGTACAGCGTCACAGCGCAGCGACCAGCATTACCCCGCCCAGGTGAACACCTAAGGCTCCGCCCCTTAAAGTAACAGTCGCGCCAAGACCAAAAAAAAAAAAAAAAGGCCCAAATGACAGAACACTTCAAAGCTCCAGAAAAAATACAACTAAGCGAGGAAGAGATAGCCAAACTATCGGATGCACAGTTCAAAACACTGGTTATTAAGACGCTCACAGAATTGGTTGAATTTGTTCGAAAAGTAGATGAAAAAATGAAGCCTATGCCAAGAGAAGCAAAGGAAAATGTACAGGGAACCAATAGTGATGAGAAGGAAACTGGGACTCAAATCAATGGTGTGGACCAGAGGGAAGAAAGAAACATCCAACCAGAAAAGAATGAAGAAACAGGAACTCGGAAAAATGAGGACAGGCTTAGGAATCTCCAGGACATCTTGAAATGTTCCAACATCCGAATTATAGGGGTGCCAGAAGGAGAAGAGGAAGAACAAAAAATTGAAAACTTATTTGAACAAATAATCAAGGAGAACTTCCCTGATCTGGCAAAGGAAATAGACTTCCAGAAAGTCCAGGAAGCTCAGAGAGTCCCAAAGAAGCTGGACCCAAGGAGGAACACACCAAGGCACATCATAACTACATTACCCAAGATTAAAAATAAGGAGAGAATCTTAGAAGCAGTAAGAGAAAAGGAGACAGTTACCTACAAAGGACTTCCCCTAAGACTGTCAGCTGATTTCTCAAAAGAGATCTTACAGGCAAGAAGGGGCTGGAAAGAAGTATTCCAAGTCATGAAAGGCAAGGGCCTCCATCCAAGATTACTGTATCCAGCAAAACTATCATTTAGAATGGAAGGGAAGCTAAAGTGCTTCTCAGATAAGGTCAAGTTAAAGGAGTTCATCATCACCAAGCCATTATTATATGAAATGTTAAAGGGACTTACCTAAGAAAAAGAAGATAAAAAATATGAACAGTAAAAATGACAGCAAACTCACAGTTATTAACAACCACACCTAAAACCAAAACAAAAGAAAACTAAGCAAACAACTAGAACAGAAACAGAACCACAGAAATGGAGATCACATGGAGGGTTATCAATAGGAGATTGGGAGGGGGAGAGAGGGGGGAAAGGTACAGAGAATAAATAGCATAAATGATAGGTGGAAAATAGACGGGGGGAGGGTAAGAATAGTGTAGGAAATGTAGAAGTCAAAGAACTTATAAGTATGACCCATGGACACGAACTATGGGGGGGGAATGTGGGAGGGAGGGGGTGGGCAGGATGGAGTTGAGTGAAGGGGTGGAAAAGGGACAACTGTAATAGCATAATCAATAAATATATCAAAAAAAACCCTTACATATTAAATAAGAAAGTAAATGACAGAGAAAGTTCAGATTGTATAAAAAGACAAACACACGCTGATTGATGGCCGGTGGGCCATGAAGTCGACATCTGCAGGAACAGTGATCACTGAAATGGGAGTAGGGAGGGTTATAACTGGGAACACAGCTGTAATTTTGGGTTTCTGTGTTTCACCTGACATACGTGTCTGATTTAAATTCATCAGCATCTCTACGAAGTAGGTCAGATTCCTCAAATCTAAGTTCTGAGAGTTCTGATAAGTTGCCCAATCTGTTTAGCTGTAGGTTGAGTATTTGGGCCCTCAAGACGGTCTGTCTGACTCTAATGCTCCACCAATTTTTTTCTCTAGTGAAGAAAACAGGTTTTTACATAGTTTATAAATAGCTTATTATCTGTGATAAGGTATATTTTGATATGACACTAGTATTTTACCACCAGATTAAAAAAGGTAAATGTAATTAAAAAAATAACATGTCAAAAAAAAATAATAATAATACAGAAAAGTCCCCTATACTATCTACTGAGTTTCCCTCTACCAGGTAACTATTGTTAGTTTCCTTTTTTACTCTTTCAGGAGTTCTTTGGCATATATAAGTAAATACAATTACGTATTCTCCACATCACTACATATAGCATCCTTACCCTTTTTAAATAATAGTTTTATTAAGATATAATTCATATACCAAAGTTCACACAGAACGTACCATAGTCATATGATATCATGGTGTATAATTCAGTTTTTAGTATAATCAGAGTTGTGCATCTATCACCACTAATTCCAAAACATTTTTCATCACCCTAAAGAGAAAGCTCACACCCATCAGCAGTCTCTTCCTATTCTCCACTGTCCCCTCCCTTGCAAGCCCCTGGCAACCACTAATCTACTTTCTGTCGCTATAGATTTGCCTATGCTGAAGATTTGATATCAATGGAATGATAGTATGTGGCCTTTTGTATCTGGCTTCATTCACTTAGCATAACATTTTCTAGGTTCATCCATGTTGTAGCATGAATCAGTATTTTATCCTATTTTGTAGCCCAGTAATAGTCCATTGTAGGGATACACCACATTTAACTTCCTCATCAGCTGATGAACATTTGCACTGTTTTCACCTTTTAGCTATTATGAAGAAATCGATGATGAACATTCAATTATAAATTTTTGTATGGGTATGTTTTCAACTCTCCTGGGTACATACCTAGGAGAGGAACAATTGGGTCATATGGTAACTTTATGTTTAATCTTTTGAGAAACTGCCAAAATCCATCATTTTTACATCCCTACCCAGCAATGGCTGGGGTTCCAATTTCTCTGCATCCTCACTAACATCTGTTATTACCCGTTTTCCAGATTATAGCTGACCTAGTGAATGTGAAGTGGTATCTCTTTGGTTTTCATTTGTATTTCCTAATGGCTGATGATGGGGAATCCTTTCCTCACCCAAGGATATATTTATTGACTGGGGGGGATGGGGAGTGGAAAGAGAGAACATCAGTGTGAGAGAGAAACATCAACTGCTTGCCCCCCGGTACACACCCCAGCCAGAAATCAAACCTACAACCAAGGTATGTGCCCTGACTGGGAATCAAACCTGCAACCTTTTGGCGCACTGGTTAACTTTACAACCAATAAGTCACACAGCCAGGGCTGCCTATTTTTTAACTGAGTCTTTTTTGAGTTTTAAGAGTTCTGTTTATATTCTGGATACACATCAATTATCACACATATGATTTGCTTCACCCTTTATAAAAAACTACATAGTACACTAGTGTATAAATAATTGTACAGAATTGATTTATCTATTCTTCTAATAGAAATTTAGGTTTCCAATCTTTTGCTAATATTAACAATCCTTCCATGTAAGGTATCTTTTACATGTTTTATTTCCCACATTTGCTAGCAGCAGTATTTCTTAAATTTTAATATGCACACAAATCAACTAAAGATCTTGTTAAAATGCAAATTCTCATTCAGCAGGTCTGATGTGTCAGCATTTCTAATGATCTCCCTTGTGATGATGATGCTGTGTATCGCACATTAAATAGTAAATACTAGTATACCTGTAGGACAAATCCTAGAAGCAGAATTATTGGGTCAAAGGACATACGCACTTCTAATTCTGGTAGTTCTTGACAAATTACCTTCAATAGGGATTTTAACCAATGTGTATTCCCCATTAGCAACATATAAATGTGATTATCTCACCAGGGCCTCACCAACGCCAATTTTTAGACTTTTCCAATTTGATAGGTAAAAAGAGAATTCTCTTTTTAGTTTTGATTTACATTTATCTTATTTTTAGGGATTATCAATCATCTTTTCATATATTTGAGAGCAATTTTTATTTTCCTTTCTCACTATTGCCTCTTTCTTGAAATAGTCCCCACTTAAAGCATCTGTTATAGGATCTTCTTCAAATGATTTTTCTCTTACTTGCCTAGCTAACCCTCTTTTCTTTCTCATGCAAAAATTCCTACTCTAATACCTGACCTCTAAATGTTGGAATTTCTTAGGGTTGGGTTCTAAGACCATTTCCCTCTTTCTTCTTGCTAAGTCATCTAATTTATTACTATGACTTTAAATATCGTCTATATTCTGGTGACTCCCAAATTATATTTCCAGGCAAAATTTCTCCTCTGAATTTGAATTATATATCCAATACCTTCTTGATAGCTCCATTTGAATATTTTGCATCTCAAACTTAACACACCTAAGACAGAACTCATTTTAATTTCCCTTATATCTTTAAATGGTTCAACTATCCATCTACCTGCTTTTAACTAGAAATATGAATGTCATTCTCTCTTACACCCAATCCCCAATCTAATAGCAAATCCTACTGTTTCTATCTTGCATCTGCTTCTCTTCATTTCCACTGCCCCCACACTAGTTCCAGCCATTGTTTTAGATGAGACAGATGACTACAAAATCTTGCTCAATGTTTCTCAATGATGGCACTGAAAGCATCTGGGATAACCTGTAGTTGAGAAGGACCGTTCTACACTCTATGAGATGTTCAACAACCCTGGCCCCAGCTCTCTAAATGCCAGAGTAACTCCTATCATTCTCACAGCTGAAAACCATACCCCACATTTCCAAACATCCCCAGAAGGAATAAATCCACTTGCGGAAAACTGGTCATCCTACTTCTAGTCTTACCCCTGCCAATCCATTTACAATCACATTTTTCTTTCTATAGCATAAATCAGATTACAACATTCCCCTGGATAAAAACCTTCAATGGCTTTCTGATACACTTCAAATAAAATCAAACCTTCTCTATCATGGACTATAATGCAACATATATGTCTAAACTTCTGGTATCTGTTTATGCTCTCCCATCACCCCCTGTTTCTTATACGCTAGCCACATTTAGATCCTTTCAATTTTTCAAATACATTAAGTTCTTTCTGACCTCAGGGCCTTTATGCATGCTGTGTACTCTACAGGGATTGCTTTTCACCCCATTCTTCCATAACAGACTCCTTGGCATCCAGGTTTCATATTAATATTACCTCCATTAAGAATCTTTTGTGATCAATCCACCTAAAACATGCCCATCTGTTATTCTCTATCATGGATCTGGTTTAGATTAATTAATGGCTTTTATCCCAGGTAGTAATTAATATTTAGTTGTTTCTGTTATCTGTCTCCCTAGACTATAAGCTCCATGAAAAGAGAGACCTCTTTGTTCACCAAGTACCTACATGTCATTGACAATCTCTTAGACCAAGAAGATACCAGGTCAAAAAAGAGGGAAATCTTCAACACAACACTGAACATAGACTATATGAACTGAGAATTCTATACTTGCAATATACCATTACATTTCATTACTCTATTACAATAATTAAGCTAAAAAGATCAAAAAGTGCCCTGGCTGGTGTGGCTCAGTGGACTGACTGCTGGCTTATGCAGCCAGGGCACCTGCCTGTGTTGTGGGCCAGGTCCCCAGTTGGGGGCGTGCGAGAGGCTACCTATTGATGTATCTATTGCACACTGATGTCTCTCTCCCTCCCTTCCTCTCTCTAAAAATAAATAAATAAAATCTCAAAACAAAAAACCATTAGAGATGCATGTATCAATACTGAACTTGTACCTATTTGTTAATTAATATCCAAAGGGTTAAAAAAAAAAGAAAGGAAAAAAAATCTCATAAACAGCTAAATTATATACATTCAATTCTAAATCATAGTTAAAAATAAGAGGCTGTCCTCACTGGTGGGGCTCAGCTAGTTGGAGCAACGTCCCATAACTGAATGGTTGTGGGTACATTTCCCAGCTGGGGCCCATGGCTAGGTTCACTCCTCAATCCCAGATCCAGAGGTGTGGAAGGCAACCGAGCTCCCACAATGTTTCTCTTTCTCCCTTCCTCTCTCTCTAAAAGCAATGAAAAGAAAAAGTCCTCCAGTGAGGAAAAATAAATAAGAGCCTGTAATAAAGATGAAATGCCATGTCTAACAAGAACTGCCCCCCACCAACAGGCAGAAATGATGTTATAGCCACACTAATAAACTTAATCCCTATTTTGTTCTCAGTTCCAAGTCAAGCAACTGATTGAAAACTTCACAGTGAATATAAACAAATTTCTAATTTTGCAAATATAGAAAGCAAGTAAATGAATTAAGGTAAAAGAAGAATAAAAACATACTTTAAGAAGCATTTTCTAATATCCCACCTCAGTTGCTGGGGATTTTCATGGATACCAACCACCCAGTAGTGATCAGATTTTCCTTTGCAGTGTTCTTTTGTATTACATACAGGAGTCCACGTATTACCAAGTCCTCTGTTCAGCATTCGAACAATGCCTTCTGAATCCACGAAACAGGGGGTACCTGTAATATCAACAGAAAAACAAATCACTTGGAGACACAGCTACATATTTGTTAAATAAATACTATTTTAAAAATACATACCAATGATTCAACTTTTAATTAAAAAGTAAACAGCAAAAAAAAAAAAAAAAGCAAATAATCCAACTTTATTTTCTCACAAAATTTCATTAACCACACAGAGTAAGACCTAACAGAGAAAACGGGATGGGGGTTGGGGGGAAGCCTGAGATATGACTGATATTTACCCAAATAAAAAGAACTTAACAGTTTTAGTGAAAACTATGCCATCTGCTGGAACAAAGTAATACTTTCAAAAGCCAATTTCAGTAAAAAAAAATTAAACTTAAATCTGAAGGCTTGGTGGTTAAGAGACTTGAAAAAACACCAAAACCTGATACAAGGTGAGGATGTAAATAACCTGTCTTTAGTATTCTTTCTCCTCCCTGTCTTTCTTGGGTTTATTATACAGTTCTGTCCCCCAACTCCAAGGTAAACAAAGCTTGCCTAGAAAACATGTAAGCATCGTGGTTTCCCCCTACTCTGCTCCCACCTCAGCAAGTACCCAGCAAATTTCCTCATTACCCCCTTTCTCATCTGACTTCATAGCCCTCTCACTCTGCAAAGTCATTTCTTCAGAGTCTAGATCTGATTTTTAATTGGAAAATGTTACATGAATAAAAGTTATTCACGGTCACATTATTATTAATACATAAATGACTAATATCCCAACAGAAGACACTTCCAGAAAGTGTTGATGTTTTAAAGATAAAAGTGGAGTTTCTAACGATAACCAAAGGGTACAAATCTCTACTAACAGAAATAGTTAAGCCAGGAGACAGGGTTAACAGGCTCCTTAAAATAAGGAAATCCTCAGTGTCCTTCAAATCATCTATGAGTTTACAACAGCACTGTCCAAAAGAAGTATGTGAGCCGCAAATGTAATTTTTAGTATCTTAGTGCCGCCTAAGAAAAAGGGGGGGGGGGAAGTGAGTTAATTCTAATTTATATTTTATAAAATCCAATATACCCAAAATATAATCATTTTAACAAGTACAATGTTAAAATAATTTTTAATATTATTTTACATTCTCTGTTCATACTAAATCTTCAAAATATGGAGAGTACTTTATACTCACAGCACATCTTAATTCAGATTAGCCATACTTCAAGTGTTCAGTAGCCACTTGTGGCTAGTGGTTACTGTAGTAGACAGTACAGCAACAGGAAATTCCTGATTTTTGTGTAGAATCTGCTGGAATAGCCACTACTTTACCATTTATTTGAATCTCCTTATTATCTTAATAAACTTACAGAAAAATACAAGGTCTGTCCAGAAGGTATTCAGACAGGTAATACGAAAAAGAGAGACATTTACCGAAAAAGATACAATAAACACTGTACATAGGACAATGACACCTCAGTCCCCTTCAGAAAAGCAGGCATTTTGGGACCTCACACAGTTCTCCCAATTGCCAACAGCTGCCCTGTTGTATTTTCCTGAATCTCATCAATGGTCTGAAACCTCCTCCCTTTCAAAGGTGATTTTAGTTTTGGGAAAAGCCAGAAGTCACAGGGCGCCAAATCTGGGGTGTTGGGGGACTGAGTCCTCTGGGTGATTTGATGTTTCTCAAAAAAAAAAAAAAATTCTGCACAAATCGTGATGCATGAGTGGGTGTGTTGTTGTGATGAAGCTGCCAATCAATCACCAGTTGCCCATAGCTGCAGCTTTCTAAATCATCTGAACGGTTTCCATGGAAGAATGTTCCAGCTTAATGCAAAATCTGATGCAGATTTGTTGCTCTACTCAGTCAGTCATTTTGTATGTGACAGCCACACATATACATGCTCACTCAATGGTGTCTATGACCCCCAGTGACTAGTACAGTAAAGTCGTCACTGTTCACACATGTGCATTCCAGTCCACTCTCCTTGGCTGCCACATTACATTGATATGCACAAACTGTTCTCTTTATATTAACAATGGTGGGACTTTTTCCAGACAGACCTCATATATTTCTTTGTAAGTTTTCTAATCAGAATTCTCATGAAAAAAAGACCTTGTACATAAAACAATGGTTATATTGCCTAACAATTTCAGTTTCCAGTTTTGCCAACATATTAAAATAAAGACATTTAAACAATTTATCTATAAAGAAATTAACTAGAAACAAAGAAACAGTTTTCTTCTTGAAAAATGTCTTTAATATAAATAAATGAATTTGTCTTGCCTTCAGCTGAAAACCCAACCCATACAAGGTAAGATTTCCTTGTAAGAGGAAGAGGATCACCACGCAAAATTTGTTTTTTCTTTTTCCCCATCTCCAGCAGATAAACTCCAAGGCACTGATCCCCATCAAATCCTGTTCCTAGTGAAAAAATATGAATATAAATATAAATAAAGTATCAAAGGTTATTTAGCTATACTGTAGTCTAAATTATATTCTATGAATTGAACTGATTTTGTTTCTTAGGTTAACCAGCACTACTTTTTATGGATAACCTACCTAACTGGGACACCGCTCACGTATAAAATGCAGAATACTGTATGTTACGTGGACTATTTATATAAAGTGGCTATAAGGGGAAATCATTCACTCAAGAAATATTTACAGATAGCTTACTATTTGCCAGCCACTGGTGCTACAATGGTAAACATAAAGATAAAAATCACTGTTCTCATGAAATTCATATTCAGGTAGGAGGATACAAACAAATGAATTAAAAAACAAACAAAAGAACACAAAAATGCTAAATGCTATGAAAGAGTTAAAATAATAATGTGATACAGAATGCCAGACTGAGTGGTTACTTCAGATTAGCTAGTCAGAGGTGCCCTCTTTCAGAAAGTGCAATTTAAGCTGAGCTATGAATTGTAAGTTGGAGCCAGCCATCGAAATGTTAGGAAGAGGAGCACTATAGTAGACAGACAGAACACACCTAATGAAAAGGTCCAAAGGGGGGAACAAGCTTGGTGAGTTTGAAGAATACGAAGAAGCCCATATATGGCCAGAATGAGCATCAAGAGAAAAAGTGGCAAGAGATGAGGTTGAAAAGGTAAAGATCAGATCTTGTAGGACCTCATCAGCTATGATAAGAAGTTTGAATTTTATTCTAAAAGCACTGGGAAGTCATCAAAGGAATCTAAGTAAAGGAGTGCATTTTTTTAATGGATTACCCAGGCTGCTATGTGGAGAAAAATTAGAGAATGCAAGACCTAAAGCGGAAGACTGGATAGAAGGCTGCTGCAACAGCCCAAGAGATGACATGAGAGCGGGGCTAGGGTTTAGTGGGGGAGTTAAAGAGAAGATTTGGAATGTGTTGTTCCAAAGAACTGACATGATGATATAATCTTATTGACAGAGTTGATTTGGCGGGGCAGGTAAGGGAAAGAGAAGAACCAAGGATAACTCTTGCATTCCTGGCTTGAGCAGCTGATTGATAGTATACTATTTACCAAGATGGGGTAACTAAGAAAGAAGCGAGTTTGGAGAAAAAAAATGTATCAGTTTTATTATGACCATGTTAAGTTTGAGCTGTGTATCAAAACCTATTTTGAGATTTCAAGTGGGCAAGTCTGAGAATACAAGAAAGTAGAGCTGGTATTAATTTAGAAGTCATGGATACATGTATGTATTTAAAGACGTGATTCATAATGAGACCCCCCAGGACAGTTTCTCAAACTGCATTTTTTGACCTATGAGTCATGAAATCAATTCAGAGTTGCAACCATCATTTTAAAAAATTAAATCAAATATTGTCCGTGAGACTTTTTATTTCAGTTACATTTGTAGGCGTGTTCAAAATAGCAATATAGAATGTACTTCTTACTGTGGCTAAGCAATCGAGAGACAGAAAGTTCCTGACCTAGAGAGCACTAGAGAAGAGGGGTCAGCACGGGAGGAGGGGTCACCAAAGGAGCTGAAGGAACTATCAGTGAAATAAAAAAGAAAATCGGAGAGTGATGCCACTGAAGTCAAGAAAAAAACTATTTCCGATAGAATTACTCTACAAATATAAGCATAAAGAAATCATTGGTAACCTTAATAAAACCAGTCTGAATACAGATAGTGGTGGGGACTGAAGAAAGAGTATGAGGTGAGGAAAAAGCAGCAACTTTTTAAAAAGTCACTTCAAAGCTGTTTTGGTTCTTCAGACTAGCATTAGTTTAGTTCTTGAGGCATTTAAATTCTGAAAATTCTTTTAATATATAGCCATGGAAGTAATTAACCAAACTCTACCTTTCAAATTCTTTCTCTAATATAGTTCTTCTACAAATAAAATGTTTTCATTCTCATTGCTATTAGTGAATACAATAAAATTCTATACATTTTTAAATGTACTAAAAAAAATTTACACTAAAAAAATTACAGATTCAAATGCTAAAAATATATGCAAAAGGAGGTATATAATCCAAAACAAAAAGAGAAGGATGGGAAAAAAGCTAAGTAATTTCCACTTACTTTAGGTTATGGTAGTATTATAAAAGACTGGCAAAAAACCTACCTCTATGATAAACAATGAAAAGCTGTTCTCCATGTCCTGCCATTGACACCACAGGCCCAGGAAGACTGAAGATCTCTTTCTGAACACCTCCAATAGAAAACAATCGAAGGAGCAAGGTACTAGTGGCGGCAGCAACCCATCCCTGACCAAGACATATGGCTTCGATGTCTTCATTCTGAGGCATGTCTACTACCCACTCTTTGCTTGAATCCCAAGAACTGAAGTGTAGGCAGTGAAGCTTGCTAAAAATTCAAACAAGATAGGAACAATCAAACTTTCATATTCGATATTTTACATATATAACTAATCATGATACCTAGTAACAAAAACCAAATAGTTTATTTTTCTGTTATATACATAGTAAAAGAAACATCTTTAAGAATTATGAAATATATTTAAAATGAACTATATTAAAACCATTAACAATCATGTTATTGAAGAATACTTAAACATACAGGAAAATGATCACAGCATAATGTTAAATGAAAAAAAAAAAAAAAAAAAAAAGACGGCTAAAATCTGCAGAGTATGATCCTAGGTTTTAAATGAATACAAAAATCAGCCCTGGCTGGTGTGGCTCAGTGGATTGAGTGCCAGCCTGTGAACCAAAGGGTCACCAGTTCAATTCCCAGTCAGGGCACATGCCTGGGATGCTGGCTAAGTCCCCAGTGAGGGGCACGCCAAGAGACAACCACACATTGATGTTTCTCTCCCTCTCTTTCTACCTCCCTTTCCTCCTCTCTAAAAAATAAATAAATAAACAAAACCTTTTTAAAAATAAATAAATGCATACAAAAATCACAAATTTTTAAAAAGGTTCAAAATATTAGGCAACAGTTCTCTCATTGCCAAAAAAAATTAATATGGGAGAACTAAAAGAGAAAAAGAAAAAACATCACATACAGTCCCACTAGTGATTACCAACCACTGCCTATAATTTGTTTCCAGTCTTTCTTTATCTTTGCATATATATGTATAAAATTTACATACGTACATATATATACACACATGTAAATTATTATTAAACTTAGGCTTTGGAATGCATATATCATAGTACTGTTAATCTGAGGCAGTACTGACTTTCTCAACAATAATTTAAAAATTCAATTTTAAAATGAAAATTAATATGCATGGTTATGAAACATTTATCTAGGAAAACAAGAGTATCTGAAATCAAAATTGCACATGCAAATAAGTTTTAATTATGCAAGATATTCTGAGCTAGAGACACTAAGTCAATAGTGCTTTATTTTAATAAACTAATTTAACTCAATATTAATATTTAATAATTTAATATTGATTTTACAATGTGTCAATTAAAAAAAATTAAAATGTTAAAATGACCTAATATACACCTGAAACTAATATTGTATGTCAATTGTAATTGAAAATTTTAAAATTATTTTTAGAAATAACCTAATACAGTGTTTCTCAGACTTTAATACATGCTCAATCACCTAAGGATCTTGCTAAAATACAGATTCTAATTCAGGTCTAGGGTAGAGTGTGAGATTCTGTTTTCAACAATCTCTTAGGTAACTCAGGCCGTTAGTTTGCGGACCACACTTTGAGTAGCGAGGAGCTAATCTATCTAATCAGAAGAGTTTGAATTTCAACTCACCTGGGAGTTAGTAAAATCTATCATTAAGTGTATAAATATTATAATCAGCTGAAGAAAAAAAATCAGGAAAGAGCAAACTAGCTGGAATAACAAAAGGTTAGTAAAATATCTTTTTCTTAAAAAAAAAAAACAAGGAAAAAAAAGAACTCTGCATCTGCTGCATTTCCATCATAACTTTTTGTCTATCTACCTACCTGCACACCCCTCTCCCTTCCTCCCTCCCTCCCTACCTATTGAAATATGTAAGAGGTCCATCATATACTAAGTTAAAAAAAATCAAACAGATAGTCCTCGCTGGTACAGCTCAGTTGCTTGGAGCACCATCCTATTGGCCGAAAGGTCACAGATTCAATTCCCAGCTGGGGGGTACTTACCCAGGTTGTGGATCCCTAGTTGAGGAGCATATGATAAGTTCTCTTTTTCTGTCTCCCCCCTCCTTTCTCTCTAAAGCAATAAAAAAGTGTTCTTGGGTGAGCATTAAAAAAATTTTTTTAAATCAAACACAAATAGTAGTAGTAACATTTTTTGGAGGGGGGTGTTTTAAACATTTTATTTATTTAGACAGGAGAAGGGAGAGAAAAGGAGAGGAAGAGAAACATTCGAGGGTTGTCTCTCCTGTATGCCCTGGCAGGGAGCCAAACCCACAATCCAGGCACATGCCCTGACTGGGAATCAGCCCGATGACCGTTCGCTTCAAGGAACAATGCCCAACCAACTGAGCCACAATGGTCAGGGAGTGTTTTTCTTTTTTCAAGAAAAGATTCAAATCTTATCTATATCAACAAAAAACAAAAACGACAACAAACAAAAACCCAGATTAGTAATTTTCCAAGGCTGGGATTGGATATATTGCAAAGAAATATGAGGAAACATTTTTGGGTGATAAAAAACTATTTTGATTGTGATTATGGTTATCTGAGTACATACACATTTATCAAACTTATCAAACTGTAAATCTAAAATCAGTGCATTATATATACAGTATACCTCAATATGAAAATTTAAAAGGGGGGCTCATACAAAAAGAAATCTGGATGGACACATAAACTGTTAACAGCAGTTATATCTAACTTGAATTCTGTAGGAAACTTTAATTTTCTAAAAATTCTGTACTTAAGTTTGTTTACAATTAATATATATTATTCTTATGCTAATAAAAAACAGTAATAATGTAAAAATAATCCGATCTGTCTTGCATTAAAATTATGTCATGTTATTTTGACTCATAATTAGAAAATATAAAAAGGGGACAATTAGGCAAAAAAAGACATGTTCTGGGGTATTATGAGTGGGCTGGTATTTATACTAAATTCTTCACTCTGAAATTCCACACTATAAAAGATGTAAGTTGGTTTCATTAACTTTTTGTATTGAATTTGAACAACCTAACTGTTCAGCAGTGACAAATTCTTCCTAATAATCTCAAATTTACCTTGCTAGTTCATCAGTGCTTTCACATGCCAACAAAACAGCTTCATGGGAAAGATCTGCTATTGTATAATTCAAAATGTTTGATAAGTGTGTTGTGTGGTGTATGGAGGTATCATGGAACTCCACATCTATGGCATTGTCTTCCTCATCATTATAACAGCGAATGATTCCAATAGAGTTCCACACCTACAAACATACAAGGTTAAATACAAGTCTGAGAAAAACCAAAGCTCTGAGAATCGGTAGTCTAAAGTGGTACAAATTAACAAATATTATGATTCAGTCTGTATCAAGGTTTAAGTTATAGGAACAACCACAGCTCATCTACCTCTAAATTGTTTCAGGTAACAGTAGTAACATCAGAGCTACAATAACTAACTATTCTTCTCTTCATGAGATGAAGGTACATATAACACAAATTTATTAGGAAGTGGAATATTTCATTTAACATTTTTAATTATATTACTGCTATTTAAGAAAACACTTTATGATTGTAAATGACAGCATATTCTTCTGTTCCAAATAACTGGTTTATATTATAGGAATAAATATATACATTTTAAGGCAACATAAATCAATATTACTTTGGAAAACTTATCTTCCACTGATGTACACCACAGGCTCACAAGAGGCCCTAGTCTTTCCTTTCCTCTACCATAAATATAACTTTATATAAATAAAATAGTTGACAATTATCAAAAATTAAGACTTATTACTAGATGATGGTTACTGACACAGTTTTATTAAAATAAAATATCCCTTTAATATTTACATACAAATTTCTGCCAGGCCTATACCTTCCAAAAAGGACAGCTAGCAAAGACCCCAGTGGAAAACCTCAAATAATAAACAAATTGAAATATTAAATTTTTTTAGCTCTCAAAATTAAGACAAAAAGCTAATATTCACTCATCTATTCAGGAAATATGTATTTAAGGCCCACTGTGCCATCCTTTGTTCTGAGTGCTATCAGTAAACAAAACAGAAAAACCTTTATCCTTGGGGAATTTACATTCCAGTGGGGTAGAGTAGGGAAAAGGGGCAGATAGTTCTTTTTCACAGATGTATCACCTAATATACTATAAGAGTTCCCTTCTAAAAAAGTGCCTTTTAAGTAGTATATTAGCATCACAATAGTCTCCTATGTAAAAACGAATATGAGAAATAAGGTTTAGAAGTATAGTCAAGAGAGACTGCAAGACACAGAGCCACATTTCCTTAGGTTCATTATATATCATTTTGCAGAGCAAATTTTACTTAACACAATTTTCAGTAATAAAGTTGAAATAAAACTAAGGCTTCGAGTTTAATTTAAAATCAACCAAAGGTCAGTTTTTAAAAAATATTTTTACTGAACTAATTAGCTATAGTGAGAGAAAATGCTTAAACGTGAGATGAAAGTATTTAAAAGTGTGGATCCAAGGCTTACCATGAATCTGTGAGTGAGATGCAAGGGTGTAGAACCTGACTGAAATGGCTTTTGCCGGGGAGTTGGCATAGGCCCATCATAATATGGCCTCTGGGATGTTGCAAGTGGTAAATTGTAAATGCTGTCTGCTTGATCGTCTTCCTCCTTCTCTTTGAGAAGGCTAGAACCAGTTTTTAGCATTGTTATATCTAAAATAAAAGGATTATAATTAGGGACTCATAAATACTAATGATCTGGAAAAAGAAAAGCATTATGGTATCTAATAACCTTTTCACTCATACTTAGTAATAGTACATGTTATTTGCCTCTTCACTGTGTTCGCATTTGCCCTGGTGATGGAAAAGCAATGGAAGTTAACACTACTGGTGCCTTAGCATTAATTGAGTCAGGGGCACCAATCTGCTAGTGGTCAATGCATTGTTAACCACCATTCAATTGCAGTAAAATATAATTTTATTAAATCTTGATCCCGCACAGATATTTTAATATTCTCTGAAACGGGAAGTCTACATAAAGTATGACAGTTGTCTCAAAAAAAAAAAAAAGCATTTAAGCAATTGAGTTGTAAGCTGAACTTACAATGAAACATCATTTTTACTTGAAATAATGCCAAATAAACTATGGTTATGCAGATTTGGGTATTTGGCAAATATTTTCTTGAAAATGAGTAAGTGACAGAATTTGTTACCAATGATAAAATTTGAGCTTACAAACGAAAACCTGAATATTGGAAAACCTGTATCCATCAACATGAGTTTCATTGCTTCCCTAGATTTAAAAACTTCTGAATAGATTGATGATACCAACAAATATATTTTGGATAATGCATCCAGTTAAGGAAGGTCCACAAACCTCAGTAAACCAGTACTGACCAAACTACCAATGCCTATGTTATAAAATCAAACATGGTAAAAGAGTCATTCAAAGTTCAAGTTAGACCAATGGATTTTTAATGTAATAGAGTTGAAAAATTCATTGAAAATTTTTCACATTCCACATTGCAAGTAATATTTAATTTTAGCATATGTGCTGCCAAAGCGAGCACACAATATTTAAGAAGCTTCCACATGTTGAGTTTTTTAGTGCAGTATCAAAGAAGAAGATCCACAATTATTTGAATAGACTATTGAAATACTTCTTCCTTTTCAAACTATCTATTTGTGTGGGACTGATTTTTCTTCATATACTTCCAACAAAAACAATATATAGCAGTATAATGAGCTCCTGAGACTAAATCATTAAAGACTACTGTTGTATAAACCCAACAGGATTTAAATGCAGCACAATTTACTGCCATACTTTGGCATTTTACTTGTTAACATTCAAACGTATTATGGTAGTTGTTGCAATAGGCACTTTATTTGAAGATTTTTATATACAATCTCAATTTCTTTAACAGATACAGTACCATTCAAGTTATCTATTTCCTCCTGAGTTAGCTAGGGAATTTGTATCTTTCAGAGAATTTGTCAATATCATCTAAGTTATTGAATTTATGGGCACAAAGTTGCTCATAATATTCTATTATCTCTGATATTAATACCACTACTGTCATACAGAAACATAATGTGGGCTACATATGTAATTTTAAATTTTCTATTCTAGTATCCACATTTAGAAAAGTAAAACCAGGGATAATTAATTTTAATATATTGCATTTCATTGCATATACATTGCAATATATATATTGCATTTAATATATATTGCATTTAAAATACAATTTCAGCATGTACCCAATATAAAAAATGACTAAGATATTTCACATTATTATTTTTGTACTATTCTTGGAAACTTGGTTGCACCACACACTTAACATCATTTCTTAAGTTGATTGAACTAGCCACCTTTCAAGTGTTTAATAACCACACGTGGCTAGTGGCTACCATACAGAATAATGTGGATCTACAGGATCTATGGTGGTGAACCTTTTTTCATTGCTTATGTCAGTCATTTATGTTTTCTCTTTCTTGATCAGTCAGGATAGAGATTTATTAATTTTATCGATCTTTTCAAAGAAATAGCTTTTCGTTTCATTGACTTTTTAAATACCATATTTTGCCATGTATAATGCGTACTTTTTTGCCCAAATTTTTGAGAGAAAAATATGGACACGCATTACACACAGGCAGTACTAATTATGTATCTATATAAATGTTTTAAATTCTTTTACTTATACTCATGCGTTAAAAGTGTAATTCTAGAATGAAATAACAATATCTGTATACAAAATAATACCCTGGAATACGATAATTGGTTTTGGTTCTAAATATAAATAGATAATAGAATTAAAAAATTAAAAGGAAAAAAATTTTTTTTCTGAAAGCTGGGCCCAAAACATGGGTGCGCATTATACACAGGAGCGTATTAGGCACAGCAAGATACAGTACTTATTATTGTCAATCTCAACAAATCCTGTTTTTTATTATTTCCTTTTTTCTTCTTGCTTGGGGTTAACTACTTCTTTTTCTAGTTTGCTAAAAAAACTTAGCTTATTGATCTAAACCTTTTCTAAATATAAGAATTTAGTACTATTAATTTCCCTCTACATACTGCTTTAGCTACATTCAACAAAATCAATAATGATTTTAAATAATAGTTGTAATAAAAAATTGAAAAGATTAATCAACAGGATGGATCATCACATCCACAAGTCAATTCATACCAACTGAGTTTTCATCATCTTCCAGGAAGTGACTTTGCTGTCTTGGACGACCTGAAGCCAGCATGATGCCATCATCCTCATCATCATTTATAACTCCTTTTGAAAAAGAAGGGGTTTCGACTGCATTGTCATTTAGATCACCAGCATTACTTGTATCATCTCCATCAAAAAGATCACTGTAATCCTTTTCCACTCTGCTAGATACCTTAAATAAATTAATACAAATTAGAAAGTACTAGTGAACTATTTTGATAAACTCAAGCTCTCAAAAAGCAATCTTTAATATGCACCTATGAACTCTACTAAGCAAATGTACTGATAAAAATAATAAGTGTATTTATGAGGATTATATTTATATAAGACTTAGTCCTTACTTTAAATGCCTTACAGTCTACAAACAGGGCAGGAGTGTAGGACAGACAAGTAAAGAAATACTGTATATACCCAAATTTAAGGCAAGATTTTATTCCTCAAAAGTCATTCCCCAGAAATTCTCTCATTTACTTTTATTTTGAACAAAATTCTACTCAGGCAAGATATATTTGCTTAAATAATCTCAGTTAAAGCTAGTTTTTATTTCTTTGATGCTTATAGAAGGAAACAGAATAGAACCAACAGAGAACAAAGGAGGCAAAGATATTTAACAGTCAATCACCGATCGCTAGGAATACAAACATACTATTGCATGCACTGAATGTCACTATAAACAGTTTTTGAAATCACTTTCAAATGTGAAATATAAGCAGATACATTGCAGAGATCATAAATTACTCCTATAGGATGAATGAAAACTGTACAAATGTTAAGTCAACAGAAACTTATACTTTGGTACAAAATTCTAACGAGAACATCATTAATAAATTCAAAAGGGACTATCATATACTTTAGAAGGAAGTACATATGATGGTATTCTGGAAAACTGCCGTTTAATAAAATGAGAAAACAAAAAAATACTTCTAAAGTCATATATTTAAACATATGACTTGAGTAATTAAATAACTATATGCTATAAGAATATATATAACTATTCCACTTATAGTCCTAGAACTTTATATACTCAGTTGGTCAAAAATTTTGGGGGGTCACAATCTACAAGATGGGTTTTACCGAAGCTGCCAGATGGCGGCATAGGTAAACACAGCTCACATTCTCACACAACATCAAAATTACAACTAAAAAAAAAAAAAAAAATTACAACTAAATTACAGAATAAAAATCACTCAGAAACGTCAGAAACTGAGTTAATGGAAGTCTGACAACTACGGAATTAAAGAAACCACATCCATCCAGACTGGTAGGAGGCATGGAGATGTGAAAATGGGCTGGTCCTACACCCACATGTGGTAGATAAAAATTTGGGAGGGGTATCTCAGGATTAAGAAATGCCAGCTCCACACCAGGGCCCCAAGTCCAGAATTCTACTGGCAAGAAAAAAAGTCCCCATAATTTCTGGCTATAAAAACCAGTGGGGCCTGAGTCAGTGGAAAAAACTTCTAGAGTCCCAAGCAGTTCCTCTTAAAGAACCCACATAGGGATTCACCTACTCAGACTCAGTCCCTCTGAGCTCAAGCACCACTGTGCAGCTTGAAAGGCATCAGTGTCATACAGGAAGGAAATAAAGGATCTAGCATTATGAGGGAGCTGGGGGACAGCTTTCTCCCGGACAGAAAGGCCATTGTCCCTTTTCTGAACCCTCCTCACACAGAGCCACAGAACCTGCAGGGAGGTGCCATATCTGAGATTCCATCAACCTGGCTAACACTATTTGCCCAGACCTGGAGATTCCCTGAGACTCCATCCCACCCAACTTGTATCCCGCCCAACTTACCAACCCACCCAAGCTGTTGACAGAGACTTTTCCATAGGAATGGCTGGTCTTGGCTCATGCTTCACAACTTCCTTAATCCTCTCAAACAAGCAACAGCAAACCTCAGTGAGCCTGCAGCCCCTGTACCTCTTGCTAAGTGGCCCCAGGCCTGGCACTAACAGCAGCCAGCCTAGAATCACTTTGGCTTCGCCTGGAAATCGCCAAGCCCAGCACAAGTAGCAACTATCTCGGATTACTTTATAGCCCAGGTAAGGCTGCCCCAGGCAAAACTCAGATGGGGGCTGACTTTGGCCTGCACCACCAGGGAAACCCAAGCCTGCACACCCAGTGGACAGCTACAGACCATGTTGGAGCATAATCAATAATCAATATAATTACAAACATAATTAAAATATAATTAAAATCAAAAAAATGTTTTGGTCCTGGCTGGTGTGGCTTAGCCTGTGAACCAAAAGGTTGTTGGTTCAATTCCCAGCCAGGGCAAATGCATAGGTTACACCAGGTCCCCAGTTAGGGTGGTGAAATCTCTTGCACACTGATGTTTCCTTCCCTCTTTTTCTGCCTCCCTCTGCCTCTCTAAGAGTAAATAAATAAAATCTTTTTAAAAATTTGGCGGGGAGGGGCCTGGCTGGTGTGGCTCAGTGGATGGAGTGACAGCCCTGCGAACCAAGGGTTCACGGGTTTGATTCCCAGTCAGGGCACATGCCTGGGTTGCAGGCCAGGCCCCCAGTGGGGACACACAAGAGACAACCACACTCTGATGTTTCTCTCCCTCTTTCTCCCTCCCTCCCCCTCTCTCTAAAAATTAATAAATAAAATCTTTTTTAAAAATTTGGGGGGTAAATTTTCTTATTAGAAATTGAGGGTTTTGCCTTACATTTATGGTGAGGGCCGTAAAGTGTTAAGAGTTCTTGTGAGAGAAATATGTTCTATGAAGAGTAAAAGAAAAAAGGGAAAAGTGAGCAGGGAATAGGTGACCAGTGAACTAAAAATTACTTCTCAATTTACTTTTTGTCTTCTATCAGTGTTGTAACATGAACAATAATTAGTCAAACAGCATTATAAAAACGGAAATAGTCCTCTGCAGAAGCTCTGCTCTTATTTCTTTTGCTACCTTCCTCCATACTTGTAAATAATATTGCAGTGCTACTTTTTTTAATTTTTCAGTTTTAATCACTATTTACTTAACAGATCCTAACTGCCCTCTATTAGAAAAGATAATGGTTTGGTGCCATTTTCCAACCACCCCTACCCCCTTGTATACATGCGTACTATTCTCCTCCCCTAATCTTCCCAATAGAGATATAGTTTCATTTTGGTTGGATCCATATACAGTATTTAGATTATTACAACCATGTAAATGCTATTCATGGCTGAATAAATATAATAGGAACACTTACAAAGTATTGTGTTAGACTCTTCTAATTCTTTTTTTGTTTTGACTTTTATTAACCTAACAAATTATTTCGTCCATAACAACAACTACAGTAAAAACCCTAACAATTTCCTTAAAGGACAACTACCCTACCTCCAATCAACCAAATCTTCCCCTTCCCAGTTCCAATGCAAGAGTCCTGAGAGACAGTTTCACAAAGTACGAGTCATTGGCTCATGGGTGTCCCTACTACTTCAGGCAGGCAGAAGATGAGGAGTAAAACTTCTAACCTCAGAAAACTCAGTGTCCAGTCCAGTATGCCTTCCACAACTCATTCACATCACTGTTTATTCTAACAGACTTAATTGCATGGAGTTTCTCTGGAGGGAGGTGGCTTTTCGGTATAAAGGAGAGCCAGAAGATCCTACAAAGATGTCTTCTTTAAAACAAGTCCTATATTCTTTTGAGGGAAGGAAAGAAGAAAATGAAAAGGGACAGGGAGAAGAGCCTTTTAATATAATGTCAATGCCAAGGACTTCTGTTGGGAAATTATCTGTCCCATCGTTTAGGGAATGAACAAAGCTCAGCTGGAGTTTGAGTCAGAAGCATCCTCTGAGGGAGATGAACTGGAGCTGCTGCCCTCACATTCTCCATCTTCATCCCACTGCTGGAGTCTGAGGAGCTACTGCCTTTTCCGCATCTTCCTCATTGTCTTCTCCCTGTGGGGCCATGAGAATGGCCCCAATAGTCTGATGGTTCTGTCTCTGGAGCCTGCAGCCCCTGCTCCTGTCCAGGCTCTTCTTGCGCGGTCCTTGCTGATGGAGACTGCACATTAGTCCTGATGATCTTGGGGTCTCAGGCTCCATTCATGTTCATGTTCTTCGCTTAGTATAAGTTCTCTCTGTAAGCAGAGTATTCTTCAGGAGATGGACTCTTGAGCCGGTGATTACAGGTCTACCTGTATTGTTTCTACAGCTCCTCAGCCTGCTTCTTACAATGCTCCTTATGGCTTTGCAGGATACGCTGCCAGTGTCTACTGATCTCCACCTTTCACTCCCTCGGGGCCAGATCTCACAGCTCCCTACTTGACCACAAATCCCGATAAAACTTCTGGTATTTGTTCACTGGGGGCTTTGTGGTCTCCTGGGAAATTATA
This sequence comes from Desmodus rotundus, assembly GCF_022682495.2. Taxonomy (NCBI): domain Eukaryota; kingdom Metazoa; phylum Chordata; class Mammalia; order Chiroptera; family Phyllostomidae; genus Desmodus; species Desmodus rotundus. Next base: position 101,910,433 of record NC_071393.1, read on the forward strand.
TTTTTTAATCCTCACCCAAGGATATATATTTATTGATTTTTAGAGAGAAAGGGGAGAGAGAAATTATATATATGTAATCCTGCAACCTTTTGGTGTATGGGATGCTCCAACCAGCTGAGCCACCCAGTAAGGGCTCTCCATGGAATTTTATCTTCTCGGAAAAAGTTTTCTAGGGGAACTTCACTTTCACATTTTCCTGAAACTTCTTTTGAGATCTGGCTGGGCTCTTTTTGGGGACCACAGATTTCTTGGAGTTTTGGACTATACCAGGGTAGTCCTTCCTAAATTAAGCCAGTTTCTCCTCAAACTCGAGTTTCTCCTTCTGGAAATCCTGAATCTATTTCAGCTTCATCTGCTCTGGGAGCTCTTTGTATTTCTCAGACAGGACCTTGGTCAGCTCCTGGTTCCTGAGTTTGGGGTGCATTTGGGAGAACAGGAGTCACTTCTCCTTGAAGAAGTGGAGGTAACCAGTCATAGGCTTCTTAGGCAAGCTGGGATGTTTCTTGCGTTATTTGTTTGCTTTTGTAGGAATTTTTAACACGTTCTTTAGCTTCCAGGACTAATTCTTTCAAAGCACAAATCTATTTCAAGTTAGTAAAAATTTGTAACCATTTGAGTGTGTACATTTTCCCAGAAAAATCTTTAAAAGCTACTTTTCCCCAGCACATCCGTGACTGGGTTGTTTTGAATAGGTGGTTGGCATTGGGTGTAAGGTTATTCTCCATGCATGCCTACAGCTTCACCATGTCTTCTTTACACCAATGCTACCTTTAGGTCTCTGGACCACTTCCGTGGTCCTACCAGGTTAGCCACCTCAGCAGGATCTCAAACTTCTTCACTGTCACACTCACCTGGTGAATTATTTCTGAATGTCTTGCAGGGTGTGTGATTCTAAGTTTCTGATTATGAAGAATGATGTTATTACAAATTTACTGAGAGAAGATATCAGATTAGTCAGATCTTTTACTGAGGCAATGTTTCCTCAACTCCATTAAAGAAGCTTCCCTAGACCCCTCCAGCTCTCTAGGAACTGTGTTGACCTTCCCACCACAAGGGTACAAAATTCTCATGAACTTTTCCTGATCACCCTTTTTTGATCTCTAATTCTTTATACATAATTTGTTAAATCCTCATAATAACTCTAGATGCTGCATTATTCCTATTCTCATTTTATAGATACAGCATATTATTTTATGATCATGTTTTCTTTCTTTTACAACTTTTTGTTTTTACTGGAGTTAGGAATCTTTTTTCTCTTTAGGTCTTTTTTTCTTGAACAAATTCCCCTAACATGATTCCAATCTCCAGCCTGAAAAGCATGTAAGACTGGCTGACAATGCCCTGGGAGCAAGTATAAAAAGCGAACTGGGTATTTCAACATTGAAGCATATACAGTTTTATTTAGTTCTTTTCAGTACAGTATTTTCCCTTCGCCTAATACCAGTAAACTATAAAGTGTGCCTGGACCAAAGACCTTCTCTATTTTACCTTTACTAAAGAATAAACCCCCAGCATTCTACCAGAATGTGTCTGGGGGTGAGGAAAGAGATTTACCTAGCTGTGCACACTGATGTTGACACTGGAAGATCTACTTGCTTTTTAAAACAACGCTCCTGTTTTCAACCCACTTTTAGAAGTACCTAATGCTATCAAATTCTGAATCTTTGGGGCGTCAGCCAGGCAAACTGAACTGCACCTCAGTTTTCCTCCACTGAGGTCTTAGGGTTCAACTTTTTGAAAAGGTCAAGTTAGTTTCCAATCATCTTCTATTTTCCGGCCTCCAAAATATTACTATCATCAGCACTTCAACTGTCTTCCTTGGCCTTATGGGATCGTGCATCTTAAAAAAATTCCTTTAGGAATTTTTACACCTAAAATTTGGTTGGGAGTCATTTCACAAAGCGGAAGGGTCACTGGTTCGATTCCCTGGCAGGGCACATGCCTGGGTTATGGGTTCAGTCCCCAGTTGGGGCACATGTGGAAGGCAACTGATTAATGTTTCTCTCACATCGATGTTTCTCTCCCTTTCTTCCTCCCTCCCTTCCTGTCTCTCTAAAAATAAATAAAATTAAAAAATTAAAAAATTAAAATTCCTTTAGTGTAGTTTTAGTGGGGGTTTCACATACCAGGTATCTGGGCAGAAATAAAAGCATGTATAAAGTCTGCAACTTTAACTGGAAGTTTAAACCAAGACTTGAAATATAAATGGGTATATTTGCCAGGTAGGGAGAATAATGAACAAAAACAAGTAGGTATAAAAAAAGGCAGACTGTTTTTTCTTTTTCTTTCTCTTTTTGGTCTCATCTTTTTTTGTTTACTTTTTTCTTGAGTAGACTATTTAAAGCAAGCCTTAGCAAGGCTACATGGCTGAGCATGAGACATTGATGGGTAGCTGTACAAGTTAAAGCTAATTCAGAGCAAAAAACATTTATTGGCCAAAACTAAGTTACGATTAACTTTAATCTTTAGCTACAAAACATTTATAGGCATACTTCGTTTTATTGTGCTTTACAGATATTACATTTTTACAAATTGAAGGTAAAGACCCTCCATGAGCAAAAACATTACAACGCATTGAAGGCTCAGAAGGTGGTTAACATTTTTTAGTGACAAAGTATTTTTAAATGAGGTATGTACATTGTTTTCTTAGACATAATGCTACTGTACACTTAATAAACTAAAATATAGTGCATACACAATTTCAACATGCACTGTGGAACCAAATAATTGGTGACTCACTTCATATGTATTCGCTTTTTTGCAGTGGCCTGGAATTGAACCCACAGTATGTCTGAGGTATGCCTGTATTTAACTAACAATCCCCAAAACTACAAGATAGGAAAACAGTATTTCACAAAGGTATTCCTTGGAAATTCGAGGAATATTAATAGGCATTATATGGAGGGAAAACAGTTTCTTAGTAAAATATATTTGGGAAACATTAGATTAACCAATTTTCTTTACTATAGGATCATTACTAAACAAAGTCACATAAATTTTAATTTTCCAAGATAATAATGTAGGTTGTGGTGCTTTCGAAATCCATATAACCAGAGAAAGACTTGGAAGAAACCGTTCTACGATATTACTTATTACCTTACTGCTCGGTGTCTTTCTATTGGGGTTACAGACATTTTCCAGGAGCCCGAGATTTCCTTCTGCATCAGTATAAGCTATTCGACCACAAGTAGGATGCCAGGCCAGGCCACAAATTGCATAACCTTTCTCATGTTTTACCCTAAAAACAAAAAGTAAGTTCTTAAAACACTGTCAAGAAAAATATAAACTATACATACTGTAGGTAAATTTTAGGTAGAAAAGGTTAAATGTAATAAACACATATGATACCAGATGGGTACTTGAATTATTGGGGCATCACTTCATAAATTATATAATTGTCTAACCATTATGGTATAAACCTGAAACTAATATAAAATAATACTGAATGTCAACTGTAATTAAAAAATAAAATGGTCAAATAAATCAATCAATAAAAAGGTTACTTTTGACATACTAATAGGTTTTTGTTTGCATTTTGACAATCTAATAATTACAAATTTGAAATGTTTCATAAAACAAACAAAAGCCTACTTGAAATAAACAAGAGACAAAATATATATCGTATTGTACCTTTCCATGCAATCTTTGGTTTCCACATTCCAAACTATAATCAAACCATCAATACTCCCTGCAGCTATATACTGCCCACAAGGAGACCAGGTTACTATATTGAGGGTCTATAAAGAAAAACAATAAACAATTTTGTATAATTTGAAACTAAATACTCATCTTACCAAATTCAAATTTAATAACCCTTATTTGATGTATTCTATGTAACTTCTAATTAGATCTGATACACAAATGGGAAGACAGTTTTGCACCTATCACTAGCAGCTATGAATTTGTCACGCAAAAATTACACTAGCACAAGTTTAAAAGCAAAATCTAAAAAATGTTATTATCCTGGAAAGAGAGATAAATACAAGATATCCTCTTAGCAGTCACCATCACCATAAAGAGAACTAATAAGTGAATCTTAATAAACCATTGCTCACTTACTGGGCCTCTGTTTCCTTAACTGCAAAATAGGTGTATGAGAGAGAGAGGGAGAGAGAGGGAGAGAGAGGGGGAGAGAGGGGGAGAGAGAGGGAGAGAGAGGGAGGGAGAGAGTGAGTGAGAGAGTGAGTGAGAGAGTGAGAGTGAGAGAGTGAGAGAGTGAGAGAGTGAGAGAGAGAGAGAGGGAGGGAGGGAGGGAGGGGGAAGGGGAGGGAGGGGGAGGGGGAGGGAGGGAGGGAGGATACAGATCAACAACCTTTCCAGATCTAAAATTCCAGAGTCTATGATTACTAGTCTCAGTAAAACTCATTTAAAAATAAAGGTCAGCTACTGAAAATGTGAGAATAACTTGTTCTAATACTATGCTCCAGTTAAATTTGACTTCTTATAAATTAAAATATTTTCTTATCAAATTTCACAAAGAAGAAAAGTCAAACAGGACCTGGCAAAGTCCTCTCTATTGTCCAGTTATTGGCTAAATGAAGAAAGGATGAGAAGCAGGAGATAGACACATGCGTAAGTCTAGAGTTGTTCTCCATTTCTATCAATATTTAACTGCAAATGTATTTAGGCAAAGTATGCATTAAATATTCCCTTTAGCTTACTGAAAGTGTCACTTACAAAACCTACCTGAGAGATGGAATTATCTGAAAGATCAAACTGATTACTCCAAGTTTCTCTTCTATATAGCTTAACAGATTTTTCCACAGGAACTGCTAATAACTATTAAAAAATATAAAACACAGTTTGAAGAAAAGTTTACATTAAATTTGAAGAGAAAAAAAAAGGCAGAAAATTCATCCAAATAAGCTTACAAAACATAAGAGCAAATTTCTATTTTAACTGGCATCTAATAAAACTCAGAAAATTACTTAAAATTTTGATAAGCAATAAACAGGTGATGGTCACTCTATTGCTTGCATTGAAAAACAGAGTTACTAGTATTTTTAATACTACTTTTTAAGGTATCTAAGCCCTTTGAATCTAAAAATTCATGTCATTTACTGGAAGAAAAGAAACAGAGCCAGAATACTTTGAAAACACTAAGGAAACTTCTCCTCCTATCCATTCTTCCAAAGAAATAGACTAGTAGAAAAAAATTAAATGATACATTCTTTTCACGTTAAACTATTATTTACAAACAGGAAACCTATGTTAATTTTATTAATTTTTAAATTAACCAGATTAATCAGCCCTGGCCAGTGTGGCTCAGTTAGTTGGAGCATCATCCCGTACACCAAAAGGTCCCGGACTTATTTCCCAGTCAGGGCACATACCCAAGTTGTGGGTTCGATCCCGAGTCAGAGTGCGTATGAGAAGGCAACTGACTGATGTTTCTCAGATCAAGTTTGTTTCTCTTTCCTCTCTCTAAAAGAAATGAAAAAAATGTCCTCAAATAAGGATTAAAAATAAATAACATTTAAAAAAAAATTTAAACAGCCATGGCTGGTGTGACTGAGTGCTGGCCTGCAAACCAAAGAGCTGCCAGTTAGTTCAGTTCCCAATCAGGGCACATGCCTGGGTTGCAGGCCAGGTGCCCAGTAGGGGGTGCATAAGAGGCAACCACACATTGATGTTTCTCTCCCCCTCTTTTTCCTTCCCTTCCCCTCTCTCTAGAAATAAACAGAATCTTTAAAAAAATAAAAATCGTAAAAAAAAAATAATAATCAGATTAATTAATGTTTTATAAGCATAGAAAAAAACACATACTGGATTCCCCAATTATTTATTACTTTAATGCAGAATGTACACTTTTAAAAGTTCACATGACACAAAAGGGAATACACTGAAAAGCAAGTCTCTCTCCCACACCTAAGTTCTGTTTCTACTTCCCCAAGGCAAACATAAGCATAGGCTATACAAGAATGTATACGTACATATATACAAGTATGCACACACACAATTAATAAATAGCAGCATTTTTATATGCCTATTATTCTATAGCTTGATGTTTTTACTTAATTTCTCTGAAGATTATTCCATGTGAAGATATACAGATATATAACATTCTAACAGAGAGTATTCCACTTTCAGGAATACCACAATTTATTTAACTAATTCCCTATTAATGAACATTTTGGATGTTTCCAATCTTTTGCTACTATAAACAACGGTGCAACATTTTTGTTATAAGTACCCCGTAGTGCATATGCGTAAATATTAAACATGAGCCCAGAAGCAGTAGTGTTGGTCTTTAATTCTGACAGAAACAACACACCCTCATCCACACAGTACATAATCAAACTTTTGATCTTTGACCACCTGATTAACAAAAAACAGACTATCACTATAGCTTCAGTTTGTATTTTTCAGTATGAAAGGCTGCATATATTTTCACATGTTAAAAGCCATCTGTATTTCTTCTTTTATATACTATCTGGTCATGTCCTTGTCGAATCTTTCCCCTGTTTTGAAGACCTAATTAGCTTTATTAAGCAATTCATAAATCTCATGGGGTGTTCCCTCATCTTCCTATTTGGATCCTATTGATTTGTAAGAACTCTGTATATTATTGACCTTAGCTCTTTATCATATTATTCCGAACTTGTCCTTTGCCTCTGAAATATTTTTAATCACATGAAAATATTTACTTTTTATAATGGTAAATTAATCTTCTTCAATTTCACACATACAGAAAAGTTCTCTATCACATTTCTTTTAAGCTTTCCATATGGACTTCAGAATCAGCATTATCCGATACCCCCAATATCTAACTGATGTTTTATATCTGAATGTTTTCCAAACTACAGAATAATTTAGGGAAGAACTAAATCTTTACTTATATTAAAAATTTCCTTTCTAAGAATGGGATATGTTTTTCTATTTAACAAGTCTTCTTTAACTCCTCTTGCTAGCATGTTGAAGTTTTATAACAATCTTTCATGTTTCTTACTAAGTTATCCCTAGTTATTTTATCCTACTGTATTTTCTAAATGGCTGTTGTTTCTCTATAGGATTGTTACTGGTTTTGAATATTAATTTTGCTCACAGCTATCTTACTCAAGTTTCTTCTTGTATTAATATTTTCCCTCAGTTCATTTTCTTGGAATTTCCTTGAATATAAGCATTTCATTTGCGGATGAGAATTCTCCTTCCTCCAACCAAACCTCTCACACCTTTCTAGTGTCTAACTGTATCTACTAGTACACCTCCAAAATGTTAAACACTGGTGGTAAGAGTAGACATAGCAAGACTATTTCCAGAGTCACTGCATTAAACATGAATCTAAAGAAGAATATAAAACTCATTCATGCAAAATGTACTCCTTAAAAAAGATTCTTTAAAAAGCTGCAATGTTTCTTAAAGCATTTCAATTTTAATTAGTTGGCCTGGGGCTCAAAAATTTATAATCCAAATAAAATAGTTACAATTTAAAAATTATTCTTACATTCAAACTTGGTAAGAACTGAGACAAATAATTTTTTAAAAGGTTGAAAAATAAGAGTCACTTACCTTCCCACTTTTTGGCTGCCAAGCAAGTCTGCAGATTGATTTTGCATTTATCACATCATTGAACTTTTGTAGCAGTGGCCAACTAATAGCACATGTCTGATTAAAAAAAAATTATTTCCCTTTATAAAAATTCTCCCCCAAAGATATGCAGAACTGAATATATTTAATAGGTGGATTCCTTAAATTGATATATAGCTCAGAAAAAGGCAACTTAATTCACTTTAACTTAGTTATAACATTTATCTAAATTACTTTAAGTCCTTCAGAGGAGTAAAGAGCATAAATCTTAAATAATTAAACTTAAAAGAAAAATTTCCTATGTAGAGTAAGGAAACTATGTAAACTATACTCACTGAATAAACATACAGCTGTACACACAAAAAAACCAATATATTAAAATCCTGAAGTCTCTATAAAAACAAACTTTAGAAACCTACTATAAAATGTTATGGTATCAAAGTTGACCCTACCAAATAGTTCAAGAAAGCGGGGGAAGAATGTGGCTATTGAGGCACATCTCTGGGGATATTTTTCTAATCGGCCACATCCCTACAAATGCCAAGGCCTCTCTTATCGCCTGAAGGAGAATTCATTGTATCTTCTGCCAATCTGGAGAGCACTTTGTTCATACCTCCTTTAAAATTTTCATAGAAAACAAACAAACTCAAGTAAAAATTTAAGACAAAAAGAAAAGAAACTTTTATCAGGCTGGGTTAGAAGAGTTGGTATGTGACTTTCCAAATTAAGTGTGGCCCATGCTTTATTTTTTTTTTGTATTCCCAACATCTAGGGTCCAACAGATGGCAATTAGTTTGTAAATATAATGACTGAATTTCCCCCACTGATTTAAAAAACCTAAAAATGAAATATATATCTATCTATCATTTCCCTTGTAATTGTGCACAAAAGCAGTTAGTCTTTAACATACTTCCTTTTGCATTAGACTATTATGGAATTTGATCACAAAAACAGTTTTTAATGCTACACAAAAGAAACAAACCATAAGAAAAAGTTTGACACAAATTTGACCAAATAATACAATATGTAACACTCGATATATTATGGAAATGGGAAAAAGCTTTAAATTCAAATGAATGAGTTTACCTGATCTGAAATTTGCCACACTCTGACAGATCCATCACAACTAGCTGATGCCTGCAGGAGTAAAACAAGAGATTTCTGTACGGTTACAGCCATAATATTACATGGAAACTGGTTCAATTAATAAGTCAAAGTGTCTTCTTATCAACTGTGAAATTTTCTGCTAATTCAACTTACAATTTTAAACATAATCAAGAAAAATGCAAAAAGAGAGGGGGAAAAGTTATTACCAGAAAGACGTCCTTAGGATCAAAGGAAAGACTTAATACAGGGGCTTCATGTCCTCGAAATGTTTTCTGTTGGCTGCAATCCATCACATCTACAACTTTGACTAGAAAGTCACTATGAACAATAAGAGCGAGGTATATGAATACATGTCAATACAAAAGAGTCTTCTAAATGCTATGACCCAAATATTTCAAAATCACAAGAATGCCATTTCTTTACAGCAATTTGTGAAATTTGACAGCCAAATTTAATGACTAATCTTTTAGTTTTGTTCTATAAAGATGCTAAGAACACAAGTCAAGATTTCCAATTATGTTAAAATATAACTATTTCCTAAGTGGCATCCATAGTTACATTTTAGGCTTCTATTATTTGCTAATCAAGTTACAGTGACACCATTTTTAAAAGGGCTTTATCTTTTACTCCATCTCAGTGACTCACCAATTACTTTTTCCTATGACAAATAAACATTGAGGGAAAGTATAAAAATATTGACTGTACAGGCCCAGTTCTACCTAAAATAGTTTTTTAAATTTTGTACCAAACTATCATCATTCCCAATCTTTTCCATCATTTACTAAATGGACTGTCTGCAAAGCAATATACACATCTCAATTTACAAGAAGCACAAGTCTATCCTCAAAAACCTTTACTAGTTAAAAAGATTTTAATATAAAAATTAAGTGAACAAAAAAGAAGAGAGTCCTGAAAATATTACCCTGAGAGCAATGAATGAGGCCATTCTAGTCTAACATTACCTCCTTTTCTGATATCAAAGAGCCTTACCCAGATCCAGCAGCGATTTTTGTCCCATCACTATTAAAGACCACATGGTTTGCATTTGTGGTGAAGCGAGTCAATATACCGTCTGGATCTCCTTCAGGAAATGTGTGGACTTGAACAGTATTGTTAGATACTGCAGTGACCAATTTTCCACTCTAAAAGGAAAATACAGGTAAGAAATATTAGCAAAGCAAATCTAAATTGACTGGGAATCTCTCCATAGTTAAAAGTCCTTAAAAACAAACAAAAAAATCTTACACATGTAATTCATGTCAAGAGAAAAATTACCAATGTACAACTCTCCTGAAATGTACACTAGCAAGAAAATTTTATTTGCTACCTTTAGAAAACTTAATTGCCCCTTTACCAGCCAAACATTTAACCTCTGATTTTTGTTTTATTTCGGGTTAAGAAAAATATTTAATTAGTGTTTTTATGAATTTACAATTGTCATTAAAAAAAGAGACACAAGAGAGCTTTGCAGAGAAAACATAGCTAGTCTCAGCAAGGGACAAGCACATCAGAAGGCACAGCCACAATGGCCACACTATAGTTTCCACAACAAAATCATTATATTACATGTCTTGTCTGGAATAGGATAAAATCTAAATGCAGAATCCAGAGCCTTCTTAAACGCACTAAATAAACAAAAGTGGTGTCTACTGAAAATGTTCAGTAGACACCACTGCTTTGCAGAGCTTTTAGCTAAGAATTATAAAAGACCAAAGATCTAGCCCAGTACTTTAATTTTATTACTTTCCCAAGAGATCAAGTCCCAACATATTGAATCATAGCCTACCAATCCACATAGAAGCTTTGATAAATCCTATGGTCAACTTATTTATTTAGATTAAATGATAATCACCAAGAAAAACAAGTGATTCAAGTTTGTTAGTGAATATACTCTATCATACAACGATAGGCCTCAGCCACATTTGCACATTTTGCATATTTAGGACCCTCAGTCTATCTATAGCACCTGCTGCTGCACCAGTGGATGGAGAACTTGATGTTAACAATGACACGTCATTACCAAACAGCAAAATTTGGGAAAATGCATACATCTGTTTGAATAACAGTACAGATGATTCAAACTTGAACTGTAACATACATTTATCAAGTTCAATTACTGGAAGACTGGTGAAAAGTACTACTTATGTGTACGTTGTAACTACTGTAAGTAGTTAAATAATCAACAATAAACTAAATTCATAAGGTTGAAGCAAAGCTAACAATAATTTAAATGTAAAAACAAGAACGAAAATAAAAAAAACTATAATCAATCCAAGACAACACTGATGATGCTGTGTTCTTCAGCAAAACTGCAGATATACCAATTATTTACATGTGCACATCTACAGGAATTTTGTAACTTGGCTGTGTTTTTCTTGCAGACAATTTCTAGTAGAATACTGAGTAAGCATCCTTAGCTCTAATAAAGAATTTTGGTAATTCTTTAGTAACATGTTACCTAGCCCCTCTACTCATATCAAAGTTTATAATTACACTCATTCACCTGGAAAACCTGAATTAAAAAAAAAAACAAAAACCTGCTTAGAAGTCGTTTTCCAACAAATCTACTGGGAACCCAAATATTATCAGTACTTTGTTAGTCCGCAGGGTCTGTGTGTTGTGGCTGCGATGAACAAATTCACACAGATTACAGAAGTCCTGTGGAGAAAAAAGGACGGCATGGCCACTCTCTAAAAGAGAGAGAGGGCAAGAGGGCCAGAGAGCCAGGACCCCTGCCTGGACAGGCTTTTATTGCTTCTCTGGGTACATTGAAGATAGTCCCCATTTACTACGCACAGGTTTGCTGTAGGTGATTACCTTTTACAGATAACAAAGGAAAGAACGTTGCTAATTATTTCAAAGAGAAGGATGTTGCATATAAGGGGAAAAGTGGCTGAACTGGTTGCACTCCATGCTTGGGACGGTTAACATAGATTTTAGGAAGTTACTTTAGAGATATGCAGTAAACATTTGCTGCCTCAATTCAGGGTGAGGGAGTTTTAGCAAAACCAAGCCTCATAGCAGCCTAGGTACAATGCAGGCATGATTCCCCATAGGAAAACCTACCTGTGGGCGTGGGTCCTGTGTGCCGACCTCACTCCCCATCAGTTTTCGGAATCAGGGGCTGGGCTACATCACCCATGCAAAGTATAGGTCCCCTATACTTTGTCAACCAATAAAACTTTTAAAAAAATAAACCATCCACAGGATCAGGGCTCTGGTCAGGAACTGGTCAGCCCATTCATCTCCCTGGTAGGTTGGGAAGAATGGAACCCTGCACAGGACGACCTCAGCTCCAGCCCACTGTGTTCCTTTCTAGTCATTTCACCTTCCTCCAAGCTTTGGTTTCCCCAAGATTAAAACAAAGATAATTCCACACACCTCTCCATATCTTTGTTAAAAGGCCTGACAATGTAAAACACTATGCAAGCGTTAAGAATTACTACCCATAAACATGTCGATTCATCCTGGTTTCACTACATTGGAGGGTGATATTTTCTCCACTTTGTTGTCAAATAAAGCATCTAATTGTACATTCCAGTGTGATTGAATCCAAAAAGAGAAAGTATGTGTTTATAAGCAATTATGTTTTAAATAAAATACATTGTAAAACTATCAACTTTGCAGGGCTATTTGGTGATGTCATTTCAATGAAGCCCCATAAACTCCATTCCTAAAGCCAAAGAAAACATTTTAGGACTAACTATGGCACTTAACGGTAGGCTGAATAATGGCCCCCAAAAGACATCTCTCTAAGTCCTGAAACCAGGTACCTGAGAATGACTTTATTTGGAAATAGAATCTTTGCAGATGTAATAAGGATTGGCATCCTTATAAGAAAAAGTAGAGATTCGAGACACAGAGACATAGAGAAAGCAAAGTGTGCATTCTAATACTGATATATAATATCAACTTACTCTAAAAAATATTCCAGCAACTGTGTATAATACTGTGAAATATGTATTGATCTCTGCTCCGTTTTTGGAGCAGAGTTCCTAAAAACATTGTAATTTTCTAAGTGATAAGAACACAGGAAACATCTTTTGTTCTAATATTTGGTCTTTGACCCTAACTCCTGACACAGAGCTCCTAAATCCTTTGGCATTTCCTGGATAACAGGAGTGTCTTTTGTTCTAATGAGGCACTCTTCCTGGGGTCCTGGATAGCTTCAGGATCATGGCTAACCACTAAAAAGATAAAACCAATATTGGAAGCTTGGAACCTTTAGCCCCACTCCCTACCCTAGGAGAAGGACAAAGGAGCTGGAAATGGAGTTAATAATTAATCATCTCATGTGATAAAGCCTCCATAAAAATCCAAATAGTATGGGGTTTAAAGAGCTTCCAGGTTGGGGAACACATCCATATACTGGGAGGCTGGTGCACCCTAACTCCACAGGGACAAAAGCTCCTGCACTCAGGACCCTCCCAGACATTGCCCTATATACGTCTTTATCTGGCGTGTTCATTGGTACCCTTTATCATATCCTGTATTATATAACAAACTGATAAACATGCTTCTCTAAGTTCTGTGAACTGCTGAAGCAAGTGATAGAACCCAAGAGGGGGTCATAGGAACCTGCAATTTATAGTGAAGTTCAGCAGAAGCTGTAGGTAATCTGGGGACCTACTATTTGTGATTGGTGTCTGAAGTGGGGGACACTTTTGTGTGAGTGAAACCTTAACATGTGGAGTCTGAACAAACTCCAGTTAGTGTCAGAACTGAATTGAACTGAATTATAGGACACCCAGCTGGTATTGCAGAGAACTGCTTGGTGTGGGAAAAAATAAACACATCTGGTATCAGAAGGTGTTGCAAGTATGGTAGTGATGTGAGAGTTAACACACACACACACACACACACACACACACAGAGGAGAGTGTTTTTCCTTTACAAATACTTCTCCAAGCCTTCACTATTACTGGGATTAATAATATTTTTCATTCTTGCCAATCTTATAGAAAGAAAAATCCAACTGTTTAATTTGCACTTCTTTGCTTATTACTGAGATTTAGCTTCAATTCAATGTATGCTAGTCATTTATACTTCTAGGAATGTATTTTCCATTATATATGTCCATTTCAAAAAGAATATCTTGCCTTGGCTTATGTGGCTCAGTGGATTGAGTGCCAGCCTGTGAACCAAAGGGCTGCCGGTTCGATTCCCAGTCAGGGCACATGCCTGGGTTGTGGGCCAGGTCCCCAGGGCGGGGTGTGTGAGAGGCAACCGCACACTGATGTTTCCCTCTTTTTCTCCCTCCCTTCCCCTGTCTAAAAATAAATAAATGAAATCTTTTAAAAAACAAAATACCTAAAGTATCTAATGAGACTATCTAATGAGACTATCTAGTATCTAATAAGACTAGTAGACTATCTCATCTACCTGAATGAGCCTGAGTTTTAAAAAAATATTAATTCTGTGGAAAGATTTTTCTTCCTACCCAATACAATACACCCAACTTAAAATTCTTCACAAACAAAAAGCTTAGTGGTCTTTAGATTCTTAGTTTACAAAGTCCTTCTGAAAACATGTCTTCATTTTCCAAGTAACCTACATCTCAAAACCTGAAAATGCTACTGAGTTGTACCACAAAGAAATTACAAGGAACATTTAAAGCTCTTTCTTTAAAAACGAGTACATCTTCCTGCATACACTTTACCTGGCTCACCATTAATATCCATTAATCACCTTGAATAAACCATTTAGATTTTACCTGTAAAAATTTTAGGCAATTATGCATTATTATACATTTTAAAATATTATTTCATAAGAGAAATAAACAAAATGCTGTATCCATAACTTATACAAAATACTCTTCAGCTAAGCATAAAAAATATTCACATGGCAGTACAACTTCACATCAATTGTTCTAATTGTTTTTAATACCTTCAAAGCACATGAATATGCCTTCTCTCCCACATTAATGGACTTAGGATCGTCATCATCCAAGTCTTCCCAAATCCGCACATCACCATCGCTTCCACAAGTCACAATACAGCTATAAAGAAAATACACTCATTAAAAAATCACCCTGTTTTCAGGCCTATCTTTTTAAATGGTAGTGGTTTTTTTTTTAAATAAAATCAAGATATGCTTTCCCATTTTACACATTCATAAGCCTCTGTAACAAGGACTGCTAACCTCCTATGCTGTAAAATAAAAGGTGAGTTTAATGTTCTCTTCAGTTCCTCCCTGGCAAAAAGGTCTTCATTTATTTGTAATAATGTAAGAAAGATGAGTGTGTATTCTCTGTAACAGCCAGGACCAGGTCTCCCTTGCTCACAATTGTGTCTCTAACACAAATCAGTCTCTACTATATAGAAACCTTGATAAATGTTTGTTGAATTAATAAATAAATGGGTGCAAGAGCTCAACTATCCAAAGCGGATTATGCAAATGGCTACCTATAGTTCTTAAATCTTACTTTACATCTTGTCTTTCAAGTGCTTTTATTCATCTGTTAAGTGTCCTATCTAGCTACATACAAAAGCAAATGAAATAAACAAGTACATGAAAATGGCAAAGAGAAGCCATAAAAACAACCGTGGCCCTGGCTGGTGTGGCTCAGTGGATTGAGCGCCGGCCTGTGAACCCAAGAGTCGCTGGTTTGATTCCCAGTCAGGACACAAGCCTGGGTTGTGGTCCTGGTCCTCAGTAGCAGGCGCTCAAGAGGCAACTACACACTGATGTTTCCCTCTTTTTCTCCCTCCCTGCCCCTCTCTAAAAATAAATAAAATCTTTTTAAAAAATATTGCAATTATAGAAAGAAAGGATTGTGGATGTTTAGAAGAAAAAGATTAATTCCAACTTGGAAAATCAGAAGGGTAGTTATTTTCACTGGAGAATCAAAGGACAAGTAGGATAAACTGACATTGGTGAAGACAGCAGTTTCAAACAGACAAAACACATGAACCAAAATATAAAGTGAGTAAAGCTTGGGGGAGTTTACCTAAAGCAGACAGAACAGGAAGCTGAGAAAGAAAATGTAGATTTGGATCATTCTGTTTAGGATAACCTTTAGGCCAGAGTGAAGAGTTTCTACTCCCTTCTATAGGAAATAAAAAGAACCATAAATATCAGTTTGACCAGGACATTCCTGTTTTATGCATCCAGCCAGTTCAGCATTTACTCTCAATCAGTATTAGTTGCATCAAAATTAGATGGGGTGGGTTTGACGGACCTCCTCTTTGCATTTCCAGCTTCTGTCATAACCTTGTTCAGTAATGTAACAAGTGCAATGAATACAGTTCTCACTTTAACACATAGATAAATCTGAAAGACAACCAGTGATAACTCATCTCCCCCTTTCCATTCCTTTCTTGATGCAACATAACACCTCCTCTCAAGGATAGCAGATAAAAACCAAAATGAAGTCAAACATAGGCCCTCAGGAAAAGTGCTTTCTTTCCGTATACAGTGGAGATGGGAGAGATATTTCATATTGCTGTCCCTACCAACTATTTGGTGTATCAATCAGCCAAGGGAGATGAACAAAGTTGCAGATGCCAGTTGGTGGGGCCAATGGGAAATAATAGTGAAATACAGTGGAATTAATTAGAAAAATATGCAGTAAATAGTTAAGTTATCCTTTGAAGAGCTTTTAGAGTAGTCTGAACATTCTTCCTACAGTGCTTTTGTCATTTACTATAGGAATAAACTACTTATTAATTTTATTATTGCCTATGCTTTTTAAGTTTACAAAAACAAAAATATTTCGGTAGTGATGAACTGGAGCAAAATACATAAAGTACCTGTTTAATAAAAAATTAAATACTAAATTTCTGCTTCTCAAGCACTTGGTAATAAAAGTGTAAAGTTAACAAAATCTTATTTGACCCAGATGAAGAGGCGGAGCTGGCCCCAGGGCCAGAGGACAAGCTGCAGGACCTACAGCTCTCGGAGGAGGACTAAGGGCCACCACCCGGGGCTGTGGGGGCTGCATGCCCCCATCTCTGCCACGGGCCTGCAGCTGCCCAGGGGCCTTAGGTCAGTGCCCGTACAAGGGGATGGACAGTAGATCCTGGATGGAGCTTTATTTTTACAACATAAAAGACCAGAAAGTACCCCCCCCAAAAAAATCTTAGTTGACATTTACCATGGGGGCTACAGTGACAACACAACCATAGGAAAGTTGCATATACACAACTCCTGAAGAAGCATCAGCATGTACTTTGTAAGTCCGTAGTTATACTGAGACTACCTAAAAACCATGTAGAGTGAATTTGCTGCAGAGTGAATTTGCACCTTATCAATTAGGACTTTGCTGTTCAACAGAACTTTCTGAGATGATGGAATGGTCTACCTCTGGCTACTAAGCAACTGAAATGTGCCTAGTGGGACTGAGGAACTGAATTTTTAATTTAGTTAATTTAAATTAATTTAAAGCTAAATGGCTGTGAGTGGCCAGTAACTACTGTATTGGACAGTGCAGCATTAAAACAAATGACAGTTGTTATAACTTAATTTTGTTCACTTTTCATTCTAAATTTTCTAGCACAAGTATGAAAAGGGAAGTGATAGTTGTTAATGTGTTGTTTCCATTAGTAAAAGAGCTTTTCAAACAGTTAAATGATGCTGGTTTTATACAATGTCATCAAAAGTCTGAAACAGAAAGTCAGTCAGATTAATTCCAATAACAGTTGTTTTCCCTTAAATTCATGGAAGCAAAGTACAGCTTCACTCTGTTGAAAGTGAAACATCTGATATCATTGAGAATTCTATCTTACTACGCTTGAGAAGTTCAATGCTAAAGATAAAATTTTTAATTTTTACAGTAATACACATTCTCATAAAGCACAACACTTGTAAAAACAATGTTCTTACTAATCTATAAAACACAAATGTGCTCAAAATTGGAATTATAATTCATAATTGTGCCCCAATGAGCTGTAATAATATACCAGTCAAACAGAAGCCATACTTGTCAAATTTTTAGATAATTTTACTTATCCCCAGAACAAAAATTTTATAACAAACTGATAATAAATATACAAAAACACTTCAACATTGCAGATACTTTCTCTGCCACCTATCATCAGTTATATCTTTAATATATTTGAACCTTTGAAGAGTGACTTTATAAAACCTATGTCATATATGGTCACATTATTATTATTGGAAACAAGTCATTTAAATCTTAGCTGCATTTTGCTCTAAATCAGAAATCATTAATCAGATCATTCAACTTAAGTCTTTGAAGCTTTTAGTAAAATTCAATTAATGAAAACAAAACTATGAACAGGAAGACAAATTTATCCACAAAAGCAGCAAATAAGAATTGAACAAATTGTGCATTACAAGCTGACACAGTGAATGATTTAATTTTGAAATTCTGTAATTGCACTTTGAAATATGTTGACTTGCAGGAAGAATCTTTTGATGGAACTCCTTTCTAATAATATAAATTTATGTTCTATGCCAGAATGAAATAAAATTAAGTAGGCTTAAAATTTGTGACATATTCAAAGAAATCATAAATAGAGAAAACTTACTTGATAAATTTTGTCTTTAAAAATACCAAAGACTTTATTATGGAAAAAGGGTACTCTTAATGCAGGTAAAAAGACAGAACCTAAAAAATACTAAAGCTAAAATATTTATGTATTTCAATTAAAATAATTCTTTTAAAACTGAGACTCTTCCATTTAATAGAATTTGCTCTGACTTTACTAGGTACATGAGAACTTAAACAGAGTATTTTATTATTGAAAAACACTAAGACCTAAAGAAAAGAATTAACTGAAGGTCTCGCTTCAAATATATTAACCATAAAATGCAACTCTGAGGATGACTGCACCCAATTTTTTTTTTTAAATTAAAATGAGATCATATTGAAAAAATATATATATTTTTTAAAAATATCAGCAACACCATATTAGAGACAGGCTTAAGAAAACTGATTAAAGTACACGAATATGTACTAAGATTGATTATTCTATTTATGTTAGTGTTTAGATTATGTTATATTCAGACAATCACGTAAAAAGATGTTTTTAATCTCATACATGTTTTTTAGGAAAAAGTGTTTTGAAATAGTTTTTAACAGAAATGTTACAGACCTATCAAAACAGAATAATTTGCCAATCAGTAAATAATTCAAGATACTACAATTTTAATTGTAATTCTCTTGCAATCCTTCTCTCCCTTCTCAAGGGCATCCTAGTTTAGATGATGAATTAAGAAATCCACTATAAGTTTCTGAGCACACGGACTAATTCTATTAATGCCTTTTTCTTCTTTAGTATGTAACTACAAAAAGCCAATGATACAAAGGCTTTGCTCACCATCTGGATCCTCTTACCCTCACTGAGCCATGTTTTCCCTCATCGGACCTCCCCTTGCTCACCGTTGGACTGGGCCTCGGGAGATTCTTGGTCAGGCACCAGCAAAATTTCTGTACCATCAGCTCTTTTTCTGAACACTGCTGCCTCTCAAGCCCTCTTAAGTGGTGGCTGATTTCTTTTCTACATCCCTCTGGGACCTAGAGGTGGGCCTTCCTGGCATTTCATTCATTACCACTTGCATTCTATTGCCACACCCTCTCTCTTAAAACAACAACAACAACAAAAAAAAAAACCCTACCATCAGACCACCTATAGATTCTTAAAGAGAAATCCCTCTAGTTCCCTAAGGATTTTTAGCACTAAGCTCATGTTATTCTCTAACAACACTATTCCTGTCACAATTCTTACTGTTTCCAATACCCATATCGGTGAAACCTTCTCATACTCAGCCTTGTCCTCTGCCCCATCTCAGACTCCCATAGTCAGGGCCTAGATTTTGTCTTCACCAATACAGCAAGTGCTTCATAATCTCAACTTCAATCATCCTAATCACTTACCTTTTCACCTATGACCATTAACATCCTAACTCCAACAATATTTAAATTCTATTAGGATCTACAATCTACTGAAACTATCTTTTCACTATCCCTTCAAGTTCTCATATCCCTCCTAGTCTGGCTCAGATTTCAGAGTCTACTACTAAGGTCACTCCTCTGCATCCTCCTCAAACCCTGTGGCCCTCTCTGACTTTGTCACACTAACCAGGCAAAATCCCAACCCCGGTTAAATCCAACTCTCTGCCTATAATTAAACTGTTACAAGCAGAACTAAATACAGCTGGAGAAAAACATAAAACCTGTAATATGTCTCACTTTAAAACCATGATCACTAACCTGAAGTAGGTCTTTAATGCTGCCCAGCAATCCAACTATATTCCCTGGTTCATTAAGTTTTCCCTCTCTTCTAACTATCTATCTCATATCTACTCCTTTTTTTTTCAAACCTCCTCCTTCCCACTGTCAACTAATGACTTTGCATCCTATTCACTGAGAAAACACAAGCATTCTGTAGATACTGTCCACAGGTTCTCCCCATCTCTTCTAGGTACATGCTCCTTCCCACCACATATGAATTTGACCATGCTCCTCCTACCTTTGGCCAATCTCTCCCTCTTGTGCACAATGTGCTAGCCCCTCACACCTAATCAGGACATCACTCCAGCGATTCTCCCCCTTTTTGCTATAAAATCAACTTATCCCTCTCTATTGGGTCATCTCCACGCATATATATGCTGTAATCTGATGCAGACTCCCTCCAGTGGGGTCTGTGTGTTGTGGATATGATGAAGAAATTCACACGGACTGCAGAACTCCTGTGGAGAAAAAGGGACAGCACCCCCAACCTTGCATGGACAGGCTTTTATTGGTTTCTAATAGCATTCATCAAAGGAGGTCCTCATTAAAAAAAAAAAAAAAAGGTCCTCATTCATTATGCTCAGGTTTGCTTTAGGTGATTACCTTTTACAGATTAACAAAGGAAATGATATTGCTGATTACTTCTTAAAGATAATATTCAAAGAACTATGAGGGCTTATTCTGAGTCAGGGTCAGTTAGCTAAAGGGCCATAAAACTTTGGGAAACAAATTCATTTCATGCTTGGACCCTTATCAGAAAATTGAGGACATTCTTAGCAAAACAGGTTTCACAGGATTTTATGCATTCTTTCCTAGGCCTGATAGCTCTAGGGGAACCCTGATCCTGGCCAGGGCTGCACCGCCTTCCTGCATTATTTCAGGCTTAAGTCAGGCTGGGGGAAGTAAGGCAGTCAAGAGATTAGGAGACTTCATTCAGACAGAATGAGGACTCAGGCTATGTGAAAGCTGAAGGGCGAGGGTCCATCACCCCCTTTTTCTATAGCCCCCCAAGTCTTTCCCCAAGGGCCCCTTTGCAACCATGCCTGTCTTAGGTCATCCCTCCCTTGAGGAATCTTTCCCGTCACTGGCTAACCAGTCATCTGCCTGAGGCCAAGCAAGGTGAGGTGAAAGGGGGCAGAGGTGGAGCCCCTGCCAGGGAGATAAGCTTTGTCTCTTTAGTGGCTTATGGTCCCAAGGTCTCTCACTCAGCCTTAGCCATGGCGGGTTACAGCTTCTGAAACCAGGTAGGACAGTTCCCAACAGTAATCTCATCCTTAAAACAAAACAGCAATCTTTCCTGACCCTACATTTCTATCCAACTACCCTCATTCTTGGAGTGTCATACTAACTCCAGTTCCTCCCCTTCCATTCTCTTGAAGTAGGAAGGGAGGGAGAGGAGAGGGGGAGAGAAAGAGAAACATCGATTTTGCTGTTCCACTTATTTATGTGTTCACAGGCTGCTTCTTGTATGTGCCCTGACCGGGGATCAACCTGCAACCATGGCATGTAGGGACAATGCTCTAACCAGCTGAGCTACCTGGCCAGGGCAAGGCTTTCAATCTTATCACTCCATTAAAAAAAAACCCTCAAGATTATATCCAGCCATGGCCTCCACATCACTAAAGATAATGGGGAATTCTCAGTCCTCAATCTGACCAACCAGCAGTATTTGATGTAGTTTATTATTTCCTCTGCAAAATGCTTCATTTGGCTTCTAGACATCATTCTTATATCTACGTTTTCTATTTTCCTAGCCACCCCTTCTTAGTTTCCTTAACTGGATCCTCCTCTTCTAACTTGACCTTTAAATATTTCTAATTGTTCCAGGGCTTAACCTTTGAATCTTTTTTAACTACATTCATTCCCTTTCTACATGATTTCATCTAAGTTCATAGTGCTAAATATCATCTCTATAATGACAACTCCCACATTTACATTTCCAGGCAAGACCTAAATCCTAAATTCCAAGAGGCATGAGCTAAAGATGTAGATTTCCACCTCTAGTTCACATTTCATCTCTGAGCTTTAAACGCACTTATTCAGCTATCTTCTTCTTTAGTTGAATATCTCAAAGAAATCCTACTGTAGTCATGTCCAAAAGGAAACTCATCATCTCCACCCCTATTCTACCTCTAAAATATGCTCCTAAGCTCTTTGAACATCTGTGAATGACAGAATTGCAGAACCAGACGTTATCCTAGACACCTCCCTGTCCTTCATCCCTACTATCTGACCCATCCTGTCGATTCTGCCTTCTAAATGTTTCCTGAATGCATCTTCTTTTCTGCATACCCATGTCTACTCCAGTCTGAGTTTCCATCAAATGAACCACACTAATACACATACCTTCTAATAGTCTCTCCAAATCCACTCCTGCTCCTTTTCCTCCAAGTACCTTCTCAGAGTCTGATCATATCTCCTCTCTGCTTCAAACTTTTAATACCCTCCTACTTCTTTTATTATCAAGATTCCTTAGCAAAGATCAAAAGGCCTTGGGTAAGATGTCCATTGCCTACCTTCACAGATTTGTCTCTGGCCAATCTCAGCATCATTGCCTACATTTTAGATCACCAGCTTTCTTTCAGGGCTTTGGGCATACCACAGTCCCTACTCCCCCTGGGCGTCTGCACATGGCGATCCCTTCCTTGAATGCCAATATTACCACCCCACTGTGACCACCTCTCTTTATACTTCTTAATGACT
This sequence comes from Desmodus rotundus, assembly GCF_022682495.2. Lineage (NCBI taxonomy): Eukaryota > Metazoa > Chordata > Mammalia > Chiroptera > Phyllostomidae > Desmodus > Desmodus rotundus. Next base: position 101,932,967 of record NC_071393.1, read on the forward strand.
ACTCAGTCTTCAGATCTCATCTCAGAAAACACTTTCTTAGAAAAGCTTCCCCTGACTTTTCAAACTTGATCAACTTCCCCTCATTTAGGCTCATCATTACTCATATCACTTAGTATTTCTAAATGCGATTCTAAAAGTACAGTTATTTTTGTGATTAATTTGTGGTCAATGTCAATCTAAAAAGACCTTAAAGACAATGAAGGAAAAGACTGTACTTTGCTTACATTATTATATCTCTAGCCCTCAGTGGAATAGACATACAAATATTTTTTCAATGAAAAAGTCAACATAGAAGTGACAGGGAAGCCACACAATTGAATAGTGCTACATAGGAATGGGGTTTAGAAAGCTGAAAGAGACCTGAATAACCCTAGGAAAATATCACCCTAAGAATCAAGCAGGGAAAATAAATTAGAAAAAATAGCCATCAGAAAGTTCAAAACAACAAAAAAGGAAATAGCACCACGAAAGCCAAAGGAGGATAAAAAACGAAGAATATAGAAAGGGCCACTGAATGTGACAAGTAGGCACCTAGCGATCTGACAAAATAACTAATAATGTGAGATGTAGCGAGGAAGTGAACAAAGGTAAAATATAGGGGAAAACTCACATCTTTCCAACTCCCCTGAATAAGATTTTTACACCCATTAACTTTTTTGATATCCTTAAACTACCAAAACAGTCCGTATAGCACAAGAAATGTAAGGAAAATATACGTGCCATTTTATATTTCAACCTTATTTCTGTTTCTACGAGATGTTTTAGGCTCATATGACATAACAATAAATGTCCTAATATTTACACCTGAAACTTTTTTGCTTCTCACAGTATTTTACCTTCCGGAGTCATCAAAACAGACATCGGTGTGTCCCTCTGTATGTCCGTATCTCATCGGCTTCTGTGTCGCAGGCATCTTTTCCTTCACCCAGCTGAAAATGTTTCATACAAGCTAGTATTATTTTAAAGGAAAGGAAAGACGTGGTCTGGCAAAGAAGCACCCCCTTTCTTCATACTATTAAATATCTCCCCCGGGCATGCTCTCAGCAGCCTCTATACCCCACCCGAGTGGCACAAGCAGAAAAAAAATGCAGGACTTGTTAGACAACAAGAAGGGAAGAGGACACTCTTCTCTTCAGCACGGGTAGGGACAGACAAAACTCACCGAGACGCCTGCGCCTCCGCAACTGAAGAAAGGAGAGGCAAGCCCCGCGACTGGGACGATTCCCGCGCTCGTACGCGCTCGCCACACTGAGCTTGCGCCGGCCCGGCCACACCTAGCACTGGCCTGGACTCAGGTCGCGTGCTGGTGACGTCACTGCTCGCCGGAAGCGAGAGAAAAAGCCGGTTGCTGGGGGACTGAGAAAGAAAGGGAGGGAGCGGAACACGGAAGTGGTGGTAGCGTCTGGGGAACAAGTGGAGGCGGAGACGGCGACGTCTCAGACGGGAACCCGGAGCCGAGGGGTGGGAACTCGCTGGAAGTCAATCGCCTTGCAGGACTTACAGGAGGTGCAGGAGTGGCTGGGCCTCCCTCCTCCACCTCCGCGAGCACGCAGACTGATGGCGATGGTCATGGCGGCAGTTACTCGGTCAGCTCCAGTTAAACTGCGCTTGGAGAGGTGAGTGGGGGAAGGGTGGTTGCTGCCTGCCCACCCATTGGGGTCCACTTGTACCTTTCAGGCTCTCCTCACATGCTAGTATATCCGCGACCCTGAACGGGTCTAGCACCTTCTTGGCGCTCAGCTGGCGAATGTGATCTTTGGGCACCTTCTCTAGAGAAGAGGAAAACGAGACCCTTTTCGACCCTTTAATCTTGGCGCCCTCACCTTGTTATTTTTCTAGAGATAAAAAGGAAGGAAGACTTAATCTCAGTTTGCGATCCCTGGAGGTTTGGCGTGTACATTGACGCGTAATCTTGGAGATTGCATATATCCCTTAAGAAGAAAGTAACTTGGGTTCCTGTTCAGACCCCACTTAAAGTTCAGTGAAGTGCGTATTTGGATTTAAAAGAGGAGCTAGAACTAAAGTGTATTGTTGAATACTTCGTTCGGTCCATGCAATATGTGCTTAGGTCTTGGCTATTAAGTTTATGCTTTGCTTTTGTCTTCACGTTATCCATGTTGGTAGACCGGTCTCCGATGAAAACCTTCACGAAGATTTTGTGTGTGTGTGTGTCTGTGGTACCCACCACTTAGTCTCAGTCATACCTTTTTATGACGTAAATGAGACGTTTTTCTGTTGTAGAGATTTCCCCCATTGTTTTTCAATCTCTTTCGATTTTGAAAGGTTGCAAACACACAGCACATAGTTAAGACAAGTCGTGTTACTGTTCTTATCGTTGTGGCATTTTGTAAAGGGTGGTTTTGAGTACTGGGGCTCCAAATAGGCTTGCTAGACACTGAGGTTTGGTATATGAATGAAGAGGAAGAGTGATTGGCTGAAAAAGAACTTGGGATTTGTGGGAAAATAACCAATCTATTGTTGAATTCCTTCTAGAGCGAAAGATAACCTGAGACAATTCTTGAGTGACTTCATGTTATTTGCAAATCATTCGTTTTTTAGATAGACTGATTTGCAAATTTTTTATCCAAGTAAATATCATTGGATAGACTGTAGGGTCAAGCTGAACTCTGACATCGTTCATCTCTATAATGAATAATTCTTGATGAGATTTCAGTGTAATACTATTCCGAGCTCAGCATAAGAATTTGCAAATTGGAACAAGTTATAGCTATAAAATGCCCTGACTATAATATCTATGATACCATTTGACTTTAAAATTATGAATGGTGTTCACACTTCTGTCCTTTCACTTTGCTTAGGTTAAGAAAATTTTCCTTTACGAATTTCTGAAAAGAGCTTGGGCCTTACAGTCAAACAGCCCTAAGTTTTCCTTTCAACTCTGACAGTTACTCGTTGTGTGACCCTGAATACGCTCCTCTACTTTTTTAGAATGTAAGATTCCTCATCGCTAAAATGTAGATGACACCTACCTCCATTGAATTGCTAAAGTATACAGAAGATAAAAATTTCATTAGATAGCCCTGGCTGGTGTGGCTCAGTGGATTGCGTGCCGGCCTGCCAACCGAAGAGCTGGCCAGATCCCCAGTAGGGGGCGCGCGAGGGGCTACCACACGTTGATGTTTCTCTCCCTCTCTCTCCTTCCCTTCCCCTCTCAAAAAATAAATAAATAAAATCTTTTTTTTAATTAAAATTTTTTTTCACTGGATAATGATTTAAACTGACTCCATTTTAAATGAAACCACTAAATGTCCACCCAAAGCGTCCCGTTGATAATACAAGACATTAATTAGTTTTATACATCCATGAATATCTCAATGTAGTCTGAATTTTCACAATTCCATTTCAGCTTCAGTCAAATGCCTCCAATTTTAATATCTTCAGTGAATTTATGGTCTTCTTGAGGAAAACAGACACTGAAATAAAATGTACACAATGGTAGTGCAATAATGAAATATATGTAACTTAAATGTTAGCAAAAATTCTGATTGTGTAAGATCACATAGCAAATGGACAGTGCATTTCTTGCAGAGGTGAGTAGCTGAATGAACTCACTGAAAATAATGCTAAGGCCACAAATTCAATTGCAGTGAAGTGAGTTAGCTTTGCTCTTTTGTGACCTCTCATAGTACCTTTAGGCTCACAAATATTGTTGGTCTCAAGGGCAGTAGGGTGAGAAAGCATGAATATATTACCATTTCACTAGTATTATCTACATAAAAAATAATATCATATAATCTTGGAGAGTCAGTTTATCCAAGAGGCATATCAGTATTGCCTTATGGAAGGAGTTTTAAAAATACCTTTTCAATAAAATATGTGCTTTATATAAAATGATTAATCCTGTGAAAGATAAGACTAGAGGAGAGTGTAATGGTAACAGAAAAACAGAGTGTGGAATAATAACATTGGAGGTAGTTTAGAAATCTGAAGATTTTTATATGTCTGAAAGTATCCTGAAATTCACCTACCCTTTAAATTTATTTTTGGAGTAAATAATACTTGCACCTGTATAAACCTTCTAAGGTGTAAAAGGGAATATAGTCTTGTTAACACTGGATCCAACGTATAGACATAATCATTCTTATATAGATGAAAAAACTGAGACTCAGAAAGTTTGTAATTTGTCCAAGGTCACAGTCCTACCAAATGTCAGGGCTACAAATAAAACCCAGGTCTTTTACCTTCTAATCTAAGGTAGTCTTAACCACACTGCCTCTCCAAATCATAACCGTTGCCATAAAACTTAGAAATTAATGAAATATACCAGGATTTTCAGGCAATTTTATTTAAGTCTAGAGTCACCTTATGATAATTTATAGGTAAAACTTGTTCCCAAGCTTAAATGTAAGCACATGTAATTAATATAAAGCAATGAAAAGATTAATCTATAATCAGTTTTAAAAAATTATTTGCCTGTTGTTTCTGTTGAAATCTATTTACTAAGTGAGCTTGCAAAACTACAAAACTTTTGTAATTAAAGTTTGGTTACATACAACCATATTATTTTCAAAGAATTTAAAATGTTAAGACTTTTTAAAAACAGCATGTTCATTATCAGGAGTAATTTTAAGTGCTTTTTAGACATTTCAGAAATGCTAAAGCCTGTTCAGCCTCAGTTTTATGAAGTCTTTTTTGTGCTGATTTTCCAGCCTTATATGTAGGTAGCCTTTGTTTCATCTTATTTTCCCATCTTTCGTTTTTAGAAATTAGCTTCTACAGGAACAGTTGAGTAATACTAGAAAGCAACTAATATGTATTTTCATTAAGCTCAATGTATGCTGTTTTTGTACATTTTAATCCAGGCAATAAAAACATGAGACAGCTGGCATTATCCTGATTTTATAAAGGGAATACTGAAGCTAAAGGAGATTTTAAAAATCAGTTGACTAGTAAGTGACAGAGTCTTAATCTTAGCCCATGTTTGATGATTTAGTAACTCATGCTATTTCATCTGTACCATGCTTCATTTTAAATATAGTATAGTGAAAAACTGTAGATTATTATTTTTATGGAGCTTTAAAACTTCAAAAATTTTCTCTTTAGACTAATTTGCTCTTACAGGAAAAAAGGACTGCAAGGAAACAAGCCAGAATGTCCAAGTTGACTGCTTAATTGAATTACAGTCGACCCTTGAAGAGCTCTGGACGTAGGGGCCACAATCCCCTGCTCATACATGCAGTTGAAAATCTGAGTATGACTTTTGACTCCTCCAAAACTTAACTAATAGCCTGCCGTTGATTGTAACCCTGTCTGTTAACACATATTTTGTATTATATGTGTGTGTGTGTGTATTCTTACAATAAAATAAGCCAGAGAAAAGCAAATGTTATTAAGAAAATTATGAAGAAGAGAAATACATTTACAGTAGTATACATACTTATTGGGAAAAATTTGCATATAAGTAGACCCATGCAATTTAAACATGTGTTGTTCGAGCATCGACTGTTCTTCCTCTTTTTTAAAACATATGTATTGATCGGTTCTTAGAAAGAAGAAGGAGGAGAGAGAGGGAGAGAAACATCAATTTGGGTTTTTTAATTTGTTTTTTCAGTCCTCACCCTAGGATATGTTTATTGATTTTAGATGAGGGAGGGGGAGAAAGAAACATCAGTTGGTTGCCTCTGGGCCCAACCATGGATCAAACCTGCATCCAACCCGTGACCTTTTGGTGTACAAGATGATGCTCCCATGAACTGAGCCACCTGGCCAGGGCAAAACATCGATTTTCTGTTCTACCCACCTGTGCATTCAATAGTTGCTTCTTGCATGTGCCCTGACCACATTCGCCAAGAGCATGTGCTCTTGCAGAGATGGAACCTGCAACTTGGCCTGAGTGGACAGTGCTCTAACAAACTGAGCACCGGGCCAGGGTTGTTTTTCTTCTCTGTTAAACTTTTCTGGATGTTCCCTATATTTTATAATGAGCATGTATTGTTCCTCTAATTTAAAAGTTACAAGGAAAGATATATCTGCACAATCCAATTTATTCCCTAAAGTATTATAATAGTATACCTTAAATATTCTGATTTCTAACATTTTGTTAAGGTTCTTCCACTTTTGGAAGTCCATGTACTGCCAACTCTTAGTTTTCTGCTCTCTCTTCATGCTAGATTAGCGATTTTCAACCTTTTTCATCTGTGACACACATAAACTAATTACTAAAATTCTGCAACACACCAAAAAATATATTTGTTGCGGGTCTGAGAAAAAATAGGTATAATTTTGATTCTTTCACACTGGACAGCTATTGTTATGTGGGCTGTTGTTTTTTTATTTGACAGTCTAAGGGAAAGAGATTGGTGCCCCTGACTAAATAGTCCGGTATTGCATGTTTTAAATATTCTTGAAGCACACCATTTGAAAATTGCTGCTCTATGTTAACTTCCATCAGTTGCAGGTTACTAGACATTTCTCATTATCTTTAGTTAGCATGCTCAGGAAATATATACGCACTTTTTTAAGGTTTTATTTATTTATTTTTAGAGAGAGAGAGAGGGAGAGAAACAACATTGGTGTGTGGTTGTCTCTCACACACCCCCTACTGGGGACTTGGCCTGCAACCCAGGCATGTACCCTGACTGGGAATCAAACCAGTGACCTTTGCTTCGCAGTTTGGCGCTCAACCCACTGAGCCACATCAGCCAGGGCCAGAAATGTATACTCATTTTAATATTTAGACCATGTTAAATGTTTCCCCCAAAAAAGATTTGTGGTAAGTTAAATATTGGAAACTATCACTTAAGCAGGTTTCTTAACTGAAGGATCTCTTGGAACCTTTTGCTAAATATGCATCATAATCTTTAAAAGGAGAAGCATTTCCCAAACTTGTTTGATAAAGAAACTCTTATTTCTATAGAAGATGTATTAACATCTTTTATAGTGTCTACAAGACTACAGATTGGGAAGCAAATTATTATTAGGAAAGTAAGTGGAGAAAGTGGGAGAAGAAGCAGCTACAGTAGCACTAATTAATCATTCTTTTTTTTTTTTTTAATCCAGTTAAGTCCCTCACTTGGTAGCATGAAAAAAGGAGACAGAGTTGACCCTGTACAATATGGGTTTGAACTGCACAGGTCCACATACATGGATTTTTTTCAATAAATATATTGGAAAATTTTTTGGAGATTTATGACAATTTGGAAAAACTCACATTTGAACTGCATAGCCTAGAAAAATAGAAAAATTAAGAAAAAAATGTCATGAATGCATAAAATATATGTAGATACTTAGTATATTTTAACACTTATTACCATAAAACATACACAAATCAATTATAAAAAGTTAAAATTAATTAAAACTTACACAAACATTTACAGACCGTACATGATGCCATTCACAGTGGAGAGAAATGTAAACAAATATAAAGATGCAGTATAAGTCATAACTGCATAAAATTAACTGTAGTACAAACGATACTATTGTAATAATTTCTAGCTACTTTCTGTTGCCGTTGCAGTGAGCTCAGTTATTGTGAATATCACAGTAATAAGTGATCTCATGATTCTTGCATATCTTTCATCATATTTAGTGCAATACCATAAACCTTGAATAACAACATTGGGATCCATTTAAAGTGCCACTAGTGGTCCTGCAAGTGCTCCCAAGAAGCAGAGAAAAGTCATGACATTGAGAGAAAAAGTTGAATTGCTTGATATGTATGATAGATTGAGGTCTGCAGCTGTGGTTGCCCACTGTTTGAAGACAAATGAATACATTTAAAAACAGATTAGGAAATATGTGAGACTGTCGCTGCTGCTATGCCAGAGAGCGTGAAAACCTTGCCCTTTTTACAAGGTACTGTTTTATCTCCTATTGAAAATTAAGCTTCTATGTGGGGACAGGATTGCTTATAAGAAAGGTGTACTTACAGACGCTTAATATGATTCGAGAAAAAAGTGAAGTCATTATATGACAAAGCAAAAGGAAGGTACAGGATCTAAAGTTAGAGAATTTCATGCCAGCAAAGGATTGTTGGCTAATTTTAGAAAGAGATTGGCTTAAAAAATGTCAAGATAACAGGGGAAGCAGCTTCTGACAACCAAGAGGCAGCAGACAAGTTCCCAGACACCATTAAGAAGACCATTGAAGAGAAAGAATATCCGCCTGAACAGGTTTTTTTTTTTTAAGTATATTTTATTGATTAAGCTATTACAGTTGTCTCAATATTTTTCCCCTTTTCCCCCTCTGCCCGGTACCCCCCCTTCTCTCCAGCAAACCCCCCCCCCCCCACTGCCTTAGTTCATGTCCATGGATCGTGCGTGTAAGTTCTTTGGCTTCTCCATTTCCTATACTTAGCATCCCCCTATCTATTTTGTACCTACCAATTATGGTTCTTAATCCCCGTACCTTTTACCTCATTCTCCCCTTTCCCCTTCCCCACTGCTAACCCTCGATGTGATCTCTGTTTCTATGATTCCGTTCCGTTGCTTAGTTTTTGTTTTTTTAGGTTCAGTTGGTGATAGTTGTGAGTTTGTTGTCATTTTATGGTTCATAGTTTTGATCTTATTTTTCTCAAATAAGTCCCTTTAACATTTCGTGTAACGAGGGCTTGGTGATGATGAACTCCTTTAGCTTTACTTTGTCTGGGAAACATTTTATCTGCCTTTCAACTTTAAATGATAGCTTTGCTGGATAGAATAATCTTGGGTGTAGGTCCTTGCTTTTCATCACTTTGAATACTTCTTGCCTGCAGAGTTTCTTTTAAGAAATCAGTTGATGTCTTAGCTGCTGTGGCTCAGTGGATTGAGTGCGGGCCTTTGAATCAAAGGGTCACTGGTTCAATTCCCAGTCAGGGCACATGCCTGGGTTGCTGGTCAGGTCCCCAGTTTGGGGCGCTTGAGAGGCAACCACACATTGATGTTTCTCTCCTCTCTTTCTCCCTCCCTTCTCGTCTCTCTAAAAATAAAATAAATAAAATAGGTTCATCTTTAAAAAAAAAATCAGTTGATAGTTTTATAAGAACTCCTTTGTAGGTAACTCTTCTCTTGTTGTTTTTAAGATTGTCTCTTCATCTTTAACCTTTGGCATTTTAATTATAATGTGTCTTGGTGTGGTCCTCTCTGGGTCCAACTTGTTTAGGACTCTGTGCTTCCTAGACTTGTATGTCTATTTCCTTCACCAAATTAGGGAAATTTTCTTTCATTATTTTTTCAAATAAGTTTTCAATTTCTTGCTCTTCCTCTTTTGGCATCCCTGTGATTCAGATGTTGGCTCATTGGGAGATGTCTCAGAGTCTTACTATTCTCTCCTCGTTTTTTCGAATTTTTGTTTCTTCATTCTGTTCTGGTTGACTGTTTATTTCTTCTTTATATTCCAAATTGTTGATTTGAATCCCAGCTTCCTTCCCTTCACTGTTGGTTCCCTGTGGATTTTTGTTTGTTTCACTTAGTGTAGCCTTCATTTCTTCCCTTACGTGTTTGCCATACTCAGTAGGATCTTAAGATCCTTACCACCAGTGTTTTGAACTCTGCATTAGAGAACTCTGCAAAAGAACTTTGCTTAGTTCTTTTTCTGGAGTTATAATCTATTCTTTCATTTGGGCCATATTTCTTTGTGGCCTCAATTGGCAGCCTCCCTGTGTTTGCTTCTGTGTATTGGGCAAAGTTGCTTTGACTCCATCTTGGCGCACCTGTTACATTGTAAGGGGCGGAGCCTTAGGTCTTCACCAGGGTGGGGCAATCTGCTTCACTGCTTGTGGCACTGTATGTGGGGGAAGGGTTTGAGAGGGAACAATGCTGCTTGCTTGCTAGGCTCTCATCCCATTTCCAGTCACTTCCCGCACTTCCTCTATGTGACTGGCACCCTTCTAGCTGCTGCCCTGGTGCTGAATCCCAGAGTAGGTGGGTTTGCGCATGTTCTGGGGCCCTGCAGGTCCTTTAAACAGACTCTCCTGAGAGACTGGCAGTTTGTTCACTGCCCGACCCCCACCGGTTCTTTATTTTGCTGGTGCTGGAACCCTGGGCTACGTAGTATGGCCTGGGGCTGGAATGGCTTGCTTCCCACGTGTCCCTCCTAATTTTTACCCCCAACAGGTGAATGTGGCACCAACCACCACTGCTGCTGACACACCGCATCCTCTGTAGCCTGGCTCCCTGGCTCTGCCCCTCCTACCCATCTGGATGAATATTTCTTCTTTAAATTCTTGATTGTCAGACTTTGATACATTTCGATTCTCTGTCAGTTCTGGTTGTATTTTATTTTGAGATTCCTTGTGATCCTTCTTATGGTTATGGAAAGAGGTGTAGTGTGTATACCTATGCCTCCATCTTGGCCGGAAGTGGCTCCCTAAACAGGTTTTTAATGAAGAGCTAATAGACACCACGCCAGAGAAATTAACAGAACATGACTTGATGGACATGAGTGTTCAATCCAGAGCCAGATGATGAGGAAGAAGACATAGAAGAAACAGCACCAGGAAACAGACTGACATTAGACAATCTGGTAGAAGGGTTTCGATTATTCAAGTTGGCTTTTGACTTGTCTTATGATATGGGCACTGAAAGTAAAGCAAATGGTGGAAGAAGGGTTGTTGCCTTATAGAAATATTTTCAGAGAAATGAAAAAGCAAAAATATCAGACAGAACTTGCAGTGTATTTTCATAAACTTACGACAAATGTGCCTGTCTGTCTTGCCTCCCCTTCTACCTCCTGCACCACTTCTGCTTCTGCCACCCCTGAGACAGCAAGAACAGCCTTCCTCTTCTTCCACCTCCTCAGCCTGCTCAACCTAAAGACAAGTGTAATGAATAGTAAATAATCATTATGTCACACATTTAATAAACTTACCTGTTGTGTATGTGTGTGTGTGTCTTTGTGTGAAAATCTACTGTATGGCAAGAACTGTGTGAGATGTTTCTGTGTAATCATCATCGCCTCAATATTCATCACGTGCAAAACTTGTATTGTGAAGTGAATAGACTACCCTTACCTAGTCATAGGTGAGTGATACTTGATATGTAATTAATAATGTTTTAACTTTCTTACTGTTTTATAATTTTGCTAAGAATTACATTACAGCATGCTTCTCATAATTGGAGAAACTGCTTATCAGCCTATCATCACAAGTGAGTAGTTTTAAATGTGTTTCTAATGCCGTATTGTGCATCTGACTATAAAACTATCTACCATAAAAATTTTATAACCATTCATTAGTGTGTATGCTAGGGTACCATAAGTAATGGTATCAATTACAGGAGACTACGTAAAGCAAAATTGTATTGCTGCTTCTTCGTTATCAGTGTATGAATTTTTATACCTAAAAATAAATATGAATTTTTTTATACATTTCATTTTTGATGTCTAGTGTTAGTAATATATATAACATCTATGGTATTTTTATTATATAAGACAATATTAATGTAGGTACTGACAGACAATTCATTTTGTAAATGAGTGACATAAATATAATGCTATCCATATATACAGCACAGTACTGTAAATCTAATTTGTCTTCCTTATGACTTTTTCTTTTATTGATTCTAGAAAGAGGGAAAGGGAGGGAAAAAAGAGGGAGAGAAACATCAACATGAAAGAAAAAGCATCGATCTGTTGCCTCTTCCATGCACCCTGACCAGCGACCAAACCTACAGTCCTGGCATGTGCCCTAAGTGGGAATCACACTTGCAACCTTTTGGTTTGCAGGACAATCCCCAACCAATTGAGCCACATAGGCCAGGGCCCTGTGGGTTGATTGATTGTTATCCATAAGGCTGCTGGTCAACAGTAAGTGATTAGGCATTAAGTTTTTGCAGAACCAAATGTTTTAACTGCATGGGGAGTTGATGCCTCTAAACCCCACATTGTTAATACTTGAAAATATATATTGGAAAATGAACCTGTATTGCTTTTATAATGAGAAAAAAATTTTTGGTTCAGAGGTTTTTTTCATAGGAACAAACCAATTTTTTATATTTTTGCTTTATCATTCCAAGGAATTCATTTGTTGCTTAGTATCCATTATATTCCATTTGTGGTACCTAAATATTTCCACAGAATCCAACACAAATATCAGACTATAATCAAATATCAACAACTGTGACCCAACCTGGAATCTAATTCAGATATCACAAACTGTGGATCAGAATGCTTTCAAGGAATTTGGGGGTACATAAGGACAGGAAAACTTTAGAATCATGGATTTGGTAAGGAAGTTCCTGGGCTGCATTACTATTAGAATAGTAATTTATTTGTAAATGTTTTATGTAATAAAGTATTATTTATAGGATCAAATTTATGCCCTGTCCATATGGCTCAGTTGGTTGGCTCACTGTGTGTACGCCAAAAGATTTAGGTTTCAAGCCCCAGGCAGGGCACATACCTAGGTTGTAAGTTTGATCCCTGGTCAGGGCGTGTGTGGGAGGCAGCTCATTGATGTCTCTCTCTCTCTCTCTCTCTCTCTCTCTCTCTCTCTCTCTCTCACCCTCTCACCCCTTTCCCTCTCTCTCTTATTCCTCCCCCTTCCTCTTTCTCTAAAATCAATAAAAACATATCCTCAGGTAAGGATTAAAAATATTTACATAGGATCAAATTTATTTTAATTTAGTGTTAATATGAAATTTGGTCTTTAAATGTACATTACTGTTGTAGACATTGTAGTTGTTCAGTGAACAATATATATGATAATGATCCAATATCATAGAGAATATAAATGAATTTTCCAGATAAATGATATTTAACCTTTTAATTATAAGCCTTTTAACAGTTTCTGTAGAATACTTGATCTTAAAACATCTTCCAGGCCTCAATAGAACGAAGTGTTATTTAAATCTTTTATTAATGTACAGTGGCCATGTTGGGTATTCATTCTGTTGTCACTGTCTTTGCAATTGGTGCTAGAACCAATGACCAAATGGCTACTGAGTCTGGGAACTTGCTTTTTCAAAAAAAGGCTTTTATATAAACTTACGTTTTGGACATTTGCCTCTGGCTCATTGAGAAATAATATTTTTAAAAAATGATGTCACTGTGTACTCCACAGAGAAATGTAACTTAGCTGCCTTCATAAAAAATTAATTATTAAATCAAAAGCCAAAACCTTCTCCCAAGTGATTCTTTCACCCTCTTTTTTTTTAAAGAAAAGAAAAGGAAAGCTCTTTGCAGCTACCAACAAAGATCTTTGATTTGTCAGCACCTTTCAAAGCATCTTTGATTTCTCTACATAAAATGGTAGTAAAGCCATCTTCTTAACATTTTTTGTCTTTTCTTCTACTTTACACAAAATTCCAAGAATACCTGAAACTAATAATTTTGTATATCATTTATACCTCAATTTAAGAAAAAAAAGAAAGAATATAGGCTGTTTTTGAAAGGACTCAATCAGATTTAGAGTCCTGTACTTTTTTTACGTTCAGTTTTACATGTCTAGGCAAGACACCAATGCACTTTTTTTTAAACTTACCTTTAGTCTTTAAAAATATGACAGAGTGCTGGCCTGTGATCCAAAAGGTCTTTGGTTCGATTCCCAGTCAGGGCATATCCCTGGTTTGCAGGCCAGGTCCCTGGTTGGGGGCATGGGAGAGGCAGCCGACTAATGTTTCTCTCTCACCTTCTCTTTCTCCCTCCCTTCCCCACTCTGAAAATAAATAAATCTTTTTTAAAAAGATGAAAAATATGAAAATAAAATAGTTTTATTCTCACTAAAAATTAGTGTTATTTTTATTTAGAGTATGTGATTGATTTATTTTACTTTTAAGAATTTTAGTTGAGTGAAATTTCCAGAAGAGATTTAAATTTTTTTTCCATGTATTTAAATGTAAAGATGTGAGATTTTTATATGTGTATTTATCCTCTTTTATAAAATTCTGGAATAGTAAAGGAAATTCTAATTATCTTTTTTCCTAAAATAATCTCTCCATAGCATAAACTTTTTAAAAAGTTACTTTCTTAGTAATTGTTAAGATGTTTCCTATACCATGAAGTGATCCGTTTTGTTCTGTTTTGCCTTGCCCTCCCTCCCTCCCTCTCTTTTTTCCTTCCTTCCTTCCTTCCTTCCTTCCTTCCTTCCTTCCTTCCTTCCTTCCTTCCTTTCCCTTTCTCTCTCTCTCCCTCTGTGTTTTTGTTTGTTTTTTGTTTTTGTTTTCAGGGCGGGGGACGTTGTTTGTTTTTTGAAAAAACACTTGTGAGCCTTTAATGAACTTCCCTCCATGTGGCTTCAAACTAACAGGACTCAGGGTCCCTTTCCTGACCACCCCCCAAACCCAACACCTTCGATCTTCTCCTCAGCTCTTCTGCTGAAGAATTTGGCCTTCAGGATGACAGGCTGCTTTGGGAGCTTTCATTTCCCCAGAACTTTGTAGTAGCGCTACCACATCACCATCAAGGATAGGAGCAGCTCCAGTCTTGTTTTTGGCAGCATTTACCAATGTCTGCTCACTGACCAAGATCCTCCGTTTGTCAAGGTTGACTGTGGGCAGAAGCTTTGGTTCCTCTTTAAGTGGTAATGCCTCATACCAACTTTCCCAAAGTAACTCGGGTGGTATTTGTCAAAGTTGATCCTGTAATCTTGCAAGCCACCAACATTGCCTCAGCCTCCCAGGTGCTTCTGATGTAGCCAAGGCCATGACTCACATGGCCTGGAAATTTCCGAGTCTTCCTCTGTCTGGATGGCTGTCCATGGCTGAGATGATAGGAAGGCCTCTTCTAATCTTTCTTAATATATCTGCTAAGTAGCTTCCAAGAGTCACCTGTTATTCCAGTAAAGTTAATCAAATTTAGAACACTTGTCATTTTGTAAAAGAAAAATCCATAATTCATCTTAAAAGATCAAAACTTATTTAAATATTTTGCCCTGAGGTGATTAGCAAACCTTGTGTGTTATAAAGTTTCCATGATCATATCTATTTACAAAGTATTATAAAGATTCTCTTATTTCAGATGATCAATTCCACGATTCTATTCCAGCAACGATTCTATGCAAGCAGTGTGGTACACTGAACGGGAACAAGAAATGGAGAGGGCACAATCAAGTCCTCAGGTTTTGGAACCCCACCTCTTCCCTCGGGGATAGTACACCCTGAGACAAGTAATGCATCTGATGATGACTGATTGGAATGTTGTCAACTGTACATCCAACATCAAAAATTTTAATTTTTCTAACTTTTGGACAAATATAAATGGAAATGAATTTTATTTCTACCTTGAAAACTATAACATTAAGTGACATTCTGACTAATATATCGATATGCTGTGTTTTGTCAAATCAACTTTTGCCATAGCAGTTTTTTAAAATATATTTATTGATTACACTATTAGAGTTGTCCCATTTCCCCCCCTTTATTCCCCTCCACCCTGCACACCCCTCCCACCCACATTCCCCCCCTTTAGTTCATGTCCATGGGTCATACATATAAGTTCTTTGGCTTCTACATTTCCTCTACTATTCTTAACCTCCCCCTGTCTATTTTCTACCTAAAATTTATGCTATTTGTTCTCTGTACCTTCCTCCCTCTCTCCCCCTTCCCCACTGATAACCTTCCAGGTGATCTCCATTTCTGTGATTCTGTTCCTGTTCTAGTTGTTTGCTTGCTTTGTTTTTGTTTTTTTTAGGTTTGGTTGTTAATAGCTGTGAGTTTGTTGTCATTTTACTGTTCATATTTTTGACCTTCTTTTTCTTAGATAAGTCCCTTTAACGTTTCATATAATAAGGGCTTGGTGATGATGAACTCCTTTAAGTTGACCTTATCTGAGAAGCACTTTTTCTGTCCCATTCTAAATGAAAGCTTTGCTGGATACAGTAATCTTGGATGTAGGCCCTTGCCTTTCATGACTTGGAATACTTCTTGCCAGTCCCTTCTTGCCTGTAAGGTCTCTTTTGAGAAATCAGCTGACAGTCTTATGGGAACTCCTTTGTAGGTAACTGTCTCCTATTCTCTTACTGCTTCTAAGACTCTCTCCTTATCTTTAATCTTGGCTAATGTAATTATGTGCCTTGGTGTGTTCCTGCTTGGGTCCAACTTCTTTAGGACTCTCTGGATTTCCTGGAAGTCTATTTACTTTGCAAGATTGAGAAAGTTCTCCTTCATTATTTGTTCAGATAAGTTTTAAATTTCTTGCTCTTCCTCTTCTCTTTCTGGTACCCCTATGATTTGGATGTTGGAATGTTTAAAGATGTCCTGGAGGTTCCTAAGGCTCTCCTCATTTTTTTTGAATTCTTGTTTCTTCATTCTGTTCTGGTTGAATGTTTCTTTCTTCCTTCTGGTGCACGCCATTGATTTGAGTCCCAGTTTCCTTCCCATCACTGTTGGTTCCCTGTACATTTTCCTTTATTTCACTTTGCATAGCCTTCACTACTTCCTCTATTTTGCGACCGTACTCAACCAATTCTGTGAGCATCCTGATTACCAGTGTTTTGAACCGTGTATCCGATAGGTTGGCTATCTCTTTGTCACTTAGTTGTATTTTTTTCTGGAGCTTTGATCTGTACTTTCATTTGGGCCATTTTTTTTTTTGTCTCGGTGTGCCTGTTATGTAGTAGTAAGGGTCGGAGCCTTAGGTATTTACCAGGGCAGGGCAACCCAATTCTCTGCACTGTGACACTATGTGGAGGAGGAGTCTGAGAGGGAACAATGGCACTTGCTCTGCTCTCTGCCAGTTTTCAGTCACTTCCCCCACTTCCCACAAGCAAATTGGGCCCTCTGGTGCTGATTTCCTGGGTGGGTGGGTTTGTGTATGTTCTAGGACCCTGTGAGTCTCTCCAACGAACTCTCCTGTGAGACTGGGAGTTTCTCCTGCTGGCGCCTCAACCCCCACAGATGTTTTCAATCAGAGGTTTGAGGCTTTATTTACTGGCGCTGGAACCCTGGGTTGCATGGTCTGTCTTGCTCCCCAGTTGTTCTTCCCAGTTTATCTGCACATGATTGTGGGACTGCCCAGTCCGCCAGCCACTGCCTAGCTGGGTCGGCCTGCTGCTGCCGCACTGGGTCCACCAGCCGCCTCCTTGCTGCAAGTCCTCTCTACCTGGCTGCCCATCTCTGCCCCTCCTACCAGTCTGGATGAATGTTTCTTCTTTAACTCCTTGGTTGTCAGACTTCCGTACAGTTCAATTTTCTGTCAGTTCTGATTGGCTTTAGTTTTTAAATTGCCCTTCTTTTGGTTCTGCGAGGAGGCACAGTGTGTCTACCTATGCCTCCATCTTAGCTGGAAGTGCCGGCCATAGCAGTTTTAAAAAGTAGAACTTCTAAAGCATGAACTCAGTTTTCTAGCAAAAGAATACCTATGTAAAATTTAAAGCTATAATTCCTAGATTCAAAAAGATAATCAGAAGATTTTCTGTGCATTAACTCTTTAAGTACAGGTAAATGTATGGGAAATTTAAGGTAATGATATTTTTTACTTCATTTTATGGATACTGCAGCATTAGCACATGTAAGCATGGTTAGTTAACCTAAAATCCAGGGATACTGATCAATTTGTACCTACCATATACAAGTTTGTAAGCCTTGCCAAAGTAAACCTGTTAGGTTAGCATGTAAACTTGTATAGAGGAAGGCTGGAAATTAGTTCTCTGGGGGAAGGTGTCAAATTGTTTTGTAGCTTTATAGTCTGTTGAGTTTCAGCTATATCTGGCATATTGATCCTTTTTTTTTTTTTTCACTTTGAAGTACTAGTTACCCTCCTGAAAATTGTATTTGCTCATAAACTGTGGTTTGCATTGGGCTGGAGACAGGGGTTCTGCTATTTCTTCATTATGAGTTACTTGTCTAAAACTGGCTCAGGTGCTTTAATAAAACAACATATCTAATACGTTTCTCTTTTTTTTCCAAAAGAAAAAATATGTTAACATTTATTGAGTCCATAATACATTTAGACTCTGAGCTGAGTGCTTTACATACATTATTTCATTTAATCCCCAACAGCCCAGTGAAGTAGATAGCATCACCACCTCAATAGATAAAGAAACAGGATGCAGGGTCATACAGCCTGCTGTCACTGCCGTGGAACTGCGTCCTTGCCGTATACATGTATAGAGATACTGACAATGTTAAAAGTGGTTACTGGGCGGTAGGGTTATGGATAGTTTTTATGTTTTTCTTCACAACTTTTCCTACTTTGAATTTTTCACAGTGAGTATTAATTACTTTTTTTAAATTTACATTCATCAAAATGAGACATGCACCTAGGTTAAAAAATTAAGCTGAGAAACACTGCAGTTTTCTCCTGCCCATCCCAAAGGCATCTACTTTCAATTTTTTTAACTTTTTCTGATAATTACCATCATATTTCTAAATAATATGTTTATGCTTTGCTTTCTTGAGTCATCAGTTATTAGATATCAGTTGAGTTCTTAGGAGGATTTACCTCTGTTTTAGTCTCATTCTCTTACCATTCTTTTACTATAGTTATATCACAATTTTGGTAAATATTGTTCACTGCCAAGCCATGCATTATATTTCATAATTATAATTTCTTGTATAATGTTTGACTTTTTCTATAATTAGTAATTACCTAATTCTTTTTCCATTGCTTTCATATGTTCTCAATTGCATTTTCCAAAAGTCAATTCTATTTTTTTTCCTTAAAACCTGCCACCTAGGAGCCTTAAGTCCTTGTGTGGTTATATGAATGACATGCTCTCCAGCAGGTCCAGAGACCTCCCTTCTTCATCATCTCAAGAATTCACTTTTCCTTTCCCCTATGTTAAATATATTGTTTCCTGTTTTGCTTCCTTTGTTTTGGCTTTACACCCTAATTTTAGAAGAGAATGTGGCCCTGACTGGTGTGGCTCAATGGATTGGGCACTGGCCTGTGAACAGAAAGGCCACAGGGTTTGATTCCCAGTCAGAGCACACGCATGGGTTGCAGGCCAGGTCCCTGGTTGGGGGCTGCAAGAGGCAACTGATAAATGTATCTCTCCCACGTTGCTGTTTCTCTCCCTCACTTTCTCCCTTCCTTTCTGTCTCTCCAAAAGTAAATAAATAAAATCTTTTAAAGTATATATTTTTTAAAACTATCACTAAAAGATTTTATACGATACTTGGTTGGTTTTGAAAGCAGAAATTGAGAGGAAGAATTGTAGAAGGCCCTGGTAAAGGTGGGAAATGTTATCAAAAAGAGAGGTAGAGAAGCCCTGACTGGTGTGGCTCAGTGGATCGAGTGCAGGCCTGCGAACCAAAGGGTTACCAGTTTGATTCCCAGTCTAGAGCACATGCCCCAGTTGCAAGCCAGGTCCCCTGTGGGGGGCACACAAGAGGCAACCACACACTGATATTTCTCTCCCACTCTTTCTCCTTCCCTTCCCCTCTAAAAATAAATAAATGAAATCTTAAAAGAAAAATAGAGGTAGAGAGCTTAGCTATGATGGAGAAATGAAGGAAAAAATGACATGATTTAGAGGTATCAAGGAGGCAAGATGGAGCTCACACCCATTCGAATAAAGTTGGTCATATATCGACTAAACTGCTATTTTGGTAATTTTTTAGTAAGTAAAAGCACCAGGCATTTCAAACTTTAGATGACATGTTTTTCCTCATTTTGCCTCTAGTTGGCCTGATGCCTCTTCCCTGAAAGCTTGTGACACCAAAATTTGGGTAGATGCTGAAATTCACCTGAGGCCAAATACCACCATTACAGCTCCAAAAAATTCATCATTGGCCAAGAACTTGTTCTTAGCAGTTTGCCTGAGCTAGATTTCTTCAGTATGTATTTAATCCTTCCCCAACCCAAGGATGGTTAAGAAGCTCTACAAGAGGACATATGCCTGCCCTACTTCGGAAAGGAAAATAACTGTCTTACTCTGAGAAGATAGGCTCCTCAGACTAAAATTGGTGTTTCTCAAAACCAGGGCCTCTGAGTTCCAAGGGAACTGGGAAGTCATAATGGGACTCAGACTTCCTCCTCCTCTTCTTCTCTCCCTCGCTTAGTTTCTTCCTTTCTGTCTTTCTTCCCTACTCTTTTTTTCTTCTCACCCTCTTTCCCTCCCTCCCTCCCTTCCTTCCTTCCTTCTTTATTTCTTTTAATTTTCAGCACTTCAAAACTTCAGTGGATATTTTACATTTCCCCATGAAAAGGATAGCTAAAAAAATATTTTGGGGAGTGCTGGAATTTGATGACCTGGTTATCTTAGAGTGATCTAAAACGTATGGTGGCTATTACTTATGTCTTTTGTAAGTAAAAATTGGAACCCCCCCCCCCCAAAAAAAAAAACTACATTGGGAATGCTTGTGTCCTATTTATACTGTTCAGTGGTGATTACTAATTTAATAAATTCTTAATAGCTTTATAACTTAAAACTGTTCATATTTTCAATCAGTAGGAATAAAAACAAGAAAGAAGTGAAGAAACTATGTATATGGTAGTGACCTTTAAACACCAGCTTATAGATTTCTCACTGTCTCTTACAATGAATTCAGTGGTCTGTTGTGAAATGAAAAAATAAGGGAAAAAGATATTGGCATAAGATGTACCTCAAGACAAGAAATTATTCACATTTTGATCATATATTTTGGCTAATAGAGGAAGCTTGGCTATTTTATTTCAGTACTCCATCTTTTTCATGTACTAATTACGATTTTTCATCTTGGGTCTAATTGGGGTTTAATATATAAACTATACAGTGTGAATGACAAGTGATTAAGGATTTTTTTTTTTTTCCTTCCTTAGGTACATGAGAGTGCCCAGAAGAAATTTTCTTCCAGAAAAACTGAAAAAGCAATATTTATAACACTGGAATTTTTGTATAATTTATTAAAATGGCAGAAAATAGTGAAAGTAATAGTAAAAATTTAGATGTCAGACCCAAAAGTAGTCGGAGTAGAAGTGCTGACAGAAAGGACGGTTATGTGTGGAGTGGAAAGAAGTTATCTTGGTCAAAAAAGAGTGAAAGTTGTTCAGATGCTGAAACAGTAAATACTCTAGAAAAAACTGAAGTTCCTTTACGGAGCCAAGAAAGAAAGCACAGCTGTTCGTCCATCGAGTTGGATTTAGATCATTCCTGTGGCCATAGATTTTTAGGCCGATCTCTTAAACAGAAACTGCAAGATGCTGTGGGACAGTGTTTCCCAATAAAGAATTGTAGTGGTCGTCACTCTTCAGGGCTTCCATCTAAAAGAAAAATTCATATCAGTGAACTCATGTTAGATAAGTGTCCTTTCCCACCTCGATCAGATTTAGCCTTTAGATGGCATTTTATTAAACGGCACACTGCTCCTATCAATCCCAGATCAGATGAATTGGTAAGCACAGACTTGTCTCGGAGTGAAATGAGGGATGGTCAGCTACAACAAAGAAAAGACTTGGAAGAACAGGTGAACTGTTTTTCACATCCCAATGTTCAGCCCTGTGTCATAACCACCAACAGTGCTTCATGTAGGGGTGGTCCTATGACTAGCTCTGTGATGAACCTGGTTTCAAATAACAGTATAGAAGATAGTGATATGGATTCAGATGATGAAATTATAACGCTTTGCACAAGTTCCAGGAAAAGAAACAAACCCAAATGGGAGATGGATGAAGAAATCCTGCAGTTGGAAACAACTCCTAAGTACCACACCCAGATTGATTATGTCCACTGTCTTGTACCAGACCTTCTTCGGATCAATAACAATCCATGTTACTGGGGAGTTATGGATAAATACGCAGCTGAAGCTCTACTAGAAGGAAAACCAGAGGGTACTTTTTTACTTCGTGACTCAGCACAGGAAGACTATTTATTTTCTGTTAGTTTTAGACGTTATAGTCGTTCTCTTCATGCTAGAATTGAACAGTGGAATCACAACTTTAGTTTTGATGCACATGATCCTTGTGTCTTCCATTCTCCTGACATTACTGGGCTCCTAGAACATTATAAGGATCCAAGTGCCTGTATGTTCTTTGAACCACTTTTATCCACTCCTTTAATTCGGACTTTCCCCTTTTCTCTGCAGCATATATGCAGAACAGTTATTTGTAACTGTACAACCTATGATGGCATTGATGCCCTTCCAATTCCTTCTTCTATGAAATTATATCTGAAGGAATATCACTATAAATCGAAAGTTAGAGTACTCAGGATTGATGCACCAGAACAACAATGTTAAGTAAAGGGGTAGGAAGAAAGGAATTTAAATATTTTATTTTTGTTAATGCTACTTTGAATTTTTCTATAAAGGCAGTTAGAGTCCAAAATAAACCTCTGCCCTAAATTTTGCTTCCAGATCAGTTTATTTTTCTTATGATACACTAATTGTTTAAGGTTACACACTAAGGGTTAATGGATATTTTTGACCAGGTGTTTGGTTTTTGTTTCTATTATACAGAGTGTATACTTAACTTTTTCTTTTCTTAATTGTAATTTGCATATAATCCAGGGATATTTGAATTTGGTAGGCATTGTAAACACAGTTAAAAATCTGTATTTCATGATTTTCTTTAAAAATAGTCCTGTGTCCTTTCCTACATGTAAAACACTTTGTTAACCTATGCCACTGGCATTGCTATACATAAAATATGGTTTCCTCATCTCCCTTTTCAGAGTTGTTTTTAAATTCTTCAGTGAAGCTGAATCTTGTAATTCACAATCCATATTAATGTAATCGACTTTAGTAATTTACTAATGAGAATGTTAAAGTTAACAAAATGGCTTAAAATCAAATGTGTGTTTTTATGTAAAATATTAACTATAAAGCAGGATTACTAAATTTGATCAGTAAGAATCAAATGGGAACATGATATTTTTTAAGGTGAATTTATTCTACAATATAGCATCGTTTTTTGTTATTCCTTGAATAGACATCTTGAAGCCTGGAAGAGTTACCGTCTTCAGAACCTAAGAACCATTCCTTTCTCACTGGGAGCTTTAAAAATAATGGTATTGCTGTTAGTAAATAGTAGTTACTAAAGTACTAAAGCAACTGTGCGGTTTTTCTGTATTGACTGATGAACTGTTGCTCCTACTTAGCTCTTTTATAGAAACTCAGCCTGTTATTTGGGGAAATGCCACAGTTCATAAACAACCACAAATTTTCATTTGTCCCTATGTAGTTTTTCATTATCTTAAATTGAGCTTGAGTAAATCTTCAAAAGTAAACACAGAGCTTATTATTTAGAAAGCTTAATACTGTTTTTGACCTTCGTGTTCCAAATAATTATTTTCAGAGTTAACATGTTTTATTGTGGCTTCAAGAAGAGGAAAACACTTCGAGAGCTACATGGCTTATGCCATACTGAACAGTACTGGGCAACAGGTGTAGTATTTTAAATTTACTGTCCCAAGAACAGGAAAGCATTTTTAGAAACATAATTATTTCAATATAAGATAAATGAAGTGATATTTATCCATCCCCTTTTTTAAAGAATCAGTGAATAATAAATTTCCTAAACAGTTGTTTCTTCTGATGAGCTATTTACTGCTTTGTAAATTGCCATTTTTAATATAGTAATTAACTTCTTGATGCTAGTTTAGCTCTACTAGGAAATGGATTCTACCTGGGTTGAAAGAAATTTGACTCAAATTTCCAAGTTAGAACAGCTGTTTCTTAAGTATCATTGCTTTTATGTTGAAGTAGCATTTCTCTTTTGTGCAGTTCTGCTGCTAATGTAAAGATGCCATTTTTTCAACAATAGTATTAAAATTTTTAGCAATTACCACAAAATTAAACCAAGAAAGTCTGTTCCCATTATCTTCTAGCATTTTTTTTTTCTCGGTGATCTCAAGATTGTCTCAGTTGTAATGAAAGGTAGCTCCTAGAATAGCACCTCTCTCAGAATGAGGTTTGGAATCTCAACACCAATGTCAGGATAAATATCTCTTTTAAAGAGATAACTTCCCTTTTACAAAAGAAAAGTCTACTACTACCTCATCTATATTGAGGCACTTTTGTAGGTCACTGAGAAGCTTATCTTACTTACCAATATAACACTTCCTAAATACTCATCTTTGATGAAAGAAAATTAGTAGTATGGTAAGACTACCCGTGGTTATAATTTTTTTATCAGAATTTGATAACGAGACTTTCTGTTTCTATGAAACAATTATTTTAAATATTTTTCTTTAAAAATAACTTTTTATTGGTACAGAAAAATCTAAGGGATGACATACTAACAAATACTCTGTTAAAAGGTAATTTTATAAAGAAAAATGAAGCATAATTATGTTTTATAATGGTAAAAATTGGTATTTATATAAAAATCAATATCTAAGTAGCTTTTCATATAGTCAGACTGGTTGTGGTATATTTTCTCTGGCTTTCTTATTTTCTCAACTTCAGTTAGTAGCTGTTAACATTTTCAAAATGCTGCCATGTATATATCCTTGAAGTGGATGATCTAATAAATGAACAGGAATAGTCATTTACTGTGAAATGGTTTGTATTTTTCCTTTGGTATTTGCTACAGTAAAAAGAAATCTGGAAAGTAGTAATATAAAAGACTTGAGAAGGAAGTTGTTTACCATGAAGGAAAAAGAAAAGAGTAACAAATTCATTTTTTAAAGCATTAAGAGATTGGAATTTATAGAAGTTAATCCCTTTCTCGGTCACTTTGTGAGGACATATTTGGAAAAGCATCCAATATTAAGAAACTAATTCATTTATTAAAAATGAAATTATGGAATATGAGAGTAAAATGAGTAAGTTTTGAGAGGGACAATGTGGGAAGATACCAATATATCTGTAAGTTTTCTAACTCTTAAGGCATTGTGGTAATTTGAAAAGGAAATTCCGGAGTTGAGAAAGCATTCAGCATGGTGGAAATGTGTAGAGCTTATTGGTAAGAGGATGAGGCTAAAAGAAACAAGATAAAATATTAAAATTAAGAATTTAGGCTTTACCTCAGGGAAAAGCCTTGACAGCGAAAGGGAGCTACTTCATCGCTAATAGCTAGTCTGGCCCAGACACTTAACTGTGCTTTGGGAATCCTGCACTAATCAGGAAGTAAACTTGACTTCTCTATTTCTCTTGAAGCTTTTCAGGACATTAACCCCCCCTTCTTTAAGCTACAGCATCTTGATTCATACTATAATTCCTAAAATATGCTGATGGACTTTTTTATTTTCCTTGAGCATTTTTGTATCAAGAATCATGTATGATATTTCTATAATCATGCCATTCACTTAAATAATTCATAAAGGGAATGGTTTAATTTAAAGGAAGACCTAGCAGGAAGAAGATTAAAGGAAGCTTTTAGTCAGCCTGTGGCTAGATTTATTGATTTGGTGATCAGACCTGTGTTCATTCCTAAATTTCAGCTGATGGCAAACTGTGGTCAAAGAATGGCTTTCAGTTAAAGTTTTGACTTCTTTTATAAATAACAATACAAAGAATGTCTTAGAAATTAGAAATCCTTTAAAAAGTAGAGCAAATGTGGCAATTAGGACCCATATCATTATATAAGTTTCATTTCTTTTTATAACGAAAACAAACCATTATCATTTATTCATGAGCCAAGTCCATTAAGAAAATAAATCAAAGTTACCAGCTTCCTGTTTCTGAAGTTCGGATCATTTTATAGATCCACATAATAGAGAGCTTCCTTCCTATGAAGCAAAAAACCTTGAGACCTAACTCATGAATATATGCTTAAGTTTTTATTTTTTATTTTTTAAATATATTTTATTGATTATGCTATTACAGTTGTCTTATTTTCCCCCCTTTATTCCCTCCCTTTAGTTCATGTCCATGGGCCATACATAATGGGTCTACATTTCCTCTACTATTCTTAACCTCCCCCTGTCTATTTTCTATCTAAAATTTATGCTATTTATTCTCTACCTTCCTCCCTCTCTCCCACTTCCCCACTGATAACCTTCCAGGTGATCTCCATTTCTGTGATTCTGTTCCTGTTCTAGTTGTTTGCTTGCTTTGTTTTTGTTTTTTTTTAGGTTTGGTTGTTAATAGCTGTGAGTTTGTTGTCATTTTACTGTTCATATTTTTGATCTTCTTTTTCTTAGATAAGTCCCTTTAACGTTTCATATAATAAGGGCTGGGTGATGATGAACTCTTTTAACTTGACCTTATCCAGGAAGCACTTTCTCTGCTCTTCCATTCTAAATGATAGCTTTGCTGGATAGAGCAATCTTGGATGTAGGTCCTTGCCTTTCATGACTCTGAATACTTCTTTCCAGCCCCTTCCTGCCTGCAACATTTCTTTCAAGAAATCAGCTGATAGTCTAATGGGAACTCCTTGGTAGGTAACTCTCCTTTTCTCTTGCTGCTTTTAAGATTCTCTCCTTATCTTTAATCTCAGCTAATGTAATTATAATGTGCCTTGGTGTGTTCCTGCTTGGGTCCAACTTCTTTGGGACTCTCTGAGCTTCCTGGACTTCCTGGAAATCTATTTACATGCCCAGATTGGGGAAGTTCTTCACTATTTGTTGAAATAAATTTTCAGTTTCTTGCTCTTCCTTTTTTCCTTCTGGCACCCCTATGATTTGGATGTTGGAATGTTTAAAGATGTCCTGGAGGTTCCTAAGGCTCTCCTCATTTTGTTGAATTCTTGTTTCTTCATTCTGTTCTGGTTGAATGCTTCTTCCTTTTGCTCCAAACCGTTGATTTGAGTCCTGGTTTCCTTCCTGTCACAGTTGATTCCCTGTAGATTTTTCTTTATTTCTCATAATGTGACCTTCTTTGTTGCCTGGGTCTTTTTTATGCTGTTGAAGTACCCATTGAGTTCCTGGAGCATCCTGATAACCAGTGTTTTGAACTGTGTATCTGATAGGTTGGCTATCTCTTCATCACCTAGTTGTAGTTTTTCTGGAGCTTTGAACTGTTCTCTCATCTGGGCCATTTGGTTTTTTGTCTCGGCGCACCTGTTACGTAATAAAGGGCGGAGCGTTAGGTGTTCACCAGGGTGGGGCAGCCCACAGTTGCTGTGCTGTGACACTGTACATGGGGGAGGGGTCAAGAGGGAACAGTGTTACTCCCTCCACCACCCACAAGCAAACTGGGCCCCTCTGGTGCTGATTCCTGAGTGGGTGGGCCTGTGCACGCTCTAGGCCCCTGTGGGTCTCTCCAACGAACTCTCCTGTGAGGCTGGGAGTCTCTCCTGCTGCCGCCCCAACCCCCACAGGTGTTTTCAGTCAGGTTTGAGGATTTATTTCCCCGAGCTGGAGCCCTGTGTTGCCCTGGGTTGCGAGGTCTGTCTTGCTCCCCAGTTGTTTGTTCCTCCCCGTTTATCTGCCCACGAATGTGGGACCCCCAGTCTGCAAGCTGCCGCCCTACCTGTCCCAGTCTGCCAGCCACCGCCTTGCCGCAAGTCCTCTCCACCCCGCTGCCCGTCTCCGCCCCACCTACCAGTCTGGGTGAATGTTTCTTCTTTAACTCCTTGGTTGTCGGACTTTTCATACAGTTCAATTTTCTCTCAGTTCTGGTTGTTTTTTTGTTTTTAAATTTGTTGTCCTTTTGGTTGTGTGAGGAGGTGCAGTGTGTCTACCCATGCCTCCATCTTGGCTGGAAAGTTCCTATATGCTTAGTTTTCATTAAAAATACTTTTTGTCACTTTTAGCTCTAATTAGTCAAATCAGTTACGTATTGATTTTGGTAGATTACATAATTTGGCAAATTGCATAGGAAAGCAGATTTACAGCAGTTGTAAGATGCCTGGAGACAACTCAAGGGAAACAATGCGGAAACTTAAAATAGCCTATGTTTTAGGCAATTTAATGCTCAAATGAATACAATATTTTAAGTCAAGCAGATTGTTTCTACTTTGGAAAAAATCTTTACAATTTTGTTTTTAATCAGTTTTACACTCTTTATTTCTGAAGAATGAACAGAAAGCACAAAGCGTTTTCTTTTTTAGTGACCTACTAGAAACGAGCAACACCGTAAGACTCTATACTATTCTAATACACTAATATATTGCGCACAAAATGGACGTAACTTTTTGAAATGCATTAGTTTCTCAGTAGAAATGTAGACTAATGGATATAACCCCCTGGGAAGGGATTTGGGGCATGTGAATCTTATTTCAACTAAAGCTAGAGTCTTTTTTATTTTTTAATTTTAAATAGGTTACTCAATCTTAAATATTTGCCTTAATTTCCTAGCATATAAAATGTAGATAATAATACTTGTCATTTGACTTCTGAGGGTTAATTCTTCAGTTAAGAGGTCATCCTTGGAACTTGAAAATAATTTCTGTGCAACTGCTAAGTGCTAATGTGGTACTTGGTTTTCAAGGTATTCCCTTAGTGGACCCTGCAGATTCACATTCACTTTTAGTCTGTAAAATATGACAAACAGTACAATTTGAATTTATGGTTTAGACTCTGCAATTAGATGAAGAGTTGCGATTTCCTCCTGCTCTTAGTAAGGTTTATGTAAAATTGATATTTGCCTAAGTTGTTTTAAAAGTTGATTACATTTGCAGGAAGTAAAGATACAGGCATACCCCATTTTATTGTGCTTCACTTTATTACACTTCAGATACTGTTGTGTTTTTTTCGTCGAAGGTTTGTACCAAGCAAGTGTATTGGCATCTTTTTTCTAACAGCATTTGCTTATTTCATGTCTTCTTTGTCACATCTTGGTAATTCAATATTTCAGATTTTCATTATTATATTTGTTATGATCTGTGATCAGTGACCTTTGTCAAGGCTCAGCTGATGGTTAGCATTTTTTAGCAATAAAGTATTTTTTAATTAAGGTATATACTTTTTAGACCTAATGCTACTGCACACTTAATACAGTGTGGTGTAAACATCACTTACATGACTGGGAACCAAAAAATTCACTTGACTTGATTTATTTCGATATTTGCTTTACTTTAGCGGTCTGGAGTTGAACCTACAACATTGCCAAGATATGCCTGTAATCATTTTGTGGTGGTTATAATCAAATCTTAGCTTTCAAACTAGAGAGAGCGTAAAACTTAAGGAAGTTTACTTAAATTATGCTCATTTTACTAGAATTGGATAAATTCTGTATAAACCAAGTATGAATATGATTATGTACTTCAATATGCAGACTTTAAGTAGTAAATTCACAAGGCTAATAGTACCCCTGTCAATCAGGGTTCTAAGATCCATCCCTTACCCAAAAAAGAAGACTGTTGCCATTTTTATCTCCAATCCTGAAGTTGATAGTTTTTTCTTGGATGTGAGTTCAAATAAATTGACCTGAATAAATTTTTGTTCCTTAATTAAAACTTGATATACAAAATCCAAAGGCTTTGTATTTTGTTTTAAAAAACATCGTATGTCCTTAACTCACACTTTCAACTTACAATCTGAAAAATAAATTTTAAAATCTATATTCTTAGACATTTTCTAATTTATAATACACCCCTTTCAGTTTTTAGTGTATCAGTTTGGGTCTTCCAGAAGCAGATGTCAGGATGTGATTACATGTGCAAGAGATTTATTGGAGTGTGGGGAATACCTATGTAGGATAAAGATGAAGGGGACAGAAGAAGGTGAAGTCTGCATACCACATTGCAGGTCTGACATCTGTGAAAGAAATGGAAGGATTGGAATGGGTGGGCTTCAGACTTCAGTGCAGTTCTAAAAAAGCTAGATGGCGATTTAGTGCCCAAAGGTTGCCTGTAGGACCCCACACAGGGCAGGAATGACCTAGGGCTGATATTCCCATCCTGCTCAGTCGTTGGCTGGGAGCATGGCAGAAGGTGGAAGATGGAAGCTGTCAGTCAGTAACTGATGCGAGGCACTCAACTTGGGCACAAAATTTATTTTTACCAAAAAATGCAATAATGAAAAAAAGTATTTTGGCGCAACATTTTAAAATCAGAATACAAAGATAAAAGACCTATAATAAGTACAACAAAATTTTAAAGCTAACACTATTATTGCCTCAGGCTTCCTTGTGGCTCCGCAAGAGACTGCTGTATCACCAGCTCCTATGAGGGCTGGTTAGGTTATTCACACCTGTGGTATCATTTTTCATAGACTACTGTCACCCCCAAAATCGGCCTTCTCCGGGCTTAGGTATTTGAGGTCCCTCTATAGCTCATTTTTCAGTGTGGGGAAGTAGTTGTGATGTGTTGTGTTCAGAGAGGAGTCATCATTTAAGAAGTTTATAATTAACGTTCATCCATTGACCCTACTAATAGCTAACACAACAATATAAGAATATTGCATACTTTTACACACAGAATATACCTATTATATTATACTTTGCACACCATGTAATTATGGTATTCCTAGCTAGCAGGCTCCTTAATGTCAAGGGCCGTGTATCTTTCAGGCCAAATACTTAAAGGTTTATTAAAAAATGAACGTGGGGAAAGAGGTATTGATCAGGAAAAATTTTTAAAGGCAGCCGCTTCTTTAGTTACCTTCAATATGTCAAGCCATTCGCAAACATCTTCCCTTTTCTTTCGCTCTCCCCTTTTTGGGCCCGAGGGTTCGTGTCCCCCAGTTGGGCCGCAGACACAGCGCGCTTCGAGGCCTGGGCTGTCCAGAACCTGCCCTCGAGCTATTCCAGGAAACAGTTAAGCAATTTCCTCTAGGCTGCCCAGAACGTCACTAGCTACAGGCGTTTCCTCTGAGGGCTAAGAACTCCGGAAAACTCGGGAGCTTTCCTGTCGCCCACTTCAGAGCCCTCGGGGGGAGAGGGGCGGGGCCGCGAGCGCCAGGAGCAGCTGCTCTGGAACGGTTGGGTGGGCTGCAGGGCCGCCAGGGGCCTGCGGGGGGCGCGCGCGGGCCAGCGGCCGGGAGGGAGGAGCGCCCGCAGGGGCGGTCGCTGGGCGCTGGTGCTTCCTGTTCCGGCGCCAGGAGGAGCCGCGCGCTGTTGGTGCTGGTGCCGCCGCTGGTGCCGTCGTCGCCGCCGCTGCTGTCAGTCAGTCTGCGCTTGGTTCTTTAGCCCTCGGTTTCCTCGGGTCCATCGCTGCTTCTAGACTTTGCTGCGGGCTCGGATCTTTCCG
This sequence comes from Desmodus rotundus, assembly GCF_022682495.2. Classification (NCBI taxonomy): domain Eukaryota; kingdom Metazoa; phylum Chordata; class Mammalia; order Chiroptera; family Phyllostomidae; genus Desmodus; species Desmodus rotundus. The sequence goes on from NC_071393.1 coordinate 101,963,777, forward strand.
GGTGAGGCTGCTTCGGCGCTAGTAAGGGTCTGGAGAGGGGAGAGGGAACATGCCGGAGAGGGAGGCGGGCACGGTAACGGAGGTACCTCGAGTTGCTCTTCGGGGACTAAGCGATTTTTCCCCGTACTTTTCCTTGGGTATACGAGCAGTCTTCCAATCGCCCCCAGACCGCGGGAGAAGGCATCGGAGACGGGCGAGGTAGAGCCAGACGGGCTTCTCCGCGCTTGACGTCAGGCCTGCTGGGGGGGGCGGGGCGGGGAGCAGGCCGGCCCTTCCCCCACCCGTAGCCGGGCAGGCACGACCCACTCCGGAGGCCGGTTCGCTCCGGTTGATCCCGGCTCTCTTTGTTCCTGTGGCCCTAAAGGGCCTCCAGCCACGCGCCCCTTGGCCCCGACTTCCCCCATTCATTAATTTCTAATACGAGAGAAGAGCTAGGCCTGAATAGCTACTTCGAGGAATCTTTGATTCGTTTGAGATTACGCGCAGTGTGACAACGTTCCGGGCATTCCTTACTACAGGAGTTGCTAGCAAACACATTACATGAATACCCTCTAGAAATTATTAAGTCCTGTAATATTTTGTTTTGGGGGGGGTTAGCGCCTACTATGAGAGCTAGCTTATAAATAGCTGAACAGTCTTCCTCTCTGAAAACCGAGAGTAGTGCTTGTATAAAGGTAAAGATTCTAAGGTTGAAGCATCAAATCCTACCAGACGAAAACATCTTTATAGCATTACTACTAAAGAAATATTTGAACACCTGGTGATTTTAAAGGCCTGTTTTGAAAACGAAACCTCATTACAAGCGAAGGTGGTCGTCAGAATTCGTTCAAAAGTTCTTTATTTAGTAGTGTTCATTGGGCAGGAAAAACGGAAATTTTTCTTGCTGCTGGCATCCCTAGTGTGTCTCAAACTGGAGTTGGGCTGCGGATATTGATTGGCATGTTCTCTTCCTCCAGAGATCTTTAACCGAAATCCAGGGGCCCAGTACGTTTTGGAATTCAGAAATCTTTGAGTTTTGTCTTTAAATTTTTAGAAAGACGATACAGTTCGTAGACAGGGCTCCTTCAGCAGTGTTGGGGCAGCATCCCCTACCTAATCCAGCTATTAATATTTGTGCAGCGATAGGTATGAATTAATGGAAACTATAAATAGCCTCAGGTCAGGTTTTGCCACCAAATAAGTTTTATGCCAAGTTGAGAACAGTTTCTTTCTGGCCAGAGGCTTCTGAGTTCAGAACCGCAGGTAAAGGTTTATGAATCTATCATAGCGATGGTAAAAGCTAACGTGTTGACTTTTTGCTGTATGCCAGGCAGTGCCCAAGAGATTTGTTTGCAAATCTGTGAGGTGGATACTATTCCTGTCTACTTCTGCTCTGTGGTTTGGAGAGTTCACCTTGTCCAGAGCCAGCCATTGAAGAGCTGTGGTTTTATCTAGTCAGTCATAGTTTCAGCATTCACTCTTAACCATATGCTGCCCACCTATATACGAAGGAAGACAAAAGAATGTATTTGTAGCCCACCCGCTGTTTTCCTATTGTTACGGGCACTTAATTTATGAGTCCCACTTAGTCTCTCATAACCCGTTCTTCATAGTTGAAGGAACTGAGGTTCATTCAGGGGAGGGGACACTGACTGGGGCATTCCAGCCTTGGTGGAAGGCCCGCTGCTACGACTTTCATATCTCTCGCCTTTCAGTATTCCAACTCATCTGACCTGCTAACACTACACGCAGACCTTTTTTGCCTCCCTTTCAGTTTTGTGCAAACTGCGCTCCTTGTCCTAAGGCCTGTCCCACTATCTCCTATTCATTGTTCTTCTAGGCTGCCCAGGCACCACTTCCCGAGGATTCCTCCCCTGATCCTTCCTTATTCCTTTAGGAGCTCTTTGAAGCACTCCTTTAGTGCCCTTTGTTTACCCCAGGTAATGTTCCCTCCACCAGGCTGAACTCCTGAAAAATCTGTTCCATGCCCTGGTATTCATTTCCCCAAAGCCCAACACAGTGCCTAGCATGCATGTAGCTGCATACATGGAGACAATATGGCTGACAAGAGGTTGTTGAAAAAATGATTTTTTAAATTTCATTTTGAAGAAATTTAAAATGTTCAAAAATTTTCAAATCCCTAATTGCTTGAGTTTCCCAAAGGCAAGGTAGATAAGAGAGCTAGTAGTAAAAACTGTCATATATTTTAATTGAAATTTATGCTTTCAGTGCAATATATTACCATCATCTGCCCCCCCCCACAAACTAAACAAATCAAAGCAATAATCCTGATTTCTCTTAATACAGTTTACATGTCTGTAGTACTCTATAGGCTATTAATTGTTAATATTCTGAAGTAGTAGGAGTTATTGTAACTGTTTGGCAGATGCAAACATGGTCCCTGGTCAAGCTTGACTTTGTCGAGCCTTAGTTAAAAGGATTGATGTCCAGGTTTCATTGCCAAGAAGTCCCAGATGGTTTACTATTCCACCATAATTTGGTGGCCTTTTGAAATATTTCTTGTCCAGTACTTAGTACTTTATGGAGTTCAATTTTTGTAAACTTTTCTGTAATTAAATTACCATTTTTAACTCTAAAGGCCAAAGAATCTACAGAAATGTTTCACTTTTCTGGTGTATGATAAAAGAAATTTTGTACTCTTTTAAGATTACTATTTTTGCTGCTTATATAATGAAATAATTATTTTTCAGATAATGCATAGATCTTGCCATAAAGTGGTAGTGAAAGTTGTGGAAGGAAAGGCTTTATTTTAGATTATCCCAGAAAGAACAAAATGAAGATCTTCCTTGATTATAAATCTTTGTTTGTTTGCTTGCCAGTTTAAGGATACATTGGCCTCATCTTACTAATTAGTATAACCCAGATGTTTAGGAATAGTTGTTCAGAAAATCTAAATTTTTTTTAACATTCTGCAACTCTTGTTTTGTTGAGACACTGATGTCCCTGCTCAATTTATTCCCTTTTTATGATGAAAGTATCCCCCAGAATGTAAATTGTAATGTTTCCAATTAACTTGAACACTGTTCATTCTAGCATGAGGGGCAGGTCACTTTACTGAGCAGTGATGTAGAACAGGACGTGACCTATTTCCAATTCCTTTGTTCAGGACTTCATTGTTTTTATAACAAGATTCTAGTATTCCTCTATCTTCCAGAATTTGTTGTTGAATTTAAAATTTTGAAAGACAGAATTGTGAATCTGCTTAATAGTATTACCTTATGGTATAATTTATGTTTTGATGTAATTCTATGACTGGTTAACTTCATATATATATATATATAACATATATAAAACATATATATATATATGTTTTTCAAAGACTAAGGGAAAAGAATAATTCTGAAACAGCAAGACCATATGAAATTGAATTGGTTGCTTTGTTCTCTGCTTCAGAATTAATGTGAACTTTGATACAGAACCATTTTCTGTTTCAGAAAGGCTTACTCTGTTTGAAAAGCATGTTAGTCTTATGTGAACTTTAAACTTGTCATTCACTGATAAAGATTCTTCAGGCATTAGTCTTAAGAATATACTGTTGTGTGAGTGACATTTTAATATAAAACAAACCTTAACTTGGAAATGAATAGATAAGTATATTTGCTGTACATTCAAGATGTGTTTTTTCATATTCTGAATAAAAAGCAAGGTTGTGGCAGTTGTGAATTAGTAGGCTTCATGTTCTATTTCTTATTGAATTGATACCAAATTCCTACTTGAAAACTCTTACGAATGCAAGGATGGTTCAATATTAAGCAATCTATATATAAAATTAACTATTGATGGGGTTTTAAAGGAGGGAAACTGAGATCAACTCTCATTAGATGCCAAAAGATCTTTTTAGTGTCTTCTGTATTTTTTAACTAGTAACATAGGAATAAATAAATATAGCAATACAGACATAAATAAATTTCTTTAATGTAATTTTTTAAATCTCAAACTAAAAATGAGACTTAATTTAAACATTAGAAGCATTCCTAAGAGAGTTGGGAACACAACTTCTGTGCTTAGTCCCGCTATTTAATATTTCTTTGTTCTTTAAGCCCTAGTTGATGCAAAAGAGAAAAGAGGTATAATTATGGAAGAGAGAAGGTAAAAGTACATTTTTGTAAATGCCATAGATATGTACCTGGAAATCCCAGGAAATTAACTGAGAAACTTTGAACAATAAAATAATTCAGTAATTCACTGCTTACCAAAGTAATACACTAAAACTTTTAAAACCCTTTCCTATATGTGGACAGCCACTTGGAAAATACTGAGTGGGCCAAAAAGTCTGTATGTTTTTTTTCCATAAAATAAAAGACACATTTTTCATTTTCACCAGTAACTTTCTTTATTTGAGTTTTTTTTTGTTTGTTTGGATATTTTAAGTATGTTGGCTACCTCCCATGAGGTATAACGTTGATCTCAAATAATGTCTCTATTTGATCGCTGTTAATTTCAACTGGTCTACCTGACCGTGGGGCATCGTCCAAGCAAGAAATCTCCAGCACGAAACTTCACAAACCACTTTGACACGTTTGCTCAGTCACAGCACCTTCTCCACACACAACATAGTTGGGGGGTTTTTTGGTATTTCAGTTGCATTTTTACCTTTCTTGCAATAATAAAGCATATAATATGCTGAAAATGTTACGTATCTTTTCTGTCTTCATTATTAAAATGGCTACAGAAAATTCATTAATTTTGATTTTTTTTAATGTGCACTGATATGACAGTATAATCTAACAATTGTTTCAAATGAAGTTAAAGGCAACTAAGCATTACTAGAGCCATCTTACAGACAAAAATAAACAAACTTTTTGGCCAGCCCTATACAATGAAAGAAAAGAGCCAGTTTTATAACCACAAGAAAAAGTTTACCAGTTAGAAATCTATCTCACAAGAAATGTGTAGGAGATGTGATTTTTTAAAACTACTAAGTGATAATAAGTGACATTTATGGGAACTAGGAAGATGTACCTTGTTCTTAAATGAGAAGATTCGATATTTTAGATATATAATACGTGTATGTCCCTTAAATTAATCTGTAAATTTAATGGAATTCCAACCAGAATACCAACAGATTTTTTTTTTTTTCCTCAAATTGATCTGGAAAGGGTAAGCATGGGAATGTTCAGGAAAATCTGAAAAACAGAAGAATAATGAGGCCCTGGCCACATAGCTCAGTTAGTTAGAGCATCATTCCAATACGCCAAGGTTGTGGGTTCGACTTTGGTCAGTGCACATAAAGAATCAACCAATGAGCCCTGGCTGGTTATGGCTCAGTGGATTGAGTGCCAACCTGTGAACCAAAGGGTCATTGGTTCAATTCCCAGTAAGGGCATATGCCTGGGTTGTGGGCCAGGTCCCCAGTTGGTGGCACATGAGAGGCAACCAGACATTGATGTTTCTCTCCCTCTCTCTCTCCCTCCCTTCCCCTCTCTCTAAAATAAATACATAAATAAAATCTTTTTTTTTTTAAAGGAATCAACCAGTGAATACATAAATAGGTGGAACAACAAATTGATGTTTTTTTCTCTTTTCCTCTCTCTAAAAACCAATAAATAAACAATTTTTAAAAGAATAGTAATAGGAGGGCACTCATGTTAAAATTTATTAAAAATTAAAGCTGCCATAAATAAGGTAAAATTGTACGGTGGGGATCAGTAGAAAAGAATAGAGTCTACAATCCCATTGGGAAAGGACGGGGCCTGGTGGTAAAGAGGCTCGGCTCTGGAATCAGACTGTGCCTGGGTTTGAATCCCTTCTCTCCTGGTCACCAGCTATGTGTCCTTAAGCAAGTTAACTTGGTTAGCCTCCTTTTCTTCGGCTGTAAGTTGGGGGTGGTAATGACATTTGCATTTGTAGGGCTACGAGACTGTTAAATGAGATTATGCACTTAGCACGGTGCCTGTTCCATGGATATTCGATAAATAGTAGTTGTTAAAAGCACTAGAAAGTATTAAAGGCAGCTTGTTAAATCATTTGACAAAAGGTAGATTATTCCATGATTATTGTTGGGAAGAACAGAAACAGTTTAAACAAGTTAATCTACAAAAATAGTATACGGAAGCATAGGTGAATTTTCTTAAACTTGGAGTAGTAGACAAGGCCTTTGTAAAACAGAAACCACATGTAGTTTGGAAAGATTGGTAAGTGTGACTACACAAAACTAAAACCACTTATAGTGCCTAAAAATACCATTTAAAGGATCTAAAGATAAAAGGAACTCGGGAATTTTTTTTTTTTTTTTTTTTTTTTTTGTCTCATAAATGACAGAGCTATCTAATGTCCTTACTTATCTCACAAAGCATTTTTTTAGAAAGATGTCTGCTACTAAGTAGTAAAATTATCAAAGGCAAAGGAGTACATACTGTCTTCTATTTATAAGAAGTCAAAGAACAAGCAAAAAAGAAGTCAAAGAACAAGCAAAAAACTAAGTCAGAAAGTGATTGCTGGGTGGGAGGGGAGCTGATTGGAAAGAAGCATGAGCAGACAGACCTTTGGGAGTAAGGGAAATGTTCTATATCTTGGACACATACACGTGTCCGCCTGTTGGCCTAACGCTTAAGATCCCTGCGTTTTAAGTGTTAATTTACTTCAGTTTAAAGAATTGATAAAAGTAGCCCAAGGACATGAGCAAATTAACAGAAAAAGAAATATAAATGAGGTGTTAAACGTAAGAGATGCTCTACTTAAAGAAATCTAAGTTAAAACAAGATGCCAATTTTTAATCTACCATAATTGAAAATAATTTATAAATTTAAAATACCCAGTGATGAAGAGGAATTAAAAGGAAAAGGTGGGCAGTATAAACTGGCAAGGGACTTTTAAATTGGCATGGACTTTTGAGATGGAATTTATATAACTGCCTGTTGACTGCAATTCTTTACTTTCAGTGCTTTTTCCTGGTGATAGACTCACGAGTGAGCAAAGATATGTGTTTAGATATGTTCGCTCTATCATTCTTTCAAACATCACAAAAGGCAAACAAACATAAACTGCCACCAAGATTAGCATGTAAAACTAAATTGTGAATCACTTTTGTATGATATGCAGCCAGTAAAAAGGGGTGAAGTTGGTCGAGTTATCTGAACTGTTACGGATATGTTTCCTATATAAAGAAAAATATTTTACATAAGTGATTAAGTTTCCATTTAAGTAAAAATAAAGACTATATAAGAAATAGTGAACATTGGTTTTGAAATATTACTTCTTCCTTTCTTTTTTTTTTTTTTTTTCTTCCTTTCTGTTTTTGTTTTTAGGAAAATGTCTGATGAATTTTCGGTAAGTTGATACATTTATTCTTTATAAGTTTTTTAGCTCTTAAGAAAACAACATAGTTTTAGCAATGGGCCATAGTCTTCCAGTTTGAAAGAGATGCTTTCTGTGATTCTTGGGCTTTGGTGGGGGGTGGTATGTGATTTTGATAGGTTATTTGCCTTAATTTACTTATGTATATCATTTGAAAATATATTTTGAAGTATTACTTCTTCTCTCTTAACTTCATTATTAATGATAGCCAAAGTTCATTAAAAATTAAATACCAGGCACTGTGTTAACTGCGTTATATAAATTATCTCATATAAGCCTCGAGTTAATCCTAAAACTGTTTTTTGAAAATGAAGAAGCTAAAGCTCAGAGAAAGTATGTAACTTGTTTAAGGTAAAGCCAGGATTCAAACCCACAGTATGTTAATTAGTTGTATTTAAAAAAAACTTCAGCTTCTCTGAGGAATTTGCATTGTAAGGTTGATACTCAAGGTAACCCCTCAGTTTTGTATTAAATAAATTGTTTTTAAAGTGAACAGCTTGGCTTTGGAAGATGTTACAGATATTTATAATCACATTTGGCGTGACTTCTTCCTAAATAAGATTGGTGAGACGTGCCTTTTTTGTATTCCAGTTGGCAGATGCGCTACCTGACCACTCCCCTGCCAAAACCTCTGCTGTGAGCAATACAAAACCTGGCCAACCTCCTCAAGGCTGGCCAGGTTCCAACCCTTGGAATAACCCAAGTGCTCCACCTTCTGTGCCATCTGGACTCCCACCAAGTGCAACACCGTCCACTGTGCCTTTTGGACCAGCACCAACAGGAATGTATCCCTCTGTGCCTCCCACTGGACCACCTCCAGGACCCCCGGCGCCCTTTCCTCCTTCTGGACCATCATGCCCTCCACCTGGTGGTCCTTATCCAGCCCCAACTGTGCCAGGGCCTGGCCCCACAGGGCCATATCCTACACCAAATATGCCCTTTCCAGAGCTTCCACGACCATATGGTGCACCCACTGATCCAGCTGCAGCTGGTCCATTAGGTCCATGGGGATCCATGTCTTCTGGACCTTGGGCACCAGGAATGGGAGGGCAGTATCCTACCCCTAATATGCCATATCCATCTCCAGGGCCATATCCTGCACCACCTCCTCCCCAAGCACCGGGGGCAGCACCGCCCGTTCCGTGGGGCACTGTTCCACCAGGAGCCTGGGGACCACCAGCACCGTATCCTGCTCCTGCGGGATCCTATCCCACACCAGGACTCTATCCCACTCCCAATAATCCTTTTCAAGTGCCTTCAGGACCTTCTGGTGCTCCACCAATGCCTGGTGGTCCCCATGTGAGTGTTTAATTTGTTATTTAACGTGCACTAATAGTCATATAAGCACAACTAAAAGATGATTTGTCTCCAGTTTGGGATGGAAGATTAGAAAGCTTTTAAAACTTTCTAAAAGGAGGTGTGTCTGTGTGCGCACTCGTGTGTGCAAAGAGTCAATTTCAAATTTCAGGTAAAGCATTTAAAAGGATGAAAACACGAAGTTACGTACTCCTGGTACTAAAAATGGAAAGAAAAATTTTCTAAAGATCCCCAAAGACTTCATAGTGTACTAAGCAGTGTCCTCGATAGCATTCCTGAGGTAAACTCAGATATGCATTACATTGGTCTTTTTAAAAACATTTCCCAATGTTTTATAGCATCACACCAAAGTACAGTTCAATAATAGCAGTCTCTGCCTGTCTGGCTTAATATAGAGGTAGGTGGGGTTTTTCTAGTTACAGTTGAAATTCAGTATTTCAGTGTACTCATTTTTTATAGTGTAATTTATTAACAAAACCTTCAAAATGAATCAAGTTTTGTATTCTTTTTAGCAAGCGTAGATGATTCTAATCAGTGGTGTTTCATGGTGTAATTATCTTTATTTTTGTGTAACATTTATACACAAATTTTATTCTGTTAGAAACAGACTGGAGAGATGGTTCCTGGAAGTAGGTGTTTAGAGCACCCAGAGCAGTGAACATGGAACACTGCCCATCTTCTGTGCAACTCGCCATAGTGTTTTTTAGCCGAGGTTTTGTGAAATTCTTAGCAGCACTCAGCTCAGTATTCTACCACTGTTCTAAATACGTGTAATGCCTTATGCTTCACAGTCCATCAGCTGAGCTGGAGTAGGGTTGACATCTTAGTGGAAGAGCCTGTCTTTAAGCATATGACCCAGTAGAAAAACACCCTACTTCTCCCATGATGTAAGCCAAGAGAATATTTAAACTCAGCCATGCTTTTCCTTGAGGGGAAAACAATCTATTTACTCTTAACAAAATAACTAATCAGGTCTCTAACTAGATTAACCAAACATCCACCTCAGAAGTAAAGGAAGAAAATCTTAACTGCCCCAAAACATCTCTTCATTAGTGTAACTTCTTGCTATATATATTCTCTTTTAAAATTGTCTTTGTAAATTGTATGCCAAAATAAGTGAGATGACTTGCTGTTTAGATTTATTAAGCAATAACTAAACCACAGACAGGTGTAGTAAACTCCATTTGCAAAGTCTAGAAGTTTACTTTTTTTTTTTTCTGTTGCAGTCTTATCATTAAGTTAATGGATGAAGAGAGGACGCTTTGCTTTTTGAAGTACATATATATGCACATGAATGCGTATATAAAAATGGCCGGTCTCACTATTGGAGGGCATTCATGAAAGAACAACTCTTGCACCTCTCAGAAGATACCTGCCTCTCGTACTTGGATGTATAATATACAGATGGATACAATCAGATAAAAATGTAAAAGTAAATCATTAAAATGTGATTTTTATTCAGTTTTTATGGAAAGTTAAAATAAGTATATTGAATAGCTCTTTGATATAATTTGTTTAAAACAAATTTTGGATTTGTTTCAATTATGTGACTACACACTTAAAAATCTAAGATGTTGTGGGTTATTGGTAGACTCTGCAACCTCATTGGCAAATTATTTCAAGTATTTTTCTATAATCACTTTTTCCCTAAAGAAACACACTTTGAAAATATTCACAATGTCATAATTTAAACAAAGGATGCTTCTCAACATCTTGAGCTGCTCTATCTATAGAATAAATAAATCTAGTCCTCTTGAGGTTATGTTTTGAATATACATTTTTGAACTGGCAGTAATTATTGTCAGATGTTGAGTTTATTGGGTAGTGTTCATGTTATCCTTGAGAATATAGTGAAAACTTGCATTTTGAGTTTCACTTGATTTGTTTTACTTTTAGCCAAATGAGTGAAACAGCTCCGAAATCTGCCATTTATGAAAACTTTTTTTTTTTTTTTAATGCAGGCCAACATGTATGTAAATTATGCTCTTAGAGAATTGGTGGTCTCTGTATTGCTTTAGAATAGATTGAGATGTCCATATTGCTTTGGGAAGAGCTCAAGGAAGGATATAATTCTCTCTTTAGTTTTGAACATCAAACTAGAGGAAACCTTGGGAGTTGCTTCATAGTGACAAGTAATTTGCATTCCCACAAAACACTCTTCCACCCCTTTCCTGTAGCCTCTTCTCCCTCAGTTCTTTAGGAGCACATTCCTTAATTCCTCCCTGATACGGAAAACTGGCACACTCTAGGGGACTGTCATAAACACATAGAGCAGTTCTGCTGAGAGAACCTTAGTCATACAGGCATGACTGTTCTCTTTGTACAAGTGTGATCAAAATAATGTGTCTGTCTTTCAGAGTCTGGTTAAGCTATGTCATTGTCTCTTGCATAGTATCCTGGATCTGTTCGTAGAGTGCTTACGGCTAACAGTTCGGTTCTGTATTTGTTGACAAGTAAATAGGTAGAATTAGTGCCATCCTTGAAAATTATCCTTTAACACTGAAAATAATAAAGTGTAGATCTCTGCAATTGAGTTTAAAGAAGTGTGATTGTATTACTTAAATGTGTTGTTTGTAACCACCAAAAAAGTCCAAATAGTATTTTGGCACCTTATCTTTAAATCAGATTCTTAATTTTGGGATAGAACTGACTGTGTTAGTTGTGGAATAACATTTTGAAACTTTTAATATATCTATTGAGTTATACTAAAATGTATTGTGAATTTCTTCGCCAGTATAGGACAGGCTTACGCTAGAGCTCTTTTGTTTTTGCTTAGAAATAAAGTATTTGGTAGTTTATTTCTTGTATAGTTAAAATGTCAAGAATGCCAAATGCTGCCAATGTAATGGTTTGATAGCTACCTCCTCTTAAGAAAGCAAGATGATCACCTTTGGGGGGCACATTCAGTGTTTCAACCTCCCTTTTAAGTGGATGATAGATTCAAGCTTCCAGAATTGAAACTAATTTGTTTAGATATTTTCAGACTGGTGAATGTTGCTAGACAGTTCTTACATAGTGGCACAAGTAGTCTTTTTATCCTTCATTTACTTGCAAGGCCAAGTGGCAGCTATCTCTACAACACTTTTGAAATCTGTTGTCAAAGTAGCCTTCAATTTACAGGGCAGCTCACCGTAGAAGGCCGTATCTTAAATTATCAGTATCATGTCAGCTAACGTTGGAGACATAAGATGATAGGAAAAGTGAGATGGCAGCAAAGATATCTCTCCTTTTAGTTGTGATTGTCCTGCATTAGGATGACAACTCTGGCTTTAGATGTGTGTGATATTTAATGTAACACTAGACAGGATAATGTTTGACTGAAAGAGAAAGGGGTAGCAAATTTGGGAGTCTGTAATTGAGCCCATGTATTATCGGAGAAAAATCTTTTGTTAAAGGATTGGACCATGAACACAAGATTTGAAATTACTGTTCCCAATAAGTATATTAACTTTGCTAGTGACCCATTCTGCTCAGTGTACCCAAGACAATACTGCTGTTTTAATCTTTACTTTTCAAGGACTTTTCCAAATAATATTTGGGGATTTTTTTTTTTTTAACAAAAGAGTAGAAATCAAAGGGAACAGAATTTGCTTTTATTTTTGTAATTATTTAGAACATCATTTCTCAAGTCAGGGAAGAGGTCATTCAATTCTTGAGAGTAATCTGGGCAAAACGTATTTTTAGGTTTAGGACAGAGTTAAGAATGTATGTTTCCATAGAGGAATGGGAGAAGCATCTAAGGAACATTTCTTTTTACAAGGGAATAATTTGCTTTCAAAATAAGTCATGCTAGGCTAAGATGCATTTATGGAAGACTGCTTGTTACCAAGTATGTTTGGTCTTAAAGGAATATGAAGTATGGAATATGCTGGCATTTGGACTTAAGAGCAAGAATTTTAAAATAAATTTGATGGAGATAGTTGAGATACGTTGAGGAATAGTATCTCTGGAGTTTGAATGTTAGACTTTGAAATGTTGAGCCTAAAAATGACCAACGGAAACTTAAAATACAGACCTTATATTCACACACTCAGTTCTCAAGAATCAAGGCGCTTTAAAGGAATTTATAAAATACCTTGGCTTATTTTTACTGGGCTCGGCCTGACACCTTTTCCTGTTTGAGAATGGCCGTTATGTTTAAAGTTATATGTTGATTATTCAGGAACAGACAAGGCATTTTTTAAATTACCAAAGGCCTCCTTCCTTGTCCATTTCATTGTTTATTCTTTTCAGTAGAGAATGATAATAGGGCAGAAAAGAAAAGTGAATTTTTGGCCTTGGTCTATCACACCACTACAATGGAATATTGGAATATTTTCTAGGAAAAAAGGTCAGTGTGCCCATGATATTTTACCTCATAAATAATTAGTGCTACCTATTGTACTCAGATGTACAGCTTTTAAAACTAGAGATGGACATAGCTCTACTCCAAGTTTCAATAAGAATACTGTGCCTAGTTTGCATATCAATCAGTTGCCTATACTTTTAAATGATTAGTGCCATGTCTTCCTTCCTCACCCTGAATAATCTAGTGCCAGCTTTATTAAAATGCCAGTTATAAACCCTGGGAGTTAAACCTAAGCACAGACCTTCCAGTGTTAACGTTGTTGAAAAGCAGAAGACTAACTTCAGATGAATCACACTGATACACTGTGCTATGCATAGAAGGTGGTGGGTGGCGTTCAGGGAGGACTATAATTTAATCCTAGTAGAGCAATATTTAGTATGAAGACACTGTTCTTTTTATTTTCAGAATTCTGCCAAGTAAAACAAAAATTGCCAATAAAATAGTAAGTATTAAGAAATGCCACGCAAGCTTCTGGCTCTAGAATATTTCTGAGAACTGCATTCATTCTCAACGCTTAAATGTCTGTGACTCGGGTACTTTGCCAGATGCCAGAGATCCAGACGTGAAAGAGAATGCCTGTCCTTGGGAGGTTTATAGTCTAGGGGTGGCATTACAGAATTCATTAGTATACCCATTACTAGTTTAACCTAGATAAACATTTTGGTATTCCTGCTGGTGGAAATTATAGACCAGCCTTCAGGCATTTAAAGAGCAAAGTATGCTAGAACTTTCTTTTTAAGTAAGGAATTATGTTTTCTAAGATTGTAGTCTTGTTAGTGTAGCTTTTCAAGCATGCAAGTAATGGGATGTTTTTTCCTCCTTTCCCTGGATAAAGGCACTTTCACTGCCCATCACGGATAACAGATACTGATTTGTTGCCATTAAGTAAACTTGACTTCTTTGTGCTCTATAAAGGTTTTTTGTATTTTTTCTTGATATTGTTATTTTTTTCATTGACTTCATGACAAATATAATGTATGTAATTGTCTATGCATTTTAAGTTAAACTGCCTAAAATGTGATTTGAGACATATACATTTGTTTGTATTATGAAATATATAAGCAATCTGTTTGAGACTTTAGGTTTTATCACCTGCTGCTGTATTTGTAAACAAAGACAAATGTTGCTTTAAGAAGTAATTATAATTAGGAATAGTCTATGGGTGTGATACTTGATATTTTTAAAGATAAACTTGTTTGCTTTTGTGTATTATACCTGAAAACTTTTCTTAAAATGTATTTTCATGGTTTCACAGTTTTTCCCCATACTTTATTCTTTAGGCCCAGTTCTGTCTGGCCTTCCCTGAACAAGTCCAAAGCCTAATTAACGCAAATTTGTTGACAGAAAGAAAGACAGACAAAAGGGCCTAAGATGCCTCTCCATTGTGTGACCTGCATTCACTCAGGCATTTCTGTAAGGTTGTCTGGGAACAGCCCTTCCTCCACAAACCCTCTTTCAGCAACTTGGTGTCCAGTGTGAGGATTTCCTCTTCTCCCTTCACAGGCAGGCTATTCTTTATAACCAGGTTATCTGTATACACAGAGTTAGGGGACCTTTCATATCTGTCCCTGCTACCACTACTCTTGCTGAAAGACAGTTCTGCTCTCGCCATGATTGTTAGGGAGGCCATTAGTTAGGATCACATTGTTAAATTTGGTATATTTTGCCATTTTCTTTCCATAGGCGGGTTACTAGCATTTCTTCAACTCCAGTATGAAGGGGGTTGTGAATCAATGAATAATTTGTAGCACGTTCTACTTTGGAATGAGAGGTCTGCTTTTTACCTTATAATTGAACAAAATGCAACTATAAATTTTTAAGTTGCATTTGATGTCTTATTTCATATCCCCTAAAAGTACGCATCTCAGATAGAGCCATGAAAAAAATAAGACCATTCTGGAGCAGGGCAGCTCCCCCACCCCTGTTGTGAAATGATAATACTTTAACAAACATGTTCCGCGGGTAAGTTGACCCAAGCAGATTCTGTTTTTACCACCATACTAAAACTTAGTGCCAATCCTTTTGCAACAGATCTCTAATGCAATATAGAATCCTGACTATTAGCTAACATTTTAAAGAAGGCAATGCAATAGAATTTTACTACCAGAAGAGAATTTAGGCCATCCCATAGTTTGTTCCTATAGCATTTGGACATTATTCTCAATTGAGCCAGTTTTTATGTTGCTGCATTAAACTATCGGACTGGGTGGCTTAAACAAGAGCAATTGATTTCTCAGTTCTGGAGGCTGAGAAGTCCAAGGCACTAGCCAATTCGATTTCACGGTAGGGTTGCTTCCTGGCTTGCAGATGACCACCTTCTCTGTCTTCTCCCATGGTGAAAAGAGGAGCTAGCCCTCTTTTCTCTTAATAAGGGCACTAATCACATCATGGGGGCCCCACCCTCATGAACTCTTCTAATCTGATTTTCTCCCAAAGATCCTTCCATCTCCCAATTCCATCACATTGTAGGTAAGGGCTTCAATATATGTATTTGGTGGAGTCACACAATTTGCTACATAGACCGTAAAGATAAGTTGTCTAGAGAGACAAAGATTTGTTGATTTAAAATTTTAAAACCTTAGTAGATGACCTTGTCTCCTGATTGAGATTTGCTAAAATCGTAGCCAGTGATTTGTAAAAATAACAGAATCTCAGATGGGGGGGGACAGGCAGAGCCCCCTCACCCCCACCCCTGTCCGCCACGGATGAGAATAAGTCTACTAAGACATGATCATCTTGGGGAGGAGAGGTGGCCAATTTCACAGGAGAAGGGCCAGGAGCTTGTTCCTCAGTGGGCTCTTACTGGGTTCAATTTGCACAGGAATACAGGTAAAGCTCGTCAATCATTGTCAGGCAGTAAGGATCAAACAATAGATAACATACAAAGAACTCTTGAGGGCTTATTCTGAGTCAGGGTCAGTTAGCTAAAGGGCCATAAAACTTTGGGAAACAAACTCATTTCATGCTTGGACCCATATCAGAAAACTGAGGACATTCTTAGCAAAGCAGGTTTCACAGGATGTTATGCATTCTTTCTCCCCCCAGGGAACTGCCTGTTCCTGCCCAGGGCTGTACTGCCCTCCAGCATTGTTTCAGGCTTAAGTCAGGCCACGGAAGTAAGGCAGCCAAGAGATTAGGAGACTCCTTGAAGACAGAATGAGGACTCAGGTTATGTCAAAGCCGAGGGGTGAGGGTCCATCACCCCTTTTTTCTATAGCCCCCCAAGTCCTTCCCTGATGTCCCCATCATGACCGTGTCTGTCTTAGGTCGTCTCTTCCTTGAGGAATCTTCCCATCATTGACTAACCAGTCATCCACCCGGGGCCAAGCAGTGAAGTAAAGGGGGTAGAGGCAGTGCCCCTGCCAGAAAGATAGGCTTTGTCTCCTTAGTGGCTTATGGTCCCAAGGTCTCTACTCAGCTTTAGCCATGGGGGGTTACAGCTTCTGAAACGAGGCAGGGCAGTTCCCAACATCAGACCATCTAAAATTCTAAGCAATGCTTAAAGTGTTGGTGTCACATAAGAAATGAGGAAATTTAACATTTTAGATTTTTGCTGTGGTCATGTTTTATGTTGGATGTCTTTAAATGGTGATTTAGACAATCATTCCTTAATGCTTAGATTAAAAAGATACTCTCTTCCCTAGAAGAAAAAAGGAAGACTAAATAGGTTGAGTAAATTCCCATGGTCATACTACATAAATGATGGCACCAGCATTTTAGTCATAAGTATTTAGGGTTTTTCACTGGGTTATATTTTGTCCGAGCATCCAATACCCTTCTTAATGCAGTTCCTCGATTACCAGTCTAGACCTTTCTGTCTTCCATAAGACATCCTGACTTGTCCTTGTAAAATGCCACTGAGCCCCATCCAAAGCTATGGGAAAACTTTCCTAAGACAACACTCAACTAGTTAAATTGTTAGAGTCCAAGTTAAACTGAGTTTCATGTATTGTCCTACTTCTTACACAGCTTCCTTCCTGGCAGCTAATGAAATCTTAAGTACACTTCACATAATCTATTCAATTCTTAACACTCCAGCCTTCCAGATGCAGTCTGGGAGGAGACAGAAATAAGTCTAGTTGACACTATTTAACCGAGAGAGCCTCAGATAAGCCTCTCTACAAACCCCTAAGACAAAGACAGTTCTTATCCCTGTTTTATAGATGATGAAGCTAAGGCTAAGTCAGAGACCACATAGGTTACATGTGAAACAGAATCCTAGGTGCAACTGGTATCAAAGCTTTTGCTTTAAACCACCACATGCTATGGAATGCCACTTCCCTAAGCATGGGTTCTCCATGTTACAAGTGCTTGCCATGGTTGCCTTGGTGCTGTGGTTATGCTTCCCAAATTGTCCACCTGGAAGGTCAAATCCATCTAACATTTAATGAGTTTTGTAGTGTGTTTTCACACATTATATCACTGGGCTTCATTGGATATTCACTTTAAAAAGCTAGTGTTGTTGCTTGAAATGCATATCCTTACAGTTTAGTGAGTTAAACTAAAAACTTATATCTTCATAAACAAAGGCAAATAATGTTCAAAGTGGTAGCAGTTAAGAGTAGATTTAAGATGGCAGTGAGAATTGTTGCAAACGCTACTGAATGATCAGACTAGTCCTGAGTGATCCGGTCCTACCAATTACTGACAGCGCCATGGGTCTGCGGCTGCCCCGCAGTGGGGGAGGCTCACACGGCTGTCAAAGTGGCTGAGACAGGAGAGGTCTCTGTTAAGCAGTGGATGAGCAGCCAAGATGGCCATGAACTGTGCAGAGGGTGAGAGTCCAAGGGAAGTTCTGCCAAGTATGGCGTGACAGTTCTTTTTAAACTTTCCAATGCAGGACATGCTAAATTAAAACATCTCAACTGTTGCTAAGTTACCGCAACACAAAAATCCCAAGTACTATACTCAATGAATACCTGGATCCCTTGAATGTCCAAAGAAATCTTTACAAAAAAAGACCTAAGTACATGACTAAGGATCGGGACTCATACTTGGTCTTTTTATAGAAGCGATGTGAAGAGGGTTATACAGTAGTACTGTGAACTAGGAAGAACCTCTTTACAAATGTCATGAGATTTCTTATCTGAAGGGTGAATCTGTAACAGAAAACTGATCAAATTCTAGAAGGCAGCCGTTCCTGGTTCAGTGAGCAACATGATTGCTGGGGATTTAGAGGACAGAGGTTTTTTAATTTATTTTTACTGAGTTTATTGGGGTGACATTGGTTAATAAAATTATATAGGTTTCAGGTGTACACTTCCATAATACATCATCTCTATATTGTATATTCACCACTAAGGGGAAGAGCTTTGAGCTTTGAGCTCAGCTCTGCCTTGTGATTTAGTGCAATTGACTAGCTTCCTGTCTTCATTTACCTTATCCGTAAAACGGATAATATTGCTCAAAGTACCATGAGGGGAGAAAAATGGAACATTCTTCTCTCTAAACAAAGGGATATATTTGATGTATTAGCATAACTAAAAGAATACACATCGAGTAATAGTATCTCTATGAATGTCCCTTTTTTTCATGTTGTCAAGTTTGAGGGCTGAAAGTTACACACTGATAATGCATTATTTATTGAACAACAAGCTTGCACTATAAATGGTCATATAGTCTATTTTGCCTGGAACAATTCTGGTTTATATTGTCCAGGAGTAATTATTACTAGCACGTCCCATGCTTCTCAACAGTGTCCTGGTTTTAAGGATAAATTATATGGTTATTCTAATTATAACAAAAAGAATACAGGTGAAGATTTTCTTTGTCTATTTCCCGAGATAATAAACTCATCCTAGCCCTGGCTGTGTCGCTCAGTGGATTGAGTGCCAACCTGTGAACCACAAGGTTACCGGTTCAATTCCTGGTCAGGGCACATGCCTGGATTGCAGGCCAGGTCCCCAGTTGGGGGTGCTCAAGAAGCAACCACACATTGATGTTTCTTTCCCTTTCTTTCTCCCTCCCCCTCTCTCTAAAAGTAAATAAATCTAAAAACAGAAAGAAAAAAGAAACATCCTAAAAACTAGGTTTTAGCATAAAAGTTACCCTTTGATTCACATACATTATTTAGGGTGCTACTTACACTGCATCTTTTGAAGGTGAAGAAAGAATCCAAGTCACTTAATTACAGCCACGTTGGCTTCAGCGAATCCCCAAAGCAAGAAGGGAGCACATTCCAGTCATAGGACAGGAAGCGAAGCACTTTTTAAGAGAGAGACGCTAGATAGAGAAGGAGAGATGGGAATAAGGTTTCCTACTTTTCCGGGCATCTCTCCAACCGTTTCTGCCTCACAGCTTGTGTCTTTTTTCCCTCCAATTCTGAAAGCAATTTCCCTTCAAAGTTCCAAGTTTTTTCCTCACTTAATCCTCATAAACTGAGAAGCACTAAAATTACGTCCAGTTTTTTGGAGGGTCTTTTAACTGCTGCATGCAAACATTACCAAATCTGTGGTAGAATTGCATCTCATTTCCTCCAGACCTGGGCTGACAAGTTTCTAAATCACAGTAACAGTGGTCAGGAGGAGACCGTGAAATTATTTCATAAGGGTACGTTAGTGGCAGGGAGTAAGTGATGAAAACTTGCTAAACTGCTTTAGAAATATCTACTGGCTGAAGTAATAGTTCTCCATTTTTTTGGTGTTGGGGGCACATTTTTTAATATTAGAACCTGTAGCTCTCCTTCAAGGATTAAGTGCTTCATGACTTAGCACACAGGTACTCGTCAGGCTGTTTGAGTAGAATGCCTACGACCAACAACCAAGTTCTCGTGTATTGCAGGAAATACTTTTTCTTCGGTGCTGGCTTAATGGGCTACTCCCTGTTCCCTCCTGCAGTTTGAACCCTGCTCTTCACCATCTGCGCTCTCTCAGCTTGACATTCTGACAGCCATTGCATAAAAGTATGTCCCCAACTGTGGCAAAAATTGATTTTGCACGTTGACCACAATCTCGTGACGCATCTGTTCTCAGCACACTATCATGCTGCAGTGGTTGTGAAGTTAGAATTGGAAAGAGCTCACTGAAAACATCAATTGGAATAGAAAGTGAAACCTCAAAATGCCTCAAGTTTGGATGTCATCTGCTATTAGCACCTTTCAAAACAAAGGACTCTGGGATCACATCTAACTTATTCATCAGAA
Organism: Desmodus rotundus; assembly: GCF_022682495.2. Classification (NCBI taxonomy): domain Eukaryota; kingdom Metazoa; phylum Chordata; class Mammalia; order Chiroptera; family Phyllostomidae; genus Desmodus; species Desmodus rotundus. The sequence continues at coordinate 101,983,879 of NC_071393.1, forward strand.
AATCATCGCTCTCGAACAGCTCACACTCTTGTATAATGAAAAGCACATTGGCAGTACAAGGGGAGGGCTGGGAGACGGACGCAACTGAGGCGGGGGACACGGAGGACCTGATAGTCTCATGGTATTCTGTCGAGAGGGGTGATGGCTATACCCGAGGATTCATTGTATTTATTTAGCTCCAAAGATATGTAATACTCTTTTGTATGTGTAATTTACATATTTTTTAAAGCATATGGAATCTGAGCACCTGATATTGAAAGGAAACCCTAGTTTTAACCAGACTCTCTCTCTGAGAAAAGTAGACAAGCCTAACTTCAGTGGCGACTGATTCCTGAGGCAAGTAACAGTAATGTAAGGTCATACCAAGAGCCAGTGTATCCCCGTTATGCCAAAACTGAGGCTCTTGCCCTGACTGCTGTGGCTCAGTGGGTTGGGCATTGTCCTGCAGACTGAGTGGTCACTGGCTCAATTCCCAGTTAGGACACACGCCTGGTTGTGAGCCAGGTCCCTGGCTTGGGGCGTGTGGCAGGCAACCAATTGATGTCTCTCTGGCACATTGATGTTTCCTTGCCTCTCCTTCTCCCTCCCTTCCCTTCTCTCTAAGAATACCCCCCCCCAAATTTTTTTAATAAATAAAACTGAAGCTCTCAGTTGTTTTTGGAAATAGATGGTTGTGATTAAGAGCAAAGAAGCATAAAGGGTTAGCGTAGTGGACCGCTGAGTCTAGTGTGGAGTCTGACAGTGGCACCAAGAGATTTTTTGTGAAAGAGAGTTGCAAAGCAAACCCAGCTCTAGACCAACGCAGAAGCGACTGTAAAGCTGCCCCCTGTGTAAGGCATTGTGTTGGACCAGCACAGAGGGAATCATAGAATACGTTGAGCCCCACAAACACAGGAGGCAACAATAGGGATGATATGTTCCGTGGTGATATGAAGGAAGAGGAGAAAAGTGAGAAAAGCGATCAGTGAGGCTTGAGGTGGAGCTGTGCGGTGGGAAAGAGCACAGGGTCCGGAACCCGACCAGCGACGTCTGAGTCCTGGCTGCACCACACACTCCATGCACGGTGGGCAGACGCAGGTTTACAGTTGTTCACGTGCAAAATGATGTCATAATAAATACTACAAGAACCAACTGTTTTGTGTACTCACAACTGAAAACCTACTTTTGGTAAGGTACTTAACCTTTACGTGCCTCCATTTTTTCCACTATAAGGTGTGGATAACTATCACTTCTAACTTCATAGGGTTTTGATAATTAAATGAAATAATCCACATAAAGCGCTCGGTGTTTGACATTATAAGCACTCAACGGATGTGAGCTATGAGACCTGGAAACGCATTCTTCTAGGTTTTGGGCCTACAAGCGTGTTCGTCTAGCAGAGGAAAGAGGAAAGTGAGCAGGCCACAGCTGCTCCTACTTAATCTTAGTGCCTGATGCTGTGTAAACCACGTAGAATCTGCATCAACCTTTGCACAGAGACGTGCGAACTGCACATCAGGAGGATCTTCTTCTCCCCAACCAGAGGGTGAATAGCTTCAGTCCCCTTACTCGGGAAGATAGACAGCAGCAATCCGATTAGTGCCTTGTGCCAAGACACCCAAGGACAGATGGAGTTAAGGGAATAAACCTCATTTTGCACATAAAGCTGATGGATATCCTGTTGAGACCCTCTCCTGAGACCTCCCTAAACTCCCAGCCTTTAAAACCCTCAAGAGGAAGGACCCAGGGGCTCTCTCCTGCCCAGGAGCACACCCACACCTTTCTTCCCCCTTCTTTCTCAGGCATGCTTTTTTCTCCTAAACTCTTAAGTGTTCCCATGAGACATGTTAATCAAGAAGCAAAGGGCAGCATCAGCTCATCCCAGGCTAACCCCTAAACCTGTCTCCAAGGCCCCCTTTTCTCTGACTTCTCAGTGAGCTGACAGTAGCCCTACCTAGTCTCTCTCCTGTTGCTCCTAAGCCCTTCCTTGTTTCACTGTCCCCAGCCTTAATAAACATACTGTCAAAATTAAAATGAGAAAAAAAGTGAGCAGGCCATTTTCATCCGGAGTGATGGATGTTTCTGATGCAGGAGGCACAGATTACTCTGAGAACACCCAAGGAGCACCTAATAGTTAAACAGCTGCCATGTTTTGAGCACTAACAATGGACCATACAGTGTCCTATGGGGGTTAATCACATTATCTCATTGGGTCCTCACAACAACTTCAAGCCATGGGTAAAACTCAAAGGCAAAGCCCATTCTTTCCCCTTTACCTCTAGGTAGGTCTCTGTCAGTGCTTCAAAGTACCTAGCGCGTGAGAAAAAGTCCTGTCTCAAAGTGTACAAGCAGGAGACTGCCCTCATCTCCAGCTACTTCAACCCTAGCCATATTTTCCTAATCACATCCACACCCTGTTTGGAAGCAACTGACTTTGGAGATGGGCTAAGGAAATCTCAAGCCCCAGGCATGGGTATGTGAATGAGTTTGGGGGAGAGGTGAGAGGCAGGCAAGTGCTCTGGGAAGGAATTGATTGAAGCAGTTGAGTGCAACTATTGTACCTCTGAGTAGCCGCGTTCCCAGCATTCCAGAGAACAGCCACTCACTGACAGCCCTCCGAGCGTATCCCAATGACGGCAGCAGCACATACCTGCGAGCATAACTTGCCTCGTGGCTGCCCGCAGCTGCGCCCTTCCTTCTTGCTGGGTTTTGGGAGTACACATGAGCTATTCATCGTAGAGTCTCAGACCCACTAAGAAGTCTGAAAACCTCATTTTTTAAAAAAATTAAGTTTATTGGAGTAACTTAGTTAGTAACACCATATAAATTCCAGGTGTACAACATTATCATTTGATAGCTATATACTCTATTGCATGCTCACCGCCTGAGGTCTAGTTGCCTTCTGTTACCATGCATTTGGCCCCGTTTACCCACTGTGCCCTCCTCCACGCCCCCGAACACCTCATGTTTAAAAGGAGAGAGCTGCTTTTCCCAGGCTTCTTTGCTCCAGAGTACAAGAGAGACTTCAGCCTATATACAGTGATGTCAACTATTCTGATCAGGGAATAGATAACAGAGGCATTTCTTGGAATGAGTTTGGGAGGATCTGAACTTTGGACAAAGGGAAAACAGAAGACTTAGACCTAGGACAAAGGAAGACAGAACAGCGCTAAATTAAATGAGCTAAAATATATCAGCCTCTATGTTTTTCAATCACTCAACATGTACTTAGTACCTGACTCTATGCCACGTGCTGGTAGGTAAGTAGTGAACTTGTCAAACTGTTTGTCCCCTCATGCAGCTCACAAGCTAATGGAAGAGACAATCACTAAATAATATTGATTACATTTATGATTGGGGGAGGGGGAAAATATAACCTAGTATGTAGGAGTCAAGTAAAGTTCACTAGAGAAATGACATCTGAGCTACAATCTCAATGATGAGCAGGATTTAGGCAGGAGACAAATTGGGGGAGGGGTGCTAGGAAGAGTATGCAAGAGGAGCAAGAAAAAGACATCCTTTGCATGCAGGAAGGAAGGGGCCAGGAGTGCAGGTACCTGCCTACGTGTTGATGGTGTCGAGACAGAAGAGATGAAATGGAATGCAATAGGGTAGGAAACCGATGATCAGCTCTACTCCTTTCCTCTGTTTTTTCTCCTAGGTTACGTTAGCTGTCCTCCCATCGGCGAATGCAGAGGGCTCCAATAAACTCACTTGCAAGTGTTTAGAATCCCTTGACCCTCCCCATGGCAGGGAGCTCCTTTGAACAGCAATCTGGGTTCCTTGAGGTCTCATTAGGCATGAGGAAGTCCCCTTTTTATAATCTTAATATCTCACAAAGTGCCTGATTATGCAGCAATTTATAAGCCATTTGTGGGAAAATGTCAGCTCTGTGCTAATTAGGAAATGGGGTATCACCCTTGGATTTACTCCAAAAGGGAAATTAGAGAAACCCTTGATTGAATAATTTGGTCAGCTCACACCCTGAGTAACTTCAATTTCTCTACCTGGCTTCTTATACAGTCTTCCTTCTAACCCAGAAAAGCAGAATGTTTATCCCGTAAAATGTACACAAGGGTTGATATTTCATATCAACCACTTACTCTATGGCTGCTATAGCAACATCTACATTTCCTTACCCTTGCACAAGGAACCCCCAAGATGGCATTTCCCAGGATGCATTCTGTCGAACACTAATTCCTAGAGAAGCACCTCAATAAGGGGTTTCATGGGTCAGTCAGTTTGAGGGGACTGCATGTGACATCCACTGGTGGAAAAGTACCCCCACATTAGTGCATTAAGTCGTTAACAAGTCCTATTGTAAAGAAACCCAATATCTCCCTCCTGTATTTAACTACAGGAACTCTTTAAATAACTACATTTCTGCCGCAAGACTGCCTGCGGGTATGCCTGTTGCCGAGGGTGTGGAACGTCTGCACCTCTCATATACTATCGGTGGGAGAGCAAAATACTACAGACACTTGGAAAGCACATTGGCAGTTTCTTAAAAATTTAAGCAGCTACATAACCCACCCATTGTACTCCCAGGAGAAATATAAGTCTGTATAAAGACTTGTACACATGTCTTCATGGAACTTTTATTTCTAATACCTCAAAACCAGAAACAACTCAAATGTCCATCAGTAAGGGACTGAATAAACAAATTGCTCAGTGGTATGTCTACCGAGCAACTGATATACTTAGCAATTATACATGAATCTCAAAATAATGCTGAGTGAAAGAAGCCAAAAAAAAGAGTGCATACTATATGGTTCCATTCATATACTATTCTAGAAGGTATCAGCTAGTGTGTAGAGACAGCAAATAATGGTTACCTGAGGACAGGGAAAGGGGTTACAGAAGGATAAAAGGAAGCTTTCGGGGGTCGTGGATATGTTCATTAACTTGATTGTGGTGATGGCTTCACAGGTATATACATGTCCAAACTTATGACAATGTGTGTTTTAAACATGTACAGTGTATATTGTATGTCAATTACCTCCATGAAACTGTTAAAATGATCAGAGAATAGTTTTCCCAAATAGACAGAGTATCTATTTTAAAAATAATAGCTAATACTTATCGAACACTTGTTATATGCCAAACTCTATGTTAGTTAAGAACTATTATTTGTGGTGGGCTCCACCCATAGAGTACCCCCGTCCATCATGGATGAGAATAAGTCTACCAAGAGATGATCTGCTTGGGGAGGAGAGGTGGCCAATCTCACAGGAGAAGGGCCAGGAGCTTGTTCCTCAGTGGGCTCTTACTGGGTTCAATTTGCACAGGAATACAGGTAAAGCTCGTCAATCATTGTCAGGCAGTAAGGATCAAACAATAGATAACATACAAAGAACTCTTGAGGGCTTATTCTGAGTCAGGGTCAGTTAGCTAAAGGGCCATAAAACTTTGGGAAACAAACTCATTTCATGCTTGGACCCATATCAGAAAACTGAGGACATTCTTAGCAAAGCAGGTTTCACAGGATGTTACGCATTCTTTCTCCCCCCAGGGAACTGCCTGTTCCTGCCCAGGGCTGTACTGCCCTCCAGCATTGTTTCAGGCTTAAGTCAGGCCACGGAAGTAAGGCAGCCAAGAGATTAGGAGACTCCTTGAAGACAGAATGAGGACTCAGGTTATGTCAAAGCCGAGGGGTGAGGGTCCATCACCCCCTTTTTCTATAGCCCCCCAAGTCCTTCCCTGATGTCCCCATCGTGACCGTGTCTGTCTTAGGTCGTCTCTTCCTTGAGGTATCTTTCCCATCATTGGCTAACCAGTCATCCACCCGGGGCCAAGCAGGGTGAAGTAAAGGGGGCAGAGGCAGTGCCCCTGCCAGAAAGATAGGCTTTGTCTCCTTAGTGGCTTATGGTCCCAAGGTCTCTTTACTCAGCCTTAGGCATGGGGGTTACAGCTTCGGAAACCAGACAGGGCGGTTCCCAACAATTCCTTCCTTTCATACTATCAATAACCTTATGATGGAGGTACTATTATTTCCATTAACTCAAATCACACGAGCCAGTGAGATGCTAAGCCAGAATTCAAGTTCGAGATCTCTTCATTTCACTACCCACAATCTTACCCACTGTGTAACCTGGTTCCAGTAGGCCTTCCAGGAATTAGCAGTCCAGTGGGGAGACAGATACCACCCTGCCACTTACAAGAGAGTCAGACGAAATGAATCTCTTGCTAGGTTCCAGACTGGGCCATTGACCCAATAGCATGCGCAGTGCTAGACTGAGTCCTGGGGAAGGATGGGAAGCCTGTAACCCAGGCTAGAGGAGATGGGACATGCACACTTGGTTCAGGCAGCTCCACCACTCAGGGCTCCTTTAGCTTTGGCCCACAGAAAAGACAATCAGAAGAAGCAAACTAAGCAAACATTGCCTTATTCCGCTGCAGGAGTTCTGAGAGAAATTTTAAATAGAAAACACTTAAGATTTAGAATCTTGAGTGAGTCCTTTCATTGCTTAGTATTCCCACCTCCTCATCTCTGAGTTGGGGGACTTGATTAGGTGTTGCTGTGGCTCCTCCTCCATCTCACGTGCTCTGTCTGGGCCTGTTTTTATGTTTTCCATAAAAGGGTCTATGGGCATCAATGAAGTGCCTAGTAGGGTGGCTTTACTTCTCTCAGCAGCTCTGCTGACTACAGGGAAATGCTCTGAGATCACAAAGCAGCATCACTAAATTACTAAAAAAGAAAACCATTAACCTTGGAGGCCTTTATATTAATAGTAATTTGTCTGATTATAAAAGTAATACAGGTTAATTATAGGCATTTTAGAAAAATGCAGACTGTGAGGAAACAGTTAACAGGTCTGGTCGCTTACTCCTTACATATCTCCAAGGGACCCATGACTAAGCCTTGGCCAGCTGCTGGGAATGCGGTTGCTAGAGTGTTCTTTGTGTTAGTCATTGAGGGGTTGGTTACTTGTACCTGGAGGAACGGACATACCTTCTTATCAGGTTGCTTTGCCCAAACATCAAGATCAATGGTTTCGTTGTTAGGAACCAGAATTGAAGCGGAATTTCTTCTTTGGGAAACCTCAGTTTTTGCTCTTAAGGATAAGGCCCACCCACATTATGAAAGGTAAAACAATAAAAAAGTACCAATTTAAATGTTAATCACATGTAAAATTAGCCATCGCAGTTTTTTTATTATTTTACTTTTTATTACAGTTTCATTCAACACTATTTTTTAGCATTTTATTTTTATTTTTTAAATTTATTTTATTTTTTTACTTTAATATTTATTGTATTTTTTCCATTACCATTTAGTCACCTTTATCACCCCCTCCTCCCAACACTATTTTGTGTTGGCTTCAGGTGGACAGCACAGTGGATAGAGGGTCATTTAGGTACAAAGTGTTCCCTCCTCTCTTTCAAGTGCCCACCTGCACCATAGCTGTTACGATATTGTTAACTGCATTCCCTATGCTTTACCTTACATCCCCGTGTACTTCTTAATTCCACTATAACCATCAGAGTTTTGATTTTCTTTTTTGGAGGAAGTGGATCCCCCAACGTGATTTACTCAAGACTCACCCCCAAATGAACCTGCTCCCAGGTGAAAAAAACCAGTCCCCTTGGGGTGACAATCCTGTTACAGCCATGCAAGTGTAGCATTGGCCAGAAGAGGGCGCTGCCTTCTACTCGTGTGATAACCCGCACGGGAACCAATAGGGTGGAAGAGATTTTGACCCTACTTTCAATTATTTTTTACAGTTCCCGATTTCAACTTTGGTAGCATAGTTTCACTGTGAGACCAAAACACTCATCGACAATGCTCAGACTTTACGTTCCATAACGCAGACATGAAACGATTGTGTCCATTGATTTCCTGGTGTGCTGTAGCTGGTCTAGTCAGGCAAAGCCCAACCAGTTTTTCCAGATCAGGTCCACTCAGGCTGATGCAGGGGAAGGAAGAAGCTGGGGCAGTTGGCCACCGAGAAAAAGAACTGGGAGGCCCCCTGGGGCTCCAGGCAGTTGAGGAATCTTCCAGTGATACACAGAGGACAGGCTTGGAAGGTTACTCCTGGTGTTTGGGCTTGAGAGAATAACATTAGAGAGGCCCCGACGGGATGACAATTCTGTCTAGCAAAGCAGTTAACCTAATCTCTGGACTCAATTCAAAATGGAAATTCACATAAGTATAGTTTTGCTTTGGTTCTCATTAATAATTAGAAACCTCCCTCCTTTGCTTCCATTTTAATGACAGCTTACATTTGTGCAGCTTGAGAATTGACAGAGGGCTTTCCCATCCCACAGCAAGTAATAGAGCAGGCACTAATTATTTCCAGTTTATAGCTGAGGAAACACAGAGGGTAACTGGTTTGCTCTGGCTGCTCTGTAATTCAGGCCTGGGAGGGGACCAGAGGCCTGGGGCCTGCTCTTAGCTCTGTGTTCTGTCACCTGTCAGAAACACTCCTAACTCTCATTCACTGCTGTTCCCAAGGTCCATTAAAGCTCAATGGATGCAAACACTGTGACCCAGCAATTCCACTTGTAGGAATGTCCGAGACAGAAGTGTCTGGACGTGAGCACCGAGAGAGAGATATGTGTAAACTGTTCGTAGCAGCACTATTTGAAATAACCAAAAACAACCCCAAATTCCATTAGCATAGAAGGAATAAATAAACTGTGGCACATTTCTGTCATGGAATACCATGTAGTAATGAGAATAAATGAATAAGAGTACACAAAATGTGAATAAATCTCACCAATATATATAAAATTCAAGAGCAGGCATAATTAGGTGTCTATCTCTAGGGTGATCGAAGTTGGACTTTGGACTCTGAAACAGCTATAATTCATGCAAGGTGAAAAATTGAGAACGCTTTGACTGATTATTCCCTCTGATGTCCAAGAAAGGGGCGGGGACTGTGAGTGCTTATGCTACACTTACTGTGAGACTGATCTTGTTTGTTGTCTTCTCCTGGGCTGGATATTGGACTATATTTTACTACAGTTTTGAAAGACATCTGTAATGTTGCATAGTAGACTGTTCATAGTAGTAGCTAAATAAATAGTATTCTAAACCAAAAAAGAGCAGACATAATTAATACAAAGTGTCGAAAGTCAGGTTGTGGTTATACCTTGAAGGACAGGTAACTGGGAAGAGGGTGTGGGGATCTTCAGGGGTGCCATCAATGTTCTAATTCCTGACCTAGACAGTGGTTACCTGGGTGACGTAGGTGTGTTCACTACATACACACTCACCAGTCTGTACATTTATGATGTATGCACTTTCCCATGTGCATGTTATACTTCAATAAAAAGTTAAAAAATCCTGATTTGTCTAAACAAATTATTTTCCCATGAGTAAACTTTAGTTTTCTTAAACGTAGCTTATCCCTGATTAAAGCAGATTTGTTTATTGTTCCACTTTGGCAGTGACCACACCACCATTTCCCGAAGTTTCTGAAGGGCTGAGAGAGAGCAGGTCAGCATCTGCCTTTGCGGCAGTGTGTGCAGAAAACGTTTGAGGAGGGCTGCCACACAGGAAGTTCATCCCCTGCCTCCAGTACCACAAACACATGTTCTTTCTGTGTGACCAAAAAGTAAGGAAGAAGGAAGCATCCAACCAGGGTACTCCAAACACACAAATATCTCACCCAAAGAACTGTTTCATTTTTAACAGCCAATGACACTAGCACTATTTTGCAGGGAAAACAAGAAAGCTAACCCCTGTCTCCCCAAGGGGCAGACAGATGGCACCTCTAGACGAGAGACCGAAAGCACGGGGCAGCAAAGTGGAGCTGCTCAACATTCCACGGCAGGCCCTGGTGCGGTCATAAATGGAACCAGATTTCCTGTTTCCCAGAGTACAGTCTGCTTCTCATTAGCCCTTATTGCTTCTTGCAGGGCCAGAGTGCTTGAAAATCTTAAAGGACAAAAAGTACGACAACACATTAGATCAAGGGTTGGCTCTCTCCGTCCATGGACCAAGGACATTCGGTTCGGGGCTAAACGCACAAACACACAGGAGTGTGTGCGCACACACTCTCACACACCACTCTCCCTTGCTCCCTCGGCTGCTCACTTCCGAGAGCTTCCACCACCACTTCAGCTCCCCACACCCTCGACGTCAGTGATTCCCTGCCCTTTCAGCCCCACACTCATCCCCAGGGCGACAGAGCATCCTGAACACCGCTTTGACAGACACGCACCTCACGCTTTCTCTAGCTGGATTGCACTGGGAGGAGCTGGCCCGCTTTCTCTCCTCCAAAGGGTCAGCACTAGCTGTACTTTTTGCACCTTTCCATGTTGTGGCGGCTGGGCTGTAAGGTGTGCTGTGACCACCACGGCAAAACAATAGAGCGAGAGCAGAGGCCAGGGCTGAGCCAGGGAGTGTTCTTCCAGGGTCCCAGTGAGTCCTGGGAGGAACAGGGGTGTCCGACCTTTTGGCGTCATCTCTCCGCCACACTGGAAGAAAAAGAGTTGTCTTGGGCCACACATTAAATACACAAACACTAACAAAAACTAAAGAGCCAAAAAAAAAAAAGGTTCAAAGTCAATTTATGATTTAGTGTTGGGCCACATGTGTCCCGCGGGCCACGGGTTGGATACCCCTGCCAGGGTATGCATAGCTGGAACCCCACACCAGGAGTTTTCCAGCAGTGGCTTTGTCAAAGCCAAGTAAATGGCTCAAGGGCCACACGTGCAAAGGAGCTCATTGTAGTATTGTTGTCACAGAGAAAAAAATGAGAAGCAGCTGAAGCATCAGCAATAAAAGTATCAAATTATAAGATATCATCATATACCATGGGTTAGCATGCAGCCACGAAAAAGAATGAGGCAGCTCTGTATTAACTAACACAAGCTGGTCTATGCTATAATGTTAAATGATAAAGACAAGTTGGAGAAAACGGTATATAGCATGATTCCACTTACGTGTTTTAAAAATCCTGTGTGCGTGCACACACAGTCTCTCACACAGTAGCACCGGTAAGTGGACAGAAAAAGATCAAGGATACACACCATCAGATTACCTGTGGGGAAGGGAAGGGCAGGAGGGAGATGAGGGGGAACGTTTCAGTCTCGCCGTTTGTTTCTATAGTACGTGTTTATGATAGCCCAGTAGTTCTTCCATACTTTAAAAACCGAGGCTATGGGGATGGAGAATGGAGGAGGCACATGGAATGGAGGGTGGTCAGCACAGTTAGAGGCTCTGTGAGTCAGGGCTGAGGGCTAGGATGTGGGCTCCCCAAGGTTAAGGGAGAGGCTCCAAGCTTGTGAAGATATATGACCAGTCATTTTTCTTTTTTTCTTGTTTTCCCTTTTGGGGGTCACATGCTCTTGGTTTTCTAGGTTACCTCCAACCCTGGCAGCCAGAGGTAAGGGTCTTTCTATTGGAAAGCCCTGGGAGGGTGGATTGGGCCAGCTTTGCCCTGGGCCTTAGGAAGAAATCTCTTTAGTGTCCACTCTGTTGAGGCGCATTCCCTCAGTGCCCACTTTTGGAGGGTTCTTCTCCTGGGCCTATGCTGTCAGAGCACAAGACCTCCAGAGGCTGAGAAAAGAGGACCACAGCACCCGGCCAGCTTTTAGTGCAGTTTACTGTTGTTCTCCAAATACAGACATATACACTGAAACATACAATAAATGCTCTGTAACGTTAGCAGATGACCAATGCTGGGTGAAATAGAAATTTTCATCTATTCTGGAATGAGTGTCAATTAGTTCAGAGCCATCTGAAAAACAGCTGGGCCAAAATAAAATTCTGGGAATTTTTCCTAACAAAATACAAAACACTTCCACTAAAGAAAATTTATGTGAAGATTGTTCTCATCCTGTTTCCTTTTATAATAGCTAAAAAATGCAAACAAAATATGGTTAAATATGTGCACTTCATGGAACATTTTGAAACAATTAAAGCTGTAATGAGCTCTGGCTGGTGTGGCTCAGTGGATTGAGCACCAGCCTGAGAACCAAAGGGTCATCAGTTCGATTCCCAGTCAGGGCACATGCCTGGGATGTGGACCAGGTCTCTAGTTTGGGGCGAGAGAGAGACAACCAGTTGATGTATCTCTCACACATAGATGTTTCTCTCACTCTCTTTCTCCCTTCCCATCTTTCTAAAAATAAATAAATAAAATATTTTTAAAAAATTATAATAAAAATTTGTAATAATAAGTAAAAATGTACTAATGTTGGACTTGTAACTTATTTGGACAAAAATACTTTTGTCTTTATATAAAAGTTCATTTCAAGAGAAAGAATAAACACATTCAGACCTCATCCCAGTCTAATTAAATCAGAAATGCAGAGGGTGGGGCCTGGACATCAGAATCTTTTTAAGTTTCCCCAGATGATGCTAACTGAAGCCAAGCCTGAGAGAGAACCTCTGGCTTTGGATTCAAATGAGACCTACCCATTCAGCTGTGGCCCAGTTCAACTTATCTGGATGGAGTTCTACATGAGGTACTAAATTTCCCTAGCCTTGTCCCTGCATGTGGGGACCAGTGGATCAGCTTGTGGCCCCAGTAGGAAGCTAATCATAAATTTGGGATTATGGCCAAATATCTTTACATCTAATCACAACCAGAGACAGGTACACTCATTAGGAAGTAGACGGTTAAATTAATCTAGGTAAGAGTCAGGGCTTAAACTGGGTCAGGACAGCAGTGGGAGGCATAGCAGAGGCAGATCCTACACAGCTGGGCACCTGGGCAAAGAAAGGAGGTTCCAGGGTTGTTACCAAGTCCTCAAATGTACAAGGCTGTGGGGGAAGGGATGCAGCCCTGCAGGGCCCCTGGTTGCCTGCCTGCAGGTGTCGACCTCCACAGTTTTAGTAGGGATTAAAGCAGAACACTTCGAAGGGTTGCAGCTAAGAGATTCTGGCAAAGGAGGCTTGCCTACAGGGCTCTTTACAAGAAGGTGTTACAGTCTGTTTGTTGTTGGGCCAAAGGAACAGATGAAAATTGAGTAAGAGAGAAAACTCAGAAAAGGCAGACAGCCAAAGGCAGACAACAGAATATAATAATCCCTCTATCACCCAACCTTCTGAGGCCCTCCGGGGAAGAGTGACATAGTGATGTGGCATGATTGGTGAGGCACCAAAGAGCCCCCTGCTCACAAATGTCTCTGCTGCCTGTAATTCCCCTATTAGGTTAATTCCACTGGGATTATTAAACCTTGCACATTCATTGTTATCCTCCTCTAAAATTTGGACTCCCGAAAGGAGTAGCAGCACTTAGATTCAGCAAAATGTAGTGGAATTAGTTTATGACCCATTCAGCCAAGCCTACTGCCTGCTCGGTGCGTGGTGCCGCACTGGGAGCTAGGTAGGACACAATGGGGAGAAGACCTTTGTCGAGATGCTAAGACTCAATTCAACTCAGAAGTATCTGCCAGACACCTGTCACCTGACAAGGAACTGGTGTGAGACAGGAGGAGCAGAGCACAGCCGCTCCCTCCAGGAGCTCTCAGCCTGGCTGGGGAATCCACGCACACACAAGACAGGTAGAAAAAGCCACTGCTGATGAAACAGCCAACACAATCAAGGGCCAGCGTGAAGAGTGGCACTAAATGCCTGCATGTCAAAGAGCTTTTTCAGACGCTCTTTGATTGAACCACACTAACGCTTTTCATTAGGATGCCTGGAAAAATAAGCTATTATAACCCCACTGTTTTCTGAATATTAATATGGGTGTGACCTCCAGGTTCTAAGGCCTCACCTTAGTTTCTGCCCTACACCATATAGCTCTGGCCAGCCTCTGCACTACTGAAAGGGAGGTATTCATTGAGTGTTTGTTTATAGGGTGCACAGGGGCCCACCCACCTTCTCTGCCTGTGCCCCCGACTCTGGCCCCTTGCCACGTCTTGGTGATGAACTGAGCGGCTTCACACTGACTGAACGCCCACAAGATACGCGGTTTCTGTTTATCACAGTCATGTTCACAAGATATCCTTAGGAGAAAAGCCGCACCAGCTGCTGGCTCCAGCTGTCCCTAGGGAGGGAGGGCTGTGACAGTCACCCAGCTGGAGTAAGGAAGCAAGGTTTAGGAACAGAGGAGCAGACATGGCTCGGAATTCAGCCATCGAGCGGGGCCAGACAGGGAGATATTGCCAAATCTTGAGGAACTGTGCCTTTTTATGAAACTGTCACTGGGAAATTATGTTATCCTGGAAGAACACTTCAGGCCAGTGATCCTTTCCCCAAAGGAAGAATGAGGAATGTAGACTAGTAACATAGTAACCAAATCCACATCTAACCTGGAAGAGGGGCAAACTCACTGGCCCCGTGGATGGGGAAAGGCTGGGGGCACATTAGAAACCAAATCTGGGAAATCAGGGAAGAAACGACAAAACACAACCTAAGGCCAGACACTGAGGGGGAAGAGCACAGAGTGGGGCACAAGATGAAGGCGGGAGTTCAAAACCAGGGGAGTTCATTGAGACTACAGACTGGCAAAATATTCTTCGCTTCTGGGGGGGTTGGCACTGACTAGGGGGAGGAAACTTTCTGGGAAGATGCAGAGAGGAGGGTCACACAGGTGCATCCATTTGTCAAAGGTCATTGAATTGTATACTTAGGATTTGTGCATTTCGATGTTTGAAAATTTTACCTTAACTATGAACAAATTGAACTCTCATTAGGTTTAGTTTTTGCAAGACTGTGGATTAGCAATTCTGAAACTGCAGTCTGTGTACTACTGAGCTTGAGGCAAATGGAAGCTGGATTCCTCACTGTTGGGAAAGGAAGTGACAAATGTGGAAGGAGTGTTTTTGCATTGGAGTTGGAGTTATCGGTGTAACTACCTATCCGTGTCTAATCCTAATCTCTCTCTGAACACACGTATACATTTCTGATGTACAGCGTTCTCTCTGTATTTATCGGCTTCCCTGTGTGTCTGTGTGTATTGTGAACTACTTCTGTCTGCTGAGATGCCTACACCAGTAGGAATGAGCATATTTAACGCCAAGATCTTGGTCTCTAAATGCCATTCCCCTCTAAAGGAACCGGGGGTCCTTGAGAAATGATTTATCCCAGGGCCTGGCCAGGGAAAGAAGGTGAGCCTGGAATATCTTATTTTCTGCCAAAAAATAAGAAAGTGTTTAAAAATCATGGGAATATGTTGAAAGAACTCAGAAGCCAGCCTGAAGGGGCTCCCACTGGCCAAGTTGAAGACAATTTGAGTATCAGAATAAATAATATTTGTAATGGATTAGACCCCATTGAATAAAATAATCCATATTAATATAAACAAAAACAAATAAATAAGTAGAGGTGAATGGAAACCTCTCGTTGCAGTAGAATGTCAACTAATACATATAAAAGCAGTGACTGAGGTAGGAAGTCATCAATGGATGCTAAAACTGATGGGTAAAGTTTGATAAGACAGCGATAATTACAGAGTTACAAAGTACGCTCCCAGAAACTAGTTATTAATTACAAAGGAAAAAACAACTTCACTTAAGTGGCAGACACCACTTCATCAACTCATCAAACCTAACATCACTGTATTGGTATAAAGCAATTTTGAATATCATGTGCCTCCCATTAAGAGGCTTGAAGAAGGACGCGCCTTCAGTTCTGCGCTGTTCCTACCAAAAATGCATAATCTGAATCTAATCATGCGAAAACATGAGGCAAACCCAAATTGAAATACTTTCTACAAAATAACCGTACGCTTTTAAAATGTCAGGGTCAAGAAATGCAAAGGAAGGCTGAAGAAATGTTCCAGAATAAATGAAAATAAATAGGCCTGACAACTGAATGTTGTGTATGATCAGGAGAAGGAAAAAAACAAAGTAAGAACATTTGGGGGCAATTGATGAAATACAGGAAGGTGCAAAAGTAGGTTTACAGTTATGAGTGTATGAAACAGTTTACTCTTGCATTGTTATTTATTAATTATTGTATTATTTTCCATAGAACCCCCCTTGTAGATAGTAGTATTTTATTGATATTTAATTCCCCCATTGTGTTAACTGTGCTGTGTAAGAGTACGGTCACCTCCCTCAAGGAGCTTTTGGAAAATGCACACTGGAGCATTTAGGGGCTAAGGAGCACCGCATCAGCTTACTCTTAAATGGGAATGAGAGAGAGAGAAAATGATGAAGCAAATAAGGCAAAGATGCAAATAAAAATGCAAAGAAATGGATCAAAGTTTGTAAAAGTTTCTTTTACTATTCTTGTAAATTTTCTGTAGAATGAAAATTATATCAAAATAAAAAGATCCTCCTTAAAACAAAACAAAGCAAATAACCCCACAGCTGTGGTCAGGAGCCAGGCAACAAACGCCAGGCTCACTGCAGCCCAGAGGCCTGTGCTTCCTGTGGGGGCCGAGCCAGCCCGCGGTGCGGCTGTTCCAGAGCCGCCGGAGAGGAGGCATAGTCACCCTGCAGGGCGAGCTTAGTTGGCCGAAACATGTATTATGAAAATTCTGTCAGTGTCAGATGATTCATAGCTAACTTGCAGCAAACAGAGAAGAATCTTTGGAAAATATGTGACCTGTGCTCAGATTTCATCTCTTTTCACAAAACTTATATTGTGTAATTCTTCTGTTTTTGTTATAGCCCATCAAGAAATAGAAATGTGTTTGCATTTTTGCAAGGATGGCTGGTTGTTTTTTTTTTATCTGGTAAGAGTTTAAGGTAAACATCAATAAAAAAAAGAGTTTAAGGTAAATCAAAGTTTTCCCATTTAGTAACAGTATAATTAAAAATATAATTTCTGTCCTGGCTGGTGTGGCTCAGTGGATTGATTGCCGGCCTGAAAACCAAAAGGTTGCTGGTTCGATTCCCTATCAGGGCACATGTCCGGTGTGTGTGTCAGGTCCCCAGTTGGGGGTGTGCGAGAGGCAACCAATAGATGTTTCTCTTGCACATCGATGGTTCTCTCCCTCTCTTCCTCCCTTCCTCTCTCTCTAAAAATAAATAAAATCTAAAAATAAATTTTTTAAATACCATTTCCTATGGAAAAATACAATAAAGATTTAATTTAAAAAATACCATTTCCCTAAGCAACTCCTTTCCAAAGAGAAGCATACTTTTACAAGCAAACGTCACTCACAAATATCTCTTCTGTGGTCGCCAGCCAGAGCTTGGCCCTTTGCCACAGCTCTAATGCACAGAGATCTTTTTTACTGTGCCATCTTTTTTTTTTTTTTTGCCAGAAATTCTGAAATACTCTGAATTGCTAATTATATGATTTTCTTAATAGGTCTTTCTTTTTCCAGCAAATTGAACCCCCCACAAATTAAAGACCATTGATTAAAAGTAATGTTAATTACTTTTCAGGTAACCCCTAGTAACCGTCTTTTTCTCAAAGTAAGAGGAAATCACTCTGCCACATCCCTTCAAAATTGACCCCCCCATGTAAGTTCTTCCTAACATCTAACTTACACCTCTTAGGTTGGGCCTTGGAAGGGCCAAGAGTAATTGCACTGTTAGGGAATAGAACAACCCAGAATTCCCCTTGTCTCTTCCTCTGCCTGCCTGTGGGGAGAGGTTTTAACTCCCATCCTGGCTCCTAGGGCAGTGCCCCAGCCTGGGCAGCACCTGGACAACCTCAGAGGTGGCACCGCCCCGGGAAGGCCTGGAAAACACCACTCATTATAGCTGGGCTGAGTCATTGGGGTGTGGAGGCTGTTGAGTCACATTCTTGCAACATAACAAGCAAACAGAGAACAGGGAGAGAGTCTGTGAAACTTTTTCAGGGCCAGGCTCACCCTTGCTCTCCAGCCCCAAGCACAGTCATCAGGCTTCCCGGAGTGCTGGTGGAAGATGCTGCTGGCCGGCCTGATGCCGCGCCTGCACCGGCCGCACTGCGCCTGCAAGCTGGTGAAGGACACGAAACGCTGGCCCCAAAACAACCTGGAGTTCATTCTCCTGCAGTTGGTTGAGGATTTTGGAGTCCTGGTTTCAGTGAAGAAATCTGTGATGGTAATCAACTATTTTCTTAAGAACTAGCTGAATATGCATCCCCTGAAAACAAGAAGTTGTTTAAAGAGGAGAAATTGCTGAGACAAAAAGGAAAATGAGAAAAGACCCAGACAAAGGCAGGTGACGTGACAATGAAATCTAGAGCTGTCACCTGCAGGTGGGGATGAAGAACAATGTCAAATGGGAGCTAAACCCTGAAATAGCTGCCAGCCACTTCCTCGAAAACCCGCTGTTGGGGGAGCCCCACAGGCATTCAAGTTCCCCGAAGAGCCCATCACTCGGTGGGGCAAGTTCGGTGTGAGTGCAGACACATGGGCTGGACACTCTGAGGGGGCCTCTATCGTCTGTGGTGAACTTTGAGAGGCCCAAGACCAAAAGATATAGGTATTGGTCAGCCCAGCAAGCTGCCAAGGAATGGCCCTCACCAGCCATTGTCTGGTAAACTGAATATTAATAGACCAAAACGGTCGAGTTCCTATTTCCTCCCCCTGCATTGGAACAAATGGAAGAAAGCTGGTCATTGTCTTTAGTACTTGGTTCATCCTCATCATCCCAAATGGACATTTATTGTATGTCTGAAGAAGAAATAAAAAGGTTGTGTTCTAAAACAAATAAACAGTCCTGGTTGGGTGGCTCAGTGGATTGAATGCCACCCTGTGAACCAAAGGGTTGCTGGTTCCATTCCCAGTCAGGGCCCAAGACTGGGCTGTGGGCCAGGTCGCCAGTAGGGGGCACACGAGAGGCAACCACACATTGATGTTTCTCTCCCTCTATTTCTCCCTCCCTTTCCTTCTGTATAACAATAAATAAATAAAATCTTTAAAAAAGCCATTTAAAACAAACAAAAACATAAACCCTTTTCCAAGGCCATTTCGAAAAAGCGTTCACCAGCTCTACAAGAGTGAAATAAAAGGTGAGCAGGCAGCCACAAACTCAGGCCAGTCCAAACTAAACAAGGTCAGGTTAGCCCACAGCTGACCCAAGAGAGCAAAGGAAGAGATCTCTTGAAAGGCAAATACTTTCTGGGGTCTGAAGGCCTAGAAAGGGCATGGAATACTAGTCATGAAAAAGGCTTAATATTGGGAAAAGACCTCTCATGGGGATCTCAGCAAATCTCTTACCAGCCTATGGTCTCCAGCTTTAACTATTATGGGTGTTGAACCCCTAGCTGGACAGAATTCACCAAAACAGAATGTAGTCTTTCATACCCCGAGGACCCAGGCAGAGAGGAGTGCTTTGAAACTGAAATCTCTTTCCATAATTGGTTCAGACCTCTGAAACTGGAAGATAAAAAACCCAGTTTATTAGGGATCAATAGAGTCTGAGAGGCAGGTTTGCCGGAACCTGAAGGTTCACTAGACAAGCAGAGGCAGGCCTGACTCGTTTTCCTCGTATCTCAGCACCATTTCTTTTAGGCAATGATCTGAAGTGGGACACCTGGCCTGGAGACTCACACTAAATGTTCATCCTTATGAGTAAATGCTTTTGATAGATCAAATGGTGGAAACTCACAAGCAGCAAAGAATGCCGAGCCTAACACACTGATGTGGCTAACACACTGGTGTAATTGGCCACACCTGTCTCCAGCGTGGACACCACCTCCACAAGAGGACATCTCGACTCTGGCTTTTAATAAGCTATGAGATGCTTATTTTCACTTTCTTGATCAAAGTATGGGGAAACGCTTTCTGACTTCTTAACTCTGATTATTTTTCTCCTGCTTCCTGAGCTGGCCTGGGGAGAAAGAGAAAAGGAAGGAGAATCCCAGGAAGACAAGAGAAGTTCCTCCTGTCCTTTGATGAATTCCTCTAGTGCTCCTGGGATGGTGGAGCCAGGGCCTGGAGTGACTGGTCTGCCCCACTCACATTCTGTCATTTTTCTCTCTAAAAGAAGGCTGACCAGTGCCTCCATTTGTGTTGAATGTTTCCGTCCAGGGCCTGTGGACGGTCTTGCAAATGTGTCATTGCCAGCATGGAAGGCCAGGTGTGGATGTGGATGATGAAATGCAAGTTCATCTTTTGCCTCTGGAGAATCGAGTCAAAGGCAGGACTTGCTGTGGGTAGCCACATCCTCTCCAAATCCAGTATATTCTACTGCATTATGGGAAACAGAAGAGATAAGAACGAACGTTTATAAGGATGCCAGGCACTTTAGTTATGTACTCACTCAACCTCCCAACAAGTTGGAGGCACATGGCCTTCTACCTACTTTACAGATGATGAACCTGGGGCTGTGTGTTTGATAAGGTACTAACTGCAGGACCTTAGGTAACTGGAGAGTTAAAATTTGAAGCCACACCGGTACATTCAGAGGCCTATGTGCTCTCCACGAAATCATGCATACCACTGGGCTATGGTCATCTATGGTCACTTTTGAAATCTTGCCTGAGTTTTCAGATTGCCAGGAGTGATTGTGAGGTTACTAATGATTTGAATTTCATCTTTTGAACATATTTGATTTGAATTTTATATTTCAAATTGACTTAAATTTTATATTTTAAATATATTTGCTTTGAACTTTATATTTTAAATATACTTAAATTTCATTGAAAAATTTGTTGAAAACTTTTTTAAACCTATAACTAAAAACACAAACATGCAGTTGTTAGCTGCCAAAATTATAACACGATGGAAACCAACGGCACATAAACCTTTGATGACAGACAGAGTTTTGAGCCAATTTTGGGATAAAACTTTTTGGACCCTCCCTCCTTTCCTTCTTCTTTCTCTCTCTCTTTCCTAACAGAAATTTGAAGTGTAAATTTACCTGTGTTAAAATGCAGAGTTCTTAAGTGGAGAGCCCGCAAATACACATACCTACATTATACTACAGTCCAGATAACCACCACCTGTATCCAGATAGACACAATGTCCAGCATTCCAGAAAGTTCCTTTGTGCCCCTTTCAAATCACTAGCACCCCTCCCCTCAATCCCTCGTCTGACTTGAGAACCATAGACTAGTCAATCACATGCCATTGATTAGGGCGGTGGAGGGTCTGCACCAGCCTCTGATGTCTGTTCCAAGAACGCAGCGCCAGGTCAACTGCCACCCAGGCTCAGAAGCGTGAATTTGGTCCTGCTCTTCCTGGGCCTCAGCGACCTTTCACAAATGCATGTGTAAGCTGCCACGTGGCTCTACCACTTATAACAAGCATTGTGTATTTCATGTCTGACTTTTGTACCCAGCACAAGAAATTCAATTGTCCTAACCATAAGTTGATCTGGAAATTTTTAAATGTTCTGGTGTCTGATGGGTACTGGACTTATCAGGATGATCATGTTGTAAGTTATGTAAATGTAGCCATTGTGTTGTACGCTTAAATTACTGTAATACTGTATGGCAACTATAATTAAAATATACAATTTAAAAAATGTGACATCTGTGAAAAATGCAACAAAATGTGGTACACTTATAAAAAATGACAAGACAAGCTTTTAAAAAATATTTGTTTACTCTTTGCAACTTAAATAATAGCTATAAGTAAATTAAATGTTGAGCTTGATATAAGATTGCAATGATTATGGTAGGGCACTCAAGAGTTGGGAAATTTTAGTTTAAGGTAAGAAGTGACAAGCCTAGCAAGTAATGTATATGTTAAAGCTTTTGTTTCAGAAACTACAGATAAGGCCCATCCTGAGTTCTGGGAAAACAGCTGACCTCCTGGGGCACTGCTAAAGGTTACCGCCTGGGGACAAGTGGAAGCATCCAGACCTTTGTGTTCCGGGGAGAGACAGATGACCACCGCCCCTGGGAACAGTTAACTGCCCAGGACAGGAATGTTGCAGCTTCTTTCACCTAATCCTCCCTGAATCTCAAAGCCCTTACCACACCTTGTTTATTCCCCATTATAAAAAGTCTGTCCAGGAAAGAGAGAGGAAGATGGTGTGTTAGGGTACAAACCCGCCATCTTCTCAGATCGCAGGCCATCTGAATAAAGCGCCCATAAAGATTCAATCGCTGTCATTGTTTATTGGGTTTGATAGTGACAGGCAGCCCGAACGCCGGTGTCTTTTCCTGTTTCAATTATACCTATATTAATTATTTCAAATTTTGGTATTCATCAAAATAGTAATTTTCCCTCATAGATTAACTTTATAAGAAATATTTGCTCAATAAATTTTAACTTAAAAGGGATACAATTAAAAAATATTTTAAAATTAGGATTGATACTAAGATTTGTCTCAAAATGTTTTATTACTAAAAAGTTTTCAATCCACATCCTAGGGCATGGTTTGTCTGTGCATAGAAACTTGATGGCCCCTGCCCTGACCAGTGTGGCTCCATTGGTTGGGTGTCCCGCTGCAAAGCGAAGGGGCGCTGGTTCTAACCCTGGTCAGGACACACGCCTGTATTGTGTGTTTGGTCCCTGGCCGGGGTGCATAGGAGAGGTAACGGGTCCATGTTTCTCTCCCTTCCTTCCCTTCTCTCTAAAAATAAATAAATAAAATCTTAAAAAAGAAAGAGAGGAACTTGATGGCCCTTCAAGTAGCTGGATTTTTCTCCTCTTGACATGCAGTTTATCTCAGACTCACACTCTTCTGGCCTGCCCTTACTCCTTTCCTATCCGATTTGTGGGCATAATGGAAACAAGTAGTTAACACACTCAACCACCTTCACCAGGAGACTGCTACCCGTGCCCTTCTTTACCAGCCTGATTGTGGGGTGTCACGCGTGTGTGCGTCTGTGTGTTATTAACTACATTGGGGGTTGTCATTCTAGTTCCCTGTAGGTGAAAAGTACTTCACTATTCTCAAAAGTCACGTCCTGAAATGAATCGGGGGAGTTGGGCGGGGTGGGGGCCGGCAGGGTGGAGTCATGGGCCTGAGGGCAGTGAGTCATCACACAGGCAGCGAGAGGGAGCACGGGGCTCCCGCCTGTGAGCTGGGGAAGCCTTGCTCAATCCCCACCCATCTCAGGTCAGTGAGCTGAGCTGGACTTCAGGCCTTTCTGACCTGAGGGCCAGAGGGGCCGGATGTGTAGGGTGGTGGTCCGCAGAGGCAATCGGAGGTACAGGTAGAAGGCAGACAGGTGCTGGGATGTTGTCTGGGGGCTATTCAGCAGCTGGAAAACGGAGGTTCAGAAAGTTGTGCGGACTCTGTGAAGTTGCACTGAGGATAGAACCAACCTAACACTTGGTTAGGTAACACTCACCGTAGGCACACTGGACGGGGCTCTGAACTGGACCGGGGAAATAGGCTGGGCTTACTAGGTGGGAAGTACAGGAGAGTGGGAGCAGAAGAGGCCACCCAGTGCAGGAGCCTGAGGTCCCGAGAGAAATCTCGTGCTCCCAACCTGGATTAGACTCCAGCAGTGGCTGAGTAGAAGGATAAAGAAGCAACCAAGAGGGTCAAACCAGAATGGAAACTCAGGAGGAGGCTCTGAAAGAGGCTGCACAGCTCAGTCAGGCGAGGAGAGCAACCCAATTCCACCACCGACCCACTCAAACTGGGGAGCGTGACTGTTCACGGAACCCTGCAGGCAGTGGATGTGTGGGAGGATGGTTTTCTAGATAAAACCTAGACCAAGTCCCATGAGAGCTTTTAAGAAGAAATTAGGGAAGAGGGACCACGAGATGCCTGGTCCCACTTGTGACATCACCAGCGACTTACTCTAAGTTTTGCTGTGGTTAACTGCACTCCCCTCACTTGCTACCTTTGTTATCTTCTATTTCTTAGTAGTTACCAGTACACAGCAGTGTTTATGGTGGTCAAGAAATTAGACTGCCTGGTTTCATACTCCAACTTTTCCACTTACTAGCTGTGTGAACTTGGCCAACTTATTAAATGTCACTGAGTTTCTATTTTTTTATCCCTCCATGAAGTTCAAATACTAATAGGACCAACTGATGGTGTAACCAGAACTAAATGAGATTATGCATGTAAAGCCCATGGCACAGGCTTCAATAACCACTTCCCATGGTGATGGTAAGGGTAGAGATAATAGTAGCAGTAACAGTAACGATGACAAAGCAGACAGTTGTGGTATACTTGTTCCAGAGATGGGAGAGCAGCAGAAAGTTGGGAAATGGTGCCCTATTGGCTTGGGGCCCAGGAGAATCTGAGAGGAAGAGCTTCCTACTGTGGTTAATCTCTGGGTGCCTGCTCATTCCAGGTTGGTCCCCACAAGCATGCCCACAGCTCTGGACATCCTCCCTCCCTTCAGGTCTCTGCATCAAAACCATCTCAGTCAATTCTTTTTCCTGCTGGTAGGTACCCTGACCAACCCAGTGCCTGACGGTGTTGTGGGTCTTTCCGTCAGTCTTTTGTGCTAGTCCTCAGACTGGCCACTTCTCCTGACTTCTCTTCTTGGCCATGGGTACCAGCATTCTCCCAGGCACCTGAGTGTGACTCTTATTTTTTTGTCTTTAAAGATTTTATTTATTTTTAGAGAGAGGGGCAGGGAGGGAGAAAGAGAGAGGAACATCAATGTACGAGAGACACATCGATTGGTTGCCTCCCACGGGCCCCCAGTCCCCAACCAGGGTCCAGGCCCGCAACCCAGGCATGTGAAAATGGTGGATCTGAGCAAGCCTGAGCCAACAGTGGACAGGCAGCTTAGCAGAGATGGTGCAGCCCGGTGCAAAGTTCCCAGAAAAGCCTTCCCGGGAGCAAGGTGTCTCTGAGGCCCCTGAGCCATGGGTGGGCAGTGTGGGATTCAGCGGGGAAATTTGGAGCATGAGTCCAATAGCAGTAACTACAGGAGCAGCGCACACCAAGGAGCCAGCCTTCCATGAGTCACATGGACCTCACCAAGGCCCCGTGAAGGCTGACGGTCTGTGTTAGGGTTTCCTGCTGGCAAGCCACCAACTTTTTTTTTCCAGCAAGCTCTGCAGATCAGCTTTCTCTGCTCATCATTTTGTGGGGCAGAAAATTTCCTGTGGTTCCCACAGTCACATATGCCAACTGACTGATGGTCGCTCAGGGGCCCAAATAAATCCAAGCTCCCGGGTGAAAGAATCCAAATGTTCAGCTTGTTTCAAGAGCTCACTCCTGATTTTTCATCAACTCCAGCTGGGCTGAGAGGTCATGAGGCACCAGCACGGCTGCCAGGAGCTACGCTGGTGAGGATGGCACGGAGGGGAATTCTGAGACACGTGGGCAGGACAAATGTCCAACAGATGTGTATCCTGTCACTTTTCTCCGTCGCCTCTCCCAGTGCTGCTCTTGCTGTTTTCTCTTTCCCGAGATCTTTCTGTGGCGCCCCCCTTCTCATAGGTCGCCACTCCAGTGTCGCCTCCTCGGGGAAATGGCCTGAGCACAATAGCTGCACCGCCAGTTGTCCTCCCCCTCCCCTTCGCCTTCTCTATTGGCTCCGGGCGGAACCGTCACTCTAAATCCCCGTGCCGAAGTCCTAATGCCCAGTGTCTCGGAATGTGGCTGCATTTGGAGATGAGGTAGTAAAAGAGGTAGTTAAGTTAAAATTAGGTTGTTAGAATGGGTCTGAATCCAATGTGACTGGTATTCTTATAAGAGGAGAAAATTTGGACAAAGACATGTACAGCGGGAAGACCACAGGAGGATACAAGGAGAAGGCAGCCATCTGCAAGCCAAGGAGAGAGGCCTTGGAAAAAATCAACTCTGCCAACACATTGATCAAACTTCCAGCCTCCAGAACTGGCAGAAAATACATTTCTGTTCCTTAAGTCTCTCGTTCTGTGGTACATTGTTACAGCAGCCCTAACAAACTAATACACTCTATGCCTCTCCCTCGGTTTGTTTTCTCAGAGGCAGTTTGCATAGTGGTTGAGTGCATGGACCCTGGACCTGGGCTCAATCAGCAGTACTGGCAGCAGCTGTGACAGGTCTGGTGGGTTATGCCAGGAGCTCTGTGGATGGAGAGAAGTGGCTGTAGTTGGAATGTGGGTTTTGGTGGGAGCTAATGCAGAAGGCAGGCCTGGGGTCAGACTTGAGGGACAGACAAGGATCGGCTGAGGCTGGACTGGAGAAGGGCCTTTCTACCTGCTGTGGCATCAGGGAGACCTTTTACTCCCTGGTCCTCTGGCTTCCCCATCCAAGGACAGGGAAGGGTCTCCTTTCTAAGTACCCTGGGAAGTTCTAGCTGCAGGACGGCAAGGAACCTTGTAAATCAGCATTTGGCATGTCACTACCACTGACCCCATTTCATTGGTTGACCAGGTTCTGATGAACCTGTTCATTTGAGTGCCGGAAGGGGTGGGTTTTGTGAAATGGGGGGTGCGTTAGGACTCCCATGGAACACCTGTGACAGGACAAGCACACGGGCAGGTAACTGGAAATAGGAACGGCAGACAGGCCCAATCATTTTGTTCTGGGTGTGGAAACTGCTCTGTCTTCAAAGCAGAAATCAAGTGCCCTCAACACCCGGCATCCGCTTCAGGCCCGCAGTCTGCCAGCCACATGCCCCACGTGTTTCCAACTCCGAATCCAGCTGTTGGCATCAGATAGGTCAAATGCCCCAATGCCTGACTCAACTTCTCCCTTGTCACCTGGGGTGCCGACACTCTGCGGACGCAGAGTTGCCGAACTTGACACCCGTTCCCCGGCGTGCCATTGTGAAACTGGCAAGATCTGTTTGTTTTCCCTTTCCTGGCCGTTCCTATATTCTGCTCTCTGTAAAGACTTACTTTTGTTTGTGCATCATAAGAGCTTCATCTTTTGTGAGACATTCTTTCCTTATCTGGCCCTGTCGTGCGAGCTCCTGGGTAGTTTCTCATCTCTTGTTCCAGGTTCACTGTATTTCCCATAGTTTCGTTCTCTCTTTATCCTTCGTTGCCAATTCTATTTTCCTATTTTGAAATTGGCTCTTCTCTCTACTCTACTTTTTTTTTTTCCTCCCATTTTCTACTCGCCCTTGAAAACCCTCTCTTTGCTCCCATCTTCATCTCCTACTCGCCCCTGGCTCGCTCTAAGTCAAATTCCCCTCGTCAGAAGCCCTCTGGACCTGCTGACATGCCACCAGCTACCTCACACTTCCTCTTCCCCTTCCTGGAGAGATAACTCCCCTAGAGTCTTGGGGTTTTATCAGGGTCCCCAAATCTCTGTATTATTAGAAATCAGCCAACCTATTGCTCGAGGCCTAAAACTGGCCGTGTCCTTTATTTTAAATAGCACAGCGATCCATATATAACAGTTACTCAATGACATTTTTATCACTTTTATTAGATTGCTTTTTACATTTATCTTGGAAGAGTTTATATAGGCTTTGGGTTGGGTACTAATGAGCCATTTACCACATGGGTACAAATTTATATTCCCACGCACACCCTGATCACAGCAAAATTCTCTGTTGGCCTTAAGGGGCTTGAAGCTGGCACCAGAGGGTACATGGGGATGTGCAAGGAAGGGAGTGAAGCCAAAAAGATGTCTGATCACATTGTTAGGTGTAAGTGAGCCCAGGTGTAAGCGAATAAGAGCGTGAGCTTTATCTATCCCCGAGATCACCAAAGATTACCAGAAAGAGAGATCAGAGGGTGACTCACCCCTTGTCTTCATGACAGCCCATTGGCCGTCCCTTTTTCCTATTTACCAGCAGCTAACCCTCTGAGGGCAGTGGTACCACACCTATGTGTGTGGCCTCAGGACTCGAGGTCTTAGGATTTACAGCATTCTCTTAAGAGACAAAGGACATGCCTGTGGGTAAGTCCTGTTAATCACACATAGGTTAGTCATTTCTTGTGGATGATCCATTCAAGTAAATTGTTTGCTAGGTTTCCTCTTCAGAAAAGAAGTTATGTTTACATAATCAATCCCCAGCCACACGCATGGTGACTTCTAGGCAAGGACAGTACCAGTCCATGAGGCACTTTCCAGTGTGTCCTAGAGGATGCCCAGATGCCCTCTCAATCCCTTCAAGTGAGTCCTTCATGTGTACTTCCCCCCTCTGACGGGAAGCGGGGTGACATAATGTATCTTTCAACAGTTTGTTAATTACTTGGTTATTTTAAGGAGTACAGGCATTATTTAGGAACCAGGCAATACCTGGTTTTCTCCCTAGTTTATGTAAGCCAGTTCCTGCAAGAATTCTTTGCTCAGTGCTTTTCTAGACGGGTTGTAAAAGTCAGGAATTCTAGCTTCTGTTCCTAGATATAGGTGATGAGCTTAGATAAGTAAATCACTTTCATGACAGTAAAAATGAGATGATAATACTTATCTATTTATTCTAGTGAAAAAAATTGACGCAGTTCAAAGAAGAGTATACATAATTTAACTTTCTTGTGCAAAATGTATTAAATAGGTGGCTGATAATTGCATCATAATAAAGTTGCTATTTATCCCAAGTAAGTGGTGAATCTTGAGTCAGTTCCCTGGACAATAGACATTAAAATTTTTCTTTGGCCCTAGCCTGGTATCTCAGTTCGTTGGAGCATCGTCCTGATACACCAACGTTGCTGGTTTGATTCTCTGGTCAGGGCACAAGCAAGAAGCATCCAATGAATGCATTAACAAATGGAACAACAAATAGATGTTTCCCTTTCTCTCTCTCTCTCAAAATCAATCATAAGTAAAATTTAAAAAATTATTTTTATTTTTATTATTTTTTAATTATATAGGGTCTGGCAGAAGTAACACCATTGAGTGTGGTTGGTATGGTACCTGAATGTCTCACAAGAGACGGACAGCAATTTGCGTATTTCACCTAAAATGTCATATGGTGTGCTTGAGTGTGACATTGTTATGTTACAGAATTACATGCTTATGATATTGTAATAAAAGATTTTTATGCAATAAAAAAGAGCATTATTTGTGCTGGACCCTGTATTTTATCGATTATGCTATTACAGTTGTCCTAATTTTTTTCCCCTTTACCCCCCTCTACCCAGCACCCCCCAGTCTCTCAGACAATCCCCACACCATTGTTCATGTCCATGGGTCATGCATATAAGATCTTTGGCTACTCCATTTCCTATACTGTACTTTACATCCCCATGGCTATTCTGTAACTACCTGTTTGTACTTCTTAATCCCCTCACCTCTTCACCCACTCCCACACACACCCCTCTCATCTGGCAACCATAAAAATGCTCTCTGTATCCATGATTCTGTCTCTGTTCTTGTTTGCTTAGTTTGTTTTTTAGATTCAATCATTGATAGATTTGTATTTTTTTTGCCATTTTATTGTTCATAGTTTTGACTTTCTTTTTTTTCTTAAGTAAGTTCCTTTAACATTTCATACGTAATGGTTTGGTAATAATGAACTTTAGATTTTTTCTTGTCTGGGAAGCTCTTTATCTGTCCTTCAATTCTAAATGATAGCTTTGCTGGGTAGAGAAGTCTTAACTGCAGGTTCCTGCTTTTCATGACTTTGAATATTTCTTGCCAGTCCCTTCTGGCCTGCAAAGTCTCTTTGGAGAAATCAGCTGACAGTCTTATGGGAACTCCCCTGTAGGTAACTAACTGCTTTTCTCTTGCTACTTTTAAGATTCTCTCTTGATCTTTAACCTTTGACATTTTAATTATGATGTGTCTTGGAGTGGGCCTCTTTGCAGCCATCTTGTTTGGGATTCTCTGTGCTTCCTGGACTTGAATGTCTATTTCCTTCAGCAAATTAGGGAAGTTTTCTCCCATTATTTTTTCAAATACAGTTCCAATTTCTTGCTCTTTCTCTTCTCCTTCTGGCAACCTCTGATGTGAATGTTGGAACACTTGAAGTTGTCCCAGAGGCTACTTATACTACCTTCATTTTTTGGATTCTTTTTCCTTCTTACTGTTCTATGTGGTTGTTTTTGGTTCCTAATGTTCCAAATCATTGATTTGAATATCAGCTTCATCCATTCTATTGTTGTTTCCCTGTAAATTGTTCTTTATTTCAATTAGTGTATCCTTCGTTTCTGACTATCTTTTTTTATGCTGTTGAGGTCCTCACTAAATTCCTTGAGCATCCTTATACAAGTGTTTTGAACTCTGCATCTGATAGATTGCTTATCTCCATTTCATTTAAGTCTTTTTTCCAGAGTTTTGATCTGTTCTTTCATTTGGGCCATGTTTCTTTGTCTCTTCATTTTGATAGACTCCCTGTGTTTGTTTCTATGTATTAAGGAGAGCTGCTTTGACTCCATGTCTTGGTAGTGTGGCCTAATGTAGTAGGTGTCCTGTAGGGTTCAGTGTCACAGCCTACCTTTTCACCCAAGCTGGGTACTCAAGGCACTCCCTTTCTGTGGGCTGAGGACACCCTCTTCTTGCAGTTCAGCCTTGGTTGCTGTTGGCAGATCAATGAGAAGAATTTACCCAGGCCAGTCAGCTGCAAGGACTGGTTGTGACCACTTACCACCACTCTCTGCCCTCCATGGAGAATCAACTATGCAGGGCAGGTTGGTGGTACTCTGATACGGTCTGTAGCTGTCCACTGGGTATACTTGCCCTGGAGTTTCCCATGTGGTGCAGGCCAAGCTCAGCCCCCACCTGTGTTTTGCCTGGGGCCACCCTGCCTGATCTATAAAGTAATCTGAGATGGTTGCTCTGTGTACTGGGTTTGGAGATTCCCAGGTGAAGCCAAGCTGTGAATCTAGGCTCTCTGATGCTAGTGCTGGGCCTGGGGCTCACTGAGGCCAGCTGTTGCTTGTTTGATAGGATTTAGGAAGTTGTACAGCAGGAGCCAAGACCAGCCATTCATATGGAAAAGCAGCTTGGGTGTGTCTGCTAGTTGGGTGAGGCAGAGCCTCTGGGATCTCCAAGGCAGGTCAAACAGTGTTAGCCAGGTTGATGGAGTCTCAGATATGGCACCAGCCTACCCGCTCTGTGGGTAGAGGGCTCAGCAAAGGGACAATGGCCTCTGTTTGCCCAGACTGTAGACACTTCAGTCCCTCCTTGTATACCACTGGTAACTTTGAAGCTGCTATTGTGGTGCTCAAGCTCAGAGGGAGTGAGTCTGAGTAGTGAGTCTATGTGTGGGTTCTTTAAGAGGAACTGCTTGGGGCTCTAGACGTTTGGTCCACCAACTCAGTTCCCACTGGTTTTTGCAGCCCAAAGCTGTGGGGACTTATCTTTCTGGCACTGGCACCCTGGGCTAGAGGGCCTGGTGTGGGTCTGGCACTTCTCGCTCCCAAGATATCCCTCCCAAATTTTTATCCACCATGTGTGGGTGTGGGACCAGCCCTTTCTGCATCTGCACCCTTCCTACCAGTGTGGGTGGATGTGGTTTCTTTAATTCCATAGTTGTCAGATTTCCATTCAATTTGATTTCTGATGGTTCTGAGTGATAGTTCTATATTTTAGTTGTAATTTTGATGTGGTTCTAAAATTTTTTTCTCTGTATTTTATAAACATAGTAGTAACCCATTCATTGAATTCTTTACTGTTAATTTCTTAAATCATTTTTAAGGGGCATTATGTAGTTATCTAGAAAGAAAAGTATTGAAAATGATAAAATGAAACAGCCACAGGATTTTTCTCCAGTTCCCACACTATATGAATTTATTTATTTAGCAAATATTGAATGCCTACCATGCACCACTTGTATCCATCAGAGAATAACACAGCAAAGAACTTTGGTCAGAAAGGGGAGTGGAAGAAAGGTGGGGGGAACCAACAATACATAGTGACATAAGAAATAAGTAATGTTTATACCATGATGAAAATTGATAAATGCTAGCTCAACAGCATGAGGAACTGGGGAAGGTTGGACCTGCAATTTTAAACAGCGTGGTAACAGCGTATACTCATGGAGAAGGTGACATTTGAGCAAAGACTTGAAAGAGATGAGAAAATATGAGGCCTGTCCAGAAAGTATCCATCCATGTAATATTGAAAAAGAGACATTTCTTGCAAAAGATACAAGATACAAGAAACACTGTACACAGGATAATGACGTCTCAGTCCCCTTCAATGCAGGCACCTCGGGCGGGACCTCACAGAGTTCTCCCAATCACCACAGCTGCCCTGTCATATTTTCCTGAATCTCAATGACGGTCTGAAATTTCTTCCCTTTCAAAGGTGGTTTTAGTTTGGGGAAAAGCCAGAAGTCACAGGGTGGCAAATCTGGGCTGTAGGGAACCCCCATACAAGGAAGAGTCAGAGACCCCACATGCACGAGATTCAGAGATAGAAGGGGGATTGAGGTATGTAAGATATTCTGAGCTTAGGGAGGAGCTTTTCTGCTCTGTTTTCTTCTATGTATTTTGTGTTTTCAGGTTGTACATTAAAGTCTTTAATTCATTTCAAGTTAATTGCCTAAACTTTAAAAAAAAATCCATCTTGGGCATTCTTAATCATTTCACTCAGCTATTCCCCAGTTAAATG
Organism: Desmodus rotundus; assembly: GCF_022682495.2. Classification (NCBI taxonomy): domain Eukaryota; kingdom Metazoa; phylum Chordata; class Mammalia; order Chiroptera; family Phyllostomidae; genus Desmodus; species Desmodus rotundus. The sequence goes on from NC_071393.1 coordinate 102,015,958, forward strand.
TTCCCCAAAACTAAATACAATCTCTCTTGCAAGCATGGATGTTTGATGTAACGACCTTTTCTAGAGGGGTAGCTGTGTCCTATCCCTGCTTTTACCAAAAGTACTTTTGTATTTAATTGTTCCCTCCTTCATCAGGACTCTCCCCAATCTCTGGGAAAACAGATTTTCTAGGAAGTGATTCATTATTTCATTCATTCGTTCATGAAGCAAATATTTCCTGAGAACCTACTACCTACCACACTGGGTAGATGCTGAGGATTCAGTGAGGAGCAGAACAATTTTGCTCTCAGACTGGAGGTGTGTGCCCCATCACAGCCCCAGAAGCCAGGAACACGGGAGTGACTCACACGGGGCGTCTCAAAAACTGGGTCCCTTCCCGCAAGTCACTGTGCACTTCTTGGGAAGGCTTTGATGCTGAGAGAAGGGTTAAGTTAAGTAAATGCAGAAGGGACGAGAGTGCCTGCAATTCCGGCAGAAAATAAGTAAACATCGTTAAAGCTAGCAAGCAAGCAAGCAAGCAAGCAAGCAACACTCCCTAAAGAAGCACAAGCTGCAAGCTTCGCAGGCTCTCCCTCTCGCCGTCTCAGGTGAAGATAGTGAACAAGGCCACCTCCAGGCGCCAGGGGCTGTGGAAGGGGCCGCCCTTGCTCCAGCCCGGGCTGGGTCTCGCGCAGCTGTTCTCCGGGAGGGAGGGGCGGGGTGGGCGGGGGTGGCGGCCACGCCCTGGCAGAGGCGGGGCGGGCGGGACCCGGCGTATTTGAGACGCGGACCTGCTGCGCCTTCACCGACAAAACCACCCCGCCAGCAGCCACACCCGAGCGAGCGAGCGAGCGCCCAGGCGTGTGGTGAGTGTCCCCGGTGCCCGGGACCGGGGGACCGGCCCCGGCCCGCGGGCGGCTCGGCCCGGAGGGGAGAGGGCGCTGGCGCGCCACCCCGCGCGCGGCCCCCTGGGGAGAGCTCGGGAGGGGGCTCGGCTTCCGCGGGCCCTGACAGCTGCAGAGCCCCGAGGGGAGTGGTGGGCACCCTCTGGACAAGGGTCCATAGTCTTTGACCCCTCGAGAGGTCGGACTCGGGGGGAGTTAGCAGCGTCTCATTAAACTCACGTCCATGCCTCCTCGGGGCGGACGGGTGTGTCCGCGGACCCCGGGCGTGGGCACAGGACACCCTCTGCGGCTGCCGGGAGGCTGAGCCACGCGTCCCGCCCTTCTGCCGCTGGGCCACTTCGAAATCAGCGGGGTCTGCCTGCGAGAGGGTAGTGGAGGGGCGCGCCCAAGCTTGGTCTCAGGAACCAGGTCCCCTACTCCAGCACACAGGGCGTACTGCCCAGGGACTCTCAGGGGCGGCGCCTGGGACCCCTGACTTGGCTGCCCCGCTACTTGATCTTGTTCTGGGGGGCGAATGAGTTCGTCTATCAACCCCAGCAGCGTCAGGGGTACAGCTGCTCTCTGGATGCTGATCCCACAGAAAAATGTTCGGGTCCCAAGGCCTGAGTGGTCATGTGCCCGGCTTGGCAAAGACCGAAAACCTTCAGCTTTTGCAAATCAGCGACTCATCCCTGATCAGACTGGCTAATGTGTGCAGTAACGATGTCAGATCTGTGCTGAGGATGGAGGTTGGGGGGTGAAGGTGGCAAAATGTTGGTCCGAGTGTGCAGAGCCCTAGCTGAAATTGAAGTTGGGGTGTGCGTGTGTGTCAAAAACATGTTTGAGGATTATTCTGAATTCTCAGCTATGCAGATAAAAACGCTGAAATGCATCCACGTTAAGGATTAGATGCTCAGTACCAGGGAATAAGGGACAGACAAGCTGAGGCTGTTACTTGGATTTCAGGCCAGCCCCTTAAAGTCGGTCATTCCCGTTCCAGATACCGTGGAAAATCTGTAAGGTGACTCCTGGGAGTTGGGTTGCTGCTGGACAACGAGGATTCTCGGAACTCAGGGACCCAGCCCATTTCCAGTATTCTGGGAAAGAAATGGAAAGCAGGCTCAGTTAATTCTGAAAAAATTTAAAAAATGATAGCAATAAAAATTGACCACTTGGGCACAGAGCTTAAGAAAAAATTTTCACCAACTTCCAAAACTCTGACTCATTTGCCTCAAGTTTATAGCATGTATCTTTCATACTAGCAAATTGTTTCCATAAAAGTTAAAATTTAGTAATAAAAATGTATTTTGCCACCATGGTCTGCTTTTCAGACATTGACTTTGAAGCCCTAGAGTAGAGTTTCTCGTTCCTTTGTGGTTGTGCTTCATCCTTGATCTTCGGGAGGCTGGAGCTGCTTTTTGAATCCGTGATGTTGGGGGAGGGGTCACACCTAGAATCAGCACTCACTCCATATTCTGGGGAGAAATTTGACGATGGTCCCTGAATGACTGAGAGATTCATGGTAACTGATCCAAAACTTAGCCTCTCTCTCCTGTGATGGTTTGGGATAGACTCCCACTGAGGACAGCGAGGTAACATCCCATCTGGTGCCCGAACTGGTTCTTCTCATTAAATTCTGAGTGGTAAGCCTGCGGGGATAGAGCTTGCTGTAGGCTTACAGTTTGCTGCCAAGTATCACATGTTCTCTCTTGACCGATGTTCAGCTTTTCCATAGAGGAAAAAAATCAGTAACTGAGAGGCACGAAGTAACTTTACCTTCCCTGATGCAGAAGATCTATGATGAGAAAGAAATCCTGCTAAAGGACCAGATTCCTTCATTCCAACTCCTTCTCACTGATTTGGCTTTGGAAAGTGGGCTTTCCCCTAGTCCTACTCAGTGTCTGAGCGAGGGCAGGAAGTAGACGGCCTCCCCCCGCCCGCCGGTGTTTTTTGAAGAGGAGTGTGGGCAGGGCCTGGGGGTTCTCAGGAAATCCTTCAGGATCTACTTCCCTTATGGCTTGTGTAAAGGTCTGGGCTCTTGGTGAGCAGAAATTTCAGAGGTGCTCCTGGGAGCCCCAGCTACTGGATTAATTGCTAGGTGATCCTAGAATAACATAGTGGTGTGGATACGGCTCTTTATTAAAGGGTAAAGCTACAATTAACAGATGATTAAAATGGTCAACCTTCAGACTCACGTTTAAATTCCTTATTCCAAAGCAAACTGAACTACTCCTGTAGGTTTTTCCAAATGGGAAGAGCCAGGTAGTATTGCCTGTATCTTCTTGTTTGTCTTCAATGTAATTTTTCTTTTCCGATTCTGGAATGCCAGGGTGGAGTTCACATAGGTATGGATTCTGTAGTGTGGAAGGGTTTTTCACATCTGATTGTCTCTATGTAAACTATCATCTTTAAAAAAAAGATAAATAAATAAATAAATACATTTCCCAGGCAAACAGGAAGATATTTATCTAAATAGATGTTTATTGTTGTTATTTTTATGTTGTGTGGGTGTGGCTTTTTTTTTTTTTACAGTTCTAAAGTTGCTAACCTTGATTTCAAAAGAACATTGGTTATAACCCTTTTCATAAAAGAGATCTGATGGTTAGGAGTTGGCAGAATCAAAACAACGCATATTTGGAAAAGTACACATTATTGGTTTAAATGTGTTTATAATTAGCTGTGCAAAGTGGCATTCTTGTGTTCAATATCGTTGTACACTGAGTCACCCAGCTAGTTTTCTGACAAAAACATGATCTCTTTTTAAATTTGTTTACAATTTCAGCGTGTTCTGTAGATCTGAATGAATAAGCTAGATCATTTCTAAATGAAGTACCTAACACTTTCAAAGGATTATATATTAACATTTCAAAATATGAGGTTCTGTATTTGTGTAGAATTAGCCTGAGTTTGGAATCAGGTTGCTTGGACCCTGGTCCTTGGGCTGATAATGACAGAAGGACTTAGGGCCACAAGTTACCTCTCTGAGCCTCAGTTTCCTCACCTCTAAAGGGGGGAGATGAACTTTTCCCCATCAGCCTCATAAGATTATTATCAGAATCAACACAGTGTGTGCCAGTGCTTTGTAAACTGCAAAGCACCACTCAAACGCAGGGTGTAATTATTCTGATGAGCTTGTCTAGTGTGTCACAACACAGTGCAAACTGTCGTCCCAGGCATGATGTAAAACACAGTGCAGGTAAAGTGAAATCTGCTGTTACTCAAACTGTTTTGGTTGTGTTGGAAAATAAACTGAAAGTGCTGGGGCAGAGACTTTGAAAAGAATGAATGTTAAATTTTGGAAATACTGTCTTTATGTGAGTTTCTGGTTGTAATCAGCCTTTAAACCCATCTAGGTTTGATTGGAGTTATGATAATAAACACTTTATGAGGCCAACGGCAGAGATTTAGCTAGTTTTAACAATTGAAGCTACCTTTGTTTTTTATGTGTACGTACATGCATGTAAAAATACACATGCTCATTAGCCTAGACCAGTGGTTCTTGGCCAGGCAGATCTTGCCTTTTCCCCACTCCCCCTAGTGATACTTGACAGCTTCTGAAGACACTTTTGATTGTCACAATTGATGAGGGGTGGGGGTGCCACTGGCTGTGTATTGAAGGCAGGGATGCTGCTAAACATCCTACAATGCACAGGATAGCCCCCCAAAACAAAGTATCTGACCTGAAATGTCAATGGTGCTGAGGTTGGGAATAAGCCCCTACAGAATAAGAATATTTAAAAGAAGTGAAAACACATCTACATTTGCTTCTGAGCCTTTGGTATGTTGTCTGGGAGAGGAAGAAGGGTTTATGTAATCAAAGGAACTGAGCTCTCTGCCTACCATGAAGTTCAAGATTGTTTTCTACTAGTATCCAAAATGAGAGAGGCTTTATTTTCTTGACTTAAGATGTGTCCTTTCTTTTCCTTTTCTGTGACAACTTTTCTCTCAAGCTCCTCCTGTGGGAGCAGCACAGTCTTCTAGGCAGTGCCAGCCTTTTGGAGAAGGAAGCACAGGCAGAAGAGCGTCCAACTTTGGCTTTAAAACATCAGCTACTAGAGGAAATACAGTGACTGTAAACCCTGGGAGAGTCACTGTGACTTCCCAGCCAAATTGCCCTCAGTTTCCCACCTCGGAAGATGGCCACGGTGATAACCTGTTTCCAAATATGTTTGGGAATGCCCAGGTTAAAAGAGGTGTGCTAAATAAATAAATAAATAAATAAATAAACGTATCTGTGTGTGTGAATGAAGTGCACAAGAAGTTCTAGGAGTTCTATCTGTTTGAGTTTTTACCAAAAAATCTAATATTTGACATAGTTTGGACCTATCAAGTCGTCACCATTGGTCAGATCTCTTGGGGCAATGTCATTTATTAAAATAATTGAGTAAATATCACAAGTGGGCCACTCAAGGAAAATGAGATGCTGATCATTTAAGGTCCAGGTAATCCTGAGCTGAGAAAACTCACCCAGGCCTCTGCAGCAGTGGCATGCTGTCCTCCTGCTGTCCTCTCTGCCTCCCCTCCTCGCCTCCTCCCCTCGGTGCTGGGGTGGCTGTCTGGGAGGGGCTATCAAACACCCTGGGCAGTCAGGGGGAGGAGCCAGGAAAGCAGGAATGATGTCTCCAGGCCATCCCTTGAGGCAGCTTTTGGCAAGGAAATCCCTCTTTGCCCTACCCCGAAATATTTTCCTCCATATTGCCTAACTTTTTTTTTAACTTTGTTTTGTTATACTGCCAAAGATTTCCTTTGGAATAACAAGTATCTTTTTAAAAAGCAAGCACTTCGTGCCTGCCTTTCTTCTTCATTGCTCCACATCCTCTCCTTCCAGGCTTAGTAGCTCAAACCACGCCGCCCCTCTTAGAATTGCTCTGGTTGTGACTTCCCACTGCACAGTCTGGCCCACAGCTGGCCCGTGGACCCTTTGACCACCCAGATCTTGGCCTATCCATCTTTACACCCAGAATGTGCTTGTGCAGAGGAGGCGTAAATGTGTGCAAATGAAGGAATAAGTAATCGGCAACAACTACGTCTGAGGGGCACTGCCCTTCAGGTCTCAAGAGGAATCTATAAACTCTGCTTTCCCACTAAAAACCAGAGGAGGCCATGAGATGTCAGTGAGAATGGGGTGGGGGAGGAGTGTGGGTGGTGTCAATATGCAGAACCCTTTGTAAGAGGTGGGGGGGGGGGGAAGAGCACAGGAAGGAAGGGAAGGAGGACGGAAGGTAGACCAGGAATGTACCTGTGTTATCCAGGAAAGGGGCAGAACATTTTCTTCAATCTTCTCTCTCCTGCATTGTATGGCCTGTTATTCCCAGGACTCGGAACACAGACTAGTGTGTTAGGGTTTCAAGTTATGGGTTCAGTAGGGTTTGGTAATCCAGCTGGAGGGCATCTCCCCCCTTTGATGAGATATTTTTGTGGTTCCATGCTATTGATTTGAACGTATTTTGGAAATAGACATATTTGGCTTGTACTAGAAGAATGCCTATCAATTGACTAGAACTACACAGTAAACTATTTGTTAAATTTAAATGGGAACTCATGAAATCTTTTCAGATTAACTCATAACCTATCATCTTTTTTTTCTCCTCTCAGGAAAATGGCGGACAGTTTTTCGGTAAGTGTTTTATGTCTGTTTTCTTACACTCTGAGTTTATGTAGGTGGAGAGTTTTGTTTTTAACACTAGACTTTCTCTTCTAACTCTCAGACCATGTGTGCTCTGGCCTCACCTGTCCAATGAGGGCTTGTGGGCCAGAGTCTTGTTTTTCCAGCAACAGATTTGGAAAGAAAGCCAGGTAGAGAGAGGCCTGGCACTCGATTCCTTTACCAAAAGGCCTGGGACAGAAGCGGGGGGATTCTGTGGGCCAGGAGCTGAGAAATGAGCTGAGCAATGGGAAATGTGGTACAGCCTGAGCCTCCTGATTTTTGTGATTGTTTTTCTCAGGTCAGTTAGAAAAAATGTGCTTTTACATAGGGGATGGATAGCTCTGAGTTTAGCAAAGTATGAAAATGCAAGCCTCCACAATATGAGGTGATAGGAGACATACTGATAAAGCATGCATAATCCCAAAGTCTAATTTCAGCCTTTGGAACACAAAACTATTTAATAGATGGAAAGAATTTATTGATATAAATTTCGCACCTTCCCCATAATGCCTCTACTTCTTAGATCTTGTATTCCTGGTTTCCTGTTTGTGAATGTTTGTCATCCATGAATTGTTTATATCTTTCTTTCCAGCTTAATGATGCCCTCTCTGGGTCTGGGAACCCCAACCCTCAAGGATGGCCTAGTCAATGGGGAAACCAGCCTGCTGGGGCAGGAGGCTATCCAGGGGCATCCTATCCTGGGGCCTACCCTGGACAGGCACCTCCTGGTGGTGCCTACCCTGGACAGGCACCTCCTGGTGGCACCTACCCTGGACAGGCACCACCTGGCGCCTACCCTGGACAGGCACCACCTGGCGGCACCTACCCTGGACTGGCACCTCCTGGCGCCTACCCTGGTTTTACAGCACCTGCTTATCCTGGACCAACTGCACCAGGAGCCTACCCCGGACAACCAAGTGGGCCTGGGGCCTACCCTGGTGCCGGCCCCACTGGTGTCCCTGCGGGACCACTGGTAAGATTGCATTAGTCATTTCATGTACTTGACTGTGACCAGGACAGAGCTAAGGAAGAACACAGCAATTTTCTGGGGCTGTAGTGCCATCACTTCGCAGTGCTCTGGCTGGGAGCTTGTTCTGGGCACTGACCTGCAAAGGGCCTCAGGGAGAACTGAAGCTTTAACCTTACTGCTCAGAGCAGCTTTTCAAAGACCAGACACGACGTGTGTTGGTCCAACAGAAAAAATAGTTATTGAGCTTAGTATGTGTAGTGTTGGCATAAAGAGACACTAACCCATGATTTGAAGCCATCTGTAAAGCAGCTTTACTATAAATCATGTTAAAAGCATAGTAATGGGGGAAAGTTTTTGTTATTAATAAACACTGAGTAAATAACATGCCAGTAATGTGCTTCTACATGGATGTTCTCATTTGACCCCACAACCACCCTGCAAGGTATTCCCATTTTACACATGAGGAAGTGCGGCAAGAGAGTCATACAGGTTGCTCACGATCATAGGGAGAACATGCAGGGGAACCAAGGTAATCTAGTTTCGAAAAACCTTACAAAGATAATTCTGTAATGTAAGGATTGAATTTTCATTTATATTAAAACACATTTTAGTGAATACATTCTACGTGCGAAACCTTAACGCTGCAGGGCTCAGACACAGGCCCTTCCCTTCGGGACTTTTGGTCTGGCTGGGAAATAGCAGCTCTGAGGAAAGAGTTCAGTAGCAGCTTAGGATCAGACCTGTTCAGGACCACATAGAAGGTGGCACAGGTAGCATCTGACCTGCTTTTAGGTCGGCTTGGAGGAAAGCGCCCAGAAAGTGTTGGGGGTGTGGGTAGCATTGGGCAGGGCCTAGCCCACAGACGGTTAGTCCACGGCAGGTAGAGGGGGACATGGAGGCAGATGGGAGAGAGAGTGCAGAGAGAACAGAGGGTCAGCCCAAACAGGGAACTCAGGAAGGGGACAGATGGGGGGAGGGGGCAGGAGAAACAATTCCAGTTCGCACTTGTTGAATTTGCAGCATTGAGCAAATCCAGAAGGAGGAATTATGGGACTGGTACCATGGGCTAGAGATAAAAGACTTTGATGGTAGTTGAACCCAGGGGGGGCATTATAGAGGGAAAAAAAGAGGAGGCCAGTGATGGGACTTTGAGAATACTTACAGTACCTCGAACATAAATATCTGAGGAGTGAACTAGGAAATGTATTAACTGGAAGGTGTTCGTTTCACAAATATTGAGTATCTGCTCCAGACTAAGTACTCTGCTGATGCTGTGAGTAGGATACATGAGAACCCGGAAGCCCAAGAATGTGACATGATGAAGTACGACGTTTTGTGACAAGGGTCCTAAGAGTGACACAAAAATGTTAATGTTGATTGTAAGGTCTACCTTAAGCCCTTTCAAAATATAGTTTTAAGTGAATGAGTTAGAGATTGGGATGGCCCTAGTAATAAGAGCTACAATGCTCCAAAAAGGATTGTGTTCTGTCTTTGGCACCAATTAACTGATGGCTTGATTCTTGATTCTTAGTTTTACATGTAAGTTACCTTATCTCTTCAGGCCCTTGGCACAGTGGCCTGGGAGTCCAGACAGATGGCTTATATTCGGGTTATGTGTTATTCACACATATTAATAGCAGCTGAACTTCAGCAACATACTTTTCTTTCTTTCTCCAAGAAAACATGACTACTGATACACATATGTTTTTTCGTCCTCAGACTGTGCCTTATAACCTGGCTTTCCCTGGAGGAGTCATGCCTCGCATGCTGATAACAATTCTGGGCACAGTGAAGCCCAATGCAAACAGGTATAGAGCACAGTGTGGAAGTCTAACGTTTTTGCTCATTGGTTTTTGGATAAAGGCCAATTTATCTTGAAGTTTAATAGAATCTTTAAAACTATACATTTAGTGTCTTGGCTTTCCCACAGTACGGGATTATCCCATCAATCAATACGTGTTCCCTCCAAGGTTTCCCTTGCCCAATCTGGTTTTTCTCCCAGAACCTAAAGGAAACAGAGTTCTACATTGTGAGGACAAGAGGAAGAGCAGAAAAACCCGTTCTGTTTGTTCTTCCTGGCAGTGAAAACCTTCTTAGCATTAAAGGAGAGTCTTTGTAATGGCATGTTTGGCCATCCCTCTGCCCCTGAATCATATAGTGTCTGAAAAACCAAGCATGCACTTTAGTTTAGATGTCCATCAGAAACGAGGATCGGAAACCAAAGATCCCACCGGACACAGTGGTGAATTGATCTGAGAGCTTGAACGTGATCCCTCTGTGTCCTCAGACAAGTCTCCCTGCAGTTGTGCGGTCACAGCGCTGCCTCAGAGCCCTCGAGCTGGGCTGCCATTGGCCGTCTTCACACTGGGTGCAGCTGCAGAGTCAGATTCCCACGGTGGTGGCCTGGTCTACAGATGATAAGTGGCAGGATGGGGAACCCCAGTCTTCTGAGTGGTCACTATTTACTTAAAAGGTGTGAAAAGATTGTACAAGCTGAAGACTTCATCAAAATAAGTCAGCCTTTGCTGTGGGAACTGGTTTGATTGAGGTGAGCTAGGATGGAGCAAGACTGAGGTTCTTTAGGAAAATCCGTGCTGTTTCTGGCTGCCCTGGGACCCCAGGCTCTGGTTATCACCACTGGTTATATAATACTTATGTGTCATGCAAACAGGCTGAGGATATCCTGAGGCCATCCAGTATGCCTGTCCCTGAGGTTAGTGGTGCCACTAAGGGTCCTGCAGCCACTAATTAGTATGTTTCTGGGTCTTATAGGCAGCATATAAAAGGCACACAACCAGCCTCTGTGAATGTCTGTCACCTTGCTCCTGATGAATCAACAGGAGCCACCTCCTCCATTACCAGGAGATGGACTGGCTTCTGATCTGATCATTTTACATTCAAACAGCCCATTCACTCCAAGCTCTAGACAGCCTCCCCTGGGTCTACTCCATAGTCACTGCCCTAAGACAACTCTTCTTTCCATAAAGCTTATACAGCTTCTCTAAACACAGTACTTCCTTGTACAATAAAGCTTGTCTCACTGCAGCCTGCAAAACATACATTCCCTGCCTGTGTTCTTATCCATCTTTCCTCCCTACACAACATAGAACCCAGCACACCTTGTTCTGTGCATGCAGCACACACAGTTTGTTAATATCTGCCCCTTCCAACACCCCCTATCACTCAGAACCACATTGGTATCTTTGCCTTTATTTAGGGTTATTTTACTGCAAACTTCAGCTCCATTTACACTATAGATGTAGACTGAGACTGTGGCAGATCAAAACTAATTTTGGTTGAAATGGTTAAGGGGCTGGTAAACTGAAAAGATTGTTGCTTGGTCTTGCAAATTCTACGTAAGGAATTAGAAGAAAAAAGAATGCTTAAAGTGGGAGGAATGACAATATCTTCCTTTTCCCTGAAGAGGAAATACAGCCATTGGATATTCAGTCAAATATCATTTCTCTTGCCATTTGACTGTTTTGGTCCCTCCCTGCGAATACATTTGTGGTTGGGTTGGTTACCAGGTGAATCCAAGTTCCCAGGGAATTATTGTAAGTAGGTCAGGAGGGCAGCTTTTGCTTTAAATCAAGAGCACCAGCTGAATCTGATGTGAGTTGCTCTGTGGAGCATACTTTGGGAAACTGGGGTCAGCAGCTTAATAGTCAGAGGACTCGTGTTTGTATTAGCATCTGAGGAGAAGGAATGGGGTCAAAAAGTTCCACTTCGTACATGGAAAGTTCAACACATTTGCTGTCATGATTTTAAAACTTAGCAACGAGATGCCGAACATTAACTGTGTAATCTCATTCTTTCTGTTTTGGGGGTAGGTTCTTGGTTAACAGGAGGGAGCCAGGATTTGATCTCTTACTTACGTGACTGGCTTGCCACCAGTAGACATTAAAAGCAACACGGCAGGGCGGGGAGGAGCATCTATTGTTATATGCAATATAAGAATAACATGCCCTCAAAGTGGCCTCAGACCTCTATAAGGAAAACAAACAGAAGTACAGATACAGGGAACAGACTAACAGCTGCTGGAGGGGAGGGTGGGGACTGGATGGAACTTGGTGACACGACAAGTCAAAGGACAGTTTTGCATGACGCATGGACACAGACAATGATATGGGTTGAGGGAGGGGCGAGGCTGGGGCTGGGTGGAGGTGGGAAAAGGGGGGAAACAGGAAACAACTAATGTCATAAACAAGAAAAAATTACAAAAACCTTTATAAGGAAATCTTGAAGGGTTTTCATGAGTAGTCGGGGTAAAGAGGGAATTACAGCTGGAGAGAATGATGTAGCTAAAGTCAATGAGGCAAAACAATTTAAGCACAGAACTGTCTGGCTGACTTAAGATACTCCAGTAGTACATGGAATACTTGGCCTAGTGTACAGTTTGAACCTATTCTCTGGTTTGTTTTCTGTTTGGAAAATTCCTGTATTTTATAAAATGATTTGCTCTTTTAGAATATTTTATGTTCTTTTCTTGATACAAATAAACAACTTGAATCATCTTACTAACTCTGGTCTACGGTTTAAACAGACTTGCTTTAGATTTCAAGAGAGGGAATGATGTCGCCTTCCACTTTAACCCACGCTTCAATGAGGACAACAAGAGAGTCATTGTTTGCAATTCAATGCTGAATAGTAGCTGGGGACGGGAAGAAAGACAGTCGGTTTTCCCATTTGAAAGTGGTAAACAATTCAAAGTAAGTTCATCTATTTTATATCGATAATGCCTATTGCTCATGGGGAAATCACTCTAAAACCACAATGCACTTGGATGAATTTTCTTTTTCTTTTTTTTTTGATTTTAGAGAGAGAGGAAGACAGGAGAGAAAGAAACATCAATTTGTTGTGACACTAATTTATGCATCCATTGGTTGCTTCTTATATGAACCTGCAACCTTGGTGTATCAGGATGATGCTCTAACCAACTGAGCTACCCAGCCAGGGCAGTGAAATGAGATTTTTCTCAGCTGTCCCTGGACACCTAACCAGCTCCTCCATTCCAGAGGACCAGGATCAGCAGGCTGCAACATGGCCAGGAGGGGCATGCTCCCCAACTCCATCCTGTTACCACCCTGAGTTTAAGCTTTTCTGGAAATGAGAAAAATATCATCTTTAATAAAAAGGCAGAAAGTCTCATTTGGACTGAGACTTAGTTCTTTAAAAATGACAGTGGCCTTGGAATAAAAACAAAAATTTTCTTAAAAAATTTAAAAAGAAATTACAGTTAACATTTAATGTTATATTAGTTTCAGGTTTACAGCATAGTTTAAAATACATGCTTATGAAAAGAAATGTATAGGTCTTCAAATTAACTAAAAAGTCTTCCATCTTTTACCTCCTGAAGGTTGCAACTTGGTGAATATCTTTCCAGTATTTTTTTTATGATATACAGTAAGCTTTTTATTTTTAAGCACTGCTTCACCAATATTTATTTGGTTGACAGAGCAGCGTTAGGATTGACTGTGAAGTGGGCAATAAAGCAGCTAGACTAGAATCTCCTCGAGGGCAGACAAATAGGGAACACAAACCACTTGGAGCGCCTCTTTCAGTATCAGAACATTATTTCATTGTTTACACGTGATAATTCAACCAGTACCCTGCTGGTGAGTTTGGAAATATTACAAATAAAACCTGGAAATATTTTATGTATAAATAGTAAATACTAAAATTTTAGTATTTTACTAAATACTGAAATACTGTACTATTCTTATAAATCTTTGCTTTCTAGAAGAATAATTTTAAAAACCATGTGTGTTTAAAACTTAGGTATTGCCGAAGTGCTACTTCCAAAAGCATGTAGGGATTACCACCTCCACTATTGGAAGACTGTTTTCCCTACTCTTGCCCAAACTGGTTGTTATCCATCTTCATAATATTTGCTGCTGTATTAGGACTTTAGTGATTATTTTTACTTTTACTTTTAGTGGTTTAGGCCATATAAAAGCTTTTCCTGTAGACACATTATTAATGTAGACACATATATTTATATAGATGTCATTTTTTCCTTTGTCGCTTCAACTATGTAACCTAAAAATTTGTCATTTTGCTTTTCTTTAAATTTTTGAATAATCTGGAGGGTTTTTTTTTTTTTTTTTCCTGCTGTAAAATTACTTTTCCTGGACTTTAATCAGTTCTAGAAATGATCACAAAGATGAAAGGTGGACACCCCGAGCGCAGGACAGTTGGGTTTGAAATCAGTGAGCATTTCTCACAGTTTTGTGTACGTGCCATTTCAGATTCAAGTGCTGGTGGAATCTGACCACTACAAAGTCGCAGTCAATGACGCTCACTTGTTGCAGTACAATCATCGGATGACGAACCTCAAGGAAATCAGCACAGTGAAAATTTCTGGTGACATTGACCTCACCAGTGCTTCATTCACCATGATATAATCTTAAAGGGGCAGATCTTTTAAAAAATGATATTGAATGTAAACATTACTCATTTAAAAGATTCATGTTTACTACAAGTGAAAAATTTTTACCTTTCTTCAATAATGTCCTTCATGTAAATCATCCATTTAATAAATATTATCAGAGTTACCTGTTTATATGTCATTTAATTGGGGCAGTTTGTTGATAATGAACAGTGGGCTCAATGATAAAAGAAATATGTAGCAATATTAATAAGAGTTTTCTATACTTACTAAAATACTTTTAAAGAAATAGTAAATACTACACAAACATTAACCTTGCTCTTCCCGAGTTTCATAAAAACAAGGAAATCACTTTCCTGTTTTCTTAATAAAATATATTCAGGAAACGAGAAAAGTAGAAAGAGCTTACCCATAGATGACCTATGTCTCATAAGCAATTACTGTTAGCATTCTGGTATATTTCCTTTGAGTCCTTTTAAATCTTACTTTCTCTCTAAACTCGACTTCGCTGCTTTCAAGTCAGTTCTGGACACCAATGTGAGCCTATCTCCCCACAGGTTTTCTTGTTCTTTACAAAACCTCCAGATCTGTAGAGGGTGGGGGGGTAGTTTCTCCATTAGATATGTAATCAGCTTCAAAACTTTAATAGTTCCTATTGTCAACATTCTTAACCATGCCTGTCTGCCAGAAAACAGGCATGGTTATTATCAGCAAACCCAAAGAATAAAATTTCAAAACTAGGATGTCACATCACTTCATTTTTAAGGACCAAAACATTATTTGTTTCTATTCTACCATCTTCTCGAATTGGTAATTGCCACAGGCTGGTTTCCCCAGGAAGCAGAGAGATTAGAATACAAGAGGTTTATCAGGGAATGCTCTTGCAATCAAGAGCTGTGGGGAAAGGCAGGTACACAATGGGGCAGAGGGAGAAGTTGAGCATGAAAGCCTCAGTCCGCCCTACATGGGGCCGGAAGCTGGGAAGACCCTTTGGAGTAGTCAAGAGGGGGACAGGCCCTTGTATCCCCACTTCAGCAAATGAATACAGGTCATCTGGGAAACAGTGAAATTGGGTGAAGTGGCTCTCCACCTGAGGCACTTCTGTGGGGTGATAGCTGAGGGCTGTCTGCACTCGCAGCAACTGAAGGACTCAGTGCTTTTTCAGTCCTGTAGGGGGATTTGCGCAGCACATCCCAGCATATTTCAGAAACTCAATTCCTCACCTAACATTCTAGCCTTGATTGTTCTACTCCTATGATTAAATGGAACAACACAAGCTTCAGAGAAAAGAGGAAACTTGATTAATACAAAATTAGTTAAACCCTCTGAGCCTTGGTTCCTTGGTCTGTAAAATGGGTGGCACAGATAACAACTTTGTGTAGGGTTAGTGACCATCGAGTAAACATTGCTTGTAATGGGGCTATTATATGTTAGGTCATCCATAAATGAAAATTCCCTTTGTTTCGATTTTGGAACGGGTCTTGTTCTACCCAAGCAGTTTTCTTTCATTTTGTCTTTAAAGATTTTCCTCATACCTCATAATTCTAGAGTCCAGTAGCCCAAGCACACTCTATCCGGTTGTAGGGGACACTGATGGCGACCCACACGAAACCCATTCCCATGTTCTAATGATTGCGGTTTTATTCAGGCATATGATCCCATAATCAGTAGGGAAGCATTAGTTTAAGCCATCCCCCTGCTGGTTCTTACTGATCTGCAGAAGGACATGTGGCATTAGTTGGCCTAACCAGACCACTGCTCTGGTTGATTACCACAAACAGCCTTATTTGACCCCAAAAGGACCCAGCCTCAGAGAAGTGCCAAGGATGACAGAATGGACTAGAACAGAAAGTTGGACCTTGATGCCATCATTGAGCTGTTGATTGTAAAGTGCCGAGAATCACCCTGACAACTTGTGAAATAAGTTTCCTTATTGCTAAGCCCATTTGAGTTAATTTTAGTTAATAGCCAAAAACTTTCTAAATGATTCAATAATATATCTTCTTAAACCTACCCCCCAATCATCTTTACTGACATTGTCTTATTCTCATATACATTATTTCATTATGTGACACAGATTCTAAGTCTTGGATTATTTTGTACCAACCTCTTTTACATGTCCATGACCCTGGGCCTCTAGAAAACCCTCACTTTTGCATATGCTTCTTTGTATATGCACATGCTAAAAGGCATATATAAAATGCATTCATTATATATGCATTCACTAATGAACAATTCCACATGATCTTGCTTGAATTGTTCATCAATGAATAAAGCAATTTTTATTTTTGGTAAGACTTAGGCATTTAGAGAACATTCTTCTAAGATGGCACCTCACATAGCCTCCCAACTGCTTGCATGGATTTAATAAACAAAAGTACATGTGTTCCTTGTTTGAAAACCCCTAAGCTCAGGGGGATTATCCACACAGTTCCTGTTTATTGGTCAACCTGTTTGAAGGCAGAAGTAACTGGACTCGGGTCTGGTTACAAGCTTCAGCGATGCTGAATCCTCTAGGTGCTCTGTTACTCTGATGGCTCTGTCTGCTACAAACCTATAGGTTAAGAGTTTTATAAAAGAGAAATGCTTCAAACACATAAAGTGGTTGATTTAATTCTCTTCAAAGAAGGCATTTCCTTCAGAACCTGTCAGTCATGTCAAGGGGAAAATAAACAAGGCAAGAACTTAATGGGCATCTATTTAACCATTTGAAATTACAACATGTAAACTGACATCAGAATCTAGAAAGCTCACCTAAAGAAACTCAGTATACCCTGGAAAATGCAATATGCAAAGCTCTTCCACATTGACAAATTGAAAAGTTCAAACTAAAAGTATGAAAGGACACAAATATTTCTGTCAAAGTTTAGTAATATATTTTGATTAAGCTGAAGAGCATAAGCTCTTGAGTAAACGTTCTTAGCTTTAAGCTTACACATTTTAAAGAAGAAAGGCAAGGCATGGTACACTTTTTATTCTGCATGGCTATTGTACAAAATATTCCCACTTCCCTTGAGAAACGGCACCATATCCAAAACACACTTGATAAACACTGAATATTAAAACATTCCATGACACTATATAAATGGATTGAATAGAAGTGAACAAAAATAGGAAGTCTTCATTCGTCCTTTTGGTATTGTAAGAATATACCACAGCACTGATAATATGAAGGAAAATGTTTGGAATTATTTTTAAATTCAAAATTCTTCTGTTTGTTCTCCACTGAGGGGCCTCAGAGGTGAAAAGGTAATCAGGTTACCACCGAAGGAAACGTGTTTGGCCTGTTCTCGCCGTCTCCTCCCCACAGGCGTGAATGGGTTACTGCAGTTGAGGCCTGGCTGGAGAACAAGTTCAGAGAAGTCACTTAAAGAACCATCAAGAGTTTCACCAATTTACCTCAACATTGCAAGTGAAGAGTAAATTATAACATCAATAGTATTTCCCCACACAAAGTCCCTGATGCTCTAGGTCTTGGCCTGTGATTAAAGAAGGGTGAGACCAAGGAAGAAAAGTGTGGGTCACAGTTACAAACTTCATTCTACTCTGGAGATTCAGGGTGGCCCAGAGCCTGAATGCAAAGAAGGCATCTTTGAAAGATAATGAAAGCCAAGATACACAGAGGTCCTTAAGGAATTAGTGGCTTAAGGGGGCCAGGCAATAGTTGCTGTTTGACCCTACTTGCCTTAATGAATTTTTTATATTCTGAGATCAAAGCTTAGCAAGTCAAGGACATCTCCTGACCCATTTTGAGATTTTTTTCTTGAGGTAGGCCTATATTGTTATGAATGTCCCTGTTAGAACCACTTTTGCTGCATCCTGTAGTTTTGTTATGTTGTATTTCTGTCCTAATGTATCTCTAGGTATTCTTGATTTCTTTGGTGACCCACTGTTTGTTCAGTAGCATATAGTTTAATCTTCATGTTTTTGTGGTTTTTCTAGTTTTCTTCTTGTAATTGTTATGACTTCAATTTTCTTAAATTTATTCATTTTTTAAAAAAGATTTTAGTTATTTCTAGAGAGAGGAAAGGAGGGAGAGAGGGAGAGAAACAGCAATGTGTGATTGCCTCTCATGCACCCCCCACTGGGGACCTGGACGGCAACACAGGACTGTGCCCTGACTGGGAATCAAACCTGCAAATCTTTGGTTCCCAGGCTGGCACTCAATCCACTGAGCCACACCAGTCAGGGCTTAATGAATTTATTAAGATTTGTGTACTAATATGTAGTCTATCCTGGAGCATGTTCTGTGTGCACTTAAGAATGTGCATTCTGCCATTCTTGAATGGAATATGCTGTATATATCTATTAAGTGCATCTGATCCAATGTATCACTTAGCTTGATGTTTCTTTCTTTCTTTCTTTTTTTTTTTACCCCTTTTACTTTTATTAGCATTTCTTTTAATCTGAATTTACTCCTGGTCCATAAGTTTTGTTTCTTCAGTTTCTACTGGGATATTTTTCTTCTGTGAACCCTCTTCTTCTGGTTTAGGAACAATCTGCTCTTTTTCACTAAGGAATATCACAATGTGACAGGGAGAGCTCATGTATGGGTTAATCCACCCATGGGCTCTAAATTCTGTGCCACATCTAAGTTCAGTTCTGTTTTGTTCACCTAGATGTGCTGAATGACCAGAGAATCTATATCTAAACCCTCAAGGTCATTATTACTCTCCGCATTTTTAAGCCCATGTAGCAAAAACGCAGCACTCTTTTTGGGTGACCGACCCTGTATCTAGCCCCACTGTTTGGCCTGGGCTCACCTACCAACTCCACCATTATCACAACGGAATGGCACACATTGCTTCTGTAAAGTGACATCCGTTAGATCCTTGGTGGCTTTTTCGGTATGTATACCCTTAATGGGCAGTTTTGTGAGTGTTCTTAACGTGAACACAAGGATTAAAACCTCTTGACTTGCATAAGTTTGTGGGGTTTTCTGGGTCAAGTGAACAGCAAACCATTTTCAGAGGTACCTCTGGCTGCTTTCAGAAAGAGTAGTCCAGCCCTGGCTGGTGTGGCTCAGTGGATTGAGCATAGGCCTATGAACAAACCAAAAGGTTGCTGATTCAATTCCCAGTCAGGGTACATGTCCGGATTGTGGGCCAGGTCCCCAGTTGGGGGTGTGAAAGAGGCAACCAGTTACTGTTTCTTTCACACATCAATGTTTTTCTCCCCCTTTCTCCCTCCCTTACAAAACAAAAAGAGTAGTTCAATGTGTTCTAAATGATTTTGTCTGATCTATCCGTTGCTGTAATGTTAACAGATTTAAGGGTGTTAATGTCCCCTACAATTATTTAATTGCTTTAATTTTCTCCTTTTAAGTCCTTAATATTACACATATACTTATACATGTTACATCTTCTTGCTAGGTTGATCCCTTTATGATTATGCAGAGCCCTTCTTTGTCTTTTATTAGTCTGTTTTTGAAAAAAAAATATTTCCAATTCCTTTTAAAAAAAATTTTAAAGATTTTCTTTGTGCCCTGACTGGGAAATGAACCAATGACCTTTCACTTTGTAGGCTGGCACTCAATCCACTGAGCCACACCAGCCAGGGCTACAGTCTTTATTTTAAAGTCTATTTTTTCTGATACGAGTACAGCCACACCAGCTTTCCTTTCATTTCCATTTGCATAGAATATTTTTTTCCATCCTTCACATTCAGTCTCTGCATGTCCTTATTTCAGAAGTCTCTTGCAGACAGTATACAGATGGATCTTGTGTTTTTTTCTTCAAATCCATTCAGCCACTCTGTGCCTTTTGGTTGGCAAATTTAGTCTATTTACATTTAAATTTGTTATAAGAATGCATTTATTGCAATTTTGTTATTGTTTTCTGGCTGTTTTTGTAGTTCTTCTTTTCTCTTTCTTCCTTGTGATTTGATGGCTTTTTTTTTTGTCTTAATTTTTTATTATTAATTTTTTAATTTATTATTTCTTCTTTTTTTAATTGTTCAAGTACAGTTGTCTCCATTCCCCACCCCCCCACCATGATGGCTTTCTTTAGTGTTACGTTTAGATTCCTTTCTCATTTTCTTTTGTGTGCTTACTGTAAGTTTTTTCTTGTGGTTACCATGAAGTTCACAGATTGTATAACATCTATGTATGTAATAGTCTCTTTTAAGTTGACAGCAACTTAAATTTGAATACAGTTCAAAGCCCTACATTATTGCTTCCCTCCACCCAACAGGTTTTATTTTTGATAACACATTTGACATTTTTATATTTTCTGCTTCCCTTAACTAATTATAGTAATTTTAGTTAATTTTACTGCCTTTGTCTTTTAACCTTCATATTTGTTTTACAAATGATTTATCGACTGCCATTACTGTATATTTACATTTTTTCAGTGAGATTTGTACTTTCATATGTTTTCTTATTATTTAGTGCCTTTTCTTTTCAGCTTAGAAAAGTCCCTTTAACATTTGTGTAAGCCTGGTTTGGTGGTCTTGAACTCCTTTACCTTTTGCTTATTTGGAAAACTCTTAAACAAACTCATCCTCAATTCTGAGTGATAACTCTGCTGGGTAGAGAATTCTTGGTTGGAAATTTTTTCCTTTCAGCACTTTGAATAGGTCATGCCACTCACCTTTGTTTTGTAAAGTTTCTGCCGAATTCCCTTGTATGTAATACGTTGTTTTTCTCTTGCTGCTTTTAAGATCCTCTCTTTATCCTTAACTTTTGTCATTTTAATTATAATGTCTTTTGATGTGTGTCTCTTTGGGTTCATCTTAGTTGGAACTCTGGGCTTTCTGGGTCTGGATGTATGTTTCCTTCACCAGGGTAGGGAAGTTTATAGCCGTTATTTCTTCAAATAATTTTTTTGGTCCTCTTTCTCTTCTCCTTCTGGGGCCCTTATAATGCAAATGACATTCTGCTTGATGTTGTCCTAGAGGTCACTTAAGGGATCTTTTCTTCTAAAAATTCTTTTTCATTTTGCTGCTCTGTCCACATGTGTTCCATTGCTTTGTGTTCCTCTTTGATTTGCACTTCATTTTATCCAGTCTGCTGTTAAACCCTTCTAGGAAATTTTTCATTTCAGTTATAACTTGTTTGGCACTTTCTATCTCCTTGTGGAAGTTCTCACTGAATTCATTGATTCTTCTCCCATGTTTGGGTGAGCATCTTTATGACAATTACTTTGAACTCTTTTATCAGGTAGGTGGCTTAGCTCTGTTTTATTAAGGTCCCCAACCCATTTGGCAGTGGGCCCTGGAAAATTTCAAGGTAAACCAGAGTTGCTGACGTTGGCTACACATTAAAATCACCCGATGAAGGCCCTACTACAGATCATTGAACTAAAAATATCTGGGTGGAGGGCTACAAACCAATGCTGTAAACAGTAGGCAATAGAGTACTTTCTCATTCATGTCATAGTTAACATAAATCAGAGCTCTGCCTACAGAGGAATTTACAATTAACAAGGTAAAAAGATTCCTGAAATTACATGTTAAGGTATAATAATTCATATTATTCTTTTAATAAGAGATTAAATGTGTGCAGTGTATGTACTGTGTGTCTGTGTGCACCTGTGCCTATCCATAAATTAACACGGAGAGATGAGAGCTTTTACAGGAAGGCCTCATAGAAAGACTAATGTCTGAGCTGGACTTAAAAGCAGATCACCAAGAATAAAGCCAAGAACGCTTCCAATTAAAATAGCCTCCAAATAAATATGGTAATCTAAAAGAAACAGAATGAAAATAACCAATGATGACTGAAGGTAGAACAGACATTATCCGCCCAACTGCAAACTGCAGGTGAACAGAAACTTTACGTTATATTTTTCTTGCATGACTTAGAAATCCCTAACATGATCCAAGCCAAGTATTCAATCAATTTGTCATAACAAATTTGATCATAAATCATATATGATCAAATAAGGGAAATAAATCTTCAGAATTTAGAAATAAAAATTACTATATTTTAAAGTATATAAACATGAAATTTTGCTCCCATTTTGATAAAAATGTACAAATAGATTTCATAGTAAAGAAAACGATGACAAGATATAAATTTTAAACTTTGTACATAAATTAAAAAGTAATACTCATTTTATAAAACAAATCCAGTATTTAAAGAAACTTTCAAATTAAGTTGAAAACTTACTGAATCAAGAAGACGGCATTCAGTAGTAAGATTTTTATCAAATAATACTGAAAAACAAAAAAAATATTTTTAACTTTTTAAAGACTATTCTTGTGGTCAAGGGTTGCTAGAAATAAACAAAGCATTGAGAAATATGAAAAGTTCCATATTATCAAATGCTAGGGCAAAAATATAGGTCATCTTATGCTATAACATTTTTTAAAGTGTGTTTGAATTTCTTAATAAAATTCGTATCCTTAATTTCATTATAAAAAGAGTCTTCTGTAAGCAAATCTCATGCTTGTAATATTAAAGGTACCCAAAAGATGCTAGATGAAGAACAGAGCTGGAGTCCTTTAAATGTCTAGCCAAAGTAACATTCATTTTGTCTTAGGCCCCAGCCAGAACAGCACCGCTGAGTAGCAGATGAAATTACGTGAAACTATCAGACGTTACATTATAAAATGAAAGAGCCATTTCCTAATGCAGAGCAATCACAACAAAGTAGGCAGGAATAAACAGTAGGGAAGAAAAACAGGGCATTTGGAAGAATGGTTTAAGGATGTATGTGCTGCAAGGAGAACTAAAAAAGAAAAAACTTGAGGGGATTTTTTCTAATTCTGAGTTTTCACAAACAGTGAAGGTCTAATGTAAAATGCTACTTATTTTCAACATGGACTAGTATCTGCCGTTGATTTTTAGTAAGTCCACCTCAAAAAATTTTGGGGGGGAGAATAGGGTGCTACAACACAAACTAATTCTCAAAATATTTACTGTGTCCAACTTTCAACCTTCATTCTTAGCAACTGGTACCTAGGGGATATTTACAATATACATTAGTGTAATTTATTCATTTAATAAAGCCTCAAATATATTAAAAGGACCTCACCTGAATGGGAAATTTTAATCTCTTCTTCCTGTGAGATGTTATTTTGTGGTGGTATATTTTTTTCAGGGCTACTCATCAAAATATCCTGTGTTGTAATTGAAGAATTTATGACAACCACTTCACCAGCAGGTAGAGGCAAACTCATTCTTTCACTGAGTGAACAATCCATCTCAATGTTTATCTTATTTACATCCTAGAAATAAAAATGATTATATTTAATTACCAAAAATTGGAACAATTAGAAAAAGTCTTATTGCTATTAAAAATGATAAAAATAGCCCAAGCTGGTGTAGCTCAGTGGATTGAGCTCGGGCCTGCGAACCAAAGTGTCACTGGTTCGATTTCCAGTCACGGCACATGCCTGGATTGTAGGCCAGGTCCCCAGTAGGGGGTGTGAGAGGCAACCACACATTGATGTTTCTTTCCCTCTCCTCCTTCTCTTCCCCTCTCTCTAAAAATAAATTTTAAAAAAATGATAAAATAGAAGGATGACATTCTAAATGCAGGCTAAAGAACATTGTAAACCCTACTACCTTGCTTCTTAAATAATTAGTTCAGATAATAATAGCAATAGTATGATCAAAGGAAAGTTTCTCAGCAATACCTGTACTCATTTCAGAGACTGGCAAACATTTTCTGTGATGTGACTGACAGCATATTTTTTTAAGGCTTTTTGAGCCATAGAGTCTCTGCCACAGAGACTCAACTCTATGCGACAACTACTCAACTCTATTCTATTGCAAAAGCAACGAGATATAATATGTACATAAATAAATGTGGCTGTGTTATAATAAAAAATTAAAAAAAATAATCTTGATGTGAGTTGGAGAATACAAAATGACACTACAGTCTCAAACAAGCTAAAGGACTTTGAAACAAAAACTCTCAATTTATATTACTCATTTTAGATTTCCAATGGAAATTATGGGGGTTGTTTATGGAGCTACTATATAGAGTAACATAAATAGATAACATGCTGGGCTATCTACTACACTAGAATAAGACTCACATGGTTTACTTCAGTTAAATCTTGTAATCTAGGACACTGAGCATCTTCTATGCTGTTCCTGAAAAAAGAAAAAAAAATAGCACTGTACTCAGATAATCATATTGGTATCTTTTGCGTTAGATACTATCCTTTATGATAAAAAATGGAGCCCAGTTCAAGATCAGGCCTGAATCAAATAGATTAGGTTGGGACTATAGCTACTATGGGGTGGTTTTACAAACCAAATGTATTCTTCCCCAGAAAGCTCACAAGCCTGTTTCCATGTTGGTCAGTTCACCAGCAATTCTCTGAACCTCAGCCAAATCCAGAACTACATACCAGAGAAGGTTAGGAGAAAGCTGACTTCTGGGGGGACAAGGGGGGAGGGTGAAACAATAACTCAACTATTGTGTAGCTGGAGCTGGCTACATTTACTTGTTGGTTATAGTGTATACAGCACATAATCCTAATGTTCTTGTCTTGTACTTTATTAAAAATATCTGTTGCAACTGCTTCCAAGTTGTGGGTTTTTGTGTGTATATACACACACACACACACACACACACATACACAATACACATATGTATTTTTCCAGTTTTTCTAGTTTTCAGCTTCACTTTGCTTTCATTGCATGAAGTTTACTTGTCAGATGCTCTCTTTCAGGACTACTTTGGGAATTAAGTAAAAATTTTTTAATATCACTTAAATATAATTATGGATCTTCTTAGTACAAGATAATAAACTACAGTATATACAAAGTAAAAGAACTTGCATTTAAGAAATGATAAGTGGTATTTTATATAATCCATAGACTTCTAGAACATCTGAAATATTTTAGCCCCCACAAAGGCTCAATAATACTTTGGTTTATACAAAAAATTAAAAATTCTAAACTTGTTTTATGAACTGTTTAAGAACAATAACGTTCATTTGTTTCCCCTATTTCAATTCATAGGGCATTCTTTATATTTTTGACAGCCTTCTTTGCTGCGAGGACTGAGTGTTCAATGTTGTCTCATCTCCAGGTTAATAATAAATCCAATAGTCCTCTCTTGGCTCTAGGCTATAATTCTATTTTTTACTTATTTTGAAGTATCTTTTCCTATCAGACTTCCAGTACATTTACATCATGAACAAGGACTAAACAGGTAATTTTGATGCCATTTGTACAGAGGCAGTAGAAGAGTGCAAGCAGCATCCAGTGTCACTGATTATAAGTTGAATTTGGGTGCGTTACTAACTTTTGCAGTGTTCTCACTTGAAAAATGGGATCTAGTATAGGGAACCTAGCCATGTGGCATAGTGAATGTAGCCCAGCCCCTGACTCAGAAAACCAGTGGGGAGCAAGTCAGCGCTCAGGAACCGAGCCCATGGATCTGTTTTCCTGTGGGGAATCAGGCCTGCATTGTACCTAGGCTGCTATGAGGCTTGTTTTTTGCTAAAACTCCCTCATCCTGAATTGAGGCAGCAAATGTTTACTGCATATCTTTAAAGTAACTTCCTAAAATCTGTGCTAAACCTTCCAAGTATGGAGTGTAACCAGTTCAACCACTTTTCCCCTTGATCTGCAACATCCTTCTCTTTGAAGTAATTAGCAACATTCTTTCCTTTGTTATCTGTAAAAGGTAATCACCTACAGAGAACCTGTGCATAGTAAATGAGGACCATCCTCAATGTAATGTACCCCAAAAAGCAATAAAAGCCTGTCCAGGCAGGGGTCGGCCCTCTGGCCCTCTTGACCTCTCTCTCCCTCAGGGAGTGGCCATGCTGTCCCTTTTTCTCCACAGGACTTCTGTAGTCCGTGTGAATTTGTTCATCGCAGCCACAACAAACGGACCCTGTGGGCCGGAGCCCGCATCAATCTAGTACCTCCCAGGGTTGTCATGAGGATTAAATGAAATGGGGCATGCTAAGAACCTAGAACCATGTGTAGCCAGTCCCTAGTAATCATTCAGTGCACTGCACTTTAGTTCCCCCTCCTCTCATGCTCTGCCTTCTGTCAAGACAGCAATCTCAAGTCACTTTCTATAAAGGCTGGAACAGATGCCTCCCTCTCAATGACCCTGTAAGGAGGCATCAATATTGCTCTTTGTAGATGATGAAGGTGAAGTAAAGTTACATTAACTGTTAAGCACCAAAGCTGTAGTTAGCACCAAAGGACACTATAATGATTTCTTTTCTTCTTAGTTCTATGGTATTCTTTGCCCATTCTTTGCTAAATATGACCATTCAGGATTCTGAAATCCTAAGCCTTAGTTTTCTCATTTATAAGAGAGAAGTACTGCCTATATGTTACAGGGTGATTCTGAAATTAAATTAAAAATACATGGCTTGCATATTTTAGCAGGTTAACAATCTGAAATAATATTTAATGTCAGCATCTAATTAAATTCTTAATAACACAGTAAAGAAATACCTGTTTTCAGGAATGTTTGGAAGCAACGCCTTCTCATCAGCATGTCCCCTTGTGGCACCCTGAGGCTCAGGAGCCTCTGGTGGTACAGTGTGTCTTAGAAGGCCCACATCAGCCCTGCTGTCAGACACAGCTTTGCTGACAGACTTAGGTGTCCAAAGTCTTTGGGAAAGACGTTCAGAAGAGGCAGAATGTCCTAGAAGATGAAAGAAACCACATCATCAATATTAAAAGTTCTTTTATTCACTTTTCATTGTAACTAGGAAGACAGTACAAATTCTTCCTATTCCCCGTACCAACTACCGTCTTTTTCTCCTATAAAATAATGTTTGTTGAAGTCAAATGCCCAGAACCTTTGGTTAAAGACAGTATTGAACACACACATCACACTCTGCTTCCTCTTGACATCCCACTACTATAAGCAGTAATAGATCATTTTAAAAGGCAGAATGCTACAAAGACGGAGGAAACTAAAATAGAGACAAGAACCAGAAAAATTTGGAAGCTGGAATAAAGATGAGTAAGTGAAATTTTACTTAGTGTTTTCAAGAAAATAAATCCTAAGCAACCAGTGAGGGAAGATGAGAATCAACCCAATTTATACCATAGCACCCCTCAACAGAACTGCTGGCCTCAAGTATCTCTGGAAGTAGAGAAGCAGATTGGTTCAAAGTCACTTCAAGGAACAATTAGAGCCCAGGTTGCTTTCCTCACTCTGCACAGCTGGGCAACTGTCATCCACACCCCCCCACCCCCACACCAAAATCAGAAAACTGGAGGCTTATCTCACCCAAAAAGGGAAACAGAGGGTTTATGATTTAGAGGGTAACAGGTAAGGTTGCAAGATGGGCACTATATCGAAAATAAAGGGATTAAGTGAGTATTTACAAATAATCTGTGGGGCACTCAGGTTTCCCTGCACACTTTCTGTCTCACCCCCTCCCCCACCCCCATGGCTCCTGAAAGACTGGCAGCCAGAATGGCAGTGAATTATACCCTCGGGGGAACAGACTGAAAGATTATTCTTGGGGGAATCTAGCCTGTGTGAAAAGACAAAAACAGTGACATGCAGGGTCGCAGCATAGGGGTGTGAGGCTAAACCACCCACAGTACAGTCCCCATGCGTGCACTGCCACGCAGAGCCCCGCTCCCACCATCAGTGGGCTGCAAACGAGCTCCAGACGCCCAAGGAGAGCCTCTCATGTGAGAGAGACCAAAACCAGACAGATGAAAGTATCTCAGAACAAATATGGACTATATGGGGGGAAAGAAACATAAAAGCTCTCATTAATGCCCTCAGAAAGATAAGACAGTGCAGTTATGAACAAGTACAGCCTGTGATGAAATGAAACATTCCAAGAATGAGGAAGAACTACTGGGAATTAAAAACATGACAGCTAAAATGAAGTTGAGGAAATCCAGGGAGTAGAAGAAAACGTTAAGTACAGGAAAGAATGATAAAAGTAGTCTATCTACCAAGAGAAAAATATGTATTTCTGAAAGAAAAATCAGAGAGAACAAAGGTGAGTAAATCAAAGGAGTAATTCAGGAAAAAACCCTACACTTGTTCAGGTAAGGCCGTAAACAAGTTAAGACTCCAAGACTCTGTGAAGAATTACTAATCACTACGTTGTATACCTGAAACTAACTGTATATCAACTATAACCTAAAAGTTTTAAAAAGTAAAAGTGGTTGCCTCTAGGGAGTGACAATGGGATGAGAAGGGCTTTGTGGGGGACTTCTGTTTTGTAACGAGCCTCATATAACTAAGTGCTCTATACGTAAAACTCAATTTTAAAAAGATCGACTTTTGCCATAAACATTTATCTCCCTAGTTACACATGCAGAGTTGCGCACATGGAAAAAGTGATGGGCTCATAGCTGGGGAAACCTCTAGGGCCCTCGAGAAGTAGGTAGCAAGCAGCCGCGCTTTTAGCAGCGAGGCAATTCCTAAACTGATGTGATAAATTTACATTTTCACGTAAATATTAGAGAGCAGCTAAGCTTTATTTTCAGAAAACTTCCCAGTGGACACAGTTAAATAAGAGGGAGAAAACAGCTCTTCAACTGGTTAGTACTCAAAGAGGCTTTGGGCCCTTTCTCTTTGAAAATGAGTATCTGGTTCTTAAAGCACTGGCAGAAGTATCTACTGAGATATAAGGAACAGACCACTTCAACGGTGCCCTCTCATCCAACAGCTAATAAACTCAATCTAATAAAGATAGTCTATGAAAAATTGCTCTTGAAAAATACACCCACAGTTAGAAAGTTATAAGAATTGTTTCCTAAAATATTTTAAAATTAGAAAATTAGTGTGTTTACACTGTATCCAAAAGATCAAAGTTTTAATACAAATTAAATTAAAACCAAAACCACCTTACATAAGTTTCATTTTAAAAAAGCACAGTAGAGAGGTGTGACAGTTTAATGACTAAGTTTCCTTTGCGTCTTAAATTCTAATCCAGCTTTGAAAATCACCTAACTTGTCATGCTCCCATCGTGTTCCTTACCTCCTGAGATCCTGACCTACGTCACAGGATCGTGGGGTTAAGAGGTAATAACAGATGTGAAGTCACTTAAAAGCATGTAGTTTGCATGTGCTTGTGAGTGAGCATGTAGTCTACTTTCCAGAAATCACAGAAAGCTTATATCCCTTCATGTAAAGACTATTTTTCACTTCCTATACAATCTCCTATCCAACCAAGATATTATTAAGTGGTCTCAGCAGAAAAACGAACCTGAGAATGATTTAACAGGACTTTCAACTCTGAAAAATCCAGCATCAAACACAATTTTATCAACTTCTTTTGGTAACACAGAGGCTGCTGCCTCAGTACGTTCTTCCTGCTTAATTCTCTCTCTCATTGCATTTTTTACGGCAGCAAGGCGATTTCTAGCTGCAATTCTTCCACCATCATCCTGTTTTGGTTTGCTTGCTGTACCCGAGACAACTTTTTTCTGCAAAAAGAAATGATGGCATTTATTAAAAGTACTCATTACCACCTTGTAAGAAAAATAAAATATACATAAAATATTTCACACATTCATCATACACTTAACAAGTTCCTATGTGCTAAAAATGCTGGGAGTCAAAAGGTAAAGGACAAAGTCCCTGCTCTCAAGGAGTTCATAACTTCACAGTGGAAGAGCTAGATAAGGACACTGAGAAGGACAAATGTCATGTTAGAGACAAATTCAGAGGGCTGTAGGAGAACATAAAAATAATACCTAAGACAATCTCCAGATGCATCAAGAAAGGCTTACAAGAAGTAGCACCGAAGCTGAAATCACAGTTGGCCAGGCTGAACAATGAGGTAAGGAAAGAGCTAGAGAAGATAGCATGTTTGCAAAACCAAAAGCAAAAGAAGCAGGGAGGAGTTGGCAAGAGATCAGCAACAGATAGATTATAAAATCCCTTACTTGTAACCATTTTATGGAACCACATTTATACAGAGAACAAAGGAATAGAGATTACTGATGATTTTTAATTAAGAGATTAAGATGATTGCACTTGCATTTTAGCAAGGTCACTCTGGCTATAGCCTGGAGGGGCTACAAGCCACTGAGAAAGGAGACAACTACAATGATACAGGGGAGGCGATGATGGTAGTTAAACGAGAGAGAAGTGAAAAAAAGTGAAGAGATACTTAAGAGGCCCAACTGAGAGGACCTAGCCTACTAGATGGGTGTGGAGTGGAGACAGTGAAATAGAGAAGGGAAAGAACCAAAGAACATACCCAGGTTTCGATTTTGGACAGCTAGGGGGATGGTCATGCCATTCTCTGAGACAGGGATGCATTGGTGTGTATGGAGATGATTTCAGTATGAGATATAATGACTTTAAGGCGAGTCAGGATATATAGACCTTAGCAGTAATGTGGTCTGAAACACAGATTTGGGAATCATCAAAGGGTGGGTAGGATTGCACAGGAAGACTCTGGAAGGAGAGAAGAGAGTTGAGGTAGGAATTCTGAATAGGATAAACTTTAAATGGATAAATGAAAAGGCAAAAATTTGCTAACGTGACTGAAGAATGGGCACAGAGGTAGGAAGAAAGTCAGCAGAATATAATTTTAAGAAAGAGCAAGTATGCTGTATTTAACAGTGCAGAGGGATTATTTTATAAATAAGTGTCTAATAACTTTGGCAACTACTGGATCAATAACCTTGCTGATATCTGTTCTAGAGGCATAGAGAGGGGTAAAGTTGAAGTGTAGTGAGTTGAATAAAGACAGAGTACAGACACCTAGAGGGAGGTGTGGACATCATGCTTTTTTTTTTTTTTAATGGAAACATACATAAGATTCTAAAAATGTCTGAAAACTAATGAAAAAAAAAAGAAAAGAGAAAACAAGGCTAAATGATGTAAGAGGTCAATGAATAAGAAGTAGGAGGGAGTGGTATGAGAAAGTACAGTGGCCTATAAAATAAAGTAGGACAGAGACATCTGGTGATAAGAGGCAGAATTACAAGACTCTGATATAATGCTATACTCATACAGCTATTATCTACATGACTGATATTAATGTTTCCATGACTCAATACTCAATATTTAATACGAAATATCCAAAGTAGTTTTAAAATGTTCAAGCATCTTTCACTGTTTAGTAGACATGAAACTCATTCAGTCAGTTTCGTCACTGTCCTCAGGGTCCTTGTCATGAGACTTCATTACCGCAATACTTTCATGAGGTTCTTTCAGCACTTTAACAGATTTGAGACAGTTTCTATTGGACCACACAGCATAATAAAGAACCAACCTAGAAACCCAATTTTACAACCACAGGCATTTTTCTGAAATCTAAAAGAAGAACTGGCAGTGCTCCAAGGTGGTTTGAGAAATATTCATTTGAACCAAAAACTGAGTTAAAACACTACTAGCAAAAAAAATTTACTACAAATAGATTAAGAATAGAATCTATCATGTTAACAAAGATAATTTTACTGAGAAAGTAACAGGAAATTTTACAAGATAAAGTATATGGAAGAAGGCAGAAGTTACTTACTACTACTAGTAGTAGTAAAAAAAATATATAAGCATAGTTTAAAGAATAAAACAAATATGCACATATCCACTACTTAGCAACTCAGAAGCTGTCAGGGTACCTCAATTCAATCACAGACCCTCCCTGTGTCCCTCCAAAAATAACCATTCTGAATTTTCTGTCGATTATTTCCTTATTTCTTCTTCAAAGACAATCAAGAATTGTAAGTAACATATGGGAACTCAGTTTGCAAATGATGAAAATCTGAAGCTAAAAGTTTTTAAACCTTAAAAAAAAAAAATCATTAAGGTATAAGAGTCTACAATAGAAAATCAAAAACTTACCCGAAAGACCTTTTTGCTTGTATTATTGTTATTTTGCCACCCAGATTCTTCAAGTTTGGTCAGATTGTTGAATTTTTGGTTTACATCTTCTATCTGTTAATAAAGTACAAATTTATCAGTTTAATGCTAACCATATTAATATTACAAACTAATGAACTGTGCCTTCCAAAAAAACTGAGAGTGACATGGACTGGTGACAGGTAAAATAAGACTAAGTCGCCCTGACCAGTGTGGCTCTGTTGGTTGGGCATCATCCCGCAAACCAAAAAGTTGCTGGTTCGATTCCAGGTCAGGGCACATGCCTAGGCTGAGGGTTAAATTCCCAGTTGGGCTGTGTGCAAGAGGCAACCGAACAATGTTTCTCATGCCAATGTTCCTCTCCCTCTCTTTGTTCCTCCCTTCCCCTCAAATAAATAAATAAATAAATAAATAATTTTAAAAACTAAGAAAAAATAATTAGACTAAGTTATTCTCAATTTAGTATTCAAATAAAAAATTCCTAATGGTAAAATTGTTCACTGTTATTTTTGGTCTTATAAACGTTTAAAATCTACATAAAGGATGTCATACATGAGTAACTCTCTTAAATAATTTTTGATCACTAACATGGTAGGAGAGATATTCTATATTACACAATGTGAACACAAGTTCTATCTTTTCTAAAACAGTTTACTCTCCTCCTGGAGGATATGCTGGTTGCTTCCCAGTTTTGGCAATTAAGAATAAAGCTGCTATAAACACGTGTATATGTTTTTGTGTAAACATGTTTTCAACTCTTTTGAGTGAATAGCAAGAAGTGTAATTGCTGACTCTTATGGTAAGAATGTATTTAGTTTTGTAAGAGACTGCCGAACTGTCTTCCAAAGGGGCTGTACCGTTTTGCGTGCCCATCAGCAATGAACAGGAATTCCCATGACTCCCCATCCTCCCCAGCATTTGGTGCTATCAGTGTCATTCTAACAGGTATGTGGTACCTCACTGTGGTTATAATCAGCAATTCCCTACTAACATATGATGTTGAGCATCTGACCTTTCATATGCTGACCCTCTTTGCTCGAGTGTCTGTTCAGGTCTTTTGCCTGTTTTTAAATCAAGTTGTTTTCTTATTGCTGAGTTTTAAGAGGTCTTCGTATATTTTGGAGAACAGCATCTTTATCAAATGTGTGTCTTTTGCAAATATTTTCTCCCAATCTGTGGTTTATCTTCTCATTCTCATGACACAGATTCAAATAATGTACTAGCAGGATGGGGATGTATGATCCCCATACTTCTGGTATTTGCATTCTCCCCCAAAGTGGTAAACACTGTCAACAGTTTGGTGAACATACTTTGAGTCCCCTTACTATGCATTTATATGCATAGGTCCTCACAATCTGTCTCTCAAAAAATGTAAGTGTCAGCCCTGGTTGGTGTGGCTCAGTGGGCTGGGCATCCTCCCACAAACCAAAAGGTCACAGGTTGGATTCCTGGTCAGGACACACAGCTGGGTTGCAGGCCAGCCCTGGTTAGGGATCGATGTTTCTCTTGCACATCGATGTTTCTCTCCCTCTCCTTCTCCCTCCCTTCCCCTCTAAAAAATAAAGTTTTTAAAAAATATATGTAAATGTCAAAAAGACTCAGGATTATACTTATGACATTCATTTTCAACAAAAGTGTCAATGCAATTCAGTAAGAATACTTTTTTCAACAAATAGTGCTGGGAAAATTTGATATCCACAAGAAAAAAGATGAACGTAGACTCTTACCTACACCACAGACAAAAACGAACTCCAAATGGACTACAGACTTACTGAAGTGTAGGAGCTAAAAGTATAACACTTTAAGAAGAAAACATAAGAGAAAATGTCTGTGACCTGTAGTCAGGCCAAAATAGTTCTTAGCTATGATGCCAATATCACAATAAAAGGGAAAAAATCCTGATAAGCTGAGCTTCATCAAAAATAAAAACTTTTGCATTTCAAAAGATACCATTAAGAAAATTAAAACACAAGTCACAAATTGGGAGAACATATTTGTAAATAATATTTCTGACAAAGAACTTGTATACAGAATATATAAATAACACTTACAACTCAATAAAATACAAAGACGAACCCAGTTTTAAAAATGGACAAAAGGTTTGAATAGACATTTCACCAAAGAAGACATATGAATGGCTAATAAACACACGAAAAGGTGCTTAACATTTTTACACTAGGGAAATGCAAATCGAAATTCAAAGAGAAACTTTGCATACAATAGGATGACTATACTAAAAAAGACAGAAAATAACAAATACTGGTAAGGATGTGGAGAAATAGGGACACTCATACATTGTTGGTGGGAATGTAAAATGGTTTAATTACTTTGGAAAACAGTTTGGCAGTTTCTTAAAAAGTTAAACATAAATTTACCATATGATCCAGAAAAATTTAGGTATCTACCCAAGACAAATGAAATCATTAGTCTACACTAAGATTTGTATGTGAATACTCATAGAAGATTATTCATAATTACCAAGTACTGGAAACAACCTAATTGTCCATCAACTGGTGAATGAAGAATGATATATCCAAACAACTACTAC
The DNA here is from genome assembly GCF_022682495.2 of Desmodus rotundus. NCBI lineage: Eukaryota > Metazoa > Chordata > Mammalia > Chiroptera > Phyllostomidae > Desmodus > Desmodus rotundus. Next base: position 102,050,100 of record NC_071393.1, read on the forward strand.
TCAGCAATGATAAGCAACAAAGTACAGATAAAGCTACACTGTGGAGGAACCTCAAAAACATCCTGCTAAGTGAAAGCCAGATACAAAACTACATACTGTATCATTCTATTTAATATGAAATGTCCAGAAAAAGCAAATCTACAAAGTTAGTAAGTCAATTTAGTGGTTGCTTGGGAATGGGAATGCAAACGGACAGGAGGGATCTTCTTGTGATGATGAAATGTTCTAAAGCCGGACTGTGGTGATGGTTGCACAATTGCAAATTTTACTAAAAATCACTGAATTGTACACTTAGCACAGGCAAATTTTATATGTAGATTATACCTCAATACGGCTCTTTATAAACAAATGGACAAACAAATGCCCCAGGAACTAAACTGAAAAAGTTCCCATTGGGAAGCGAGCATCAATAAAGATAGTAAGTGTTAACAATGCAAAAACATCAAATGACTTTAAATCTATAAATAATGAGACTAAAAAACAAAATTAAACAGTCATCATTAAAGGATGCTATTGAACCAACTCATTATTATGAAAACTGGTAAATATATTAAAACTGGTCATAAAGTAATGCTCACATTATTATGACTAGTGATTGTTAGCTACTAGTTATTGAAAGAGTATTTTATATATTTATTTCTGAAATAAGATCAAAAAGCTAGAGAGTGTCATCTCCTCCACACCTTTACTGATCTTCCTAGTATTTCCCTCTACTGTAGCATTTTTTTACATTAGACTAGAATTATCCGTTGTGTCTGACTCACCAATAAAACCATAAAACTCCTCTGGGACAAAGAACGTGCCTTCAACTCCTAGGACAGTGCCTGGCACACAATAGGAACTGAACAACGGCTAGATGAACTGAACTACTAACGACTGCATTTGCTCATTTTCTCACATGTATAGTCAGAAATTATTCAACAGTTGACTATAACCTCAATTTCCAACCACATAGAAATCATTCTGACAATGTGGGGGAGGAGGGGACAACAGTCATAAAATGTAGACAATGTTTTATGGTTTATAAAGGTACTATGTAATATCTCATTTATCATTATAGGTACTTAAGCATCTACTATTACCTCCATTTTACTACTACTGTTACCTCATTTAAAGAAAAAAAAAAAAAGACTGGACTCAAAAGTTAGTGCATTCCAAATGCTTGACCACATACCTGAAAACTAACCATATCCCAAAATCCATCCAGATCTGTACAGGTAATCTCCTTTTTACTCCGTTTGTGTTCACAATCATCCACTAGTCCTTCGAACTGTTTGAACCTTTCTTTCATAAGGAGTCTTGTTTGACCAACTGCTGTGAGAATAAGTTCTTTAGCTAAAGGAAATACGAGGTTTTTACAAGTTAAAGGACAAAACAGAAACTTTATTGCAAGTCAACCAGCTGCTAAGAAGACCTCGCCTTGAATGTCTTATCAAATTCTTAACTTAAAGCAAAACAAAAGTTTCTGTTACAAAATGTTGTCATACAAATACCGAGCATGAATTCTCTGCTTCAATTACTGTTAAAAATAAGCAACATTCATTCTCCTAAATACTGTTACAGAGCAAACAGCATTGCACCCTTCCTTGTATTCTGTAAGAACCCAACCTCAAAAACCTCATTGCACATCAATACTTAAAAAGGCTTCACAGTGATAGGACACAAGTGATTTTTTTTCTAAACAGCTTCCCCAAATAAGTAAGATTAAGGAACTTTTCAGAAAATCTGTTCCACATTGATTTAGGTAATTTTCATTCAGAAAATATTTTTGTATAATTAAACAATACCAGATATGGATGTCACTCACAGAGACATATGAAGAAAATCTAATAATAAAACAAGAAAATGTCTAACTCCCAGGAATGATAGTCAATATTCTAATTATTTACATCTTTTAAGTCATGTATTGGTTTAGCAGAGATGTTAGTGAGCATATATTGAGATGAAAAAATTCTTGCTATTTTGAAAAACAAAGTATAAAGTTGGAAAACACTAGATTTTTACGTTTCAGATTAGTGTAACCACATTAAGATTTAAAAAAAAAAGATAAAGCTAAAATGTAAAAAAAATATATAAATGTACCCTTACCATCATCTGGAATGTCCAATTTAAGCTTCCTGTCCCACTCCAGGCATTGAGAAGTTAATTTCTCAGTTTCTGACTGGAGAATATTTCTAAAATTATGACATACATTACAGTTTGACAAGTGTTTCTCACACTAATATCTAAGTATTACCATATGACAGTTATACGATATTAATTGCCCAGAGTTGATGCTTAATTATTTTATCAACTGTGACATATTACCCCCCCCCCAATACAAGTGGATATCCTATATACATCCATCCTTCTACACCTAATTATGAGGCTGTGCCTGTCCAAAGGCAATGGCTCTCAACGGGAGTCAACACCCTGGACCCCCACCTTTGAGGACGTCTGGAGGCATTTTTTATTGTCCGGAACTAGAGGAGTACTACTGACCAGGAATGCTATGAAGCACCTTATAGTGCAGAGGACTGCCCCCACCTCTGCGAGAATTATTCTGTCTAAAATGTCAACAGTGCCAAAGTTGAGAACCCCTGGCCTAAGGGTAAATTTAACATATCTGTATAAAAAGCATCCTAGCAGGAGAGACTGAGGATAGTTCTTTGTTCCTTAGAAGAAAAATTTAGCTGTTTATATTTAGTGGCATAAAAGAGAACACCTTAATGAGAAAGGAGCCCCAGCTTAGATCTGACATTTGTTAGTTGGCAACATCTGGAGGCACTGCTTAGCGTCAGTTCAGCAGCACAGTGGACTAGGTAGTTTCTAAAATCCCTCAAAAATCTAAAACCTGATGTTCTAACAATTAAGATGGCTCTCAAATATATAAAAAGATACTCATTCATCATACAGCAAATGAATATTAAAACTAGCACAATAATATTTCCCATTTATTTGATTGACAAAGCTCAAAAAAATTAATATTGCATTGGAAAGGGTATTAGAATTTTCCTGCTACATTTACTCAAGAATAATAATATGTAAAAACTTCCTATGTGATGTGGGGTGTTAGGGTCCTTCTCCAATTGTTTCCAAGGCATTTAGATGGCATGATTGAAGTTCCCCAAACGGGATGTGAATTTTCTCACTTCACAGTTACAGAAACATACCGTAATCCTATCTCATGAGTTAGAGGGCCAAAAAGCTTTCTACCAACTCCCAATATCCATCTTTTATAAAGTAAACATTAACTTGGATTCTTTGTGGGAGGCAAAAAAGTGAGAAAACAGAACTGCCATACCTTGCTGGAGGGAAATGTCAATTAAGATCTTTACATATTTGCATATGAAAGAACTAAAAAGCACACAGGTTGTTCTTTGAAGCCTTGATTGTAATAGTAATAGAATGAACCAAATATAAATGACCAGCTACAGGGACCGATCTATTAAGTGCATTGTGGTATATCCATATAATTGGATACTGTGTAGCCATTATAAACACACACACACAAAAACAACAAGAGGAAGTTCTTCAAGTACTAAAATAGAATGTCTCCTACATGAAAAATAAATGAAAACAGAATAGTTTGCTATTGCATATATAAACAAAGAAAAATATGTTCATGTTTGTCTATATATGCCTTGTCTATCTCTAGAAATATTCAGAAGAACTGAATAACACTTGCTTCCATGGAAGTTTCCAAGTATGGATGGGGTTGGGAGGTAGACTTGGGAAAAAGACTTGTCACTTGTACCTTTTTCTACCTTTTGAAATTACCTAAAGTCAGCTTCCCCAAAATTCACCTATTACATTAAGGTTAAAAATAGTTAAATTTTGGTTTAAATGTCTAGGCAGTAATACAAAATTCTCACACTAGGAACAAATGGACAAACCTGAAATACGGCACATCATGCTGTGGCTGAGATATCTGATCTTCATTTATTTCAAGTGATGGGACTTCTTTCATTGGAGGGCCACTTGAATTTTTAATAGTAGTTTCATTTTTATTTAGGACATTTTCTGTAGATTAAAGAAAATATTACATATAAATTTTTTTTGTGAGCCACAAATTTTTATTCCTTTAAGAACAGAGCTTTGAGATATATACTGCAAAAATGGTTATAAATACAAGAAGAAATGGATAGATCCAAAATAATTAGGGGAACATAATTTTAGAAACTGATATATAATAAAATATACAAAAAAGGATTTGAATATACAACTGAGAAGCTTAACCTAATAGATACATAAAAAATAAATTTCTTAACAGAACATAAAAGTTGTTTTCAAACACCCATGGGACATTTACAAAATAGAGCATTTATTAGGCCACAAAGAATTTCCACAGCCTATGACCATAGTACTAACTTGGCCAAATATAATATACACTCACTCACTCTTGTTAACATATAGGCACATACATTTACATCAGGAGTCCAGAGCTAACACTGTGTGGGGTGGTAACATAGTACATGCATACATATAAATTTCAAAGTAGCTACTCCTAAAATGACAACCCTCACAACAAATTTTTTTTAATCCTTCAATTTTTTTCAGTGTTGAATTTCAAAATTTTATTTCTGCTTCAACGATTTCACTCAACACACCTCTAAAGTGTCTCTTAATATTTTCATCTCTTCACATTTATATTCATGCCTCCTCTTCTTCTCTTGCTCTTGCCAACTGCCCCTCTCCAGATTTTCCACATGCTTCCAGTCTCTTCTGACCCTGAGATCACATCCTAGAACTATATGGTGAAAGGGGCTCTAAAACAATTCACTAATAAAAGCAAGTAAAAATTTAATTGAAATACCATACCTTTATTCCAAACTGTTAGAGAACCCAGAGGACATTGTGATTTTGAATCTTGATGTACTGCCTTGGCAGAGTAAACTTCACATTTCTGTGCCAATATTTCTTGTGTTGCATCTTGAATCTTATCACTAAAAACAACAGCAAAAATAGACTTCATGAAACGTGAACCTCTTATCTCAGATTAAGGGATTTCAAAATTATGTTGCTTTTGAACAACGTAGGATAAAACAAATTATTTTCTATTTTTTAAAAATGTGTCTATTTATATAAGGAAAAAATTTAAACACCATAGTGGGAATTTCCATCTTTACTAACTCTTATGAGATCCAAAGGTTCTGAAGATCTCTTAATAAAACATAAGCACTTAGTCTTGGAGCAGTTTCCAATAAATTTGCTGCCAGCCAGTCTTTGCAAAATAACTTTGTTCTTTCTTTTAAAAGATTTTAACTGACTTTCTCCCACTCCCCCGAACTTTGCAAGTTAATTATTTTGTCTTTAGAGATAGTTTTTCTACAGTAATACTCAGCAAAAAAACCACAAACAAAAAACCACAAACAAAAAAATCAAACCACATCTGGCCTACAGTATTATAGCAATTTCTTCTTTCTAAAAATTTCTAAGTATTATAATACTCACTTAGTAAAACCAAAAAACCCCCCCACACACCATAAAAATAATGATAATAACAAAGCATAGGAAATACCAAAGCTGTCAAATACATTATTGTAGCCTTCTGAAAAATTTTTTTAGACGATCAAATTCTCATGTTTTATAATTAACATCATTTACTAACTAAATAATAACTTTAAAACCACAGGACAGCCCTGGCTGGTGTAGCTCAGTTGATTGAGTGTGGGCTGAGAACCAAAGGGTCACCGGTTCAATTTCTAGTCAGCGCACATGCCTGGGTTGCAGGCCAGGTCCCCAGTGGGAGCCACACGAGAGGCAACCACACATTGATGTTTCTCTCCCTCTCTTTCTTCCTCCCTTCCCCTCTCTCTAAAAATAAATAAATAAAATCTTTAAAAATAAAAAATAACAAAAAGCACAAGACAAATCAAAGAAAGGCATTTGTTATCCATCTTAGCAAGGAATTCAATATTAATATTACATCCTTACACTTCTGTTTTTACAGGAGTCCAGGTGTAACTGGGTGTCAAGAAAGCCTCAGCACTTCGGGGAGTCATCGGTGTAACCTGATAGGTCTTCAGACCATCTAGTGGCTGAAACATAAAATCTTTAGGTGCGAAGGAATTCTTTCCTTTTGTTTTTGCAGTATTTGTCTTAGGTAAGTTTTCCATTTTTGATAAAACTCCATCATTTGTTGCACTGCTTTGCGAATCCAAATTATTTTCTTCACTATCGACTTGAAAAGAAATGACCTAGATATGAGTAAACAAAACAGAGTGAGAATTTCTCTTCTGGGGATACCCTGGACCAGTTTTCACAGGCCTGAAATGTGCAAGTTGAGGTACATGTGCCATGTACATAATTTACAAAAACAAACACATCTAAGCGTGTACGTGGAGTCAGAAGACCGGCTACATTGAACCATTGCTATGTTCCAGAAAGAGAGAACCAATCATTATAAGAACTAAATACGTAATAGGTTTTAGGTATTTTAACAAATTAAAATATATGAAAACTAAGGTAGAAAAATTTACTCACCTACCAAACACATATATTTTTACTTAAATTATGTTGATAATTACAATGGTTTGAGAATCATAATCCAAAATTTACTGGATGACTACTATTGACAAGGACCAAATCCTTTATTACAAGCAAAAATATTTTTCATGTAACAGTAAGATTAACCATATAAAATATAAAACATATTTTCTTTTTCAATTCAATTTGTTACTTGTTTATTTTACTAAGATATAAATAACATGTAATACTAGTTTCAGGTGTACAGCATGATTCGATATTTGTATATATAGCATAATAATTTGATATTTGTTTATATAGCAAAGTAATCACAAATAGTTACAAATTTTTTTAAATGATTTTTTTTTAAATTTTAATTTTATTTATTTTTAGAGAGAGGGGAAGGGAAGGAGAAAGGGAGAGAAACATCAATGTGTGGTTGCCTCTTGCATGCTCCCCACTGGGGACCTGGCCCGCAACCCACACTCAATCCACTGAGCCACACCAGCCAGGGCTAGTTTTTTTTCTTGTGATGAGAATTTTTAAGATTTACTCTTTGTAGCTTTCAAATATACAATGCAGTAGAATTAACTATAGTCACCATGCTGTACATTATATCCCCAGGACTCACTTATTTTATGACTGGACATTTGTACCTTTGACTACCTTTCCCTATTAACATTCACCCATTTAAACAGAATTTTTTAGAGGTTTCTATGTTTCGGATTTTTAATGAGATATGAACTGAAACCAGAGTATTTCAACCTGGACAAGAGTTCAAGGGTAACAATGTCCCTGAGGTTAGCATGGGAATGAAAGTAAAAATGAGTGATATACAGATCATGTATCATAGAAATGTCCACCTGAAACCAATACAGGGGTATGCAAGAGTAGGTATACAGTTGTTCATATGGAAACAGACATGCAGGTTATGATTATTGCAACAGCTTTATTAACTCAACAGAGTGTTACTCACAATTGTAAACCTACTTTTGCCCACCCCACAGGGTAGGGAAAAAGTAGGTTTACAGTTATGAGCATGCAAAAAGAATTTATTCTTGTTTTATTTATTAGTTTTTGTATTATTTTCCATATGAACTGTTAACCTACTTTTGCCCCACCCTGTGTAATCGTATTAACCGTCACCCCAATAAATTTAGTTCAAAACAAACACGAACAAAAAATGAATGATAATCCTTAAGAAGAAAATCAGTCTCACGGGAGGAGCGCTGAAGTATAGCTGCTTGTCTGTGAAGATTCACTCTACATTGTCTTCCTGGAGGATCTGTTTGATTTTCAGTAAGAATCTAGTCACTTTGGCATAACTTTTTTCTTTTTTTTTAAGGTTATAGAATTGTAGCATGGATTGTAAGTCAAAGGCTGGGCCTTCAAAATGGTGGCTTTTTTTGAACACTCTACTAGGCTCTACGCTAGATGCTCCCAGAAACATGAGATTACTTAATTCTTAATACTAGTCTATGTAGGTATTACATGTTACAGAAGGAAGAACAAACTCATAACTTGTCCAAGGCTATGTAACTAATTGGAAACAGAGACGATATTTAAACTCAAGCCTAATTAAATTCAGAGTCAGTGCATTTCACCCTACCCCGTCAAAGCTAATTCTCATGTGAACGTTTCTATCAGCTGTGTTTTTATTTTATTTTTTCTGTCTCCTATTAACCAAATTATGTTTTCTCTACTCATAAATCTCTGAGGATAAGATACCTGAAAAACAACAGTAAATCCTCTTATGCTTCTTTATGACTCAAGAGTTTTTCACACACATGTAGGTTAACCTCTTGGGCGGTTCTATTTGCTGAATTTCAACCTTTTGAAAGTAGCAATAAGATTTTCAGAGAATCTAGAAATAAACAGATTTTATACACTACCTTGTCAGGTTTAGTTTCTATGTTTTGGGCAGATCTTCCTTGATTTGTTGCCTTTCTTTCTGTTTCATTAACTAAAAAAAAAAAGAAACTATGTCATCCATTTTGACTAGACAGAAAACACTGCATTAAAGCATTAGGTATTTTGGGAAAGGAAAAAAAAGGCAACAATAGGGATCTATGTCTTTTTTTTTTTTTTTTTTTTTTTTTTGTGAGAGACAGGGAAGGGAAGAGAAAGAGAGGGAGAGAAACATCAACGTGGGAAACAGGCAGAGGCCTAACTGGGAATAGAAGTGGCAACCTTTCAGTTTGCGGGACAACACCGAACCAACTGAGACATACCGGGGCAGAGATATATGTCTTAAAAAATTTTATGATTAAAAGTCTTACTATAAAATAAGATAAAAACAGATTAAATTTCCTGCCAAGTGTAGACCATCTGCTTTCAAAAAGAAAACAAAGGTCTTAAGGTACTTTACCTTTTGCCTCTGAATAGCAAAATCTATATTATGGAAATTTGGAAAATAAAGAGAAGTACAAAAACAAAAATAAAAAAATGCCCAAGATTACATTATTCAGTAATAATCACTGTTGACATTTCAGGGTACATTATTCCAGTCTGTTCCTATGTCCACATATTTACATACATATTTTAGAACTATGCTCATACTATTCAGGTTTTGACCTGTTTGTCTTTCTCCACTTAATAATCATAAACTACGTTCTTAAGCATTTTTTTCACATTGTTCTTAAAAGCTTACACTGTTTTCCAAATGGATGGACTGCAATTTATTGGGGCTATTAATTTCGCAACTGTGAAGCACCGCTTACACCACTTCAGGTACCCCAATGTTTGAGTGCCCACTGCTAACTGGATGAAGGGACACAGAACCTACCTTCAGGGAACTGGAATCTTCCATTTCCTCCTCTCCTACTCAAGGGAATACTTAAAAATCTCAAGGACCAAAATGTTCTAGTTCAATCATTGATCAAGAAATAGTTCTTACCATCAGTAGCTCTTGTCACTGGCTTTCTTGTTGTAGTGGATGAGACGGGCCTGGCTGTCTGCTTTGCTGCTAGAGTAGCTGATCGAGTCACTCTCACTGATGTAGGCATTTCAGGCTGTTCGGCTGTGGGAAAAGTAAATCAAATGCTTTTTAAAAATTATTCTTGTTGTGGCAACATGAAAGCTTATAACTGCTAATATTCCTACCTTTTTTCTCTTTGTCCAACAGTTTCTTTTCAGAAGTTTGTCTTTGACCAGGTCGAGATGCTCGAACATCATTCCCGTTACCAACCTATTGAGAAGATTAGGTGCTATGTGATTTAATTGCATAATAAATCAAACCACCACATCTCTAATCTGTACACTGATCCCTCATCTGAAATCTAACTGCTGGAAATAACCCATTAAAAAAATCCACTACCCCAAATAAAATGGGGTAAAGAAAATAGTTTTCCATTATATTAATTTTCTTACAAGCTTTTTTAGAATCCTAGAATTTAGAAAATGCTAATAACCAAAGCTATTAAAAAGAGTTGACTATAATCATTTGGGGGTCCTTAAATATACCAGGCATGTTTTCTTTCTATGTAAGATTTTATTTATTTTTAGAGAGAGGAGAAAGGAGGGAGAAAGAGAGGGGGAGAAACATTCATTGGTTGCTTCTCATACATACCCCAACTGGGGACCGAACCTGCAACCCAGGCATGTGCCCTGACTGGGCATGGAACTGACCTTTTACTTTGTGGGTCAGTGCCCATCTTATGGAGCCACACCAGTCAGGGCACCAGGCATGTTTTCACTTTAAGACTTTAAATTTTGTCTAGAAAATTCTTCTGAATAGAAAACTCTTTGCCATAGTTCATCCTTCTTCTTCCTTAAAGGCTTCATTTAAAATGCCACCATCTCAGTGAGGCCCAATCAAAATTCTACCTACTTCAGTACTCCCCATATCCCTCCAGAATATTTATGACCATCTGACATAATATATACTTACTTTTTTTATTACCTATCTCCCATAAAAATAGGGAATTATTTTGTTCCTTATTATATCCTAGAGCCTACAGGAACATGGTAGTGATTCAAAATTTATTGGATACATGAAAGGTAGCTTTCCTACCTGAGAAAGAAGCAGACAACTTCCCCCTTGCCCACTTTACTTTATTTATATTCCTACCTGCATTTTCTATGATGGAATGCGTAATAGAAGACCAGTAAACTAACAAACAAAACAGAATGGCACACAAAGACAAAGCTTGGTATATAGATCTCATATGGGATGTCTAGGCAAAGACTATTTTAAGTGCATAGTGCCTTAGCATTTAGCCAAAACTGCTCTATGCCACAGTGACTTTGGTGTTGTCAACTCTAGTAAAATAATCACTATCCTTGAAGCTGACAGATTAAAAATAAAGTTACTTATTCTGAGAAAAGAAAGTATAATTTGTCATTTTAGTAACATTATTAATTATTAACTGTACCTTATTCAGCTCCATCTGCTCTTTGGCCTTGGACCTTGTCATCCGTACAAAAGATGGAATAGCCTTAAAACAGTCAAAAGGAGGTAATATTTTTTAAAAAATGAACTTGCAAAATTACTTCCATGTCTCATTGTGAAATAAAATTCCAATTTTAAAGTTAAACTTTATTTGTAGTCATTTATGGCAAAAAAGATACTTGCTAATTTAATTACTATTTTTTTCTCATTCTGGCTTAATTTAAATTATCTTTAGGTTAATAGCTTCAAAACTTATTCATATTTCTCAGTGAGGAGAGAGAATATATTTTAAACCATATTTTCCAGGTATTATTAGGAATCCTCATTAATACGCAGGTGATAGATGAACAGACTAGAATATTAGAATTTTTCTTTTATTTATGAAAGGATACTGTACAGCTTATTTTCCTAGCTTGGACAATTTGCCTTCAAATCTCATGACTATGCACTTGTCCACTGTCAGTAAGAAAATGGAGACCTGATAGCAAAATGTGGAAAAAATCTAGCAAGAGAAGAACTGATCAAAAAAGTGGTAAGATGTTTATCAATTCTGTAAAATTCTGTAAGAAGCATATTCAGACTTCTTTTCAGATGAGAAGACATTTTCTTTACCAAATCTCAGTGAAAACCTATGTTAATAAAATTAGGCTTTTCTGTAAAGTGCATAAAGTGAGCAAAATTCAGCAATGACTATTGTCTAAGGAGAATAAAAAGCAAACATTGGTGAATCTTGTAATATAACACAATGATGTATCTCTTTCTCCCCCCTACATACCCCTATTACGCTTTGTAAATAGCGGTTTACAGTTTAGACCAATGATTGGCATCCTACATATTCTTGAGAAAGCGGATGAAATCTAACCCCTTTTAGGAGGTCTTCTTTGATGTTCCTCCAAACATAAATAATCTCTCCCTCCTCTACCATATATAGAATATTTATTTATCTATTATCTTTCCACCTGGAGTTGTTTTATTAATTTTGGTCTCTTCCATATTATCCTAAGGTAATACACAGAGCAAATAAAGATCTGTCAAATGAATCAGATTCACAAAGCAAAGAAAACTAGGCAATATCTTGGGTCTCTATATTATTCAATTTCTATTTAAACGAGGAATGAATATATAGTCAATAAAGTTTTTAAAAATATTATTTAAAGTGAGATCTTTTATACATACCTTTAAAATAGCAAATCACCAGTGATTACCTAATTCACAAATCTACCTCCTTCTGTCTAAACTTCCTCCTTCTTGACTCACTAACCATTCTCTTCTGTTAGATCACCCCCTCCATCCTCCCCTTCAGTTCCCCTGCCATTTCGACCAGTCCTTCTCAGCCTGTCACTGGTACCCGACTTCTGTCCATCTGACAGTGCTCTCTAGAATTCACTCTTTCATAATTTTATATATCCTTATTGGATAGGTCTTATTCAGTCCCACAGGTTAAACACCCACCCATACTTCCAATACCACACCCTAAATCCACCCCTTAGCATGGGCCTCCATCCTGATTCCAAGTTATACCACTGCCTCTTATCTAGATGGCCCAAACGGTCTTAAAAAAAGGGGAGTGGGATATTAAAATGCACCCACTTAATCATGTTCCTTCTCTTGCCTTTCTCATTTTTAAGCAGCAGCATAATTCATATGGTTGTTCAAACTAATGTAAACAGAATCATCTAATTTGTGTTAAATTTTCTCTACCCCTCACTATCTACTTGGTCACCTGTCAAACTTATCTCCAAATGTGTCTTACACCTATTTCTTCCTCTTAAACACGTTGCCTAGTCCACCTATTCTGTCTCACTTACTCTTTCACAATAGTATTGTAACTGGTCTTCCCATCTACAAATGATCCCCTTTCCAGACTATAATCTTCAAAGCCAGGGTAATCTTCCTGCATTATTAATTTAATTGATGGTACAATGTATTTTAAAAGCTTCCCTTGACTCTCCATGTACCACAGGATAAATGCCAAGTCCCTGACATAGCATTCATTGCTCAGCCAGGCTCTACCGGCTTTTCTAGTTTTATCCTATCTCAATCTACCTAGAGTTACACTGAGAGACCCGATTTTCATCTTCTACTATTGTCATTCCCACCTCCCACCAATTAGTTAAGAGAATAAGGGAACTGAAGGGAATGGGTAATTTTAGTCATTTCATCTCTTAAAATAATTGCTTCTTAGTCTTTTGGCTAAATCAAGTGTAATCTCTTAAAGGAAAAGGAATGGTTAAAAGGAACTATTCCTCTACATCTAGTTAGCATACTAAATTTACCTTAATTGGCTCAGCTTTCATAGCATTTTGGTGGGAAAAAAGAAATGAAGGCTTCTCAGGTCTATAAAGACCCACTTTAAACACTCCTCGTTTAGCTTTCTCTCTTTGCTCTTTCAATTTTTGAAGTTGCTTTTCTTCTTTGTATTTCTGGAGCATTTGTTTCCGTTGATCACATAGAAGAGTTCTCACTGACTCTAAGCAAGAAAAACATACAAACACAGTATACAAAACATTGTAGATAAAAAGTTATACAAATGTCTAAAAAATCATTTTGCCTAACTTCAACCACTGCTAAGAAATGCTTTGAGAAACTTCTTGTTAATTCCTTAGCACCCTAACCACAAGTTATTTAAACCTCTGTTCTTCTTTCTTTTCAAAGATTTTATTTATTTAGAGAGAAGGGAAGGAAGGGAAAAAGAGAGGGAGGGAAACATCAATGTGTGCCCTCAACTGGGGACGTGGCCCACAACCCAGGCATGTGCCCTGACTGGGAATAGAACCCCACAACCCTTTGGTTTACAGTCCGGTAGTCAATCCACTGAGCCACACCAGCCAGGGCTCAACCTTTGTTCTTTTAAAATTTCTATTCCTTCCCTGAGCAAACTTCAAGGATGAATTCCTTGCCCTTCTAAGAAATGTCTTCATTGGCAAAGTATCCTTATTTTATAGCTTCTTCAATCAGTTCTATTTTTATGTTCCTTATCAATTTATCTTGCCAACACTTATCTTACCCAAACTCCAGAAGAAAGAACTTTAGAATTCCTATAAGGCAATATAGAAAATAAAGTGTTATAATATTCCATAGGTGAAGGGCTCTAGCCTGGCTAAAATAGTTTTAGATTAGCCTTTACCTTAAATAGAAAGTAGAAAACATCAAGTTATTCAAAATGGTATTACAAAACTCCATTCTTCTGCTCAGGGTTTTTTGTTTTTTTGTTTTTTTTTAATTGAGTTTGAGAGAGATAGACAGACAGACATTTGTTGTTCCACTTATTCATGCATTCACTGGTTGAGTCTTGTATGTGCCCTGAGGATTGAACCCACAACCTTGGCATACTGGGACGATGCTCCAACCAACTGAGCTACCCGGCCAGGGCCTGGTGAGGAATTTTTTATGTCAGTTTTTAAATCAACTTCACTCTTCAAAGCACTTAAAATTACAATAAATCTTTACTTACTTGGCTTGATACTGGCCTTTTCTGGGACAAGCTCTTGAAATGTCTCGTCTAATTCAAGAAGAAGTCTACCTTCTAAGGTTGGAATGTTGACATCTTTCAAACCAAAATGTCTATTTCGTTCATATTCCTTATGTCTGTGTTCTTTCTGAGACAGTGATTTCCTATGAGCAATTTTAGTTCTAATCATATCAGTACTCATATCCTTTCTGTGTCGACCAGCAAAACGTGATGAAGACATCCTGTCAGGGAAAAGAGAGAAAAACCAACTTACAGGGATTTTCATTTTATTACTTAAAAAATTGAGATTCCAAGATGGAGATGTAGGTAGACATGTTTTGCCTCCTCACACAATCATAGAAAGAATTACAACCAGATCTCAAAACTACAGAACCGTCAGAAAATTAAGCTGTATGGAAGTCTGACAACCAAGGATTTAAAGAAGAGCCATTCATCTAGATGGGTAGTAGAGGCAGAGTAGCAGAGACAGGCGGAGAGGCAGTATGGGATGGGCAGCAGAGAGACCTTTGGAGGCAGCCAGCGATCCAGCCCCAGGCCAGACTGCATGGCCCGGGGTTCCAGCATTAGGAAGATAGATCCTCATTACCTCTGACTGTAAAAACCAGTGCGGGATGGGGCAGCAGAAAAAACTGCTGGATTTTCACTACTTAAAGGGCCAGCATAGTCTTAGAATGTACACAACTCCCCCCACCCCCATTCCAGGATTCACTACCCAGGTAGCAGCTGGAAGGACATCAGTTGCACGTGGGAAGGGGTGAAGTGCCTGGAAATGGGCTAGCGACAGATGAACCAGGAGAAGCCAGGTGGTGGCACTGTCCCCTCTCCAAGCCCTCCCCATACCAGCACAAAGTGGTGAAGCAGGTGCCCGGCCCTGGCAATTACCTAAGGTTCAGCCCCACACAATTTACAGGTGCCTTTTCTACAATAGGCCATGCTACTAAGACAGGGAGTCAAAGGAGCTCTATCTTTGAGAAACAAACTCAGGGAGGCTGCCAAATTGAGGAAACCAAAAAATATGGCCCAAATGAAAGAACAAAACAAAAGCCCAGAAAAAGAACTAAGTAAAGCGGAGACAGTCAACCTACCAGATGCAGAGTTCAAAACCCTGGTTATCAGGATGCTCAGAGAACTCCTTGAGCAAAGCAAAAAAATAAAGGAAGAAATGAAGTTTACACTAAGTGAAATAAAGAATAATCCAGAGGAAACAAACAGAGAAGGGAAGAAAGCTGGGATTCAAACCAATGGTTTGGAACATAAGGAAGAGATAAACATTCAACCAAAATAAAAAGAAGAAAACAAGAATTCAAAAAATGAGGAGAGGCTTAGGGACCTCCAGGACAACTTTAAACGTTCCAATATCCGAATCTTAGGGGTGCCAGAAGGAGAAGAGGAAGAGCAAAAGAATAGACTTCCAGGAAGTCCAGGATGCTCAGAGAGTTCCAAAGAAGTGGGACCCAAGGAAGCACACACCAAGGCACATCATAATTACATTACCCAAGATTAAAGATAAGGAGAGAATCTTAAAAGCAGCAAGAGAAAAGGAGACAGTCACCTACAAAGGAGTTCCCATAAGACTGTCACTGATTTCTCAAAAGAAACCTTACAAGCAAGAAGGGAGTGGAAAGAAGTATTCAGAGTCATGAAAGGCAAGGACCTACCTCCAAGATTACTGTATCCAGCAAAACTATCATTTAGAATGGAAGGGCAGAGAAAGCGCTTCCCAGATAAGGTCAAGTTAAGGAGTTCATCATCACCAAGCCCTTATTATATGAAATGTTAAAGGGACTTAGAAAAGAAGATGATCAAAAATATGAACAACTAGAACAGGAACGGAATCACAGAAATGGAGATCACATGGAGGGATATAAGCAGGGAGGGGGAAGGAGGAGAATGTGGATACCTTGTAGGGATTAAGAAGCATAAGTGGTAGGCACAAAGTAGTATACTGTTAAGAACAGTATAGGAAATGGAGAAGCCAAAGAACTTACCCGCATGACCCATGGGCATGAACTAAGAGGGGGATTGCTGAAGGGAAGGGGGTACTGGGTGGAGGGGGGCAAGGGGAGAAAATTGGGGCAACTATAATAACATAATCAATAAAATATAATAAAAAATGAAAAAAAGTTAAGATTGCAGTTCACCTCCCATCCCAACCTCAGAGCCTTCTGAAATAAAAGTACTGAAATAAAATGGAATAAATGTGACACTGAAGAGTGGGAAGGAGGTTATTAAAAGATAAGACACTACAACTCATTCTGGGGTCCTAAGTGGGACCTTGCTTGACAGATAAAGTGAAGCTCAGGAAGCTACTGTCCATAATAAGCAGAATAGTTCCTTAACCTTCCCCTGGTGATGAATGCAGGCAGCCTGGCACTTTTGTTCTCAAGCCAAAAAACAAAACAAAACAAACAAACAAAAACCACACAAGATGCCTATTAGACAAGGATGATAAATAGGCATTGAAAATACCTGATTAAGAAAAAGAAGGGTTTTCAGAAGAATTACCATGGTGATATAGAAGGATAAACAACTCAGTATGCCCTTGGTAGGGCAGAATAAAATTATTTTTGGCCATGTAAGAAATTATATAGTTTACTTGGCACATACCATTTTCATGGAAAGACCCTTGAGAAAGTATTCAAGCAACACAAGGGAGAAGGACAAGAGAGAGGATGTCACGGGTTCGAAGAAACCACGGCTCAAACGGACGGCAGAATAAAGGAAAGTGGGAAGCCTAAGGTGGTTACCTATACATCTGGTATTGAGAACCACCAAGCCAAACTGAAGGAAAAGGACTGGTTTTCCAGAGAAAATTCTTGCCAGCTTAAAAGGAAAAAATGGGGAGGAGAGGAAAGAGGGAGGGTGTGCCATTAGGGAGTTAAGAAAGTTATAAACACACTATCTTCCTCAACAAGAGTAACTAAGCAAGTCCACTTAAAAACTTCAAATAGAAAAATCTGCACAAGGAATGCAACAAGTTACAATGTTACACGATTTTTAAGCATCCACAGAGTATAAAAAGTGAGAATTCATCCGACCTGGATGCTAATACCATTGTCCTTTACGGGCCGGGGGAAGTGACAAAGAACTGTGCGTTTCACCAAGCCCTCTCCGCCATCCGATGTGCCATCTCCCCCAAGTATTAATTTGCTAATAGTCAGGACAAAACAAAATGTATGTATTATTTTGAAAAACAGCACACCAGCAGAGACAGAGAGAGAACTAATACTAAAGGTATATTTAAATATCATCTAAACCCTAAAGAGTAGTTACTTAATATTACCGCCCTCAAACAAATGGGGCAAATTAGCTGCCCACGTGAGCGGGGAGAAGAAGCGGCGCAGCTGGAACCCCAGGCCGGGCGCCCCGGCTCTTCGCACACATCCAGGTTCTCTTCTCCGGCTGACGGAGTTCCTTCAGCCTGAACGTGCAGAATGTTTTCTTCTAGCTCGCCCACAGGTTCTCCACCGGGGCGTTTACGGACGTCACGGGGTTTGGGAGGAGCTACTGAAAGGTAGCGTCCGGGCCGAGGACGCTAACGGCGGCACCATCCGAAGGCCAGTTCCGCCCGGTGGCGCGACGCTGACTGCTACATAGATCAAGGCAACAAACACTCACTCCGCCGGAGAACGGTGTCAGCAGCTTCAGGACGGACGGCTAACACTCCCCCGAGGAGCGTCCAGCTCTCAGCTGCTGCTCCTCAAGCCCTTCTAGCCCTTCCAGAAGGAGGCCGGCCAGCACCCTCCCTCCAGCTCCCCAGCACCCACCTACCTGAGGCAGCTTCTGGCGTGCAGCCTCAGCCACGCGAAAAGCGAAGGAACTCTCTCGGCCTGGAAGCCCACGGCAGCCTGTAAAACAGCACCGCCCCCAAGCCCAGCCTGAGCTAAATTCAAACTTCCCACAACGAACCTCTGATTGGAGGGATTTTAAGCAACACTTCCGGGATACGTGCCCGCCTCTTCCCTTCGATAAGGCTTGCGATTGGCTTTCTCCTTGCAATATTTGAACTGATTGAAAGGGGAACGGACGGTTCAGACGGGTGTGACAGAAACGTGCGGGCCGGGACGGGGCGCGGCGCTGCTGACCCGCCCGCGTTGCGTTTTTGACGAGGGGCGGAGCGAGGGGGTTCCGCCCCGGGGCGGGAACCGCGGGAAGGTGAGGTCCTTTTGAGCTGGATTCCGCGCGCGACCTCCCAGGGCTCCGCGCATATCCGAGGAAGGAGGGAGAAACTCGCACAGAGAAGGGACTCAAAGTTTGCAGGGCTCTTTAGTGTCCTTATTTAATTACATAAGTCCAGCAGAGCTTCTTGGAATGTTTCTTCATTTAACGTTTCTTAAAAAACGGCTTTGCCTTGGCTGGTGTGTCTCAGTAAATTGAGCGTCAGTCTGCGAACCCAAAAGTCACTGGTTGGATTCCCAGTCAGGGCACAGGCCTGGGTTGCGGGCGGGCGGGCGGCCCGGGCGTGGCGTATGAGAGGAAACGGGTAACTATTGATGAACCTCAACATTGATGTTTCTCTCTCTCTCTTCCTCCTTTCTCCTCTCTCTAAAAGTAAATTAAAAAAATTTTTAAAGGCTTCCCACACCAAATTTCTCCTTACATACGTTAGTATTACTTTTCAACACCTGCAGCCTTTTTTTTCTGTCCTTTTTTTCCCTACTGAGGTAAAATTGACAATGAAAAGCATAGTTTTTTCATGAATGATTTGATTAGTTTTGCTAAGTGTAAACAGCTGCGTAACTACCACCAAATCACGAGATAGAGCATTTCCACCACCCAAGAGTTTCCTTAAACCCCTTTCCGATCTCCCTTAGGTAACCATTCCTCTGATCTCTATCATTTCAGAAATAAAGGTGGTAGGTATTCGTTAGTGTCTGCCTCTTTTTCTTAGCATATTGTTTTCAAGACCCAGGACTACTCTTCTGTGAATCAGAAGTTACTTGTTTTTACTGCTGAAAAGTATTCTATTGAATATCCATTCACCCGTTGATCAGGACATTTGGATTGTTGTAGTTTTTAGCTGTTATGAATAAGTTGCTATAAATATTCTTTTGTTTTAAAGAATAGCATATAGAGCTACCTAGAATGTGTTATATGGCCCAGTCGTGTTTGGTGATGAAGCTTATTTAAAAACTTTTTTTATTTTACTGATTTTCAGAGAGAAACATTGATTTGTTGTTCCACTTATTTATGCATTCATTGGTTGATGCTTGTATCAAACCTGCGACCTGAGAGTATCAGGACATGCTCTAACCCACTGAACTCCCCACCTGAGCCACCTGGCCGGAGCACCATAAATATTCTTGTACAAGTCTTTTTGTGGGCATGTTTTATTTCTCTTGGGGAAATGTAAGTGTGGAATTTCTGGGTCATTTTGTGTATACTTATCTTTATGAGCAATTGCCAAGCAGTTTTCCAACGTGGTTGTAACATGTTATCTTCCCACTAGCCATGTGCAAGAGTTCCAGGGTTCTACATGCTTGCCAACATTTGGAGTTACAACTCTTTAATTTTAAGCCCTCTAGTAGGTGTGAAAGGGTACCTGGTTTTAATATTGTAGTTCCCCAATGGCCAATGGTGGTGAGCAACTTCTCATGTGCTCATCAAGTATCTTAGTATCTTGTTTTGTGAAATGTCTGTTCAAGTCTTTTGCCTCTGTTTAGAAAAGTTTTGTTTTTGGTTTTGGTTGTATTTGTAGCATTCATTTGTAGGAGTTTTATCTGTTCTGGGCAAAAGCCCTTTGCCAGGTACATGTATTTTGAATATATTCTCTTGGTCTGTGAGTTCTTTATTTTTTTTAAAAAATAAGCTGCTAATTTTAGAATAGTTTAAAGTTCATGGAAAAATTGCAAAGATAGAGTGAGTTTTCATATGCTCCACATCCATTTTTCCCCTTTTATATTATATTATTATGGTACATTTGTTATAATTAGTGAAATGATACTGACACATTATTGTTAACTAAAGTCCATACTTTATTGAGATTTCCTTAGTTTTTACTCATTGACGTTTTTTTGTTCTAGGATACCACATTACTCAGTGACAGTTTCTCAGACCTTTCCTTTTTTTGGTAAACTTGACAGTTTTGAGGAGTACTGGTCAAGTATTGGATAGAATGCCCCTCAATTGGAATTTGTCTGATGCTTTTCCCATGATTAGACTGGGGTTATGGGCTTGGGGGAGGAAGACCATAGAGATGAAGTGCCATTCTCATCATATCACATCAAGTGTACATAATATCAATATTATTTATCGCTGCTAACTGTTAACCCTGACCACTTGTTTGAGGTAGTATCTGTGAAATTACAATTGCCCCCCTTTTCATGCTGTTCTCTTTGGGAGAAAGTGACAATGGGCAGCCCACACTTAAGGAGTGGGAAGTTATGTTTCACCTGGGTGAGGACAAACTGAATACAAACGATTTGGAATTAGTCTTCATGAGAGATTTGTCTCTTCGCATTTACCCCATTATTTATTTATTCAACCATTTATATCAGGACCGTTAGGCTAATACTACTTTATTTTGCTGCCATTGGCAGCTCTTTCAGTTTGTTCCTCTGTCACTTTTACATATCCTCATCACTGGGTGGTGGTGGTTGTTTATTTGTTTTAGTGTATACTTCCTTACTTTCTGGCTCTAGAAGATGCTCCATGCCCATCTGGTATTTTCCCTCCCCCAGTACTAAAATCAACCATTTCTTTTTTTTTATTATTGATTTTTTTTGAGAGAGAGCAAGAAAAACATTGATTTACTGTTCCACTTATTTATGCATCCATTGATTGCTTCTTGTATATGCGCTGACCAGGGATGGAACCTGCAACCTTGGTATGTAGAGACAATGCTCCAACCAACTGAGCTTCCCAGTCAGGGCTAAAATCAACAATTTGTCCAAGAAGCCCTTGTTCCTTTTATTGAAGAATGGTATTAGAAACTAAGATTTGGACACTAAGTGTGCTCTTTGCTACTGAGGAGTCTCTCAGTTGACAGAGTGAAGAAATATAGCTATCTATACTAACCTACGTATACACAGATCTATAAACATTTCTATGGTAGCCATCTGTATGTTAAGCTAATCACGAGTTCATGCTGATGTCTCCAGCTCTAATCCGTTACCACATGGGTCATTCTAGCCTCTTCCTCTCTTATCTGTAACCTCCCACTCTGACAGTGGAAAACCTGACTGTTAGTTGCCTGTTCATTTCCTTCCTAGCATCATTGGTGAATAGAGGATTTCAAGTTTGATGAAGTCTACTTTATCACTTTTAAATATTATTTTTAGTGCTGTGTTTCCTCTAAGAAATACTTCCCTGCCACAAGGTCATGAAGTTATTCTCTTATGTTTTCTCCTAGAAATTTGGTAGTTTTTGTTCCCTTGCTTAGGTCTGTAATCCATCTTGAATTAATTTGTGTGTGGTATTTCCAATCTTTTTTTGTATTTTGCTTCTTTTTACACATTGTCCAGTGCCACATATAAATGAAAACTGTATGTATGACTGTTTGTGAGTAAAAAGTTTTCTCTGCAAACCCTCAGGTAATTTTCTGTGTTACTAAAATTGTAGCACCTTAGTGCATAAGAAATATAAAACAAAGCATAACATATGGGAAGGACATAGCATTGAATATTCAACCAATTTAGCAACAAGGATGAATTTGGCAGTTTTGGTGAGAACAATTTCAGCAGAATGATGGTGGCAGAAACCATACTGTGATGAATTAAAGTGTCATTGGGAGTTACTGAAACAGGAGGAGCGTAAGTGAGGCATCAGAGTTTTTACTGATGAGAAGGACTTTGAAGATTAATGATTTGTACAAGATCCCACAGCTAATTAAGTTGCAGAGGCTGGACTCAAACCTAGGTATTTTCATCTTCCTAGCTGGAAATATGGCTTGTTTCAGCATTTATTTGAGAATGGAAAGAAGTAGTATAGGCTTTGCAGTCAAATAGATGTGGTTTAAAATGGCCACTTTTCATGGGGCAAGTTTTCTGCACTTCTCTGAATGTCCATTTCCTTATCTACCTCTTAGGAATGTTGGGAGGATAAATGAAATAATTAGTTCCAGTTCTACTTCCTACCAAGATGCTGACAAAGTAAAATTACTGGCTCCCTCCCACAAGGTCAAATTCGGAGGAGCTCTTACAGAGGGAGAAAACATCAAGTTATTGTAACATTCAGGAATGTGAGCAGTCTTTTGTTGGTTTTGCTCTGCAGTTGTTAACTGATTAACCTCTCTCATCTCTTCCTTCCACCATTGGGCCTATTGTAATTTAATATAGGACATCTCAGAATTTGTTTCTTGTCACTTTTTACTGTGGTTACTAGGAAAATTTAAATTTCTTGTGTGGGCATGCACTGTCCCTCCCAGGAGCATGCCCACACCTTCCTTCCCTCTCTGGCATGCATCTCCTAAACTCTAAAGGTCCCCACTTGCAACCAGGGGAGCAATGAGTAGCAGCAGCTCTCCCAGGCTAACTTCCTGGATCTGTCTCCAAGGCCCCCCTTTCTCTTACTCTTTAGTGAGACAAAGCAGCCTAGACCCTCTCCTATTGCTTCTGCTATGCTAAGCCCTTCCTTGTTTCACTGTCCCCAGCTTTAATAAATGTACTCTCTAAATCAATCAATCAACCAATCAATCAATAAATGAAAGCCCTGGCTGGTGTTGCTCAGTGGATTGAGTGCCGGCCTGCAAACCAGAGGGTCCTGGGTTCGATTCCCAGTCAGGGCACATGCCTGGTTTGCAGGCCAGGTCCTCAGTAGGGGGCACATGAAGGGCAACCACACGTTGATGTTTCTCTTCCTCTCTCCTTCCTTTCTCTCTCTAAAAATACATAAATAAATAAAATATTTAAAAAAACAATAAATTGCATGTGTGGTTCACATTACGTTTCTATTGGAAAATGCTGGCATGGTTTATAAGAAACTTTGCTGTTTGAAATGTCATTGAGAAGGGAACATCTCACTCCTGCTCAAAAAATCTGAGCACAGGGAAGCAGCCTCAATTTCCAAATTAGAATTTCGGATGAAAGGTGTGAGGGTCAAAAAACAACTTTCCTCCCATTTTTCTAAGTTGTCTGGATGGGCTAATAGGTAAATCAACATGAGACTGATTAACAGGAGAAAATGTCTCAAATTTATTATGGATACACATGTGGGGATGCCATTGGAACATGAAACCTGAGGGTGCACTGGGTCATTGGAGTTTATAAACCATTTTGGACTAAGGAGATGGGGGACACAGACCTGGGATTTCAAAGGGAAAGTAGGCATTCACAGGTGGAAAGAGCAAATGTGATAAACAAGTTCTTGATGGGCCACCCAGAAATAATGGGACATAGAGGGAAGTCCCTGTTTGCCACATTTAGTTTATTATAATTATTGTGATATGGTGGTCATGCTCCCTTCTTTAAGTAGCTTTTTCTATCTGAATTCCTTTAGGTAGGTAGAAGGGAGGGTCAGAGGTTCTTTCTGAGTCTTTTGTTTCTGAATAATCAGCTTAAAATCAATATCCCAAAAGGCCTGTTTGAGGGTAACAAAATATTGGTCCCCCTCAGAGGATTTAAATTGTAGTTGCTGGGGAAACAGGTGTCCTGAGATGCAATTTCTTATCTTTTGATTTTGTCAGGAAACTCAAATTTTCTATTTTCTAGGTCGTCCTCAAAATTTCTGGTACATTGATGATACTCTAATCGTTTTCTACTGACAGGGCTTTATACTTTTAAAAAATATCTGTGTTGAAATTTCAGTGGGAGGGTGTGGAATTAATTATGTGTCATGGACTACTCTTTGATCTGAAGCCTTTCATATAAGAGATTCTTAATAATAAGCTTAACATTTAAAGGAATAAAACATTGTTTAGTGTCCAACCATTTTCTTCTTTCCTCTCATTTGTATGCATTGCATATACACACAAAATCATTTGATTTCTCATTCACTTACACTTTTCCTTAATTTTCATTAAAATTTTTAGTGCTTATGTTCTCTTTTCTTCCTATCCCCAAAATGTAAAATACTGAAAATACCTACTTGTGTGATATATCTCTAGTGAGCATTTAAAAATCTCACTGTATGTCTTAGGAGATATTATTGTTATGTAGCCATTATAGAATAGCATAGTTCCAAAGGAAATTATAGCAATTTGTACTCAGAATATAGTACAATAATAACAAATACATCAGCCCTGGCCAGTGTGGCTCAGTGGACTGCCAGCCTCCGCACCTAAGGTCGCTGGCTCGATTCCTGGTCAGGGTATGTGGCTGGGTTGCGGGCTGGGTTCCCTAGTTGGGAACATGAGAGAGGCAACCAATCCATGTGTCTCTTGTACATTGAGGCTTCTCTCCCTCTCTCCCTCCTTTCCCCTCTCTCTAAAAAGAAAATTTAAAAAATCTTAATATATATTTATATATATATATATCAGTAAGTTCAAAGGTTTGAATGTTACTTGCATGTAGTTTTATTCTTATACTTTACCAGCATTACCAGCTTCAAGGCATTTTAGAGCTGGTGGCTGATAATATTTGCAATGTCACTTTTTTTCACTTCATATGCTCAATATACAAGCAGAAAGTAATATATTTAACTATAAATATATGTGAACTCATTATATACCTGGCCTTGAATCCTCCCTTTGGAAGAAATCTTTTTATTTTTTAATAGAAACATTAATTCATCTACTTCGTTAGCTGTATCAGAATCTGTATGACCACTTTTCATTTGGGAAATTGAATTGCTTGAGCCCTTCTTTAAAGGAACCAAGTAGCAGTACAGCAGTCTCACCACCTGGTGTCACCCGAAAGCCCCCAAACCAGTATCATACAGCACTGTATGAGGCATGTGTCCAAAATTTAGGCACACAGCTGTAGCAACAGTAAGTAAGTAGATGAGCCTGAAACTTCCCACAGATTTTTCAGTTAAATTAAGGCAAGAAATTCACTCATTTCTTAGGACAGTTTGAGTTTCAGTTTTCTGTCATTGGCAGCAGAGTCCTAATTGATGCAATAAAAGTCACAGAAGAAATATTTCCCATTCCCAGCCTGCAGTCTCATTTCTTAGAGATAATCATTGTACATTTCTTTCAGACACTTGTTTGCTCTTATAATGTATGCCTTTTCATGCAAATGGAATTGTATGTAAGGTTCCACCACTTGCTTATTAAAATTTATGTTGTATTGTGGACATCTTCATTTTTAGATGCATAGTATTCTGTAAGTTGGACATAGCATCATCAATTAAATCTGTTTTTCATTGATAGAAACTATTTTTCCTCTTTTTTACTATGATAAACAATACCTTTATACATATATCTTTGTGCATTTATGCAACACTAACACAAAAAGTCCCAGAAATGGAACTGTTCTTTTTTTATACAAAATAGCTATATTTATTTTTAAGTATATTTGATTGATTATGCTATTACAGTTGTCCCAATTTTTTTCTCCCCTTTCTCCCCCTTCTCCTTAAACCACACCCCTCTCTAGCATTCCTCTCCCCCAGCATTCCTAGTTCATATCCATGGGTTGTACATATAAGTTCTTTGGCTTCTCCATTTCCTATACTATTCTTAATATCCCCCTGTCTACTTTGCACCTACCAGTTATGCTTCTTATTCCCTGTACCTTTCCTCCCATTCTCTCCTCACCCCCTTCCCGCTGATAACTCTCCATGTGATCTCCATTTCTGTGATTGTATTCCTGTTCTAGTTGTTTGCTTAGTTTTAATTTTTGTTTTTTAGGTTCGGTTGTTGATAGTTGTGAATTTGTTGTCACTTTACTGTTCATATTTTTGATCATCTTCTTTTTCTCAGATAAGTTCCTTGAACATTTCATGTAATAAGGGCTTGGTGACAATGAACTCCTTTAACTTGACCTCGTCTGGGAAGCACTTTTTCTGTCCTTCCATTCTAAATGATAGCTTTGTTGGATAGAGTAATCTTGGATGTAGGTCCTTGCCTTTCATGACTTGGAATACTTTCCAGTCCCTTCTTGCCTGCAAGGTTTCTTTTGAGAAATCAGCTGACAGTCTTATGGGCACTCCTTTGTAGGTGACTGTCTCTTTTTCTCTTGCTGCTTTTAAGATTCTCTCCTTATCTTTAATCTTGGGTAACTTAATTATGATGTGTGTTGGTGTCTTTATTCTTGCACTCGATTTCTTTGGGACTCTCTGAGCATCCTGGACTTGCAAGTCTAGTTCCTTTGCCAGATTGAGGAAGTTTCCCCTCATTATTTGTTCAAATAACTTTTCCATTACTTGCTCTTCCTCTTCACCTTCTGGCACCCCTATGGTTTGGATTTTGGAGCATTTAAAGTTGTCCTGGAGGTTCCTAAGCCTCTCCTCATTTTTTTCAATTCTTGTTTCTTCATTCTTTTCTGGTTGAATGTTTATTTCTTCCTTTTGTTCCAAATTGTTGATTTAAATCCCAGTTTCCTTCCCTTCATTGTTGGTTCCCTGTATATTTCCCTTTATTTCATTTTGTGTAGCCTTCATTTCTTCCTTTATTTTGTGACCATACTCAACCATTTCTGTGAGCATCCTGATTACCAGTGTTTTGAACTCTGCATCTGATAGGTTGTCTATCTCCTCTTTGCTTAGTTCTTTTCCTGGAGTTTTGTTTTGTTCTTTCATTTGGGCCATATTTCTTTGTCTCAGGAAACCAGCCTGGATGAATGTTTCTTCTTTAACTCCTTGGTTGTCGGACTCCATGCAGTTTGATTTTCTGGCAGTTCTGGTTGTCTTTTGTTTTTAAATTGGTTGTTATCCTTCTTTTAGTTGTACGAGGAAGCAAAGCATATCTACCTACACTTCCATCTTGGCCAGAAGTCTGCCTTACCTTTTTAATAAAAAGAAAATAAAATGTTAAAAATATAATTGAAGCTTCCTTTATGTTTTCACTGATCTCATTCTCCTCTGCCTCTTCTCCCAGGTAAACATCACCTTGAAGGTGATGCACATCTCTTATTTGAGACCTGAAAACCCCCTCACAGGCAGCAAAGGTTTAGATATTTTCCTATGCCTTTTAGAGAAAAATAACAATAACACATTGACTGAACAGTTGTTCCCAAGTCTCACCAGAATCTGCAAGGATCTTTCTAAGAGAGATTAATTTCACATGATTGCAACAGTAAGGCTCATAAAGTTGCCGTGAGAAGCTGTTCACAAACTGTGCCAGCCTTCTGATTAATTTGCTAATAAAGAGCAGAGAAAAATCTGCCCATCAAACTTGCTTCAAATGAGGTTACTGAGTGAGTTATAATCATCTATGTATTATATTTTATACTATAATTTATTTTTACCCCAGGAGAGGTTATTTCTTAAAAGGCCATAATACCTTTCTTCCCTTTGAAGCACATATTTGGGGGGTGGTGTCAAAACCCTCGTGTCTGCCTCTATGAAAGGGGATGGTCATGGGGGTTGGGAGTGTTCAGATCTGCTTGGACAGATGAAAAATGAAATTTCATAAGCAGAGTGATAAAGCCAATGTGGTCATATCTGATCATTTTTGCAGAAAGGATTAAAAGATATTTTTAAAAAAATCTTTGAATAATCTCCAATCTTTGGATATTCTGAAATTTCTACCTCATTGCTTATTTTTAAAAGAACCCAAATGAAGTTTAGTCTAAATGAGAGACTCTCCTGTGGTTTTTGACAAGCACCTTAAACAGTATACTTCTATGGCTTTATGTTTTTTTCACAGACCTAGGTTTCTTTTAAAAATGAGTATAATATAATTTTGTAAAATTGTGAAATTTGTGAAAATTGCATGATATTGTGCATATCATTCTACAGTTTGTTATGGTTATTCAGCGTGACTTCAATATCTATCCATGTTGATACATGTAGATTGAGTTTATTCATTTTAACTACTGAATAATATTCCTTTTTGTAAGCTTATTTTTTTACTTTAAAATTAGTAAGCATTTAGATTATTCCCCTTTTTTTCTTCTAGTAAAAATAACGCTGCATCGAACATATCTCCTTGTGCACATGTCTGAGAACTTCTCTAGTACATCTGTCTAGGAGCGAGGCTGCAGGGCTGGCAGTCCTGCAGGCTCCTTTACTCCACAAGTCACCCTTCAGAATGGTTGGTCACACAATTTATACTTTCCCCAGCAGTAAGTGAGGGTTCCTCTTTACACACATCCTTTCTGTCTCTAGTATTTTTGTTTTGGAGTTGTATGATTTTGATAGTAATATAATTTATTAAATTATTGCCTCATGGCTCCTAGTCTGTGTGTGTCATATGTGTGTGTGTGTGTGTCATTATGTTTAGAGGGGTTTTTTTTGGTCATGTTTAGTTTGGTAGTAAATAATTATTGCAGCTTAATTTGCAAATCTAGTTTGATTGTTCATTTTGTTTTACAAAGATGAAATGAAAAGTTAATAGTGCTAATAATCTGGAAATCTGGTAATCCTAAAGCATGACTCTATCCAGTTGTACAGTATTTTGCCTGCCAAGTAGTAAGAGGGGCTAAGAGTAAAGTTAAATTAAATTCAGAAACTGTGATTGCGAAACTCTGCTAAACATTGTTTGGAATAGCCAGGCATTTTGCATGGAAAGCTTTCACTCGCTGCACAGAACGGGGTTATCTAATGCAGCATTAATAACTGTGTCAGGTCCAGGGTGGGAGTTAGTGAATCTGGAGGATGCCAGTACTGGCCTTTCTCTCTCCCTATCTTCCTTGTCCTACTTCTTTTGAGTAGTGTTCACTTTCTCTTCCTTATCATGTCAATCTTAAAGTTTCAGGAAAGTCCTAGATATAACAAAGTTCAAGTTAAAAATTCTTGCAGTGTAAGCTTATCCAAGGCATGAGACTTTCTCATGCCATCTCAACTAAAAATAAACTAAAGCTCCAAATGTGTAGGATAACCAGATGTGACATCTGCTGAGTTGTCCTGTATAAATAAGCAATAAATCACAGAGTGAACGAGGCATATAGCAGGTGTGGTAAATCAGGAATGGCTTTTTGACATAAACTGATATTTTTACTTCTTCTGGAACAATTAGAGGTATTTTCTTGTTTAACACGTCCAATCTTTTTTTGTGAAACCTATTGTTTCATAATAGTATAAAATCTGGCAACTGTTTTTTACACTGTTGTCCCTAAATGAAGAACTTTTGTCTCAAGATGTGCATTCCTCCAAATTACATGGGAAATTTCCCTTGAAGAGAGCCCAACTACCTTAGAAAAGTTTAAATCCTGCATAAGGAAAGTCATTTTGTTTTTCAATATTGCATAATGTTTAGAAGGTGGCAAAGTCTTTGCACCCTTTTGGCCAGACCTGAATTTTGTAATTTTTAAATTAAAAAATAGTAAGTTTCCCCTCAAGACACATGGAAAGATATCCCTAGTTTACAAGCCCTCTCAGACCCTTATGGTCTGAAAATATTAAGTGGAAAATTCCAGAAATAAATAATTAGTAAGTTTCAAATTGTGCACCATTGTGATGAAATCTCGCGCTGTCCCGCTCTGCCCCGCCCTCACGTGCCTCATCCCTTCGTCAGCACGTCACACTGTGCACGCTTCCCACCTGTTAGCCACTCAGTAGCCGTCTCAGCTGTCAGATGGACCGTCATGCTACTGCAGTGCTTGTGTTCAAGTAACCTTTATTTTACCTCGTAATGGCCCCAAAGTGCATGCGTGGTGATGCTGGCAATTTGGATATGCCAAAGAGAGGCCACAAAGTTTGTCCTGTAAGGGAAAAGGGGAAAGTTCTTGACTTAATAAGGAAAGAAAAACAATTGTATGCTGAGGTTGCTAAGATTTATGGTAAGGATGAATCTTCTATCTGTGAAATTGTGAAGAAGGAAAAGGAAACACATGCTAGTTTTGCTGTCGCACCTCAAAGTGCAAATATTATGGCCACCGTGGGTGATAAGTGCTTACTTAAGATGAAAAAGGCATTAAATCTGTGGGCGGAAGACATGAACAGAAAGTACGTTCTGACTGAGGGCAACAAGTTGTGCCAGGAGACACTGAGCATCCGTGAACATGATTCCTTCAGCAAGGGTCCCCAGAATGAGAGACCACATACATTCACATAATTTTATTACAGTATATTGTTATAATTGTTCTATTTTATATTAGTTATTGTTGATCTCTTACGGTGCCTAATTTATAAATTAAACTTCACGATAGCTATGTATGTATAGGAGAAAACATAGACTATAGAGAGGAGGGTTCAGCACTATTGGCAGTTTCAGGCATCCACCAGGGGTATTGGAACATGTTCCCTGTAAGTAAGGGGGACTACTGTACCTTTTTTTGGTTATGTAATTACTGGAACTCACTGTTCCATAAATCTGTGCCTGCCGTTTACCTTCTGTCTGCCTTCCTGATCTCTCACTCCTGTCTCTCATGGACTTCAGCTCTCAGGTGAAATGGGTAAATTCTGGGTAAATTCAGACCCGAAGGGGCAAGTGATGGCTGCTGTAGATGACAAAGATGATGGATTTAGAACAGCTGCTTGGGACGAAGGCATTTGTTCTGCGCAAGAGGACTAAAACTCTCCAAGGCTGTTACTACTCAGCCTAGGAATAAGGTTCTACAGGCAGCAGTCCCCAACCTTTTTGGCACAGGAGACCGATTTCATGGGAGACAATTTTTCCACAGACCAGGGTAGGGGGGATGGTTTCAGGATGATTCAAGTGCATTAAAGTCAAGCTCACCTCCTGCTGTGCAGCCTGGTTCCTAACAGGCCTGGACTGGTACCAATCTGCCTCCTGGAAGTTAGGGACCTCTGCTGTAGGACCCTTGGTAAACCTCTTTCAAGATTAACTTCATAACTCTCTTTTTTTTTTTTTTCTGAATCTTGTAGTCCTATGTAATTATTCATTCATTGGTAAGTGACTACCATTAACCCATTGGTTTTTTTGTCCCTCTTAGGACATTTTGACAGCACTAGTCTAATGTGTGCAAATCTTTTTAGAGGAGATGAAGATAGATGCATTAATAATTATTCATTCATTGGTGAGTGACTACTACGATAAGATCTACTTACACGTAGTGAAGCCTAGACCAAAGATCTAGATACAAAGAGCAATAATTAGTAAATTAATACCTTTTTATAGTTCCTACTAGATACTAAGTGGTTAATTAATAGCTTAAGAAAAAACTTTACTGTATTATATTGTCAAGGAAATATTGGCTCAAAGCCCTATCTGAGCTGTGCCCCTGCTATAAAATATTTTATGTATGTAAACATGGTATCATGTGCTATTAGGCCCATGGACTTTTAGAAAGTCATGAGGGATCAAAGACAAAAATCATTTCATGACAATAGATGTATGAACAAGATCCAAATGTGAGTTAATTACTTGTCCCTGTTTCAGATATTACCCTAAGACATTTTGTTTTTCTCAGCACGTATTGACTACATTTTGCTGGGGATTTTTAATGATTTTATTTATTTATTTTTATAGAGAGGAAGGGAAGAAGAAAGAGAGGGAAACATCCATGTGTGATTGCCTCTTGACCGCCCCCCACTGGGGACCTGGCCTGAAACCCAGGCATGTGCCCCGACCGGGAATCAAACTGGAGACCCCTTGGTTCACGGGCTGGTGCTCAATCCACTGAGCCACACCCGTCAGGGCTTGACTATATTTTGAAGGAAAAAGCATAATAATAAACTCTGAGTCCTGAGAAGAGCAGTTTTCAATCAATGTGTTTAATGTCTTAAACTGCTTTTACTATCGTCTTTGATGGTATGAAGAAAAAAGTTAATAGATCCTCTTTCACATCTGGAACTTATAAATCAATCCTCTTTAGTAGCTTGCATCTCTCTGTGCTTACTAATAAACTCTTAGCAGCTGGTGGTTGGTATTAATAATCTCTTCCCTAATTAGAGAAGAACATGCTACAAATTCATCATTCTCAATGAGAATAATGGTGTTTAATCTGTTTCTCTGATCCTTCTTGCTTTATTGTCCATTAAACAACCCATAATGATTATTCAGTTTGTCGTACAGAGTATGAGATAATACAATAACTGCTTGGATTTTAGTACAGGCCTCTAACTAGCTGTGTGGCCTCAGTCATGTCACCTAATCTCTCTGAGCCTCAAATTCTTCATCTGTAAAACAGTCATTCCGGTTACCTCACAAGACAGCTATGGTTAAATGAGATAATACATGGGAATAGCACCACACAAATACCTTTTAAAAACTTTTAATTATTGAAAATTTCAATTATGTTCTCAATTTGAGAGAAGAGGGTAATATCCTTCTGTACCTGTTACCCAGCTTCAACAGTCATTCGTTCATAGTCAGTGTTCATCTACCCGCCATTCAGTGTGCTTCTTCCCCCAAAAGGAGTATTAGAAAACAAGTTCCAGATTTTTAGACTTTTCATCCTTAATTATTTTACTATGTACCTCTTTTCAAAAACATAACTATAAAACCATAATAATACACTAAAATTTTAATAAATATTCAGTCAGTGTTCATTTCCCCAATTGTCTTCATGGTAATAACGCAGTTGTAAGTTTGGAAACTGATGGTTCTGTGACGTGTCAACTTGGCTAGGCTGCACTCCAGTCGCTGGAATTTCTTTTCCCGTGTGCTACCTGTTAGGTTGGATGACAAGAGATCTTCTCTTGTAAGAGGTGGAGGAGGAAAGGGAGGCAGCCGCCACGTTTAGTATGCACACACCTTCTCCCGGTTAATCATACATAATTTAGGTGCTAGTGTGTAAAGATTTTACAGTTGTAATTAAAATCCCTGAACAGTTGACTGTAAATTAATTAAAAGGGGGATTATCCTGGGTGGCCCTGACTGAATCAATTGGAAGACTTTAAAAAGAGGGCTTAGTCCAGGCCCAGCTGCCTTTACTTGTAAGTTCTATCAAGCATTTAAAGAAGAATTAATACCAATTCTTCACAAACTCTTCTAAAATATAGAAGAGGACTGAACAATTCTCAACTTATTCTATGAAGCCACTATTACCATGCCAAAATTGAAGACATGACAAGAAAAGAAAATTAGAGAACAGTAGTATCCCTTATGAATATAGACATAAAATTTTTCAACAAAATATTTACAAACTGAGTCCAGCAGCATATAAAAAGGATTATATTCCATAACCAAGAGAAATTTATCCCAAATTCAAGGTTGGTTTAATATCTGAAGTGAATTAATATAATACACTATATCAATAAAATAAAGGACAAAACCTACATAATTATTTCTTTTATTTTTATTTTTTTATTTTTTATTGTTTTAATTTTAATTTTTTATTGTTATTCAATTACAGTTGTGTGCCTTTTCTCCCCATCCCTCCACCCCACCCCAGCCAAACCCCCCTCCCTCCCCACCTCTACCCTCCCCCTTGATTTTGTCCATGTGTCATAATTATTTCAATAGATGCAGAAAAAGCATTCGATGATATTCAACATGGATTAATGATAAAAACAATCAATAAACCAAGAATCGAAGGGAACTTCCTCAACCTAATAAAGGACATCTACAAAAAACTTTCTCTGGGGAGCCCACACTTTCCTTTGTTCTTTCATTTCAAAAATTTTACTTATACCTGATTCCATGTAGGGTGATCTGAGATAGCCCAGTGCCTGGAGGCTGGATGGATGAGACTGTCTTCTAAGTATGAGGTTCAGTTTTAAGAAGTCCACTTGCTCGCAGGTATATGCCGTATTTTTCACTCTAGCTCTTATTAGTATTAAAGATGATCTTTTGCCTCTTCCAGGCCCTACTGCCTTATACTCTATATTATATCTCAGTTCATTCAGAATTAGGGCTGGGAAGAGGGGTTCTAGTCACTGGCCCCCTCAAAGACCCCAGCAAGAGGCAATAAAATAAACAATTTACAGAAAAGTTTTAGACATGCACAATTCACAGAGTAATGATTAATTAGCATCTTAGACTTATTTTTGAAAGATTTTATTTATTTAGTTTTAGTCAGAGGGGAAGGGAAGGAGAGAGGGAGAAAAACATCAATGTGTGGTTGCCTCTCATGCGCCCCCTTCTGGGGACCTGGCCCACAACCAAGGCATGTGCCCTGACTGGGCATCGAACCAGCAACCCTTTGGTTTGAAGGCTGGCACTCAGTCCACTGAGCCACACCAGCCAGGGCATCTTAGACTTTTTTAAAAAGTTGCAAAGGATCTTAGAGATTATTCAGCAGATAGATTCTCACCCACAGAAGTTATAAGACTACCCAGTCATCTAGTAACATATCAGAACTAGAATACAAATTTTCTTTTAGCCCACTGCACTTTCCTCCACGCCCTGCTGCTTCCTTAATATGCTGAGATAAAAATAGCCCGTTATGCTATTTTTATCATCTGCTTCCTCGAAGATCATAATTTTGTCATTGCTATAGGTAAAGAAGTAAATGCATTTAAGTTCAATAATTTTCCTGTGGGAGTAGGGCTCATCAGAGATTGTACTGGAAATGAAAAATAGTACCCTAATTTTAGTTCAAAGCTGTCCTCATGAGATCATTTCTTCTGTCAGAATGTCACACTGAAATACATAGAAAAGTGGAATGCCATGGAAATACAGTTTCTGCAGCAGTCTCTGGTTCACACGGTAACTCAACTGACAATCTCTGGTTCTTTTTCTAACTTGATGTCATAGTGTGCTGTGGTATTGAAATTTCCTCCTGTAAGAATAGAAGGAAATAAGTAGAATGGGTGTTACTGCCTGGCTCCAAAGCCTGTGATCTTAATTAATTATGATGTTAACTGCCTCCCCAGATGTGTAAGGTGCAAAGACAAATGTTTAGACCAGCGGTGTTCAACTGGAGTGTTGCAAGAGGCACATGGGTGTGCCGCAAGAAATTTTAGAAGATGCAGCACCTGATTATTTAGTCACGGGCGCTGACCTTTTCCCTTAGATGGTCAAATAAAAAGTGACAACAGCCAACACAGCAATAGCCATCTGGTGTGAATGAATCAAAATTATACCTATTTTTGTCAGATCGGCAAAAAATATATTTTCAGTGTGCTGCAGAATTTTATTTATTTTTAGAGAGAGGGGAAAGGAAGGAGAAAGAGAGGGAAACAGCAATATGTGGTTGCCTCTCGTGGGGCTCCCACAGGGGACCTGGCCCACAAACCAGGCATGTGCCCTGACTGGGAATAGAACCAGCGACCCTTTGGTTTGCAGGCCAGCACTCAATCCACTGAGCAACACCAGCCAGTGCAAATTTTAGTAATTAATTTATCTGTGCCGGGAGATGAAAAAGATTGAAAATTGCTGCTTTACACTCACTATAGTTGACTCTTGCCTGATTAAAAAAATACAAGCACACCTTGTTATGCCTTTTAAATCTCAGTCCAGATTTTGCTGACTGCAAACTCAGGATCTAGTCTGACATGTTCCTGTGCCCTCTGTGTTCCCTAGAAATTGTCAGCTCGATCCAGAGGCTTCATCAGGTTCAGATTCAGTCCCTTTGTGTACTTTTTTAAGACAGTCTGGTTTCCATTACTGAAAAATTTTTAATTTTAGCAGCCGTTGAGACTGAATTCCAATACACAACATGAAGAAACAACATACAGCATGTGAGATATTTAAACTTCTTTCATTCATTATGCAAAAGAGTATATATGCAATTTGGACTGTATTATATAATTATTATAATTTTGAAATTATAAATTTGATTTATAATTCAAAAAATTATACATTTGATTTTGCTGTAGAAATTAATACCATCAATATTATAACTAGAGTTTTTATGTGCAATTGCTGACTTTGTGTTTATGGGTTTATGACACAGTGAGAATATTTGCTCAAATGCTCTCTGAATACACATCTAACAGTTTGATAAATGAGACCTGACCAACAGAGAAAAACATAGTCACAATTTAAAATAATTCAACTAACCACAAAAATCATTTATTGTGTTAAAAAGTGATCTTAGAAAGTGAATGAAAGTTTCACATCTTATTATTTATTTTTTTAAAATTATTTTATTGTTCAAGTATATTTTTTAAAATAATTTTTATTAATTTATTGAGGTGGCATTGGTTAATAGGATCATATAGGTTTCAATCATACATTTTTATGATACTAGATCTGTATATTTGACTTTAGGTGGTGGGCACAAAGTGCAATATTCACATCTCAGTTTTGCTCAATAATTTGTTTCTAAAATATTAACCTTGTTATTGTAAGTTTTGTTATAATTAATAACAGTAACTTTTACCTGCGAGTGTTATTGCTTACAAAGCATTTAACAACTATTATCTCAATCTTTCCCCAGTTTTGTGGAGTAGATGATATTATCTCAATTTTACAGATAAGATCACGGGCTTATAGAGGTTTTGCAACTGTTAAGGATCACCCAACTATTAGGTGGCAGAAATGGGATGTCAACGCAGTTATTTTAATGCATAACTCATTGCATAATTCATTGTTTCTGTTTTGCTCTTTCACTCCTCTGAATTGGGACTTTCCCCTCACTTCTCCCCTGTCCTGTTTGCCACGTTGCAAATGGAAAACTGCTTCCCCAAGTAATTTACTAATTAGTCACCTAGCCTGAGATCATTCAATCAACTCTAACAGATCTCATTTCTTCGGAGCAGAAGAGAAATCTTGTGCACCAATATTTATTTTCCCTTCACTCCACAGTAGTAGAATGGTTAGCCAAGAAAATGGCTACCCAGAGTAAAGTTCATTTTCTGGCATATTTGGCAGGTAGGAATGGTCATAAAGGTAACCAAGTGTGACAGCTTCTAGGAATCTTCTTTCAAAGGTGACCCTTTGTCCCTTTTTCTTTGTCACTTCCTTCACCATGCTTCCTGGAGCAGAGATCCTCCCTTCTTGGATAGTAAGAATTGGGGCTGTACCCTAAGAATGTCACCTGTGTAGTGAGCTGGAAGGAGATCCTGGGTCCCAAGGACTTTTGGAGCAGAGCTGGCTGCTGTAACTGATCCTGTAGCAAAGTTCCAGACTTGTAGGCAAAAATAGAGAACTTCTACCATGTTTAAGCCATTAATATTTGGACTTGGCTAATCACATCCTAATACACACATTCAGTATACATCTGTGGAAATCTTATCTTCCCAACGTTCACTTAAGCTTTCTCCCATTGTGAGCCGGGCTGGTAGTTGAATGAGGC
Source organism: Desmodus rotundus (assembly GCF_022682495.2). Taxonomy (NCBI): domain Eukaryota; kingdom Metazoa; phylum Chordata; class Mammalia; order Chiroptera; family Phyllostomidae; genus Desmodus; species Desmodus rotundus. Next base: position 102,087,478 of record NC_071393.1, read on the forward strand.
TGACCATACAACCCACATTTAGAGGGCACCCTGACTGATTTATGGCCAGTCCAGGTAATTTCAACATGTGGCAGTAGGGAATGGAAGTGATGAGCACCTAAACCAATCACTTTACAGCCTTCCCTGGCCCCAGTGGTTGGTTCTGGTATGATAACAATGGTGTGTGGTTTGGGAGAGGCACCCTCTCCCCAGAGAAGGATGTAACCCTAGATGTAAACATGGAAGCATATAGCTTTAGAGAAATCCGGCTGAGGATATGCTGGCTTTGGAAGAAAGTACATTCAAGAGATTGCAGGAAAATGGTGTTTTCCCTCCTACTGGACCAACCCTAAGTGAGCCAACAAACTTCCAGTTACATTGTTTAAGCTAATTTGAATTGGGTTTCTGTCCACTGTACCCAAAGACATGTTAACTGATATACCTTCCAATGAATGGCTTCAGGATTAAATCAATATCCAATAATGTAGGTCAGATTTCCAAGAAAGTATTCTTGACAGGAGGTCCTAATTTAATGTGATATTTCCACACTGTTTACCTATCACTTTATTTGTTAATTTCATTTTCAAAGCCTTTTTTTCTTTTTTAAATTTTAATTTATTTATATATTTTTCATTAGTATTTATCCCCCTCAGATCCTCTTCCACATCCACCCACCCACCCACCTCCCCCCATATTTTCAAAGCTTTGAAGGATAATTTTGGAAAGGCTATATGTTAAAATTCAAACGTAGAGCTTATCCTTTCTGGAAACTCCCTTTGGTTTTCTTACGCTGTCTCATTTCTTCACCTTTTTTTCTTTGTCCATTGCTCAGGTTGTATCTGTGCTGACCCCTTTTTAAAAAATTTTCTCTATTTTTTTCCTCTAGCCCTCTAATGGCAGGCATGTCCTAAGGCTTAGTCCTGGCTCCCCTGATTTAACATGAAGTCTTTCTCAGAGGGGCTGCTCACCCATATGACTTCAAATAATCGCTCTTCCAACCATGTCTCCAGCCCGCTCTGTTTCACACCTCCATTTCCACCTCCACTAGCAGGCATGGGCGCTACCTACGTACAGTGTACCTAAACCCTAACTAACCTTTCACCTAAAACTAACTCTCTTTAAGAAGCTTTTCTATGTGCGCCTGTGCACCACCATTTTCTCAGTCCCTCAATTTCAAAATTTTGAGGTCTTCCTTGTCTTCTGCTTTCCCTTTTCTACCACATTTACCCTATAACCAACATACGGTTTCTTCCTCGGTAAAGAACATTTTCAAAAAGCTCTACCCTGGCATGGACCTTCACAATCTTGCATTTGGATAACTTGCATTCATTTTCTAACTTGTCATCTTGTCTCTACCCCTCCAATTCATGTGATATGTGAATTCTGAAGCACTGCCTTGCTAAGAACTTCCAGAGGCTTTTTAAAACCTGTATCCTGGCAGTACAGGCCTCCAAAGTTGGTTCCTTACTCAGCTCTCCCAGCCCGTCTCCCTCTATGTGCTGACATCAACCAGCAAAGTGGTGTAATCCTATCTTCCCAACTTCCACATTCCTGTCTTCTTTGCTTACATCCTTCTCCACTCTCTTATGTAATGTACCCTTTTCCTTGTTTTCCACTTTTCAATCTTAATTCTCCTTCAAAGTGAAGCTCAAGTTTTGGTCCCTCAAAGAAGTTGTTTCTAAGGTAGTAGAAAGGCAGGGAGGTCCCCTCTTCGCCTTCTTTCTTTCTCTTCCAGAGTCATATATATGTCAGGAAGACATCTGGCCTTTTAGCAAATTTTCCAGCAAGTGCAGGAAACACCTACAGGATATTTAACCCTACTTGCCAGTGATCTGATGTTTTACGGATACCACATCCTGAGGGCAGACCACTAAGAAGGCCTTTTTCTCTTTCCATCTTGAGCCTCCAGGGTTGGAAACCCCAACAAAGATCCTGACTAGGTCAGAAGACTTGACAATAGGCAGAAGAAGCAATGAGTCCCAGAAACGGGGGCGGTGGGGCGGGGCGGGGGGGGAGAAAGGGATGTTAAAAAATAACAAAAAAATACCCTCTGTAGCTACAGGGGAGGAGGTTTCTCTGATTAAGGGAATGAGGGAGGGTGAGGTTGAGGTCTGGCCCCATGAGAGAATTTGGGGAGTAGAACTGATAGAAGAAAACAGAGGAGTTACTCCTGTATCTCCAATGCTAGAAGTAAGAAACTTTCGTACATTGTTTCACAATTTGTGAACTTGACCTGTCTCCAAGTGATAAAACTCCTTGGGGACAAGGACAGTAATATCTCCTCCTTTCTAGAACATGAATATGATGTATCAGTCAGGGTGCCGGCTGAAAATAAACGGCACACTCAATGGGTTTAACTGAAGAGTTTTAAAAGGGGCTATTTTCAGAGGTGTGGGCAGGGTGAAGGGAGACAATGAAGGGTGGTGAATTAACGTAGGCCTGAAACCTAGGAAGTGAGTGGTGTCCAGAGACCTGAGGCTCTGAAACAGTGGGAGAGAGACAGTCCAGCAGAAGTTGTGGCCATAGAGTGGTAACATGGCCCTTGCCAGATAGGGGTGGTAGGGAATAAATTCCCATATATCTCCCTCCCATCCGTTCTCACCAGCAGTGCTTTCCTTTGGCCATTCCCAATGGAAAGCCACTGGATAAGGGAGTGTAGGTCATGCAGCCCTTGGAGGTCACCCTCCTCAGGCACCCTTCTCAGAGCAAGGCAGAGAAGAGCAGGTAATAAATCTGTGGTGAGGGGGCAAACCCAGAAGACCTAGCACACTGGGGTTATATAACCGTGAGTGTTTTCTGTTCTGAATCCCATAGCTCTTACTGCTTATACCTTCATTTCAATGTTTGACAAACGTCTCTTCAGTGTTTTCCATAAGTACTAGATGCTTTGGGATGACAGGCAAATTGATTAAACATTGGTCTCTTCGGAAGCTCACACCTGGCAGTCAACTCAGAGTTTGCTACGCTTTTGGTGGGTGCTGTGGGTCGCATGTTTCGGATTGCAGGAGCAGGGGTACATTCAGGTCCTTTCTTGTGATGTGAGTTCTATGTCAAGCTCCATATACAACTAGAATGTTAGCCCAGACACTGGTAAATCTAGTGACACCACAGTGGCTTTTGCAAGAATCATCTCTGGATCTGGTGGCTGTGCCTTTCTGCTCCCTGCTCTTGTCCCTCTCCATTATTGTAACCCCACCTTTCTGTCTGCTAACTGCTGACCTTTTGTACGTTGCTCAGACTCCCTGAGAGAGGATTCAGTTGGGTCAGTTTGTTCTTCTCTGTCACTATTTGGCAGGGTCCTTCCACAAGGCACCTCAAAGGGTAAATGTTTTTCTTATGTTAGTCTATAGATGAAGAGTCATACCTTGAGAAACCAGGTCACGTGGTACAAGTATGGCAACTGTAATGAGCATTTGCCATTCACGGCTGCCCCAAATCTTCTGAACATTTCCCCCATAATCACAATTCCTTACGGTGGAAATCCTTCCTTCTTGATGTAGAACCATTTTCCTTTTTCAGCTTTCCTTCTCAGTAGAGTGAAGATGTGATGTAGATTCTGCTAATCAGATTTAAGACTTTGTTTCAGAGTGGGGTGATATAGGGAAAGGGGGAGCGTGTAGGGTATGCATTTTGCAGGTACAGATCTGGCAAAGGTGGTACGGTTCTGGAGCTGGTGAAGGGAACTGTAGCAACAAAAGAAGAAATGGGCATCCACATTGCTCTTTTTACTCTATATCCCAGGTCCAAACAGCCTTTAGTCTTCCTGAGGATGAGAACCTTATGGAAAGAAAAGAAAAGGCCATCAAAATAGTGTGGACACCTTACAGCCAAGGGAAAGTTTAAAAAATCCAAAGCCTTGCTTGTGCCTGGGCTTCCTGGCTCTTTTAGGGAGAAGATGAGAGAGGGCAGAGCCCAATGCATAGCTGGGCTCACTCTACATCAGCTGATAGCCAGCTAGCCCTGAGATATATTGAGCTAGTCTAGCCCAGCCCAGCCCAGCCTGCATTAGCTGACCCCAAGACACATGAACAAAATCAGCAGAGCTGCCCAAATCAGCCCAGAGCAGCTAACCTCCAGGTAAACTTGAGATGCATGAGCAAGGCAAACTGAGGACAGCAGACCTACTCATCCCTGCCCAGTTAAAGTCAGCCAATCCCCATCTGACCCACAGGTTCATTGCCAACAAGACTGAATTGCTCTTTGAGCTGGACAAGGCCTGGATCCCCCATGGCTTAAGGATCAGGCTCTACATTAAACAGATGCTCATATGGCCCAATACTCCTGCCATTGTGAGGCAAGCTCCAGCCACCAGCCAATATCTCTTATGATTCTCATTCTGAACAACAGCACCCAGAGGGTCTTGTGTGTTGTCAAACATTTCACCTCTACATGCAGAAATAGTTTGAAAATCATGCTTTCTTTGCTCCCAGTTGGACTGCACATTCTTGCTTGAAATGCGAAGACTTTGAAAATGCCACTTGCTCCTTCCTTAGATTTTCAAGGTAAAATTTGTCAAGTGAAACCCTTTGTGGGGCCTTCCATAACCCCTTTTACACCCCTCCTCACTCATATTCAAAGGCCAGCCAGACACAAAACAAGGAGAGGAGCTGAGACTTGGGATTTTTTTGTGTGTGTGTGACCTTTGTAGGTAGGACAAAGCCTCAGAACAAAATATTTACTCAAGAAAGGGAGAGCCATTGGCTAGGGTCCTACTGACACCCTTCCCCCACCTCCATTGAGGTCTGTGTGTATTGCTAGATGCTGGTTTGTTTCTGGGCTGAATGTTCACCAGTGTTCTCTGCAGTCTGAGGTAGGCAGAGCCCTGGCAACCTGAAGGGTTCAAAGTGATGGCTGTGATGCTCTGTGTCACACCCGTCCTGCAGACATTGTGCCAGGTGGTGGCTGCACAGACAGCAGACAGAAGACCAGGACCAGATCCTCATAGATTTTCGGAGAAATGATGTAATTATATCCATAGTCATATTTTTGCATCAAAAGAAAATAAATGAATTTTTACCTAATAACAAATTTGGAGAGAATTTACTCTGTGAAGATAGAGGAGAACCTGTCCAAAGCAGATATAATTGGTTGTGCATGTGAAGAACTAAAATAGAAACCTAAATTCTTTCAGAAAAATTCAAAAGAACTGCTGGCTATTATCAAATCTCATTCATTCTCCGTGAAAGAAAGGCTTATGATAATGGATTGAGAGTGTTGTTGGCTGAGAGAAACTTCGATAATTTAAAAAGAAAATACATGCATTGGGGTGTTTGGGAAAAGATCCTAATGTTCCTGACATTCCAAATGGAATATTTGACAGAAGCCCAAGGGGATCATTAGGGATGACCAGATTCCTGAGAAAGAAGAAATATCCAATAGTGATATCACAGAGACTCAAGGTCCAGTGTCTTATATGGACCAGATACCACTACCCCTGGGTCAGGATCCGGAAAAAGTATCCCTCCATCAGGCCAGCTCCATCTTGACTTGGATTCTCTCTGCAGGAGCAGAGCTTGTCCAGGTGCTCTTCACACTGGCCGTGTCATTCAGAATCTTCTTTTGGTTTAACTTTCTACCTGAACTGGGAGCGGCTGACCCAACCAGTTCCTCTGTCATTCTCCTTTCAGGGGAGAGATGTTGCAGAGGAAACAGAGGATAATTCCTGTGACATAGGTCCCTCCAGTCTTCCATTATTCTGGAAAGTGAGGTTGACACTCCCCAGGAATCCTTTCCACTCTCCCGGTGACACTTCCTGGCCCAGCACATCCTCTGCTGGCAACAAAAAGTGCCTGTACCCCGAGGCTAGGCTGTGTCTCTGTCAACAGCCTACAGACAAAGTGCACCACCTTCCCAGTTTCTCTCGCCTTTCCTTTCCATGATTCTGATTCTGAAGATCCAAGACCACAGCAGGGGTTTTTCTCCCTCACTGCTACACTACACTAGATTTTTTACTTTTAGTTTTACTGCTACTAAGTGATTATATAATGGTTCAAATGGAAGCTCTATAGGATTATAAACTTTTAGGACAATAAACTTTTACAACAGTATATTTTAATAATGTGAACCTTGAAAATTCATTGCTTCCTTTTTATTTGTAGATAGAATAATAACAGTATTTTTATTAATAAGTTCATTAAAATAATTAAGAAACACATGTTTTTGTCTTCTAAAATATTTTTCCTCTTTTGGTTTTATTGTATTAAGTGATGATACAATAGCATAAATGGAAATTTAGTAAGACTATAATTCTTTGATAGGTTTTCTAAATGTCCCCTACATAATGTGACTCTTACTAGTAAATTATTTTCATCTTATTTGATTTCTAGATAGTGAATCCTACTTTTATATTGCTATCTAACAAGTCTCTTCTATTGACCCAGAAACAGCATTTTGGGGTCTCTTTTATAAAGTGATTTTGAATATTCTCTTGTTTACTTTCAAAACAGTCAAGTGATTATACAATTGCTCAGATATAAGCTTGATAAAATTATAATTCACAGGATAGTGTTTTAGAAATGTTGTTTATTTAAAAGCGATTCACAGGTGAATTGTTTCCTGTTCTATTTCTAGGTATCATAAGAATAACATTTCAGTTGTTTCTGTTTAGCCAGTCCCTCATAACTCTGACTGTTGTAACAGTCCTCCGTGAGAAGCCTCACAACCAGAAACATTTGGAACTCACAGTCTATTTCTGTATGCGAAAGATGAAATTTGCTCTGGTTTTAAGACTGATATGTCTATATATTTTTTAATTAAAAATGAGCTAATTTCAAATATTCATTATTGGTAAAGTGGGAAAAATCATGTTTATGAAACTAACATTTTAAAATAAGTTTGGCTTTAAAAATAGAGTGGAACAATCAAAAACTAATGAAATGGTAGCTAAATCATTGTTTAAGCTAATTTAATTTCTCCATATAGTCTTTAAGCTGAGAAAGCTTGAACTCTGACTTAAAGTTTTGTAGTATGTAAAAAGGCTCAAACAAGCAATATATTGCTTTCTCAACCCATACTATAACTTCATCATCCAAGGCCCCTGAAAGTGGAGTGCTGGAGTTAGCCCTGAGCCCTCCTGGAGGAGCTCATGAGGGCTGCTTATGCACCTCTCTTCTCAATCTTGAGCTCAGTGTCTTCACACTGAGTAGCTTGAACTTGGCCATGGTGGGAGTATTTACACCAAGAAATAGGCACACGCTATATAAATCAGAGCTCCCAGGAATAACTCACCCCCACCCCTGAGAGCCAGTTTAACAGCATATCCTAGCCATAAGGCAGTAATTCTTAACTGACACTGTGCGTCAGAATCACAAATGCTTGGACGCCTCCTGCCAGAGATTCTGATTCAAGTGGTCTGGGATGGCACCTAGGCATTCTACTCTTCAAAAGCTCCCTGGATGATTTTAATGTGTAGCCAAGATTCAGAAACACTGCCTGTTAATACTTTCAACCAGCCTTTGATCTGTTTATTGTGAAAAAGACCTTTAGATGTTTCCCTAATACTTCTTTAGGGAAAAACAAACCTACCTTATCAAGTTCTGAGATCTCATCCACTGCCACCCCTCTCCCCTGAGGCCAGTAAAGAACTGTTTGTGAAAACACTGTAGAGGCTTTTCTCAGCTGGAAATCTCTCCTGAGAATGCGTGGGTATTGTTAGCTCTCCTTCCCATCAGGTGTCTAATATTATCACAGAACAGTTTCTTTATATTGGGTGCTGCTTTTTTTTTTTTTTTTTTAAATATATTTATTGATTATGCTATTACAGTTGTCCCATTTCCCCCCCCACTCCACTCCATCCTGCCCACCCCCCTCCCTCCCACATTCCCCCCCATAGTTCATGTCCATGGGTCATACTTATAAGTTCTTTGGCTTCTACATTTCCTACACTATTTTTACCCTACCCCTGTCTATTTTCCACCTATCATCTATGCTACTTATTCTCTGTACCTTTACCCCCCTCTCCCCCTCCCATTCCCTTATTGACAACCCTCATGTTCTAGTTGTTTGCCTAGTTTGCTCTTGTTTTTGTTTTAGGTGTGGTCGTTAATAACTGTGAGTTTGCTGTCATTTTTACTGTTCCTATTTTTGATCTTCTTTTTCTTAGGTAACTCCCTTTAACATTTCATATAATAAGGGCTTGGTGATGATGAGCCTCTTCAACTTGACCTTATCTGAGAAGCACTTTATCCTCCCTTCCATTCTAAATGATAGCTTTGCTGGATACAGTAATCTTGGACGTAGGTCCTTGCGTTTAATCTTGGGTAATGTAATTATGATGTGCCTTGGCGTGTTCCTCCTTGGGTCCAGCTTCTTTGGGACTCTCTGAGCTTCCTGGACTTCCCGGAAGTCTATTTCCTTTGCCATATTAGGGAAGTTCTCCATTATTTGTTCAAATAAGTTTTCAATTTTTTGTTCTTCCTCTTCTCCTTCTGGCACCCCTATAATTCGGATGTTGGAACGTTTCAAGGTGTCCTGGAGGTTCCTAAGCCTCTCCTCATTTTTCCAAGTTCTTGTTTCTTCATTCTTTTCTGGTTGGATGTTTGTTTCTTCCTTCTGGTCCATACCATTGATTTGAGTCCCAGTTTCCTTCTCATCACTATTGGTTCCCTGTACATTTTCCTTTGTTTCTCTTAGCATAGGCTTCATTTTTTCATCTGTTTTTCGAATAGATTCAACCAAGTCTGTGAGCATATTGATAACCAGTGCTTTGAACTGTGCATCCGATAGGTTGGCTATCTCTTCGTCGCTTAGTTGTATTTTTTCTGGAGCTTTGAAGTGTTCTGTCATTTGGGCCATTTTTTTTTTTTTTTTTTGGTCTTGGCGCGTCTGTTACTTTAAGGGGCGGAGCCTTAGGTGTTCACCGGGGCGGGGTAATGCTGGTCGCTGCGCTGTGACGCTGTACGTGGGGGAGGGGCCGAGAGGGAGCAATGGCGCCCGCTTCACTCTCCTCCGTATTTCAGTCTTTCACTCTGCTACCCACAATCAAACTGGGCCCCTCTGGTGCTGGTTCCCGAGTAAGTGGGCCTGTGCACACTCTAGGCCCCTGTGGGTCTCTCCAACAACCTCTCCTGTGAGGCTGGGAGTCTCTCCTGCCGCCCCAACCCTCAGGGGCGCTTTCAATCAGAGGTTTTAGGCTTTATTTCCCTGAGCTGGAGCCCTGGGTTGTGCAGCGGTCTGCTTCTCTGCCCGCCGTTTGTCCGGTTTATCTGTGGGCGAATGTGGTGCCGCAAGGTGCTATCCGCCACTCTGCCTGCCCCACTCTCCGCCACTCTGAGTCCGGCCCTCTGGGTTTATCTGTGCAAATGTGGGGCCGCAGGGTCTGCTAGTGCTCGGACTGCCTGCGCCATTTGTCCCACACTCCGCCAGTCTCAGTCCCGCCACAGTCACGCGAGTCCTCTCCACCCCAGTGCCATCTCCGCCCCTCCTACCAGTCTGGATGAATGATTATTTTCTGTTTCCTTGGTGTTGGTCCCCCTTGCTGTTCGATTCTCTGTCAGTTCTGGTTGTGCGAGGAGGCGCAGTGTGTCTACCTACGCCGCCATCTTGGTTCTTCCTGGGTGCTGCTTTTAACATAGGTTTCTGCCACTAACTCATTTTAAGTAAATGGTACCTTTTTCTTTTTTTCATAAGACTTTTAAATCTTTAAGGCAAAAGTATTAAAGGTTTTAATGATTATTCAGCTTCTTGTTTAGCGCTTGTTGAGGTCTCATTATTCCTAACAATATATTGAAAATTTATTTTGCATGAAGCATAGGAGTCAAGGATTTGGGCACTTGGGTGGGGGTGGTGATGGCCACAGACACTGTCTTTGCTGTAGTTCCATAAAGACACATGATGGAATCGTGAGACTTTCTCCTTATGTACATCTTGGCTCCCTGTGTCTTTCCCTGTGCTTAGCCATCGAGTGGTACTGCTTTGTGCCAGTTAATGGCTAGCCATATGTTTCTGTGCTTTCTATGTGTATAGCTCTGGAGGACAGGAACAAACCAGAAAAAATGCTGATAGGAGGATGGTTTAGGGGTGAGAAGAGAACTTTGTTATTCTGTCTCACTGCTAGTTCTGTGTAAGCATTTAACAGCATTATGGAAGCATTTGCCCCTACAGGTCAAACTCAAGTGGCTTATAAATGCATGGGATTTGTTATGGTCTTCTCACTGGAAAAATTAGAGCAGCAATTTCAGATAAGTAGAGACAGAAATTTTAGCTTCACTTCCTCTACTCGACAAAGAAATATTATTTTTGTATAGTAAGACTTTTACATCATTAGTTAATAGAGTCTATGTTTTTTAAATGCTTTGGGATAAAAGGAGAAAATAGGAATAAACCTAGGTTTTTTTGCTTTGCATCAACATTACTTATAGGTAATAATTTTAATTATTAAATTATTAATAAATAATAATAATTGATTTTCTTCATGAGGGTATTCTTTACATCACAACCTCTCCTAAAATTGTCAAGTGAATTGAAATCATTACACTTATGAAATACATATAAGGTGCAAAAACATTCCAGAGTAATATTACAAATACCTATGTATTTACCACTTAAATTTTTAAAAATGTTAAGTGAACCAGCTATATTTGATTCGGGTATTTCCTTCTTAAGTGAATAAAATGTTACCAATATGACTGAAGTTCTCTGTAACTCTTTCTAATCATTTATTCTCCCTTTTTCCCCAGAAGCAACTGTCATTCTGAAGTTGTTTTGGACACTTCTTGCCCATGTCCTTATATATTTATTGTAATTGTAGCTGTTTGTAAGCCTCACCTGGCTTTGTTGAATGTGTGTTTGTTTGCCTGTTAAGGTTTGTGTGAATGGTGACACAGAGTGTGCATCCATCTGCCATATGCTTTCATGTGAACCAGGTATTTTCTGAGATTATCCATGTTGATACACATGGATGTAAATGATTCATTTTACATGCCATTTCTTTTTTTTTTTTTTAAGGAGTAGTAATTGCCTTTCCAAAGATCACAATGAGTCACTAACTTCAGCAGTGCCTCCTTTTATTTATGTTTTTAAAGATTTTATTTATTTATTTTAGAGAACAAGGAAGAGAGGGAGAAAGAGAGGGAGAGAAACATTAATGTGAGAGGGAATCATTGATCAGCTGCCTCTCCTATGAGCCCCGACCAGAAACCTGCAACCCAGGCATATGCCCTGACTGGGGATCAAACTGGTGACCTTTTGCTTTGGGGACATTGCCCAGGGAACTGAGCCACACCAGTCAGGGCTAAATGCTGTTTCTTGTTCCATTGTACGCGTATTCCATGTAGTCACCCAGCCCCTATTGTCCAGATCCTGTTTTCTTCTTTTTTCCCCAGTGAATAGGGGCAAATAATTTATGGAAATAAAATAATTTACTTTTTCTTAAGTATTTGAAAGCAGGTTTCTCCTCCTGCCTCTCCCTCCCCCTTTCTTCTCCTCCTCCTTCCTCTTCTTTTTCTTCTTCCCCTTCCCTTTCTGTTTCTTTTCCTTCTTCTCCTTCATCATTAGGTGCTTGTCAATCCCACTCTAGATTTATACTTGACTGACTGTTTTGTGCAAATGATGAGAAAAAAAGGGAGTGGGAACTCATACTGGAATAAAATTTTACATTTGTAGGTTCAAGTGCTGCCTAAATCAATTAAATTGTGCTTTAAAAGCAAATAAAAATAATCGTTGCTACAAACTTATTAAAATATAATTGAATAATTCTTAAGGAGATTCATATCATTTATCTTTGATAACAGTGTGTAAATTGCAGTCCCATCCAGGATAAGGCCCAATCTGTTAACTGACGGCCCCAGACTCTCCAGAGAGAACGTGTGAGTCATTTTACCCTTGAGGAGACAAAAGGAGAACATGAGCCCTTTGAAAGGCCAACAAGATTCACTCCAGCAGCGTTCCAGTCAGGAAAACTAGTTAACGGCCCAGGGAAGAATCACAGAGCTTTGCCCATTGGAGAAGACCACGCTCTTTAATTTAGTTCCATTTATGTAAAATACACAAATTTGGCAGTTTAAATATTGCACATAATGAAAAGGCATTGTTTTCCTCTGAATATTTTGGTGTAGTCAGTGAATTGTTCTCATAGATCATGTATCCATTCACTGATCCAACAAATCAGTCATACATGTCCTTAAAGAGCTCACAAAGGGACAAGATATAGATAAATGACATTGAAATGTTGTAAGTGAAATAGCAGAAGTGGAAGGAAGTACGATGAGATCATAGATTGTGGGGATGACTCACTCTGTGCAGGGACTCAAGGGCGAGGATATTTAGTAGGTGGATGACAAGTTTGTGTGGACCACAGGTGTTGCCTTTTCTCTGGGCAGCTTGTTAGGCACCCACAGGTAAGAGAAATGGCAAAGGGTAAAAAGATGAAGAATACTAATTTTATTCATTTCATACTTTGTATAAACCTAAAGAAAAGATTTTATTTATTTATTTTTTAGAGGGCAAAGGAGAGAGAAAGAGAGGGAGAGAAACACTGATGTGTGAGAGAAATATCAATGCCTGCCTCCTGCACGCCTAAAGCAGGGGCCTGGCCCACAACACAGGCATGTGCCCTGACTGGGAATTGAACAGGCAACCTTAATTTTGGAGGACGATGCCCAACTAACTTAGCCACACTGGTCAGGGCTATGAAGACTTATGAAGAGTGGCTTAGCCAAAGATTGTGGAACTTGAAAAACTTTTTTTTTCTGTGCTATTTCAACAAGGCTTTAAATATCAGAACACAACTTCTTTCTCAAGACAGGAAATTAGGAATCAACTGTGCCAATGTACAAAATAACACATATGTGAAAACACATTTAGGACATTTTTAAGAAGTACTTAATGAATTTAAGAATGGGGCTGTTATCACACGTGGTAATCACGTACCGGTTTTCTTCAGAGAGTGGAACTCCAGAGCTTTGCCAGTACTGGAAATGTAAAAACAGAAAAGGCATGCAGCCATGCAAAAGCACCCCTTGAATAGCAGGGATTAAAAGGAAATAACTGAGAAAGGGAGAGGATTCAAGTCCTCTGAGTCTATACTCAGTCTGCAGAGACTCTAGTAATGTTATGAGTGGAACACAATGAGCCTATTTCTTGGCTAGTGATGACTATAAAGTTGAGGCCATGTGGCAAGAAATTCAAGAAATATGGGAGAGATAGGAGGGACAGAAGCAGAAGAGAGAAGGAAAACATCCAGAAAGCTAGAAAAGTGCAACTATAGTAAAAGTAACAGACGGCAAAGTCACAGGAGCCATGGGGCCTTACAGAGCATATAATGTGTGAAAATGCTGGCTCTGTGATATAAGAAAACCAGAGTAGCTCTCAGCAAGGGGGAGCAATCAAACTCCCTCGCTCTTTTATGAGGTAGGTCATCATTATGCTCCTTTGGAGGTATACCTTGGCTTTGTTGAGGAGGGAGCAACTAGAGCAGTGATTTTCAACCGTTTTCATCTCATGGCACACATAAACTAATTACTAAAATTCTGCAGCACACCAAAAAATATATTTTTTGCCTATCTAAAAAAACATAGGTATAACTGATTCATTCACACTAATGACAGCTGTTGTGTTGGCTGTTATCATTTTTTAATTTGACAATCCAAGGGAAAAGAGGTCAGTACCTCTCACTAAATAGGTACGTATTGCCTGTGTAAAAAATTCTCGTGGCCCACCAATGTGCCGCAGCACACAGGTTGAAAATCGCTGATCTAGAGGAAGGGCAAACAGGCTCAATTCACTTTACTAATACACAGATGGTGTTTTGCTGAAGGCACATAAAAAATTACATGTAGCTCTGCCGTCTTAGGAAGGGGCACAAAGTGAGGTGTGGTGACAGATGCCAGGGACTCTCTGTTAGAGTAACGGCAAACTAACACAGTGGCGTGGGTGACCAGATGGTGGTACATTCAAAAGAAGCCAGACCTCTGTTCACTCTTCCAAAGAAAATAACTAGTTCGGGTACGTTATTAATCAGTAAAACCACTGACTTTTGCAAGGAAATGCTGGTAACTGAGCTCTGTACTTTTTGAAAAGTGTCTTTGGTATTTCAAAGCAAGACTTGGCATTGAAAGCATAGTTATGCCTGGTAGAAAATATCAGCAAATCCTGAAACTGCAGAACAAGTTGGTGGCCTTTTTACGGAACTCAGTTCTGAGTAAAATCTATCCCCTGGACCATTTTAGCAAGATGATGTAACTAGGTTGTTTTAGCCAGGCAGCCTCTCCTTCGCTCTAGAAGGTGCCTGTGAATTAGTGTGCTAGAGCTTAGGAAGAATAAGGACAGACTCGCTAGTCTCATTCTAATGCTGCAGGCTCCCCCACATTAAATTTTAATGATTGGAAAATGTCATTTCCTGAAATATTTCAAGTGTCACATGAGTTCCTACTCATGTATGCATTTATAGACAAAGATTCTTTTCCCACTGATCTTATCAGCTTCTGGTATCATTAAAGATTATTCTGGAAGAATAGCAAAACAAAATTATTTTATTGTTAAACTATTGTAGAGCTTGCATCCAAAGGAGTAGGTTAGTGTCTCCCCTTCCATTTTATTTCCTATTAAACAACCCCCCCCACACACACATATAATGTGTGTCAGGATATTTTCAGCTACTTTCCAATTTTTTAGAAAGTCCTGTAAATGACTTAAATAGAAATAGAATTATCCCACATAACAAGAAATCTCAAGGGTTGGTTATATCAGAGTTTTGATGATATCATCAAGGATGCAGGTTACTTCCATCTTTCTGCTTAACCATCCTTTTGTGTTCTCTTCAGCTAACAACTCTCATGGTCCTAGGAAGGCAGTCACAGTACCAGGCACCACACACCCAGTGACATCTAGCAGCAGATGAGGGACTGTTTCTTCTTGTGTGTTTCTCTCTCTCATTGTGGATGATTATTTTATTTTGGAAAGTGATGCATTTCAACCGAAAATGAATTTCTTTCTTTAAGGGTAAGGAAAACCTTTCCCAGAGGTATCTCAGTAGACTTCCGTTGAATTTTATTAGCTCGATTTGCATCATGCACATGTGCCTGAATCAATTACTGACAAGGAGATTAAGGCAACACTGATTAGCCAGGTTTCTCAGCCTTGGCACTACTGGCATTTTGGGAGGGATAATTCTTTGCTGTGGGGACTTAAATGTACTTGTAGGATACTGAGCAGCATCCCTGGCCTCTCTTTACTATATGCCAGTAGCACTTACACCCAAGAGGACATTCAGAAATGAATGGGGCCCATCTTTTTCTGAAGCACAGAGAGGGTGCTGGAGATCAGGATTCTGTTAACAAGAAAAAGGAAACATACAGCCGATGGGCAGTAATCCTCCCCCCTTCATTTTCTTTCTTGCCATTTTCAACAGACCAGGGCCTTATTAAAAATACAAAATATGTAAGAATGAGTTACCTGGTATTGTTACTCAGAGAAATCTAGTTCCTGTCTAAATGCCAAGTGGGTAATATAAGTATCCTTATAATCAATTGGTGATTTAGAAAATTTAATCAAGGGTAATTTGCACTGAAGCACCAAAATCATGACTGATTGGTTGGGTTCTTCAGAGTTCAGATGTTCCTACTTTTGGTCATATTCTTGCAGCCGTACCTTAGATTTTTCCTTTACTTATGTCCTATTTCTACTGTATAAGACATTCTACTCTTGTGACTTTTATTAGTCATCTACTGGTGATGAACACTTGCATCCTGGATTAAATTGTTTGGTGAGAAAAAGCATGAATATTTTTATTAATTCAATAGCTATTTATTGGTTGCCAATTATGTGAAGGAAAGTGACAGGGCTGAAATACTATATTGGAGACTTAGAGAAAGCTCTCTGAGGAGGTTTCAGCCAAGACAAGGGGGAGAATGGGATTGAAGAAGGGGACAGGTCTGATTGTAATGGGTTATAGTAAAGAGTTCTAATTTTATGATAAGAGCAGGAAGAAGAGTTGATGGGCTTGGGGATGCTGTGTGATGAGCTGCTTCCCTTTGCCTGTTGTATTTTTGTATTTGGAATGCAGCAAGATTCTCAGCTGGATTTAATTCCATCTGGGCTATAACAATTAGTGGTGTTCTGCATTCTCCTTTTGTAATTTGTTTTTCTTCTGTTTCTTAAGGTAACATTGCTGTCTTGGCTTCCAGTCTCTTAAGCACAGCTCTTAGCCCTCCTGGTCCTCTAAGAAGTTCCAACCTGTAGCTTTAGACCTAGTGTTTCCACATTGAGTGGCTTCAGACTACAGGGTCTGTGGCCTTATCTGGATCATCACATTTGATCTAACTCCACTGACTGTGGAGAGAACATCTCCTGGGGAAAATCCCACTAGATAGACTCTTCTTCTAGGAGCAGGACACCTTAATCTTGGCCCTCTTCCAGCTCCTTATGAGTCCTATGGCCTCACTGTGCCACACCATCCCCACCAGATGCTCCCTCCAGAGGTCTTGTCACAGAGCCTGTGTATTTCTTGGGGATCATACCCAGTGTATGAATGGAGAAATAGAATCAAGGGAAGGACTTGCCTAAAGTGGTTTCACTGCCTCTTAGTCTTATTTTCTCTCTCCTAGACCAGTGCTATTCTAAATGTGGCCTACTGGCCAGCTGTAGAGCGAGTCCATTGTCAATCTCAAAGTTTACTTTATGTGCGTGCTGGTAGGTATTTCTGCCATGGTTTGCACAGAAAAGAGTGACAGAGGGACTCTCCCAACCCGTTCATTTTACAAATGAGAATTCTGAAGCCCAGCTTTCCAAGCTTGGTAGCAGAACCAGAATTAGAACCCAAGTCAACTAGGATATATAATAATAATAAACAGCATTTATAGCTCCAGGTCTACCCATGAGTATCAAGAAACTTGTCAAGTTTATTGACTGAACACTGGTGTTACTGCCATTCCAGTTAGCCTCAGAGTTTGATTGCTTTCCCTACAGATCGTGCTGGAGCTTTCACTGTTCGCCACGATTTGAGGGCCCGCAGATGCTTCTCCCAGTTCTCCTGCTTCAAGTTCTCCACTCTTCGTCCTCAGCGGCCGAAGTACACAAAATGCCCGGCAGGGGGCGGTGCAACCCTCGATCCCGCGGCCCCTCCCCGGGCCAACCGTCGATTGGGCCGGCGCGTGACGTCACTCCGTTTTAGCCAAACAAATGGGATTCGGGGCGAGCGTTGGGCTCCGCCGCGCCGCCCTGGGCGCTCGGTCCGCTTCAGCAGTAGGGAGCGAGCCAGGCCTCCTGCCGCCGCAGCCGCCGCTGCATCGCTGTGTGCAGCCCCGGGCCAGGCCCGGGCCGGGACAGGAGCGCAGGTGGGTCGGAGCCGGGTGGCGTCGCGCTAGGGCAGCGCGGTGGGGGCTCGGCGGCGGCCACCGTGGCCATTCCCCGCCCCCCTCTCCCTGCTCTCTGGAGCTCCCGGGACGCGGGGCGGGTGGGGGCGGGGGCGCCGCCCGCGGGTCCGGAGCGCGCGGCGCTGCGGGCGCGTTTGGGGCAGGGAGCGGGCGGCCGGCACCTCCTCCCCGGCGGGCCTCCGCCCGCGCTCACGGGTCGGGCGGACCGGCGGGCGGGAGCGGGGTCCCCGGTCCGGGCTGAAGCCTAGGAGATTACGGATAGGCCGTGGTGAGGCAGCGGACCGGCTCTCCCACCTCCGGGACCAGCGGCCAGTGAGGAAGTCGGGCCCTGGGTGGGGGTCGCCTGGCACGGTCGCGCCCGCTTGAGCTCCGCCACCCTGCCCTTCCTATCCGAGCTCAGGTGAGCTGGAGCCTGTGCTTAACCTTTCTCGGGACCCGGCAGGACGGAGGCTTGGAAGCTTCTTTAGCCTCCGGGCTGGCGCAAGGCGACTGTGGGTCGGCCCCAGTTGGTGATGAAGTCATAGTGCTGTGAGTCCGCGTGTCTGTGACGTCAGGTGTTCCAGGAGATGGGCTGTGATATCTCTGCAGGCCCTGTCCCGGACCTTGGCGCGGAAGGGCCGGTTGGTTCCGGAGGGAAGAGAAAGGAAGTTCAGTCTGGGATCGTTGCGGGTTTGAATCGAAAGTTGTTCGATACCTGCATTTTACAATTTTAATGTGATAGTTGTCAAATTCTTTAACTTCAAACAGGCATTGTTAGTGCAGTTCAATATAAGACGCATTTGATTTAGAAACAGCTACATCAGGAGGGCCTTTTGGGGGGGACGGAGGGGGTTAGGGTTTAATGTAAGTGTATTTCAAGAAGCTAAACTCACAGTTGGGTGGTTTGTGATCGGAATTGTGGAAAAAATAGACCCAGTTTGAGTGCTGGTAATTCAGTTGCCTTACTTTTTTTTTTTGATAGTTTGGAGATCATCTATCTGCTAGTTCATAATTTTGTAGAGCATGGCCTGGAAGGGGGGAGCAGATCTTAAGTGAACTTTCTCTAGTGTAAGGGGGATGATGTTTGAATTAATTCAGTTCTTAAGTAATAATTACTTGAGGGTTTAATTTATCCAGATTGTCTCTGCCCCATGCTACCCTGGGTAATTGAGGGTTTCCTACGGTTATAGCTCAGCAACAATCCTTTTTCTTGCTCTCTTTCTAAGGATGGGCCCTACGACATAATAACATCCCATGACTGCTTGTTTGGACATGTAACTAAAATTTTGTCTGTGGAGCTTTCAAATATGAAACTACAGAATTAAAAAAAAAGTTTCTTGGTTTTCTTCCAAAATTTTCAAGAGATCAGACAGGAAGAGAAGCTAGTCATTTGCCTCTCCAGGTCCAGCTTATCAATAATTCCATCGTAGAATCTTCCTCTGTAGAATCATTTACTGGAATCTAGTTTCCAGTAAAGGAAAGGTAGATGGCTTAAAATTGAAGGGTAATTACAATTTTGTGTTTTCAGCAGGAAGCTTGGATAGGAGTCTTCAATCCTTCACTGATCTTTGACTTTTAAGGTAGGTTTTTTGTTGTTGTGGTTAGTACTCCCTCCTCCCCAGTTGTTTTTTATAGATAATGGATAATGTATCATCTCTCTGGATTTTGCATCAACCTGCAGGTGAAAGTTATGCTGTGCCTTTAATGCAGGAAATGAAAGCAAAAATTTACCCTCATTAATTACTATTAGATATGACTGGAAGTTCACAAAACAAAGCTTTCCTGTAAATCTCATTTTGATCCTCACCATACCTTGGAAATTCAACAGCATTGTGTGTACTCCTGAAAGTTACTAATTTTTTTTAAAGAAATTGGGAACTGTATGGTGACAATGTTGAGTGAAGATTCTAGAGGCGATATTTGAGCCTTTGGGTCCTCAAGACTGATAGGTACTGCTGCTATTGAGGGTGTTACCTACTTTTTAAGATGAAAGAGTCATGACAAGGTATTAGGTAATGACATCGAAGGAGGTACAAAAAGGACCCTTGTGTGTGTCTTTTCCAGGTGGCCTTTCTGGGGCTACATGTTTCTGTGTAAATTAAGTGTACTTAGTGTAAATAGGAAGGGATGAAAGTCAAACTAAATGTGAGTTGAAATATAAATAAACGATGATAATAAAATAGCTCCTCTTCGGCGGTGCATTTCAAAGAGAGGGGAAAAAATGCACTACCAAATGCATTAACTCATGGAAAATGAGTTAATAGGTAGAGTAAATGTCTGTATTTTGATGTGGCCGAGGGAACAATGGCAGCTATAAAAAAGCCAGGTTATACATATAGTTGCATAACTAACAAGCCATAACTCTCCTGAAACATTTTTACAGTTTGTTTCTACTTTCCATGGGATATTTTTCAGCTTTGCTGTTGTGGGCCTAGGAAGCATCTCTTAATTCTTATAAATGGAAATTATTTGAGACCAGGTTTATTATTATTTTAAAATATTTTGTCATTTTGTCCAGTTATAGCATATGAAAGGACTAAATCAGCCAGTTGTTAGTGATACAGCAATTTTTTCTGACAGATAAAAACAAATATGAAGAGTAAAAGTGCCAAACTTTAGAAATTCTTTAGGATGTGTTTATTAGATCAATTATTTTCTTAACATACGTAGAATTGAAATTCTTATACAAACTTTCTACTTTATTTTCTAAACTTAAAAGTTTATACTGAGTTTACTATGTTCTTGATGTTCTAGTAAACACATATTAACAACAAATAATAACTTGTTTTCATATTTATTGGGGAGAGAACATACTAGTCGTTAGAGACATCGTGTGGTGTTATCTTCCAAAATTTGCAGCTGTTTCGAACCAGATACTTGAGGGAAGCCACTATGGTATAATGAATGCCTTCCTTGTTAGGTCATGTGTGACAAAGGCAAAATTCAGCAAGTGCATAATCTGCAGTCCTTTGGAAACAACAACAAAAAAGAGCAGATTAACTCCAAATGCATTTAGGTCATTTGGAAATTGAATTCCTGTCAATCCTTATCTTTGCATAATTTATCTTCTTTCCTTTAGTTCATGCTTATGGTATTTTGAAGCTGATGAATTTACTGAGTTATCAGGGAAAGCATTCATGATTAAAGTGTAGGTGTTTCTTAATGATAGTTGAGGGAGTTTATCAGCCTATCCTTTCCAACTCCATCTTCTGTTTAGCTCCACAGGAGAGGCTTCAGATCTTTGTAAATATTTACCTTCAGAATCCTAGCATATATTTACTCTCCTGAGTACAATGTAGGTATAAATGTGAAACTAAGCTGTATATGTGTATTATCAGGTATGGGGTTCATTAATCCAACAAACATTTCTTGAGTACCTCTATGCCAGGTTCTTAGCCAGGCACTCAGATGAATTGTCCTTGCTGCAAGGACTCTTTGTTTTAACATTCCTTTGCTGTGGAGGGCCATGGGTCTGGGGAGCCAGAATTGGGCCAAAAGGATAAACCATTTATATTATGCCAGATTGTCCAGATACCTTGTCTAAAGGTCGGTTTAAGGAAGTATTAGAAACTCAGGTAAAAAGATTGGGGCACAGATTTTCAAAAGGTCTAAAATCCACAGATTTGGATTGTCCTAGAATAAATGGAGTGAGTTTAAGAGAATAAGCTCTTTCTCTGAGGCAAGAATAAGCACTTAAGGCCAGAACTAGTCTATGTGCAGTCTAAAATTGGAGGTAGCTAAAAAAATAAAATAAAATAAATAAAATTGGAGGTAGCTAGAAGAGGGACAGTCCAGACGGCACACTCTCAGAGGCATGTATATACCTTCTTCTGTGTCAGTCCTTTGACGAACTTCTGAAATACGTGAGCCTCTCACAGCCTCATTTCCACTATTTGCTTTTTTCCTTATTATTTTATAATGAAAATTTTCAATCACAGAAAAGATGCAAGAATTGTTTGTACATTGAATAGCTAAATATCCACAACCTAGATTCTGCAATTCATATATTTGTATATATATGTATATATATTCCTCCATGAGGACATGCTTATTTGATTTTAGAGAGGAAGACAAACATCGATTGATAGCCTCTGGTGTGCTCTCTGACCGGGGACCAAACCTGGAAACTAGGCATGTGCCCTGGCCAGGAATCAGACCTGCAACCTTTCAGTTTATGGGACAAAGCTCCAGCCAACTGAGCCACACTGGCCAGGGCTCTGTAATTCATATTTTATAGTATTTGCTTATCTGTCTATCTGTCCATCCTATCTTCCCTCACTTCATTAATTCATTTCACATTTTTGTTGTATTTCAAAATAAATATACTTTATCCCTAAACACTTCAGTGTGCCTATCATGAACTTTTTTTTAGGCAAAATTTATATACAGGAGAAATACAGATTTTATGTGTATTATTCCCTTAGTTGGGATAAGTTCATACATACATCTGTGTAATCCATAATCTTGTCACACTATAGAACCGTTACTGTCACTACAGAAAGTTCCTTCATGCCTGTCCTAATCAATTTAATTAACTTTTAAATTTCCTGCAATCTTAACTTCTACTACTGCCTGTTCTTTCTGAAACTACATGTTCAAAGGGCCTGCTTTGTTAGCAGCACATTTGAATGTCATTATGCTAGGTGTACAGAACATAAGGAAATCAAAAACACAGTCCCTGCTTTTTTTAAGCTTATAAATTAGTTTGGGTTTTAGTTAGGTGTCCAAAGAGAGATAAATGTTACATGGATTCAGAGGAGGCAACTGATTATTGCCAGAGAAAGCTTCCTAGGTGAGGGTCTTCAATTGGCCCTTTATTTTAGGATCCCGATTTTTTTTTTTTTTTTTTTAAGTAGACTGCAATTAGAAGATATGGTATAAAGGAATGGATGCAGACAGGGTGGTTGGGACCCAATTTTGGAGGGAGTTTAAGCATTATTCAGTACCCAATAACAATTTTTGAGGAAGGGAGTAATGTGAAAAACAGATCTTTTAGTTAAATTCTTATCTTGTCATCTTTGGTATTTAGTTGTATAGTCTTCATCTTTTCTTTTTTAAAAAGATTTTATTTATTTTCAGAGAGAGGGGAAGGGAGGGAGAAAGAGGGAGAGAAACATCGATGTGAGAGAGAAACATCAGCTGACTGCCTCTCTCAGGCCTCCAACCAGGGACCTGCTTCGAAACCCAGGCATGTGCCCTGACCAGGAATTGAACCACTGACCTTTTGGTTCACAGGCTGGTGCTCAGTCTACTGAGCCACACCAGCCAGGTCAAGACCTCATCACCTTTTGAGTTCTCTTCTCTTTGCCTGTGTTTGATCTCTTCTGATTTCTTAGCTTTGTTGGTAACTCTTTTCTAGATCCACACTATCTAAATTTCTGTTCTTGACTTTTTGTGGTACTCCTTGTAATCTGGCTTTATCTCTTAGGGCTTATTAATTATAGTTCTTTCCAGGTCATGTCTACATCTGAAACCATAAGCTATTAACAGTTAGGTTTCTAACTGCTAATAAGATGCTTCTTTTTGTATATCCCTATTTACTTTGTATTTAACTTACTGTTCAGGAATCTGTAGCAAGAGCATTTGCTCTAAGTAGTTGTAGCAAATGGGATTTATTGGGAAAGGAAGATAAATAAACTTTGAATGGACTGAATAGACCATTTAAACTGAGCTTCTCGGGTCAAACGCTAGAATGACATTGCAGACAGAACTTATGTACTGCCACCATGGGCCAGGTTGTTGAATCAGAACGCTGTCGCCGCCATATTCAGCAGCAGTTAAACTCCCTTGGGCAGAGCCATTATTACATATTACTTTCTACCCTCCATATCCTTTTTTTTTCCCTCCAAGATAAATTTAGTACATGTGATTGGCAGGTAGATGTTGCTGATGCTGTGCGTATCTTTTGCAGGTATGCCTGCTTGGCCACATTTAGGTCATGTGTAAAACCTCAGCTTTTAGTTTTCCATCCTCTATAAAACAGGAAGATTTATAAGAATAGGTTGCAGTGAGTACTGAGTGTTCAGTACACTCAATTTGTGAAAAACTAATTTTCCCCAGATGCCCTCAATGTGACAAAGTTACACCTTTTCTAATTTTGCAGTTTCTATACAAAGATATGGGTATAGTTATAGTTTCCTGAGATAAATACTATTGAAATCAACTGTACCATTTAAATTTTTTATATTGTGAGTATAATGGAAAACCCAACTCAAATTTACTGGCTGACAATACTGAAAAATCTAGAGGTGAAGCTTGAACTACTTGTATTTATGTGATCAGAACCTCATCTTCCTCTTCTTTCCTTTTCTTAATGAATTTTGCCTCCAAGGTGTTGGTCCCTTTGTGGTGGCAGCATGTTTGTCCACACCTCACGCTCCATGTCCTCGTGCCATCAAGTCCAGAGGAGGGGAAGGAGAGTGCTTCTGCAAAAACTATACAGGGCAGGGCTCTTGACTATTTTGCTCAAGAGACCCCTTTCTGAGTAATATTTTTAAATAAAATACCTAGGACTAAAAATAAAACCAGTTATTCTAAAATATAGTTGGCTTCCAGTCAAGGAAGCGGTGTAGGTAAATGTGGTACTAGCATCCTCCCACACTTACATCAGAATTACAACTAAACTACAGAACAACCATAATTCTAAACCACCTGAAGTCTAGCTGGACAGAAGTCCTACAACTAAGGATATGAAGAAGAAGCCATACTGAGACTGGCAGGAGGGGTGGAGACTCAGAATGATTTGATCTCACACCCACATGTGGCAGATAAAAATTGAAAGGTCCCCTGTGAGGATCAAGGTGTCTCAGCCCCACACCAGATCCCCCAGCCCGGGGTTGCAGTGCTAGGAAGAGAAGTCCCCATAACTTCTGGTTGTAAAAACCAGCAGGAATTGAGGCTGAGTGAGACAGGTGGGCTTCTGGAGTTCTGGGCAGTTCATCTTAAAGGGCCTACCCACAGACTTATAAGTTCCAGTGCTGCGGCAGCAGCTTGAAAGGCACCAGAGGCATACAGGGAGGTACCAAACTGTCTGGCACCAGGGCTAGAGCTGGAGGGGCAGCTTTCTCCCAGACAGAAGTACTGGCCATTGTTCTTTTTCTGACCCTTCTCCCACAGAGCCAGCTGGGGAGTGCCATGTCTGAGTCTCCATCAACCTGGCTATCACCTGCTCTGATGATATGCTGACACCTAGGCCCACTCCAGTGGCATTTCTGTACCAATGGCCTATCTTGGCCTATGCTTCAGACTTCCCTAAAATTGCTCAAACAAGCAGCATCTGGTCTCAGCATGCTCCAGACCTCTCCTTAAGTGGCCCCAGCCCCAGCACTAGTGGTAGACAGCCTTGCACCTTCTGAGAGGCCACAGAGCCAGCAAACTGAGTGGAGAGCTTCAGACCATGTTACAGCACTTCCCAGCCACTTCCACAGGTGACACAATGAAGGGTTGACACAGCGGGCATCAGAGCTTCATTGAAGTAAGTCCTACTCCATGGGGTGGGCCCCTGCACTGCCCATCTGTCCCAGTTAGTCCTTGCAGCAGCTCGACCTGGGGGTAAATCCCCGCCATAGGTATGCCAACAGCAGTCAAGGCTCAACTACAACAGGAGGGTGTACATAATCCACGGTACGGTGGAGGCAGCTCGGGTGACTGGTGAGACTGTGCCACTGGACGCTATAGAACACCTACTACATTAGGTGCTGCTACCAAGACGGAGATGTAGCAGTTCTACCTAATGCATAAAACAAACACAGGGAATCTGCCAAAATGAGGAGACAAAGAAACATATCCCAAATAAAAGAACAAAACGAAACTCCAGAAAAAGAACTAAACGAAATGAAGACAAGCAATCTACTAGGTGTAGAGTTCAAAACACTGGTTATAAAGATGCTCAATGAACTTAGGGAAAGAGTAGATGAACTTAGAACTTCAACATCATAAAAATGGACATGGAAACCACAAAAAAGAACCAGTCAGAAATGAAGGGAACACTAACTGAAATGTAGAATAAATTACAGGGAATCAACGGAGTAGTTGAAGCTGAGAACGTAGCGATTTGGAATGTAAGGAAGCAAAAAACCAATCAAAACAACAAAAAGGAAAAATAAATTAAAAAAGTGAGGATAGTGTAAGGAGCCTCTGGGACAACTTAAAGCATACCAACATTTTCATCTTGGGGGTGCTGGAAGGAGGAGAGAGCAAGACACTGAAGCCCTATTTGAAAAAATAAGGATAGAAAACTTCTCTAACCTGGTGAAGAAAATAGACAATTTCAGAAAGTCCAGAGAGTCCTAAACAAGATGAACCCAAAGAGGCTCACACTGAGACAAATCATAATTAAGTGCAAAACATTAAAGACAAAGACAGAAAGCAGCAAGAGAAAAGCAGTTAGTTACCTACAAGGGAGCTTCCATAAGACTGTCAGCTGATTTCTCAACAGAAACTTTGTAGGCCAGAAGGGATTGGCAAGAAATACTCAGTTTGAAAAGCAAAGACCTACAACCAAGATTACTCTTTGTAGCAAAGCTGTCATTTAGAATTGAAGGACATAGTAGACTTCTGGCTAAGATAGAGGCATAGGTAGATATAGTTTGCTTCCTTGTACAACCAAAAGTAGGACAACAACAAATTTAAAAACAAAAAATAATCAGGACTGCCAGAAAATCGAGCTGTCTGGAAGTCTGACAACCAAGGAGTTAAAGAAGAAACATTCATTCAGACTGATTGGTAGGAGGGGTGGAGATGGGCAGCTGGGGTGGAGAGGACACGTGGCAAGGTGGCAGCTGGAGGACTGGGGAAGGTGAGACATTGGCTGGTGGACTAGGCAGTCGCACATTTTCGTGTGGATAAGCCAGGAGGAACAACTGGGGAGTGAGACAGACTGCAGAACCCAGGATTCCAGTGTGGGAAAAGAAAGCCTCAAAACCTCTGGATATAAAGCCTGTAGGGGTTGCAGCAGTGGGAGAAACTTCCAGCCTCACAGGAGAGTTCACTGGAGATACCCACAGGGTCCTAGAATGTACACAAACCCACCCACCCAAGAACCAGCACCAGAAGGACCCAATTTGCTTGTGGGTAGCAGGGGAAGTGACTGAAAGCCAGTGGAGAGCTGAGCAAGAGGCACTGGGCCCTCTTAGACCCCTCCCCCACATACAGAGCTACAACACAGGGAAGTGGTTTACCCCACCCTGGTGAATACCTAAGGTCCCACCCCTTAAAACAGAATGGGTACGCCAAGACAAAGAAATATGGCCCAAAGGAAAGAACAGATCAAAACTCCAAAAGTAGAACTAAGCAATGAAGAGATGGCCAGCCTATCAGATGCAGAGTTCGAAGCACTGGTAATCAGGAGGCTTACAGAAATGGTTGAGTATGGTCACAAAATAGAGGAAGAAGTAAATACTGTGCAAAGTGGAATACAGCACAATGTATAGGGAACCAACAATGAAGGGAAGGAAACTGGGACTCAGATTAACAATTTGGACCGGAAGGAAGAAATAAACATTCAACCAGAAAAGAATGAAGAAGCAAGAATTCAAAATATGAGGAGAGGCTTTAGAACCTCCGGGAGAACTTAAGACGTTCCAACATCCAAATTATAGGGGTGCCAGAAGGAGAAGAGGAAGAGCAAGAAATGGAAAACTTATTTGAAGGAGAACTTCCTCAGTCTGGCAAAGGAACTAGATTTCCAGGAAGTCCAGGAAGCTCAGAGCATCCCAAAGAAATTGGACCCAAGGAAGCACACACCAAGGCACGTCATAATTACATTACCCAAGATTAAAGATAAGGAGAGAATATTAAAAGCAGCAGGAGAAAAGGAGACAGTTACCTACAAAGGAGTGCCCATAAGACTGTCAGCTGATTTATCAAAAGAAACCTTGCAGGCAAGAAGGGACTGAAAAGAAGTATTCAGAGTCATGAAAGGCAAGGACCTACATCCAAGATTACTCTATCCAGCAAAGCTTTCATTTAGAATGGAAGGGCAGAGAAAGTGCTTCCCAGATGAGGTCAAGTTAAAGGAGTTCTTCATCACCAAGCCCTTATTATATGAAATGTTAAAGGGACTTAATCTAAGAAAAACAAGATGATCAAAAATATGAACAGTAAAATGATAACAAACTCACAACTATCAGCAACTAAACCTATAAAAACAAAACAAAAAAATTAAGCAAACAACTAGAACAGGAACAGAATCATAGAAATGGAGATCACATGGAGAGTTATCAGCAGGGAGGGGGACGAGGGAGAACGGGAGAAATGATAGAGGGACTAAGAAGCATAAATGGTAGGTACAAATAGGGGGAAGTTAAGAATAGCATAGGAAATGGAGAAGCCAAAGAACTTACATGTACAACCCATGTACATGAACTAAGGTGGGGAAATGATGGTGGGAGAGAGGGGGCATAGGCTGGAGGGGAATAAAGAGGAGGGGCATAGGCTGGAGGGGAATAAAGAGGAGGAAAAAAAATGGGATAACTGTAATAGCATAATCAATAAAATATACTTAAAAAATTAAAAAAATAGAATCAAAGGACATACAAAGAGCTTCCCAGACATGAAGAAGCTGAATGAGTTCATCACTACCAAACCAGTATTACTTGAAATGTTAAAGGGTTTTGTTTAAGAAGAAGGCAAAAAAATAAAAAATATGAATAATACAATGGCAATAAATACATGTCTATCAACAATTGAATCTAAAAAGCAAACAAGTAGAACAGAAACAGACTCAGATACAGACAACATTTTGATGATTTCCAGATGGGAGGGAGTTTGGGAGGGTGGGTGAAAAGGATGAAGGGTTTAAGAAGTACAAATTGGTAGTTACAGAATAGTCATGGGTGTGTAAAGTACAGCATAGGGAATATAGACAATATTCTAATAACTCTGGTGTCAGATGGGAATGAGATTTATTGGGATGATCACTTAGTAAGTTATAAATGTCTAATCACTGGAGCGTACCCCTGAAACTAATATAATATATATCAACAAATTGAAAAATAAAAATGATTTTTAAAATTCATAATCTGTAATCCAGTATAACACAGAGGATCAGATTGTCAGATCAGAATCATATGATTCAGAGATCTTGCGCAGTGTCAAGCTTCACTAATAATTTCAAGGGTAGACAGTCAAGAAGCAGGCCTTGGACATGGAGGGTGGCCCCCCACTGTGTGAGGTGACTTCCCATGATCTCATGGCTGACCTCTTCTGGGCTAGAGAGTTG
Source organism: Desmodus rotundus (assembly GCF_022682495.2). Lineage (NCBI taxonomy): Eukaryota > Metazoa > Chordata > Mammalia > Chiroptera > Phyllostomidae > Desmodus > Desmodus rotundus. Next base: position 102,115,966 of record NC_071393.1, read on the forward strand.
CATGTCTATTACAGGGAGAAAGTACCTGAGAGCCATCCTCTACTGTATGGTTTTTTTTCTTTGACTTACTAGTATGCAAAATACTTGAGTAAATTCCCAATGATAGAACTATCTTTGCTTTGTGATGGTATTGATCATTTCTAAGTGTTTTGAACTTTTAAACTAAAAAAATTCCTGGATTTATAATTTTTAAAAGAAAAAACAATTATGAAAATATTTTTTAAATTATAAGATTAATATGTGCTTTATTAAATAAGACTTATTTAATAATAACAAATCTAGTAAATTCCAAGTAGCAATGAACATTGTTTTGGAGTGTCTGTAACCAGTGATAATGTGATTGGAAGTATCTGTGATTTCTGCTGGTGATAAAGTGACATATTGCTAATATTATTGTTGTCTGTTGACTGAATTCACAATGGAAGAAAATACTAAATTTCGGTTGGAGGGTAGTGAAAGTAAAGATATAATTCCCCCCCTTCATCTGAGTTTATAGGTCCTGAATTTTATACCTAAACCTCTTGGGGGCGTGTCTTTGAGACTCAGCTTTAGAAGCACTGCTAGAAGAACATTTCTCTTCCCAGAGGCTCCAGGAAATGTCTTGTATCTCTCATTGATTTTGGGTTACATTTCTGACATTTTGGAACCAGTCACTGAGACTACAGATATCTAATTGATTTAGCCAGCATGGGCCTACTCCTGGAGCTGGGGCTGGGGTCATTGCTACCTAAATGGCATGATGAGAGAAGTGGATTCCAAAGGGAAATTCAGGGGCTACTGGATGCTGAGTAGCAAATGGTAGATGTCCATTATGTCATACTCAGTCCATCCTCTCTCCCTTGCTCTCATAGTTAACCAGTTATTAAATTTTTAGTGAATCTTTCATTTGGATTTGTCTTTTCCTAATCAGTCATTCTGCTAACATCCTAGGCCCCCACAGTGGAGGCTGTGGGATAGTCCATTGGATTGCAAAAAGAAAAATATTAGAGCTTCTATTTATTTTTGTCATCATTTCAGTATGTATTTTTGCATAAGTTTATTCTGCATGTAAAATACATAGGTACAGTGGTGTGTGTGTGTATTTATGGGCACATGTTAAAATTGTTACAAATCATGGGAACGGGAGGGGGGAAGGTTAGGAAAGTAGAGATAGCCAGGGAACAGTGCTGTTCAATAGAAATGAGCTACATGTAATTAAAAATTTTCTTAGCCACATTTTAAAAAGTAAAAGGAAACATCTGAAAATAATTTTAATAATATATTATTTAACACAATATATCCTAAACATCATGATTTCAATGTTATCAATATAAAAAATGAGATAGTTTACGCTCTTTTTTCATATAAAGTCTTTGAAATTCAGTATGCATTTTACACTTAACAGCTCATCTCAGTTTAGACTGGTGATATTTCAGGAGCTCAAAAGCCACATGTTGCTAGTGGATTCTGTATTGGGTAGCACAGATCTAGACCAATGACAAATCTCAATTTAGATTTCTGTAATTGTCTATGTTACGTTTTAATAATCCATTACCTGCTGTCTTCAGTCCTTTTGTGCAGTTGCCAGGTTAATTGAATAAAAATTCCATTGGGATATTACTCTCCTGCACTAGGTTTCTGTGGTATCACATTTAAAAACAACTTTCTAGACTTTCTGTAAGATGGTGCATCCCATCCTCCTCCTTCACATGTCTTTGGGACTGCCTGTACAAACTTGGTGTTCAATTAGACAGTTTCCTCAGCCTTGCCTTCCCCTTTCCATTTGTCTAAATATAATCATCCAGTATAAGAAGTCTGTTCTGGTAAAACCTCCTTGGAATCTTCAATCCCTCTGGAGCCTTTCTATTTTCTGAACTCCTATGGTGTATATTGAGTTCTCAGACACTTAGCACTTCATTAAATATCATTATTTATTGCTAATTATGTTATGTGCATTAGTCTTATCTCCCCTACGAAATTCTAAGCTTCATATTTTATGATCCTAAATTATAGACACATGATTAAAGTCTTAACTTTTTTTTTTTTTTAAAATTTTTAGGGACATACCTGGGCTATTTAAATTTGAAGCTTTTAAGTTTTTTTTTGAAGTTAGTATTGTTTATAAAGTTGTCAAGTCACTGTTGCAACTACAGTAGGAAATTATTGATTAGCTGGAGTTTCCGAATGTGAAATTTGAGTTTGACAAGGAAGTCTCAAAGGACACATTTGCTCTATTGTCCAGGAACTGGGAGAGGTAAACTTGGTTGTAAAGTAGGGCAAGAGATTTTATTTCAAGTTCAGTCATCAGAATTATTCTCTGGAGATTCTCTGTACTTTCTACCCACCAGTCAGTGTAGCCGTAGGGGAGAGGTCTATAGTTCAGGAGGTCTTCCCCTACCCCTACGTGAAGAGCTCACCACCACCACCGCCACAGTGTTTTAGCTCAGCCGGGGAGACTGCAGGCAGGATTGTGAAAAGGGATCCTGAAAATAAGTCCAGGGAAGGTCATAGGCTTTATGCTTTAGGAATCCTGTCTTTCATTTGACATTCTTTGCCTGTGTTTTATTTAACATGTTATATGGTTAGCTTAATAAACTAATTATATACCCAACATTTTTAATTTGTGGAATTTCAAGGCCTGTTTATTATTCATTTACTAAAAAAAGTACACTATGTTTTATATGCCAGGCACCATGCTATGTGCATTAGTTCACCTGTGTCACTTTTCATCTTAGAACTATTTAACAGATCTTCTATATATTCTTTGGCAAATAGTAGTAGCCTTTATTTAAGAATTTATTTTTTATTTCTGGCTGGGTACCTCATTTAGTTAGTGTCAGATACACCAAGGTTGAGGGTTTGATCCCCAGTCAGGGCACATACAAGAATCAACCAATGAATGCATAAATAAGTGGGACAACAAATCAGTGTTTCTTCTCTCTCCCTCCCTGTGTCTTCCCTGCCTCCCATTCGCCCTCTCCCCTTCACCCCCTCTCCACTTTCTCCCCTTCTCTCTAAAAAGAAATAAAAATAAAATTTTAAAAAAGATTTTATGTTTTGTATTATTGTTTAACACCTTGTGGGTTTTTCCTCCCTTTTTGGCAAATATAATTAATAAAATTGATTATTATTAGTCCAAACAAATATTAACATTTCTAGAAAATTTACATTTTGTTTTACTAGCAAGAGGTTGTAACTTTTCCTCAAATTAAAACATAACTTTACATTCTAGTTGCATATATTTATCTTTAAGACTAGTATAAAATATTTTACACTTAAAATTTAAAAGTTGATTATCTTGAAAATTAAATGAAAACTTAAGCCATGATAGTTACCATTTTGTTTCTGAATCTAAAAAATGAAATATTTAATTTTCTCCCTTCTTTAATTGATATAGAGGTTCAGCCTGTGTATTGAAAATTTTCTCAGTTACTTAAGATATTCTTGGGTTTATTACCAGAAAAGTCACTTGATTCTTACTGTAGTTGTTATCTTGTTTTATTTTGTAAGTCTACCGTGTCTTTCCTGCTTGAATATTAATTATCTTATTTTAGTAGAGAATTAGGAGTCATAAAGCTTCTTGTAAGAATTCTTCCGTTATGGAAGTGTCATGGATTTCCCTTCCTTTTAAGGGACATAAAAAGGGGAACATGACTCTTTAAAAGGTATCAGTAATTTTGGAGATTAATATTTACTTGCCAACTCATTTGTTGGACTACTGAAATATTAGTTTTATGAGCCCCTGTGTCCAGGCATTTATCTTACCAGACCCTTGTTGAATCTCTTGTTTATTGGCTCTGATTTTAAATATATGTTACCTCTTGACCAGTCATATTATCCAGGGGGAATTCCTGTTGAAAGTCTTAAGATTTTGGTTTCTTTAGTCAGTCCCTTAAGGACATGTCTTACAGTTAACTAATCTTTGTTTCCTGTAGAATCAAGTAAAAATTTGTTAGAATCAAATTTGAGTAATCCCTGTCCTTGTGTTACACTGTTTATTTAGTATTTTTTTTGTAGAATACCATGTAAAATTAATTTGATTAGTCCTTTTTTTCACCTCCAGATCATTTAGGAGAAGTTAGGAGAAAATCTTTACCTTTTCCCTTTCCTATTTAAAATATAATGAACACAATTTCCCACCTTTCTACTTGCAAAGCATGTTAGTCTTACGGATTTATTAAAGTAACAGCGGTACTATTCCCCTTTAGAAGAAACCCATGTCAAGCCTTCATCAATGACCCTTAATGTAAGTGCTCAGTTTAAGAAATTTGCCATTTGGATTGTATTTTTATAGTGTAGACATCTTATTCAGAGAAGTAAAGCTTAATTTTAATTTTATTTCCCTGTGCATTGTATTGTTTCTAAACTGTTAGTGTTCAGTTCATTTACCAGGTGTTAATTGTGCCAGTTTTGCATTTGAATGTTCATTTAGTCTACCTTTGCAAAAATTCTGCTTTATAGGGTAACACAAAGAACTGTATTGGAAAATGTAGTCTTTGCCCTTAGGAGCATTTACCAATACTTTGAAGGGGTCAATGATTATTGATGCCTACAGGTGTTCAGAAACCCCAAATGAAGTTTTCACACCTGTTACTAGAATTTCTAAAGGGTTAGTGAATTTGTTTGTAACCCTCCAACCCATCAGAAACAATTTGATGTTTGTATATACTATTATTAGCCAGAGGATGTAAATGATGTCTCCTTTCTGGGTATGAATATTTGCATTTATCACCTAAGAGGTTGTTTGTAATTGAAATGGATCAGTAGATGGTTGGGGCCTCCAGGACCTGGATAGTCATCATCTGGCATTGGTATGAGAAAGGGCTTTCTTACTGAATCACCTTTTAGAAATGAAAATCTAAAATTTTATGGATATTTATAAAGTGAACAGTTTTAAATTTTGTGCAGTTTAATTATCACATAGAAATAAGTGTGAGAAAATGGAATATAAAATGTATATGCACTAATCATACAAAATTATATACAAAATCATATAGAAATCGTAATCAAATGTAAAAATACATGTATGTTCAGGCTGACTTGGGCAACCAATATAAAATTAAATGGTGTATTTAAGACTGCAGTAGATTTTAGTAACTCTTTTGTTATATTGCTTATACCATGAACAAGGTAACAGGGTTTTTACATAAGCAGTTTTTAAAATAGTGTTAAGAAAACCTAAGTTCAGTTTGATAAATTTCTAAGAAATTCTTGGTTTTATTTCAGTTTCCAATCTGATTCATAGACTTTCATGTTACTTTTTAAAACATAATTCTTCATAAGCTATACTTCTCTAATGAGAAGAACCGTTTGTACGATTCCTTCAACTAATCAAAGAAAAAGCGTTGTTGGCCATTTTGATTTAGCTAGCTGCTTTTGTTTGTCCTTTACTAAAGCAGATAATGAGAAATTAAGATACATAGTGTATATTTCTAGCAATAGAATAAGCCCAATGCTTTTCTTGCCTGTTTCCCATGAAAGAAGAGTTCTCAGCACTCTCCTTCTCTTTTTCTCCCTTCCAACATTTTTTTATTCTTTTGTCACATTTTTGTCTCGTTGTTCTTGGGGTAATTATTTCAGTGTGGGATCATCTTGAAACTAAAGTCAGTATAAGTCTTCAAATCATGTACTAAAATTTGAAAAAAATGGAATATTTAACAGGATTAAAGAAAATTTATTTATTTATTTTTCAGTAGCTATTGTGTTCACCATGGTTCAAAATGCCGAAGGTGTGAAAAGTGAGTTTTCTCTCTTCTGTTCCTCAGGCACACTTTAACTAGAGGCAACCAATTCTATTCTCCCTACCTTACAAAACAAAAACAAATGGTAGCATATTCTACAGACTCAGATGTTGCCTTTTTAAATTGTGTTACTTTTTTAATGTACTGGCATATGAAGAGTGTATTAGTGATAGAAAACCTAAACCAACAGTGGGCTAAACGAAGTCTTAAGGTCAGATAGGTGATCTAGGGCTGGAATAGCATTCGAGGTGTTGCTTTCTCTTTCTTGTTTTTTTGTTTTGTTTTGGAGCCTAACAAATACAGTAAAATGCACAGATACTAAGCGGACAGTTTGATGAGTTTTGACAAATGTACAGAACAAAGGCTGCAGGGGGGAGAGAATCCTCTAGTCTGTCTTCCTGCCCCTCTCCCTCAGTTGCCTGCGCACTTTCTCTACTGTTACTGCTCCACTGTGTGTTGCTGGCATTCTCATTCGACTTAGCTGGATCTCCAGTTTTTGCAACCCATTCCAAGCTTCAGGATGCAAGAAAGGGCAAAGATTACATGCCAGCCTTTTTTTTTTCTCTTTTGCAGGAAGATTCCTAGAAGCTGCCACTTCACAACACTTCCAATCATGTTGTGTTAGCCAGAATGTAGTGTCATGTCTGAATGCAAGGGAAATTGTGAAGTGGAGTCTTTACCATCCTTTTCTATTAGAAACAGTGCTGCAGTGAATAACTTTATCATAGGTTGTCTTGTGGAATAAATTTGTAGGAGTAGAACTGCTGGGTCAAAAAGCATTTGTAGTTTGAGAGTACACCTACTATTTCAAATCTTTGTTGACACCGATTTTGTATTTGCTAATAGGTAAAACATGGTGGCAGAGGGAAGCTTTAATATGCCTGATAGGAAGAGAGAGTGGAGAAAGTACTTCTACTCTAGCTTAAGGTGCCTTGAAAACATGGATTACAAAACCAGCTATTATAATGCCAAATTGGGTGAAGCGCATTACAGCATATTTTCATTTTATTTAGGTCAGTGCTAAGAGGAGGACATTGATGGTTAAGGTGCAAAGAGAGGCCCTTATACCCATAAATACTTCAAAGGAAGACAGCAAGTAATGTGTTTTTCAGGAGTTACTCTCTCAATTAAAAAGTAGATAAGGTTTAAATTCATTACTTTTGTTTTGTCCACTCTTTTTTTCTCATATACATTATCACGTGCATTCCTTAGAAACGTGTTTTCAACTAATAAAACATTTTTTCAGTTATAGTTGATGTATGGTATTATATTAGTTTCAGGTGTGTAACATAGTAATTAGACATTTATATAACTTCCAAAGTGATCACCCCAATAAATCTAGTACCCATCTGACACCATACTTAGTTATTACAATATTACTGACTGTATTCCCTATGCTGTACTTTAAACACCCCCATGATTATTTTTATAACTGGCAATTTGTACGTCTTAATCCACTCACCTTTTGAACCCATGTTTTCAGCTAATCTTAAAGTACCCTTTAACTTATTTTGGGGGAAAGAAACTAGTAAACAGATATATTCCATTTGGTTCCTTAAAGTTTTTTTAAAAAATTAAAAAAATACAGTTGACATTCAGTGTTGTATTAGTTTCAGGTATACAGCACAGTGGTTAGACATTTATGCAACTTACAAAGGGATTCCCCGGGGAAGTGTTGCACCCACCTGACACCATATGTGTTATTACAATATTATTCACTATGTTCCCTATGCTGTACTTTACATCCCCATGACTATTTTGTAATTGCCAATTCGTACTTCTTAGTCCTCACCTCTTTTACCCAGCCCCAATCCTCCTCCCTCCCTGCCTCCTACCCCCTGTCTGTCAGCCATCAGTTTATTCTCTGTATCTATGAGTTTGTTTCTGTTTTATTTTTTTAGATTCTACATATAAATGAGATCATGTGGTACTTGACTTTCTGTGACTTAATTTCATTGAACATAATACCCTCTAGGTCCATCCATGTTGTCTCAAATGACAAGATTTCAGTCTTTTTTTATGGCCAAGTGATATGTTACTGTATATATGTAATCTTTTTTATCCATTCATCTTTTGATTGGAGCATTGAATCCATTTACAGTTAAAGTAATTATAGGTATATAGTTATTGCCATTTTATTGTTGTCTGTTTTTGTAGTTCTTGTCTGTTCCCTTCTGATTCTCTTGCTCTCTTGTGTGTTACTGACTATCTGTAGAGTTGTGTTTGGATTCCTTTCTCTTTATTTTTTGTATATCTGTTGTAGATTTTTGGGTTGTGATTACTATGTTCTTTATTTTACTAAGCTATGTGGATAGCAGTCTTTTTTAAGTTGGTAGTCACTGAAGTTTGAACCCATTCTAAAATCATTACCATTTTTACTCACCCCCTCAATATTTATGTTTTTGTCACTTTTTACTACTTTTGTGTGTGTGTGTCTCAATTTACTGTTGTAGTTACACATGATCTTTCTACTTTTGCCTGTAAGTTTTTTTAGTAGCTTTAGTGTTCCTTGATCCATTGCTTTTACAACGTTTGCTTTTGTCAATGAGAATTTTTTCTTTGCAATATTTTCTTATTAAAAACATTTTTTTTCTTCTTAAAGGAGTTCCTTTAATGTTTGTTGTAGTGCTGGTTTGTTGGTGATGAGCTTCAGGTTTTTCTTGTTTGGATATCTGGTTCCTTTTATAAAATATTTCTTTGGTTCTCAATTTTCTAACCTTTTACATCAGTTGCTAAGTTGGCTCAGATAAGTTTTATAAAATATATTCTGCAAAAGTTGTAATTTTTATAGAATAAGAAGTGTTTTTAAAATGTGCTTCTTAATTTTATAAGGTCTGATTGGGGCTTGAAGAAAAATTCATAGTAATTTTCTATGCAACCAGGTGTTAAGAGCTGTACTTAATTTTGAAGTAGGAAATGGCATAAAAAAAAGGATGTATATGCTTATGTTTTCCCATACGCCATGATGTGAGACCTTGGAGAGCAGAGACCTCTTTGCTACCATAGTACACAGCGTAGCACCTTGTGCTTGATAGATCACATTTTTTTCTGTAATTGAAGTGAAATTTGGGAATGTGGTAGACAATTACTAGACTACTAGTAGCAGTGTTTTGGTCTCTCAGGGGCGCGGGGGAATGCTCCTGAAATTATCACGTATTTAGGTAAAGAAACTCAAGGGCTAATCTCTGTGCTCTGAAGATAGAGACTTTGAGATACTTTCAGTATGGTATCATCCCACTTCATCTGGAAGTCAGAGTTCAGTAAATCTCTGTAATTTTTTTTTAGAGCAATGGAGGCCCAGTGAGCCAAAGGACAGGAAAAAAGTGTTTCTTACACTTAATAAATGGGCTTTATCGATGTTAATTTAAATAATTTTATTTAAACAGAACTAGAGCTGGCTCCTAACCAGATCTTCTTACTTAGACTTAGTTTAGCTCAAAAACAATTTAGCTTACCTCTGGGGCAGAATTTGTTTGCTCTTCCTTCATCTTCCCTAAAAGTAAGATTCAGCAGGAAAGCAAAAGTTATAATGTGGCTGTATAGGAAATATAATTTAGTGGAGGAGTAGAGGAGTAGATGGTAGGTTTTGCTGTTCTTCTAGATTTTTAAGAGAAAAACATCTTTAGAATTTGTATAAAATTATACTAATGGAAACAGTCATTCACTGCCTACCACACAAAATAATTTAACTGCAAAATTCTATTAGAAAATTTTGATTATTTAATGTGAATGAGTTTTTGTACCTTAATGAGCTATTTATTTTTTCTTGTAAAATAGCATATTCTCCCCCCTGCCATAAAAAATATTTATGCTCTGTTCTAAGGAATGTCAGACTATACCTGATCATCTCCAGTATCATAAATTAATTTTATTAAGTTTTAAAACAGTAGTGATTTAGTTGGGTAAATCAGAATCTACAATTGCAGGAAATTATGCTTAAGGACACACATTTACATACTGAAGCCAGTAATGTGCTTTGTGTAGGAGAGGTTGTAGGACACTATTGTGTCCATGGCTATTAGGATCTTTTTATTTTTTTTTAATTCTCCAAAGCAAGACCTGAGGTACCTTTTTTGTGGTATATTGAAACTGTTTTTCTGGCTTGAGGTGATCATTGGTGAGAGACTGTTTCCTCTCTAGCTTTCTAGAACTGTGATGAGAACATCATAGTTAGGTACTTTTCTTGATGCTCACATCCAGTTGTACACTTCTATTTCTTTTCTTTTTTTTTGCCTTTGAAGTAGCCAGCAACACTTCTTTCTCAAATGCATGTTCATGGTGGGTGAAAAATGTAATGGTTCAGAAGAGTTTGTGATAAACGCTGTAATCGCCTTGTCCCACTCACACCTCCCCACCTCAGTTCCGTCTCCCGGGGGACTGGTTTGGTGGTTTCTATGTTTGATTCTTCTAGTGATAATCCCTCATTTTAATATGCTTATACTTTCATTTCCTGATTTACCAGTTTTAAGCATTATTTATTGACTTTCTGCAGTGATGGTAAAGATTTAGCTCCCATTTACCACCTGTCAAGAATTGTAAAGGGTCTGAGATTTTACTCTCTACCTGAAGTTAGCCTGCTAGAGTTTTATGGATGCTGGTAGGAGACACAGGCTCTTGTGTTGGTGGCCTGCGCAGAGGCAGAGATGAAGTACAGTATTACTCAGCAGTAGCAGTAGCCAGAGTGTCAGCATTCGTTTGTGCCAGTGTCCTGAGCCTGAGTGCCCACAGGGCACGGCAGAGAGGACCGGGTAACACCTCTTCACCCAGTGGGTTTTGTTACTTGAGAAAACTCCGAGTTTAGGGATTTCAGATATTCTACAATGCTGTCCTTTGCTACTGCTCCAGAGGGAGAGAGAGTAAGTATGCCTGCTCTCTGCATTGGAGGAAGACACTTTCTATTGTCCAAGGCTGTTTGCTATATGAACATCCTTGAAAATATCGTCCAGAACAAAGAGCAAACAGTGCCTTGCTTGTAAGACATAGAGACCCATGAAGAATTATTCCCCACCACCACTATCCCATTCACCACCTCCTTTCTGATATATCATTATTTTTAGCTCTCTGGTCACCTTGATAAATACTGTGTATTTATTTTTATTTCACTAACAGTAGATGGTATCTTTTGACTTCTTGCTTTGAAAGAGGAGTATTTTAGTTAGGGATCCTTATGAATTTTTAAACCCAGCTTAATCATAATTTAAGTGAAAAAGGAAGTTTTTCCCCCCTGGAACTTAAGAGTTCAGAAGGATGAAGTAGGATTGGGTCCAGATGCTCAAACCTTGCTTTAAAGAGTTGGTCTTTTACTATGGCTGCTTTTCTCCTTTTTGCTTTATTTTCAGGATCCTTCTCCTTTACCCCTCTCCCCACCAGTCCTGACTCTAGGCTGTGGATTATTTCTGAGCAAGTTGCTATGGCAGGGTGGAGAGAATTCGATTAGCATAGGTAGAGCCTGGTCATATGCCTGCCCTTGGAGATGGGTATGAGATCAGCCCCATCTGAATCACTTGTACTGGGAATGGGGAGAGGGCAGTTCTCCAGAGTTAACACAGGTTGCCTCCCCACATCAGAGTTCTCACTTGTATTCTTTCTTTTTGTATTACTTGTTTCTAAAACGTCCTTAATTTTTCCATTTTCTGAAAGATGGCATCAAATTTCTGGTACCTCCTTTTTTCATACTTACCTTCCTCCTGATGCCCTCCATCAGTCTGAGCTTTATGTAGAACTGCTGCTCAGCTGACATCCTGTCACTTGCCTTCATTATGCTATTTCCCATATATTCCTCTTTCTTGTTTTTTTGCCTTGTTTTGCTGGAGTCCATATTAAGGTAAGATGTATGGGAGGTAAAGTATGAGTAATTGCATGTCTGAAAATATTTTTATTCTATTTCTAAAGTGGGAATAGAATTCTAGATTGAACATAAGTTTCAGTCAGAACTTCAAAGGTTTTGCTCCATTATTGGCTAGTGTCCTAATTGGTGAGATGTCTTAGGCCCTTTTGATTCTTGTTCCTTTGTAGATAAGCTGCCTTTTCTCTGAAAGCTTTTAATTTTTTATCTTTGTCATCTGAAATTTCCCAATGTCTTGGAGTGGGCCTCTATTCATTTGAGCTCCGAGTGGGCCATAGTAATTAGAAGACTTATATAAACTCTTCTTCTATTAATTTATTCTTTTAGTTGTAGAAAATTAATATTTCTTTGAAAACTTCCTCTTTTAAATTTTTTTTGTCTTTTCATTCTGAAATTCTTGTTACTCAAATGTTGACCTCCTGGACTGATGCTTTGTGTCTCCTTTGATATTTTTTGTCTTTGTTTTGGTCTGCTTCCTTGATTTTTGTCTCTATAACTTCAAGCCTTTTTTGCCTTTCACAGCTTCCTGTCTTGCTTTATGGATGCAGTATCTTGACTCTGAGGATCTAAATTGGAAGGCTTTTTAATAAGTTCTATTCTGTTATATGAATTGTTTCTGACTTTGTCAGCGTCTTTGTCTCTTTCATGTTATAGATGTTTGATTCTGATTTAACCAGTCAAATAGAAGAATGAAGCAATATAAAACTTACTGGGGTCTCTGTACCTACACGGGGTCTCTCAACTGCTGCGCTTTGTATTAGGGTGAGCAGGTAGAGGGGCCCCGTTATTCATGATGAGTGGTGCCTATAATTCTTTCCAGTTTAATTTCATTGAAGAAGGACCTGTCAGTTTTTTTTCCCTAAATAATGTAGTTTCCAAGATAACTAGGATTGTGAAGAGGATTAATGATCTGGGGTCTTAGAAATGTTCAAATAGTCTTCTTTTCTGTGTTTTAGAGGGAAACGTTTTAGGGTAGAGCATAATATTGCAGAGAGCAGCCCAGACACGGAGCCAGAGTGCTTGGGTTGAGATCCGGCTTTGCCACTTAGTTACGCCTAAGTTACTTAACAACTACTTAACCTCTCAGTGCCCCTTTTCTCATCTGTAGTATTTGGACAGTAATACTATCTACCTATCAGGGTTGTTAGGAGGATGTAGGTGAAAATACATATATTAAATGCTTGGCATATAGTAAATTCTCAGAAGGTGTTAATTTTTCCTTTTCTCCCTGTCAGTAATAAAAATTACGTGATTTAGATATGGTGGTGATAGCCCACAGCAGAAATTTTGGTAGGATTGGGTAGCTTCAGATTACGATTTTCTCTTTAGAATCTCAGGACACTTGGTATCACTACTTGAAATGTTGAAATGTATGTTTGCAAATATTTCCCCAAAAGTCTTTAAAAGGTCCTCCTCCCTCACCCCCAAAAAAGATCTCAGTAAAGATAACTTGATAAGGAAAGTAGTCTTGGAGCAAAGCCAGAAACTAGGAATGAAAAAAATACTATTTTCACGCCCAGAAACTCTATGTACAATCAGAATTATTTGTGTTCAGGATGTCAGGGAAGTTTTGTTCCCATACAAAACACAAGCTGATAGTCCTAGTTCTTGGACTTCAGAAACGTTGAAAGTTTCTTTATAAGTGGACGTTTAGGGAATGCCCCATTATGGTGGAATGCTGAGACTTTCCTTACCACACTCTCTGCTATTTGTAAAATTTAGGTGAGTTAATGAGTAAAACTCTTATTTAGTGGTTCCTGCCCTCCCCCTTGCTCCCCCTGACCTTGTTTTGAAGTGGGGTGTTTTAGTTTAGATTATTCATCTTGTTTTTTTTCCTCCTCTCCTACAGGAGTGGAAGAGGTCATTGAAATCTAGTAATGTTACTCTTCTGTCTTCAGTAGGAAGTTTTAGGTATAAGGCAGGTAGCCAGGGAAACCATACCCATTCTAAAGGGTTAGGTTGAGTCAAGAACAAGTCAGAGTGAGCCAGGGTGTACAATCTGAGCCACTTGGGCAGGACAGGTTATGAAACAGCTGGTTACAGCAGGTTAGTCATGTCATATGTACTCACAGTCCACCACTTCTTGTTCCCCACCTCTGGTCGCTGACTGGCAGATAGTACAGTTCAGAACATAGGCATTAAATCAGTTCTTGGAATATAGGAAGAACAGTGATTGGATTACTAGGAAGACAGAGCCGCAGAACGGGCCATTGGGAGCTGGGGACCAAGCAGATAGACTGGCCGTGAGATGTAGCTCCAGCAGCAAGGAAGTGCAAGGTAGTTGCAAAGCTGCATGCAGAAAGTCTAATAAGAACAAGAGTAAAGGAGTAATTTTTAGTTTCTTAAATGATAGTTTCTTTCCTGAGGCCTTAAAACATCAGAGATGATAAACATCTCTGTTTATCAGCTAGAATCAGAAGTTTGGACCTGGAGAATCTGTTAGTTTGCTTGTGCTTGGTGGTACTGGAAGTTTGTATGATGTTAGACGAATTAGGATAGAAATTAAAATGCCCTTGCTCACACTAAGTGATTCTGTAGTTTTTGTTTGGGGGAAAGTATTGCAGGTCCTTGACTAATGTCATTTTGTTTAGCATTGTTTCATTACATTGCTAAACAAAATGCAGATGCTGCAGGAACTTAACTCTTGTTTACATTAATTAGTATATGGTAAAATTGGCTTTGTTATATGTTGTGAACCTATTGAGGATGTTAAGTGAGGACTTCCTGTGTAGGGATAAAAGGAGTCTTCTCAAGGAAACTTCCTTTAGTAGTTATTTTTCTCATTGGTAGCAGTGAGTCTGAATAATAGAATAGACTTTATAAAAAGAAAGTAATGCTAAGTGGTTACTTATTAGACATGGAAAAATCATTTTTTGGTGTTTCTTGGGTTTAGGGAAGAATTGATTAAAGGCTAAGAAGTTGTATTTACTTCTTTGGCAAGGTTCTTTCTGTCCAGGCTAACCAATCTGGGCAAATATGTCAAAGTGTAAGTAAGTGACTTGCCTGTGATTTGAACAAGATCTGTTTTCTTTTTCCCGTGAATAACAGAAGTAGTAAAGAGGCTAAGAGTTGTCAGAGCTTGTGAAGAGATTCTGAGTCAAAATCTTACCATCAGTATTTGCTCCAACTGTTCCTTAATTTAAGCAGGTAATTTCATGTTCCTGTTCTGGAATAAACTGAAAACAAATAGTATGTTGAGCATATTAGAGCAGAGTATAAGAAATAGTCAAGGACATTGTGCATTCATTTCCTGGAGTACAAGGTATCCACAATGGCCTGGACTGTTTTGACAGAGTAGAAATCACTCTTTGGATGTGACAAACGAGAACAACAAAAACAAAACATTTCTCAGCTCCTTAAATACCAGCAATTTGTTTGGAGATCCATTTGTAAGAGTAAATATATTTAAAGTGAATTGCACTAACAGGTTTTTGCTTGGTTGTTGTTGCAGCTCTCATGGTTCCTTTCCTTACTGGGAATACGGGTGGACTCTTGAGAAAGGTTCTTGGTTATGTCACCTGGCTTGGCAGTCTGCTGAAAAACACTTGAGATGTACCTCTAATACCCCCATGGACTTGGGACCTGGAGCTTACCAGGGTCTAGTACTATGATGGTAGTAAATAAACTTCTTTTTGCATTAATTAGGCTTTAAAGTTTGAAAAGCATGCTTTTGGCACAGCTCTCTGAGGTTGAACAGTCTTTGTTGGTGGAATGACTTCTCTACCATTGGAGAGGTTTAGACTGTGTGACCTCTTGGGGATGGGTTATAAAAAGGAATCAAATATCATATTGGAAATAGGTAAATTTCAGATTATATGTACCTTTTGTTCATTAGTAAAAAAAGACTTCCCCAATCTAGAATAACAAAACCAGAAAATGTCTTTAAATTTCTTCTCTCCTCACTGCTCACCCACATTATTAGGCTTTCATAGCTCTAATTGATATATGTTTCTCTCCATTTAGAAATATAGTAACTATATACATACATACTGAGTTCTTTAAAAAAGGGGAGAGCAGATCTCCTCTGTTTCCCACCTCCCACATAACCTTTAAAACTATACTGTAAACTTAAATAAAGTTTACCTTCATTGAGTCTATTTTGGCTAAAAACTGTAAGCCCTGTCTATTTAGCAGACAGTCAGTTTTTTTTAAGAGGACAGTTTTGTAGTATGTTTACATACTCTAGTGGTATGTACATATACACATTATTTTTAAAATACATAATTTAATTGTAATTTATTTATAACACAAATACACTAATTGTTTAGGTAAAGGCAAACACAATAACCAAATAAAACCAACCCTTACCTTTTATTCCAGTCTCAATTTTTGGTAGCTTTTATTTAGTTTTTCTGACACATTTCAGGCTGTTTGTGAACTATTCTGTTGTGTTAAAGCTGTGAGAAATTGGCCATCTTCGGTGAAAATGGCAGACTTCTATAGCCTTAAATGAACTCACTGACTCATGATTTGCCGACATCTGCAGATCTTTTCAGGAGAAAGACAGATTTGCTAACATCATTGGGCAAGGGGCACAAACAAAGCATTATACTTTGGAAGATAGCGGCTGTTTTAAATCTTCGTCACTCTCTTTTGAAAATACTCAAAATACAAAATAGCACCAAAGAGGAGAGGTGCAGGGGTGCTTTGATATCACCACAGAGTTGAATGTCTCATTTGCAAACACTTTTAAGTAATGTTGTATAATGGTTTTCTCCTCTTAGCTTGCTTGAATAGATTGGGGTATCTCTCTCTCTCTCTTTCTCTCTTCCATTTA
The DNA here is from genome assembly GCF_022682495.2 of Desmodus rotundus. Taxonomy (NCBI): domain Eukaryota; kingdom Metazoa; phylum Chordata; class Mammalia; order Chiroptera; family Phyllostomidae; genus Desmodus; species Desmodus rotundus. The sequence goes on from NC_071393.1 coordinate 102,132,308, forward strand.
TGGCTCATTAGTGGCTCTGTGAACGGCTTCGTGAACCATAGACTTCACTGACTGGTTTGTGTTCTCTTATTCATGGGCCAGATTTCAACTATTAATTGGGGCAAGTTCACTATTAATCCCTTTATAAATCAACTATAACCATTTATAGCGAAGGAAATTTGGAAAAAGTTGGAATAGGAATTTGAACCTAAATTTTGTAAATTTACCTTAGACTTACAAATACATTTTTTTGCCTTTGTTTCTTTTTTGTTAATGAAATAGCTTTTAAAGTGTTGATTAATCAGAAACTTCAGAAAATATCTCAGACGACCTGAAATTTGAAGTGGTTATAAAGATAGCTCCCTTTTATTGAGTGTTCCTAGCATTTTTGCTAAGCGCTTTACATTCATGTTGGTTAAAGGTAGAACAGGATCATCGTTGTCATATTATTAGACTTATGAATGAAGTGCTGTTCTTCCTTTCAAGTTCCCTGGGAGGTTACAGTATGCAACTGTGGTTGAGAACAGTTGCTTTAGGAAGAGTCATAGATTTCTGGTTTGGATCTCTGTGTGGATGGTTGAGCTTTTTTGGAGAGGAAATTTGGAAAGAGGTTTTGTGTGTCAGTGTCTCCTTGGGGTTGGCAGTTGGAAATAGGATCTGAAGCTCAGCAGCAAAGTTGGTACTAGAGGTTGCGGGGGCGGGGGAGGGGGGGCGATTATTGGCAGCTAGATGTTATTCAGGAATTTGGGATTAGCTGAAATTGCCCTGGGAGAGCTTGCATGATGAAGACTTCAGAGTCTTGGGGAAACTTGAAATGTTTTGAGTGGGTAGAAGGAGAGAACACAGATCTAAGTGTTCAAAAAAGCAGCATCAGCAAGGGAACTACTGCAGAAGCCAAGGGAGAAGTTAGTCAGGTGCCAGGGGACAGATGCACCTGCATATGGTAGGTGCTCAATAAATAACTTCTTGCAAGTAGAATTTAGTGAGTGTTTAAGGAGTCTTAAGTTTCCGTTGGATTATCAGTTAGGAAGTTGCTGGTGATCTTGGTAAAAACAATTTAAATGAAGTAGTCTTTCTCTTACTTTAGTCTGGGCAGCTTCTAGTCTCCTTTATAAATTCATTATCCTCTATTTTAACTTAGAGTTCTGTAGAGCTTTGCTTACAGGCCATTGGTTCCCCAAGTGTGGTTCTCCAGACCAGCAACATCACCATTACTTTGGAGCTTGTTAGAAATGAAAATCCTTAGGCCCACCCAGAACCTACTGAATCAGAAACTCTGGGGATGGGACCTCTTGTAACAAGCCCGCCAGGTAATTGTGATGCTTGCTGAAATTTGAAAATCAGTATTTAAGACCTTTTCTCTGTCTGTGCTTTCTCCTTAGGCATAAAGTCTTTTATCATGGCTTGAATTATCACGCTTTGTGCCCAAAATTCCAAATTTACCTCCTTGGTCCAGTTCTGAGGACCAGGTCCACAGATTCATCTGTCTTTTTATTCATCTTGAGTTTGATGTCTCATAGCTCTTCCCACTCAACTTGTCCAAAACTGTGAGCTCACAATTTTTCTCCTAAACATCTTTTCAGGCACTATTATCCATGCAGATGTTTACACTAGAAACCCAAGCTTGAGCCACATTATTACACAAATACTAGTAAGTTCTAAGCACATTTCCACTATATGGGTTCAGAATATATATATATACACACACAGACGTACATACAAATGAAATAGTGATAATTTAAAAATATAATGAGTAAATCCGCACCCCCCTCCCCCCAAATTAAGTGTGAGACAGGAAATACCTTTTAGGAAGTCTCAATTCTCAGAACTGCTAAGTGATCAACCTGCCTTGCTGAATGTGATTCCAGAGTTTAAAAGTTGGGTATTATAAGGCATGGTCTCCAAACTCAGGTTAAGTACTTTATTTGCTCAACCAAATAAACTTGTGTGTAAGTGTATGATGTATCTGGTTACTTTATGGGATCAAATACACAAAACTGTGTCTGCTGTAATTGATAGGCAATTTCCTGGAAAGGGTGGATGATGAAGTATTAAAGATTGTGGGACTGTGGGGCCAGAATGCTTTGGTTCAAGTTATGATAGCACCACTTGCTGTGACCTTGGACAGGTTACTTTCCTTCACTATGCCTCAGTTTCCTTTAATGGATAATAACCATCCATACCTTAATGAGTTACTAGGATTAAATATAATATATTTAAGAGTTTGGAGTAAGCAGTACCTGGTTACATAGGTAAAGGTTCAGTAAATATGAGCTGTTACTACTTTCTCTTCCACCTCATGACTCTGTTCTAGTCATTCTTGAATTCTTTTAGCTACTAGTAGTTATTCAGACATGCTGTGCTTTTTTATGCTTTAAAATGCTTATGCATCAGGTCTTCATGTCTTCACTTAACTCTCCTTTAATTCCCCAAATTCAGTTAGGGCTCCATTTTTATGTTTCCTTAATACTTTGTAATTCTTCACAGTACTTTATAAACATTATTACTTCATAGTAACAGCTTTATTGAAATATAATTTCAGTTAACCCATGTAAAGGGCACAGTTCAGTGATATTCACACAAGAGTCATGCAGCCGTCGCAAAATCAATTTTAGAGCATTTGATTCAAGTCATGAGATTACTACTTACTATCATGAAGATACCAAAAAGAATCCCTATGCTCCATAGCAGTCATTCCACATTCCCCGCATCCCTCCCAGCCACTGGCAACCACTCAGTCTATTATCTTCTGTCTCTCTAGATTTGCTTATTCTGGACATTTTATATAAATGGAATCATAAATTATGTGGTCATTTGTGTCACTTTGCATAATATTTTCAAGGTTCACCCATGTTGCAGCATGTATAAAACTTCATTCCTTTCTATGACTGAATAATCCATTGTATGTTTATACCACATTTGTTTATTCATTCATCAACTGATGGACATTTAGGTTGTTTCCATTTTTTGGCTTTTATGAATAAGAAAATGTGTTTACAAGTTTTTGTGCAGACACGTTTTTATTTCTTGTGAGTATTTACCTAGAAGTGGAATTGCTGGATTATATGGTAACTATGTTTCACCTTTTGAGGAACTGCCAAACTGTCTTCTAAAGCTGCGCTATACATTTTCCAACTCCAGTGTATAAGGGTTCCAGTTTATCCATATCCTTGCCAACAGTTTTTTTTTTCTTAAATTTTTATTTATTTATTTTTAGAGAGAGGGGAAGGGAAGGAGAAAGAGAGGGAGAGAAATAAAAATGTGTGGTTGCCTCTTGTGTGCCCCCCACTGGGAACCTGTCCCGCAACCCAGGCGTGTGCCCTGACTGGGAATAGAACCAGTGACCCTTTGGTTCACAGGCTGGTGCTCAATCCACTAAGCCACACCAGCCAGGGCTGCATTGTAGTTTTGACTTGCACTTCTTTGATGGCTATTGATGTTGAGCATCTTTTCATGTATATTGTCTTTGGGGAAATGTCTATTCAGATACTTTCCCCATTTTTTATTTAGGTTATTTGTCTTGGTATTATTGAGTTATGAGAATTTATTTTATATTTCAGGTACAATCCCTTATCAGATATATGAATTGAAGGTATTTTCTCTCATTCTGGGAGGTTGTTGTGTTTTTACTTTATGGGTAAAATTAAAACATTTTTAATTTTGGTGGAGTCTAATCTTTTCTTCTCTTGTTTGAACTTTTGGTGTTGCATCTAAGAAACCATTGCCTAATGCAAGTCGTGAAGATTTATGCCTGTGTTTCTTCTAAGAGTTTTATATTTTTACCTCTCACATGTTATGTACCGGTGACTATTTTTGTCTTCCGTTACACTGTCAGCACCGTAGGTGGGCTGGGCTGGTGTTTGTCTTACTTATTTGTCCTTTGGGCCTAGTTTGAAGCTTGGAAAATGCTAAGTGTTCAATAATGATTATTAGTAATTTTGGAGAGACATTTTAAGGAGCTATTATCAAAACATTAAATCTGTGAAGGATTTAGAGAGGCTTTCTGCACAAATGAATATCTTTAACTCTAGAAGTACCTTCTTTGATTTTTTTAAAGCTAGGAACTGAACTATTCTGTTTTGTTCGGGTTGCCAGGAATTCAGTTAATACTGCAGATTAAGTTTAGGAGACTAAACAGGTGTGTTTATTAATGATTGTCCTCCTTAGTTCTCAAAACTTGTCTGTTTAGCTTTACAAAATTGGGCTTAGTAGCTGAATATTTAAGGCATTTGCTTTTAGATTTGGAGAGTTCTGTTCTTTCTCACTGCTTCTTAAAGAATGAACTATTGAGCAAACCCCATGTTTCTTTGTCATAAACAAAAATTTCATGCCACTTTCCAGGAATCTGATAATACTCCCTGTAGGTGTTGGAAGAGCCTGTTTTCTGATTATTTCTACCAGTAAAGAGGATTTTGTGGGGCTTTCCTACCATAGATTGTGTTACCCTCTCCTATAATACTAGCTTTGGACTTAGGGTGGCATCTAAAATGAGGGCTTTGGCATATAATAAATTCATGACTTTCTTTCAAGAATAATGTAGACTTTATCACTATAAAACTATACACTTAATTTTTTGAGGATGGAGAATTTGTACTTTGGTAATGAGTGATTTTATTGATAAAGTATTTGACAAGGATTATTTTATTATTTTGTTTTTTTCAGGGGATTGATAGTATGATTTTAATATGAGAAGTATCATAATCTAGTTCTTTAACCAAATGTAAGTACGTTGCTAGATGTACTTCAGAAAGAATTGTGGCGGAGAATTTTTAGGATTAAGCTAAATCATGGAGGATTAAGCTAAATCACTACCTCATTTAGCATTTTAAAAAATAATGTGAGTTTAAGATGGCCTCAGTAATAGGTATTTATTAAACATGTACACGTGTTTGTATGTATTAAACAAATTTAGGATTTTACATCAGAAAATCAAGCAATCTGAACCTTTTAAGGATACTCAAGGGAAATAATAGTATTTGGATTTATTGCTTAGTTACAGGGACATGTCTACTACTCAGGTGTCAAAGTTGCTTCAAATATGAGTTAATATATATCTCATTTCTAATGAAATGGGCTCTATGTCTATGTTTATGCTTGTGGTTTTAGTTTTTACTATGGTAACCTCTCATTCTGTCATTAAAAAACAAAAAAAACCCAAACCTGCCAGCATTGAGTGCTGTACTTTCTGTGTTGAGAATAGCAGATTAAATGAAACAACCAGCCCTGTCTCATTAATACCATCACTTTCATTGTAATCCATGAAAATATCTTTCAGATAAATTTGGGTACTAATTAGGCATAATATTAAGTCATTTTTTGTGAATAGAATCTTTCAATGAATTCTTTTCTCTTTGTTTTCCCATATCTACCTATCACTTAATTTTATGGTGAACTTGAGTAATTTTATGTTTTTGTGTGATTTTTTTTCTGTGATCCATAGCAGTCAGTTAATTGCAAAGCAAAAGCAACAAAAACAGAACACCCCGAACTTCAGCTTCCACAAATAACAGGAGATAGTTTCCACACTTCAAAGTAGTGAGGGTAAGGTGTAGATTTGATTTAAATGAATCAATTATTAGTCTTTTGTGTTCTGTTTAATCTTTTCTTTTGACTTTTAAGTAGGTTCCAAAAATATAAAATAGATTGAATTTTCTCATTTGTTTTTTCTTATTTTGTTCATTGTTGTAAAATAATTGCCTCCCTCTCTATATAATTTAGAAAAGGTTTGTAATGTATTCTACATGTTTTTCTTTATTATGTATGACCATATTCTTCCCTCTTCCCCCAAAGGGGAAAGGATTACATAGTCTATTTTTTAGAGATGAAGAGGAAAATAGAAGCCATGATAGAAAAATTTGCTTTTGGCAGTTTTTTAGAAATGCCATTTTGACACGAGATGAACCTCTTGCTTTTTGTAGCGCTTGGTGCGAGCGCTAAACTTCTTGTCTCATTGTCACCTAATCTGCCCGATAAGTTAAAAGTATGGCTTCAATCTTAAATAATGGTAACTGATACTGCCTAAAATACACTGTAAATAGCAAGTAATTTAGGGGGCCAACCCACTGTCATTGTAATCATCTTTCTAGGTTTGGAGCTCTGTGTGAGATTGGTTGGTTTTTTAATATATATATACTTTTTAATTTAAAAATATGATTTTTACTTCCTGATTTTTGGTGGAAATTATTATAAATGGTTTCTATTCTTAGAGCAAACAGGGGCAGTAGATGCTGAATCTACTGAAGAACTGCCCAAGAAGAGCTTAAAACTCTTTGGGGTTCTATTAAAAATAGCCAGTCTAAGAAGGCACTCCCTTTCAGTTTAGTTTGAGAAATACATTTCTCTCACACTTACAGTTAATTAACCTAAAATAAAAGTTCTAATTAATGTATTAGAATTACAACGGAAAAGAATGTTTTAAAAATGAGTCTTAAAAGCAAGCTGTTGAAATTGTCTTACAAAAATTTTTACTGAATCAATTCAATAGTGGGATTTCTTCCAAGACTTGAATTTTATCTCCCATTTTTCACCTTGCTACTAGGTACTATATCTATATATAAGGCTACATTGATATGATTATAAAGTCATATTTTATGTTAAGGCTCTTTTGCATTTCCTCTGTGATTTTTGCCTTGAAGCCAGTCAATAAAAGTATAGATTAATGTAATTAAGACAATACATTGGATAAAATATTGACCTGCCACAAGGACAGATAAAATGCTGTATTTTAAACCCATGTCGTCTAGTAGAGAGGTCAGTGTTTTAGCAAATAAACTTTACATTTCAGCTGAAAAGTCCTACTTTTAAATATGTATGCATGTATATAATCCATAGTTCTCTTTTCCTAACCACTTCAAAGACAAATGCGGTTTATACCATGCTTGAGAGTAAGCCATGAAATTGAATTATGTTATCACGATACTTTTTCAAACTATTGCTTAATGTTTTGGACTTTATTATGATTAGGGAACATGGAGTCAGGAAAACCTTATGGGAGAATGATTTGCTTCCTGAGGAATAATAGCAGTAGAATACCTACAACAAACTAAGCATTTAGTCTTTGTGGTGCTACTTGTTGCCTCTTTTGATTTCCACTTTTATTAAATGTTTGTGAGACACTTGTTTTTCCTGTGGAATTGTAGTGCCTGTACTTAAAGTTTTCCACTATAGCTGTTTCTGCAAAGCATCCCTTTGAAAATTATGCGATGTCAGATCTGATATCCAGCGCATATATTTTAAGTTTACAGATTATAAAAGTAAGTAATATACCTTTGTGCTTTAAAACAGGCCATATTTAGGTTTTAGTAAATGGAAACTTTCTTCACTAGTGCTTTTCAAATAGTAAAAATTTTTATTGTGTTGAGGAAGAGAATTTAGCGTCCACATTAGGATCATTTTTTCCTATATCCTATTAGCTAATTCCAAGATTGTTTAATACGGTATCCACCCATTTCATTTGGCTGCAACCTTTGCTCTCATGAAAGTAAGACCGATTGTTCTGAATTGCTATGTGTATGTGCTTTGGCACAGCATGAAGGTGCCCTTAATAACATTGCCATTGTCTTTAAAGTAGCTTGCAGTTATGACTCCAAATAAAGTTTGCGACAGAGAGGGCATGACAGATGATGGTTCTTTTTTTCCACCGCTAATGTTTAACAAGTTTGCTTTGTACTATGAGCCTTTGTGTTCTCGGACTACCTACTGTATTTTATGTATATTGTTCCTAGTCAACCAGTGTTTGCATATATGTCACTATAACTTTGACATGTCTATAGTTGATGCCTTTGGATTGTTTTTCATGGAGGCAAACAAAACAGTATATGGCAAGAAGTTGAGTGGCTTTGCCTCTATTGGCATTTTTTCCCCAACTGCATGCTCAAATACTTCTGTACTTAAATTGTTTCATACAACTCTTGTCCTTCAAATGTTCGTTTACTTGTATCTGGTTTAGAAATTTAGGAATGGCCTTTGGTTTTAATTCTTTTCCTTTTTCAATGCACAGTAGTAATATCTTTACTGTGTGGTTTCCTTTTAAATAAGGAGTTTCTATAGAAAAAACTTGCTGGCTGTTTGAATGGCTCTGTTTTAGATTGCTGAGAGATTCTGTACTGACCATGAAGGAAGGATATTATTTGTGCCATACTTTATTCTAGTATAAATAACTTTATCAAGTGATGTAGGAAGAGAAAGTAAATACTCAATGCAGAAATCAGGAAATCTTTCTTACTGCTGTATGAGGTTATCTTTGAGTGATGTATTCCTCATTAACCTCTTTAAGAAAAGGAGACTGACAGTCACCTTCATGGTGACCCTCCAGTCACCTCTGAAAGGGAGGATCAGAGAAAACAAGCATTTTGCCTAGAATTACAAGCACATGGCTTGTAATAGACTGACTCTAAAGCCAGTACTTTCTGTTCTTGATGTATCATTTTCCACCTAAAGTGGCTTACTTCTTAGGGTCAATTTGTACTTGGGGAGACCCACTGGATACCATAAAATATTTAATGTTTTAAATAAATTAGCCCTGGCTGATGTGGCTCAATGGATTGAACACAGGACTGGTAACCAAAAGGCCACTGGTTTGATCCTCAGTCAGGGCACATGCCTGGGTTGCAGGCCAGGTCTCCAGTTGGGGGCGTGCAAGAGGCAACCGATTGATGTATCTCACACATCAGTGTTTCTCCTCTTCTCTTTCTCCCTCCCTTCCCCTCTTTCTAAACTGGTAAATAAATAAAATATTTAAAATTAAAAAAAATTAATAAGTAAATCAGAATTTGATGATAAAGTATGAGGAGGGGGACTCCCCCCCAAAAAACTGAAATTACCATCTGGAGGTTGGGCCCATCGTAGTACAGGCTTCCACCACATTGTAAGTGTTCTAGGAACCCATCTGTATCAGTACCAGCTGGGATTGTTGTGAGAGGCTGCATTTGGCTTCAGTGAAAAATTTTTGAAGACTTTCAGTGAGTTTGCCTATTTCATGATGGGTGATTTGCGAGCTACACCTGCCTACACCACGCTAAGTGTTCAGCAGTTTTTGATCAAAGGCATGACCGTTGTGCTCCACCCTCCTATTCACGCAGTTGCTTCCCTGATGAAAAAATTACTCAAAGGGAAACATTTTGCTGATGTGGAAGAGGTAAAACAAAAAACGGCAAAAGCCCTAAAAGGCATAAAAATTGACGAGTTCAAAAACTGTTTTGATCAGTAGAAAAAAATGACTTGATAGGTATATTTCATCAAATGGACAGTACTTTGAAAGTGACTATAGTTTAAACATGTAGGAATACACATACAATTTGTTAAAATAAATTCCAGGGGTGCTTTTTTTTGAGGCCCCCTTCATATACTAAGGAACAAGAATAACTTGTTTTTAATTTCTCACAAAGTTCATTGATAATAATCTTACCTTTAAAAGTACTGTTGTAGCACCTTAACATGGATTTTTAAATTAGATTTTTACATTAAGGTTCTTCCATAATTGGGTTATTATCTTCATTTTACAGATGATGAAACTGAGCTGGAAGCTTGAAGTATTAAGTGCTAGCAGTGAGGTTCAGGTTTTCAGAAGAAAACAGTGATTTACTGTAAATAGAATCCATTGATTTGGAATCAGGATAACTTCAGGCCCTAGTATCAAGTCCTCCTTAGTTCCCTTATCTTTAAAATGAAGAGGTTGAAAAAAAAAAAAATGAAGAGGTTGAACCAAGTGATCTTTAAATGTCTCTTTAAATGCTCCAAAGTGGTAATGCTTTAAAAGCTTCAGGGGTCCATGAATTTAAATGAGAGACTGTTAGATACTTATTTTCACTAATCTCTAACTGAAATTTATCATTTTCTTCAAACCACAGCAAATCAGCAGTCCCTGTGACTTTGTCTTTATTTGAAATCATAGATATTCTTATATTACACAGCAGTTGTTGCAAATATTTTTAAAATGTCATTTATGTTGGTCACAATTTGTAAATTAATGATAGTTGATAGACTTGTCATTAGAGTTTGTTACTTTATATATTAAAGAAATGAGTATGTTTAATACTCTAAGTTTTAAAAAAATATTTTGATAACTATATTTAATGTAATTGGTTTACGTTATGTGTAGGTATTTTTGCTTTAAAAATTGTGAGTCTGGCCCTGGCCAGGTAGTTCAGTTGTACCCATATGCCAAGGTTGTGGGTTTGATCACCAGTCAGGGCACATACAAGAATCAGCCAATGAATGCATAAGTAAGTGGAACTACCAATTTCTCCCTCTCCCCCCTCAAATCAACAAATAAAAACAAATTAAAAAAAAAAGTCCGAGAGAGTCTATAGTCTCTATTTCCTGCCAAAAGAGTTTATGGCACAAAAAGGTTAACTACCCTTGAGCATCAGGTTCTCTGCAGTGACTGCAAAATGCCCCAGATTGATTCTAGCTGTGAATGAAAGAACTTTCTGGACAGTTTTGGGGGAGCTCTGTGCAGATTGATGAGGAGTTGCCTCTGTATCTCTCTCTTTGGTGATGGAGTATGATTATGTGGCTTTGCACTAATACTGAGCAAGCTCAACAGAAGCAAAATGGTAATGATAGAAATAGTCATCTCTATTTTGCATATTCTTTCTCAAAGAATTAAGTTTCTAAGTTGTTTTATTTGAGGGATGTAGGAAATACTTCTTATTTGAGGTTATCTACTGTTGATTTTGTAAGCAGGAGTACTAGCTTGCCAAGAATAAAAGTTACCCACACAACACATACACTGTACAAAAATATTTATTTCTGAAACAAAAGATCAGTTGGAAGACTGTATTACTTTAAAAATATTATTGTATTTGCTGTTGAGTTTTTGTGTGTGTTTTGTTTTTTCACCTTTTTTCTTGCTTGGCCCTTAATATATAATTTATGTATTAATTGAATATGAGGGAGGGGATAGTAAATTCTTCATATTAGTAAGAAGTAGGAGTATACACACAACTCAATAGCTTAATTGGAGCACAAAGACTACTGTAGTTCTGTCCTGCCATGAGGCTGTTATTCCATTTGTAATGCATTTATCTTTGGATAGGGTGGGATTTGCATTCCCAAAGTTACAATGAGTTTCCAGATCCTTATCAGTTAGTATTAGGAGTGACTGTTTTTAGTGGTGATAATGAGGCAGCTATTCCCAGGAGGAGACTTAGTCACTGGCAGATTTGTCAGAACCCTGAAATAGTTTGTGAAAGCTCAGGATGGAAAAAGCAAGCTGTTTCAAAAACAAAACAAAACAAAAAACTCAAGCTGTGATTTTGGGGGGAGGGTGAGATATGAGGATGGATGGAGGTGGCAAGAAACCAGATAAACTTCCCCAAAGTCTGCAAGCTATCCAGAAGATGGGAAAGATTAGTATTATTTACCTAAAGCACTCTAGTGTGAACATGAAGTTTGAGTGTGGTAAGATTAAGTTGGTTAGCAGCCACTAATCTGGAAGTATGTTCTCTGTGTACATTGGCAAAATTTAATTTGAGGAAAAAAGGAGAAATGATTCTGGTAGCAACTCGTTTTTGTTGCCAGTTTGAGAAAAAGTTAATTTTATGCCAAGAGGATATTTGACTGGCATTAGTGCTGCGTGTGTGAGGAGTGTTCATGATCATACAGGCCGCATTGCCATTACTGACTAATAACGAAGACCAGATAATCTTTTCCATGACGAGGCAGAATTAAGTTGAGAAATGTAGATCATGCCTTCAGGTATGTATGCCATCTCAATTTTAAGTGCAAAAGGAATCTTTTTTAAGATTAGGGTTTCTTCATAGCTACCTGCCTGCCTGCCAACATAACAAGCTGTAAAACTTTGTTTAGTTTTTCTTAAGTTCAGTAGTGATTGTATACCAAATCCAAACAAATCAAATCACTCTTAAGGAAATAACTGAAAATGTGTAGCTGCCTTGGCTGGACTGACAGGCTCAGTTCTCTGTGCAGCATCAGCATCAGCCAGTATGGAGGTGACCAAGGATGTGACCGCATTTACTTATCTAAATTGTTTTGTAAACTCTGACCATAACTACTTTTCTAGCTAGATGAGAGTCAGTGTGACAGCTATGTAAAGGATAAAAATAAATTCTATCCAATTATGTTAAAATAATATATCATATTGCAATTTATATATACTGAAAGGTTTTAATTTAGTGTCGACAATAATAAAGGTGTGAAAGATATTGAAGATGTTGCATCCTTAAAGGATGCACTATGGAGTTTGTTGTGTTCATTGAATTTTTTAAAAAGATTTTATTTATTTATTTTTAGAGAGAGGGGAAAAGAGAGAGTGAGAGAAACATCAATGCGTGGTTGCCTCTTGTGTGCCCCCTTTTGGGAGCCTGGCCTGCAACCCAGGCATGTGTCCTGACCTGGAATTGAACCTGCGACCCTTTGGTTCATAGGCTGGCACTCAATCCACTGAACCACACCAGTCAGGGCTGTTCATTGAATTTTTCATGAGGTTAAATGGAAAGTCTTGTTGAGGTAAGCCATGTCTAAATCTGTAGAAAATTTTTGTAAGATTTTATTTGAGCCAAACTGACCATATGCCTGGAAGCAAGATCTCAACAGGCCCGAGAGTTTGCAGCTGCTTTTGTGCATCAGGAATTAGGGAATTATGCATTCTCTTGAGGGTGGTTACTTTGAAAAAGACATTCCAAAGATGTGTCAAGCTAGGTGGTTCCCTCTCTGAGGGGTCTGAAAAGAGGAATTTCAAACATGCATTCACCTAGTTGCATAGAAACAATGGACAGGGATTACTTAAGGCATAACTGAAGTTATCTTCCTGGGGCATGGCTGTCCACCATGACCTGCCCAGTTAGGAATTTATGATCCTATTGCTCTGTTAGGTTGAACCCTCTTTTTGTCCACAATCCCTGTACTGTTCTGGAAGAATGTGGGCTAGCAGAAGGAAATCCATTGTGATATACGGAGTAATTTGTTCTAAACTACTGAGGTAACTCCTGCAGGGCAACTGCCTTTTCTTTAGCTGGGTCAGATTGGGTATCATATGATATAAGAACGTTCCTAAGTAATAGTTGGAGTTACAGATGATTTTGAGTATCAGACAGTAGTAAGATGATTGGTAGTGACAATGAGTCAGTAATATATTTCTGTTTTAGAAAAATTGGAAAATACAAGTATGAAAGGAAAAAATATATTGAGAAAGTTTGTAAACTGGGAAAGGAATCATGAACTAAAGCATTCTGAACTTTTTCTATTAGTTTTATGTTTTCCTTTTGTATTTTTAATCAAAGTATTGAGTGTGCATAGTTTAAAGATTCAGTAGCCCTGTAAGACTTGTTTTGAAAGGCAACAGTTTTCCCACTTCATCCCTCACTTGCAAACAATTCAATTTCTTTTTTTTAAAAAAGATTTTATTTATTATTTTTTAGACAGAGGGGAAGGGAGGGAGAAAGAAAGAAAGAGAGAAGCATCTATGTGGGGTTGCCTCTCACACCCCCCCCTCACTGGGGACCCGGCCCACAACCCAGGCACGTTTCCCGACTGGGAATCAAACCGGTGATGCTCTGGTTTGCAGGCTGGCGCTCAACCCACTGAGCCACAGCAGCCAGGGCAACACTTCAGTTTCTTATAGCTGATTCTTTTTGCATTTATCTTTCGTTCTTGGAAGGGAGGAAAATTATTTTTCCTACTACCTTCCTAAATTCTCCAGCTTGGGCCCCGTAAATTGGATTGACAAAAGACAGATTAACAAGAGAAGAGCATACAAATTTATTTAATTTAAGTTTTATGTGACAAAGGACTTTTATGAGGAAATGAAGACCTGAAGAAGTGGTAAAAGGCTGGACATTTTAATGCTGGATTTGATGAAGAAGAGTAAAAACATTACAGGGAGAGAACGGGGTCTTCTTGCCAATGTTGTAAAGAATGTTGGGACAACTGTAATAGCATAATCAATAAAATATACTAAAAAAAAAAAGAATTACAGGCCTGCAAATCTGTTAGTGTGCAAGCAAGGTTTCTTGGTGTTATGTTCTCATGGAAGAGGATGGGCCTTGTTGAGGTGGGGCGGGGGCAGGAGTGGCGAAGGCATAGGTTCAGGGTAAAGCAGGGTATGAGCAGCCAAAGGCAGGGGTCAGGAGCACGCAGGGTGGCCAGAGAGCCAAGAGCGCCAAGCCCCCCTGAGTTCTTTGTTCAGAGGATTTATATAGTTGGCAGGATGAGGGGTGAGGGGTTTACATATTGATTGACAGGTAAAGGTGGTGCTGGCTTTGGGGTGGGGCATGAATACCCAAAGGTGTTAATGAGCTGCTTCCTTTGGGCACTGCAAGCCCCTTCTGGCCTTTCAGGCCTTGGGATGACAGCACAGTTTCAAGTGCTTTCCTTCCCAGGTAGTGGAAATGATACATAGAATTTTAAGGGCTTCCCTCCTTCCTGCCTTTATTTCCCCTCTGGCCTCTCATTCTACTGTCACAAAAAGTCATGTAAAATTGTGATAGGACAAAAGAGTATGGGCAAAGAGTAGTGAACTGGAGAAATTTAGCCAAGCCACTTCCTTTGGACTTTTCCCTGTCCCTCCATCTTTAGAGATAAGGATGCTCCTTTCCTGCAACTATAGGTAGGGCACTTCTCACCTGAGGGTCTTAGTCTTAGGACCTGCTTCAGGAAAGAAGGGAGGGTCAGAGAGTCCTCCCTGCATGTGCGGTTTCTCAAATTAGTTCAGCCTAAAAAGTTAAATATGCCAAGGTGTCATACTTTGGGGTAGCAAGTTCTGAACACTGTCATTCTTAACAGCATTCTTGTATTCTGATTTCTCAGCTTCAGGGATTATTTTTGGATTTCCTATTATGGCAGGCAAGGATTTCGGCTTTTTCCCACATCCCTGAGTACCCTCCTTGTTCTCCCATCCTAGTGTAAGTGTTCATAACTTTGCTTAGATAGGTATTCAGTGTTTACACAACTAAGACTGAAAGTGCTATTCACAGTTAAGCCACGTAGTAACCTATGAACACTTTTATTTTTCTATACAACTTTTGTTTTTTCCTGAAATTTATATCTTTCTTTGTTGTTGTTTAACTTCTCAATCATTTAGCAGGTCCTTGAATAACATCATTTTGTTCAATGTCATTTGTTCAGCTTTGATTGTTTCATGATAATGTTGCTGAGGGGGAAGAAAATCAGCTCCCAGCAGGGCCACTGTGCATTTGGAGTTTGCACAGTCTCCCCATGTCTGCATGGATTTTCTTCCTGGACTAACCTTTTCATGTTCCTATGGTATTGAGTGTTTCATGTCTACTATGTATTTTTAATTGTTAGGAAAGCATGCTTATGCTCATTCTCACTCTCATTTCAGTCTTTTTTTTTTAAGCATACTGTTATTGCCTCATGTTTGTAGTATTAATGGTGTGTTTTCACCTAGAGTTTTCTTCTGCATGCATAGTCTCTATCAGGACCAGTTACATAATTTGCAGGCTGAGAACAGAGTATAAGAATGTGGGGTTCCTGTTTCAACTTTTTTTTAAAGAATTCCAAGACAACAACAGTAGGGCATTAACCCTGACATGGAGCTCTTCTAAGTACATGGTGCTACATGACTGCCCAGGTCAGCCTATGAAGCTAACCCTGCTTTCTCTTCCAACTTGTCTTATCTGTTTCCATCTCTGTCTTTTATGCTGAAGGTATCTAACAATTCTTGGCTGTTTGCTAATATTTAAGAGTGAGATCCTGACTTCTGGTCAAGATGGTGGCAAAGGTAAAGCCAGCTTGCCTCCTTGCACAACCACATCAAAATTATAACTAAATGTAGAACAACCATCACTCTGAACCATCAGAAATCTGGTTGAATAAAAGTCTGACAACTATGGAATTAAAGAAACTTCATCCATCCAGACTGGTAGGAGAGGTGGAGACACGGAATGGTCTGGTCCCACATCCATGTGTGGTGAATAAAAATTAAGAGGGATATCTCAAGAGTGAGGAGTCCCAGCCCAACATTGGACCCCCCAGCACAGGGTTCCAGTGCCAGGAAGATAAGTTCCCATAACTTCTGGCTGCAAAAACAAGCGTGATTGAGTTGGTGGAAGAAACTTGTGGAGTCCCAAGCAGTTTCTCTTAAAGAACACACACAGACTTACACGGTTGCATTCCCTCTGAGCTCCAGCACAGGGGTAGTAGCTTGAAAAGCACCAGTGGCATACAGGGAGGAAATAAAGTGTCTGGAATTAAGGCAGGAGCTGGGGGCAGGTTTCTCCCAGACAGAAAGATGAGCAAAGGCCATTGTCACTTCTCTGAGCCCTTCCCTCAGGGAGCCACAGAACCGGCAGGTGGGTGCCATATCTGAGACTCCATAAACCTGGCTAACACTATTTGCCCTGCCATGGAGATCCTTTGAGACTCCATCCACCCAACTTATGGGCCCACCGAAACTGACTGTGACTTTTCTGTATGAATGGCTGGTCTTAGCCCATACTCCACAACTTCCTAAGTCCTATCAAACAAGCAACATCTAAATGACTCCAGGTCTGGCACTAGCAGCAGCCAGCCTAGATTCACAGCTTTGCTTTACCTGGGAATTTTTAAGCCCAGCACAAGTGCCTCCATCTCTGATTCCTTTATAGCTCATGCAGGGTTGGCCCTGGGCAGAACACAGGTGGGGACTGACTTTAGCCTACACCACCTGGGAAACCTCACACCCTGTGCACCCAGTGGACAGCTCCAGACCACGTTGGAGCACCACCATCCTGCCCCTACACAGCTAATCCTCCATAGAGGGCAGAGGTTGGTGGTCATTGGTCACAGCCACTCCTTGAAGCCTACTATTGACCTACCCACAGGAATCTAGCCTCAACTACAAGAGAGGATGTACTCGACCCACACGTAGGGTGCACCTTGAGTACCCAGCTTGGGTGATAGGGGAGGCTATGCCACTGGACCCTGCAGAACACCTGATGCATTAAGCTACACTACCAACTCATAGCAGCTGTACCTAATACATAGAAACAAACACAGGGAGGCTGCCAAAATGAGACAACCAAGAAACCTGGATGAAGATGAAACCTGGCGAAGATGAAAAAAAAGATCAAAACTCCAGAAAAAGAGCTAAATGAAATGGAGATAAGCATTCTATCAGATGCAGAGTTCAAAACTCTGTTATAAGGATGCTCAAGGAACTTAGTGAGGACCTCAACAGCATACAAAAGATCCAGTCAGAAGCAAAGGATACGCTAATTGAAATAAAGAACAGTTTACAGGGAAACAATGTAGAGTGGATGAAACTGAGAGTCAAATCAATGATTTGGAATATAAGGAAGAAAAAAACAGCTAATCAGATCAACAAGAAGAAAAAAGAATCCAAAAAGCAAGGATAGTGGAAGCTGCCTCTGGGACAGCTTCAAGCATGCTAACATAAGGGTGCCAGAGGAGAAGAGAAAGAACAAGAAATTGGACATCTATTTGAAAAAAATGAGAGAAAACTTCCCTAATTTAGTGAAGGAAATAGACATGCAAGTCCGGGAAGCACAGAGTTCCAAACAAGGTGGACCCAAAGAGGCCCACCCTAAGACACATCGTAATTAAAATGCCAAAGTTTAAAGATACAGAGAGAATCTTAAAAGTAGCAAGAGAAAAGCAGTTAGTTACCTACAGGGGAGTCCCCATTAGACTGTTAGTTGATTTCTCCAAAGAAACTTTGTATGCTAGAAGGGATTGGCAAGAAATATTCAAAGTCAAGAAAAGCAGGGACCTACAGCCAAGACTGTTCTACCCGGCAAAGATATCTTTTAGAATGGAAGGGCAGAGAAAGAGCTTCCCAGACAAGGAAAAACTAAAGGAGTTCATCACCAAATTATTGTTATATGAAGTGTTAAAGGGACATACTTAAGAAAAAGAAGAAAGTCAAAACTGTGAACAATAGAATGGCAGAAAATACAGATCTATCAGCAATTGAATCTAAAAAACAAACTAAGCAAACAAGAAGAACAAAGACGGAATCATGGGTATGGAGAGCATTTTGATGGTTGCCAGATGAGAGAGGGGTATAGGGGAGTGGGTGAAGAGGCGAGGGGATTAAGAAGTACAAATAGGTAGTTACAGAATAGCCATGGGGATATGAAGTACAGTACAGGAAATGGAGTAGCCAAAGAACTTGCATGCATGACCCATGGACATGAACAATGGTGTGGGGATTGCCTGAGGGAGGATGGGGGCAAAGGGGGAAAAATTGGGACAACTGTAATAGCATAATTAGTAAAATATAATAAGAAAAGAATGAGATCCTGAAAAGCCGATTGAAATCTCTGCATATGCAAGTAGGACTTATCCTGTGTAAGCTACACTTACCAGGTGTAAAATGACCTGGCTGGATTTAGTTAGGGAATTTGTCAGTATTTTTATCTTTTTCTTCTTAGACTAATCACTGGTCCAGTTCCCCAGGGAAGTCTCTTCTAATCTCCCCTGCTTGGACGCGAAGCCTTTTGGGAAGACTGTTGATAGAAGGGGATGAGGACGGATGGCTTGTGCTGGCACATAGAGCCAATTGTTAAATTTTCAGGGACTTTATGAGCCTCTTGCTGAATACAATAATTATTAAAGTTATATAAACCTACACATAAATGTTATGTTAAAAATCAAGATGTGGTAAATACTAATAACGTATCATCTTGAGATTATTTGCATCTAGCTATATGGTGGTAATATGTGTAATAATAGACTATTGTGTATTTTTTTTTCAACTCTGCATTCAGTGACGACATTTAGTAGCTTGAAAGCAGCCAAGGAAACAGTATTTATACCACAGGAATCAGCAAATATTACACATAATATTGCCCTTGTCTGTCCTTGCTGTCACCCCCACCCTTAAGTAAAACATTTATTTACCACCGCACCATGAGTTGGAATCTAGTACCATGTTACACTGCCTTCACTTTACCTGGTGGTCTCTAGTCTAGAGACCCTCCTTAACCTTCCTTAAATTTAACCCTCCTTAAATTACCTTTAGCCTTTTGCAAGGGTGAGGAAAGGGCATTTGTTTGCCTGAGAGAGCGAGAGAGGGGATCTGGGAAATGCATTTCAGAAAGATCTTTTGTTAATTCTTCCCATTTTATCCCTGCTGAATCTTTTGGGGGAGTGCTCCCTGACGCTTACCTTAGGATCCAGTTTTCTTGGGTCTTTGAGTCCTTTACCTCCTGTCTGTTTATTTTCCAGCTTTCAAAAATGTAGCTGTAATCTTCATTTCTCTGCATCTCTGTGGGTTTATAGCTTTAAAAAAGAGTTCCTTGGCATTTAAATCCACCATCCTTACTCAGAAATGTAGGATATAATTCTTAAAAAAAGGTAAATAGCCCCAACAATTTAAAGGGGTTCTAAATAGGCTTAGCCATTCCCCTCTTGGTTTGCAAGTCACATATAAGTACAGTCTGGAAAAAATTCTGATTCTAGAATTTTTTTCATTTCCATAAAGGGAGAAGTAACCTACGGTAATCAGGTGTTGAACCAAATGATCCATCATAGTTTTTCATATGGATGTGTGGGAGACATAAAGACATGCATGAAACAGTTTTATGTCACATAGTTTGGTCTTGAGGACAGTTGGAACAGTAGTATCTACTTGTTGCAGATTCTGTAGCAATTCCAGTTGCCCATCAGTGGCTGGATCTGGTGACCTGTTCACCTAATCCTTTCTGAAGCAGGCTTCCTCAACTAATGAATCTTCTAATTTTGTGACGTTGTCTTCACTCTTAACCTCTTCTGCTCAAATTCAGAGTGTACCTCCACCATTAGGTTTGATGTGATTGGTTAGGTTGATTAGACGCTCATTACCCTTCATTTCACAACAGGCCACCTCATAGTCCACTAAGTTCTCCTTGGAGTATTGATGGTTACTTTTGATTAAGGCCAGAGGAGAAAACTCATAGGATATACCAGGGTGGCAACTTAAGTAGAAGAAATTGCCTGTCGTCTCTCAGAGAGGTGTGTGGGCCCTTGGACACTTAAGAAACTCGTGGATCCCTCTTTCTGAGGAATGTATATATTTATGTATATTTTAAAAAAGATTTTTGTGCTTCAAGACAATGACAGCTGTGGCTAAAAAGAATAGATATCTGATCAAGTTCTGTTTGACACTGTACATGTGAAATAGATTAGATGACCAATTAAAGCTGCTTGTTCAAAGCTGGGAAGATGGTAATTATTTCTAAAGATCTAGTGTACAGGGATATTTAATTGCTAAATTAAACATTTCTGAAAAAAAGGAGGTTCTGAACGCAACTACTCCTTGTTGCTCATCCTTATCTCCTTCCTTCACCATCTTCTGTGTAACAAATAAAGGTACCCTTCTCACCCCTTACTGCCCACTTCATAGAATGAGACCCAGGTCAGACTTTTGTATGTGCTAATGGCTATTTTTTTATTTTTTATTTTTAAATTCTTCATAATTTCTGATGAGCTCTTGCCTGGGAAGAATTGCTTCTCTATCTCAGGATATATGGGTGGGTGGTGGGGTGGGGAGTTAGGCCAGGTTTTTCCATATTGCTCTGTGCTCAGGAGCAACATTCTGTAGAGTCTGAAAGGATTTTTTTCTGGGTTTTTAACTTTTTTTACATAAAATACATATAAAAAATCTTTCAAGAGTACAACTATTAAATTATCCGTATCACTTATTTGACAAATCACCTTATGTTAAAAAAAACTACAATGTTGAGACTGTCTTGGAATATCTAGATTCTGTAATGGTCATGCTTGTTGTAATTTCTTCCTCAGAAGCTGACCTGCATTTACCTTGGCATTGCCCCACAGTGTGCATTTGAAATGGGAAATCTATAGTCATGATAAGGGGCCTCATTGGCACGATTTGGGGAGAATTATGGTGGTGTTATGGTAGGTTTAAGAAAAGCTCACTCTGGCAGTGGACTGTCAAGGTGATAGTGAATGCCTGCTCAATCAGCAGCCTCAGAGGAGCTCCTTTTCTCAGTCCTCGATGGTAAGCCAGTTAGCCCTAAGGTAGTGAGTGTGGAACAGGGAGCTGCTGCCACCTCTCTCACGGTTTGAAATGGCCTAAGCTAAATGGTAGGGTGAATTTTTTTGCCAAACTTATCAGCAGGTTTTTTTTTCTGCCTCCTCTCAGTTATGGGACACTTTCATTTAAGAAAAAAATTCTTAAGGTGAGAAAGTTAAAAAAATTTATGCACAGTCATAGTATTTATTAAAACTTTTGTTAAAACTGTCTTACTGATGAAATAGCAGATGGCTGTGATAAAATAGGAACATGTGAACTGTGAAAAAGAAACTAATGCAGATTGAATCATAACTTAAAATATCAGTAATAAGATTCACTGAAATGTTTTTTCCTTGGGTTAACTATTAATACTGTGTTCTCTTTTCATTTACCTTTTGACAAAACCAAAGAATAAAAAAATGAACACAGAACAAAGGACCACAAGTGGCTTTGAAATTTACTCTTGAGATTTTTAGGAAACGGACTTTCCAAAGTCAGAGAATCTTGAAATAAGACAGTAACTTGTAAGAGCAAGGCTGAGTTGTCAAAACATGGATTATAACTTTAAGAAATACCTGGTCCTCTTATAATATAAGGACTATCAAAAGGATATTATCCACAGATGCCTTCAAATTGCAAGGGCTTTAACATCCATCCCCTCGTATCCTCTACCTTAAAAAAAAAATAGGTGTCGCTGGTTCGATTCCCAGTCAGGGCACATGCCTGGGTTGCAGGCCATGTCCCCAGTAGAGGGTGCACTAGAGGCAACCACACATTGATGTTTCACTCCCCCTCTTTCTCCCTTCCTTCCTCCCTCTCTAAAAATAAATAAAATCTTTTTTAAAAAATGATGATTTTCTTTATATCCCTTGCACCATTGCCCAAAGTAGGTATACGTGACCTTTTGCCGAGACAGCTTAGAACATTTCTAACAGGTCCCAGTGCTTACTTAGCTCAGTGCCAGGCCCCATTAGGCGTTCAGCGGTTGTTGAATGGAGAAATTATTCAATACTTCTTTCTACTGGTGCCTCTCATATCCATCCATACTTGTCTCTGTAAAGGTGCTCCAGGGATCTGTAAAAAATTCTGACCCAACCACGCTGCTTCCCTTTTAAATATCCTTCCGTGGCCCTCAGCTACTTAAAAGTTTTGCCTCTCAGACTTTTTTCCTTCTAAAATTGTTTTTGATTATATAAAATTAACATATATACTGTGGTCAAAAATTCAAACAACACTGAAAATAGATGTAAAAAAAATAATGCTCCTTACTCTCTTTTTCCAAATATTTAGTTTGCTGGGCATGTACTGTATTGACTAGTCTCCCATTTACTTTTTAATTTTGATGTAAATCACATACAATAATATTCATCTTTTAAAAGTGTATAATATAGTCACAAAGTTGTGCAATCATAACCTGTAATTCTAGGGCATTTTTATTATCCCCAAAAGAAACTCTGTACCCACTAGCAGTCACTCCATCTCTCTGCTCCTCCTGTCTTGTCTGCCCTGGTTCCAGTCCCAGTCTCTGTCCCACGTCTGGCTCTCCCCTTTCAACACTGGCCCTGGGCAACCACTAATCCACTTTCTGTCTCTGCAGGTTTGCTTATTCTGGACGTTTGCCTACGGTTGGAATCATGACAATATGTCATATTTTGTGTCTAGATTTTTTTTTCAATTAGCATGATGTTTTCAAGGATCATCCACGTTGTGCTGCGTATCAGTATTTCATTTCTTTTTATGGCTAAATAACCCATTGAATGTACATAGCATAATTTATTTATCCATTCAGCCACTGGTAGTCATCTGGATTGTTTTCACCTTCTGGCTACTTTAAATAGTACTGTTATAAATTTCTATGTACAAATATTTGAGTGTCTGTTTTTGGTTCTTTTGGGGGTATACCTAGGAGAACTGCTGAGACATGTGTTAACGCTGTTTAAATGTTTTTTTGTTTTATATTTAATTTTGATATTTTATCTGGTAAATTTTTCTGTTAGACCAAATATTTTTTAAATTGATTGCTTGACTTGAAAGCCCTAGATAACATGTAGTTTGCAAATTATGACAGATTTGTGTTTCTTCCCTTTGACTATTTTTTAAAAAATTTTTATTGTTATTCAATTACAGTTGTATGCCTTTTCTCCCCATCCCTCCACCCCACCCCTCCTTTGACTGTTTTAATCTTTTTGTGATATGATGGCTGGTATCTTTGTTTATTCTTGGCTCTAATTTGGGAATGTTTTTAGTATTTTGCTATTGTGAATGCTATTTTCTATACATTTCTGGTAGGTTTCTTTTATTAGGGTAAAGTTTTTTTTTCTACTTCTAGTTTGGTAAGAATTTTTTAAAAAATCTAGAGTACATGCTAAATATTATTTCCTTTTTAAGAATATGAGATACACATCTTCCCTTTAAATTGTTGATGTTTCAGGAGCTTGTGTTCCTATTTGCCTTGGTTTTTTCCTGATTACTGAAGTGGAGTTTTCTTCACATCCAGACTGTTGGTCACACATACACAAAATCTGAAAACCAATCTGAGAACATGTGTTTTGGAACATCTGTAGTGCCGAGTTCAGTGATGGTGTAGAGCTGTACCTGTTAGAATATAGCCCCACATGTTTATTTACTTCAGTCTTATTCCCTTCCTTTTTTTCCTATAAGCTAAACAATTTAAATTATTGCTATTCATATTCAAGAAACACACTCCTTTTACACACTCTGTAATTGGTTCTGCTCCTCCCACCTTATTCCTGATAAAAAAACAAAGCTTCAGTGAAGTAGCAAATTATCTCTGTTTATTAGGGTGCTCATCACCATAGTAACAAGGAGCCAACTCATACTTGAAGTGGGGCATAATGCTTGCCCGTTGCTTTTCTAAAGGACCTAAAACAGTCCAAATACCCTTTTGTAGATTAAACAGCAAGGCCTATGCAAGGTGTATCTCAACATCCTCAGCATGTACAAGATACAGCTGAGATAGTTTGCAGAGGAAATAAAACCCCCTGAGTTGAGGTTCCATCACATTTCAAAGACTCCAAAACATGTCCAGATGTTCCTTATTTTCTGCCTGAGGGTAATCATGTAGCTTCCTGTTAAGGCTCATTAACCACTCCCTTTCCCCCAAATCTACATGGAAGACAACTGGTCTGGGGGAGTAGAGAATTCAATGGGGCAAAAGCAAAAAAGTGATTTTACATTTTGGCCAGATTGTATAAGTAGGGGCCACATATAATCTTTGGTTTAAACATATTTCGGTTGCATTTTGAAGTGCTTTGTCTTAGATCTTGCTTTGAGAAAAGATTGTTTGGGATCTACATCTTAAAGACTTTCCTTAACAGTTGTGTTTAAAGCTAAGATCTGGGGAGAGGATTGGTGGGGAGAAAAATAGACCAGGATTTGAGATTTTTTGCCTGAAATATTTTCCCTGATTTTTGGAGGATGTCAAAAATAAATTACATTTTCAGGTACCTATAAAATATATCTAATATTTAGTTTAGTAATAGCATTAAAGAGCTTAGGAAAATCAGAGTATAATTTTGGACTAGCCAAATAATTTTCTTTATGGATAATGATGACCCAGAAAAGCTAAGTTTATTATCAGGAAAATAAGAGACTTTGAGATACTATATAGAAAAATTCCCAATAATACAAACTCTGGGGGTATTTTGATATTAATTAGAAATCAAAGACCTCATAAAACAATTGGTATAATTTTTATTCAACAAATATTGTGTCTAAAATATACTGTTTGGGGCCCAGTAGATATAGCCGTGAACAAAACCAAGTCTTCCCCTAGAGTTGTGCACCAGCTCAGGAAGATGTACCAACGTGGACACGTCAACATGGAGAGGAGGAAGGAAATGCTGCAGAGAATATAAAGAAAGGACAAAGGGAAGAGGGAAGGCAGAGGAATAGGACTCCTTTAAGTGGATGAGCAAGGAATGCCTCTCTAAAAAGATGACATTTGAGTAGAAATGTAGAAGAAATTTAGAGTGGCACAGGTAACTGTCAGGGGGAAGACAAAGGAAACAGCAGCAAGTGTGAAGGCTTTGAGGTGGGATAGTGCTCTATTTGTTTGAGGAAGAGAAAGAAACCAGTCTTATTGGAGCAAAATAAGCAAAGGGAAGAAAGACATGTAGAAAATGAGAAATAGGGAGGGCCATCTTAGGGGAAACAAGAGGAGGGTGTGGCAGATGAAGTGATGGACGTCCCTTTTTTCTTTCTTACAGGACCATTCTGGCTGCTGAATTTCAGAGTAGGTCCTGTGGGGAGCAAGATTTGAATTGAGAGACTGGTAGGAGACTAATGCAGGTAAGAAATGATCGTTGCTTAGGACAGAATGGTAGCCATGATAGTGGTGAATGGTACCTGGATTCTGAATATATTTTGGTGACTCAGGGTTTTATGGTTTTAGCAATTGGAAAAATAGGGTTGCTGTTTACTAAAATGGGGACGATTTTGGGAGGGTAGTAGTGAGGTGTGCACAGGGAATCAGGAGTTTGATTTTGGACATGTTGAGTTTGAGATGCTCATTAGACATTCATATTTTGAATTCATGCATATTCTGAAGTTGAGATTTTGAATAGTCAGTAGTGTCAACATTAAAAATAAAATAGCCAGTTATTTTACCAGCAAAATTGAGTTTATTCGGGAATGCAGAGACATTGCAATTTGGGACACTCAAGCTATGGCAGACCATACACAAGCCTGTAGAGAACAAAGGAGAGGAGCATTATAACGAAAAAGGAGAGAGTTGGGAGAGGCTGTTATAAACAGGATGTTTATTGAAGGAAACCAGGAGTTCAAGTGTGTTGGTTTCCCATTGGCTGAGCCATGGCAATTTCTCATTGGCTGGGTCTGTTGCCAGGCAGGGAGAAAATCTCCCTTCTTCCTTTTGGAGTCTGCAAGGTGTGGTGAGTGGTAGTGCATGAGCACTTCCCCTTCAGGACGTCCTTCTCCATTTTAAATAAGGTTTCTTTGATTCAGTTTCACAGTATACAAACCTGGAGTCCTGAAGAGAGGTTTTTTATTTTTGTACCTGTGTAGTTTGAAAAGAGGTTTTAGACTGACCACTTGGCATAGCATGTAGATGGTGTTTAGAGCCATTAGACTGACGGGGTGGGGGACTTAGAGTGCCATCTCCCAAACTATTTGAGGAGCCCTAGGGCATCTAGCAAACTCACAGGGGTTGCTGCAGGATATTTAAACATTTCCAGGAAAACAGCATGGATGGTATGTATGCTTGTCATACATATGCGTGTGTTTTTAAAGTTTTGTGTGTACGTGTGTTTTTGTATGTCCCTGTGCATCTGGGATCAGCTGGGTGCAGTTTTGTGTATGTACATAGTGTTTCTCACAGAAGAAGTCATGTAAGCAAATACAAAATTCACATTTGACTCAGATTATTCCCCAGTATTCTCAGTCGACCCCATATAGCAGAACTGATTGTACTGGTAGAGAATCTGCCCAGAAAACTAGAGAACTGCTGCCTAGAGGCCCAGGAAAGGGCTGATGGAAATTTGTGCAAAGTCTCTTTTTAAAAAAGAGGTTTATTTCTAAAATACATGCAGTTTTTGAATTCTTTCTCTAATACAGTATTCTATTCTTAAAACTTAAAAATAATTAAAAGCAATTCCATGGATTAACATTTGTTGCAAGAATGAATGGGTAAGGAGGCTGCTTTCTTTTTTTTTTTTCATTTTTTAAAATATATTTATTGATTATGCTATTACAGTTGTCCCATTCCCCCCCCACTCCACTCCATCCTGCCCACCCCCCTCCCTCCCACATTCCCCCCCTATAGTTCATGTCCATGGGTCATACTTATAAGTTCTTTGGCTTCTACATTTCCTACACTATTTTTCCCCTCCCCCTGTCTATTTTCCACCTATCATCTATGCTACTTATTCTCTGTACCTTCCCCCCCCTCCCCTTCCCACTCCCTTAATGACAACCCTCATGTTCTAGTTATTTGCCTAGTTTGCTCTCGTTTTTGTTTTATGTGTGACCGTTAATAACTGTGAGTTTGCTGTCATTTTTACTGTTCCTATTTTTGATCTTCTTTTTCTTAGGTAACTCCCTTTAACATCTCATATAATAAGGGCTTGGTGATGATGAACTTCTTTAACTTGACCTTATCTGAGAAGCACTTTATCTTCCCTTCCATTCTAAGTGATAGCTTTGCTGGATACAGTAATCTTGGATGTAGGTCCTTGCTGTTTAATCTTGGGTAATGTAATTATGTGCCTTGGCATGTTCCTCCTTGGGTCCAGCTTCTTTGGGACTCTCTGAGCTTCCTGGACTTCCCGGAAGTCTATTTCCTTTGCCAGATTAGGGAAGTTCTCCTTCATTATTTGTTCAAATAAGTTTTCAATTTTTTGTTCTTCCTCTTCTCCTTCTGGCACCCCTATAATTCGGATGTTGGAACGTTTCAAGGCGTCCGGGAGGTTCCTAAGCCTCTCCTCATTTTTCCAAGTTCTTGTTTCTTCATTCTTTTCTGGCTGGATGTTTGTTTCTTCCTTCTGGTCCACACCATTGATTTGAGTCCCAGTTTCCTTCTCATCACTATTGGTTCCCTGTACATTTTCCTTTGTTTCTCTTAGCATAGGCTTCACTTTTTCATCTGTTTTTCGAATAGATTCAACCAAGTCTGTGAGCATATTGATAACCAGTGCTTTGAACTGTGCATCCGATAGGTTGGCTATCTCTTCCTCGCTTAGTTGTATTTTTTCTGGAGCTTTGAAGTGTTCTGTCATTTGGGCCATTTTTTTTTTTGTCTTGGCACATCTGTTACTTTAAGGGGCGGAGCCTTAGGTGTTCACCGGGGCGGGGTAATGCTGGTCGCAGGGCTGTGACGCTGTACGTGGGGGAGGGGCCGAGTGGGAGCAAGGGCGCCTGCCTCACTCTCCTCTGGCTTTCAATCTTTCACTCCGCTACCCACAATCAAACTGGGCCACTCTGGTGCTGGTTCCCGAGTAAGTGGGCCTGTGCACACTCTAGGCCCCTGTGGGTCTCTCCAACAACCTCTCCTGTGAGGCTGGGAGTCTCTCCTGCTGCCGCCCCAACCCCCACGGGCGTTTTCAATCAGAGGTTTGAGGCTTTATTTCCCTGAGCTGGAGCCCTGGGTTACGCGGTCTGCTTTGCTCCCTGCCGTTAGTCCGGTTTATCTGTGGGCGAATGTGGTGCTGCGGGGTGCTACCCGCTGCTCTGCCTGCCCTGTTCTCCGCCACTCTGAGTCCGGCCCTCTGGGTTTATCTGTGCAAATGTGGGGCCGCAGGGACTGCTAGTGCTCAGACTGCCTGCGCCATTTGTCCCACACTCCGCCAGTCTCAGTCCCGCCACAGCCACGCGAGTCCTCTCCACCTCGGTGCAGGAGGCTGCTTTCTTTAAAATGATTATCCTACCCTACTATGAGATAAGACGGCTCTTAGAAAACTAGGGAGATTTGAGTGATAATGGATGAGGTCAGACATCTTTAGAAAGAACAGTGTTTAGTAAGTGAATGTTAGAGAGATTTTAGAATAGTCAAGGGAATTAGTCCAAACTCAGGAGAGTATAACTGAGGAAGTTAAATAACATTTAGTTATATCAGCTGAAGAAAGTATGTAATAAAATGAAGATTAGGCCTTTAGGAGGAGATTTGAAAAACAAAACTTCAAACTATATTTGATCTGCCTTTAGAAGAGAAGGCATGGGTGGAAGAGGCTCAATCTTCATTGTATTGATTGAGCACTTTGGTTCTTGGGGGTGGGGTATAATGTTTTGGGTCAAAAACTGTATTTCAAGAGTCATTATAGCTTGGTTGAATTCTTCCTCAGGTGACTCTTCTTTCTTTGCTTTTTTCTTGCATAACCCAAACTTCCTCGTTGAATAATTTTAATACCAGGAGAGGGGATAATATGAATGGAAGATTCAGGCATTCTAATTTCTGAAATTGGGATTTTTGATCTCCATTATGACTTAAACAGGCACACTAATTTATAGTATGAACTAACTTTGGGAGTCTCGTTAACTTGGAGGGCAGTGAAAGTGGGTTTCTGGTTCTGTATTTGTATATGAAGTCGTGACTACATGGTTATCTCATGATTTCTTTATGATTCTTAAGATTTATAATTCCAGCCGTAAGGAGGTCCTATTCAGGAAACCAAACTATTTTTTTTAAGGCATTTTGGGATATAGTAAGTCCTTTTTTAAGACTAAAAAAAAATTCACAGTAATTTGACAGTAATTTTTTCTGATAAAATATTCCTAATATTTAAGGAGATTTCCATTTCCTCTATTCCTAGTTCCATGCTAGGAAAAATGTTAATTTCAGTGTTTTTCTTTTTTCTTCTTCTTTTTTTTTTTACCTATGGCTAGCTTTTGTTTTCATGTTAAGTTCAAAGAGAACTTTTTTCCTGTTTGACTTGCCTGTTTTTTGTTCCTCTACTGATGTTTTTCCCTCCCCCCATCTTTCCAAATGAGAGCCTGTGATAGGCATTTACCTGTAGTTTTTGATCTGTGTGTTTCCTGTAACAATGCAGGAAATTTAGAGCTGAATAGCATCAGATGGACAAGCCATCACTTTTCTGTATCCATCCAAATTTAGTTTTTTTAATAATTACTTTATTGTTGTTCAATTACAGTTGTCTGCATTTTCCTCCCACCACTCCCCCCCCACCCCAGACAAACCCACCTTCCTCCCTCCCTTGCTTCCACCTTCCCCCTTGGTTTTGTCCATGTGTCCATTATAGTAGTTCCTGAAAACCCTTCCCCTCATTATCCCCTCCCACCTCCCCTCCAAATTTAGTTTTAGTATTGAAAACTTAGGAAATACTGTATACTTATGCTAACAGTGAGGTGAGCTCAAGAATAATCTACCAATTTAAAACCTGATTTCTGGGTGTTCCTTCCTTCCCTATATTGTCTCAAACTGTCTTTAAGTTTTTGTGGGGGTCTGCATAAGTGCAAGTCAGTTCCTGCAGTAGGATGTACTGCAAAATGTTTTCATAGGGAGAACTTGGTGTATCTATTTATTTAAATCTTTTATAACTTAAAATAAGTTGTGTTTTGAATTTTTTAATGTGTCAGAAAATGTCAGAGTTTGAAGCAATGGCTACACCACTACAGTGATCTTGAGCAAATTTCAGGTTCTGAGCTTTTATCCCCTTTTCGGCACAATGGTTGCAGACTGTGAGGTACAAAAGTATTGAGGGATGTGAGATTCGTGGTGACATGGGGAGCCCAAGGAGATAGGCATGCAGAGACTGGGTAGAAAGAAGGAGCAGCTGGTGCAAAGGCCCAAGATGCAAATGAGCTCAGGAACAGAAAGAGAGCCAAAAGTGATGTTTGTGAAAGTACTTTGTAGATACAAAACATTCCTGTGCAGCTCAGGTGCTATTTAGGCTTAGGGAAGATGTGTGTGTGTGTTTCTTTTTCCACTGAGCTATGGTTTGTTGGCTACAGAGCCACCTTGCCTGGGGAGTAGGCTCCTGCCTTGAGGATGGAAAGGAAGAGTAGGACCCATGACTCACAAATTCCAGCAGTTTGTACATTATGGCAACTGTTACTTTATTTCCACTAACAGTTTTTTTCTATAAGATGGGCAGTAGGAAAGAGAGGAATAGAATTATAACTAGAAATGTTGGGTGAGGGAGTTTTGTATCATTTCTCACTCTTACAGCATTTGGCTTTGTTGTTTGATATGTATAGTTTTGCCATCTATAAACCTGTCACTAAAATCTGATCTTGGGTATTAGGTTCTCCTTTGTGGTTTAGTTCGTTAATAACTGAAGTACCTAAGGGTTCTGGGTGTGAACTCTGCATACTTTGTAAGTAATTTAGAACCAGGGAAGTTAGAATTTTCTGTTTCAAAGTAATTAATGAAGCACTGTGGCTTCAAAGTAACATATATGTAAAAAATTTACAGAAATAACCAAAACTTGATAACAGGACGTAATTCTCTTTATAACCCTTAAAGATGAAGTATTTTTAAACTTGGCATGCTCCTCCTTTCTAGTTAGGGTGTGTGGGAGTCTGTTTATCAGAAATTCTGGTAGTGCTGATTTTTTTTTTATCTTTGTAAACATGACCCTAGACAGCTGTGTTTAATATAGTAAAAATCATGGGGAGACTTTATAGTGTTTCTGTTTGGTACTTAGTGTCTGTATTTTAGTATTTAAAGGGTATGGTCCAGGGCTTGCATAACTCATAACTGAATGGCTGCATATGTAGACTCTTTTGTCCTGGAGGTTACTATGCAGACGAACATTGTTTTTACCTTAAATTGACAGTTTTAAGTTAAATAACTTTGTTAGGAAAATGTTTGCACGTGGCTGGTAAGTAGGATTTTCTTTAAAATATGGTATTATTTAGGAATGATTTAAATAACTAGAGTGTTGGAAAAGTGCTGTTACTCAAGCCAAACCACTTACTGCCTCACAGGAAAATAAACAAGATTAAAGGTGACCATGGCCTGGAGAGTGTCCTCCGTGCCTTCACCTCCTCCCACCCCCCACCTCTGAGAAAGCAGGGAGCTAAACCAGGAAAGAGATGGGTGGGTGGAGTTGCTTAACTGCATCAACTTCTGGGCTCCCCAAGTATGGTTTAGTTAGACATTTGAAATGTCTAGTAACAAGAATTTTTAAAACATGTAGTACCTGACTATTTGGTCAGGGGCAATGACCTCTTTTCTCTTAGACTGTCAAATTAAAAAAAAAGACAGCAGCCAACACAGCAATAGCCATCCAGTGTGAATGAATCAAAATACCTATTTTTTTTTTTGGTCAGATTGGCAAAAAGTGTATTTTTTGGGTGCCACAGAATTTTAGTAATTAGTTTATGTGTGCCATGAGATTATAAAGATTGAAAATCTCTTGGCTAGGTTAACAGCCTTTGATGACTGAGGTGTTGATTTTGAGGCTCTGTACAGAAATAAGGAAGTCCTGTGGTAGAACAGACTTCCTTGTAGCTGGTATGGTGGGATTTGGGGAACTGAGCTTAGGCAGTGCCTCCAGAGGGCTCCAGGTTGCTTTGTCAAACTGGGTTTCCCACCCAGCAAATTAGGTAAGATCCATTAGAGACTCCGTGACAATGAAAGGCAGGTGTTTTTCAGTCAGAGGAGTTTCTTATCATTTCCCCCTTTGTTTGGAGGCTAGGTATCCCCTGATGAAGATACAGGAGATTAGGATGCTAGTGTAGGATAGTTTCTGGCATTGGCTTTTCACTGAGCTTCTCTTTTAAGTGTGAAGCGTTTTATGCTCGGTCTTGTGGGGGAATCTGTAAAATAGCAGACAGGGACCTTTGCCTTCAGGAATTGATGGGATATAATGCTTTCCTTTTGGCTTTTTGTTCATCTTGGATCTACATACATTCAGCTATTTCAGGGTCTTCAACCATTTCCTGGGCACAAAGATAAATATTTCTACTAAAATGAACTTCAAGTGACTTTAGTTTACAGCTTATTTTTCCTTAAAGAATGGAGAACCACTGGGAATTGAGGGTTTAGAAAATACAGTCATAAATATACTGTACATGTAATTAGGAGCCTCTGTACACCTGATTTGACGACTTTGAGGCAAACCATTTGACTCTTCTACTAATCATTTGTTATGTAAATGTGTGTACACACACACACACACACTCACACAGCTCATTTAAAATACTCTAAAGCACATTTAAAAAAAGGACCCAGCACTTGGTATTCTTTTTTTTTTTTTTTTCATTTTTTTTTTAATATATTTATTGATTATGCTATTACAGTTGTCCCATTTCCCCCCCCACTCCACTCCATCCTGCCCACCCCCCTCCCTCCCACATTCCCCCCCCATAGTTCATGTCCATGGGTCATACTTATAAGTTCTTTGGCTTCTACATTTCCTACACTATTCTTACCCTCCCCCTGTCTATTTTCCACCTATCATCTATGCTACTTATTCTCTGTACCTTTCCCCCTCTCTCCCCCTCCCACTCCCTTAATGACAACCCTCATGTTCTAGTTGTTTGCCTAGTTTGCTCTCGTTTTTGTTTTATGTGTGGCCGTTAATAACTGTGAGTTTGCTGTCATTTTTACTGTTCCAATTTTTGATCTTCTTTTTCTTAGGTAACTCCCTTTAACATCTCATATAATAAGGGCTTGGTGATGATGAACTTCTTTAACTTGACCTTATCTGAGAAGCACTTTATCTTCCCTTCCATTCTAAGTGATAGCTTTGCTGGATACAGTAATCTTGGATGTAGGTCCTTGCATTTAATCTTGGGTAATGTAATTATGATGTGCCTTGGCGTGTTCCTCCTTGGGTTCAGCTTCTTTGGGACTCTCTGAGCTTCCTGGACTTCCCGGAAGTCTATTTCCTTTGCCAGATTAGGGAAGTTCTCCTTCATTATTTGTTCAAATAAGTTTTCAATTTTTTGTTCTTCCTCTTCTCCTTCTGGCACCCCTATAATTCGGATGTTGGAACGTTTCAAGGTGTCCTGGAGGTTCCTAAGCCTCTCCTCATTTTTCCAAGTTCTTGTTTCTTCATTCTTTTCTGGTTGGATGTTTGTTTCTTCCTTCTGGTCCATACCATTGATTTGAGTCCCAGTTTCCTTCTCATCACTATTGGTTCCCTGTACATTTTCCTTTGTTTCTCTTAGCATAGGCTTCATTTTTTCATCTGTTTTTCGAATAGATTCAACCAAGTCTGTGAGCATATTGATAACCAGTGCTTTGAACTGTGCATCCGATAGGTTGGCTATCTCTTCGTCGCTTAGTTGTATTTTTTCTGGAGCTTTGAAGTGTTCTGTCATTTGGGCCATTTTTTTTTTTTTTTTTTTGGTCTTGGCGCGTCTGTTACTTTAAGGGGCGGAGCCTTAGGTGTTCACCGGGGCGGGGTAATGCTGGTCGCAGGGCTGTGACGCTGTACGTGGGGGAGGGGCCAAGTGGGAGCAATGGCACCCGCCTCACTCTCCTCTGGCTTTCAATCTTTCACTCCGATACCCACAATCAAACTGGGCCACTCTGGTGCTGGCTCCCGAGTAAGTGGGCCTGTGCACACTCTAGGCCCCTGTGGGTCTCTCCAACGACCTCTCCTGTGAGGCTGGGAGTCTCTCCTGCTGCCGCCCCAACCCCCACGGGCGCTTTCAATCAGAGGTTTGAGGCTTTATTTCCCCAAGCTGGAGCCCTGGGTTGCACGGTCTGCTCGCTGCCAGCCGTTCGTCAGGTTTACCTGTGGGCGAATGTGGTGCCGCGGGGTGCTACCCGCTGCTCGCCTGCCCTGTTCTCCGCCACTCTGAGTCCGGCCCTCTGGGTTTATCTGTGCAAATGTGGGGCTGCAGGGTCTGCTAGTGCTCAGACTGCCTGCGCCATTTGTCCCACACTCCGCCAGTCTCAGTCCCGCCACAGCGACGCGAGTCCTCTCCACCCCGGTGCCCGTCTCCGCCCCTCCTACCAGTCTGGATGAATGGTTATTTTCTATTTTCTTGGTGTTGGTCCCCCTTGCTGTTCGATTCTCTGTCAGTTCTGGTTGTGCGAGGAGGCGCAGTGTGTCTACCTACTCCGCCATCTTGGTTCTCCCAGCACTTGGTATTCTAAGGTGAACTGCAACTTGTATATCTGATCATTAAATAAAAATACTCATTAAAGTATGTCATTAAATACGTATTTATGTTCACAAATGTAATACATTCATTAAATTAAAAGGATCAAAAGCTATATGTAATTAAAAAATGGATTGATTGTTCTTGACCACTGTTGGCTTTGTTCTTTTTTATTTGACTGCCTGTGAGTTTGTCTCCCTTTCATTTCTTTTTATCTTCCTTGTTGCTGTCTGATTTATTTCCTGTCCAGTTTTCAGTAATGGGTGTGGAGTAGGACAAGAACTTACATTGGTTAGTGCCCTGTGTCTGAACCAGGAAGGAGTGCATACACCAGACAGCCTGTGGCTTGTTGGGGAGGGACTTAAAATGAGCCCTACAGAGCTGCCCTGCCCAGGGAACTACAGAATTCCACATTTTCTTCACTCCAGATTGAATGGTATGCAGCTCCACACCGTGTGTGCGTAATGGACATTTCTAGGCTCATTCACCCAGTGTTTTCCAAATGTTTCCATTTATTTATTTCTCTCTTTTCAAACCAGTAACTATGGGAGAACTTATTTACAAAAACACAGAAATAGCAGAGTGATAAACCCTCACTTAGCCATTACCCAGTTTCATGGCCATTCTCATTTGATCTATACTCCCAACCATTTCTTCTCTCCCATATTGTTTTGAAGGATATCTCAGACATCATATAATTTAACCTAAAAATATTTTAGGATGTATATTTAAGAGATGAGGACTTAAAAATTCATATATGTATACAAACACATGTACTAATTTTTACATTGTATCTGTTTAAATCAGGATCCACATACTGGTTTCTTAAATCTTTTAATGTACAGGCTACTCTCTCTCTGTTTCTCTGTTTCTCTTGGAATTTGCTTGAAGACACTAGCCTTATTACATTGTTCTATAGTTTCCCCCCAATCTAGATTTTGCCTTTTTTGTTTGTTTTTTTAAAGATTTTATTTATTTATTTTTAGACAGTGGGGAAGGGAGGGAGAAAGAGAGGGAGAGAAACTTCAGTGTGTGGTTGCCTCTCACGCATCCCCTACTAGGGACCTGGCCTGCAACCCAGAAATGTGCCCTGACTGGGAATTGAACTGCCGACCCTTTGCTTTTCAGTCCTGCGCTTCATCTGCTGAGCCACACCAGCCAGGGCCATTTTGCTGTTTTATATCCCTTAGGTGTTCAACTTATTTCTCTCTTGTGTTCCCTGTAAATTGCTAGCTGGCTCAGAGGATTGAACGGATAAGGAATACTTTTTTTTAAGCGCCTTTTTTCCCTCACCAGGGGTTGTAATGTCTGGTTGTGTTTCAGTTTTGTGATGTTAGCAGCTACTGACGATTAATGCCTTGATCTGTTAATTCACTAAAAGTTGGATAATGGTTATATCTATTTCTATCATTCCATACATTTATATTTGAATCAAAACCTATCAGGAAATAAAGTTGTATTTGAGTCATTTAATGGCTTTAAGTTATTTTACTTTGAATTAGTATTCTTTCTCTATGATTTAGTAGCAGTGATTAAAATATAGTACATGATTTGGTGTTGAGATGTGCAATATAATTTATTGGGTAGTTGATTACTGCAGAATGACTTCAGACCCATACAGTGCATTTAGTTAGGAAGTTGTCTTAGAGTGCTCACTGATGGTTATTTCCCAGCTAGAAATACTAATGAGGGACAAATATATACTCTAATTAGTATGTAACTTCCCTACTTGTATAATATAAAGTGCTGTTTTAAAGTCTTGCCTGGTTATGTAAATTATTATTTTTTAATGAGCCTAATGTACTTGACTTTCTAAAAATCAATTTTAGACTCGATTTGGATCAGGAGTAATAAAGTCTAAAATATGTCTCCTCAGTCCAGTTGCTTTGGTGTTACTTATTGAGGACCTAGGTTTCAAAATTGTGCATTTTGCCCTTACAGGTGTGGCTCAGCTGGTTGGACGTCGTCCTGAAAAGCAAAAGGTCACTGGGTTCAATTCCTGGTCAGGGCACATGCCTGGGTTGTGGGTTTGGTGGCTGGGGCATGTATGAGAGGCACACCAATCGATGTCTCTCTCTCACATCAATGTTTTTCTCCTTCCCTTCCCCTCTCTCTAAAAAAAGTTGTGCAGTTATTTTTTTGTGAAATTATAGAAGAGGCTTGGAAGATAATCTGATTTTTTTTCTAGTTTTCTAGTTTACAGTAAGTCCCATTGCATAACTTCTGCATTTTGCACTTAAGTACTATCTAAAGGGGTCTGGTGCCCATTTGGTATCTTTGAGGACCTTCCAAGTAGTTCCCTATTAATATTTATAATATGACAATATGCTTTTATTTCTGGAAAGAATTAATTTGTTGAGGGGAAGAAAAAAACCCCAGTCACCTGATTGGTATTTCATTTTAAAGCAAGCAGCTGACCTGGAGCACTAGAAAGTGCTCTCAAGCCCAGGGTATGAATGACCAGCTCAGTAAAGTTCAGTGAGAATGTCTGGGGTGGGCTTAACAGGGGAGATTTTCAGGTGACCAGATAGTTGACTTCTTTCCTCATACATTCTTACTGCCTTTCTCCTTTACTCTCTTCAGATCTTGTTCAAGCTCAGTGTTCTCTAGTCAAAGCTAGTATGTAGGGTCGAGTTGAATCTTCAGATACATCTGCAGTGGAGTAAACCTGATTTTCACTTTTCTTTGGGGGATTTTGTGAGTCTGCCTTCCAGATGAACTTGGACTTTTGATCATGTAAATGGACATAGAAGGGCAATTAAAGTGATAGATCGGGAAATAAATTTTAAGTTTTTCAGAAGTTTGCCAGATGGGTCTTCAGGAAGTTATTTTTTAGGTAACTCTTTAGAAAATAATGGTATAATAAATCTCTTTAATGAATAGCAGTTTTATGGGGCTTCATCCTGCTGCTAACACAGGGTGGGGAAGAAGGTTTACAGTTGTGAGTACATGAAACAGTGTATTCTTGTATTATTATTTATTAATTGCATTGTTTTCCATATGAACAACTGTAAACCTACTTTGCCTGACCCTGTACTTTATTAGATTCAACACAAGGCTAGAGTGATCTGTTGAGGTGCTTGTGCAGTAGAGATGGATGTTACGTTTTTACCCTGTTTTTCAGGTTCAGGTTGTTTCATTTAGAAAACATATCATCCACTCAAATTCAACAGACATTTTTTTGTGTGAGGCTCTGGGGGAAGAGTGGTGAAGCAAGCAGACAAAAGTCCCCGTCCTAGAGAGCTTACACCTTACTGAAATTATCCATAGAATTCCCTAAGTGGAATAGTGGAATTCCACATACCCTAAGTTTCTCTTTGACCAGTTGTCCAGAACTGCTGTTTGAGGAAAGTCCAGGACTACCTTTGAGTACAGAGAGTAGAATACAAGCCAGGTTTTAAAATTTTACAACATAACATTATCTTTGTTGGCTTTGAGTTTGGTGTGTAGAAAATAACGGATCTTTTTAAAATAAACAAGAAACCTCCTAGTGATTTCTACCTATTGCTTTTTTCTCTTTTTATTCTAAGATTTTGTGCTGAACTGCAGTAGTTTTTCTAGTGTAGATTTTCTGAAATACTGTTTCTTTTCGCTTCTCCTGTCTCCCTACCTTTATTGTTGGTGGGTAGGATTAAAGTTTATTCTGATATTATTTGGTTGAGTGTTAACAACTTCCAGTCATTTGGGAAGTAGCTAAATGTAAATACGTTTTTCACATAT
This sequence comes from Desmodus rotundus, assembly GCF_022682495.2. Taxonomy (NCBI): domain Eukaryota; kingdom Metazoa; phylum Chordata; class Mammalia; order Chiroptera; family Phyllostomidae; genus Desmodus; species Desmodus rotundus. The sequence goes on from NC_071393.1 coordinate 102,170,502, forward strand.
CCTGTATTTTTCTTTTCTTTAAAAAAAATTTTTTTAAAGTTTCCCTTCCCCCTGTATTTTTCAAGGTAATCTCAATTTCAAGTATTTTGCTCCATTTTGTTGGGACACTTAGTTTTTAATTTAGATAATAAATGGTGCATTACGTCAGTGCTCTTTAACCTGAGTCCGAGTAACCCTGATGAGCTTTAGGGAGGTGATTTGTGACTCTCCCCAACAATGATGCCAAACCTTGTAGATAGGAGCCCTTTTCTCAGCAGAGCCTCATTTGCGTTCATCAGAATTTCAAAGGGCTTGGTGGCTGCAAAAAGGGTTAATAACCACTGTTTTGTGTATAAATGAGATTTTAATTAAAAGGAATAACAATTTTTTTCCTTCCAGACATATTTTTCAGAAAGTTAGAAGATTATCCAGTTGTTTATTATTATTGGGGCAGTGAGTTCTTGAATCATTTGAAGTGTTCTCTTGAGCCAACTTAAATTATATATAGGCCAAATTTAAAAAAACTTTATTTTTCTTTCATACGGTCTTAAAACATCAAACTTGAACGTCTGAGTTCTTGATTTACCTCATTGTTATGGGCTGAATTGTATGCCTCTCCCCACTTCTTGTGTTGAAGTCATAACCCCCAGTACCTTGGAATGTGACTGAATTTGGATACAGAGAGGGTGGGCCCTAATCTAATCTGACTGGTGCCTTTAGAAGCAAAGGGAATCTGAACACAAGGGTAGATAGGAGGGGCCATGAACAGAGAAAAGACCACATGAGGACATGGTGAGAAGGCAGCCACCTGAAAGCCAAGGAGAAAGGCCTGGGGGGAAAACAAACTTGACGCCACTTTGATCTTGGGCGTCTAGTCTCCAGAACTGTGAGAAGTAACTTTTCTGTTGTTCAAGCCACCCCAGCAAACTAATACACTCATGATGAGGTAGCAGTTGAGTGACAGTTAGAAGTATAGCAAAGTAACTTGAACTATCTTCGCCACAGTACATTTTGGGAGAAATGATAAAATGTTGCGTGTAGCTTTACATAGTCTAGTACCTGAAAGAGATGGTAGGACCTGTAAAATTTAGACATAGCATATTAATATTAATTCCTATTCTTATTGCTCTTATTCTTTATAGATTTATCATTTTACAGTTTTCCATTTGCCTGTGGTTATATTTTGTCTTCTGTTCTCTAGCATTTTTCATTCTGTAGAACTAACTTTTGTAAATAAGTCTACTATAAATCAACACCAGAACAGTATCCCTGTGTTTTCTCCCCTGTGTGTTCTGTACAGTCATTCTAGCCCAGTGTTATTCTCTGGTGATGTCACCTGTCCTCACGCCTCTTCCAGACTTAATTTTTGACAATACTAGCCTACCTCAGATACTGTGGGTTTGACTCCAGACCACCCCAATAAAGCAAGCCTCAGCAGTAAAGTGAGTTGTAATCTTTTTGCTGGTGGAAGGCAGGGCCTTGCCTTCAATTTGTAAGAAGTATAATAAAGCAGAGCACAATACAACAAAGTAGACTTGTATATTCATGTCTTGAAGTTTCTCTTTGCAAAAAAATAAGATTTGAGTGTTTCTAATGATGTCTGCTTCTATTGCTAACTTTATTCAATAAATTGGAAACTTTTAGATTGGGAGATGAATGAAAGGCTCAGGGTGAATGTATGTTTCTCAAGTTTGCCACAAGGGCAGGAATTCCATCAGTTTTATTCATGCTGAAGCCCCAGGGTTTAGCACAATGCCTGAAACTTAGTGGGCTATTGAATATTTGATAAGCACACTAGATTAATTTTAAATAAGGTATCACTTAAGGCATCCAAATTGAATTCATAGCCTGAATTCTGCTTCCTTTCACAGTTGGATTTCTAAGTCTTCATTTATGATATTGAGAAGTACCTTGCTGAGGAGTACCCTGTATTCCTGTGTTCTTCATCTGCTTCCTTCATTGCATAATGTGGTAGGTGAGATACGGCTTTGGCTCCTGACCACATGTGCATCTAGATTCCTTGATGTGCTTGCTGTGTGATCTCAGCAGGTTCCTCAGCTTTCTTCTGCTTTGGTTTCTTCATCTACAATTGGAATTAGAGTATGCACTAAAGTTTGGGGGGATATTCTGAGCTTAGAACAGTGCCTAGCACACAGTAAACATTTTAGAGCTGTTAAAGCTGTTGTTATTCTAGTGCAGAAATAGCTGTTCTGTTCTCACTTGTTTGTATTTCCTATCTCTAGTTCTACATTTGTTTCTTTTCTTAGGTATTTCTTTCTTTCTCTTTGAATAACAAAACCTTTGCCATAAAACTGACATGATTTCCTTGGCAGTAGCAGTGTAAGTTAACACTACCCCTTTGGAGAGTGTGAGTATTTTCATGACCAAGATATATCTGGTCATGAAAATACTCACACCATGACTCAGGAATTCCACTCTGGGAAACTTACAAGGGTATACCCTTAAATGCACAAGTGAATGTATCCACGAAGATGTTACATTATAATGTTCGGGGTTGGAGAGAAGGGTTTAATAAATGCTGGCACACATTTATAATTGATGGGTTTGAAGACCATGTAATTACATGGAAAATACTTCTTATGAAAAGTACAGCATTGTATGTGCACTGTGATTACAACATGTTAAGTAAATATATTCACCTAGGAATTTCCAGAGGATAAGACTTAATAAGAGCTTTTTTAACCCCATGGCTTTGTTTTAAAGTCTAGATTTATGCAAAGCCACTCCTAAAGGCCCCAAGCTTACCGTGAATTGAGAGTTCTTTATACCTTGTTATAACTGTATCTTTCATATTTGGCTTTAGGAATTCCAGGTTTAGTCAAAATCTGCAGAGTGGGCTGGCCGTAGGGTACAAAGAAGAAGACAGACCTTTCATGTACTCAAGGAGTAGTTTTATATGAGACACAAGACAAGTACACAAACCCCACTATGTGATTTTTAAATTCTTTTTAAATTTTTTTTTTTTTTTTTTTTTTGTCCAGTAACATGACTGTTTGGGCTTCTTGGTGCCTAATGATTAATTTTCTGCAGTGTAGATTTATTACATTTACCCCTTAGAAATACTAATTTTAACTCAAATATTCAAATTGGCTTTGGTGAGTTATAAAAGCAGGCCCCAAAGCAGCAATTTTTTCCAGTTTTCTGTTGACCATAAACCTCATTTCTCTTCAAGTGGTAATCCTTAACAAAGTGTGCCTTGACCAGCCAGTGTATAGACTGCTACCTCTGTCTTGGTTTACCAGATGCTAGAGGAATGTGGTAGAAGGAAGAGTGAGTAGTTACTGGACAGCTGGGCACAATCAGGACTGTGGTATAGGCTCTATTTCTTTGGCGAACACTGTGAGTCCTATTTCTGAAGTAATGCCCCCCACTCCATCCACCCCTACCCAGGGTTGCTGACAAAAGTCTTGCCCATTCTTTTATCTGCATTGATATTGCAAGCAAACTGTTTTGCTTGATTCCTTAATATTTGTTACCCTGAATTTTGACCTTTTCATCTCCTTTTTTTCTTTGATAAGCCATTTTAAAACTTAATTACTATAATGGTGCTAATGAGCCACCCTGTGCCCAGCTGGCTGTGTTAGGTACTTGGCTCAAGGTTGAGGCACCCAATTCAGAGGTGTGTGTGTATGTTGGCAGACAAGCACAGTATGCTTTTGCATTGATGCTGTAGAGTTAGTAGCTGTTCTCTCATTTTTCATATCAAACTTTACTTGGCACCTTGTGGGTTTTTGAACTGTCTTCATGGCTAGTATTATTATAGAATCTTTAACATTTATTCCCTAGGAAAGATGACATCCTTATGTCCGAGTTACATTTTGGTCAAATAGGGCATATGTTTTAAAGCCCTGTTCAGCTCTTTGAAAGTACTGCATGTCATGCAAGTCATGTCAAAAATTGCCTTAAATACATATAAATTTATATACAGTACACGAGGGAGGACCCAAAAACCATTTATCTCATGGAGGGCAGGCCCTTGTAGTATAGGCTTCCCCCTGCTAGGTGGGTGTTCTAGGAACCCATCTGTATCAGTGTACCTGCTGGCGTTGTTGTGAGAGGCTGCGTTCAACTTCAGTGAATTTTTTTGGGAAGACTCTCGAGTTTGCCTATTTCATGATGGGTGATTTACAAGCACACCTGCTCACACTGCGCTGAGTGTTCAGCAGGTTTTGACCAAAAACAGTGTGACCCCCGTGCCCCACCCTCCCTATTCACCTGATCTTGCCCCAGTGACTTTTGTTTGTGTTTCCCTGGATAAAAAAAGGTCCTCAAAGGGAAACATTTTGCCAATGTGGAAGAGATGAAACAAAAAACGGCAGAAGCACTAAGAGGCATCAAAATAGACAAGTTCAAAAATTGATTTGAGCAGTGGAAAAAATGTCTCAATAGGTGTATTGCATCAAATGGAGAGTACTTTGAAGGTGACTGAAGTTTAAACATGTAAGAATGAATATATAATTTTTTATAAATAAAATCCATTTGGGGGTCTCCCTCATATATGGAAGAGTGATTGGTTTCAAGGTAGAAAAAAGCATCAGCTCACTCAAGGAAGTTAACAGTTTGTTATGTGAAAGGTTAAAGGTTTTCTTTTCCTTTGTTTTCTGTAAGAAGTATTAGGATAGGGAAAACAAGCAAGAGGGTTTTAACAGGAATGCTGAATATCTCAAAATCTGTGGAGGCAGGGTTTTCTTGGTAATATACTTTTCAAAATATAGTAATGATTTGTCGGGGGAGGAAGGGTGACCTAACTTTTTTTTTATTGGGTTTCATTTGGATTTTGGTGTTTATTCTAGCTGGGGCTACCAAATTGTAGATGTCTTATCTGATTAGGTAGTGATAAACTGTGGCACACTGGCGTTTTGTGAGTGTTTGGCATTATGTCACAGGAGCAATAGAAAATAATTTTGTGAACTGCTGTTCCCTGGGTTAACTTAGATGAACATTGTATATTGAACCAAAATGAAATACTTCATCTTTGTCCCCAGCTGTTACTTAATCATTCGTAACAGCCTGAACAAGTATTCTTTCTTTCAGGCCCTCCCCTTTTCTTCCTACTCTGGGAAAAGAAGGGACGGGGAACCCATGTAAACTAGCATATCACTAACTCAGTATTTTGTAATACTGTTGAATTGTGTTAGGGGTCACTTCTGTTGTGATCACAATAGAATAGCAAAGTAGTGTCTACCATTCCTAGTTTGTAATATTCCTTTCCAGTATGTTTTATATACTTGGATGCCCCATCGAGCTTATCATAACCTTTATTTTCTGGAAATTAGCTTTGTTTGGTCTATAATCATGATACAGAATCTGTATTATAGATAATTGTGAAGCAGGTATGTGCTGTACTTAAATACCATTGTGAATTCCAGGAATGACGAAAGCTGTGAGCAGTGAGTTCCTGAAAACCTTTCCTGAGGCTGTTCTTTGTGTTACTCAGTACTATTAACAGACAATAAAGGGTTTTCCCATTAAATTGTGCGTTACTAACCATCCAGATCTCCGGCAAAGTTCAAAATTCCTATCAACTAGCTTTAGAGAATACTCCTTTAAAAGAAAAAAAGGAGTGAACTAACTCCCTGAAAAAAGTCAGCCCCCAATATTTTGGAGCTCAGTTTGAGAAGTCCTGTCTTTTCTGGCCTAGTTGTTTTGTTAAGGTGCTTTGTTGGGGCTGGATGCATTCTGTTAGTGCTTAGAGCCTGTGGGTTAGTCTTCTCTAATGCCTTTGCCTGTATTCACACCCTCCTGGTCTTAGCACTTCTTTCACTTGACTAGCCATGGGAGCAGTTTCTACCACTCTTACATAAGAATGTATGATTTCCTATTGATATGATATGTCTGCTTTAATTCATCACAGTTCTGTGTAGAGCTTTTATGTGGCACCTAAGAAAAATCGACCCAGTTTGAAAGATGAAGGCTCTTGAAATAGATGCTGTCAGAATTATTTTATTTGTGTCATGATTGAACCTAAGATTTTATATGCTTTTTTTTTTTTTTTTTTTAGCAAGGAAAGGATAGCTCCAGGAGGTTCTTATCTAATTCATATCTTAATTCTACCACTGTCCAGCTGTGGGGCTTCAAAAGTTGGTTTAGCCCTGTCACTTCATTTGCAAAAACAATGCTTTTTATTCTACATGCCTTACTGGAGTTGCTAATCATTTCTGTAATGGTTCAGTAAAGAAGGCAGACAGAAGATGTTCTTAGGAAGCTTTTACATGTTTAAAGAAACAGTGAACTTATTTACTGTATATTTTTTCCCCCCTCTAAAGGTATCATGGGAGGGGTCTTTCAGAGACTGTTCTCTTTTATTCCTCTGACTTTTTGTAAATAAAGAGTAGTTCTTATGCTAATAAATGATAACTCCTTTTTGGAATTAGCATTCCTGTACCTTTAGTGTAGCAGAAAGAAACAGAAAGTGCCTTATTTTCTAAACTGTTTTGATAGGCAAGGCACCATAGATTATGAGTGACAAGTTAGAAAGGAAGTGGGCATCTGCCTTTAATGTTAGGCTTCCTGTTAACAGGAAGCAATTCTGTGTTTTCCCTGTTCTAACCTCATATTGCTATTTGATTGCTCATTGATCAAGTTCACCCCTTCACAGACAACAGTTAGTGTGATTCTTTAGACTTTGGGGTTTACCCAAAAGCACTTTTTTTCCTAGGCAAAATTAAGTTCTCTTCCATATCTTTTGGAATTGTATACTATGTTTAGGTGAAGAGTTTTTCCAGGTTTTTCTGAGCTGAAATGAGAAGTTATAGAAGAAAAGGAATGCTAGAATTATTTTATTTGAAAGCAGGATTTGGGCCTCTGTTGGAGGAAAGTTGTTCAAGTTTTGATTCATTGTTATATCTCACCTTATTCCTGGAAAGAACTTAAGATGACAGGTACGTGTACGAGACTTTCTCCACACCCGAACTTTGTGAAACAATTGCTAAGATTCACTTTCTCACCTTCCAGTCACTCTTCCACTGTGAGCTCAGGCTCTGCCCTCCTCCTAGCACCTCCCAGCAAGGTCTCCCTGGATCTCCATTGCGAACAGACACAGTTCTGTATTTGACCTTGCTGTCATGTCTGAAAGTGGCTGCACCTTCCTTTTATGTATGTCTGATTGTAACAGTGGTATATGATCATTGTAAACATTTTGGAAGAAGACCCCTGTAATTTCAGTCCATAATAGTTTTTCCTCACTGAAATGTTTCTAAGACAACTGTCTTGTTCCTTGCCTCCTATTCTCTTTCCTCCTGTGTCAGTTTACTTGCTAGATACCCCTATCTTGCAGGTGTGGGGGCTAAAAAAATTTAATACTTTTTTCTTTCACTTTTGAAGTTTTTCTAGCTGAACTAATATTCAGATTAACAGAGACAGATAAACAGCAGAAAAGTAAAATATTTTAATACTTGTGCACGGGGAATTCACATATGCATGAAAATTCCAAAGACAGGCAACATTGGGTATGTGTGACATTTTGGACAAAGGAGGAAAAGGCAGCAGTGAGGGGCGGATTGGGGGCTGGTATTAGATTTCTGAAGCGGGAATGAGTGATTGACAGGTAGTTGAGGAAGTTCCAAGTATATATGGCAGGAAACTTTTTGCTAGGCAACTCAAAAACAACAGGACACAGAGGCTGTCTAGCTAGCATGCCCCTTCCTAAAGCCCTCTTTTTCCCCCCCATACTTAATTCAAATTAGGCTACTCAGGCTAAGGTGAACTTCCTAAGACTTCCTTCCTGAAACAGGTTTTTCTGTCTGAAACGTTTAGGCAGGAAAAGGAGGGGGGAAGGTCAAAGGTTCTTTCTGAATCTTGTTTCTTAATAAACATCTTAAAATCATCCCCAAAAGGGGAATGAAGAAGCTTCTGGGAAGCAAAATTTTGGTTCCCTTCACAAGCAACATCTCTTAAAATGGAGCTTACCTCTGCTTCCCCTGCTCCAAGTCTGCTCAGCTGCCTTTGTCACCATCTCAGTAACAGGCGCCACTCTGTATCCAGTGGCTGAAGCAAAGAGATGCAGACCCATCCTTGACTCCTCTCCTTCAACCCCCATGTGTAATTAGTGGCTAAAACTCTGCCTTTTCTTCCTTACTGATGCATTTTACTTGTCGTCTCTTCACTCAGGGCACCTAAGCTTGGACCCTGATTATTTCTCACCTACCTCAGTTTCCCAGAAGCACCATGTACGTTTGAACCTCTTAGGACTTCATTATATCCCTCCAGTGCTTAGTTTGGAAAATCAGGGCCTCTCTGACCTCTTTATACACCCGCAAGACTGAGCTTGGTGCTGCTGGTGCCTTCTCCTTTCAAACATTCCTTCCTTCTCCATATCCCCCCATGTAGCCCACCCCAAGTCTCCCAGTACCCAACTACCCTTACAACACATATCACATTGTGTTGTAATTGCCTATTTGCTTTTCTGTTTCCTCTAAAGCAGAGGGTAGGCCATATTCATAATTGTACCAGTAATAATCAGCCCAGAGTGTTCAGTAAATTTTAATAATAAATGGATAGGAGGAAACAGGTGGCAGTTAATATGAAAAAAATTTGAAGCTGTTATGCTAGTTTATGGTTCTGGATGCCTTAAATTTTGTGTCTTAAAGCAGTATGATTGGCCTTTGTTCATCTGTTCCTGTAGCGATGGCTATGTGAACAAGCTTCCAAAGTGTGAAGTATGGTAGTAGGACAAAGCAGGAGTGAAGCTGATCGGCTGGCCGGGGCAGGCTCCACCACCTGGCATTGTGGGAAGGTTAGGCTTTCCTGTAGGTAACAGCAGTGTAGTGGAGATAAGGTGGTGTTGAAACTAGGGTGGTTCTGTGAGGGATGAAGAAGAGGGAGCATATTAGTGACCTGGTGAACGGGTGTGGGGTCAGGGAGGAGGAATCGGAGTGACTCAACTTTCGGGCTTGGTCGACTAGGTACGTGGTGTAATCAACTAGTTGTGTTGATTTTTGAGATTCTTGTTGACATTCAGCTGAGTGTGTTTGCTAGGCAGGCAGTAGGATATGAAGCTTGGTAGAGCCCACCACTGGAGGGTCATCAGTTTGTGGTGGTTAAAAACTACAAGAGATTACTTAGCTATTTGGCTTAAGAGTAGTAATAACCTAGAAAAATGAGGAACTCTGAGGAACACTGATTAAGAGCAGAGGAAGAAAAGGAGAGAGCTGGGAAAAGGCAGTGTCAAAGAAACTGAGGAGATGAAGTTGAAGGGGAAATTTGGTGATAAGAAGAAGCCATAAAAATTTTCCTGCTTTCAAGAGAATAACAAGAAAATGGGTCTGTCTTTACCCAACTGTCAGCTGTCAGAATATAAATGGCTCAGCATGGACTCGTGCATGGCTCTTAGCTGGGCAGTCCCACCTCATCCCTGTGGAGGCCGCCCAGCACCCCAGCCCAAATCTGGAACCCCCTAACACTCTGGCATAAGGTCTAACACATGAGCTTTAATGTTCTGTCCTAATTAAATCGGAGGTTAAAAACAGATTCCTGGGCCCAGTCCCAGAAATTCTGACTCAGTGGGCCCAGGGGTCTTAAATTTTTACAAGGACATTTCTGAGTGTCTCAGAACAGTCATGTGTAGGTAGGTGCTATAACCCTACATTTATTTAATTGCAAGAGAGCGGGACTTTTTATGGTGAACTTTAAAAATACAATTGTGATAAAGAAATTGGCAACCATGGAAACCTGGCTGGAGCTTCCTGCAGTGCCTGTTTGAGGGAGTTAGGTGGGGGTGGGGAAGGTGCTACCATCTGGTATAGTCTGTTAGAGATGGAAAGTTTTTATTGTATGGATTTTGCAGCAGATGTTCCTGATGCCCTGCTCATGTCGGTGGGGTCCACCACTGATTTCAACCAAAACCCAGTTTCTTACTCTTTAAGTGTTGCCAGTACATTTCTGTTTTCTCCCCGGGGGCCTTCAAGGCTTGCAAAGGAAGGAAAGAGATTAACCCAGGCCACCTTCAGCCAGTTTGGAACTCAAGCCTAAATGTTCTGTCTCACTCAAGGGACCCACAGAATTGTCCCCCACCCTCCAGCAGTCACTCTGATTGCATCAAATGATCTTATTAGCTAACCTTCTTGTACCTTTCCTTCCCTCCTTTCTGTTCCCTGAGATCATCTCCTATTTAATCCTGCTAAAACCTTATCTATTATTAATGCATCATTTGAGCTGGCTTTACAGGTTAATAAATGCAAACAAAGCCTGCTGTAATCACTTTAGTTTCTTCCTAATGTCCTTGTCTATCAGTTTAGCACCTAAAATAATGTGTGGGGGAGGAAGGCAAATAGAAGAACACATTGTGCAATGCAGAATGGTACACACATTGCTGAAGTTTAAATTTATCCACAGACATTCTGTAATGAGATCATTATGTGAGCATGTATTGGATTTTTTAAGCAAACTCCATTTTCATTTTACTTAGAAGTTGAAGGGATATGCAAAAAACAGAAAATTGTTGACACATAGCACTAGATGTGCCTCTTGTTCATTTATCATTTTATCTTATTTATATATCTTCATCTTTTTCTTGAAGAAATCTGACTGGTTCTTTTGTAAGACCAAATTACAGAATATATAACAGAAAACTAAATTGTATAGTCCAGAAAAGGGGAAGGTGAGATCTTTATAGATTTAGGATATAACTTGCCAAAGATCTATTTCAGGGATCACTTTGAAAATATACTTTGTGTGCCTTAAATGCAAGACTTCTCTTTACCTGGCTAGAAGATACTCATTTCCACATTTCTTCTTTTGGCAGAGACTGGACTGTAGGAATTAAAAGTTGGAATGAAAGGTACACTTGTTCTGGATGATCACTTTCATTCTCCGTGATTAAAACTGATAACAAAGCAGTTACGGTAGAGGTGGCCACATCGCAGGCACACTGCAGTAGCGTTTATAGAGCGAATGAGAGAGGAATGTGCTGAATTGCCCAACGTGTGTGTCTTAGACTGGTGTCCCCATGAGTGAGAGCAGGTAAAATGCCATGTTCTTAACAGCTCTTGCCTCATTGCCACCAACTCTGAGACTGAAGATGTTTATTTTGGTCTGTAGGTTTATTTTGTAGGAGACTGGCCCATCCCTACAGTACACTTTCTTCAGGGTGCTCTGTTTAGCAGTGGGCTGTTTTGACGTATGAATTGACAGTATCATTAGGTAGATAATCTAGTAGTCTTAACTCCTCAGCTAATATTTCAATGCAGACTTAGAGAGGAAGTGACCTGTTCAAGGTAAAATCACTCTGCGTAGTTAATTAGCGATATGGCAAGGACTAGAACTCACATCTCTGCATGTAATCTTTTTTTTGTCTAATTTCTAAAATGACTCCCATTGCCACCCCAGGTCAGGGAACAGAACAAGGAAGGCACTTTTTCTGAACTAGTTCCAAATGGGTTTTAGAATTAATAAGGATTATGGGTTCCAGATTTGATTTCCGATATTTGCAGAAAAATTGGCAGTTAAGAGCTTATACACATAGATTATTTAGAAAATCAAGACTAATAGATGGGCAAAGTACATCAGGAAACAAGTGAAAAATTATAAACATCTAAATATGCAACAATCTGGGAATAGCTTAGAAAACAATATAGCAATTTTGATAGGCTTTTGCAACCAATAAAATGCTAGTTGCAGTGACTTAGAAATAGTGTTAATCTACCTGGAATTCTGGATGAGTTCCTTTTCTATTTTCCTTCTGTTATGTGCCTTTTACTTACTGGGTTATATTCAGTAAGTTCAAATTTTTTTATTTTAAGCAGTAATTTTAGGTATAGGATATTGACTAAATGTCACTTTTCTCTCAGTATCTTCACTGAGTCTGAAATTCACCATGGCCTATACACCATGGAAAGTGGTTAGTTTGCTTTTGTTGTTATTGATCATTAAAAACGAGCTGAAATGAGAGTTGGTAATGATTTAGTGAACTGATAGAAAATGTTTCTATTACTTGCTAGAAGTATCTGAGTGTAAATTAAAAAAAAAAAGCTTTCCTAAAAACAAAATTATTATCATAATCAAATGTGTATTTCTTTCCTGTAGAGCCTCTGTTATGCACCTAAAACCATACTGGAATCTGCAGAAGAAAGCACAACCTCTGGAAAGTAGCAAGGAAACTCTGAGAACTCCCATGAGCCACCAAGAGCCTATACATGATGAAAAATGCAAAGCTCTCTCCGTGAAATCAGGTGTCTTTCCTTCCACCTCTTCTGGTAAAGCATCATCTCGAAAGCCTTTTGGGATTCTTTCTCCAAATGTTCTGTGCAGTATGAGTGGGAAGAGTCCTGTAGAGAGCAGCTTGAATGTTAAAACCAAGCAGAATGCACCACCTGCAACAATCCACCAGGGTGAAGAAGGGGAAGGACCACTTGATATCTGGGCTGTGGTGAAACCAGGAAATACCAAGGAGAAAATCGCATTCTTTGCAGCCCACCAGTGTAGCAATAGGGTAGGATCTATGAAAATAAAAAGCTCCTGGGATATTGATGGGAGAGCTACTAAAAGAAGGAAAAAATCAGGAGATCTTAAAGAAGCCAAGACACAGTTAGAAAGGATGAGGGAAGGCAGCAGCAGGTGCTTTGAGCCCGAGCCTTTCGCGTGTGGCATTGAACACTGTTCCGTGCATTATGTGAGTGACAGCGGGGATGGTGTCTGTGCTGGGAGGCCTCTGTCGGTCATACAGATGGTTGCCTTCCTGGAGCAAAGAGCCAGTGCTGCTCTGCTAGCCGGTTGTGCGAAAAACTGCACTAATTCACCCGCCACGGTGAGGATTTCTGAGCAATTCAGAGTTGTGCCACCAGCCTCTGAGCCCTTGTCTTCCCCAGGAGCTTGTGAAGAACCCACGGAAAGGGGAAATCCTGAGGGTGGTGAGCCCCAGAGTGAGCCAGTCCGAGTCCTCGACATGGTAGCCAGGCTGGAGTCTGAGTGCCTGAAGCGGCAGAGCCAGCGTGAGCCTGGGAGCCTCTCGAGGAACAACAGCTTCCGTCGAAATGTAGACCGGGTGTTGCTTGCGAATGGCACTCAGGCTGATGAAGACAAAGCAAACAAAGGCGCTTTGGAGATACCTGGCACTCCGGTGAATCCTGTGGGGTCTGTATCTGTGGACTGTGGCCCGTCTAGAGCTGACCATTGTTCTCTTAAGGGGAAGCAGGCCTGGGATGGGGCTCCTCGGGGCTGTCCATCATTGCCAGCAGGTGTGGGTTTGCACGTGGGTAGAGCAGAATTAGAGCCAGAGAAGCACACTGCTGTGAAAAACAGCAGTCGATATGATGTAGAAATGACAGAGGAAACTGAGTCACCTTTTCCTCCTCGAACCTGTCCCCAAGCCATTGAATTGCCCACAGATGCTGTTGATTGTATGAGTAGAGAGCTCGCACCACAGAATCCTGATCAGAGAAGAAAAGAGTCTGTGTGTGTTAGCATCACTGTGTCCAAGGTGGAGGAAGACCAGCCTTCCAATGTAAAGTCCTGTGAAGACCCACTGCCAGGGAGGTTGTTTTTTTTGCCTGGAGGTCAGCACCAGTCGGACTGTTCCCAGTTGAATGAAAGCTCAACAGAAGAGTCTTCCGAGGCCAGCCAGCTTGCAGAAGCTGCTGAGGGCGGCGGTGCGTCTGAGGGAAAAAGTGTTTCGGCTGATTCGTTTGGGCCAACGCCAGCCTCCCCCGTGGAAAGCACAGTGCCGGTACTTGAGGTGTCCAGTTGGAAGAAGCAGGTGTCGCATGACTTTCTGGAGACGAGGTTTAAAATCCAGCAGCTTTTGGAGCCTCAGCAGTACATGGCTTTCCTGCCCCACCACATTATGGTGAAAATCTTCAGGTTACTCCCCACCAAGAGTTTAGTGGCTCTTAAGTGTACCTGCTGCTATTTCAAGTTTATCATTGAATACTACAACATCAGGCCAGCAGATTCCCGCTGGGTTCGAGACCCACGCTACAGAGAGGATCCTTGTAAGCAGTGCAAGAAGAAATACGTGAAAGGGGATGTGTCCCTGTGCCGGTGGCACCCCAAGCCCTATTGCCAGGCATTGCCCTATGGGCCGGGATACTGGATGTGCTGCCACCGCTCTCAGAAGGGCTTCCCTGGCTGTAAGCTGGGTCTTCACGACAATCACTGGGTCCCTGCGTGCCACAGCTTTAATCGGGCAATCCATAAGAAAGCAAAAGGGACTGAAACTGAAGAGGAATACTGAAGTCTGTGTGAGAGGCGACAAAGTGACTGATTTTTAAAACTGCAGAACACCCCCTAGACGTCCCGTTCAAGTGTGGCCTCTCCAAGTCCTCACTCTAGGAGAGTCTACTTACTCCTGCAGGACTGCCATTGCTAGGGCACTTTTTAGTGTACAGGCTGTACAAGAAAACTGGTCTCATTGTTTTACAGTGGCGCTCACATTTGATGCAAGGTGGAAGCCCACAGTTTGGTTCATTTGGCTGTGAATAATTATGCCCGTTTTCCCAAATCACACCCACCTTTAAAGGATGCAGACTTGCCACCATCAAGGACGTTTAGAAAAGTTCACTGCAGACTGTGCAGGCAGTACCCCAAAAGGGGTTCCAGCAATGTTGTGAGCACTGGCACCGTATTTGAAGTGAGTGAGTAGGGTCCTATGAAAAGAATAGCAGCAGTTATGGATGAAAAGAATGCTTACGAAGGAAAAGTCAGGCACCTTACCTTAGACCTTGTATGCTTGATGCTGTGAGATTGATGTTTGTGGTTGGAGGTGGATTTCATGCCCTGTGGTGTTTACAGTGTATATAATGGTTGCGTTTTCATAGGGCTGTGAAAGTGCACATTAAACCCGAGCGCCTTTACCTGAGATGAGTGCTTTTGGCCCCTCTGTAAATAACACTTAAAAATCCGGTTGTATACAGTGGACAGCTGACTGAACACCATAATCACCACAATGCAGCTAGGATAGTGTTGCGGCTATAATTGTGTGTGTGCGCTTTTTTATTGTCTCAAATTTGTATATCCTGTATAAAATATGAATGTTTCCCAAATAAACTATGAATGTTTCCTGTATAATATATGAATGTTTCTGAGAAGAAACTCTAAATAGTAAAGAGGTTAACCTGTTGAAAAGATACCAAATAATGGTTTAACTGGACAACCTTAAAATTAGCATAGAGAACAATTCTTTGTTATATTTTAGTGATTCAACAAGAATGAGAGATTATATAGTCAGATTATATAACATTCTGTCTACTTTATTCTGTCTGGTTACAAATTTTTTTTTAATTTCAATAAAAATATGCATCTTAAATGGAATCTGAGTTGCAGATTTTTCCCTCCTTTTTTGAAGTAATGAAGGATATTGTAAATTGAAGTGTAAGAATTAAAAACTGTTTTTGAATTGTTATGGAGAGGGGGAGAGAATATTTTTCTGCTACTGAAAAGAGACCATCTTAACAAGCTTGCATTTGCACAGCCCTTTAACACGTGGAGTTTGTCATCTGCCCAGTATTTCCTGTTGGATGAGGCATTATCTGGGAGATGCTTAGAGTTTGTGGGGGCATAATTAGTTAATTGTTCAGAAGTCATTAAGGGTGTATATAGGCCTGTGGTCATGTACTGCTTGGTGGGGCTGGGAGATGGTGGGGCTGGGAGATACTGGGCCCCGGAAAGATGCTGTAGAGGATCTGAAACTAGGTGGCTTGAAATTAAGTACCCACCAAAAATCTGCAACCTGTGTGAGCTCTGGGCTGTGGAAAAGCAATGGTAAATGACCAGGGGAGGGGCTAATGGAAATGGTGACTGAGGGCAGTGCTGTGATGATGCCAAAGGAGAAAGATGTGAAGGTTGAGGAGGCTTTGGCCAGGCCTGCCATGCAGAGTGGGGCAGCACTGGAACCAGGTGGAGCCAGGGTCGCCTGTGGCTGAGGCAGTGTGTGGCCACAGAGCAGCTTCCAAATTTGAATCCACTTTGGTTTCCTCTCCCCTTATCCGTAGGCAGTATCTGCTCCTCCCTGGGAAGAGGGCCCTAAAACTGAACAGTGTTTCTTGATGCTGAACAGTTCCGCCCTTGTCAGACTCATGATAACGATACCTCCGATAGGCTGGAGCCTGAGGGCCCATTGATTGTGACACGGGACTGAGGAGAGGCCGGGAATAGCTTGCTTTGGTCTTCAGCCACTCCAGAGGCCTTTCTGGCGTCCTGTCCTTTCCCCGTGAGAAGCTAGTGCTGCCTTCTGCAGACCAGGAAGGAGCTGTTGCACTGGTACCACAGTTTGACTTTGGCCACCAGCGGCAAGAACTAGAAGAATCTTACACATCCCAGCACCCAGGGTACTTGAAGGATAGGTCAGGGTCGAGTACTATGCTAAACAAAACACAACCTTTCTTGGTTGGAAGAAGGGCCATTTTGTGTTTGCCTGGGGCCAGGTTATCTGACAAGCTCTTAAGAGTCAGGAAACCAAGTCTGACCCAGTTGAACCCCTACGGAGCCAGCCCCACTCCAGCACAGATGAGGGGATTTGGTGCTGATAAGCCCCGTGAAGCACGCTGTGGCCAGTGGTTTATCAGGGTTACAGCTTTGCAAACGTGCCTGTTTTTATGCTGTTTTATTTTCCCAGTGGATTTTAGTAACGTTATCAGTGTTCTTCCTCATGACTCACCCTAGCTGAGGTATGTTGCAATGCTTTTTCTTTTTAATTAAAAAATGTAATTACAGTTAATGTGCAATGTTAGATTAGTTTCAGGTGTGAAACAGTGGTAGACTAGTTACATGTATGTAACTATGAATGGTGGAAATGCTTTTCAACCTCGGAGTCCCCTGGGCTGAAGTTTCCAGTGCGTGTCCTTCTCCCCTGTGGTTTGCTCTACAATGGCAATATCAGTGTACCTTCCGGTAGTAGGTTTATTATGATTCCTAATTTAGGATTAAAGGAGATAGGACTTAGAATACAGCTTGGTGTGTGATAAGTGCCCAGTAAATGTTAGTTATCATTATTGGCTTTTGGTTCTGTATTTGCCCAGGGTGGGCACACAGGATAAACACTCTTGGTTGGTTTTCCCAGCTCAGTCCTTCCGGGGCTGGTTTTCAGTGGGTCTCAAAGCTGTGACTTCGAGGGGCTGAATTTACCAGGAGCAGAGGACATAGTAAGAACAGCCTAACCCCATCTGGCATGTAGTTCTCTCTTTTGAACAGTGTGGCAGGACCCAGTTCCCAGTGTTGTGTGTGTGACGGAAACAGGATTTTAGCAGGTGGCATCACAGAGTTGCCCCCCCCCTCCTGCCCCCGTCATCATTTCTCCCCTTAGGAGAAAGACGCTGTGCTACAGAGCCCCCTAGTGCCAAGCTGGGGAAGCCAGCCCACTTCTATTTCCTGCAGCAGCCCCACACTAGCTGCCTTCCTGTGTTGCTGTCAATCTTAGACTTACAAAGATGAGACCATGTGGGCATCAGGATCGGAGCTGCTTCCCCCTCCCCTGCCAAAATTAAGGAGTCTTCCACTTGGCTTTTGCTCAGAGGCTCTGATGCACCTGGCCTACTTTTTATCTCCCATTCCCTCACTTCACCATTTGAAAGAAAAACCAGGAACGGAGAAGTCTGGAAGAATCAAGAGGGCATCTTCCCCATCTCTGGGGCAGTTTGGCTTTGTCCCTTGCCCAGTGGATGAGCTGTCCAAAGAAGAGATGAATTGTACAAAGGGCTAAGATTTTTAAATATTTCAGACCTTGTCAAAATAACTGGCTTTAAAGTAGCCTTGTCAAAGGATCACCCAAAATCGACCTCATACCCTGTCTTAGCACATAGACAGCTCTGCTCAGGTCTCTTCTTCCTTTGGGACTCCCACCTCATCCTGCCCACCTTGTTTGGCTGGCTTTGCCCTGCGTTATCTGCCACTTCACCCCCCTTTTTGTATCTGGGTCAGAGGGCAGCTTGGTCATGCCATCCCCAGTGCCACGCACACAGCACACGCCCCATAAAACGCTTATATTCCTCTTGTGACCGTCTTAACATAAGGGGTACCAGCAGGTTCTTACTGCTCTGGGCTATCCCTAATTTTCCATCTAGTCTGAGTGAAGGGATCTAAGAAGATCTTTTCCTCTGGCCACAGCTGGTCCCATGGGAGCATTCTTGGTTAGGGATGCTCCATGGCAGCAACTGTCAGGTGTGTATTTGGTATGATCTGTTCTGTTCTTGCCAGTGGCTCCCCTGGTGGCAGGCTGCTTTGGGCTTCCTGACTGCAGAAGGTGAGGGTTACGCATGATCTAGGAGCTCCCTAGTTCCCTTTCTGGGCTCTGTCCGATCACCTCTTCTAACTTGGATTTGTCAGGGCCTCCTCTGGACTGGCCTCGGACACTCTCTGTTATATAGACATTCCCAAGCAGTTTCCGCGGCTTTAATTGCCTTCATTCATTCTTCCCTCAGCAGGCTGGCTGTTTGTTCTCTCCTTCATCCCACAGCCTGCCACGAAGACGAGGACAGAATAAAGCCAGTCTGTACCCAAACTGTCTTGCTGTCTGTGGACTGCAGACTGCAGACTGCAGCAATAATGAGCTGACGTTACCTAGCTTTTCATGTCTGTCGAGGACCATGCTCCTTTAAGCGCACTCTCTGCTGTGTTCAGCGCCGGACACTGGGGACTCAGATAGTTTCTGTCCCTGTTTTCCTTCAGGTTCAAACAAGCTAGTGTTGCAGGCTCTGAGTTGCTGTAAGTACCTGTATGGGAGATGAGCAGACCCTCTTCCATGGACATAAACGCCATTCCTACATTTGCGGCCGTAGCTGGTGTTAGCACAACCTCGTGGGAAGAGTAAACACCGCTGTGGGTATGCACCCTTGGGTGACTTACACTAACTGGCTTAAGCAAAACCAGTTAGGCAGCACCCCAATTCTAGATCATTTGTTTGACCTTTTGACATTTGTTTGTGTTATTTTAGAGCAGGAGAGTCACTAGCATTGGCAGCTGGGGGGTGGGAGCAGAGAGGGGGCACATACAACTGTAGCAACCCTTGTGAGAGGTGGTGTTTTTCTACTTAAAAAGCAAAACAAAACACATCCCCCTCAAAGGCCCCACATCCACTCTTTAATTTTGTGTGTTTCTGTCTCAAATTTTTTGGATTAAGGTGGACTATCAAAAAGTTAAAAATTAGAAGTTCTAAATGTTTCGCCAGCAGGGAATAGGTTCTAAATTTAGCAATTTGGGAGATAATGACATACAGCTAAAATTACTCTGGGAAAGCCTTTGTGTCCATCAGCCAGTAGAGTGGTGGGAAATACGTACAATATATACAGTGGTGGGAAATGCGGAAGTCAGGTAGGATGCGGTGCTCTTGCTGAGTGTGAGTGGTGTGCGGGAACAGACTTGGGGAACCGCACATCCCACCTGCCAGTTAACTGACAGAATGGTCTGTGCTATTTAAATTATTTCCCTCCTGTCTGCACAACCCACCCCCTGCATCAGAAAATTGAACAGTTGCTTTATAATCTGGAGTATTCTATTAAGTAGTAAAAAGGGACTAATGCAGTTCTTAAAAAAAATTCACAATCAATTAGTTGTCCATCAGTAAAAAGTAGAGCAAGGTTGTGTTTAAACCTGCCCATTACAAAGTTATCTCATTGGCCCAATGGAGTAAGGTCTGGTGGGAGGGTATGGATGGAGCCAGGCCTGGCTCCCCAGCCTTCCCCCTTCTGGGACTGAGCTGTGGTCCTTCCTCACGGAACCATCTATGTGGGAAGCCGAGCATGATTCTGCTACAGGCTATGTGGCCTGCACAATCGACTCTCCTTCCACCCCAGGCCTGAATGCCTCTCTCAGCAGAGATGGTGACGTGGCTGCCCTAGCACCCGAGCTGGGACCTCTTCTACGACCTCTTCCTTTTTGATGACCAGTAGTCTTGGCTCCAGGCCCCTCGACTTGCTCCCATTCTGTGCGCTGAAGAGGCTGTTTATTGCAGAGGGTCTCAATGGGAAACTGCTGGCACACCCAAAATGAGTGAATTCGAGGAGGGTTTACTACAAGGGGTAGATAGAGGAGTGAGCCCTTTCCGATATTTTTGTGGCCCGAGGCCCATCATCTTTATTCATATCAATTACATGTTCAAATATTTCTGGATATCTTGAGTTAAAATAAATTTTACTTTCATCTGTAAAAAGCAACTTTATTGAGTGATAATTTACATACCATAAAATTCTCCCATGTTAAGCGTACCACTGATTTTTAAATTTCCTGGACTGTGCAGCAATCACAATCCAGTTCTGGAATTTTCTTATCCCTCTTCATAATATGAGCCCTTTGTGGACATGGATTGTCTTCTAGATCCCCAGGTGATTCTGTCCTGTGGCTGGGCCCTGCAGGGCTGGGGCCTGGGGAAACGGGAGAGTGACATAGGGTGGCCCAGGTGCTGGGGCACCTGGTTGACACTGAAACAGATGTGAATGGAATTTAAAAGGTTGTAAATGAGCATTCACAGGGGTAGTTTTGGTTGTGGGAGACAAAGGGCTCCTGCCAGGTGAGATGGGGTGAGATGGGTCGTGGAGGCCCAGGCCCGGGTCCGGAAAGGTTCGTCTGGGCTGTGGATAGTACTGGGGGGTGTGAGGGAGGAAGGGATGAGGAAATAGGGGGGCATATTCCGTGTTTCTACCTGGAAGGAGAACCCTGTGCCTTCCGAGTCTAAACTTCCTACTTCTGCTGGAGATTAGGAGGGGAGGTGGGGGATGGGAACTGGGGTGGGTGTGGGGAGTATGCAAGACCCCTTGCGTGGTCCAGAGCCAGGTACGTGGGGGTCACTTTTATCGGAGGGGTGAAATACCACCCGAGACATGGTGGGGCAGAAGAGAATGAAGGACCCAGGGGTTCTCTTTCTACCTTGGTGCAGCAGGCTGTTCTGTCCTGCTCAGTGTCCAGGGCTGATCCCTGTCTGGACTCCTGAAGCACTCCCTCCCTGTCCTTCCAGCAGGACCTTGCCCCACCCCATCGCTCTGCCTCTTGTCAGTCACAGCGTCGGCCACTGTAGGCTCCATGGAATCTCCGCCACTTGGCACGCGAGTTTATCATCCTGTGATTGCTCCTGGTGACTCATCCGCCTGTATTATATCTAGTCTGTGGCTCTGGCAGGCGCTGCTGCCCGCAAGGGCTGGGCTGCACACCAACACTGCAGCAGAGGCCTCTGCGGTGTGCCCAGTTCACCCTGCTCTGTCCCCTTCACCTTGGAGAGAGCGACTCAGACTGGTTAGTGACACACGTTGTCTCCCAGAACTCGGCTGTAAACAGACCCGCCTAGTCTACTTAAAGCAAGAAAGGGATTTATTTGTTAAAAGATACTAAATTCTCCCAAATCCATGGGAGGGTCAGAATGCAGGCTCCAAAGCTAAGCAGAAGACTGCAGTCACACCGTGGGGACGCCTTTGTAACACTCTGTTCTGATGAAGGTGGGTCTGGACAACCTCAGCTGCCGCTGAGCCCCTGGAAGAACCAACACCTTGGCACTGCATTTACTACATGCGCAGGTCCCTTGGGCACAAGCTCCATTGTGAATCCCTCTCTCAGACATGTCTGATTGGCCGAACCTGGGCCACATGACTGCATCCCAGATGTCCATTTATGAACAGCCAGGCCACATAAAATTCATCAGTGTGCCCCTGGTCAGAGGACTTCAGTTCTGACTTTAGCTGCGTATTGCATGATTTGGGGTGTCTTTAGTTTGTTCTCTAACCCTCTGGTTTCTCACCTGTAAAATGGGCTCCAAGGCTCTCCCCACTTTGCTCACTTGAGGGATGTCACTGGATCTAATTTTACCTTTTTTACCTCTTCAATGAGCTTACCAGAAAAATGTACGTGTGGGTTACACCATTTTCCATTGGACAGCTCTGTTCCAGATCAATGCTTAAATATTAATGTACATAGGAATTACTGAAATGAAGATTCTGATCCAGTGGGTCTGAGGTGGTACCCAAGATCCTGCATATCTTCTTTTAAAGTGAAACTTAAAAGAAAATTAAGTTTATTGGGATAACACTGGTTAATAACATCATATAATTTTCAGGTATACAAGATTATAATTTGACACCTGTGTAACTCTACTGCTTACCACCCAAAGTCTAGTTTCCTTCCATTAACATATATTTGACCCCCTTTCCGCCTCTTTCCTCTCTGGTAACATTTTGTTGTATCTAATGAGTTTGATTTTGTTACCCTTTGTTTTCTGTTTCAAATGAGTGTAATCGTGGTTTATGTCCTTTTCCTTCTGATTTATTGCACTTAGCATAATTCTCTCCAAATCCATCCATATTGTCTCTAGGGGCCGTATTTCAGCTTTTTATGCTGAGTAGTTTTCCATTTGCATATATATACACCACAGTTTTTATCCAGCCACCTGTCGATGGACAACTAGGTGGCCTTCATGTACTGGCTATTATACATAATACTGCAGGGATCATGAGGGTACATATCTTTATAAATAAGAGTTTCTACATTTCGGGGGTAACATACAGTAGTTCCAGTTTTTGTTGTTGTTTTAGAGGAATCTCCGTTCTGTTTTCCATAGTGGCACTCCCCCCAACAGTGTATGCGGGTTCCGTGTGTTCCCCATCCTCTCCAACACTTACTTCTTGTCACTTTGATAACAGCCCTTCTAACACAAGTGAGGTGGTATTGTGATTTTGATTTTAATTTCCCTAATAACTCGTGATGTTAACCATCTTTTCCTTTGCCTGTTGGTCATCTGTACGTCTGTCTTGGAAAAGGTCATCTGTCCAATATTGAATCGGATTTTGTTGTTGAGTTGTATGAGTTCTTTACATATTTTGGATATCAGACCCTTATTGGAAGTATCATTTATAAGTATCTTCTTCCATTTCGTTGTTTGCCTTTTTGTTTTTGTGATACATTTTTTTCTTTTTTTGCTGTGCAGAAGCCTTTTAGTTTGATTTTTGCCTTTGTTTCCCTCACCTTTGGTGTCAAGTTCACAAAAACACCTCAGAAACCAAAATCCATAAGTGTCTGCTTTTTTCTATGTATTTTGTTGGGTAAGGTCTTAGATTCAACTTTTTAACCCATTTTGAGTTAACTTTTGTGTATGATCTAAGATAGTAGTCTAGTTTCATTCTTTTCTATGTGGCTCTCCAGTTTTCCCACACCATTCATGGAAGATATTTTCTTTTCTACCTGTGTAGTCTTGGCTCCTTTTTTGAAAAGTAGTTGCCTACATATGTGTGGGTTTACTTCTGGGCTTTCAATTTTGTTCGACTGGTCTGTTTTTCGGTCAACACTATGCTGTTTTGATATATAGCCTTGTAGCAGTTCGATATCAAAAAGCACGATACCTCTGACTTTCTCAGAATTGCCGTGTCTGTCTTTGAGATGGATCTTCTGAAGGCAATGTGTAGTGGTGTCGTTTTTAATCCATTGTGCTAGTCTGTACCTCTTGACTGGTAAGTTCCATCCACTTCCATTTAGAGTGATTATTGATATATGAGGACTTACTACAGCCATTTTATCTTTTGTTTTGTGGTTGCCCTGTGTTTCCATTGGTTTTTTTCCCTTGTGATTCATTAGGTTTATGTTAAAAAATGTTTCACACATGGTCCCTATTCTTTTGATTGCATCTTATTTTCTTTACCTGTGCAAGTTCAGTCCTTTTCTTCCTCCCTTTTGATGTTTTGTCACAAACTATCCCTCTATGCTATGTGTTCATTTCCAAATTGCAGAACTTAGTCTTTAAAAAAAAAAACTTTCTCCTTTAACTTTCATCAAGTTTATTCAACAATAGGTTCTGAAATAGAGTTGCAATTTCCTGTTTCTGTCATCTTACTCAAAAGTTTTGTAACTTGTCTTTGTTTCAGGTAAAAGCTCCTCTCAACATTTCTTATAATGCAGATCTTGTGGTGTTAAAATTACCAGCATTTTTTTTTTTCATCTGGAAAAGACTTTTTCTCTCCTCTGTGTCTAAGGGATAACTTTGCTGAATACATTATTCTTGGCTGGTTATTTCTCTATTTCAGTACATTAAATATTTTATTCCACACTTCCATGGCTTGTAAGGTTTCTCCTGAAAAATACAATAATCTAATGGGGTTTCCATTGTGGTTTACAGCCGCTCCCCACTCACCTGCCCCAGCTGCCTTGATAATTCTGTCATTAACTTTTGGAAGTTTTAATATAATGCATCTTGAAGTAGGTCTTTTTGCTTTGAGGAGGTGTTAGCTTCTTGGATTCTAGAAGGGTCCAGCTCTTTCCATAGGTTTGGGAATTTCTCATTGGTTACTGCTTTTAACAAGCTCTCTGTTCCCTTCTCCTTCTTTTTGTCTGGTATACCCACTACCCTTATGTTGCCCTTTCTAATGGAGTCAGACAGTTCTTGTAGACTTCATTTTTTAAACTCTCTCTCTCTTCTTCCACTTGAGTCATTTCTAGGTTCTATCTTTGAGCTTGCTAATTCTCTCTTCCTTCTGGTCTGCTTTATTTCCAATGCTCTCTAATGCATTGTTCATCTCAATAATTGAGTTCTTAAGCTCCAGATCTTCTTTTTTTTATCCTCACCCAAGGACATTTTTTCATTGCTTTTGAGAGAGAGGAGAAGGGTGAGGGGGTGGGTGTGGAGAGACAAAGAGGGAAACATCAATGTGAGAAATGTCAGTGGGTGCCTCTCCTACATGTCCTGACTAGGGACCGGCAACCTTTTGCTTTGCAGGACAATGCCCAACCCACTGAGCCACACTGATGGGTGCTGTTTGGTTCTTTCTTGTAGTTTCAATCTCTTTGGTAAAGTACATCTTTTGTTCATTGATTTTTATTCCTGAGCTCACTGAACTGCCTTTCTGAGTTTTCTTGTATCTTATAACTTGTAATTCATAACTGAAATCTTTAATTCTCTTGTCATTTAGATCACAGCCTTCCATATCTTTGAGTTTGGTTTATGGAGACTTTTCTTTTTCTTTTTTTTTGCAGAGAAAAGAATTTACTGCAAGGCTGCCAGACAAGGGTAAAATAGACAAAACTTCAATTTGTGTCCTTGAACTCAGGCTTGAGACAAGTTTTACGAGGTGAAGTTAATAAACCATTATGTATATTCATAAATTCTAATTTGGGAGGGCCTGATTGAATGGTTCTGAAACTTAGCTAATTAAGGTAAGGTATGGGAAGAACAAGAGAAAGTACAAAGGAGTTCCAGTTTGGCAGCATTTGATTGGTTGAAGCCATGAATTCCTTGTGGTGTTGGGTTTTCCTTTGGCCTGGGCAACAGTTCCAGCAGGTACCCCTCACTTCGGGGACGGGCCTACAAGGTCTTCTGTGGTAGTGTGAAATTTGGTCTTGCTGAAGGCTCGAGGTCACATTAGACACTCAGTTACTCACTGTGCAGACTCAGGTTGGCTAGACTATTTCTGCTGTCAACATAAGAAACATTCAAGCCTTTACAGAATTTTTATAAAAGTTTATTTGAGCCAAACTGATGACACATCAGGGACCTAGATCACAAATGCTCCCTGACTTTATTTTATGTGCTGCCCTGTTGCCTCGGTCACTCACGGTACTTGATGTGTCGTTTCTCTGCCAGCACATTTGAGGTAGTGAACTCTTCCTTTTCAGGTATTGTTGCTCTTAACAACGAGCACGTTGATAAGTGGATGCCCTTCATATTCCAGTAGATGGTGTGCAAGCGCAAGCTTTTTGTTTTCTCTTACCCGCATTATCGGCACCCCTGGAATCTCGGTGGGGCAGTGTCACCGTGGTTGTGGAAAACGCACTGTAGCCCCCAGGTGGTGAGCATTCCCTCTGTGTCTCGGTTACCTCAGTCATGGCACCACCCCCACGGTGGGGTGTGGCAGGCAGTAGGGCTCCAGGTTGGGAGTTCCCAGCCCCGCCTCCTTGTTACCAGTGGCTGCCCCAGTGAGGCATCTCCACCGCCTCTGATGGGTTTACTGCAATGGGTGGGTGAGGAGCGTAGGGTTCATGAGTCTGGTGGCTTTGCCTTCTCACTAGTAATGGTGGCTGCTAGTCCTCAGCAGTCACACCACTGTACTGTCTCCGCTTGTCACTGGATTTAGGCACAACGGGCACTGGCTTTTGAGGCAGCGATGTTGCTTTTGCAACCCCGCCTCCAAGCTGCGGTATGAGGATTGCAGCCAGAGATCTCCACAACCATCACACCAGTTGGGGCTGCGGTGGGTGCCAAACTGTGTCTCTACTCCCACTGCTGTCCTTCCCCCATTCGACCTCCTGTGCCTGTCCAATATGCCCACCTTCAGATGTATCGACATGTGGATCTTTCAGACACGTTTGTGTGTTGAGCAGAGGGTCCTTGACTGAATTGTAGTTGGGTGTCTAACTTGTCACTTTAAGGGGAGATACAAACAGGTCTTCTCACTCTGCCCTTATGCTGAGGTCATTCAAGATCATGCATTTCTAACAGGCTCCCAGGTGACGCTGGCACAGCAGGTGCAAAGATCACTCCTTGAGTAGTGGCAAGGCTGTAGAGAAATTGAGGAGCTAAAGGGTCTTGGGCATGGTGTTGATAGAGATCTCTGTAGTCCTTCAGCTCTTAGCAGGTTTTTTCTCAAGGGGGTACTCCCAACGGAACTCCCAACGGAAGCCAGTACCAACACCCTGGTAGCTCCCCCTGTTCATGGGTGCTGTCGGAGTCCTTCCAACTATGAAGGCAACTATTAATGCTGACACAGAAGATAAGCTCTGTGTCTATCGTTCCTCAGTCAACCTTGGAATGGGATGTGTGTCTCTTCTGCCTACTACTTTTAGATCACTTGGCGCTTTCTTATCCAAATCGTGACCTACGTATTTGCTTATGCTCTATAAATGTCTTCCAGATAATGTTTTTAAATTTAAGGAAATAAGCTGCTGGGAATGATAGGAAAGCCCCTTCTTCAAAATCTAGGTATTTCCTGAAGCTATACAGCAAATGCTAAAAGCCACCCCCAAAAGGGGAGGTAACAAACAGTCTGATGTGGATCCAGAGACGTTACTGCCTTAGCCACAGGGTCTTCAATGACTGAGCTTCTGGCGCTCAACTGGCTGTAGCCCATGTTTCAACACGTACCTAGTGCTGTCCCGTATCTCCCGCCTACTTCTTTCTTCTCAAAGGGGACCATTCAACATCTCCACCAGAGTTTCCCCCACCAGACTCTCTCACGTGCTCCTACAAAAATCAGCGAAGAAGTCACTGACGTGGATTTTGCTGTTTGACTATCCCTTTTCTTCCAGAAAAGATTGTCCCTAAACGAAAGAAACTGCTGGTTTCTGGTTTAAAACCCCCACTTCATCTATGTAACTCTGAGCAGACTGTGAACTCCTTCGCCAGGGTGTTTCCTTACCAGAACCTTGGAGTGGGGGCTGGAGTTGGCTTTTTCTCATGAAGCATTTCATAGCTGAAGTTAGATGACTTGCTCAAAAGCCCAGTTTCTAGTTTCTTGGTACATTTTTTTGAAGCAACTTTCAAATGACCTCTTTGTTCACAAAGGACAAAGTTACCCATCCTTAGTTCTGTCCATTTGCTTCAACCTGATTCCTACATCAACCACAGTGTAACACTGGGGGCTGGAAATTTCCATATGCATATTGGATGGGATTGGATTGGATCTCTCTGTAACTCACCTAGAGAGACTACACTAACGGAGGTACACCCCTACTCAGGCCCCTTCTGTCTCCGTGCCTGCTTTCCTCCTGCTGCAGGTAAGGAGTAGGACGGCCACAGCAACAGCTTGTTACCATTGCTCCAGGTTGGCCTGACTGTTCCCCTGCGGTCAGTCTTGGAACCCCTGAGCCTGCAGGGTCATCCATCTGGGAGAGACCAGTTACCAGGGAGGGGTAGGGGAAAGAGGGGAGAGATTCTCCAAAACTACTTGGCTCTCCTCTAGCTTGACAGATGCCCTTTAATCTTTATCATTTTTCTTTCTCTTTTGTCCTGAAGAACTTCTGGGCAGGTTCATATGGGCATCCTAGAGACTGCCCCTCCCCTCCCCAGGGGGCTGTCATGACACCAAGTCACTGTAGGGCACAAGCATCATGTGATGGCCACCAAAGAAAAACCCATCTTTCAAGAAAGCATGTAACTAGTGAGCGACCAGTTTCCCAGACTCCTGAGAGGACCATTATCATGACCACGGCCATGATCAGTGATTTTTAAGAAGTGTTAGCGGGCATATTTCCTCTCGCCTGGTGAAAGATTATCCTGTAATTTAGATAAAATATTCCAGAGTCAGACCTCATTCTTGCTACTCCTAAGAATAATCAGTTTGAAAAAGACATACGTGTTAGCAAAGTACTGTTAAAAGATTTATTATTATAATAGAATAAAAGTTTAGAAAACATTTGTGTGACTCAAACTAGTTTATGGAAGTTGCAGAGCAATGGGAAATTTCTGCAATGTGACACCACGAGGAGATTCTCAGATACTGTAGTTCTTTTAACAGCACGCCACCAAATGCTCTCTCCCAAATCAT
This sequence comes from Desmodus rotundus, assembly GCF_022682495.2. NCBI lineage: Eukaryota > Metazoa > Chordata > Mammalia > Chiroptera > Phyllostomidae > Desmodus > Desmodus rotundus. The sequence goes on from NC_071393.1 coordinate 102,198,875, forward strand.
CAACACACGAGTCCTTAAATGAAATCCTGCCACTACCCCCAGTGCTGACAGGTTTTTCATCTCAACTGACAGATGCGCAACACCTTCCTCAGTCAGACTCCACTACAAAAAAGTCCTTAACACACCATTTTAAGCAGCCTATTTGGTGCTGCTGGGTTTTTATTAGTATTAACTTGTTTCAACAAATAATTTTAATATGGAAAAAAGGACCAAGTTCTATGGCTTTTTGTTTAAAAATAAAAACCAGCTTCAATTTTTTTAAAAAAAGCTGTTTACATATGGTTCTGGCACCTACATGATAGACTTTAATGAGCAGCAAAGAGAGTAGAAAACAGTGGTTGAAATGTATACTTCAGAATATTTACAGGGTGGATCCAGTGCAAAATAATGAAAACCAAATACCTCAGCAGAGTAAGCCAGTATGTTGGTGTTCACGACCACTAAAGGGTTTGATCATTTAACCCTAAGTAAAGTGCCTCTAGGTGATAACAAGAAACGTACCCTATCAATCCCCAAATTCCCCATATCCTTGTGAGTTTTGTAGAATTACTCTTGATATGCGTTTGTGATCTCTGGATTCTGTTCTTTAGCTTCATCTTACATGTATGGTTCCACAGGAGGCTCACTTGAGAGAAAGCATGATTAGCATACCTTTCAGCTAAAGTCAGTCTCTGCCCTCATGCCCCAAGTCCCAGTCTTTCCACTCTGGAGCCTAAGCTCTTTCTTTGTAAGGTTGGAAGTACCTGGATAACTCTTACCTCATGGGATTTTAAGTTCATTTGGTAATTTGTTCAAGTGTACCACTCTATGAATTACAGGCCTGGATGGTCCAATGCAAGCAAGCTCACAGTCATAAAGCTGAGCGGTTCAAACAGGAGAGCCTGTTTCCTCCCCAAGTGGAAAGTTCACAGAGCCAGGAACTTGGGACTCCTGGATAGGGACAGACACACCGCTGCAGCTCTACCCAAAACTCGACCAAGCGCTATACCAACAGCAAGAGCTATATAGCACCTCGGATTTGGAGGCAAAGTATCACCTACAGTAATGATAACAAGAAAAGAAGCGAGGGCAGGGCAAACCTCCAGATGACTCATCTGAGGTACTATCATGCTAGTCACACTAACGAGATATGGTGGTAAAGCCTGTTAGGAATTTTTCATAGGACTTTTTGTAGTTGTTACATAGGATTTTCTTTGCAGTTATTAAAAATAAACTACTTACATATTTGTACATAATGCCTCTCTATGGTTTTCTTATAAGATTGTCACTAAGAGAATGACAAGACACATTAGCTGAAAATGACTTCTTGGTGAGGAAAATTCTTCCCACAGATCTTTCCCCAGGAAAGAGAAGAGGAGCATCGGCTCTAACGAGGGAAGGCAGTGTCCTCAGAGCCACAGAGACCTCCAGGAGACAAACAAGCAGGGTGGCTTTCCCTGAAAAACCTGCCACCTACCAGACCCCTCCGGGAGCAATTGGGACACCGAAAGATAGCAAAGGCCACTTAATTCAGTGGCTTTTAACCTGCGCCCAGGCAGGCATTTAGCTTACATTAACGAAGACCTTAATGACTTCATCTTTCACTCACAGGAAATAAGTTCAATTTCAAAATGCACATAGTGTAGATGGTAGGAATTCAATAATCTAGTTAAGAAGGAACTTAATTCCCCTAGAATATAAGAAAATAGGTTTAGAATCTCTAGGACATTATTGCAGCTAGAATTTCTTCTGTTCATGGATATGGGTCCTAAAGACAAGACTGTAGTTTCTTTGGTGTGTGGGGAGAAAAACAGGAATGTCTCACGAGCGACGACAGAGCAGCACAAGTGAAATAATTTTTAAACTACCCATCCTCCCCCAAAACACTACCTTTCCAAACAAAACCAAAATCCTTGACCTAAAAAGCAAACATGACGAAATTATAAAGAAATCAAGTATTTCAAATTGCTCGCTGGTTCTCTGTACAAAAACGATCGCATAAAAACTCATATTAAACAGTTTTTTATCTTTCAAGTCCTAATCATCAAGAATCACTTCCTTGTGATTCAGCCTCTAAAACGTGAAGTTTTCACAAGAGTCTCGGCGTCGCAAGGACCAACCGCCAGCCTGTCTGTGGGCCTTTGGCCTGTGATCAGAGGGAGCCCACGTGGGTTTCTGCCTCAACAGAACTGTCCTGCTCTGGTCCTCCCTCCACCAACACTGGTCTGGGTAGCAGGACCGCTGGCCCCTCTAAGAGAGAAATTAGTTACCATAAGATTGTCGGTCACCACCACTGGCCATTCGGTAAACAGAAATGCCTGTCTCCCTGCTTTGAAACAAAACAGTTTAAACCCTTTTTGTTCCAGGCATGATCTTACCTAATACATAGAGTTTGCTAGTTTACTACTTTCTTGATGCAAGTCTGGCATGTTTTGATCCATGCTCGTTAACGGTGTCCAGTGTAAGCTTTAAACCAGGAGGTCACCGAGGCTGCAGCGGAGGAGATCATCCCACCAGCGCTGCTGCTGGCGATGGGTGGGGACGCCTGGGTGCTCTGGCTCTGCGAGACTTCCACAGGCTGGGAAGGGATGTCACAAAACCGGGGGCTTGGCAAGTTCTCCCAGTCTGTGCCCAGGTCCGTTTCCTCATCACTTATGCGCTCCTCTCCACTCTCATCCGATTCTCCAGCAGCTCCGGGATCCACAAATTCCATGGACTCCTCCAGGTCTGCTCGCACTTCAAATGGTCCCGACCTGTGTGCAGACAGACAGTGAGGGCCTCTTTAAGACAATCACTATTCTCACAACGTGTGACTAATAGCTCCCATCCAAGTAATGAGTAATTCACCTTACCACACTTCTCCTTGACTCTACCTACTTAATTTGTGAAGACCCTGGACGGAAAAATCCATCCACTGGTGCCATCCATTCTGGTCCAAAGTACGATTTTCTGCTTTAAACAACTGCATTATCTATGCATTCCAATGACACAATTCTGACAAAAAGTCACCTGATGTATATACTCAGGTATGTTAGTTAGGGGAGCAAGTATCAAATGGTGTACAAAGAAAATGGTAAGAGGTTCTCTGGTTTATGAAAGCCCCCAATTATTAAACTCAAGACTCAAAAGAGCTAAATGACGTGGCTGTGTGCACATTAGCAAAGCTTCCTGGGAATGGTGTCAACAGCAGGCTGCCAAACAAATTTCAAGGTATCACATAATTTTCTAGGGACACATTTATAACACAGAATGAGATAGGATTATTTAGAATATATTCACCTGGAATAGTGCGTATTTCTATACTGTCTTTTAGGAAATAACTCTTTTTTCCTCAGAGGTTCCTTAAAATGTCCTCAGCTCCAAACCCAATAACCTGTCTTTCTCAGGCCTTCTGCTTCTCCCTTTTCAAGCGCCCTCCAGCTCCTGCCTCATGGGAACCAGGATGCACCTCCAGGCAGGCAGTCACCCCACCATGGCCCCTCCAGGGGAGTTCCCTGCAACCAGTCCCTCCAGCAGCCCCTATGTATCCACTGTTGCCCCCAATATAAGAAGATCCAATGCCTTGGTTCATTTAAAAGTTTCACTAGTAATTACTTTGGGGAAAATGACAGAGGAGAGCAAAACTAACAGAGAAATGAGAAATATCCTAGAACTGTACAGCCTGCCCTTTTAGTCCTTGGTCCAAACTTCTTAGTCTTTATAATGATAAAAGCCTAGCGCTGGTCTCCTATGCACCTCACCAGACCTGCACCTGCTGAGTCACTTTTTCCGGGGTCGAGTAGCCTGCTTTCCTCCAAGACAACCACGCTGCTTCCCAGCTGGAACACAGCAACAGGAATGGCCAGTGTTTTTTGCTCTAGGCACTGTTTTTAAGGCTTTGCAAGTATCAATTAAATTGGAAGATGTGCCACTGTGAACAATTTACATTCCAAAAAGCCCCTCAAACTAGGCCTCCACCCAGCCCAGAAGTCCTGACTTTGCAAGGGGTGAAGGAAACAAGAATCGGGAGGGAATTCTCCTCACCAACTTCCTTGTTCCCCTGGAAACTTTCTCGAATAAACCAATAACCACTGCAGTCTGTACTGCTCCGAGCGCCCCTTTTCTGTTCCTTACAGTTCTCCTTCCAGTTTCTTTCTTTTCTCCCTTCCCTTTTCCTTGGCAAACAGGTCTACTCCAAAGACATTTTTTTTTCCAGATTCCTCTCCCAGCTCCACTCCCAACCACCCTCCCACCTGCCAGAGCGCTGAGTGAGTGCAGCTAACCTCTCACGCTCACCTTCGCAGGCATCTGAGCCGATCTACCAGTCTCAAAACACAAGTAGCAGGGATTCCTCCCTCAAGCTCCTGCCTGAATCACCATATAAGCCTCCTTCCCATTCTCAATGTTTCCCCCAGCTCGAGTCCACTGCACCGCTACCTCACAAGCCAGCCCCACCACTCGCCTCTGCTTGCCGGAAAGATGTCCCTCTCTCCTCTCATGGTGTTTGCCTATTAAAAATGTTCACAATGGAAGTATCTTAGCTGGCCTTCCTCCTTTCCCTAATGCAAGGCTCTCTGATTCTGTTCTGTTCAGCTTTGCTGTCCAGGAGGTTAAGTCTCCTGACTCCCGCAGGCTCCCTCACAGGCCCAGGCAGCTCTCTGCCATCACTCCTTCCTTCCTTTCTGCTAGCTTTGAGGCTCAGCCTGCTTTTTGTTCCTCTTTGATGCTGCCTTATCTACTCCTGGGATTCTTCTTGGCCTGAGACTGCTATCGCCCCAAACCCCCTCTTTAAGGGTTTTCCCAGGAGATGGGATGGAGTGATACAAGGGGAGAAATGACACTACCTTGAGACAGAGCCCCCCATTGGAAGCCACCTGGACCCCAGTTTTCTGCTTGGAATCCCAGAGTGGAGCCACTTGGCAATGGAGCAGGTCCTCAATTAAGTACTTCAAATGAAAAACTAGTGGACGACTCCCACAGCAGCCAGCAGGAACCATTTCTAGTTCTGAGTAACCGACAACTCCGAGAACTGCTGGAGCGAAGAGACCCCTCACAGAGGCCGTTGGGACTTTCCTCCGCTCTGTGCCTGTCTCCCATCACTGCCAGCATAATCTGCCACCTGCCCGCCTGTGGCACACACACGCCCCACGCAGAATTAACTAGCATGAGAATTAAGTCTTTCTGCTTAATGTCTTTGGGGAATACAGATGATAAAATAAAGCCAGAGAACTTATTTTCTCATGAAGCAGGGACTTACTCTTATCGATTAAGGCAACAAAATGAACTTTTTGACTTTTTTAAAAGTCTCATTTTTGCAAAATAGCTTATTTCAAAAACTAAATCCGGCGGCGGGGGGTGGTGGTTATTAGAAGGATAACTGCAGTCTCAAAGTGCCTCCCCACACACGCCACGGAAGGAAAAACAGGAATTATACAGTGGAGAAATTACAAAGTATCCTGGCTAGTGACTGAATTAACATCACCAATAAAGAGGAGCAGATGGCCACTGTGGGTCCCCAGCTGTGATATCCAGGAGATACTCCTGTCTAGGCCAGTTCCTGCCTAAAATGCAGAGCACGAATCTCATTGCAAGGGAACACCCAATCTCAAAATGAAAATTCTATTTAAAAAAGGAAAAAAATGTTAAAGTCGTAAAATGAAAGACAAAGTAGGCTGTGAAAACGTTTCAGCTCTAAAGAGACATAGCAATCAAATGTAACAACCGCCTCTGGACTGGATCCTGGAGGGGCAGCGCTATGAAGGACTTCATCTGGTGCACTGACAAAATATGCATATGGGCAGCAGATCGAAGTGTTACACCGGTGTTAAATTTGCTGATGTCACTAACTTTGCTGTGGTTAAATAAACTGTCCTTATTTAGAGGAAATACACATTGAAATACTTAGGGGTCAAGAGCCATGATACATGTAATTATCCGCAAAGAGTTCAGAAAGAGCTACTGTTGTGTGTTTAAGGAAACGAGGGAGAGAGAGGGAGGGGGAGCACAAATAACAAAGCAAACGGGGTCAAACACTAACAAAGTGAATCTGGGTAAAGGATAAATGCGTCTTTATACTATTTTTCACTTTTGTAATTTTCCTGTAAATTTTAATTTATTTCAAAGAGAAAAATAAGTCCATGTTGGATTCAGGATAGCACCCTCAGTCCAGCTGGTCTCAACAGAAACAGGAAGTCCCACACAAGTTCCATTACCAATCTCTCTAGGCCGGACTGAGGGAGGTTCGAAAACCTCCGGCCCCGGAGTTTTTTGGGTTCGCAGGCCAGGTGAACGTGGACGTGGTGACAGCCTGGCTGTGTGTGTGTGTCCTTCTGCAGGCACAGCCCTGACTCAAGGGCACACCGAGAGAAAACTCCAGATCCTCCAAGGAAGTAACAGCCATCAACACCGCACATCATTAATCCTTTCCTTTTTGCTAAACTGATAGATGGAAAATGGGAAGCTGGTTTGAAGTGCATTTCTTTACTCTTGATTGAGACTAAAGATTCTTTTTCATTTGAATTCCGATGACTTGCATTTCTTTTGTGTGAACTGCCTGCTTGAATACTTTCTCTATTTTCTTGAGGTTGTTTGCCTGTCTTTTATTGACCTGAAAGACTTAAGTAGTCTAGATTGTAATCCATTGTCTCTTACAGATACTGCAAAATATATCTGTTGCTTGTCTTTTAACACTGTTTATAGTGTCATTTACCAAAGACATTATTAGGAGTTTTTACACATTAAAATGTGTAACTCCTTTGCTTTATGATTTTGGGGTTTAGTGGCTTGTTTGGGAATTCCCTCCCCACCCTATGATTATAAAACAGTCTTTTCTCCTAGTTTTGTAAAAAAAATTATGGTTGCTTATATCATCTGGAATTAATTTTTGTATGTGGAATGTGGTATGGATCCAACTTTTCACCCCGTGTGACTACCCAACTGGCCCACCACCACTGAGCTATTATGATTCGACATGCCACCCCTATCATATTTAGTTCCCACATATACAAGAGTCTGTTTCTGGACTCTGGTCCTCTTCTGATTGCTCTTCCTATTTGCATGCTAACAGCACCCTATTTTAATTACCTTTATACTATGTTTTAAAAGGGGCAAAGACCATCCCCTATTATTCTTCTACCAAATTTCCTTGCAGACTGTTTTTCTAGTTAAACATTAGAATCAGCTTGTCTAAGTTCCATGACATATCTGTGGAAATTCTGATCAGGTTTCCTTTTTGGGAAAAGTTGCATTTTTACAACTGAGCCTTCCCCTCCTAGAAAATCAAAAGGGTTTTTCACTGCTTTGGGTCTTCCTTCATTTGGTGCCACATCTCATACTGTGCCTGGTAGTCATTCAAGAATTACACGTTGATTTTTGTTTTTTTTTTAAGTTTCATAATTTGCCCTCATTGGTGTGGCTGAGTGGGTTGGGCACTGTCCCGTAAACTTAAAGGTCAGCAGTTCAATCCCTGGTCAGGACACACACCTGGGTTGTGGGCCAGGTTCCTCATTGAGCACATGCAAGAGGAAACCCATTGATGTTTCCCTCCCTCCCTTCCGCTCTCTCTAAAAATAAAATCCTTTAAAAAAAGTTTCATTTTATTCACATAGCTTTACATGTATTTTGTAAGGATTACTCCTTTATATTTAATTTACAGCCTTTGTTTCTAAAGTAAAAGGGACTTTTTTCCACTTCATCTTTTAACAAGTTGTTGTGGGCACATAAAAAAGCAACTACTTTTATGTACGTTGATCTTATATTTAGCCACCATCCTTAACTATCACTTCTAACAGTTTCTTAGTTCTTCTGGCTATGCAGTTCAATAACCATAGCAACTACAACAACGTCTACTTGTTTAGCCTCTTTCGTTGGAAATAAAGCACACCTTATTTCTTTGTTAAAATGCATTGCCTCGGCTGGGCCTTCAGAGCAGTGTTAACACAGCAGTGATAGTAGGGCACCCTTGGTTCCCCCTGATGCCGGGGACTGCCTCTATGGAGTATCTATGTAAGTAACACGTCACTAAGTATAGTTTTTGCTATATGCTTATGGTAGCTGTCCTTTATTAATGGGAACGATTTTATTCATTGATTTCTGGCATCTACCAGGTTAATCTTGTGTTTTTTCTTCTTTAATATGTTCACGTGATAAAGTGATGTGTGCTGGTTAAAAGCACAAGCATTCACTACTGGGGCGTCGTCAGCCCCGGGTTTGCTGGGACCTGGGCCCCAGCACTTGTCCTGGCCCTGTGGTCATGGGCATGGTTACTTGGCCATGCTCAGCCTTAGTCAGTCTCTGTGTAAGTAAGAATCATCATCCTACCTGGATTTAAGGCATGCCAATACTTAGCCCAATGTCAATAAATAATGGCTCAATAAATTTTAGTTCTTACTGTTAATGATAAATTTCCTAATGTTGAACCCTTTACAGACAAGGTACAGAAAGGATGGCAAGGCAATCTACAGAATCGACCACTAAAACTGGGACGGATTTCCAATGGGTTTCTGTGGCTCCTAAACTAAGGAATGGGATTTGGGGTGAGGGACATGAGCTCCCTATAAAATGGCACAGAATTCTGGGTATATGTGCAGTTTCCTGGAGAGACTTTGCAACTTCTTCCAAAGTTAACCACTGTTTCAAGCAGGATGAGGGAAGGGGACAAACATAAGACAATGGTTAAGGGCTGATTGTCGCAGAAAATTTACTGCAATGTGAAGGAAGCCAGGCAGGTCAGTGAAGGGGACTCCCCTTGAACCTTGGTTTCAGTGCCAAAGCAAGTGGATGATGGAAAGGGACCCCTAAAATCTTTGCCCCTTTTAATTTTCTTGTCTTCTTTCAAATGTGCAAATATATTAACCAAGCCGTACCTACAGAAATGTATGGACAGACTGCTAAAGCAAGGAAAAGAGATAAGCATCCAGAGAAGGGGCTTCGGGACAGTAAAGAGATAAGCCTCATCAAGGTCATGTGTTTATGGGCTGAGAAACTGAAAAGATTCCATACACCAGTTCAGGATAGTCTTTTTCGTTACTGAGCCCTGTTTTTAAGGGATTTTAAACCACTTCATCCGATTAACATCTCATAGCCTTTGTCCAACAAGTGGTGGTCAGATTGACTCAGTGACAGGAAGCGACTTGTGAAGAGCTGTTATGACGGGAAGAAATGAGCAGGCACAAAAGAAAATGCACAAGCGACGAGGTCGACACCAGGCAAGGCTAGAGAAGAAACAAATGTGGATTCAAAGCAATGGCGTGCGAGCTTCCGAGACAGCACAAGACAGCCCCGCTCCAGGAACGCCTGGGCTCTTCTACTCCCTTGTAGGAGTTAAAAATGCTTGATATTAATTTTCTCTGGGAAATGATTATGTAAGGAGCACGATGGTTCAAGTATGACTAACCACTGCCTCCTTCTATTCAGAACTGCACTATTTTTGTTCCATTTTGAGAGTCTGGCGACGAGGAACTGGACCCTGTACACTGCCAACACATACAACAACCCCACTTAAGGGCAGTCCCAACAAACACCCTCCTTACCTGCCGAGGTGTTCAGAGTTCGGGCTGACCAGGTACATTAGATTCCTGAGGGTATGCAGTGGTTGTAATTGATCTAAATTTACATGCTGGAAAAAGTAAAAAATTGATTACTATTTTCAGTGATGTTAAGAAATTAAAAATTAGTTCAGAGCACATCTTCCATACCTGAGAAAAGCACAGGTAAAGAATATTTGCATTCAGCTTCTTTACTGCTCGGGTAAATTTCTGTCTGCTGAGATTTTCCCCACAAAATTCACTGTAAAACAAACATATAATTTGTAAAGTTGTATTTTTTTTTTGAGGAAATTCTATGTTAAGATGTTCATTTTGAAGAGTATACTTTAAACTACAGTTCAGCGTAAAACCTACCCTGTGGACTCTGCCTTTTAAATGTCCTTAGAAACTTTCTAAGAATGAACTGTTCCCCTCATGGGGCACTGTTTTGCATCTATAAAAATCACAGATGCAAATACCCTTTGACCAAGCAACTGCACTTCGAAAATTCATTCCACAAAAATACTTGCAAACTAATGATGCATACATAGGATATTCCCTGAAGTATCAGTAGAGGACTGGTAAGATCCTAGAACATTTATACAAAGGAAAACTCTGCAACTGTCCACTTTACGCAGAATGACAGAGGAAGGCTCGCAACAGCCCTCCAAGGCCCCATAGGATTTGGACCCCTACCTTCCTTGCTGCCCTCTGTCTCCACTGCTCTCCTCGTAGCTCACTCTTCCCAGGGCTTTGCATGGGCCTTTCTCTCTGCCACAGCCTCCTTCCACAGGGTCCACTGGGCTGGCTCCCTTCCTCCCTAGGTTCACACGTGATCACACACCTGCCCACTCACACAGCAAGCCCTTCCCTGCTTGCACATCCCCTTTTGCTCACCCTGCTCTAATGTTCTCCACAGCATTTGTCACCAACTGACATACTGTTATTATTTGTCCCTTCATGAAAATTAAGTGCCAAGAGAGCAGGGATATGTTTTCATCACCATTGTACCCGCTTAGCACCTAGAACAGTGCCTAACACATTAGGAGGCACTCAATAAATATTTGTTAAATAAAAGCTTAAAAAGGAAGGTGCAAAACACCTTAGTACAGTATTAATACCTTCTGTGTTTAAAACGGGGGAAGGGAGGCATGTGATGGTAACCATGTATGTTTATATTTGCTTGAAATGCAAGGATAACTATAGGGTGGTAGGATGGTCTTAGTAGGAATTGGGTAGACTGTAAACCTTTATATATAAAAAAAATTTTAAACCACATATTTTAATTTTTAAAAAAATTCCAAGGGCTGGGGAGAAAATGCAGACAACTGTAATTGAGTAACAATAAAAATTTTTAAAAAAACACAAAAATTTCAAGGCTTTCTATTTACCTAGTTCTTGCACATGAGTATACCCTCTGAATAACCTGTTCTTTCCTTCAATTCTTTTTGCAAGTGGGAGGATTCTCTGTGGTCTTCCCAAACCTTTTACATGCAATTGCAGGGTAACACACATACGCACCATGTGAAACCCTGAAATTAACCTCAGGATCTATGGTTGGACTGCTTATGTCTTGGTAACACATTTTTCTTTTCATTTAATTGGAATAAATGAGAACACAGTAAGAACATGAGAGATCCATGACAGACAAGACATCACCGCCTTCAATTACTTGCCTGTTGCACAGCTTTTTGGGAAGATTTACGTCGAGTATGTGAGACAAAATGTTGACGAGCTGTGTTGCGTAGCACAGGGCAGCACTAATCGTGTACGCGGGGTTGTTATGCTCCATGTCTAAAGGGTAAAAACAACCACCACACACAAAAACAGCTTTAATTTCAACAAAAATATGAATGAACCTATATTTTATGATTTCTAGCTCTATCATTACATCGCTGATGGTTACGTTCTACTCCTTACTAATAAAAGGTCCATGTTGTATTGTTTACACTTTTTACTGAGTGAAACGTAACTTAAGTAAATGGGCCTAAAATGGCTCAGCATGAATGAAATTAAAGTCTGAACTGCTCGACCCTGATAATGTATTATCTACTCGAACAATTAATGCCCAGAGAGACCTCCCTTAACTACCCTATGGAGACATAGTCCCTTCCTGGTCAGCCCTGACCCATGATGCTGCTGGATCCACCCGCAGCACACTCAGTGTATGGTGCTTTTGATCACTACTTGCCTGCTGTCCTCCTCCCCACAGAAAGGCAATGGGCTATACCCGTCTTGGTGACATCGCTTTCTTATCACCTGCGCACAGTACTGTGCATGACAGAAAGCACGTACTAAGTGTTTGCTGAATGACTAATTGAGCAATCCTTTTCCACCAAAGAAAAGCTGCAGGTATTTTAAAGGGTTTCACTATTACAGTATTCAATCTCTGTGGTCTTATTATGTAAATAAAGACGTATCGACTCCCAAAATGTGAAATGTCCAAAATGTTTTCAGTACATCTACAGATGGATAAACAATATGTAGTATATGCATACAATGGATTATTCAGTCATAAAAAGAATGAGATGCTGGATATACACAAACCCTGAAAACATGCCAAGTGAAAAAAAGTCAGATGCAAAAGGCCACATATTGCACGATCCCATTCATATGAAATGTCTAGAACAGACACAACTAGAGAGACAGAAAGCAGGTAAGTGACTGCCAGGGGCTGGCTTGGAGGAGGGGCACGGGGGAGTGACTGCTTCATGCCTTGGAGTTTCCATTTGAAGTGACGAAAATGTTTTGGAACTAGATAGAGGCGCCGGTTGTACAATGCTGTAAACGTACTAAATACCACTGAATTGTTCACTTTAAAATTGTTCGTTTTGTTATGTAAGATTTATCTCAACTAAAAAGTACATATTTATAAAGTTTTCAAAGACCATTTTGCTTCTCACCAGGACCCTGCGTGGTTTTCTTCTCTTCCACCCAATTATAGTAGGCAGAGTAGTCCCCGTTGTTGGGAAGGCTAATCCAAGGCCCTGTTATGCTAATGCTGGTGTCCCCATTGTGGTCGTCACAGACCCATCTCCCCGAGTGGTACGTTGTCCTCCGGGCTTCAGCAAGCTTGCTCACGGTGCTGGAGGTCATGGCACTGTCACTCTCTGAAGACACATCTGCGGGATCTCTGAAAACCAGAAGATGCATATGGATTTCAAGGGACTGGGTTTTAAAGAGCACATAGTATCGTACTTGCCGATATACAGAACACTGGAAGCAGGACCAGAGTTACTTGGAATATGTAGAGATAAGTGACTGCTATCAGAGATGAAGATCAAACCCATCGAGTATAAGCAAGGTGACACCGTGAGCCAGGGCCTCCAATACCAGGTTCTCAAATGATTTGGTCTCAAGGTCCCTTTATATGCTAAAAAAATTTTGAGGACCCCAAAAAGCTTTTGTGTATATGGGTTAGATCTATTGAGATTTACTGTATTAGAAATAATGAGAACATTTAAAATTATTCATTCAAGAATAATAAATCTATTACATGTTAACACAGCATGTCTTTATGAAAAAAAAAGTCTGTATTTTTCAAACCAAGAACATTAGTAAAGAGTGACAATATTGACTGGCTGAGTCACACAGCACAATGCAACATGGATCGAGATATTTTTGAAAATCTCTACGATACTCGTCTTTCAGTTGTTCTTTCAAGGAAAAATAGTGTCCCGTGAAAAAAACAACTATTGCTGGCAACTCGCTCAAGTGCTTTTCCTTGAGCCAACCGTAGCGCTTCAGTCGGCAGCAGAAGCAGTTTCTGCATACTTCCCATTTCATCAGACGTGCATGCAGGGCCAAGACAGTACTACAGATAATTTCTATTGCTTTGTCAAGAACATTCTTGTTGCAAAACTGCTTTTCTTTTTAAATCACTGCAAGCACATGGTGGAATACAGTGCCTGTTACTGTAGCTGGGTGTCACAGCCTTGAAATGTGCTAAGGTCCGGGGGTTTCACCCACCATGGCTTGTGAGCCACCCGTGCAAGTGTCAACAGAGTGAAAAAGGAAAATCAAGTGTTAGTATAGAACTATAAAAACAGTTCTGGTTGCACAGGGACCCCCTGAAAGGATTGCAAAGGCCCACCGAAGTCCACAGACCGCACTTGGGGAAGTGCTGGTCTCAGAGTGGATGGGAATGAGAAGTCAGGGCGGGTACAAATGCACAGGAGGGAGAACGCAATGTGTCTGGAAGCAGAGATGATCAGTGGGGCTGTGTGCAGAGTGCACAAGGAAGCGCCAGGAGACGGTGTTGGCGAGGCAGGTAGCTAATGGGAGACTGGCAAGGGCCTTCTGTGCTGCACTGCGTCCAGATGCTGTTCTCTTGGCCAGTGGTTCTTGATCCCTTTTCCTTCTGCCACAACATACATGCGGCGTCACTCCTACCGCCTGTCACGGATAAGACGGGGTGAGGGACTACAGCAGGTTCTGAGCTGTCCCACTACTTCTTTCTCCTACTCAAGGAAGTTTGAGAAATGTGAATGAACAAGAAATGTAATTATAGGGCTAACTTCAAAACCATCAGCTTAAAAAAATTAATAGTATATAATTATATCGTAATAGAAAAACTTAATCGGCACAGGTAGGAAGGAGAAAGTTTTTCTCCACGTTTGCTCCTCTGCGTGCAGCTGTCAGTCTGAGCGCCCTAAAATCTGCAACAGTGTCTTGGTCTTTGTTGGCTGCAATATGTTTAACATTGATATCCTGGCCCGTGACAATTTTTTTTCTGACCAATACAAAAGTTTATTTAACAAAAGGTCAATGTGCAAACGTACACAACTCTATTTTTGTCCTGTAGCATAAACAGCGGCTGTGGAAAGGGGACATGTGGGGGCAGTTGACTTCTCTGGTGAACACAGTCATTCTTTATGCCCATCCCAGGGCTTCTAACATGACGACATGAATTCCCTATTACCCCATTCTGACACTGTGCTGTGGCTCCCTAGGGGCGGTCTCCATACAGTCATGTTATCACAAGATTCATAAAGGGGTCAAACCCCCACAATATTCCCTGGACATGTCTGCCACCATTTAATTTCAACAGTAACTTCTTGTCCCTAAATTTTTTTAATTCGGGAGGGTGAGCTTTGTGCATGGTGACCACTCAGAGCACTGAAAGATACCTCCAACAGGAATTCGTGGCCTCTCTCACGTTCTCGTAGTAGGCCCCAGCCCATGACAGTTTAACTGGGCATAATGTTTCTACTTTGCCAGCTTTTTTATCCCCTTTGGCCTGGCCAGTTGTCTTTACACCAATTTTTGGGTAGTCCAACTTTTCCTCACTCATCCAAAAAAGCCACCTTGGAGGTTTATTTCTGAAAGTTCTATTCTACTGTATTTTCAATGTGTCTTTTTAGTTTACTACCAGCTATTGTGAATGATGTATTACTTGGTAAGAATTCAGAGAGGTTTCAAACTAGAAGCAACAGACTTTTAAGCTTAGGAAGCTAAGCCTGGCAACAGATGAAGGGACAGACTGAAGCAGAGGTAGAAAGAACAGACACAGAGCTAGCAGGAGCCCACCACGGACTGTCCAATTCCGGGGGAGGGGCTGGAAAGTGAGGCTGACAGGACGGACAGGAAAAGCCTCCACTGAGACAGCCTAGTGGTGAGTGAGGAAGAAAATGAGACTCTTCAGTGGAGTTTCCAAACCTGGCAGCTCATCAGCATCACCTAGGCAAGTTTTACGTTTTTAAAAAGTATTAGGAGATGGACTGGGAGGCTGGAGGTGTGTCCTCTGGACCTGTGTTTATCAAAAGCTCCTGGGTGACTCTGAGGAACAGCCAGGGGCAGAACCGCGGTGTTGCCATCCCACGGACTCCTGAGGCTACCCACGTACTACTGCTTAAGAGCTGACTTAGGATACCTAGTGCTCGACAGCAGCTAGTCACCGGGAAAAGGCTGTCCCCGTGTAAAAGACACCAAGCACCAGGTGTTCTCTTCCATTTCAGTGCATGAGTTCTCTCTGAAGTAGGCATTTACAGTATTACCCCTAACAGACAAGGAAACAGGACTTTGAGGTTCGAGAACCTGCCTCACAGCAGATAACTAATAAACAGCCCAACTGGGATTGCAGCCGACACCGGCCACCAGACAGCTGCTGATCAGGAGTGAGTCAGCACCTCACTGGGAAGCTGTAAGAGTACACAAGCCTGGGCCCCACTCCGAGGGCCTCCACCCTTTACCTTGGCTGCCTCCCTGCTTCATGCAGTGTGCAGTGTTTGCTGAAGCAGATAAGACTTCATTCGGTTTAATTACCAGGAAAACCAATGGACCCAGAATGAGGTCAAATGAATGAGGTGCTGACACACTTGAAAAATACTTGACCTTTGGAACCCGATCTGCTCTAGAGTCAAAAGAGTGGCTTACTGTACCTCGCACCAGTCTTCACTTCCTCGATTGGAAAAATGACGGAAGTGAGCTCTAATATATGAGATCGCCGAAGATTCGCTAGACGCTCATAATGACTTTTTAAGTCGATGATTTTTTTTTCTACTAGGTCACCAAGTTTGCGATTGTGCCTCTGGATCTTCTCCTTTTTCTCTTGATGCCGCTCTGCTCGAGTATAAAGTTTCTGATTCTTTTCCTTGGTTTTGAGAAGGCCTTCCGAAGCTAAAATAAATCACACCCAACAGTTATCTCTAAAAAGAGTTCTGGAATCCATTAACTCCCTTAAAATTTGTTTGCAAAAGGTTGTGGGCATGGCAGCTAGCCTGTTTCTGTTCTGAAGAGCAGGGTTCCCAACCCGGGCAGGCCACCAGAGCCTCCCGCAGTAGTGCGCTCAGTGTGGCGGCCCGTGCACCCACGTTTACCAATCAGACAGGAAAAGTGCAGAAACACAGACTCAGTTCAGGAAAGTTTCTTTTGACATTGTCATAACATTGAAGCATGCAGTCATTTTTCTAGTGATTAATTTTATTGTACTCTATAAAAGTATCGGTATTGGTTTATGACAGATTGGAAATCAAAGAGAAAAAAGACTGGTCTTTCACTGCAGACAGTTTAAGAACCACTAACACAGTCCCCCTGAATGAGACTGTAACTTCCTAAACCTAGGGTGGGTCCCAAGATTCTCTCTGTAGATTTTTAAAAGGTTACCAGGTCACTCTGCTAGGGATGGAAGCCACTGTTACAAGTTCACTGTTTTAGAACCATATCTTTTATTTTCTGTGTTTGTTGCTTTTGTATTTTGGTGTTACAAATCTATTAGAGATGACCAAAGTTTAAACTTGCTCATCAGACAAATGCACAAGCTCAGTAAATCCAGCAACTTCAGGAGGTTCTCAGATGCCCAGGAGCAACCTCCTGGTATAAACACCATGGGAGGATGGGGAAAGGGGGTGAACCAAGGTTAAGTGACAAGTCCCTGCACTGCTAATGACCCAGAGTCTTTGGAGAATGCAGGCAAAACTCAGTGGATAATCGGCTGCCTGTAGTTCTGAGCACCCCTTCATCGTGTTGCCCTGCTTCTCTAGCTCATTAACTCTGTGAAACTCCTCAGGGGTATTTTATAAGGACAAATGTTTTCAAAGGAAGCTTTTACACCACTACATTCCACTGGAGGATGTTGCTTCTGAAAGCAGTGAATAGAGAGGAAAGGGGTTCACAAGGTATGATGGTGACTCATTCTAAACTATAAACAATGATCTTCAGAAATATACAAAATATTTCTAAGGATACAGGGTTTCTAAGAGGATTCTCCTAAACTTTGATAATCACCTATGACAGAGTATCTGTAAAAATATAACATAAGATTAATACAGATTAAAATATATATAAGACAACAAACACTACAGAAGAAAAAGAACAATATTCTGTGCTTCTGGTATGAGTAAGTATAAATGGTTACCAAGTTAGACCCTGAATCTCCTGTTAGCTAAGGCAAAAGGAAAAACATGCATTCCTTAACCTTAAAAAAATTTTTTGTAAAAGATTTTTAAAATTTATTTTGAGAGAGAGGGGAAGGGAGGGAGGTAGAGAGAGGACAGAACCATTGATGTGCGAGAAACACTGGGTTGCCTCTTCTTGCTCCCCAACCAGTGACCAAACCTGCAACCCACCCAGGCATGAGCCCTGACCGGGAATCCAAATGGCAAACGCTGGCTTTACAGGGCAATGCCCAACCAACTGAGCCACATCTGTCAGGGCGCATTCCTTAACTTTTCGAAGTTAATGAGAAAGCAGGTTATTTAAAGGTCCTTATGTAAGAATTCCTTACACAAACATTTTATAAGTAGAGAAAGGCAAGCAGTAAACTTGCCAGGTTGCTGTTGCCCCCCACCCCGCCTCTCTCTTTCTCTGTCTCTCTAGTTTATTAATCCCAAGAAATTCCACATGAGCTCCTTATTAGGGCTGGAGGGAGGGGGTCAAATTACTTACTTTTCTTCATTTCTTCATTTCCTTTACATATTGTTTGTTTCAACTGTTCAATCCTCATCTTGCAGGACATTATTTTCCATCTCTTAAAAAGTATGCAATAAATATCAGAAATGCTGACCTATAATTAATGATTATCTACCTGGTATCATTACCTATTTTCAGGTATATCTTAGAAAACATAATGAAAAAAAGACCATTATATTTATTAAAGCTTTGTAACTATGACAGATTACCCAAAAGAAAAAAAAACCACGTTATTCTGATTCTATGCAGAAGCTGCTAGAAAATTAAGTGAGAATAAAAATTCACAGACAAAAATGTTAAAGGACATTCTCTTAATATGCTCCGTCTAATACATAGCTACACATGGCTATTTAAAAGTCAATTAAAGTTACATAAAATAAAAAAAAATTCAGCTGCTTACTCACACTACCTGTATGTCATGTGCTCAAGACCACACGTAGCTAGTAGCTACCATATTGATCTGTGCAGACACAGAACATGTGCGCCACCCCAGCAAGGGCTATTGATGCCCTGCTCTAAACTCTTAGTGCTAGTTACAGAGGGGACCACGAACATCCCTGTGTTATCTCTCTGACACAATCAACAAATACTTTCAAAATAATTAAAACTGCAATAAAATAGGAGGGTTTTTTTTTATCAAGTATATAACTCATATAAGATTTCCTGAAAAGCCTCAATTATACAAAATATGAAATTACCTTCCCCACACAAAAAAAGACACCTGAAATTTCCTCTTTACATTACCAAGATTTAGGTATTACTTCCCGCAAGGTAAATAAAGGATCATCAGTAAAAACATGACTTAGTAATTAGTTAAAAAGTATAACTATCTATTCTACAATGTCTCCATAAATGTGGCCAGTTAAAAGCTTCAAACAGCATGCAAATGTCTGTGGTGTTCGATAGCACAAGACACGGAACAGGCCACAGGGGTGTTCCAGTGGGTGAAAGCCACCCTCTCCAATGGACTGAGAGAGACATCTGCAAACAGGTTCTTGGGGATTGGTGGATGCAGGAGAATTGGCAATAAGATGTCTTCACTTTTAAAAGGTATTAGTCTTTAAGAGTCAATATTGAAGTTTTTGATACAAAAATTAGAAAACAGTACAAGGAATGTAGAAAAATGGGGATGGGATTCCTTACAAATGGCCTTTTATAGGTTCATACTTTGGCCTACTTTTCTTGATTTTTTCATTAAAAAGTTTATCTTGGACATCACTTTGTATCAATACACATAGATGGACTGCATTCATTTTAACAGCTACACAGTGTCACATTTATTGCATTCTGCTTAGCATTTAGTTTACTTATACATTAACTTCACTACTAGTGCTGCAGACAATCAGTGCCTTTACCCATAAATCTCTGCATTCATGTGCATCTCAAGAGGAAAACTGCTAGATATACCTCACGTGCATTAGGAAAAAAACCTCCACAAAACTGTCCCCCAAATATGTCAATGTATATTTCCCACCAACAGTGAATAAAAATGTTATCAGCCAAACACCTATTTTCATATGTTGTACTCATTTTTTCCCAGTTTATGTTAATTTTGCTTGGGGTGTTTAACATAAAACACCTTTTACATAGTCTGTCAAAATGTTTTCCTTTATGGCTTATCAAAGTCCTCTCATCCCCAGAATATATAAACCCTTTCCAATACTTACTTTCCATATTTTTGAGTTTATTTTTTCACATTTAATCATTAGCCCATCTAAAATATGTGTTTACGATGAGTAAGTTTTCTCAAAGAGGACAGACTACTGCTCTTGTATTTCTACGTCAATACCAGACTTCCTATTTAACCTTTATGATGGCTTCCTACTTAGCTGTCAGTACCCCATTTTTGGTATCCAGATAAAATATTTGAAAAGCCCACGCTACAAATATACTCAAAGAGAGGACTCTGAAAAATGAGCAAAAACAAATTTAGATTCACAATGATTTTTTAAGCTCTACCAACTTAAAAACATGTAACTCAAGTACAAAGAATATTATTTAAATAGCTCTTAAAGCTTACCAGCTGATCTGTTCTCCATTTTCCTTCCATAGCTTTTAACACTCTGTGTGGAGAAGAGACATACAGAATAAGCTCTTAAAATAATTAAATTTTGTAAAGCTCAAAAATGTAAAATCAACAACTTTTAAAATAAGTTCTTATAAATGGCTAGAAATATCAAAGTAGGACTAAAGCATTCAAAGTGTTTTCCAAATTCTGTTCTCTGTAATTTTTTCTCACCTCCTTCCTTTTGCACTTCTAACACAGCCCAGAGCTTTTCTATATATATTCACGATAAACTTCCATAACAGCCAGAGCCTTTGTCCTCCGTCACAATAATTCCCATTAGTCATAATTAACAATAACAACAGTTACAGGAAAATTCATGATTAAAAATGCTACGATCATCTCCCACAGAAAAGGCACAAGCCAGTATCTGTCAAAATTTGTTTCTATGGAGTAAAGTGTTCTATAAACATGAAAGTTTAGGTGATCAAATAAATTAGAGAAATAACTGAGCTAAATTAATCCAAGTAGGTTTCTCTAATGCCAAGGCATCTCAGAATATTTAATCCACTTACTAATGTGTTTATCAGAGTTGCGCTGTGCCTGCAGAACAGTGACTTGGTCAGTTTGGGACAGAAGGTTCTATACGAAAATTCTCAAATCCAGAGTGAGAAAGCTGCATCGGGGTGCTTGGTAATAACTCAGATCCCAGGCCTCCCCCAGACCTACTGAAGCAGAGTATCTGAGGATGGGGTTTTCAGAACCTGCATTTAACCAGGACCTCAGTTACTGAATTCTGATGTAGATGACCCACTCTGCAAAAGCCCTGACAGAGAAGAAAGGTAAATGACAGCAGTAACGTCCTGCAGCAGCCACTGTCACTAACTTACGTCTGAACAGCCGACTCTCCTGGACCCATTTGCCACCTATCAACGGTCAGGGCTGGGGCTTTGATTCAACATCGCATCCCATCACGGAGTGCCTACTGTGTACAGGCCCCGGGACTGACCCCAGTATTTTCTAGAAACTTACAACTCTCCTATTTTGCTTCTAAACTTAGTAAGTTAGCAATCCATGTATCTGCATACCATAGCAATGAATTAATCTAAATGGTGACTAGATAGCTCCACAAATTGAAAAGCAAAATGAAAACTCACTCTTTTTGAAATTCTTCTTGCTTGCTCTTAAGTTGACTTAACCGCTCCTTCTTGTCTATAAACCTGTAAGAAAAAAAGTCAATGCTTTATTTAAATTTTTTTTCCCAGTTCAATGAAATTATACAAACTCCTGGGAGCCAATCATTTCTGCAGACTCATCCGGGAATGTCTGTCTTGAAAGTAAGTACTGTATACTTCTTACTGGGACGCACATGGCTGCTTACCACTTGGTTATTTTTTTTTTTAATGGATTTATTTATTTATTTTTAGAGAGAGGGGAAGAGAAGGAGAAAGGGAAACATCAGTGTGTGGTTGCCTTTCATGCACCTCCTACTGGGGACCTGGCCCGCAACCCAGGCATGTGTCCTGACTGGGAATCAAACGAGAGACCCTTTGGTTTGCAGGCCAGTGCTCAATCCACCGAGCCACACCAGCCAGGGCACCACTTGGTTATTTTAAAACTAAGTTCAAATTCTTGGCTTTAAAATTCTTTCATGGGTTTATAAAATTTGTCTATAGATTTCCACCTCTAGGTTAAATTATTTCCCAAATGGGCACATCACAACACTAACATGAATTTGAATTCAAAGAAACTGAGGCTTCTGTTATAAAAAATAATTTTAATTAGAAAGCTTAATTTAATCCTGCTCTCAACTACCAACTTGTTCCTTATAATTTTTAAAGTACTATTTTTTCTCATTGATTTTATTGCTAGTCGTTGCAGTTTAACAAGTTACTGTGTAAAAGTTATCGAAAGGAAGGGATGTCACACTGCAGTTCACTTTGTGTCAGTCTTCTACTCCCTTCTCTTTCTCCCACCCTTCCCCCTCTCTAAATATAAATAAAATCTCTTTTTAAAAAGTTATAAATTTCCCTGAGTACTGCTTTAGCTAAGTTGAAAATTTTGATACAGTGTATTTTCATTTCCATTTAGTTTGAAATTTCTAATTTTCCCTAGGATTCCGTCTTTGACTGACAAATTACTTAGAAGTGTATTGTTTAATTTCCAGATATACTGGTTTTACTAGATAACTTATTGTTATTACTTTCTTATTTAATTCTGATGTTGTTACAGAATATACTGTGAGATTTCAGTCTTTGGATTTGAGACTGCTTTATGGCCTTGAATTTGATTTGCCTTGGTGAAAGTCCCGTGTGTGCTTGAGAGAACATGTATTCTACAGCCGCTGGGTAAGTGTTCTACAAAGAAGGTGGCTGACGGACTAGATCCGTGCTTTTCAATGTGGTAAACACCAGTCACGCCTGGCTACTGAACACCTAAAATGGGGCTTATTGCTTAATAAGGATTAAAAAAACTGTATGACAAACATTGTGCAACTGATTTTCAACCGAGCTAACAGTGGCTCACTAGTTTCAAGGGAACAATGGTAATGCCACATGCTACAGTAACATGGTGTGGAGTCTAAGAACAAGCTTTCACCTGTCTCCTTCATTTCTCCCTAACTAAAAACAATTTAACAGAACCTAAAAACCTGTTCCTTACAAGTAATCTAAACAGCGATTTTCAACTGGTGTGCTGCAAGAATTTTTAAAACATGCAATACCTGTCTATTTACTCACGGGCACTGACCCCTTTTCTTTTTTATTTATTGATTTGAAAGAGAGAAAGGGGGTGGGGGAGAGAAACACTGATTTGTTGTTCCACTTATTTATGCATTAATTGGTTGATTCTTGTATGTACCCCGACTGGGCATCGAACCTGCGAGCTTGATATATGGGGACAATGCTCTAACCAACTGAGCCACCCAGCCAGGGCCTGACCTCTTTTCCCTTAGATTGTCAAATAAAAGATGACAACAGCCAACACAACAATAGCCGTCTGGTGTGCGTAACTCAAACTCTATACTTATTTTTTTTAGTCAGGTAAGCAAAAAATCCATTTTTTGGTGTTGCACATAATTTTAGTAATTAGTTCATGTGTGCCATGAGATGAAAAAGGTTGAAAATCGCTGCTCTAGAAGTCTCTCTAAAATACTATTTCTATAACCCCATGTTTGAAACACACACAAAGATATCTACTTCTAAGTGGAAGGGATTAAAACGGTCTAATTATAATCATTTAACAGTCACTGAAAAGGTACAATATGTAATATATTAAACAAAAAAGAAAATGAAGCAATATTATATGTGGCACAATTATATACTTATATGACTAAGTTAAAATTAAATTAAAAATTCAGTTCCTTAGTTGTACTAACCACGTTTCAATAGCCCCAAATGGTTACAGTGTGGCTACAGAACATCACGGCAGCAGTTCTATGGGGTAGCACTGCGATGGCCAGTATGGTGGGAACTGCATGAAATAGTATTAGAAAACTCAGAAACCAATGTGGAATGTAGAGTAACCCACATATTTATCAATCAGCTTATCGGACTTTTACTATGTGCCTGCATAGCAAAGGATATTCCACAATATTAGGAATTAATTAGGTAATATTAAGAATATATCTAATGATATATTCAGCAGCTGACTGTGTACGCTGGGATATATTATTTAACGTGGTGATTCACGTTCCCATAACCTGAAGAGGATTACAAACTGATAAGACTCATCAAACCAGGCACACACAGGCCTGACAGGATGAAATCTTGCTTTTAGAAGCTATAAAGGATCTTCCTTCAGACCTGTCGTAAAAACACCACTCCCCTTTGCACTAAAACGAACTGGGACGACGAACAACTCTGTCCAGCTCTGTCCAGAGCTGGTTGATTCTCTTGGGCTTTGTTAAAAACAACACACAGAAGAATCAAAATTTAAAACAAATATATAGAGGACAGCAGGAATAATAAACAGAAGAAATTCCCACTGTACCAAACACTTCATGAGTCATGTTATCTTTCATGAAGGAGATTAAAATTAAATGGTGTTAACAAAGCTAAACAGCAGATGATATCAAGCAATGTGGCTGGGTCAGCATTTCAACTGCTCATCAGCACACTCCTCCGTTCTCAGCACTCTCTACCCCACCACGCATGGAAATATAAAAATTTCCACAGGTCTGTGCTCTCTCAATGTGGTTTCCAACAAGCGGAAAGATACATAGCCATGATATTCAAACCATACTTAACAACACATATTTTGTGTTTAAAAAAAGGAGGGAGGTAAGAATCCTAATAGGTACTTTCAAGTTGAGTTATCGCATAAAACATCTTGTAGGTTTTTCCTTCTTTAACAGGCACACAACACTTCATCAGACAGACATCACGTAAGTTAGAAATACAGAAGGCAGGCGCTGAGGCTTCTCCGGGAAATGAGGGCACAGCACTCCCTTACTGCAGTAGAGGTGGTTAAAAAGCTAAGTATTTCTTAAATTAGGGTACTAACAGAACTACTAACCATCAAATTTTTCTCCCTTAAATTCTCTAGGCATACAAGGGTGTGATGTTTATGGACAAATGCAATAGAGAAAAAACATGGTCTTTATCAGGATGGTTCTTTTGTCAGAATATTTAGGATATGAGAAAGGATAGTAAAAATACTCCCCTGGCAGGAATGAAGGCTAAGTCATTAATAGAAAACAGAAACAAAGTTGTTTGGTTTCCTCGCTTGTAAAATGGGAATAATGCTTATATGACTTGGTTACGGGGATTAAATAAGATAAACGTAAAAGCATCAGGTAAAGGCTCTTAGCACGTATTCTTATTTCTCTTTTCTCCATTATAACGAGTGACTTACCACTTAATCTTACTAATGAATTAAACTGAACTATATATATAAAAATGCAGATCAGATCTGGAAGTGAATTTAAGAATTAGCATAGTCTAGGAGTAAGGCATAACTCCTCTTTCTTTACTTTTAAAACAGGTTAATAATGCCTGGGTTTATGGAGGGAATAAGTGGCAGATAATAAATGTGAAAACCTTTTATATATTCTAAAAGGTATAATGATGATAGTAGCCAGTGACACTGACTAAAAACAAAAGTAACATTTTCTTAGGAGCTCCACGAGTGTAGGTGTATGTACAATTAACAAACTGCATGGGATGGGAGTTCTTCCCGAGGGACACAATCCAACAGTAGTAAGGCTGGTTGGTAAGTTCGTGTCTAAAGCTGCCCCTAGAGCTTTTGTTCTGCTGAGTGGGGTATACAAATGTGGGTCCAGAACTTAAT
The DNA here is from genome assembly GCF_022682495.2 of Desmodus rotundus. Taxonomy (NCBI): domain Eukaryota; kingdom Metazoa; phylum Chordata; class Mammalia; order Chiroptera; family Phyllostomidae; genus Desmodus; species Desmodus rotundus. Next base: position 102,224,060 of record NC_071393.1, read on the forward strand.
TCTCAAGACAATAGATTTTTATAGGCAGGCTATAGTTACTGAAAACCAAAATACTAGAAGAAGAGAAATATCTAAAAGGTAATTTTTTTGATGTCTTCCCCTTGAAATCTTCACTAACATCTAAATTTCTTGCTCATCCTTTATCCCACTTCAGTTTGTTTAGTGCCCGTATTTCTGTTTTCTGGTAAGTGTAATCATACATTCTTACAACTCATCCGTGAAGGCAGTGCTACCTCATTCCTGAAAGTGTACTTATAAAAGCAATATCCACATGCTCGTAATAACGTGCCTGCCTTTTTAATCCACACTTTAAAATAACTGGTTACGCCCTGGCTGGTATGGCTCAATGCATTACAAACCAAAGGGTCTCCAGTTTGATTTCCCCTCAGGGCACATGCGTGGGTTGCGGCCAGGTCCCTAGTAGGGGGTGTGTGAGAGGCAACCACACGTTGATGTTTCTTTCCCCCTTTCTCCTTCCTTTCCCCTCTCTCTAAAAATAAATAAATAAAATCTTTAAAAAATAATAAAATAAAGTAACTGGTTCCTAAACCAGCAGGCTGATTTTCCTGGAGCTAGTTTCTGGGTATCCTCAGGTGATGTTCCCCATCCCATTCCTACACCTACCATAAACCAGTAACTGACTTCTTTCCAGTTTTGACTGGAAAGATGACTTCAACTGTCAGTTCCCTACTGAGTAACAGTGCTATTTTTGGTGTCAGATAAATGTATAATGCAGAAAATTACGTTCCTAAAAAAAGACCTGCAATTTTAAAATGTTCACCAGTACAAGATCCAAAGGCTGTGTTGACAGTACTGCTTAACATCACTCCTCTTCATCTCTTAAAGAAGCACACGAGTTAAAAGGCAGATGAAAAAGTGGATAAGTGGGGATTGTTTTAGGACTGGAATCACAGTGGGAGATAAGGAAAAAATAGTGTTGGCGAGGATACCATGGTATAAGGAAGTCTTCCCACTACTGAACACAAAACAAAGTAGTAGTGAGTTTAGATATTTTGTTCAATCCGTCTACCTGCCAACTCACACTTTTCACAAAATTATATAAAGACACATGCTCCCTTCTTAGGAGGCAAAGGAACTAATTATTGTGAGAGAGATTTAGTCTTTAACACCTGATTTTCCTTGAACTGTTAAACCATTAAAACCTGAACATTCAGCTAGTCCATTAATAAAACCTAAAGGAAAATACATTCACAGGAACTTTCATACACATCACCACATTCACGATCCATGTAGGCACAGCTGATCTGGCTGACTTACTGAAAAGAATCAGAGGTTAAACAAAAACAAGGGTTTTTAAACTACGGTAAGCCTCCATATTTTATTTCAAGTGATTTCCCAGTTAGCGAGCAGCTTTTCATAAAGAGTCTGAAAGCAAAACACAGCATACACAATTTTCATAAATACAGACAAAGTATCTCACAATCTACTTTTGACCCACAGAATTTAAGGCTTATTTGTAAGTCAATGTAAATCCCTGAGAGCAGAGACCTGCCTTTCTTTGTAAGAATATTTATGCAGATAACTGCACCCAGTGAGAGTTCATTAAAAATGACTTGGCTTTTAGGATAATGGTCCTGGGTCTCGGGAGATTCTTTCATCCTAGTAGATATTTGGCATTGTTCTGGGAATGATGAAAACAAACACCTCATCTTAAAGAATACACAGTTCAGAAAAGGGAACAATGAAAAGTGAAATGCTGCTGGCTGAGCAGACCATTTGGGCAGTTTTGTTGGCCCTGAACCCTAAATTTTCTTTTTTATTTCTCAAATTTGAATGGTTCTGGTATTCTTTATTTTTCATAGTCAGAAAAAGAAATTCATCAGATCACATCCCTATTCTGAAAACTCACTTTAATGCTCAGATTTAGCAAAGAATTTGTATTTTTAAAGGTCTATTGCCTTTGCCATTCCTTCAACGATATGCCTAGAACATGAAATCACTGGTGATCTGATTGAACAAAACCAGAATTCATGCCTTCATGGAACTACATTCTGGACGTGGAGCGCTTCCTGAAATAAATAACATTACACATCATGCTCAGTACCAGAGGCGATGGGAGTACTGCAGTAGGAAATCCTGGGGGGAAGATGGAAGTGTGACCCTACCTTACTGAAGGTCATGGGAAGCCTATCTAAAGAAATGTTTAAGTTAAGACAGAAAGACAAGATGCCAATCAGGAGGTACAGTGTTCCAGCAGAGGGAACAGAAAGGAGAAAAGTCCAGTGGTAGGAAAGTTTCATGTGTTTGAGGATTTGAGAGGAGGCCCTGACTATGAAGCAGGGAATGAATATGAGGGAGAATGCATGGCAACGAGTTTATTTTTGAGTACTTAATATATGCTAGACATCATTCCAAGGACTTTAATGCATGCTCTTACGCAATCGCTACCAGACACCTATGAGGTTAGATACCCCGCCATTTTCAAAATGAAATAAGCAAGCACAGGCAAGATTAACAAACTTGTTCAAAACCACAGAGCAAGTGACGGAGCTTGGATTCAATTGAATGCAGTGTGAATCCAAAGCCTACATTTTTAACTCAACCTTATAGCCAAAGTTAGAAGGTAAGCAGTTGCCAAACCACATGTAACTTTATATGACATAGTAAGGAGCTTCAATTTATTTTTTGTTAATTAAATTAAATAATGCAGTGGAAAGTCATTAAAGGTTTAAGCAAAACAATGACATTATCTGATTTACATTTCTAGAGCGGCTGCTGTGTGGAGGCCAGAGGGAGGGTGGGGAGGAGTTGTATGGGTTCAAACAAAGGTGGGGGAGGCTTCCAGTCAAGATGGCAGCACAGGCAGACCTGGCTCACCTCTTCGTACAACCACATTAAAATTACAACTAAAATATAGAACAACCATCACTCAGGAATGTCAGAAATTGTGCCGAATGGGAGTCTGACAACCATGAAATCAAGTTGAATGGAAGTCTGACAATTACAGAATTAAAGAAACCACATCCATCCAGATGCGTAGGAGGGACACAGACATGGAATGGCTGGTCCCTCGCCCATTGTGTAGTGAATAAAAATCCAGGAGGAATATCTTGGGAGCAAGGAGTCCCAGCCCCACATCAGGCTCCCCCCAGCCCAGGGTTCCAGTGCCAGGAAGACAAGCCTCCACAACTTCTGGCTGCAAAAACTAGCAGGAATTGAGTGAGTGGAAGAAACTGCTGGAGCCCCAAGATTTCCTCTTAAAGATCCCACACACATTCACCTACTCAGACTGACTGCCTCTGAGCTCCAGCCCCACAGTAGCAGCTTGAAAGACACCAGTGGTATACAGGGGGAAACGAAGTCCGGCTTTGCTAAGCCCTCTCCCCACAGAGCTGGCAGGCTGGTGCCATATCTGAGACTCCATCAACATGGCTAACAGCTGTTTGACTGCCATGGAGATCCCTGGAGGCTCTGCCCCACCCAACTTATGGGTCTACCCAAGCTGCTTGTCCATACGAATGGCTGGTCTTGGCTCCTAAATCCTATCAAACAAGTAACAACTGGCTTAAGTGAGCCCTAGAGGCAGCCAGATTAGAGTCACAGCTTGGCTTCACCTGGGAATCTCCAAGCTCAGCATAAGTAGCAGCCATGTCAGATTGCTTTATAGCTCAAGCAGGGTGTTCCAGGCAAAACACAGTTGGGGGCTGACCTTAGCCTGTACCACCCAGGAAACCCTGGGGCCAGCATACCCAGTGGACAGCTACAGATCCCATCGGAGCACTACCACCCTGCCCCTACACAGCTGATCCTCCACAGAGGGCAGAGGTTGGTTGTCAGTGGTCACAGCCAATCCTTGCAGCTGACTGGCCTGGGAAAATCCCTCTCATTGACCTGCCAAGAGCAACCAAGGCTCAACTACAAGAAGAGGGTGTACTCAGCCCACACGAAGGGTACACCTTGAGTACCCAGCTTGGGTGATAGGGGAAATTGTGCCACTAGATCCTACAGGACACATACTACATTAGGCCACGCCACCAAGACGAGAGTCAAAGCAGCTCTACGTAATACATAGAAACAAACATGGGGGGCTGCCAAAATGAGGAGACAAAGAAACATGGCCCAAATGAAAGAACAGATCAAAACTCCAGAAAAAGAGCTAAACGAAATGGAGATAAGCAATCTATCAGAGGCAGAGTTCAAGACACTGGTTATAAAGATGCTCAAGGAACTTAGTGAGGATCTCAGCAGCACAAAAAAGATCCAGTCAGAAATTAAGGATACACTAACTGAAACAAAGGACAATTTACAGGGAAACAACAGTGGAGTGGATGAAGCTGAGAATCAAATCAATGACTTGGAACATAAGGAAGCAAAAAACAACCATGCAGAGCAAGAAGAAAAAAGACTCCAAAAAAATGAGGATACTATAAAAAGCCTCTGGGACAGAGGCTTCAAGAACTTCAAGTGTTCTAAGAGTCACATCATAGGGGTGCCAGAAGGAAAAGAGAAAGAGCAAGAAATTGGAAATCCATCTGCAAAAACAGTGAAAGAAATCTTCCCTAATTTGGTGAAGGAAATAGACATGCAAGTTCAAGAAGCATAGAGAGTCCCAATTATGATGGATGCAAAGAGGTTTAAGATAAAGAGAGACTCTTAAAAGTAGCAAGAGAAAAGTTAGTTACCAGATAGTTGCCACATAGGAGTGGGGAGGGGTAGAATGGGTGAAAAAGGTGAGGGGATTAGAAAGTACAAAAAAGTAGTTACAGAATAGCACTGGGGATATTAAGTACAGTATAGGAAATGGAGCAGCCAAAGAACTTATACACCTGACTCATGGGCACGAACAATAGTGGGGCAATTGCTGAAGGAATAGGGGGTGCTGGGTGGAGGAGCCAAAGGAGGAAAAAGTCAGGACAACTGTAATAGCATAATCAATAAAACATAATTAAAAGGAAAAAAAAAGGGACCAAGAAAGTGGCCAGGAGATAAAGGATAGCAGTCTGGACTAAAAGTAGTTTCAAGATCTATTTTGAAGCAAATCAAATTCGACTTGCCTATGATTTGGATCCATGGAATAAGAGAATAGGAAAGTCGAAAGTGAACTTCTTAGTAACAAAGGGATCACAACGAAAATGAAATGATTCAGGATCAGGCTAAGTTTGAGAAGGAGGAATAGATTCACTCAATCATTCAACAAATCTTATAAGCATCTACTATGTGAGGATACAGCAGAATACAAAACTGATAAAGTTTTGCTCTCTCAGAGCTTCCATCACTAGAGTGGAAGGCAGTTAGACATATTAATATGTAAGCCATAGATGGTGATAAGTGCTATGGAAGATAATAAAGCAGGTAACTTAGAAAGGTTACTATTTTTAATGGTCAAAAAGAGTTTCTTTAATAAATGAGCAGAGGCCTAAAGGAAACAAAGGAGGCAGACCTGAAGATTTCTGGGAGAAGAGCTCCTGGCAGTCTGAACAGACCGCAATGCCATGAGGCAGAAGTATTCTTGGTATTTTGAGGACTGGCAGAGGCCAGGGTGGTATAGCAGAGTGAGTGAATAAAAACTATTATTCAATAGATCAGAGAACAGGCAATATAAAACCCTGGTTAGGGACTCTGGCTGTTTTACTTTTTGGCAAAATCTTTCGGGAACCCCGTGAAAGATTTCCAAGAGGAATGGAGGTGAGGTGTTACTCTGGCTGCAATATGAAAACAACAGTATGAGGGAGCAAAGGTGGAGGAAGCAAGGGCTCAAGTGGCCATATTCCTTGGTGGATCAGCCCAGGAGGTGATGAAAAGGACTCAGGCTTTGAAGAGTGGTGATGGGATTAGTTAGGGTGACTTTAAGAGAGTGGTCAAGGAAGGCTGGTAGTTTTTTCTGACCTTACCAAAGAAGAGTGAGGTTACCATTTACTGGGTTGGCATGAGCACAGGAGGAATGGATTTATGATGGAAAATAGTAAGTTCAGTTTGCCAGGACAGAGATACTTATTACAAATTTAAATATGTATGTTGAGCAGACAGCTTTTTTTCTCTCGATTCCAGAGAGGTCTGGGTTGGAGATACAGTGTGGCAGTCTTGAGCATATAGATGCTATTTAAGTCATGAAAATGGATGTGGGAGAACACAGATAGAGGGTCCAGAACTGAACACTTGAAAACCTCCATCAGTTAGACATTTCCATCTCATCCCTAGTATTCTTAAAATGAAAAAACGGGTTTAATTTTTAATGCTACCACTTACTACTTTCTAAAGTCATCAAGTGCATCAATGAGACACAACAATGAACCAAAGATTATATCCTACAAATCTCAAAAGAGAAAAAAAGAGACGAACTCCATTCATAGTTAGAGGAATACTAGGAACTCAAAACATTTCCAAATATAGAGGTTGTACAAACTAGTGGTTAAGTGCTTTGTATACGGGTTCAGGATGACTGGATCTTAATTCTGGTCTCTCCACTCGTCTCTGTGACCTAGGGGAAGGCACTTACTGCACAGTTTCCTCAGCAGTAAGTTGGGGATAATAATTTATTGGGTTATTGTAAGTGAATTAATACCTGAACTTTTGCGATAAAAAAGTTGGCTATCTTACTATTATTGACGCTAAGTTATTGAAACAAAAGTTGGGAGAGAGAGACCCTTCAATTTAACACACTATTCAATTACCTTAACCACGGACTTATAGCTCTATTTTAAGTTCTAAACAGGCCAAATCAGGTTCGTAAATTCAATTCTCTTAACTAAGGGCTTACAGCTCCTAGTCTGGAGTTTAAAACAAAGCCAGAAGGCATCCCCAAACTCCTTAGCATCCAAAAAAGTCAGGGAACTAGCTAGTCCCAGTTCACAGAGAGTAAGCAAGTCTGATAACAAGATCAAGCTGTGGCATGGGGCTCCGGGGCTCGAATCCCTCTTGATTCCCTTCTGGTCTTTCCTCTAGAGAATGAATGTGTTTTCGATAACAGGGAAAGGTTAAACCCAGCCTTGAATGGGAGTGCAGCAAAGTGTCGAGAATCCAACTCAAGGGGGCAACAGCGGGAAACTTGTCTAGAGTCGCCATCTACCCATTTTCACTAGTACCCAGGAGCACGGTGGGGTCAGACTCTTCTTGAGAGGATTATGGGCAAACGGCAACTTTTCTTAATCTAGCCCCCAACGCCGACCCTGTTTCCTGGAAGCAAATTAGCTACGTTCTCTGTCTCCCCCTCCTCTCGCGGGATTCCGCGGTCCACACCTGGGCCTCAGCCTCCAAGCTCGAGCCTCCAGCCTCCAGCGCGGAGCCGGAGGAGACACCCGGGGAGAAACAATAGGGCCGTGGCGGCCCCCGTACCTCTCACGGTCACGGCCGTCGAAGTAGACGAAATCGCCGTTCTGAACGCACTTGGCGCAGGTCAGCCGCCGGCGGGTGGTGTTGCACAGCGGACAGCGCTCGACCGCCACGTACAGCCCCTCCGCGTCGTCCACCGAGTCCACCAGGTCTCTGGCGAGCGGCCGCGGCCCGCAACCAGGAGCCTGCGGCGCTCGGGCTCCCTTCCCACTGGGAGACGCCATGATAGCCTGAGAACAGAGCCAGTCACGTGGGATTTTGTTTTCAACCAGATGCATCCTGGGCGAGGAGGAGGGGCTTGGGGAGGCGGCGGGAGCTCGCGCGGGGGTCTGGAGAGCAGCCTCCGCCTCGGCTGGCGGCGATGTTGCTTTACCTGTCCGCAGAGGGGCAGCGGTCCCGAAGCCGAAGCTTGTTAGAGGGGCCAGTCGGCCAAAGTGCCCTCACCGCTGGGTCACGCGAAGACTGCAGGTTAACGCCTCTAATTTGTGCCCCAAGGATTTCGGGGAAACGTATTGGGAACAAAAGAAGGGACTTTCTCTACTTCCCTACGGATGCTTTAAAATTTGGTTAAAACTACAGCTGGGTCTTGGAATGAGGTTTAATTTTTGGCTCACCTACTTCCTTAGCAGCGTGATTTGGGGCAAATCTCTAACCTGTGTTCTCACCACTTAAATGGAGAACTACCTACTTAACCTACGTCGTGAGAATTCCTGAGCAGATACGTTGACTAGTAATCTAATAATACTTTAATAGCTAACCAGTGGAACAGCCATACTACTGAATGTGGAAATCAATTTTGTATCTTTCTGAAAAGAGAATTTTAGTTAAAGTAATGGCCAACATTCTGCCCTCTCCTCCCACCCCCAACTACTCTGGGGCACACTCTGAGGAAGAATTTGAACTCGATAGGATTTAACCTAGATAGGATTAGTCCCAGTTTCTTTTTCAGGGAGGGGTAAAATAGTGTGGGTCCAAAGATTTTATCAGAGTAATCAGTGTTTGAATATGCCTCTAACCCACGGAAGGGAAAAAGAAAAGTGGGCTTATAGGTCAAATTACTTAGACCAGTGATTTTCAAAGATTGTTTTGGTAAGCTGTCAATTGATGATTACTGCCCTAAATTCTATCTCTAGCAGGGACTTTCCTCCCAGGTTTCATACCTAAAGATTCACAACAGCCTGCTAGGCATCGAGTGATGTACCGTGGCCACCATAAACTCAGCATGTTGGAAACAGAACTCTCCCTCCTCACAAATGTTTCCTCGTCTTGGTGAAAGACATAATCACTACCACTTGGGGCCATGAGTCATGTTAGTCTCATCCCTCCTTATTAGCCTCCACAGCTCGGTAAAATGCTGATGATTCCACAGACTGATTAGGTTTTGAATCTAAACCCCTTGCTCCACCCCCTTAGTCTTACCTGGTCTGTTTTAATACGATTACATAGGATTATAAAGGCGCACACAAAAAGCAAAAATTCCCCATACTGTTTTAAAATACGGCTTACACTAAACCTGAATGGTTCCTGAAAGTTTTAAGATTTATGTTTAAGTGAGAGAAAAACCTTTCTCTGATCATTTTTTAAAAATTTGATTTTTCTTAAGGTTTCAGACTTTTATATTTCATTTGTATTCTGACGGGGTCCTTCACAGTGCCTGTACCTAATAGCTGGAATCATCTAATTCAGTATTTTAAAAGATAAAAAACAGACACATTAATTTCTATCCTAGATATTATAGGTAGTACCTATTTTATGCAGTTATTTGCAATTTCTATATCACACCGCATTTCCAGAGGACACATTATGCACTACATCTTTAACAAGAGCAGAATGTTAAATGTTCATGATGCTACAAAATCATTCTAGCAAGGCCCTAAATCTCTCACATTCTGAAATAAGTTTACTTGTTCAGTTTTAAAAATAACGTATAAGTCATTTTAAATACAAGCTTTTCTTCATAGGCATGGTTACATAGAATCACCCTTTAATAAGTAAAGTCAAAATATGCATGGAACATCTACAGTTAAAGGTAGCAAAATCCAGCTGTTTCTGTGCTGAGTTTATGCACATACTCAAACCAATATACTGTAAGATGAAGTATATACTCAGGCTTTTTTAAAACCCTTTAGAATAGGATAGATGTTTTCAAATGCTTCATAGATCTCAGAACGTTCTTTGGCACCTGTAAAGAAAACCAAGTTTATATAATCTTTAATATAAGAACATTTCCAAGTTTTTCTTAAGCCTAAAATTTCATTGTTGCCCTGACTGGTGTGGCTCGGTTGGGCATCGTCCCGCAATGCTCAAGGTTGCTGGTTCAATTCCCAGTCAGGGCACATGCCTGGATTGCAGGTTTCATGAAAGTCAACCAATCAATATTTCTCTCCCTCTCTTTCCCCCTCCCTTCCCCTCTCTCTAAAAATAAAAATAAAATCTTAAATAAAATGTCATTGTCATCTCCAATTACTTTTAATAAGGTGACATCTCTTGAGGTGTACCTGAGAAGTGACATTTATTCCTGGTAAAGACAAAAGAATTTGGCGATTACATCCACATGTCCACAAACACACACCCTCAGCAGTTTTCTAGTACTTCCACTGTGTGGGCATATCAGATCATCTTTAGCCACACAGGGCTCAGTATGAAATATGGAATGTTATTTCTAAGTGTGCAATGAATATAACCCTGACCATGACCTTTCATCAGCACCTGTAGGCATTTAGCGACCAGCTAAATGATCGTTCATCCTTTGATCCATTCATCCCTAGTTAAAATTTTGATTCCCTAATGTTGACTAACACAAACTGCAGCTAAAGTTTTAAATGTCAGTGTATGGGAAAGGATTATTAGAGGGAAAAATTATACTGCGTTAGCCACAAAGTTTGTTTAGTTTTTTCCATACGATGGCTCTAGTAGTGCTTAGTTGTCTTCAACTTCATTTGAAAAAATTTTGTTAGATTGCACCGTGACAGCTGTCACATCAGCATGCATGTTGAAAAAAAAACAAAATTGGTGAATTTTTGTGCAGCTGTGTTAATATTGAATAGGAAGAAAATAGGCAACATTTTCGGTATATTATGCTTTATTTCAAGAAAGGTAGAAATGCAACTGAAAGGCAAGAGAAGATTTGGGCAGTGTATGAAGAAGGTGCTGTGACTGATTGAACGTGTCATAAGTGGTTTGCAAAGTACTATTGACACTTTAGCCAAATAATTCTTTGCTGTGGGGCTGTTTTATGCATTGGAAGATGTTTAGCAGCACACCTGTCCTCTACCTAATGGAAGCAAATAGTGGGAGATAGCCGACATACTCAAAATATCCAAATCAATAAAGTTATTGGTGGAAATTAAAAATGTATCTTTTATTTTACAGAAAAACTAAATGGACTTTTTGGCTAACTCAATACCACTATAACCCTTAAGAGTCTTCAATTTCAAGAGATCTTTAATTATAACAAACTGCTCTAGGAGTTAAAGGGATAAAAACATGAATTAGACATGGTCCTCACCCTTGAGAGATACCAGTCAGTCCCTACTCATCTCTCACCACCAACAGCCACCACTGACTACTTCCACCTTCAAAGCCATGCAGGCACAGTGCGCTAAGTAAGGGTTACAGCTTGGTATTACTTATGTAGATGGGGCTGTCTGCTAATCAGGAAATTATTTTCTGATATTATTGTGGGAAGGAGGCAAGGAGATTAAGAAAGGGATGTAAAAACTTTGAATGAAGAGGAACGGAAAATAGCTTAAGTTGCTAAAAGCTTCTTTGAGAGCTACAAAGTTAGAGAGAGGGGAGGCTCGGTAAGAGAGCAGAAATAACCTCTGAGAGGTGGTTATCCGGTTTAATTACAGGACTAATCGCAGGGAATTACCAAAAGGAGGATCACCAGATTTGAGAAGTGGGTAGAAATCAGGATGTAGAACCAAAGATGAGCTGTAATTAAACAAGTGGAACATGGCAAACATTGGTAAGGCTAGGGAGAATTTGGGGCCCTCAGACATTGCGATGGGAATGTAAAAATGGTTTAGCCACTATAGAAAACCATTCTGGGGTTCCTCAGAAAAGGTAAAATAAGAATTACCACATGAACTGGCAATTCCACTCCTGGGTATATCTCCCCTCCAACTTAAAAACAGGTACTCAAATAACACACGTAGACTTCTGTTGATTGCAGCACTATTCAAAACAGCCAAGAAGGGAAACAACCTGAGTGGTATATATACACAATGGAATATTATTCATCTGTAAAAAGGAATTAAGTACTGATACATGCTACAATGCAGATGGACCTACAAATTAACTGAAAGCAGCCAGACACAAAAGGTCGCATACTGTATGATTCCATTTGTATGGAGTAACCAGAATAGATAAATCCAGAGACCATGCAGATTGGTGGTTACAGGGGATAGTGGGAGGTAGGAATGGGGAGAAACTGCTTAATGATATGGGATTTTACTTTGGAGTAAGGCAATGTTTCGGAACTAGACAGAGGTGGCGGCTGCACAATATTGTGAATGCACGAAATGCCACTGCATTGTCCACTTGATGGTTAATTTTATGTTATGTGAATTCTACTTCAATACATTTTTAAATGTTTTTAAAGAATCAAAGATAAGTCTTTATGATCTTAAATTACATTTGAGAGATAGGGGGGGAAGTTACTTTTTAGTAAAAGCCAAAGCATTTACTGTCTGTGAGTCTCCACCCTCCAAGATTTGGGATAGGGAGGAGTAGTTATTGGTAGTTATTGACATAGATGGCAGACACTCTGCATCTTTGGGGGAGAAGAAACCCCATATGTCTCAGATAAAATCTTAGTTTCTAGAGAGAATGGTTTTGTAGAAACCAAAGAGTGAATTGGGGAAGAAATAAAACACCAGTACATAAAACTCCTTGCCTCTGGTTTGATGGACTTTTTTGGCTTCTGAATACATTTAAATGGAATAGACTTCTTTTAGGGGACAGTGACCTATGTATAGCAAACACACTTCCATTCCCCACCCCATGCTCTAAAAATACCAAAACTAAGTTCCTTTTTACATTTCATTGAGGAACAGAGTGTCTAGGTCCAGAATTTTGGATAATTATGCACCTCAGTTTTATCATAATGCTTAAAAGAAAAAAAAGTCAGACCTAAGAGCAAAGCCCACAGATTATAGCATTCTGGTATCCCCGGGGGAGCAAAAACACCCGTCTCCCAAGAGGGACCAGGCATTGAGAGTGATCATTATTTTATATCATAGGAAACCTTTAGACACAAAGGGCTTTAGGGAGATGATCTAGTACAATCTTTTCACTCCATGTGTAGGAATACTGGGGCCCAAAATGTTGAAGTTTCCTTGAATAATGAGTAGCAGCTATGGGAGAAGAACTCATGTATCCAGTGTTCCTTCTTTAACACCAAAAGTTGTCAAATAAACATTGTCAGGATTTGTAACTGGGTATTAAAATGAGAAGATTTGGTCAATCTAGTCAAATATTTCCACTGAAATTACTGGCATCAAAACTTTAAGGGAACCCAAAGCAATCTACAGATTCAATACAATCCCTATCAAAATATCAATGTCATTTTTTACTGCATTAGGACAAATAATCCTAAAATTTATATGGAACCACAAAGACCCTGAATAGCCACAGCAATCTTGAGAAAGATCAGTGTTGGAGGTCTCGTGCTGCTTGATATCAAACTATACCACAAAGCTATAGTAATCAAAATAGCATGGCACTGGCATAAAAACAGACACATAGATCAATGAAACAGTATGAGAACCCAGAAATAAATCTACACCTACCTGGTCAATTAATCTATGACAAAGTACCAAGAATATACATGGGGTAAAGACAGTCTCTTCAATTAATGGTGTTGGGAAGACTGGACAGACACCTATAAAAAAATGAGTACAGACCACTTTCTTACACCATACATAAGAATAAACTCAAGATGGATTAAATGCTTAAATGTAAGACCTGAAACCACAAAATTTGGCTCTACAAAGGAAACCACCACCAAAACAACATGGCAACCCTCCTTTTCGTGGCACCTTGCAGGTGGTCAGTGGCTTCAGGATGGAGCTGAACATCTCTTTTCCAGCCACTGGCTGCCAGAAACTCATTGAAGTGAGTGATGAATGCAAACTTCATGCCTTTAATGAGCAGCGTATGACCACAGAGGTTGCCGCCGACACTCTGGATGAAGAGTGGAAGGGTTATGTGGTTCGAATCGGGTGTGGGAATGACAGACAAGGTTCCCCCATCAAGCATGCCTGCCTGCTGCTGAGCGAGGGGCACCCTGTTGTGGAGCGAGGAGGGTTGGAGAAACAAAGGGCAACTCTGTTCAGGACTGCAGTGTGGAAGCCAATCTCAGTGTTCTCCACTTGGTTATAGTTAAAAAAAAAAAAAAAAGGGTGGGGGGAAGATATTCCTGGTCTCACTTATACTTCTGTGCCTTATTGCCTGGGGCCAAAAATCCTAGCAGAATTGGCAAACTTTTCAACCTCTCTAAAGAAGACATCTGCCAATATGTTGTGAGAAAGCCCCTGAACAAAGAAGGTAAGAAACCTAAGACCTAAGCACCCAAGATTCAGTGTCTTTTCACTGCCCCTATCCTGCAACACAAACATCATCCTATTGCTCTGAGCAAACAACATCCTAAGAAAAATAAGGAAGAGTCTGCAGAATATGCTCAACTTTTGGCTAAGAGAATGAAGGAGGCCAAAGAAAAACACCAGGAACAGACTGCCAAGAGACATAGGTTGTCCTCTCTGAGAGCTTCGACTGCTGAGTCTAGTCAAATATGAGTTCTAAGAGTTACAAACACATAATGATAGGCATCAAAAAACCAAAATAAAACAAAACAAAAACCAGAAGGCAAACTACTGAATGGGAGCAATATTTGCAAATAATATATGCAATAAGGGGTAAATAGCCAAACTATATAAAGAGCTCATTCAGCTCAACATTAAAAAAAAAAAAAGCAAACAATCCTATTAAAAAATGGACAGAGGACATAAATAGACATTTCTACAAAGAAGACATACAGATGGGTACCAGGCACATGACAAGATGCTCAACATTAGTAGTCATTAGGGAAATGCAAATAAAAACCATAATGAGATATTACCACCTGCTCGTCAGAATGGCTATCATCAATAAATCAGCAAACAATGTGTTGGTAAGGATGTGGAGAAAAGAGAACCCTAGCGCACTGTTGGTGGGACTGTAAGCTGGTGAAGCCACTATGGAAAACAGCATGGAGATTCCTCAAAAAATTAAAACTAGAACAACCATGTGACCCAGCAATTCCACTTCTGGGTATTTATCAGAAGAAATCTAAAACACTAATTCAAAAAGATATATGCACCCCTATATTCATTGCAGCATTATTTACAACAGCCAAGGTATGGAAGCAGCCTTAGTGCCCATCAATAGGTAAGTGGATGAAGAAGCTGTTGTACATATATATACAATGGAATATTACTCAGCCATAAAAAAGAAGGGAATCTTGCCATTTGAGGCAACATGGATGGACCTAGGGGTATTATGCTGAGTAAAATAAATCAGACACAGAGAGACAAATACCACATGATTTTACTTTATATGGAATCTAGAAAACAAACTAACAGAACAGAAACAAACTCATAGATACAGAAGCAAACTAATGGATGCCAGATGGGAGGGTGTCGGGGGGGGGGGTAAGTGAAAAAGGTGAAATGAATTAAGAAGTGCAAATTGCCAGTTATAAAAAACAGTCACGAGGATGTGAAGTACAGCTAGGGAATAGAGTCGGTAATACTGTAACAACTATGTGTGGTGCCAGATGGGCACTAGAGTTATGGGAGTGATCACTTTTTAAGGTATGTAAATGTCTAACGACTATATGGTACACCTGAAACTAAAATAATACTGTTTGTCAATGATAATTGAAAAATACATGAAAAATATGTAAATAGCAAAAAAACTTTAAGGGACCCTAAATTAACCCCATACTCCTTTAAATAAATAATCAATAATTAAACACCCCAGTTTGTACCACTAGAATCCAACTAGATGACCCTTGCCTTTTAAGCAAAACTTACCAGTCCTTTCCTTCAGGTTATAATGGCCACCACTTTGGGGGATAAACACCATCCCTAAGCTTGGTGACTGAGATGGAAATTCTGTGGCTGGTGCACTGGAGAAAAAACTGGCTTTGAGATCAAATGATAAGCGCTCAAAAGCCATCTCTACCGCTAGCTAGCTCTGAAATCATAGGCACGTTGTTTACCTCCTGAGTCTCAGCTTCCTTACCTGTAAAATAAGGACAATACCTTTCCCAAAGGGTTGTTAGAAAGGGTTAAGTGAGGGAAGATTTGTAAGAAGTCCTTTGCGAACCTTATTGTACAAAATCTAAGCCATTTTCATTGCTCTGGAAGAACGTACAGTGCTTCAGGGTTAGGGACGTTGGGATGGCTGGTCCAAGTACACATGGCTCATCATTTGGCTCTGTAAGAGCCAGTACCATGTAATTTGTTTATGCCCGTCTCCTTCACTGGGGCTGGATTCCTGCCAGACGGGGAGTGTGCTTTTATAGCCGCAGCAGCTAAAACAGTATGTGTACCTGGTAGGCACTCAGAGTTTATTAAATATCAATTTTCAATACTACTTGGATTTTCTAATTCTATTCTTATACCAGGTCATAACTACACATCCTATTTTCCCAAGTGATATCATATATATACATATATACACATATATATACACACACATGCGTCAAAATCTTACAAATTGAGAAAAACAGCATTAAACTCCTAAAGACATGTGATTCACAGAATATTAGTGGGAGATTACCAGTGACGATTGGCAGGGATATTCTGGTCTCTCTCTGGCCTACTCACTAATCAAGTCAGTCTTGCCATTTTCATGCTGCTCTCCGACCTACTCATTTTCACAGACCACTGACATCTAGCTGACTGAGAGTGACCCTCAGTAACAAAGACCCAGCTTCTCAGTGCTCTCTGCTGGAGGGAAACAAGTAAACGTGAAACATTCTACTAAAGCCTCTTTAGACTTCCTATTCCTGTCATCAGGGCAAGGCATCACAGCAAAATCCCGGTCTTCTTCAACGCTAGGGTAAAAAGCAAGGAGAGCGGGCTTTCACGGAGGAAATAATAGCTAATGTTTACACTACGCTCTTCTAGGCCAGGCACTGTTTCTGTCTCGTCATGACACTTAGCAGGTAGCTTCTATGGCCACCTTCATTTTACATAGGTTGGAATCAGGGTGGAGAACTTAAACTCACCCAAGGTCATACAGCCAATAAATGGTGACGCCTGGATTCACAGCAGACGGTTGGCCTGCACAGTCTATCCTCTCGGCCCCCACACCACTAAGAGCATTTATCATATCTCAGCTGACAAGGAGGAAGGAAGAAGGTGCACAGAAGACCACACAGGTGTTTTCATAGGATCATCATAGTATAATTCTGGAGCAAAGGCAGAACTGGAGAACAGACCCATGTATAAAAATAAAGGTCAAAAGGAGACATTGCAAATTAATAAGGAGGGAAGAACATGTAGCGTTCAGATGGCTGGCTGGCTATTTTGGGACGGAGCGTGCAGATCAATTTGGCTCATGCCATATAAACTTGGCATTCATTTTGGCAGAGAAGAGTAAAATGTGTAAAAAGTCAGACAGAAATAGCAAACTTCAGTATAATGGTATGGAAAAAGGAGTCTCAACTATTTACTTCAAGAATTTAAAAAATTCTTCTTTATGTAAAAGTAACTCAACAGGAAAAAGTCACAAATATAACAAAGTAATTATCTTTAATGTTTTGGTAAACTCATATAAATTCTTGGGGGAGGAATTAATAAAAACTAAGTGGACAAAAGGAATAAGTCATTTATAAAAGATAAAGTGATCTTTGTTGGATATAGCGAAAGTAATTAATTTCTATTTCTGATTACCAGTGAGGTTAAAACAGTGAGATAATTTCCACGTGTAAAAAAGTTTTCTTTTTTACAGAAAACTTTTCCTGTAAAAAAAAGTTTTGGTTTTGGTTTTGAATGCTGCTGCAGGTTTTTAGAAGATACTTAGATACATTGCTAGTAGGAACATATGATATCTGAGAACTGTGTTGTCTATCTCTTCAAAAACAATTTGGTAATTTGTGTAGAGAACCTTAAAAATGGTCATAGCCTAGACAAATTTCCATTTCTGAGCATCCAAAATAATAAAATAATTCTTTCCACATGAAAATAGCCAATGTCTGTGCCGTTTATAAGCAGCAAATGAAGAAGGAACATTTAAACACCTGACAGTGGGAGAGTAAGTTCGACGCAACAGCACGTCAGGGCAGAGGGCAGGAGAGGGCAGCCTGCCGGCTCAGTCCAGTCTGCTGCCCGCTTCGGTGTAGCCTGTGAGCTGAGGATGAGTTTTTTATTCGAAATGGCTGGGGAAAATTTTTTTTAAAAAGAAGAATATTACATGACACGTAAATTATGTGAATTATGATAAATTCACATTTCAGAGCCCTTTCCTTTCGTAACGCCTTTAGCCAGTTTGGTCCCACCACGCCAGAGTTCAGGTGTGGCCACAGCGACCCGAAGGCCCGCAAGCCTGTGATGTTTAGTATCCGGCCCTTTACAGAAGGAAGTTTGCTGACCTTTCTGGGAGAACACCGTGCAACCGTTAAAAGCCTTTATAAAGAGTGTGTAAGGAGGGGTTAAGGTACATACGTTACAATGGTTAATAAAAAGGCAGGATGTAAAGATGAATGTACATGTCAAAATGACAAAAAACATGAAGAAGTTACATTGTTTTGGGTATTGGGACTGATGGGTGAAGTTATATTCCTTTCTGTGTTTTCATTTTTTTTTCAGGTGTGCTTTCTAGAGTGGTGAATAAACCTATTTAATAGAAAAAGCCAAGCACACACATAGCTGTTGTATTTTGTGAAAGTCAGAATTCAGAAAATAACTTTAGGACTTACCTGTCAATACAACTTTTCCAGATACAAAGATAAGCAGCACAATTCGTGGTTTTACCATTCTATAAATAAGGCCAGGAAATAGTTCAGGTTCATAACTGTTAAGATATAAAAGGAAAAGGTTAAAAACAGCACTATCCAACTATTTTCCTATGATATCTAAGACCCAGTAAATATTAAAGCTGCATACTAAAGCAGATTTAAAAAGCTATTTTTGCCAAAAACCTTTTGGCCATCTTGATAAAAGTAGTCTTCAGTGTCCTAGGTAATTTCTTGTGCCAGCCAAGAACAGGATTCATTTTGGGTCATGATTTTTTTTTCAAGTGCAAGTCATCCTAAGCTATTAGAAATTAACTTAAAGCATAAGATCTTGTTGGTTCCATCTTTCAAAAAAAGTCAGTAAAAATTCATAGACACATTTTCTAGATTTTCCAAGTTCCCCCAATAATGAGTATATTTTGTATGCATTTATAAACTGATAAAGTTATCATTTTTAGTAGATAGAGCCTAAAAACTTTAGCAGATAGAACCACTGTTATTTGTCTTTGGACAGGTACTGAATAAGAAAGAAAATTAAACTATCCCAAGTTTAAAAAATTCAGGCTTTGTTCCTATTTACAGTACCTCACTCTTATTTACTGCTACATAGTAAGCTGGTTGCTCCACAGAGAAGAGGATGGTGGGGCTGAGAACTGCTTCTCCACACTCCGGCATAAAGAAAAGGGGAGACAACTGGAAAAGCTTGAGGAGGCCACAGAACAGAAATCAGCAAGAGAGAGTGATAAAGTAAAACTATTCTCCAAACAGTGTCTAATGGAGAACAGATAGAAGAGAAAGAAGATATTTGAGAATTGGAACACTAGCATATACACGGATCATTGCACTTAAGGAGTGAGTCCAGACGACATGAAAAACTCCATTCCATTCTGTAAAGACCCAAACAATAGAGGTTGTGAAACCTGATTGACACCAGAAAGGGACATCACAGTGGCTACCTTTCTGAGGTATGTGGAGGTTGCTGTGGGTGGCCCTAGACATCACCCTACCTGACTGCAGAATGCCTGTCGAGACTTCTACCCACTAACCACTCCCCCACACCCGGGAGACAATGAGACCAGAGGGAGCCTCGGCAAACCCCATGGGAACTACAGGGTTTGAGCCAAGAAAGTGAGGCTGGGGGCACGGACAGGATGTTTCCATTTGACTTTCCAGCTGAATCCTAGCACTCTAAGAGGGAAAAGAGAACATGAAAGTATGTAAATGATGGCGAACTGCATTTGGCTTTCAGAACCATGGTTTTAAGGTGCCAGCCAAATAATCTCCTGATTAAACACTTACTTCACTTTACTTAAAGCCTTCACTTTAAAAGAAGGATGAGGTAGAAAAAAGAAAAAAAGAGGTTTTGGTTAGGGATGGAGAACACTTCCTAAGGACTGAGCATAACAAACACCTGCCAATCTCTTGGCCAAGCCAGATTTGACGTATTGTTCAAGTCTCAGCTTAAATGTCACTTCCCTTGAGAAGTGTTCCTTGAGCTCCCCGCTTCCCCAATGTCATGATCCCGTTTGGTGGTACCAAAGCACGCCAAGGCGGGGAGGGAGTTCATCCTTCATAGGTACCCTATCTCATTATTGTCTTTGGTTAGTGTGTCTTCCCCATCAGACAGTGAGCTCCATGAGGACAAGGGACCATGCTGTATTGATTGTCACTGTCACTGCAGCATCTTCTCCATAATAGCCACCTAGATTTCACTCATTTAAGAAACATTTATTATCAGGATACCTTTGACTTTAAAGTTAAAGAGAAGGGAGAAAAGTGCTCAGGGAGAATGGAAAACAGTTACAGCATAGGGAGATTGATGGAGAAGATTCCAGTGTTATCAAATACTGGTAAATACAAATGTGTAGAACCTGGGAAACCCAGTGAACTTGAGGCTGTAGCATAAGGCAAACTTGACCTGATCATCAGAGCTGACGTGTGCCACGATGTCATGAACACACACACTGGAGTTGTCATCTGTGACCTGAGGATGGAGGCTCGATGGAGAGCCCTTGGGAGAGGCAAGAATGAGACTAGAAGGAGGTAGCTGTGGGAATGCAAAGCAAGCTTCCTTGCCAAATTAAAATGTTAAAAAATGGATGAGATCGTGAAACTGGCTCAGAAGGAAGACAGACAGTGACAGGCCCCCTCCAAGTGGCTAAAAGCAGTGCACCTGGTGAACTCTCCTCTCACCCTGTTATCTTTCAGAAGGTAGCGGTCGCGACAAGGGCTGCTCCTGCTCTAGACTGAAATCTGATCTGCAATGTTGGTGAAACCGAGATGAGATGAAACTCGGGAGGAATCGCACGCGTCATTTTAGAGCCCTAACTGGCCAGAAAGGGGGATGCCAAATCTAACTAGAACTCAGGCAGAGATCTTTCCCATGTTTAAAAAAGTTGGTTTAGACAGACAGCCAGGAGGCCCATGGTTGGGAATCTGGAAGATAAGATGGCTTATGTGTAAAGAAACTCTTAAAAATGAAGATTTTACTATGAACCTACAAATTATCACAAGATTGAAGAAAGAAAAAGATACCGAAAGAGGCAATATGTCTTGCGTGGAGGGCTTCCCAGGGAACTCAGTGGATACCATCATAGGTACTCAACAAGCATACATTGAAAAAATTTGATGCAGAGAAAAAAAGAAAATACAGTCAAGGGGAAAATAAACATTGCCTAAAGAATATTATAAAAGCTAAATCTCAGAATGAACTAAAATTTTTTAAATGTTAGGGGAAAACAATGCAATTTTTAACTTCTGTTCAGGTGTCTCAAAAGAAAATTAACAAATGTTAGAGAAAGCACAGCTTTATGATCCCCATCCTCCAGGAACAGAATGAGTGCTCAAAGGCAAAGAGAAGGAAAAGCGACAGAGTGAAAGGACTCAAGTTCAAGCCAGATCTAGAGCATTTGTGATTCTAAGCCAGTTCAAGTACCCTGGCCAAGAGTATATCCCAAGGGGCGGTGAGATTTGGAGTTGATCATCAACCTCCATCACTCTCCTCTCAGATGGATGGGAGAAGCTCCAAAGTAGCTGAAGGAGGGAGGGGCAGGTGGAAGAGGGACGGGGACAGGAGGAGGAGGAGGAGGAGGAGCAGCCCCAGCAGCAGCAGCAGCATTTGCTGTTGAGATGGAAAGTAACATTTAAAGCAGCCAGGCAGGCTGGAGATACTCCCCTGGGAATGTGAGTACACTAAAGAAGAAACTGCTGGACTACAGCTACACATGCACAAGGAACACCCTCAGACAACCCAAAGGGCTGAAAACTAGATGGGATTCACCTTCTCTCCAACCCTTTCTCTCCTCACCGGCTGCCAGTCCCTCTGACTTGCCTACCCCATCGCGCACCCCTTGTCTTCCCTCCATTGCCATCACCCCCAAGTCAGATGAACTGTTTTAGAAAGCTACACGTCAGTGGGTGTCACTGTGCGGGCCACTGCCCAGCAGCACTGGCATCGCCTGTGTGCTTGTTGGCACTGCAGATTCAAGCAAAATCTCTGCTGCTACAGCCCAGGCAGGAATGTGGCGGTTTTTTTCATTATTATTGTTGTTCAATTACAGTTGTCCCCAAGGAATGGGTTTTAATAAGCCATCCAGATGATTACTAGTCAACATAAGAACCATTACTCGAAAAGACTGGACCTATATGGTAACCAGGACTTAGTCATAGCATCTTAGCCCTTTCACGTATTGTGCCTTTACCAAAAATATTGTATTTCCTCTAAAAGATGCATTGTAAAAGCATAATACAACTTTAACATGTGTTGGTGAACACAAACTTAAGTTACATAAAAATCATACCTACTGAACTGCTGATGGGTTAGCACCAAACCTTCCAGCCTGATGGGAAATCTCACATCACAGCTTCCGACCATGTTCTGAATTTTAAAATCCAGGAATCTGGCAGGGAACCCAAGCTTCTGCACCACCCGGGCATATTTTCTTGCTGCAAGTCGAGACTGCTCCTCACTGGGGAGGGGCAAATAAATGTGTTTAAAGATGACTAATCATCACATCCTCCATAGGACTCTGGCTATTTTCACACACTCCTCTGGTTGCATTTCCACCACTTGTACCATGTTTCTCTTTCAGTGTTCGAGTATACTGTGACCCTGTAGACTTGCAGGACGAGGCCCTACGTCCTCGACTCTTGTCCCTTGCATCTAGTAAAAGGTATGGTGCAACGTACAGTTGAACTGAATCATAACCAGATTTTTGTCTTAATTTGTCATTTATCACATGTAAGATTTTTGTTTTTACTTGTTGTAAGTGCTTTTAAATAAGTTAACTATTCCACTGGTTCCCAAAGTGTATCCTCAGACCAGCAGCAGCACCGCCACCTGGGAACTTGTTAGAAATGCAGAGTCCCAGGGCCCACCTCAGACACACAGACACTCTGGGGGCGGGGCCCAGCAACCCATGTTTTACCGAACCCTCCAGGGATGGTGATGCTCACTAAAGCTTCGGAGCCATCCATCTGCTCTAAAAGTGTGTGTCATTTAGATGGAAACAATGGCAACAAAAATAAGGACACTTTGCATGTAAACAAAACCAGCATGAGGAAGATGTGTGCCGATGGAATGGCACAGACATGATGTCAGGACTTGGGTCTTTATGGGGCCAATTAGATATTAAGAAAAACGTGAAAATACCTCAAAATCTGACCCATTTTGCTCAGGCTTTCTCACACAATTGTCACTCAATTCACATCCAATATGAGAAAGAAATAAATTCATGCAACTTGGTGGCTCTGTCCGAAGTGTTTGCCCTGCTCCGAGCCTAAATCCAGGTCAGAGAATGTGAGATCCTGAGACCTGCGCTTGTAGTTTCCATTGGGCAGTTTCCATTGGTCCCTATCCAAACAAAACAGTGAGTAGCAGGGCTTGCCAAGCAGGGGTCACACCCAGAGGGTGCACTGTGTCGAGGGGTGTCCGAGTAGTTGGCATCTGTGGGCCACACTGGAAGAAGAAGAGTTGTCTTGGGCCACACATTAAATACACCGTGACACATAATCACAAAAGAAATCTCACAACGTTTTAAGTAAATTTACAATTTTGTGTTGGGCCGTATTCACAGCCATCCTGGGCTGCCTGCGGCCCGCAGGCCACAGGTTGGACACCCCTGATTAACGCTACCCTCTGTTATGGATCTGCCCCATCTTTCAGCTGAAAATCAGAAGTGCCTGAAAGGGAGGCCAGACTGAACGTGTTTGCTGGATCTTTCACATTTCACGGTGGTTCTCCTCACCCATCTCTAACTCCTGAAATGTCCCTAGCAAGGCCATGTCCCCAAGTTAGCAGTGAAACACAATGTTTCCATTTTGAAAAACTACATTTCACCTAATTGACCTACTACTACATTTCCCATGTGCTAATCTCATTCCCATGTACTAAGATCAAATTTCAGGAGTTTGCATAGCCCTGTAGTTTCCTGGGATATTAGTCGTGAATATCACATATTGCTCAAGTTTTTGCTCAAAAAACTAACAGACTACATACATGTTATTGTACAAACATTATAAAATAGAGTAAGAACCTTGAACTGTCACAGCCAGTGGTGAAAACCACTGATAAATTTGACCCTTCTGCACTTTTCCTGCACAAACACAGGTATCCCTCACTATGCAAACTCTGGTTATTATAACCAAAGAGAATAGGTTTGGTAAATTTGTGGAGGTAATTCTGATATCTCTTATACTTACCAAATGTTCACAACTCTCTATCTGAAATTTGAGAACCTGGAGATTTGGGTAACAATGTTTCTTTATCTGAATTCACTATCCAACCTTTCACTATCAGATGTTAGGAACCAAATAAATTCAGGTAGGAAGAGATACTCCTGGATGTGTGTGTAATGTGAGCATATTTTAAAATGCAAGTTGGATAATAAACCTACAATTTAGTTGCCTGCTCTTCCATCCCCAGACTTAACCTGATGTGACCATCCTTCCAACTTGATATACCTGCGTGCATTTAATGGCTAAATACAATTTTGTCCTACGATTTAATCAAACCTCTATAACTACGTGTTTAATTTGTTTCTACCCTGTTCTAAACAATGCTGAAATGAACATCCTTGCAGATATCTTGCAGAGTTGTCCATTAATGACTTAACAATGGGGATTTCTAGGTCAAAAAATATACAGTGCAACAGAAGAAAAAGCCTAGAAACTTACTCAAACACATGTAAAACTCTTCATTTGTAAAAACAGGTGGAGGTGAGAAGGATGGAGTAAGAATGGATCTTCAAAAAATGTATTGGGGCACTGTCTGGCCACTCAAAAAAATTATTTATCTTACCATGAAATAAAACTCTAGACCTGCTCTGCCCAGTATGGTAGGCACTGGCTAAATGTGGCTATTTAAACTTAAATTGATTAAAATTAAATTAAAAATTCAGTTCCACTTCCAGTCAAGATGGTGGCATGAGCAGACATGGCTTGCTTCTTCACACAACCACAACAAAATTACAACTAAAATATAGAGCCACCATCTCTCAGAACTGACAGACATTGAGTTGAATGGAAGTCTGACAACTACAGAATTCCAGAAACCACATCCGTCCAGACTGAGCCAGCAGACTGGTGCCTCTAAGGTTCCATCAACCTGGCTAACACTGTTTGACCCTATCTTAGAAGTCCTCAGAGACTCGCCCCACCCAAATTACCGGCTCACCCAATCTGCTTTTCCATATGAATGCCTGGTCTTGGCTCATGCTTCACAACTTTCTAAGTCCTCTCAAACAAGCAGCAGGCCTCAGTGAGCCCCAGGCCCAGATCTAGCAGCCTAGATTAACAGTTTAGCTTTGCCTGGGAATCTCCAAACCCAGCACAAGTAGCAGCCATCTCAGATTACTGTATAATTCAAGCAGGGTAGCCCAGGGCAAAATACAGGTAGGGACTGATCGATCTTCTCCTGCACCACTCAGGAAACCCCAGGGCCAATCCACTCAGTGGACAGCTACAGACCATGTCAGAGCACCACCACCCTGCACAGCTGATCCTCCACAG
The DNA here is from genome assembly GCF_022682495.2 of Desmodus rotundus. NCBI lineage: Eukaryota > Metazoa > Chordata > Mammalia > Chiroptera > Phyllostomidae > Desmodus > Desmodus rotundus. The sequence continues at coordinate 102,249,366 of NC_071393.1, forward strand.
AGAGCAGAGGGTGGTGGTCAGTGGTCACAGCTGATCCTTACAGCTGACTGGCCTGGGTAAATCCCTCCCATTGATCTGCCAACAGCAACCAAGGCTCAACTACAAGAAGAGGGTGTACTCAGCCCACATATAGGGTACACCTCAAGTACCCAGCTTGGGTGATAGGGGAGGCTGTGCCACTGAACCCTACAGGACACCTACTACATTAGGCCACACTACCAAGAAACAGAGTCAGAGCAGCTCTATCTAGAAATGTAGAAACAAACACAGGGAGGCTGCCAAAATGAGGAGACAAAGAAACATGGCCCAAATGAAAGAACAGGTCAAAACTCCAGGAAAAGATCTAAATGAAATGGAGATAAGCACTCTATCAGATGCAGAGTTCAAAACACTGGTTATAAGGATGCTCAAGGAACTTAGTGAGGACCTTAACAGCATAAAAAGTTCCAGTCAGAAACAAGGATACACTAATTGAAATGAAGAACAATTTATAGGGCAACAACAGTATAGTGCATGAAGCTGAGAATCAGATCAATGATTTGAAACATAAGGAAGCAAAAAACAACCAATCAGAACAAGAAGAAGAAAAGAGAATCCAAAAAAATGAGGATAGTGTAAGCAACCTGTGGAACAATGTTAAGCAATCCAATATTCGCCTCATAGGGGTGCCAGAAGGAAAAGAGAAAGAGCAAGAAATTGGAAATCTATTTGAAAAAATAATGAAAGAAAACTTCCCTAATTTGGTGAAGGAAATAGACATGCAAGTCCAGGAAGCACAGAGAGTCCCAAACAAGATGGAATCAAAGAGACCCACCCCAAGATACATCATAATTAAAATGCCAAAGGTTCAAGATAAAGAGATTCGGGAGACTGTGGGAGAATGGGTGAGGTGATAGGATTAAGAAGTATAAATTGGTAGTTACAGAATGGCCCTGGGGATGTAAAGTACAGTATGGGAAAGGGAGTAGCCAAAGAACTTACACGCATGACTTATGGATGTGAACAAGGGTAGCAGTATTGCCTGAGGGAGTGGGGGGTGCTGGGTGGAGGGGAGGAAAGGGGGAAAAAATCAGGACAACAGTAACAGCATAATCAATAAAATACAATTTAAAATTTCAGTTCTTCTATTTTATTAACTACCTTTCAAGTGTTCAATAGGCACATGTGACTAGGGGCTGCCACATTGGGCAGAACAGATATAGAATATTGTCATTTAGAGAAAACTCTAGAGGAATCAAAACATCAACTTTTCTTCCTCAGGACAAAGCAGGACCTGAAAAGGGCCAGAAAAATATATGGAGGTCAATATTTATATAATGTTGTGCATGGGGAATGCCTTCCTAAGCATGAAGCCAAACATTGAAAATATAAAGAAAGAAATTGGAAAGACTGACTGACTATACACAAAAAAATTTAAATTGTGTTTTTTAAAAGAAAACCCATTTTACAAGACACCATAAACTTTATTCTGGGGAAATATTTACAGTATAAAATGGTGAAAATACTTCAATGTCTTCACAGACTATTGGGCAAAAGACAAATATCTTCATAGAATGTTGGTCAGAAGACACAATAGTCAGTTTATATGCTTACGGAAAATTAGCCCCACTAGTAAATCAAAGAAATGCAATAAAGCAACATAGCTTTTGCCAATTAATTTGGAAAATAGAAAACATATGAACACCCCATTTTCACTGGAGAAAATGAACGCTCAGTGCATCTCTAGAATGAGGGGACATTGGCACAGCTTCCCAGGGGGACACTTTGCTACCACTCATCTTCAGTCCTCAGGAGGAAGAGCAGCTCCCTGCGCCAGTTTCAGGGTGAAAGGCTCTGCATTAGCACAGCAGCACAGGGCTTCCTCTGCGTGAGATCCAGGAAAGAGGAGCCTTTTAAGGGATGCCTCCTGGGCTAATGCTCAAGCTAATGGTCAAGACATGTCTAATTTCCGTCCTTTAAAAAGTTCTATCCGTTTATCGCAATGTGGGAAATACATAAGAACTATACCCCCAGTGTGTAATGGACTTTATCACTGTGGTTGCTTATTTCCCTTTTAATGCACCTTAAAAACAAGTTTTAACAGCCTAGTGAAGCCCCCTCACTTTAACAGAAGGGACTGGAAAGTGTGTTTTAAGTCAGTATTGTGAGGCTGAATGTTTTTAACCCCAAATCTGGCATTTCATGAACTTAACTCTTCAGCCAAGTATTTTGCTTCTCTATGTGTTTTGGAACATTAATGCAGTCCTTCCTGGCTTTGCATACTGGACTCTTCGTCTGGTAGGGGTGGGAGGTTGTTCCTCATACCTTTTGGCTCCTGTGCAGACCATTTTCCCCGAGCTGAATATGAGGGCTGTTGTCCTGGGCTCGCGGATCCTCATTATGACAGCAGCAAACCTCTGTACACAGAAGCCAAAAGGACAATTAGCCTCTGCTAGAGTTAACACTATCTTAGTTGAGAAGCTGAGCTGGACGTGAAAACCATCTTGAATAAACTGAGTCTGGATGGGAAAACTAAACAATGTCTGGGTCTCTTCTGCCCACATTAAGATTGAATAACAAAAACGATTCTAAAATGTACTTAGAAAAAAACAGGTAAGAATAACAACAGGAAAGCTAAAATTTGAGTGCCCGATATGTGTCAGGCCCTATTCGAAGAGCTGTACTGGTTTTCTCTCGTTTACCCTCACAACAGGATCCGGTCAGCCCATCGTTATTCCCACTTAGTGCACAGGGACTAAGTGGTTACTTAACTTTCACAGGCAACGTTAAAGGTGAGATTGAAAACCACTACGAATCAGACTCTGCTTTTTACTTTGAAATACTCCCTTTTTCTTTCAAAGAATCTTTGGAGAAAATACAAGGAATGTTACAGACTGCCCAGACTCTAGAATGTACTAAAAAGCAGCCAAAACATAAAAGAGAGGGAGAAAAAAAATATATATAGTTAGGGATGCTGAAAATGAATGATGAAAAGTTCATTTGTCAGGTGCTTGCCTGCTGTAGTAGATCTTCAAGTGTGGGCCACAGACCAGCAGCACAGACAAGCCCTCTGGGTGGTGATGATGCTGACAGCCACTGGCCTGCTATACTGACATGTCACTCAATGACCCGCTCTTCCTGCTGGTCCTACATCGGCATGACCTTCCCTCTTTCTCCCCCTCTCCCCATTAAGTTGGGAAGGGAACTAGCCTGGGTACTCTGCAAGATTCCAAGTTCTACGGGTCGGAGCTACTCTACAGGACCAAGGTGGGGCTGGCAAGTTCGGATTTGAAGTGTTAGCAGTCAGTAAGAGAACTCTTAGTCAGAACCACACAGAGTTGATCAAGTCCTATTAATGATTTCCAGGTGTTTACTAAAAAGATGGCACTCGCACCCAGTATTCATTTTCTTACATTCTTATGGCACTTGCCAAGATAATTTCTTTGGCTGTCCAGTCCAAGTTTGGACAGGTCCTATATATATACCCTGAAATAAAATGAGGGGAGAGCTGAGGATGGTAGAGAATAAAATATGCTTAAAAAGCTAATTGCTCAATAGTGTGGGCAATTATTGTGGCGGCTATAAGAATCTCACTGTGTTTCTACCCTCATCGTAGCCAGATGTATGAAATATAAAAAGAAAAGCTATATTGCATTTGGGTAACATTTGGATTCAGATGTCAGCAGTGACAGTAACACAGCAAAGTCAAATAATTTATAAAGAATTGATGCTGGCAAGGTCTTCCGGGTCCCTCCTAACATGGTCTTTTTCATCTAACTCCATAAATCCTCTAGCACCCAAGGTAGTGGACTTTTTCCCAGTAGGGACCAGGTCTTACTCATCTGTGTGTTAAGTACAGAGGCTGCCAAATCATTAAATGTTGATCGAATTAACAAATCCATTTCCTGGGCAAATAGACCATTGAAAATGGGATGCCTTGCCTTAGCAAGACACAAGAAAGGATAGATTTTATTAAACTTTTAGGGGATCGCTGGGTGGTGTGGCTCAGTGGATTAAATGCCAGCCTGTGAACCAAAAAAAAAGGTCGTAAATTCGATTCCCAGTGAGAGCACATGCCTGGGATACAAGCCAGGTCCCTGGTTGGGGGTATGCAAGAGGCAACTGATCAATGTTTCTCTTCTCTTTCTCTCTCCCTTCCCCTCTCTCTAAAAATAAATAAATAAAGTCTTAAAAAAAATAAACTTTGAGGGGAAAAAACTCCTTGAATCTTACATTAGTTAAGTGGAAGCTTGAACTTTACACTTTAAACAATTTAGCTTCCTCAAAGAAGAGAAATCATAACTGAAAAATACAGACATGATGGCTAGGTGGACAACATTTAGAAAAAATTATTTCCAGAATATGATAGCATTTTAAGAAAGCACCCCATAGTAAGGCTGAAAATAGTCACACTGAAAAAAGTTTTTGAATGAAAAGAGACAGATCTTAACCTTTAGGACCTGCTCAATTACTGCTTTATTCAGGATAGAGAAGGAGATTATTTTTTAGAACTTCAGAACAGAGAATGAGACAATTCAACTTTTGAGTTGCTAACGGCTGTTTGCTCATAAATTTGTTCTTTAAAAAAAAAAAGGAATACATTGGTAGTAAATATAAATGGGAGCTAAGTGTTGAAGGGATACTGAGAAGGCTCACCTTCGGGTTATATTCTGCGTTCTTTGCCTGTAAAGCTATTTTCTTCAAATCCAATTTACAGGCCAGGTTTGCAGTAGAAACTATATTCCTAAAAAAATAAGTCAACTTAAAAATTAGATCAGACATAAAAAGAATTAAAACTAACTTCCTCATTTCATAGGTTATATATTAGTGACTTTGTAGAGGGAGAATTATTCTAAATCTGAAATACACAGTGACATGGTCCCTAGTAAAATGTAAAACTCCCAAAGTAAAGTGATGACATAAAGTAGCTTTTCCAAAAATTGTATGACTGGCTGACTAAAATTGAATTCTAAATCTTTTTCAAAACTATGCCTCAAAATCACAAATACAATCCCAAATCAATTTGCAAGTTGAATTCACTTTTACATCTTCGTATTTTTTGTGTTTAACCAACTCCAACCACAATTTTCAGCAACTACATTGCCTTAGGATAAATACAATCTTTCGAAAATGTATATACTCTTGAATTGGGGCTTCATTTTATAGAAAACCAAACTGTCCAAAGCCACAGTCTAGTAAGAACTGACAAAACCAAGAATAATAAAATCTGAAATTCTCTTCCCTACACTATTATCCTGAAATTAGTTGTCATCACATTCAGAAATATAAAATGTGTACCCAGAGGCATCACACATCTGAACCCCCCAACAAACAACTTACTGTAGTTGAGGCACAATTTCAGAGCATTCTGAAACAGGGGTCATCGGAGTCATAGGAGTTATGGACGCCAGAGGCAAGGAGTTTGGTTTCTGCAGAGAGGGCTGGACTGAGTCAGCGTCACCAGGGGGCAGAAGTGAGTGGGAACTTGATGAACCGCTGCTGTTTAAGCCCAGGCCAGCTTTCTGTTTGCTAGATAATGGCAGCCTACTTTGCTGACTTTGAGCTTTATAATTTTCTTCAGTTTCATGCTTGCTTCTAGTGACAGTCTGGTCTTTATTTTCTTGGGTAAGTTCATCTGGTAGGAAGCTAAGATCCACAGGTGAGAAACCACCAGATGTTTCTTTGACTTCTTCAAGATGTGAATTAAACACAGCCTCTGGATTGGATGAATTAGATATGTAGACATCATAAGGTGCAAGTGGGCTCAGCAGGGGCAGCCCAGGCGGGGCGAGGTCATCCTAAGCCGTTCCCAAAACAGACAGACAAAACACAACAAACAGAACAGTGTGTCACACCAATGGGGTAGCACCATGGCCAGCAGACAACGTGTCCAGGATGAGAGGCAGTTCAATACAGCTGATACCCGTGCTCTGTCTTTCCCCGCAAAGTATTCTGTTATAGTGTCGCAGCACACTTAATAGAAGCAGAGAAGTATTTAACATCCAGAAAAAGCATGTTGTATAAACTGCTTGTCCAACTCTAGTTAGATCTGTAGTAAGTTGCCACTCTGTATCCAATTTTGTAATAAAAGCAACCATGCTCTAAATTATGTATAGTTTGAAGAGAACAGAATTACTCTACTCCTTAAATTAATTGTAAACTTTAGTTGATTTAAAGACTTTTTTAGCGTTTTACATTCATACTTTATATAGAAGAACAATAAGTGAAGGAAGTTTTAAGATACAGCTTGCGTGCTAATCAAGACTCCACTGGGGAATCACTGTTACTCCTTCTAGGCAAAGGACAGATAAAAGGTTCTAGTTATGTAAATTTGTAATAGGAAAAAGTGATTGAAATTTAAATGGCAAGGATAGTTTAAATCAATATATTGTATTTTCAGTCCAGGAAAGGCTGCTCAATTTCCATTAGTATCAACTGAGGAAATGAGGTGTGTAACTGAGGGAAACAGCGACTGTGAATTCATGGAGTTTCTATGGAAAAAATTGATTACCTTGATGCATATATTACCACCTGCTTTGCCGAAGTTGCAGGCCGAGGTTCTAGACTTTGAGCACTGCTTGCAGGGTAGCCTAACCCTTAGCTCTTACTTCTGACAACTGAATAGCGAGGAATGCCTCTTGTCTCTTTGCATCTCCTTGGTGACAAAGCCACCTCAGCCAAGATAACGGTGTCTGGCCAGATCCTACTGAGTTGCTGGGGTACTACAAGCCCAGCAGACGCCAGGGGTGACTGACTATCAAAGAAAACACTCAGAAGCACGCAGTCATTCTCTTGAAGTATGATTTTTAAACGTATTTCATTTTAAATTGTGTAAGTAGCCCCCACCCCACAGATTGGCCCCCGGTAAAAGTGAGCTGGGGACTGGGGACGCTGGCCCTTACTTCTCTCGGTTGTTTTCCTTCATCTCTCCCGTCGGGGCGGGAAAGGATCTCAACAGCCAATTTACACCAAAGTCCCACACCTGCAATGGTCAGCGTCTCCCCTCCTTTCTCCCACTGGGGCATTTTAGCAGGGGGCAAAACTCTCACCCGAGGAAGCTAAACTTCAACAAGGAATTTAAAAAGGTGGCGGACGGAGACTTGACCTGGAGCGGTGAGCACACAATACAACACACACATACGTTGCGGATCTGTGCACCTGAAACCTATACAGTGTTATTAACCAGTGTCATGCCAATAAATTCATAAAAATAAAAACACATTTTTATAAATAAGGAGTAAAACAAGGAATTTAAGGCAGTGGCAACAAGATATCGAAGGGGGGCGTTTTACGGCAATGGAACCTTGAGTTTGCCCGTGGGAGCACACCTCAGAGAATGTACTGATAGCGTGTGCGCTGCGCCCTCGACCTTGTAACTGAAGAAACTTTTTGTTGAACGGTTTTTGCAGAACCATCACTTACTCGTCTTTCCCAGAACCTCTGCTGCGTGGGCTTTCCTTTGCTGCGTTACAGGCTATGGGGCGTCCCTATCTCTGCCTCAGCCCCCATCATCGTGTATTTAAAAATCCTCCCTTCACCGCAATCCCCCCACCCCATTTCGCATTAAGTGGCTCTCTGGCTTTTGTACCTTTGAAGACTCCTTCCTCTCTTGTCTACAATACTTGACTCTAAAGATTTTAAAAATTAAATGAAATGACACTTAAGAATCACAAGTTGAAAGAAGCCACAGATGCTTCCAATTCACATTTTGGATTCACCCTAGACTAGGTTCAAGGTCTGGTTTGCAACCTTAGGCAAGTGATTTCACCTCTCGAAACTTCTATTTTTCTGGTGAAAGATGGAGCTAATCAAGCCCACATCTTAGGAATTTTATGCGATAAAGCAATCAAAGCCCTTACAGCGCAGGACTCGGCGCTCAAGCAATAGAGCGGGGCGCTGACTCTGACTCTGGGACAGTGCGGCAGCCTCCAGGCTCACCTGGGCGGCGCACTGGTCCAGGTAGAGCTCCAGGTACGTCTCTTCGTCCTCCATGAGCGGAGGTCTCACTCTGGGGGCCGTGGGAACAGATGCGCGGAAGCACCCAGGCCGGTCGAACTACAGCGGAGTCCGACCAGGCGCATGGGGCGCCCAAACAATTTATTAGCCCCGCAGCTGCACGCGGCGAGGCGGGGCAGAGGTCTGGGGGCCCAAGCGTGGTTGCGGCCGGGCCTCAGCACCTGCCCGGTCCACGCTCCTGAGGAGGGCGCTAGTGAATTAATGATGAGCCAGAGAGGGGGATGCAGAACGTGCACCTAGCCCACGGGCCACTAGGAAGAGTAGGAGGGCTGGAGCTGAGGAAGGGGCTTCTCCAGGGAGCAGGGGCTGGGTCTGGACCTGGGGATCAGCTTGGAAGAGGCTCCTTGTTGGGGTGCCATCACCCCACTCTGCCCACAGCTGCGATGTAGAATTTCCTTCAGTACCTGCAGATGCTTTGGCCTACCGAAGGAGCAGTCTCCAGGTTAGCAGCGTAAAAAGTGAACGGGTTGCACAGTGAGAAAATAAAGGATTTTTCTTTTTCTTTCTTCTTTTTCATCTTTTGAGCAGAGCGAGTGGAATTTGAGGCACCTTATCTGCTCAGATGTATTACTTTTATGTAACGATTGCTTCTCACTTACAAATCCTGGGTGATTTTTCTCCAATTACAGCGACTTCAGCTAAAGCCACGTAGAAAAGAACGCCGCTGCACAGTTAGGGTGAGGCAGCTCAAGAAAACCGAATGTTCATAGGAATTTTCCCTTTCTTGAAATCCGTATTTTAATTTTCGGTGCCTCAGCTTTCATAAGAACTTAAAAGTGCACAATGGTTCTATAAATATAACTGGTTTTCTCATGTAAGATATTTCAGAATGTACATGGACACATATAAAACATGCCTCTCCTCTTGGAGAGCATGAATTTTGACTACTCATCTTTGCGTCTTTGTACCACGCTTACAGATGATCAGTGAAACTTAGCTGGTGAATGAAGCTGTACTCAGAATGGAGCACCGGAAGCACATGATAGCAGACACATCACTCTAGCAATCAGATAACAATTAAAATTTTACGGAATTTCTAATCAAGAAGAGTAAACATTTTGATAAAGCTGGAGTTTTATACAATGATTATGATGATATATAATTTAATGATTCATGTTAATGAGAGAGCCTACAAAAAAAAATGTTTAGCACAGTACCTGTCTAGCAGCTCAAATATTAGCTCTTAGTTTTGTTATTAGACTGTTAGGGACTGAATGTATCCTCTACCCCCAAATTTATATGCTGAAACCTTAATACAATGTGACTGGTGTCCTAATAGGAAGACAGAGAGAAAGACAGAGAGAGTGAGAAAGACAGAGAGAGACACCAGGGGAGTGTGTACCCAGAGAAAAAGGCCACGTGAGGACACAGTGAGAAAGTGGTCATCTGCAAGATGAGGGGAAGAACCTCAGGAAAAACCCAACCTGCCAATGCTTGTACTGATCTTGTACTTCTAGTCTCCAGAACTGTGAGAAAATCAATTTTTGTTGGGTAAGTCACTCAGTCCTTGGGAGTTTGCTACTCCTAGCAAACTAATACGTAGACTAATGAAGCGTCTCATATGGGGTCGGTGGAATTCTGACATGCCCCCCCCAATTCCTGCCCCCTGATGCATATACTCCTCTCCCAGTTATTCAAACACTAATCTGCGTGCTGCTGTGAAGGGATTTTGCAGAAATTAAGTCCCCACATTACTTAACATTGACAAAGATTCGATTATCTCTGGGTCAGCCTGGCCTAATCAAGTGAGCCCGCAAAAGGAATTGGGGCTCTTCCTTGGGAGGAAAATTCAAAGATGAGGGAGATTCTTCATTGCTGGCTTTGGCAACAGATGGAGCCACATTGAAAGGAAAATGAGGGACCTGTAGGAGATGAGAATGGCCCACATGTAACAATCAGCAAGGAAATGGAGACCTCAGTCTTACAGCTGCAAGGAGTTGAATTTAGCCAATAGCCAAGAAAGGACTCCTTTCTAATACTCCTTGCAGCCTGGCTAATATCCTCATTTTGTCCTAGTAAGCTCTGAGCAAAGAACTGTCATGCTGTGCCCAGACTTCTGACCTATACCTCTGTGTGCTTTTAAATAGGTGGTGTTTTAAGGCACCAAACTTGTGACAATTTGCTACTCAGAAATGGAAAATAAATGCATCATCGACTAGAAGTAGGGACACAGATGTGAAGTGCTCTGCAGTGCAAGTGATAAAGCAGATGAGTAATATGTTAACAATAAGCAAATTTGTGTAAAGGGTACATGAGTGTTCTTATGCTATTTTGATTTTTGCATCTTATTTCTAAGCTTGAAATTATTTCCAAATAAAAGTTTTTAAAATAAAAGATGAGAGTGTTTTTATGGATGTTTTCAGTTGTGTTGATTTATCCAAAATCTTAAATTGCTCTATTTCTGAGAATCAAAAATTGATACGACTTGGTTGAATAATTAACTGCTAGAATTTATTGAACTCCTACTATGCGCCAAACACTATCTGATTGTTTCATATATATGAACTGATTTAAACATCATAACAACCCTGTGAGATAAGTATTCTGTTATCCCCATTTTACAGTTGAGGATACTGAGGCACAGAGAGGTTAAGTAACTTGTCCCAGGTCACACAGCTCCTATTCAGAGTATCTGACTCTGGAGCCACGTGCTATGCATTGTTCCCCCATCAAAGTCTGCATATGCCATTTCGAGTTAGAAGTTTATTTTCATTTCAACTGTGATTGTTAATCTGTTTTCATTCTAGTTTTTTTTTCTTCAGAATTTGTAATATTTTGTACTTTGGCCAAAAAAGAAACCCTGACTTATCCAAAATTTTTAATTCATCCTTTCTTTTTTAAAAAATATATTTTATTGATTATGCTCTTACAGTTGTCCCACTTTTGTTCTCCCCATCATTCCCCTCCACCGTGCACCCTCCCCTCCCACCAGCATTCCCCGACCTTAGTTCATGTCCATGGGTTTTACATATAAGTCCTTTGGCTTCTCCATTTCCCATACTATTCTTAACCTCCCCCTATCTATTTAGTACCTATCATTTATGCTTCTTATTCCCTGTACCTTTTCCCCCATTCTCCACCCCTACCCCCTCGCTGATAACCCTCCATGTGATCTCCATTTCTGTGATTTTGTTCCTGTTCTCGTTGTTTGCTTACTTTGTTTTTGTTTATGTGTTTTTTAGGTTCAGTTGTTGATAGTTGTGAGTTTGTTGTCATTTTACTGTTGATAGTTTTGAGCTTCTTTTTCTTAGATGAATCCCTTTAACATTTCATATAATAAGGGCTTGGTGATGATGAACTCCTTTAACTTGATATTATCTGGGAAGCACTTTTTCTGCGCTCCCATTCTAAATGGTAGTTTTACTGGATAGAGTAATCTTGGATGTAAGTACTTGCCTTTCATGACTTGGAATACTTCTTTCCAGCCCCTTCTTACCTGCAAGGTTTCTTTTGAGAAATCACCTGGTAGCCTTATGGGCACACCTTTGTAGGTAACTGTCTACTTTTCTTTTGCTGCTTTTAAGATTCTCTCTTCTCTTTTATCTTGGGTATTGCAATGGTGATGTACCTTGGTGTGTGCTTTCTTGGGCCCAGCTTCTTTGGGACTCTCTGAGCTTCCTGGACTTCCTGGAAATTTATTTCCTTTGCTAGATTAGGGAAGTTCTCCTTCATTACTTGTTTAAATAAGTTTTCAATTTCTTGCTCTTCCTGTCCTTCTGGCATCCCTATAATTCAGATGTTGGAATGTTTAAAATTATCCTGGAGGTTCCTAAGCCTCTCCTCATGTTTTAGAATTCTCGTTTCTGGTTGAACGTTTATTTCTTCCTTCTGGTCCAAATTATTGATTTGAGTCCCGGTTTCCTTCCCTTCATTGTTGGTTCCCTGTACATTTTCCTTTATTTCACTTTGTATAGCCTTCTTCCTCTATTTTCTTCACTTTTCTTCTTTACTTCTTCCTCTATTTTGTGACCATTCAACCATTTCTGTGAGCATCCTGATTATCTGTGTTTTGAACTATGCATCTGACAGGTTGACTATCTCTTCATTACTTAGTTCTGTTTTGGGGGCTTTGATCTGTTCTTTCATTTGGGCCATATATATTTTTTGTTTCTATATAGCTGTTACATCATAAGGGGCAGAGCCTTAGGTATTCACCAGGGCCGGGCAACGCACCTGCATTGTAGCGCTGTGTGTGGAGGAGGGGTCAGAGAGGGAACAATTCCTCTTGCTCTGCTCTCCACCTGGCTTTCAGTCACTTCCCCTGCTACCCACAATCAAATTGGGCCTTTCTGGTGCTGGTTCCCAGGTGAGTGGGTTTGTGTACATTCTAGGACCCTGTGGGTCTCTCCAATGAACTCTCCTGTGAGGCTGGGAGTTTCTCCTGCTGCCACAACCCCCACAGGTTTTTACAGTCAGAGGTTTTGAGGCTTTATTTCCCTGTGCTGGAACCCTGGGTTGCGCAGTCTGTCTTGCTCCCCAGTTGTTCCTCATGGTTTATCCACATGTGAATGTGGGACGGCCCAGTCCTTCAGTCGCCGCTTTGCCATGAGTCCTTTCCCACCTGGCTGCCTGTCTCCACCCCTCCTACCAGTCTGGATGAATGTTTCTTCCTTAACTCTTTGGTTGTCGGATCTCCATACAGTTCAATTTTCTGGCATTTCTGGTTATTTTTTGTTTTTGAATTTGTTGTTGTCCTTCTTTTGGTTGTGGGAGGAGACAAAGTGTATCTACCTATACCTCCATCTTGGCCAGAAGTCCTAATTCATCCTTTCTTAATTAAGTATTGTAAAGATTAAATGAGTTGAATGGGAGTATGTGTAAAGTTTTATCAGGCACTGTGCATATATAAAGTATTGTTTTTAATATCTTTAAAGAGTAACATCAAGATGTAGTTGGTCTGTGTTAATGGTTATAAATAGTCTTTAAGAGAGATCAACTCTATGGAAAATAGGCCTTTACTCTTATTTTAAGAGGCCCTGTCTTCCATCACAGAAAATATTAAAATGAACCCACATTAAATGCTATTTATATATAGCTATTTAAGAGTTGAATTCTTTGTGACTGACACATCACATTTTGTAGATATTTAATCAAATTTACTAATTTCAGTTTTGGAATTTAAAAAAATCTGGATCTGGGAGATTTTTCTCAGCTTCCAATTTTATTGGCCCTTGAAAAGCTTGGGGCCTCAGCCTCTAAAATGCAGTCATACCAATGTTGGGACCAGAGATAGTCTGGCAAGAAAAACTGAAGTGGAACTTCGATGCGGAAGGATTGTTGGGAAATGTTTTTTCACTAGATGGCGCTCTTTCCCCTCCATAAAGGGAATAACTTCTAGTTTGGAGGGCAAACAGCTTTTGGAGCCAGAGTACAAAGGGTGGTTCTATGCATCCCTTAGATGTTAAAATAAAAGGTGGCTATTTCTCTGTGGCAGGAGATCAGGGGGTACTTACAGAAATAAATAAGATTAATCACTGTACCAATCAATGCAAATATATTGTACATATTTATACAAAGTGATTCAAATTATGGTGGGAAAGCAAGAGAAAGTGTTTGCAGAGCAGTGCACGAACTACCTTGACTGGCATTATATGTGAAGGGCAATTTTGCTGCCTTGGGGAAAAGCTGCAAGGCAAGAATTTGTGTAAACGTGATTAGGTTTCTTGAGGCCATGTTCAGAGACGGCATTTCTAAATCTGGTGGCAATTTTGCTAGACGCAGCCTTCTCTTTCCCTTAGGAGCCATGGACATTCGTTGTGATTAATCTCTATATTGAGCTGACAGTTTCCTGACAGGGATTTCAACACAAGATTATGGAGGTGGATTTCAGCATTACTTCAAGGTCTTGTCTAGATCAAAAGTTGATGAATTCTTATCCTTTCAGTAATCACTTGAAGTAAAAATATCTCACAATAACTCATCCTTTTCAGTGGCTCTGGAGCATAAACGTCAGCATCTGGGAAGGAGCCTATGTAATGGCTTAATCAAAAAGGCACGGGAGCACTGTCAAAAATAACCTTAGTCACGGGTCACGGTCGCTTGGGCTCACCCACCTCAGCCCATGGAAGAGCTTGAATGGGGGTGGCACCACAGAGCCCCCCCCCCCCCCCCCCCGTACTGCTGCGGAATCCCGCTCAGACGCTGCTGTGCGCTGGGCATAAAGACTTGCTGTATTTTAATTTCCCCAGGAAAATGGCTCCGTTTCATGTAAAATTAAAAACAAGAATTAAAATTTCACAAGTTCCTTTTCTTTTTTTAAAACAAAAATTTATTTATTTATTTATTTTTAGACAGAGGGGAAGGGAGGGAGAAAGAGAGGGAAAGAAACATCAATGTGTGGTTGCTGCTCACACGCCCCCTGCTTGGGGCCTGGCCCGCAACCCAGGCCTGTGTCCTGACCAGAACCGAATCAGCGATCCCTTAGTTCACAGGCCAGCTCTCAATCCACTGAGCCACACCAGCCAGGGCTCCTTTTCCTTTTTTTTACTTCATCCCTATTATTTTCTTTCCATGTAGACATCTACCAACAGAGAGTTTCTACAACAAAAGATACATTATTCTTATAAGTATATTATAAATAGTAAGTGTTACCGATGAGCATAGTTTTGGCAACTGTTACACGGACACAGAACCAGTGCTGGGCAGGCAAGAGTGGCTTTGCTGTTTTCCAAACTGAACTCATCCAGGGAAGTCTGATCCCTGATGACAGCTATGGGCCCCTGCCACGCAGCAGATTATAGGTTTTACAAAATTTGCTTGGGAAAGTGTGTATAGGGATTTCAGCTCCTGTCTCCTCACGGAACTCCACTTTTTACACACCTCACTAAAACAAGGATCTTTCTGCGTGTCTTCACTTGCATGCTATATAATTAGAGTCAAGTTGGGAACGACTCTTCCACACTATCTTTCCTCCCTAAGAGTTAACACGTAAAGATTTATTTCTGATAGACATTCTGTTGAAACTTGAACCATGTTCCCGTTTATTATGCAAAAATCAAATACAACTTTGGAGATTTCAGCTGTTTACCCATCTTTGAAGGGTCTGCCTCAATGTTTCTAACCTGGGAAATGTAAGAAGTCTATTAATTTCACTGCTTCTTCTTCTTTTGTTTAACATTAATATGTGAGAGATACATTGATCAGTTGCCTGTCACACGCCCCCAACCAGGGACCTGGCCCACGACCCAGGCATGTGCCCTGACTGGGATCAAACCGGTGAATTTTCCTTCACAGGCTGGTGCTCAACCCACCGAGCCACACCAGCCAGGGAGATTCACTACTTCTGTATCAAGTGTACCTCAGTTTTGCAGTTAGGGAGAGAGATCTGCCTTTCCCGCTGTGTGGGGGTATACAGGAGGCCGTAGAGTACGGGGGTTAAGAACCTGAGCGTGGGAGTTAGACCTCAGTTTGAATATTTGCTTAACTGCACAGAAGCATTGTGATTTGGGGCACATTATCTCGTATTTGTAAGCCTACCCTTCTCCCCGTGAAATGGAGCTAACCACAGGTCTCCCCCAGAGCTGAGGTGGGGTCACACGGGATGACGAGCAGAGCACTCCGCACAGTGCCCAATCAGTGGTGGTGCGCTGGCTAAGACTATTCAAGTGGCAATGACCGCCAGCCCTCATTTCTAATCCTGAATCTTTTAGAAGACTTCAGAGTATCCTAGAACAAAACAGAACCATTCGTCCAGAGTCCTGGCCCTGCAGAAGGCAGCTTCACCAAACAGCCCATGGGATCTGTGCGGGGAAAGAAGTAGCAGCTCCGCTGAAGGCTCCCACAACCCCCGAGAGGCCTTTGAGGGAGCAGCCTTTGGGAAGAGGCCCAGGTGAGTCAGCACACCTACCCCGTCCCTGAGAGAAGGCCCCCTGGGGCCACTGAGTCACTCTTCCCGTAAACCGGCAGTCAGCCCTCTCTCCTGCCCCTTTTTTCCTTTATGTTTCGGAGTCAAGTCCGTGCTAAGAGGTACAAGGGAAATAACACGATATACCATATTTTTCAGACTATAAGACACACCTAGGTTTTAGAGGAGGAAAATAGGAAAAAACCCGCTCCACCGCCGCCCCCCCCGCCCCCCCCCCTCCAGGCCCAGTGAGCCAGGTAAGCTACATTTGGACTATAAAACGCACCCCCCTTTTCCTCTAAAATTTGGGGGGGGAGTGCATCTCATAGTCCAAAAAATATGGTAATTACCATGATGACAAATCCACGAATGATGTTCTTTATGAAAATGAATTCTCCTTTGGATGTGCTATACTTACTCAAAAGGGCGCCTGGTGGCAAATCTCCAAGACGTGCTTCTCATAAGTCAGAGGGAGTAACTGCCGGCAGAAATATCTTAGGAGTGACTAAGAGACTCTCCCCTCTGGACAAAGACCTGAGCCGCTCACTGCTGATGGTGAGGTGGATAGAGGGCTCACTCTCCTCATAACGTTCCCCAACACGTCTCTGTGTTCACTGTTTCATTTCAAGACAACTTATGTGTCATATTCCCCGTCACATCACTCATCCAAGACTTGCGCAAGACACTCC
Organism: Desmodus rotundus; assembly: GCF_022682495.2. Classification (NCBI taxonomy): domain Eukaryota; kingdom Metazoa; phylum Chordata; class Mammalia; order Chiroptera; family Phyllostomidae; genus Desmodus; species Desmodus rotundus. The sequence goes on from NC_071393.1 coordinate 102,265,893, forward strand.
GTAGATACCACAGAGGATTCAGAGATGCCGTCTTTAAGGAACTTACAATGTAGTAGGGAAGCAGGTGATCCAACAACAAAAATCAAGATAATGATAACAGCACTGATGACTTACTATGTACAGGCACAGGTTTTCAGTCCCTGAAAACTTGTTTTTATCAAAACGATGCTGTAAGTAGATGTAATTTTCATCTCAGTTTCAGAGGTGAGGGAACCGAGGTCTGTGGAAGTGAGGCAACTCATTCAAGGGTAAGTCCTGCCCACAAACACTGTCACACCAGGTGGAATTCAGTTAAACGTCTCGGGGGTTTATAGGCAGGAAAGATTACTTCCTGTGAATAGGCGCCAGGCACACTTCACAGAGGAGGCAGTGACAGAGCAAAGTGTTAAAGAATGTAGGTGGTTCAAATTGTGGCCCCTCCAAAAGACACATCTATCTACCCGGAACCTGTGAATGTGACCTTATGTGTAAAAAGGGTCTTTGCAGATGTAATGAAGTTAAGGCTCTTGAGATGAGCTAATCCTGGATTTGGAGCTGGGGAAGCTGAATCCAATGAGAGGTGTTCTTATAGGAGAGAGGCAGAGCGAGATCTGAGACCCAGACACACAGAGAGAAGAAGGCCATCTGAAGACACAGACGGAGACTGGCAGGCCAGCCGCAAATCAAAGAACGACAAAGAGTATTTGCAGGCATTGGAAGCGAGGGGAGAGGCAAGGAACAAATTCCCCGTCAGAATCAACACTGCTAATACCTTCAGTTTGGACTTGTGAGTTCCAGGACTGTGAGAGAATACATCTCTGTTGTTTCAAGCCACCCAAGTTGTGGTAATTTGTTATGGCAGACTTGGGAGATGAGTATCCAGAATGTGAGAATCCCTGGAAAACAGCAGCCCAAGCAAAGATACTGAAATGGAAAAATACAGAGGTCTGAATGTGTCTGTTTTGGTTTGGCTGGAGCATTAGGAGTCTGAGGGGGAACAGGCTGTTTAATACGGGGGTCACATTATGGAGGGCTTTGAATGTCAGGTTAGGAACTTGGGATTTTATTTGATGAGCCCCGAGGAGCGTGATGAGAGTTGTATACAGTGTGCCTGAGCTAGAGGGAGGCGGATAGGCCTGAATTAGGGCAGGGACTGTGGGAATGAAGAGAGGGGACACCTGAGACTTGGCAAACGACAGATTCTCAATCTGACTTGATTCACCTTTTGCCTGCTATTGTTTGTGTGCCTTTGTCTTCTGGGCTGCACAGCACCCACACTTTAACTGATCCAACGCAAGTCTCCTGGCTGCCTGTCAAGTTGGATTATGAACTTGTTCTGGCTTCCTGGCAGCCGGGCTGTGTTCTACACTGAGGAGTTTCCTTTACTAATCATTTCTTTTGCCTTCTCTGCTCCTGGGCCTCCTGCGTGAACTAACCCCTTTGGAAACTGTTTCAGTGCCCGCAGTCACCTCTTCCTGGCTCCTGTTCTGCCTGAGCTGGGGGCAGGAGGCAGGGTGTCTGGGCTGCTGGGCTCGCCTCACCCCAGCTTCCTGTTAGGGATCCTATCCTGGCATTTGGTGCCAAAGTGTGATGGAGAGGCAGCATTGATCAAGCCGTGACATCTGGAACAGATGCAAATCTCACAGCCATGTCAGAAGTGACACAGCACCAATTTCCTGCAGACCTTTAATAGGGTCTGAGGGTTCAAGCCTCATCAGCATCATATTCCCCTGGTTAGTTTTTCCAAAATCACCCCAACTCTCTTGATCTGGCTTGATAACATGAGACCGAGGGGAGGAAAAGAAGAGGAAGCGCGGTACCTCGGGCTTAGTCAACCCCAGTTATCATGCGAGGTGCTTTGCCTGTGTTATTTCATTTCACCTTCCTGTCAGAACAGTGAGGTAGGTGCCATTATCCTCATTTTACAGATGAGGAAATTGACGCTCGAAACAACTAGGTCATACGGTGAGTGGTGCTGCCAGGACTCAACGCCGGGGTTTTCTCACACAGCACACTGCCTCTCATCGAGGAGGTCATTTTATTCGTGCCGTACCAAGGAGGGAGAATTCAGTTTTTGGCGCGTGTGCAGGATTCGCCTTGTGCACGCTGGTTTTGGACTTTGTGTGGACTTCGTGATTTTGTATAAACCTTTTTCCTCTGGTCCCTCCTAGAGCCCAGGCGCTGACCTAGAACTTCCTGGACATCAGTTTCAAGAACATTTGAGGACTTCCCAGGCTGATGAACTTGTGCTGTTTTCCAAAGGAACAAAAATCTGCTCTAGCATCAGGTTGCAATCTGCAGTTTTCTGGGTGCGTCTCTAGGTTGGGTTGTATAGGAACAAGTAAATACGATGGGTCCTCTTTGTAGCCTTGATCTCTACATTGATTTGGGGAAAGGCAATGACTTTGATACAGAATCCTGGGTGGTACTGTCTGCAGAACTGAGGAGGTTAGGGCTTTGTTCACACTCTCTAGTTTTCTACCCCAGGCCAAAATCCTCAGGACCCCAAGCCCACCGCCCTACCAGCATTTGCATGCTGTTTTTGTCCCACCTTCCTCCTGCTCAATGCCAGAATGTAGGTCTCCCTTCTTTCTGCAATTCCTAAATTTTGTTCAGGGCTCAGCCCCAGCTCACTGTCTCTATTAATCTTCTCCTGATCAGCTTCCCTTTGCAGAGGTCCTGCAGCCCTTTGGCGTATCAGGGCTCTTCCCCAGCTCTGTCTGAGCCTGGGTCTGCGCATTACCTCTTTTCTGCAGCCTCTTACAGTAAGGACGGTGGTCCTCCTTTTGGCACAGGGTGCTTGGCAGAGCGCTGGGCATACAAGAAGGGAGTTAATTATTGACGGAGTCTGTAAAATACAGATACACATCTAGAACCCAGATTACCTTGCAAAACCTGCACTGCTTTCCCCAATGTTTAGAATAAAGTACAAATTCCTGAGCATGGAATTAAAACAACAACAGAAATATAATAAAATCTCTCTGCCTTCGGTTTCCAAACTACCATATTTTTTGGACTATAAGATGCACTGGACCATAAGATGTACCTAGGTTTTAGAGGAAGAAAATAGGGAAAAAATCCCGCTGCCCCCTGCACTGCACCCCCCCCCCCCATCCAGCAAGCCAGGTAAACTACATTCGGACTATAAGACGCACCCCTGTTTCCCTCCCAAATTTGGGGGGGGAGTGCGTCTTATACTCTGAAAAATACGGCATACTTCCAGGCATTGAAAAAGCACTGTTGTCGTTGCTCCTACAGTTCCATGGGTTGGAAGTGCCACTTCCGGATCCCCTGCCCCTGGAAATCCTTCCAGGCCTGCAGAGGCAGCCTTCCGTGTGCAGCCCTCCTTGATCGCCCAAGAAACAGCTAAGACAGTTTTCCCTCTGAATACCCGGATCATTTAACCTTGTCCTATATTTCATTGTTTTGTTTTGTTTTCTTTTAGTTTGGATATGACTTTATTTTTTTAAATTAATTAATTTATTTTTATTCAGTTACAATTGTCTGCATTTTCTCCCCATCCCTCCACCCCACCTCAGCCAGTCTCATCTCCCTCCCTAACCTCTATCCTCCCCCTTGATTTTGTCCTTGTTTTTTTAAAGACGTTATTTATATATTTTTAGAGAGAGGGGAAGGGAAGAATAAAGAGAGGGAGAGAAACATCAATGTGTGATTGCCTCTTGCATGCTCCCCTACTGGGGACCTGCTCCACAACCCAGACATGTGACTTGGCTGGGAATGAAACTGGCAACATTTTGGTTTGCAGGCTGGTGCTCAATCCACTGAGCCACACCAGCCAGGGCCCTATATTTTATTGTTTACACTCCTATCTGGATTACCCACCCCTTGAGGAGTGGCTCTCATTCACTTTTCCATCCAGTTAATGCCTATGGTGGGATAAGCAGCCTTCCACAAACACTAGCCTTGCTTCGAGTGATTCCCATCTGATAGGAATCAGCAGCAGCTCTAATGCTTTTTGGCAACAGCTTGCTTGCAGAGGAGCTAAAAGCAGGGGAGGGCTAAGAGGCAGTGTACCTGCTCCTTCCTTATTCCCTCCCCACCTTGTGGCAGAGACAAGGTTATTAGGTCTCTGTCTCTGGATACTTAGCTGCCCTTCCTTAGCAACCTCTCTTTGCTGGAGAGGAAATGGAAATAGTTCTGACTCAAATGCACACATCGCATCAGAGGCAGGCCAGGGCCCATGTGTCTTCCGAGTCAGCAGGCATTAAACCAAGCTCATCTCTCCCCTAACCTCTAAAGCCCACAAAGCAGCAAACTCATTATCGCTGTGCAGGGGATAGTGAGGATTAGGCCAAGGACAGAGTAGCCTGGACTGTGGCAGGGACTGATTTTTTTTCAGGGATGGTGCAGTGAGCCATTTTCCTTTAATTGCTCATGACTTATATACTACTCACTGGCAGTGTGAACCAGAAACACCCACTTGACATCATTAGCCGTGTGGGCCAGATGTCAGCCACTAGATGTTTCTAACTTCCCTGGCTTGCTGAGCTCATCTGGTCCTTGATGATTTAGTAAAAAAAATGTCTCAAATCTCCACCCCTTATAAGTAGGCCAGATACTTTCCCAGTAGCTCTGAGAATTCCTGCTGGCGCATGAGGAAGGAGCCTGTGTTCCCTCTGCCACTGGTCTCCGCTCCCACTGCTTTCCTGGTCTCCACTTTGTGTTCTGCCTCCTGTATGCCCATTCCTTTTGCATACAGCACCTACTTACTGGACTTCTCACAAACCCAGAGTGCCACTCTGCCTGCCTGCGTATGCCGCAGGCTTTCCTGGAGAATTGGGCGTTGGAGTGTGTGTGCATGTGTGTGTGTTAGGGTTAGGGACGTTACATTACAACACAGAAGGGCAAAACACATGCAACTGCAGATTTCACCATCTCAATTTTCAGAGTCCCTCAGCCATTCTGTCCTCTGGGGAACTTCCTGGGTTTGTCTCTTCCCCAGCCTCAGGCCTAGCTGCTGGACCCTTCTGACCCTCTCCTTGGACCTCCCCAAATTCCTCCTGGTTCCTTCAGTGACAACTCCACTGTGCATTTCTGATGCAAAACAGTTTAACTATTTTCCTTTCGCTGCAAACCCTCCAGACTGGGCCTAGCAAACCATCCCAATAACTAAAAAATCCATTTGAGATGTCTCTAACAAAGACGGTCTCTGCCTGAAGAGGAATTCTGTGATTAGCTCTGATAGAAACATTTTGTTTCCTCCTTTGATCAGCAAATAAAATGAAATTATTTTGCCCTGGCTGGTGTGGCTCAGTGGATTGAGTGCTGGCCTGCAAACCCAAAGGTCACCGGTTCGATTCCCAGTCAGGGCACATGCCTGGGTCAAGGGCCATGTCCCCAGTTGGGGGCGTGTGAGAGGCAACCAATCCATGTATCTCTTACACATCAATGTTTCTTCTCTTTCTCCCTCCCTTGCCATCTCTCTAAAAATAAATAAAATAAATAAAATCTTTTAGAAAAGAAATTATTGATCTAAATATGTTAGGGAACTAGCTTCTGTTTATTTCTGGGGTCATTAAAAAAAATAATGCCTCTTGCACAAATGAGAAAAACAACAGAAGTGATAGTGAGCATAGGTTGTGCTTCCCGGGCCAGGGTGGACAGCTTTTACACCTCCCTGTTATGGAAGACATTCCAGTAAATGCGGCACTCTTCCTTCCGGGCAAGGGCGTGGCTTCAGGATCTCTCTACAGAGTTGGTTCAAGCTGTGTTAGGGGTTTATTAGTGTTGACATGACAGATGAAGCTAACTTGCCACCACTGCTCTAGACCTTCTATGGAGGGAATTTTATGCTTCTGGCGATGACTTCTATTTATGTTTGTTAACAGTTGCCAGTCTGGGAAACATGAATAGAGGGCAGAGAATGATTTCTGTATTAGTCAGCACAACCTGGGTTTTGCTGTGGTAACAGCTGACCCCCTGCTCCTGCTGTTTCTTGCTCGTGCTGTGTGTCCTTTAAGGATCAGCTGAAGCTCTGCTGTGCGTCACCTTTATCCAGGGAGTCAGGCTGACAGCAGCATCTGTCTAGAACATGCCAGCCTTGCGACAGAAGGAAACAGGTCATGGTGAACTCTGACTGGCTCTCAAAGCTTCTGCCTGCAACTCACGTCACTTCTACTCACATTTCATTGGCCCAGGCAAATGTCAAGGAGGTGGGCAAGTATAATCCTCCTTCAGGGATGAGCAGCGGAAAGATTAATTCAGTTTGTATCCGATAGCAAGTTTTTCATTGTTCTTAAATGTCTAAGAACTGAAGTGAAAGAAAAGGGAGACCTTTTCTATTTTTCAAGTTGTAATGGCTATTCTTTACTCTTTTCACTATCTATGTTAGAAACCTTATTATGATGTTTAAAGAATAGAAATACACAGTTTATGTGATTAGTATCAGAACCTTTATTATATTCAATGTTTTTTCTGCTGCTGGAATGTCATTAGTTATAACAGAGGCTGTTTAATGGTCAAATGAGGTTTATTAATGCAGATGAAGATAATAATCCTAGTGGTTAAATCTGGACTCTATCCAACACAGCAGTGTTGTCTTTCATTTACCTTCATAGAGGAATAAGGTACCCTAACCATATTAACCTCATGAACATCCCTTTAACCTCCAAAAAAATATATGTTTTACTCTTATACATACTTTTAACAGGAAAATAACCTTTTCATATTGAAATACACTAAAGCATATATAAAATAATGGTTGCATGCTGTGATAACTATTCCCTTCATCCTGTTTGTCAGCAGGTGACGTACAAAGCAGAACTGCTAGGAGGTGTTTGGAATAACGCTAGTTCAGAAGAATGTTAATAGATAGCCCACTGAAAAAAGGCTTAGTAAGCCACCATTCGCTTCATCTTAGCAAAGGCCAGAGACGATAGTAATTCCAGGGTTCAGAAAGTGCTTGGTGAAACAGAATACAGGCCTCTGTGATACAAGATGTCTCAGAACCTAATGATGAGTTATTAGCGCGTGAGCCATTTATCTGGTACCATCCTTCAGAATGCACTCTGGGAAATGCTGACTCACAGCTTTCAGCTGGTCCCATTGCAACCACTTTCCGACCTTACTGGAATGCCCATCTTCCAAGTCTTCTATTTACTTCTAATCAATCAGCCCTCTCCTTTCTTTACTTCCTCATTTAACCACATTAGACTGAACGATTCATCATTTTAATAACATGCCTGGCCATTGATCTAAACCCCCTCATGTCTTAGTTGTACCCACCTGGCAAAACCCAGCTTTAGATGTATCCAACTTTCTGCTTCCTCTGTATCCTGCTGGAAAAGCCATGTGATCATTAACTTCAAACAGGCCTTTAATATCCGACATTTCTTACTACCTGGTATTTCCTGTTTAGTTCAGTTCTGACTGTCCCACTCCCTGTGATACTGTCTCAAACCCTTTCTACCTCTGGATTCTGCAATCACCTCTCTCCACCCCACTGCTCGCCCTACTCATGTAGCTGCTTTTCAGAGTGTAGTTGTGCCTGCTGTTCCCAATCCTACAACCGCCCTCAGCTGCTCTCATTCCAGCCTCCTTTTCCCCTGTTGGGATGGTGGAAATGTCTCTTTTCTATCTGACAACCCCTCTACTTGTACTCTGAGTCCCATACCCTCCCAACTTTCCAAGGACCTTATACTATTGATTATACTTTATTTCTCTTATTATGGAGTCAACCTTACTTTTCACCTGGTCTTTCTCATCAACCATCAGATTTCCATAGGCTTAAGTTTTTTTCATTATGAAAATAAAGAAAAGAAGGAAAGCAGAAAGGAAGAGGAGATGAGGGAGAGAGAAACTCTCAGCATTACATTCTGTTCCAGGTAATGCTGCTTCTTCGTGGCCAGCCCTCACCGTTTCCATTTCCTCTTCTCTCACTCTTTATTCAATTTGCTCCTATCTATTTTTTTTTTGAGATTTAACATACATGTGGTAATATGTAGCTTAATGAAATTTTGTATACCCCACCTAGCTACCACCCAGATCGAGCTATAGAGCATTTCCAGGGGGGAAAAAAAGCACAGATATCTTCCACATTTCATAACTTGATATCTTCACTTGCCAATACACCCTGAAGATCACTCCCTGGCAGTGTATTGGGACCTTCTTTATCTCTCTTCGACTGAGTAGTGCTTCAGTGTGTAGCTGTACCGTCATTTATCAGTGTTCTGCTGATGGACATTTTGATTGATTCTAATCTTTGGCTATTGCAAATAGCGCTTCCACAAAGAGTTTTTGTACAGACGTTGTTTTGTATTTCTGTCAATATATGTTTGGTACAGATTCTTAGAAGTGGGATTGCTGGGCCAAAGGTTAAATACATTTGTAGTTTGGCTACATATTGTCAAATTCCTCTCTATAGAGGTTGTAGCATTTGCATTCCCACCAGCACTATATAAAAGTACCTGCTTCCCCACAGACTCGCTAACAACATAAATTAATAAACTTTTGAATTTTATATGCATATCTTTTTTCTTCTTTTTATTTTCTTGCAGCTTAATTGAGATACAGTTGACATACAATACAGTACACACAATTTGATGAGTTTTGCCATATGTATGCAACTATGAAATCACTTCCACAATCAAGATAATGAATACATCCCTTTTACCCCAAAGAATCCTCATGCTCCTTTATAATCTGTCTTTCCCGCTCCAATCCTGTCTCCAAACAGAGGTCTCAACAACTTCACTTCCCATACACCCTTCTTGAGGTATCAGGAGTTAGGCCTCCCAACAGGAGGGAGTTATTAAGGGAGAATTAAGGGAGAAGAACACGGGATAGTAGAGCCAGGAGGGAGAAACGGTCATCCTCAGCAGGAGAGTGAAGGGAAACCCCAGCCTACGTCTGCTGTGATCCACGCTGATGGCGTCAGCGCGAAGGGCTGCCAGTTTGAACCCGGAGCTGGTCGTAAGCCTTCAGGACACATGAAGAAGATAAACCAATATAAAAGCTGATATACCAAAAAATGTGAAGTAGAGATTTAGAGACTTAGAGAATCTGTGGCTTAGAACCAAACGAATGAAAGGAAAATGATATTTACTAAGGAAAGAAAGGAAAAGTTAAATGGCTCAACTATAAATAGCATTAACATTGTAACTGTAACATAACTAATGAAGTTGATGTAACCAAAAGCGTGCTATGGTTCTCTCAGGGGAGCGGCAGTGCATGTGGAAGAGATGAAAGGAGGCTAAATCCTTATCTTCCTACAGGACAAACTGACGGACCATTCCGATGAGTGACAGATCAATAAGGAGCAACAGAAGCTCATTCTTGCTAATTCCTGTGTGGCCTTACATCTCGGCTTAAGCCACATGTCCATGTGCCCCTTTCCTGACTGCCCTCGGTGGCTGTCAGGCAATTTGGTGCATACCTCTGTTAGGGCACTACTATCTTTTTATTTTTTGTTTTGTTTTTTTATTTATTGATTTGAGAGGGGGGAGAGAGAAAGAGAGAGAGAGAGAGAAACATCAATCTGTCTTCCACATATTTATGCATTCATCGGTTGTCTCTTATATGGGCACTGGCCAGAGATAGATCCCACAACCTTGACGTGTCAAGGTTACACTCTAGCCAACTGAGCTACCAGGCCAGGGCTTGACCACTATTGTTTTTGACTTTTCTGTATACCCAAGAGACCGTGAGCGTCCTGGGGGAAGGACAGTGTTTTACAATCCCTCGGTCTAACGCACAGAAAATGTTGAAGTAATGAACAATGCAGTAGAACACCGCAAAAGCAAAAGTTACAAAGTCTTGGTAAAATTAAGAGGACTTTAAAGAGTCTGTTAGAACCAGACTTAAAAAAAAAAAAATCTAGAACAGCTTTATTTTCAATTTCATTCGAAAATTTTAAAAAATTTTAAATTAATTTATTTTATTGTTGTTCAAGTACAGTTTTCTGCCTTTTCCCCCACCCCAGCCCAACCCTCCAGCCCTCTCCACCTCCCTCCCATTTCCACCCCCCCCCGTTATTGTCCATGTCCTTTATAATTGTTCCTGCAAACCCTTCACCCTTTTCCCCTTAAATTCTCTCCCCTTCCCCCTCTGTTCACTGTCAGCCTATTCTCAATTTCAGTGTCTTTGGTTATATTTTGCCTGTATGTTTGTTTTGTTGACTAGGTTCCTGTTAAAGGTGAGACCACATGGTATTTGTCTTTCACTGCTTGGCTTATTTTGCTTAGCATGATGCTCTCCAGTTCCATCCAAGCTGTTGCAAAGGGTAGGACCTCCTTTCCTTCTGCTGCATAGAATTCCACTGTGTAAATGTACCATAGTTTTTTGATCTATTCATTTACTGATGGGCATTTAAGTGGCTTCCAGCACTTGGCTATTGTAGATTGTGCTGCTATCAACATTGGAGTGTATAGGTTCTTTTGGATTGGTGTTTCAGCTAGAAGCAGACTCTTTTAATAAAGTCAAAATCAAATTACAATGACTTAAAGACATTAAGTCATCTTACTTCTAAAGTCTTAAAACATTCTGTCTTCCATGGCACTCAGCTGCAGTCACATACACATCTCCACTCAACTCTTCAGGCTACTGTAAATTTTCCTTAATGAGACTAAGTGCTCGGGGCTCTTTCCCAGAGACATTTATTTAACTTTTCTCATCCATTAATGGAAAGGTTTTATATTCACATTTCTATTGCCTCCTACTGGGATAATTTCATAGACTCTAGTTATCTCATTAGGAATAAGAAACCACTCTTTCCAGGAAACATTTTGGGATATTAAACTGTGGATAACAATGCCGGTGTGTATTACTTTTACAACTCAATATCAAACAAGGTAATGAATAAAACATATTAATTTTGATGGAGGCGGAGAGCAGCTGGGAAAAGGAAGTTAGAGGGTGAAAAAGTGACTATTTGATTAATATAAATAATTTTCCTTTTGCTGAACAATTTCCTTTATATTATGAGCTCCCCAAATGCATTAAAATACAATTCAATTTGCCACAATTTGACTAACAGTTTTTTCCCTGGCATGAACACATCAATTTGTTTTCCTAAAACTCCAATACTGTATTTTGAGCTGTATGCTCCAAATGACAAAGCGGATGGAGGAGGCACCTCTGACCATTATGCTCTATGGCCCACTTGCAAAATTTTCAGTGTGCGTATTCAAAGTTCTGTGCTTTGCTTCATGCCCAAGGGAGGAGTGCTCCTACCAGCAGACACAGCTATGGTTCTGATGGATTGGAAGGTGAGGTTTCCACATGCCACTGAGTGAACAAAGAAAGAGGGCTTACCATGTAGACAGGGTAACTGTGCTTGATACCTAGGGGGAAATGGGATTGCTGTCTGCGGAACACAGGGAGATGAGTCTCCCAGATCCCTTTGAAGGACGGACTGGCCACCCAGCTAATGGAGGTTCTGTCAGCAGGCTGCTTCCAGCTCTCAGTTCCTTCTCAGCTGCAAAGACCTGCCTCGCCCAGGGCCAGACCCTTCCTGGATAGCCTACGAGGGGCAATGATACCTCCAGAGCTCCCACCAGGCTGCCTGAGGCTTTGCCAGCCGTGCACACAGCTCAGGTCTGCTCAGTTCTGCTTCTGCCCCTTTAACATCCCAGGTATCGATCACTTCCAGAGAACTCAATGGGGCAACAGAGCTCATAGTGAGGGGGACAAGGAAGATGGGTGGGATTCCAGGGACCCACCAGGCTGCCTCCTCCACTGCCACAGCCACTGCCAATGGTAAGAATGTAGTGGAATACTACAGTAATTCGTCAGAAACTGGATCATAAAAGGCTCAGATCCCGCAGAAATGAAGGTTTGGTTTGCTTCATCAGGTAAAAACTTCCAACCAGCTGAGATGCTGGTGGAAAGCCAAGGGACCATGAACTAGGTGGTAGAAAAATAAGTCAGAAAGCATTACAGAAATAAGTACAATTTCAGCAACACGTGTTTTCTCTGCTGTGTCATAAGATATGCTTATGCTCTCTAATTTCTCCTTTCTTCTCCCTTTCCCCCCACAGTTATGTACGGGGCATGTTAACTTTAAATATTCATCTACATATAACATTATCAATAAGAGCCGTGATAGAACAAAGGAGAAATGGACATCTCTCAGATAGCCTGGACTCAAAGCTGGATGTAGTAACTGTTTAAGTTTTGAGCCTTTAAAGAAGAGCTGAGTACATTTCTGTCTGCATAGGATGATTTAATTTTGTTAGGTGAGGGCACCTCTAGGATTTTAAGTATGTGAAGAAATATATATACTAGTATTGAGTGGTGAAGGAGTGGAATGTAAGAGACATTTCTTCAATATCTAACCTTTACTGAGCACTTGAATTAACTCATTTAATAAATTAACTCATCTAATCCTCATGATAGCACTTGTGAGGGTGGGACTATTATTATCTCCATTTACAGATGAAACCGAAGCTCATAAAATTTAATGAGCTTGCCCACAGTTGCAGGGTGTTTGCACTGCGGTGTCTTGTGCACAGGGTCATACTCGTAGACTAAGGTGGGTTGCCTTATTTTACGGTAGAGGAGGTATGTCATTCTGTTAAGTCACCCGGCATCTGAGTCCTCTCACTGGGCACGAGAAATTCTCCCCTGCATGCGTCTGGATAGGAGACGGAGCCTACTTGCCACCGCAAAGCTGCAAGAGCAGACACGCACTTCCCAGTTCTCCTTGCACCTTGGTTGTGGACATGTGATTGAGGCCCACCCACAGGTACATTTTCTCATGGCCATTGCAGCAAGACCAACTTTTAGGAGCACCAGGGGCGGCAGTGCTAGTGGTGGCCAACAGTGTCCAGCGTCGGGGTGTTGGGGTCCTAAGGTGACGCATCTGGTCCTCAGGTGCAGCAATGGGCTGTCCTTGCTAGACTAGCCTTGCCGCAGTAATTTAGGTGTTCTTGGCTGTGAAGCCATCAAGGTTTCTAACCTTCCCCACGATTCAGTGAGGTACCCGATGTTCTGATTTGTAGCAGCATCTCATAGTTGTTCAGGCTCATTCCTAAAATAATAAATTAGCTTACATATATAGCTCATAGCTCTTTTTCTGCACCAGGCACCGTTCTAAGTGCATTACACATGTGTCAAATGAAGTCTTAGAAAATCTGAAGTTCAACTATTGTCCTCGTTTTACAAGGAGGAAGCTTAGGTACAGAGAGCTCAAAGGGCTTGTCTGAAGTCACACAGAGATGTGGCTGGAGCCCAGGTAGTTGATCACCAGAGTCTACTCACCCGGTCATTGGACCGGGGCCCCTTTCATTTCTGAATCCATTGTTTTGATTCCACCCTTCTTTGGGCTGGATTTTATCATCAAAGAGTTTTGTTTTCATTCCCTGGCTGGTGTAGCTCAGTGGATTGAGTGTGGGCTGTGAACCAAGAGTTTTGTTTTCTTTTTCAATAAGAGCTCACAGGAGATATTTTGTTTGAATTCTCTCATCCTGAGAGTGTCTGTTTTTTGTGTTTTTATATGAAGAGAAAATTTGCTGAATATAAATTTTTAGGTCACTCTTTCTTATGGAACTCTCTAAGCACTGTTCTGTCTTCTGGGATAGATGATTTTTGGTGTGTGCGTGGCAAAGTCTGAGGGTCACCTGATTGTTCCCTGCTGCGTGTAACTTTTTCTTTTTGCTTTGTATGTGACTTTTGCTTTTCTCTGGGTCCTCCTTCTTTCATTAGGACATGTCTTGGTTTGGGGCAAATCATCTAGGTTCTTCCTGGTTCATATGGCTTTTTGTCCCAAAGATTCAAATCTGTATTTTGAAATATTTTTTTTCTACCGTTTTGGGGAAAAGTATAAAAATGCATTTGTTTGATTCTATTCTTCAGGAATTATCAATTCCCGAATTGTGTGTCTGTTAGATCAATTCCCAATTATGAGTCTGTTAGACCTGTGTTGACTTCTGTATCTAGCATCTCCAATATTTTTTTATATCATTGCCCCTTTCCATCTCTTCAAAAAAAAAAAGTCTGTAATTTATGTCCTTTGTAATGGTCTTGTGTTTTTTTCTACTTTCATTTCTCGTGTAGTATTGTTTTGGTAATGTTTTTATATTCCTATTAGACTACTATTTCCCAGGGCTCTGCTGGCTTGCCTTCTACCCCCATTGTTTTCTGAACCCTCCCTGTTTCCTTGGATAAGTCCTCTTTTGTACTTATTCTTTATCTGAAGTTTGATTACATTTCTTTACTCTTTTCTTTCTTTCTGAAGAATATGTGCAGAGGGTCTGGGCTGGTTTATTTCTCATGTCAACAGGAGGAGATTCGTGAGGGGAGAGAGTAAAGAGTGAACTTGGACAGTCTCCAGCTTCCTACAGCTACTACTTCCTCTTTCCTAAGGGTTCAGGTACTCTTTGGGAGGTGAGTGTGGTGTACCACAGTAAAATCCCTTAAACCGCCTCTGGAAAATCCCTTAAACCCTCTCTCTGCTATTAGACCAGGTTAGGGACAGCATGAATTATTGTCATCATGCTCTCTCCTTCAGCTGTCCCCACCCCCACCACTTAACAGTGCAGAATCGGTGTCTCCCTCAGGGCACCTACTGCTTCTCCCATGGTCTCACCATGTCCCTTGATTTTGGTGCTTTAATCAAAGACTGTTTGGAACTGTCCCCTAGTCTCAGAAATACTATGCCTGAGGTCCAGGGCTCCCAGGTTCACCATTATTGCTCATCAACTGGAAAGAGTTTGGCGAGTGTTCTTCATGGTGGTGGTTTGGAATTTTAGTGTTTCCCTGTTTCATTAAAGATGGGATTAGGAGTTGAGGAGGGGCTTAGCTGGGTGAATGTACACCAGGGTCTCTCATGAGGTTGCAGTCATTTCAAGACAGGAGAACCCCCTCCCAAGCTCACTCTCCTGGCCGCTGGCAGGTCTCAGTTCGGGCTGGCGATTAACTGCCTAGAGGCTTCAGTTCTGCATCACATGGGCCTCTCCATTCGGCTGATAACGCAGGGCAGTGTGCTCCCCGGGGAGACTGTAATGGGAGAGAAAGGAAGAGCGAGCGCAAGAGAACACCCAAAATGCAAACCATATTCTTTTACAACTTAATTTCAGAAATGACATACCATTACC
Source organism: Desmodus rotundus (assembly GCF_022682495.2). NCBI lineage: Eukaryota > Metazoa > Chordata > Mammalia > Chiroptera > Phyllostomidae > Desmodus > Desmodus rotundus. Next base: position 102,280,925 of record NC_071393.1, read on the forward strand.
GCTGCTCTGTTCTGCTGGTCACACGGACCAACCCTGACACAATGTGCAAGGAACACGCAGGGTGTAAACATGAAGGTAGGGAGAGTAGGGGTGATTTTGGAAGCTGGCTACCACAAGCACATATATGTATGTATATTTATACATGTATGTGTATATGCATATGTATATGTAATATCACATAAAAAGTTGGCCAGAGGATGTTTATAATAATTCTAAAGTTGAATGTCCTTAATAATATAACTTCAAAATATATGAATCAAAAATTGATAGACCTACAAAGAGAAGTAGGTATCCCTCATCATAGTGGGAACTATAGCTCACTTACCCCGTAATGAATAGATCAAATGGGTGAAAATATCAGTAAAGATAAATACATTTTGAATAAGATAATAAATAAGCTCAATCTAATGACATATATCGAACCCCATAAAACAATTGGAGGATGCACATTCTTTTCATGACATGTGGAACATTATGAAATTCGACTGTAATGATCCACAATTCAAGTCATAATATATTTTAAAGAATTGGGCCCTGGCTGGTGTGGCTCAGTGGATTGAGTGCCAGCTTGTGAACTGAAGGTCACTGGTTCAATTCCCAGTCAGGGCACATGCCTGGGTTGCAGGTCTGGTTTGGGGGGCATGCAAGAGGCGACAAATCAATGTATCTCGCATATTGATGTTTTTCTCCCTCTATTTATCCCTCCTTTCCCCTCTCTCTAAAAATAAATAAATCTTTAAAAAAAAGTAAGAATTGGAACCATAATTCTTGACTACAATGTAGTTAAGATTCAAATCAGTTTGTAAATCGATGACCATGAAAATTTTAGGCAGAAAATTTTGGAAGATTGTTCACGAATAAAGAGTAATATTCAAAATTTATGGTGATCATTGTAGATTTGTAAGAGGGATGACGTGGTGTGCAATTTTGATCAAGGCAGCGGGATAACAGATAATGTGAGCTGTAGCTCACTCTGGTTTGTGACTATTTATTTCTACTCAGTTAGAAAAGGGAAACTCACAATGTTAAATTGCTGAGAGTAGCAGCAGGTGTCAGTTTTTCTTTTGGATAATTCTAGCTATTATTTGGATTGATGTGGGCCCCATATTTTCAAACAACAACAGCCCTTCCCCACGGCCATTGGCAGTGCGCCTTTGCTACTCCTCTCATCAGGGGGTACAGTCTATTCTGTCCTCTGTCTCCCGTGTGCTAGTTTTCATTGGCTGTGTAACAAATCCCCACAAACTGCAGCTTGAAATAACACATATTTATTGTCTCAGAGTCTCCTTGTGTCAATAGCCCGGTGCACTTTAGCTGGTCCTCTGCTCAGGGTCTCACAAAGTTGAAATCAAGGCATGGGCCAGCTGTATTTATCTAGATGTTCTGCCAAAGAAAGATTCGTTTCGAAGCCCCCTTGGACTGTCGGCAGAATTCATTTCCTTTTGGTTGTAGGACTGAGGTCCCCATTGTCTTGCTAGCTATTGTCCTGGGGCCACTCTTGCTCCTAGAGGTCATGCTCAGGTCCTGGCATGTCCCCCCATCTCAGCAATGGAGAACATCCCTCTCATTGAATCTCTCTCAGGCTTTCAATCTTTCTGACTTCCCCTTCTGCTACCAGAAAACGCTCTGCTTTTAAAGGGTTCTCTAGTTAGGTCAGGCCTACCAGGATAATAACTCCGTCTTCAGGTCAATTGATTAGTAATCTCAATTAGTAACTTTTAACCAATAATATTAATCTACAAATCCCTTTGCCATGTAACAAATTCTCTTTACTGTGCAACATCATCATGGGAGCAATGCTGTGGGCAAAGATCAAAGAGGCACCTTGGAATCCTGCCTACCAGACTCAGTCTGGGCTGGCCTATGGCTTGCTTTGCATAGCAGTCTTCTTGTGGCCCTAGGCCTCAGGAAACCTTGCAATTTCTGGTTTAACCCCTTTGAAATGCTCCTTCTTGGAACCTGGCCGTCATTCTCTGTGAAGTTCAAGCTGGCCATGTAGAGGAGAACTGAGATGCCCCAACTGTGTTTCCAGCCAACAGCCAGAACCTACTGCCAACCATGTGACTAAGGCTGTTCTCAGATAGTCTAGCCCCTGGGCAAGCCGTTTTAGCCCAGTGGCCCAGAGATAAGCTGTCCCAACCATGCCCTGTCCAAATTGCCGCACTGTAAACACATGAATGATCGTTGTTGTTTTAAACCACTAAGGTTTGGGGCAGTCTGTTATGCAGAAATAGAAAGCTATTTTTAGGGCTCCATCAGATACCGAGACGGTAGCATACCACACTCAAACACTGAAGTTTGAACAGGTTGGGTAAGGAGAGAGGATAAACAAATTCTTGATTCAGTCTTTGGTTATAGTAGACTCTGGAAGTAATTGACTCACTGTTGTAACTTTTGAATATGACTTAAAATATGCTAAATGATATATCATTGATTTATCTTCCAGATGTCCGAAGAATCATGAACAGTGAGTGAAAATTTAAGGTCCTTGTAATTGAGCCAATTTTTTTATCTCCTGAAGAAATCCTGATATTTTACCCTCAGCATTAAAAGTCTAGATAATTTATGCCTGAAGCTAGATTCAGATCAATTTCAGACACACCTTGTGCTCCTCCTGACATTTCCTTGGGTACCACATTCTGAACCCTTAGCCACAAGGAAAGCCACCCAACTCTGCTGTGGCCCACACGGTCCTGTTCTCTGTGTCTTACTAGCCTATCACTGGGAGAGGGGCTCAGTCCTCTTGCTGCCATCCTGCATCCAGGCCAAGTACCCATGTGCCCGAGAGTTCTGGCTCCTGTCACTTCTAGACCTGGATAAATGCCATACCCCAGGGCATGTAACCTCCCTTTGCAGAAGTCACCAAAGAGTTTTAACTAGTCTGCATTCTCCAGAGAAACAGAACCAACAGATGTATATAGGGGTGCATCCGTGTTCTGCCTACTGTTCCCTCTGAATAAATGTGGATTGGCATTCAGGTACAGCCTCTTCTATTTAAATATCATTCTTGTTACATACCTGCCTGGTCAGTGCAGGTATCAGCACATGTTTGCCTATTAAAATTATGACTCACAGAACTTTGGTAACCAAGAGAATGATTAGCATGGATTTTCAGGCATACGGAAAACAAAAAGTCATCCAGAACTTCTCACGCACATGTTATATCACAATACGCTGAGAGCTGTGAGTGACTCCCTCCTACTGGGAAGTACTACTATGCACAACTGATAGCAACTGCATTCCCCCTGATTATGCCATTTTTATTAGGATCTACAGTAGAGTCATTCACTGAAGGATTTTTGCCAATGGCTTTTTCTGTCTTCTCTCTGAATATGATTCTTATCATTTGCTATGCAACTATTGTTCAGCAATACCATGACATGTACCTACTTTTAATAAGACTTATAAGAATGAGTGATAGTCATTGTTTCCATCTAGCAGCAAACTTTGTCACTCTCATGTGGGAGAGCATTATTTTCTGTTTGGGGATAGAGCAGAGGTTGGTTTATCTGAGCGGTCACGATCATTTGTTTGAATATTATACAAAGGATTCACGCTACTCTGTGACAACATTTTGAAGTACACAACTCACTGAGAACTAGAGGAGAATAGATTGATGGATGAGTAACATTTAGTTGCAAAAACTCATGGGATTTCCTGTTCACACTTTTCATCTTTGGTTACTTGTGGAAAATCAGAATTACTCAGATTCATTTATCTCTGCATGAAGAGACTTATGCTCTATACTTCTTCTGAACTTCTGCTGACTTTTTACATTTATGCTGTTGTTCTCAATTATAATGTTTATATTATTGGGTTTTTTACTATATTTACACTTCACGAACCGTTAAGCTACCATTTCATTTTTGTGACTTGGACGTAAAATATAACAATTTCAAAGAATGCAAGCTTAACAAATATAAGCACCATCAAGTAATATGAAGGTATGCTTCCTGAGACAAATTATGCTGCATTAATTGAATGTAAGCTGAAGCAAACTGACTGAAGTAGTCCTTGTAAATATTTACAGTTTGAAGAATGTAACAATTACTGTGCATGAAATGAAATTAATGGGAAAATCATATTTAATTATATGAATACATCTCACATTTTTAAATATATGGATAATGGTTGATTAGGTTTTGCTTGAGGCTTTAAGGTATGATAAGTTTCAGATGCCAAAGTTCTGCGATGAACCACCATGCCTAAACTTTAAAGGAGGTGCTCAAGAGTCACTAAAACCTTCTACAAAGACGGAATATTCTATGTCCGTGCTTTCCAATGTTGTAGCCACTAACCACATGTAGCTATTTGAGCACTTGACACAGGATTAGTGTGATTGAATTTATAATTTTATTTAATTTTGATTAACTTAGATTCAAATAGTGGAGCACAGCACAGGGTTATATGGCTCTTAAGCCCTTCCACAGCCCTTAGACACGTGGAGAGAGAAAGGATTGGAGAGAACTATGGTGGATTGCCCGACTGCCACCATAGTGTGGAGCTAGTAGGTAGATGCCCCTCGCCCAAGTCTAGTGAAATAGGCTCTGTTCCAGAAATCTAGAGGATGAGAGTGGGGCTGGCCAGATGCAAATAAAAGTTTAGTGGGGCTAAATCTGCCTGAATGTTTCTCAAGACCTAGATGTGAGAGAAAGAGGTGTGGGTACCTATCTCACATATTGAGCGTCGTGGAGGGTTGACGAGTGCCCAGCAGAGACTCTGAGGAAATCACCAGGTTTCCAGAGGCTGTAGAAGTAAAGGACTCACATATTTGAGAGGTAATTGCTCAGGTCAAGGAAGTTACAAGTAAAAGAATCTGACGGGGAAGTCTTGGTAGAAACCAGGTAAGTGATTGACTCATGCTCTTCCTCCTGTTTTCAGAATCCCAGTCTGGTTCAGGTATCCAGTAGCCAGGGGCTTCAGGTTAAACTGGGCTCCTCCCTTACAGCAGGGGTGAATCTTAATTAGTATAAGCCACTTATGTAATCCCAACCCCATTGTCAATGATTTGTTCAGGAGTGAGCCTTGACTTGAGTTTTAGCCAATAAGATACAAGGCAAGAGTTTTGGGAAAGGTTTTCTTCACTTAAAAAACAGATACATGAAGAAAGAGTGTTCTTCAGGGTAGAATCCAGGTTGTGGAGCTTGAAGCTTATACAATTTGGGGGCCCTCTTTAAGAAAAATGTATAAAATTATCTTCGCTTTTTCACAGTTTACAAAAATACATGACCAGGTGAATGCATTGCTAGGATCCTCTCCAGGGTCTTGGAAGGAGCCTGTGAAAGTCAAATGTTCTAAAGCTTAAGCGTCTTTGGTTTCTTGGTAAATCACCACTGGCAACCTATTTATTTATTTATTTATTAGTGATTGCTTTGAGAGAGAAAGAGAAGGAGAGAAACACTGATTTGTTTTTCAACTTATGTATGCATTCATTGGTTAATTCTTATATGTGCCCTGACTGGGGATGGAACCCACAACCTTGGTGTGCTGGAACGATGCTCTAACCAACTCAGCAACCCAGCCAAGGCTGGCATCCTTTCTTTTTTCGAACATCATCGTCTCCATGGGACAACTGGACCTGGGGCAGCCACCTTGGGACCATGAAGAAACACAGTTTAGGGGACAAGCCAACACACTGAGGGTGGCACAGTGTGGCAAAGATGAAAGGGATATTGTTGGAAATACATCACCAGAATTTCTCAACCTTGGGACCCCTTTAAGTGCAGGCTTCTTGTATGAAAAATGATAAATATCTTTATTGTTTAAGCCATTCTTCAATAATTTGTAGGCAAAAACATCCAAAGACAACTACCTCCTGTTCTCTCCATTATTTCTCTCTGTCTCTGTCTGTCTGTCTCTCTCTCACACACACACACCACTAAATATATGGAAAGGAGATGGTCTCAGAACATAAAATGATGGTCCCTTCTATCATATTAAGTTAGCTTTAGGGAAAGCTCGATTCATTACCCTAGTTTTTCTCACTGACTGCACACCCAATGGAGACTTCTCCAAGTGCGGTGGGTGGATTTGTGCCAGCCCATTAACTGTTCATTACCAGCGCATAGTGAGGTAGGGACAGCAACCGAGAGTACGAATTTAGAAACTTTTCGTAGCATTTAGAGACTTGACAGAGTACTTTATGTCTGTTGGATGTAGTAACTTAAAATTTGGAGGTGTTGTACTTTGTATGTCTTCGGTTTTTAAAAATTTTTAAGTCCATTTTTACTTTCGAACAGACAAACGGAAAATGTATGAATTAGCGCAGAGCGTTCCTGTGCGCCACGCACCCGGTTCCCCATCACTCCCATCTTACGTTAGTGCGGTGCATTCGTCACAATCAATGGGCCAGTATAGACACGTCATTATTAATAAAGCCCACATGTTATTCGGATTTCCTTCGTTTTTATCTAATGTCCCTTTGCTCTTTCAGACTCCCACCCAGGACATCACATTACACTCAGTTTTCATGTCTCCTCAGGCTCCTCTCGGCTGTAACAGCTTTTTAGACTTCGCTTGTTTCTGAGGAGAGCTGGTCAGATATTTTGTAGAATGCCCCATAAATGAGATTTACCTGATGTTTCTCGTGATTAGTATGTCTTTGTTTTATTATTACACTTTCTAGAGCAGAGTGATGAATTTTTATTGTATTTTACTTAAGTATCAGTCTGCAACAGATTAGAAAAAACCTGGTCCTTTATCACAGAGAGTTTGAGAAGCAGTGGAGTAAAGATCTGCCGTTCCAGCCTTAGCGTTTAAACTTCTCAAACAATTCCTCCTAATGAAACTATTGGTTTACCCTTTTACACCGTTGTTTTCTGAATCAACGTGTTCAGTGGGGCTTCTAAATTTCAGTCTTATGAAAGGGTAAATCACCTTCTTAAAGGGTTATCTTTTTTGGCTATCTACAGCGTGTTAGTCAATGCTTGCTGGCTTCCAGAGCATCTGAAAGAACACACACAAACTCCCAGCTCGGAACAAAACGTACTGTTTCTGAATCAGATTCAAGGCGGTTTCTTAACATTTAAACCAGAAGCACTAGAGGTATCATACAAACCAGAATACAGCCATAGTGACTGCTCCTCTACATTCTGTTTTGTTTTGTTTTGCCTTGTGCTCCCCCCCCGCCCCACCCTCTTAATTTCACAATAGCAAGTACATTTAGAATCAAGAGCCAAATTTTTCCCATTACAATGCATTCCTCAATAGGAGATCACTGTCATCTTTATTTTCCCCTTGTCTCCTCTGATACACTCATTTTCACAACATAAGGAGTGCCCTACCCCTTGTTTCTTTGGGGATTTTGTCTTTGATCTCGGAGTCTACAAACCTTGCTATAATGAGCGTGCTGTGGGCTTTGATGATAAAAGCCCACTTGATAGGCACTTCCTCTCTGGAAGCTGACTTAACACACTGTTTAACCCACTTTTTCCAGTTGTAAAATGTGGGTTAAACAGTGTATGTAAACCATTGTATGCCACTTCCTTTTGTTTATTTTTGTAATTCATGAAAGTATAGCCAGTTTTGTCTTTGTTTAATGTTATAGCTTTTAATTTTTTGTTTAGACCTTCCTATTTCTTTTGAAGCTTTTGATTTCATTTTGAAAAGTTAGTTCTTCTTTCTTGCCTCATAATAGGTACAGCCACGAATTTGAGTTCATTTTTGTTGATTGTCCAATAAATCCATTGAGTAGCCAGAGAGGTTTTTCATCAACAGTTTACCTTAAGACTTTTGAATCTCATTTTTAAATTGTGGTAAGACTGTCCTGCCCCTTACTAGATCTTTACATAACAGTTGCCAACACAGAAGAATGAAGAAAAATACATGTAATACTATATTTTCAGTCATTCAATATTAGTGTGCAACATACAACTACTACCCCAGTATTTTTGGGCTTGCTTGAAAGGTAACTTGCCCCTGTTTATTGTGAGAAATGCAGTATATTTTAATTTTATTTTAATGTATTTTTTAAAATGTTATTTTATTGGATATGCTATTACAGTTGTCCCAATTATTCCCCCTTTGCCACCCTCTACCCAGCATCCCCTACTCCCTCAGGCAATCATCACATCATTGTTCATGTCCATGGATCATGCGTGCAAGTTCTTTGGCTACTCCATTTCCTATACTGTACTCTATATCCCCATGGCTATTCTGTAACTACCTATTTGTACTTCTTAATCTCTTCACCTCTTCACACATTCTCCCACAATCCCTCCCACCTGGCAACCATCAAAATTCTCTCCATATCCATGATTCTGTCTCTGTTCTTCTCATTTGTGTACTTTGTTTTTTTAGATTCCATTGCTGATAGATATGTATTTTTGCCCTTTTATTGTTCCTAGTTTTGATCATTTTTTTCTTAAATAAGTCCCTTTAACATTTCATATAATAATAATTTGGTAATGATGAACTCCTTTAGTTTTTTCCTGTCTGGAAAGCTCTTTACCTGCCCTTGGATTATAAATGATGCCTTTGCTGGGTAGAGAAATCATGGCTGTAGGTCCCCACTTTTCTTGATTTTGAATACTTGTTGCCAGTCCCTTCTAGACTGCAAAGTCTCTGGAGAAATCAGCTGAGAAATCAGTCTTATGGGAATGCCCCTGTATGTAACTAACTATTTTTCTCTTGCTGCTTTTAAGGTACTAGCTTTATTTTTAACCATTAGCATTTTAATTATGTTGTGTCATGGAGTGGGCCTCTTTACATCCATCTTGTTTGGGACTCTCTGTGCTTCCTGGAGTTGTATGACTATTTCATTCACCAAATTAGGGAAATTTTCTTTCATTAGTTTTTCAAATAGATTTCCAATTTCTTACTCTTTCTCTTCTCCTTCTGTCACTCCTATGATGCAAATGTTGGAACACTTGAAATTGTTCCAGAGGCTCCTTACACTAGCCTCATTTTTTTGGATTCTTTTTTTCTTCTTGCTGTTCTCATTGGTTGTTTTTTGCTTCCTTATTTTCCAAATCATTGATTTGACTCTCAGCCTCATCCACTCTACTGTTGTTTCTCTGTAAATTGTTCTTTATTTCAATTAGTGTGTCCTTTGTTTCTGACTGGATCTTTTTTATGCTCTTGAGGTCCTCACTAAGTTAACTGAGCATCCTTATAACCAGTCTTTTGAACTCTACATCTGATAGATTGCTTATCTTCCTTTTGTTTAGTTCTTTTCCTGGAGTTTTGATCTGTTCTTTCACTTGGGCCATGTTTCTTTGTGTCCTCATTTTGGCAGCCTCCCTGTGTTTGCTTCTATGTATTAGGTAGAGCTGCTATGACTCCCTGTCTTGGTAGCATGGCCTAATGTAGTAGGTGTTCTGTTGAGTCCAGTGGCATAGCCTTCCCAGTCACCCAATCTGCGTACTTGAGGCATGCCCTATGTGTGGACTGAATACACCTTTCTCTTGTAGTTGAACCTCGATTGCTGTTGGCAGGTCAATGGGAGGGGTTTACCCAGGCAGGTCGGGTGCTATGACTGGCTATGACCACTGACCACCAACCTCTGTCCTCCATGGAGAATCAGCTGTGCAGGGGAGGGTGGTAATAGTCTGACATTGTCTGTAGCTGTCCAGTGGGTGTGCAGGCTCTGGGGATTCCCAGGTAGTGCATGCCTAGAGCACTGCCCACCTGCGTTCTCTCCAGGGCCACCCTGCCTGAGCTATAAAGCAGTTTGAGATGGCTGCTACTCGTGTTGGGTTTGCAGGTTCCCAGGTTAAGCCAAGCTGTGAACCTAGGCTGGCTGCAGCTAGTACCAGGCCTGGGAGTTCACTGAAATCTGCTATTGTTAGTTTGAGAGGATTTAGGAAGTTGTGAATCATGAGCCAAGACCAGCTATTCATATGAGAAAGGCACTGTTAACAGCTTGGGTTGGCCTATAAGTTGGGTGTGACAGAGCCTCAGGGGATCTCCAGGGTGGGGCAAACAGTGTTAGCCAGGTTGTTCGAGTCTCAGATATGGTACTCACCTCTCAGCTCTTGGCTCTATGGGGGGAGGGTTCAGAAGAGGAACAATGGTCTCTGCCCTCCTTTCTGTCTAGGAGAAAGCTGTCCTCTCAGTACTGCCTTTATGCCAGTCACTTCAGTTCCTCCCTGTATGCCACTGGTGCCTTTCAAACTGCTACCCTAGTGCTGGAGCTCAGAGGGAGTGAGTCTGCGTAAGTTCATGTGTGTGTTCTTTATGAGGAACTGCTTGGGACTCCAGATATTTCTTCCACCAGCTCAATCTCCACTGTTTTTTTTGTAGCCAGAAGTTATGGAGACTTATATTCCCTATGCCATACCCTGGGCTGGGGGACCTGGTATGGGGCTCAGACTTTTGCTCCTGAGATATCCCTCCCAAAATTTTATTCACCACATGTGGATGTGGTACCAGCCCCTTCCATGTCTCCACTCCTCTACCAGTCTGGATGGTTGTGGTTCCTTTAATTCTGTCATTGCTGGACTTCCATTCAACTCGATGGTTCTGAGTGATGGTTGGTTTGTAGTTTAGTCATAATTTTGATGTGGTTGTGCAAGGAGGTGAGCTGTGTTTACTTATACCTCCATCTTGACTGGAAGTCTCTTGTTTTTTAAAATAATTTTTAGAATAATTTTTGTTTTTCAATTACAGTTGACATGCAATATTATATTAGTTTTAGGTGTACAACATAGTGATTAGTCTTTCATTTAACTTACTAAGTGATCACCACCGTAAGTCTAGTACCCACCTGACACCCAAACAGTTATTACAATATTATTGATTATCAGTATATTTTTAAGTGTTCTGCTAGATCCAGTTTTTCCTTTTTGAGCTTGAGTTTGAGCTTGTATGGTTATTATTTTTAAAGATTTTATTTATTTATTTTTAGAGAGAGGGGAGGAGGGGAGAAAGGAGAAACATCAGTGTGTGAGAGATACATTGATTGGCTGCCTCTTGCAAGCCCCCAAACAGGGACCCAGCCTGCAATTCAGGCATTTTCCCAACTCTGACCGGGAATGGAACCAGCAACCTTTTGGTTTGTAGGTCGGTGCTCAATCCACTGACCCACACCAGCCAGGGCACTTGTATGGTTGTTTTTATGCTTCCACACTCTGCTGTAAAATGAGCACTGCCTGTGTTAGTAGTGTCTGAGGAAGAACACTGTAAACTCAACGGTTTTGCTTTCGACAACTTAAGATGTTAAGGATTTTATAAATAGATATTATTACCAAGCTCAAAATTTATATCTGAATGGTTAACTGTTGGGAAGTCCCTTTTTCTTTTTCTCTTCCTCAAGTGAAAAAAGTAAAGCGTAATAATGTATTGCTTATTTAGACCAACTGAAGGAGAAGCCGAACCATCGCTGCCGTGGATGATAAGCTGTCTCCATCAGCTGGGTTCCGCTGTGCTTAACTTTCCTTTTGTCTGCCCCTGGCCTTTTCTACACTTGTCAGGTACTTTATAAGATGCTTTATTTTCTCAAGAAAACCTTACCTTTTAGTTGTCACTAAAACTAGCATCCTTTAGATAGGAAAATACATTTCATAACTTCTGGAAGTATAGGCTCCTCCACTGGCAACCACACACTTTTAAGAAACATACTTCAATAAAGAATAAGACATTCATTAACTCCATATCTATTTTCTAGCCTCACTGTAATAAAAAGCCAAAAGTAGGTGAACTTAAGACTTGTCTACCAATTAATGTTTCAGAATTCCATGTTATTTCAGAATATCTAGAGATTCAATATTTTTGTTCTGCTCAGATGGCTAAGAGCTTTCCCTTTTAAAAAGATTTGCCTCCCATAAATTTGCATTTTCAAAGATGGTCCAGGGAAGTGTTCTTGAAGAAGACCAGGTATTTACATCTCAAAGGTACAAGGAAGAAACACAGACTCCTCCTAGAAGGACTTTGGTTTCACACTCGATTTTATTCAAAAGGCTGAGAAGCAATTGGACTTTGGTTTCATAAGGACAATTATCTGTAAGCCTTTGAGATGAATAGTAAAGGTTTTGGGAAGGTAAAAGGATTTGATGGGCTTTGAATTGTTTCTGGAGCTATTCCTCTGGCCCGGTAAAGACTTCTTTTGTAAAAATAAAGACGCTTTTAAATATCTCAAGAATTGGGTTGCCGCTCAAACTTTGGCAGAGAACTGACAAATCCATCCACCCATTTTTGGAATGTTTCTTTCCATCTGGGTACATTTTCCTAGTTTACAGGTCATTCATAGCTCAGGGTTGTCTCTGAGAGATGTAAAGGTTTGTGATGGGGGACACAAATGTTGGAAAAATTTTAGTTTCAGGTAATAAGCTTAGCAATCAATGCATGTAAAAAATGCTATTGTTCCAGGAACTGAATGTATGACCCACCCTGACTCCTGGAGACCACAAGCAGTTCCACCTGTGTGCCCTAGGAGGACTACTAGCAATCAAGATGGTATCTGAGCCATTGTACTCCAGGGTGAGACTTCCCACCCAAGACTCCGAAGAAAGAATGCTGCAGCTTTTTATCTGATTAACTTTTCCCCTGAATTCCCAACCCCTTGCCTACACTTTTCTTCTCCTTATAAAAAGGAGTTTAAAATGGAATTTCAGATGGTGTGTTAGGGCACAAACCCTCTGTCTTCTCGGATTGCCAGCCATCTGAATAAAGCATCATAAAGATTCGATCCCTGTCTCTGCTTATTGGGTCTGGTAGGTGACAGGCAGCACGAACACAGGCTTTTCCAGTTTCACTTGGATGGGACCTCTGTCCATGTCCCTTGGGAACTGCAAAACAGCTCTAGCTGCAAATAATATTAAAATGAATGGTGCCATTAACTGGCCAAACCTCTCCATTGCCTCATTTTTTAAATCCTCACCTGAGGACATGCTTATGGATTTTAGAGAGTGGGGAAGGAAGAAAGAGAGGGAGTGAAACGTCAATCAGTTGCTTCTCACACAGACCTGACTAGGAATCTGCAACCTAGGTATGTGCCCTGATTGGGAATCGAACCCACAGCCTTTTGTTTTAGGGGACAATGCTCCAGCCAAGTGTGCACACCAGCCAGTGTACCAGTATGCAGCCAGGTCCCCCCCAAAGAGGGATTTGTAACAGGGTCTGGAACTTGAGGTGTCCAGGAAAAATTAAAAATATACGTCATCCTCACCCTCACAAGTCTGGACTGGGGGATGGGACACATGGAGCAGGGCCAGTAAGAGTTATTTTGCATATCAACAGTTGGCCAGCTTCCTATCTGATATGCAAAAATGGTTATTTTACATATCTTAACAGCTGGCTAGCTTCATAGATGTGTTGAGTAGCTGCTGCCAAACTTTGAGCCAGGGAGATAGATGGGAGTGGCTTCCACCCATGGCCTAACTGGGAGGCAGCTCCCCTTGGTTACAGGGCCAGTGTGAGAGCTTGGAAATGGTTCACTCCACACCACGGGCCCATGCCTGCCTGGACTTACTATGGCAGCCCAGAAAAGCTGGAAAAATCTGGGAATGCTGGCAGGTGTAGTTGATTGTGGGAGGAGTTGGAAGATTCTCACCTGGATTTAAACCCAGGCGAGGCAGCCATGGGGGGGAACCTCACAGTTTTGGGGGCTAACCACGTGGTTTTGGGATCCCTTAACCACTCGGCTTAGGAATTAGGAAAGCAAGATGTAGTGGCCATGCAGAGCTGTCTCTTAGCAGTTTGGAAGAATGCAGGAGAGACCTTGCAGGAAGGAAAGGGGTGAAAGGACTCTTGCTGGTGGGCCATGGGGAGGTGCCATGTGGTGTTGGATTAAGAACCAGAGGTGTGTCCATACAACTGATGGCGCTGGGACCCGCAGGAGGCCTGTCAGCCAAGCACAAATTAATGGGAAAAACTGGAAGCTAGCTCAGCCACATACTTCTGGTTTTTCCCTGAGATATGGCACCCCTGACTGGGCAAAGGCGGGAAGGACTGTGTGTGTTTTAAGGGGCTTTGGGATTTTAATGAAGACATTAAGTCATTACTCTGTATTTATTCAAAAGTCTGTATAACTTTTGAATAAATAGTTCCTTTCCTTTTCATCAAACTATGGCATTGAGAGCCATAATTCCAATTCCCTGGTTGTGGGCAAAGAAGCCACCATGACAAAGGGACCCCAGGTAGGAGGGGGCGAGTTTCAGTAACAGTGCCTTGGCCCCCCACGGGTCCGTTCTGTAACACCAGGACCTCATTTTTTTAAAGCCTCACACAAGGATATGTTTATTGATTTGAAATAGAGACAGGGAAAGAAACAATGATGTGAGAGACATGGATCCATTGCCTCCAGTACACACTCAACTAGGGATCAAACCTGCAACCAGGAATGTGCCCTGACTAGGAATTGAACCCACAACCTTTTTGTGTATGTGGCCAGGGCTCCATCACCTAATTTATACTGTGTTGCAAAAGATTTGCTTTTCTTTCAAGGATTGAAACTGAAAAGCCAATGTTCATGCACTTGTCACCTACCAGGCCCAATAAGCATGAATCTTTATGGGCGCTTTATTCAGATGGCCAGTGATCTGAGAAGACAGAGGGTTTGTACCCTAACAAACATCTTAAATTCCATTTTAAAATGACCTTTTTTATAAGGAGAAGAAAAGTGTAGGCAACAGATTTGGAATTAAGGGAAAAAGTTAGTCAGATAAAAGCTGCAGCATGCTTTCATCTGTCTCCTGGGCGGTGGTCTTTCAGCTGTGTCCTGGGCGGTGGTCATCTCACCCTAGAGCACAATGGCTCAGATACCATCTTGAATTCCTCGCAGTCCTCCTGGGGAACAAAGGTCGAGCTGCGTATGGTCTACTGGAGTCAGGGCGGGTCATACCTTTAGTTCCTGGAACAATAGCTTTTTACATGCATTGGTTACTAAGCTTACTAGCTATTACCTAAACTAAAAATTACCCTACATTTGAGTCTCCCATGGAACTGAGAAACAAGTCTCTCCCCATTGGCGAGTATGCACCCCAGAAGGGGTATCTCGAGGCACTGTTGACTCATCTACAGACAGACAGGCACATAAAAAGCCGAGAGTCAGAGGTGTCCCTGCAAGTCTCTGGGTTGTTTTGGGCCATCCTGAGGTACAACAGGGAACTACCTGGGGTGTGTAGTACAGAAAGAGCTTTCCACAACGAACCCATCTGCTGGGTACACTTAGTTCTCTTCCTTTTTTTTTAGCCTGGAAGACTCTGCTCATTCACATAATATTGAGACTCTACTATGTGCCAGGTAGAGATAAACTTGTATGTGGAAAGAGTCTTGTTTGTGTTAAATATGCTCAATGACACAGGGAAATAATTTTATTTAGGATTCTGGGATCATTTTTTGTCTCTTGTGTTCATTTCTCCTCTTATTTATTTCAGTAATTAAGAAAATTTTTAAATAACACACTAAGGATAGAGGGATAAATTTGTCAAGGTAAGAAACATTTCAACCTGTAGAGAATTTTTGAGTTTATTTGAGCCAACTGACAATTGCCAGGAAACAAAATCTCAATGGATTGAGAAAATGTTCCAGTGAATGGCAGTTCTGCACCTTATTTTATATATTACAATCAAAGGAGGAGGTGTAAGGGGTTAAATGCAATCCACTGGTGGTGGATGAGGGAGGTTGGATAAAAAAGTAAAAGGAACAGATGCAGACTTTTTTTTTCCATTTGTGGGTATAGGGTAGTTAACAGTTAACAATGAACAAGATAACAACAACAGTGAGGGATTTTATGGTCTCAGCTCTGGTGCTGTGAGTGGTGAGGGGATGGGGGAGGAAATTGCCCTCACAGTCCCTGTGTATATTATTGTAGGGAGGATACCCCTAGGTCACAACTGCCTGCTGTGACTTGCTTTTTGTTAGGAAGTTTGAATTTCAGAGCATCCTACATGGTTGCTTTACGTCTCTGAGTTTGTAAGACCACCAGGTAGGTTCTCCATGGGCTTGCCAAATGTAGTATGTGGCCCCTTTCTCACCCACAGATTGTAAGACTAGGCACACACACAGAAAAATCAATAATACTCTTGAATTCATTCACAATCCTCTCTGGGTTTCAGTTTCTTCATCTTTAATATGATGAGCTGGACTAGATATTGTGCAAGACTTCTCCCAATTTCAAGTTTTGGTTAAGAGCCACTGACTTTCAGTATCTGCCGATGAGAAAGAATTCAGGCAGCATTATCACTTAGATCATTTTATATGAAACATACAAAAGAATTACTTCTATAAATATAATTTTGAATTATATGAAGATGTTTGCAAAATCCTATTTTCATTTAGCTGTCAGTAAATTCCTTATTATTTATTCTTGTTTCTTAAGGTAACTATTACTTGGAAACTTAGTTAATTATGTAATAAATTCCTCTTGGAATCTGTTGCTGTTTAAGCCTTAAGATTTAAAGCTGTTATTTGGAACTGGAAAGCAAATTTTAGTGCCAGGTTTTAGAATGTTTTCCCCACCTGCTCAGTTGCAGAAAATGATACAACACTAAATCTAGGCCTTGTAGTACAGTTTAAAATGGTATGTTTTCCATATAATCCTTTGCGTGTATACATATATACACATGTTATTTGAAAAGATATGAAAATACTGTTAAATATATTATAATTTTGGCCAGAAACAAAGCCCCTGGCAAAAGACAAAGAGTGCCACAGCATTTTGCCATTTTAAACCTCCTTCTACTCCTCTTCGGATTTCTGACTGAAGCATACATAAGCCACCTAGATAGCGTCAGTCCGGCTGTTTCCTCACCAAATTAATTAATAAAGATTCCAAATGAGTCATAATTTCACCTAAGGGGTAATTTTGGCAAGAGGATGACTTGGCTGAACTCTCTTGCTTCTTTCTCCAAAGAGAAAATTAGTGCCGGAATCCCGGCCGCATTTCTGTGATGCATCCCTGTGGACCGCCACCTGCCATTGGATCGTGCGGGAGCCTTCTCTGAAGACGATAATACAGAGAGTAAAACCTCCACTGTTCTCCCCGTGGAAAAATAAGTGTAATAAATGTTTAGGTGGGAAAGGAGTTTGGGGTCTGATAAGGCAAGATTGCGGGATTGTTTCCCTCAGTTATTTGCTATATAACTTCAGTGTCCTGTCTAAAAATGGTGTGATAATTCCTTAATCCACATACAGGTGTTTCTTGTTGATTGTCTCATGCTTCGTTAAGGCCCAGCTTAGTATATTGACATCTCTGGGAAAAAGTAAGCAGGAATTCACATTGAAAAGTAATGAAGATCTCGATTGTGGGTTACTGAGGGGGAAACAAAAAATAAAGAGATTACATTGCACAACACACAGCAAGGCTCTCTTTTATTTTTAAGATTTTATTTATTTATTTTTAAAGAGGGGGAAGTGAGGGAGAGAAACATCAATACGTGAGAGAAACATTGATTGGTTGCCTCTCACACGCCTCCAACAAGGGACTGGACTGCAACCCAGGCATGTGCCCTGATCGGGAATCGAACCAATGACTTTTCGTTTGTGAGACAGCACCCAACCAACTGGGCCACCATGGTTAGGGCAGCAAAGCTCTCTTAAGTTTCTTCTTCAACATTTTTCCTTTCTCCCTGATTTCAGTGCCTACATCCATTTTCATGTGCATTAGTTAGGGTAATGACAAGATACTACAACAAAATGCAGTGGTCTAAAGAAGAAAGTGGGGTGGAGGGATGGGGAGAAAAGGCATGCAACTGTAACTGAATAACAATAAAAATTTTAAAAAAGAAGAGAAGAAAAAAGTTCTCTTTCTCTTTCTTCCTCTCCCTCTTTTTTCCCCTGTCCTTCTCAACAGCTATGATATATATAAATAATCCTCATCAGCCCGGCAGCTCTTCTCCCTTGTTATCCAGGAATCCAGGCTCTTTGTTGCTCTGCGCTGACATCATCTGCATAATAAAGTCTGATGGAATCCAGCCGTTGGGAAGGGAGAGGAGAGAGTGGAGGAGGCACAGCTCTGTGTCTGAAGACCCGGGTTCATAATGCATTTTGTGGTTGGTAACAACTTAATCACTCGACCACACTTACCATGGCAGTTTGCAAATTGGCCATAATCCTTCACTCTGTCCTGTATCCAAGCTCTTTTAATGTGGGTACCAATGGGTTTGGGTTCTTGTCTCCTGACATATAGAGATTTAGATCAGGGACACTGATAAAAGCTAAGGCAGATTTATTGAAGCTCTGCAGGGGGTGAGAACGATGAGGTTAGGCCTCAGGTTCTGTACCACAACTGTGAGGCTTACAGGTTTTTATGGCTTGGGAATGCAGAAGTTACTGGGGTTAGCCTATTAGGGAGTAGGTTAGCAGGCTTTTCCCTTTTTGGAACACTGTAGTGTATGAACACGGATGTGTCTGTATATATCAGTGAAGCAAAGCATTCTGGGATTGTACAGCACTTATTATGGGATGTAGGAAGGGACTTTCCCAACTAGGTATTGAGTTGGTCTCTGTGGTTGGTGACTTGGCTTTGGATCTGAAAAACAAACTTACAAGAAGTCAGGGTAGTTCCTGGACCCTTGTTTTATAACTGCCTATTGATGGCGGCCACAGTTCTGGCAGGGCTTACCTCACTTGATTTGATGGAGCAATTTGTTCTGGTAGGGCTTGACTAGATGCAGCGATTCTTGGGAACATTTCATTCTACCTGTTTCAGTATGATTTTGCAGCTCTTCTGATCAAGAGGTAGTTTCTCTTCCTCCTGAGTCTGACCTGGACTTGTGATTTAATTTTGCTGGCAGACTGTGGCAGAAGTGATGTTGTGGCCGTTTAGAGCCTAGACTTTTTAAGGGATCTTCTACTTTCTGTCTTGGAATCCTTTCCAGCTGCCAGTGAGCAAGTGAACAAGTCCAACCAGCCTGCTGGAGCATGCTGGAGCAGGAGGTGAAGCTTCTGCGAGCCATCGCAGCGGAGTCCAGCCCAAACGGATGACCCATAGAATGATGAACTGAATAAACAGCTGTTTGGTACAAGCCGGGTTCTCTGGGAAGCAGGTGCTGAGATGGAGTAAGGAATACATAATACCCATGAAAGGAAAAGGAAAGGAAGCAGGGATTGTCTAGAGGGGCCACCAGAGCATGGTGTTCCCAACAAGTCTGTCTGCCCAGCAAGGAGTTCCAGGATAGCCTCTAAGAAGAGTCCTCCATTGGACAGAAATGGCTAGGCCTTTGGATCACAGCTTTGCTCGGTCGTGACTAGGCGGCCACCTCAGTTAGAAAGCTATCAGTTAACTCGACTTCTTGTTGTCAAGCAGTGAGTCCTCACTTGAAGAAGATGAGAGGTGTGGCCACACATACACCCCATTGTTTTAAGCCACCCAGTTTAAGATTGTTATGCAGGAAAAGCTAACCAATTCACATAACTACAAGAAGGCCTGAGAAATATATCTGAGGTGGGCAGCCTCAGCAAACAAAGGAACTACTACCCTTAAAAAAAAAAAGAGCGTGGGTACAGGTGTGTGTGCAGGTGATCACAGATGCTCATCAAATCATTTGCCCTCTATGACCTACCTTGTGTAGCTGAGAAAAAGTTGGAGCTGGTACACATAAAGGACCTAGTGCTCAGAGGTGGATCCAGGTTTTGTTGGTTGACAGCGTGTAGAATTTGCAGATCCCTTTTTTAAAAGAAAGAACACAAAATTACAGAAACAAAATTAATACAAGTCTTGGAAAGGGCCATTGTAAGTGAGAGCCCCCAAGCTTATCCTTATTTAGCGTCATGGTAAATCTGCCCCTGATGATGCTTGACAGATGGTAGAGATTTTAAAAATTATTATTTGTTCAGTGAAAATAAAATCACATAGCCAATGGTTTATTATCTAGTCACCATTTGCACAAACAAGGTGTTGGCAGGTTCACTTAGGTGCAAAATCCATACCAACTTTCAGTTTCCTCCTGCAGGGAGTTAAAGGTCCTCCTCATTGGCAGAGCCATTGATTAGTTTCTGCCTTTGCATCCTATGAACCTCCCGTGGTGACAAGGGAATCTGCAGCCTTGTGAGGCAGAGCAGGCTTGAAGCTGAAAATACCAGAAATGCCTTTCTGAGCCTCTCCTGCAGCCAGGGCAGAGGCACAGCACCAGTCAGTTGGGGCAAAGAAGGCTGTCTTTCTTTGCCCAGCAGAACGCTGTCTGGCAGCTGTTTGGAGACACAGAGGTAGTCAGTGTCTCTGGCAACAATGACTGATGTCAATGGGCAGGGGTGCGAGTAAAAGTGGCTGCACCCAGGGGCAGCGGCAGTGCCAATGTCCCTCCACCAGTCTGAGTATGGGTCCCGGCCTGGTTCATGACCTCCCAAAGATTATGAGATGCCCCGTATCTTTCAGTAGATTTCCTTTTTTGCTTAAATCAGCCAATGCTTGTGACTGAGACCCTAACTGACATACAAGATGGGGGTTTTGAATTTCAGCCCACACAGCATGGGAGCAGGAAATGTTCGCTTTCACTTTGGATGAATTCTTGCACCTGGAGATGCTGTGGAAAGAAGAAAGAGCTTATATGAGACACCGATGAGAAGAATTTTTCCTCATTCGAGTCAGATTACACAAGTTTGACTCATGTAAAATGTCTTTTGCTATTTATTTGCCTTATGACCTTGAGTAACTCAGAGTTTCTAAAAGTCTCTAAAATGTCACTTAGAATATGCACCTATGGGTGTGAGGCTTAATGAGATGGCATATGCAGAAGTGATCTTTAAATTAAGTACTTCACAAGTGTAAGGTATTTTTAAATATAAAAAGTCTACCAAGCTCTTGCTCCAAACCTGATAACACTAATTCCCCTTTTTGGATAGTTTGGATAGTGATTAAAGTCAGTTTACAAGCTTGTACACATTTTTTAACTTAAATTAAGCTTGTTCCAACTGGTTTGTATAATTAATTGGTAGCATTTACTATGCCAAATGTACCTGAGTAATTTTCTTCTTGCTGTATCAATAGTAGGAGTTACCCATTTTGTTATCTCTTAGGTTTTTTTTCAAAATTTGTGAAGAAATAATTTGTAATCATTTACAGAAATAAAATTTATCATTTAGTTTCTTAAAAGGAAAGAAATTTAATGTGGGCAAAAATAAGAATTACATTATCATTGATGCCATCCACAGATTGATCTTAGCTGTTTTCCATTCTTAGTTTGGAGTTTCAGAGTTGCTCTTGGAGGTTTTTTGTTTTTTGTTTTGTTTGAGAGTGTTGGGAAAATTTCCCGTGGTATACTGAAACTGACCTCCAAAGGAGGTTGGGACCAAGAGACCAAAGAGAGAGGCTGATAACTCCTTTTAGCTTTAAGTGATAGATAGCTCTAAGTGATTACTTGCATTATTAGGTATAACCAACCCTCAGACAATCATATCAGGCAGGGGTGTCAAACTCATTTTCACTGAGGGCCACTTCAGTCTCGTGGTTGACTTCAAAGGGCAGAATGTAGAGCTCCTTGCCCCTAGTTAAGGAGTAGTTACATTTTTACAGTCCTAAAATTACCTTCAGCCCTTTGAAGGCAACCGCGAGGCTGACGTGGCCCCTGGTGAAAGTGACTTGGACACCCCTCATATAAGGGAAATACTATTACTCATCCTGTTTTTATAGATAGAGGTGTTCACTTATTTATGATCACAGTTAGAAGATGCAGAACTGGGACCTCAATCAGCCATGCCAACTTCAGAGCCTTCAATCTGAACCACAGGCTGAGATTGCCTACTCTTGTTAGTTTTCTTCTCTTTTAACATAACATCAATGAATTATAATGATAATTTTAAAACAAACATGGAATTATACCATGCATATTATTTATCTTTTTACATACCATGCAAGTAGTTTATTTAGGGGAGAATTCCACCAAACTGGAGTTGGGAGAATTGCAAAGAGTGAAATAGGGAAGGAGGCAAAACTAATACAATGATGAAGTATTGAGCTGCTTCCCACTCCCAGCAACTGGGGCTCAGTCCCACTGGAGATGCTCTGAGGACCTACAGAGAATGTGCTTCAGAAATGTCCGCTTGAGGCACACACTTTCCACTGGCTCCCGTCACTCATTCATCGAGGGAGGTGTTAACTCCCTCCTATTTCCAACATGAATCATGCCAGCCTGGCTGAGAGGATCTACAGCCTATGGAGGATGCCCCCGAGTCCCCAGGGCAGCAAACAAGAGACACTCAGTGCAGCTTGCAGGGGGCCCTATCAGGCTGCTCCTGCGCATAATTAAACATTTAAATCGAAATTACCTTATAGATTAAAAAGTAAGTCTCTCTGACCACTAACCTGTAGTCACCCATTTCTCCCCCTCAAGAGCAATTTTTGTATTCTCTCCTGCGTATCTTTTGGAGGTACCCCCATTTGTATGCAAACCAATACTTAGTGTTTCCCTTTAAGCTGTTGGTGACACACTGTCTCCTGGACTGTGCTTTTAAAAATTTATATGTAGACATCTTGATGGTAATCATTTATTTATATGGTTAGAACTCCCTCTTCTTTGGAATGACCACAGTATTTTATTTATGGTTTTACCATAATTTGCTTAACCCCCCACTAATGATATTGATATTTCCAATATTTCTTTATAAGTCAAGTTGATTGAGGAGTAGCGCAGTGAAGTTCACCCTTTTATGTGTATAACTCTGTGAGTTTTGGTAGACACATAACCAAGATGAGAACAGTTCCATCACTCCAAAAACTCCCTGATGCAGCTCCGTAGACAGTCCCCTGCACTTACCACTGGCCCCTGGAAGCCACTGATCTGCTTTCTGTCCCTATATTTTGCCTTTTCCAAAGTGCCATATAAATTGAATCATACAGGATGTAGCCTTTTGAGTCTGGTTTCTTTCACTGAACACAATGTAATTGAGCTTTATCTGTGGTATGTGCATATCAGTTATTAGTTCCTTTTATTATTGAGTAATATTCCATTATATGGGTAGATTACATTTTATTTATCCATTCACCAGTCCTAAGTCATTGGGTTGTTTCCAGTTGGGGGCAATTAGGGATAAATCTGCTATTATTACATGCTAGCTTTTATGTGGACATAAGTTTTATTTCTCTTGGGTAAACACCTAGGAGTGGGATTACTGGGTTTTAGAGTAAATTTATGCTCTACTTCATAAGCAATAGCCGACCTGTTGCCCAAAGTGACTGTACCACTTTGCTTTCCCACCAGCAATACAGGGTGGGACAAAAGTACATTTACAGTTGTTTGTGTGGAAAATAATACAGTAATTAATAAATAACAATGCAAGAATAAACTCCATGTTTTGTGTGTTCACAACTGCGAACCTACTTTTGCCCAACCCTGTACACACATGCTTGCCAGCATTTGGTATTGTCAGATGCTTTTATCTTAGTCATTTTGATAGGTGTGTATAGTGTTTCTCTACTATAAATGGTGCTGCAATGAATATTTTTACATGCGTATCCTTTGTAATTAAGAGTGAGTAAATCTGTAAGCTACATTCTTACAACTAGAATTGATGGACCAAAGGGTGTGCACGGTTGATCAGATAGTGTCAAACAGCTTTCTGCGCAGGTGGTGCCAACCAGCTAGCGCAGTGCGTTTCTGCCCCCACCCCCATCCTCATCACACAGTGTGTTACTCAATGTCAGAACATGTTTTAAATGAAGTTTTACTTTAGAGGACTGCTGTGTGAATATCTGCTTCATTTGGTTGTTGGTGAGAACTTAATGTAAAGCTTTTAGAGCAGTGCCTGCTGCAGAGAGTGCCAATGGGTGCTCATCACGGCATGAGCATCGCGCTGCAAATCCATCAATCACGTTATTTGTCTCTCTCTCTCTCTGAGTTCCTCATCAGTCTATTGAGGAGTGCATTTCTTTGAAGAGCTCAGATACTTCTATAGGCCAGGAATTCAGGCATTGGGTTGTTGTTATATAATTAATGACATTTATTCTTTTGAGCAGTTTAGGTACACAGAAAAACAGAGCAGAAGATATAGAAATTTCTTATGTACTTCCTGTTTTCACACACACACACACACACACACACACACACACAACCTCCTCCTCTATCTACATCCTCCACCAGAATGGTATGTCTGTTATAACTGATGCACCTACACTGATGCACCATTATCACCAAGTTTGTAGCTTACCTTTGGGCTCATGCTGTGGGTTTTGACAACTGTATAGTGACCTGTACCTACCATTGTAATATCATATGGAATAGTTTCACTTCCTTAAAAGTCTTGCAGGTTCTGTAGGCTCATCCCTCCTCCCCTCTAGCCCCTGGCAAACACTAATCTTTTTTACTGTTTCCATAGTTTCGCTTTTTGCAAAATGTCATATACAGTCTGTAGCCTTTTCAGAATGGCTTCTTTCACTTAGTAATGTGTATTTAGGTTTCCTCCATATCTTTTCATGGCTTGACAGCTCATTTCTTTTTAGCACAAAATTATATTCCATTGTCTGGATGTACCAGTTTATTTATCCACTCATCTATTAAAAAACATTTTGGTTGCTTCCAAGTTTTGGCAATTATGAATAAAGCTCCTATAAACATACATGTGTAGGATTTTCTGTGAATATAAGTTTTCGATTCATTTGGGTAAATACTAAGGAAACTGATTGCTGAATCTTATGGTAAGAGTATGTTTAATTTTGCAAGAAACTGCCAAACTCTCTTCCAAAGTGGCTTTATCATTTTTTCTTTTTTCTAGTTTTATTGAGATATTATGGACATACAGTGCTGTATAAGATGAAGGTGCATAGCCAATGATTTGACTTACATATATTGTGAAGTAATTCACACAGTAAATTTAGTTAACATATAGATACAAAAAAGAAAGACTTTTTTTATTTTTAGTTAGAAGCGAAGGGAAGGAGAAAAAGAGGGAGAGAAACATCAGTGTGTGGTTGCCTATTCTGTGCCCCTACTGGGGACCTGGTCTGCAACCCAGGCATGTGCCCTGACTGGGAATCAAACCACTGACCCTTTGGTTCAAGGGAAGGCACTCAATCCACTGAGCCACACCAGCCAGGGTGTTTCCCACTACTTTTCTATTACTGTTGCTCCACATTCCAGCAAGCATTTGGTGTTAGTGTTTTGGATTTTGACAATTTTAATAGGTATGTAATTGTGAGATCTATATATATTTTATATATATCTCAGTCCCTGGTTCTTGGCACAGAGGTCTGAGAAGCCTTGTAATTTTCTAAGTGATAAGAGCACAGGAGCATCTTTTGTTCTCATAGTTGGCCTTTGACCCTGGTTCCTGCCACAGGGCTTCTAAATCCTCTGGAATTTCCTGGGTAATAGGAGTGTCTTTTGTTCTAATGAGGTGAGTCTTGGTGGGCTCCTGGATGGGGGCTGGTCACCAGAAAGACAAAGCCATGATTAGAAGCTTGGAATTTTCAGCCCTGCCTCCCATTCTCCAAAGAGGGAGGTGGGCTGGAAATGCAGTTAATGATCAATCACGCCTACCCATTTGATGAACCCTCCATAAAAATCCCAAAGGTATGTTTTTCAAAGAGCTTCTAGTTTGGCGATCACACGGAGCTGCAGCAAGAGCTGTCCCACGAGAGAGGGCATGGGAGCTGCAATCCCCTCTCCACAGATCTTGCCTTAACGAAACTCTCCCACCTGGATGATTATCTGTCTTCTTTATCATATCCTTTTATAATAAACGGGTAAACAGTACATAAATTGCTTTCCTGAGTTCTGTGAGCCACTCCAGCAAATCAGTCAAACCTGAAAGGGCAGTTTGGAAATCTCTAATTTATATCTGATTGGTCAGAAGCACAGGTGACTGCTATTGGCACCTGAAGTTCGGTGGGGCTAGTCATGTGGGATGGAGCCCTTAACCTGAGGGATCTGATGTTATCTCCAGGTAGATAGTGTTAGAATTGAGTTAAATTGTAGGACACCCAGCTGGTGTTGCCCAGAATTGCTTGCCTGGGGAACCCCCACCCCACATCTGGTGTAGGAAGTGTTGGGAGTGTGGCAGTAGTGTGAGAGTCATAGAGACACACAGGAGGAGAACTGAGTTCTTCCTACACAGTGGTGGCGTCTCGTTGTTTTAGTTTGCATTTCTGATGACATGATGTGGAACATCTTTTCATAGGCTCACTTGCCATCTGTATATCTTCTTGAGTGAGGTGTCTGTTAAAATCTTTGGTCCATTTTTTAATCAGGCTGTTTGTTTTCTTATTATTGAGTTTTAAGAGATCTTTGTCTATTTTTAATAATAGTCCTAAATGTCTTTAGCAAATACTTTTTCTCAGTCTGTGGCTTGTCTTCTCTATATCTTGACTCTTGTATTTTCTACCTGTGCCTTTTTCACTGAACAGTGCATTTCTCCTTGATTATTTTTCACGTCAGGCTTCATTCTGAGAGGGTTGTGTGCTTGGCACAGACTCCAGGCACTGGCTGGCACTCTTGGGTTCAGCTTACTCTCTTTAACAAAACTTACAGACATTCTTAGGGCTTTAAAGAAAAGAGGAAGATTAGTTGAGATGATTGACTCCATATTATGGAATGAACAATATACAAATATAGCTTAGATATAACTGTACTATGTATAGAGCTATAATAACTTATAGGTATAATGACTCTTTTTACATTTTTCTGTTTTCTACAAAGTACTTATCCCCAGCTCAAAATTATGTTTTTGATCATTTACTTTCTACCTCTCCCAATAACACATAGTGCTAAGGATACAGGGACATGTTTTGTTCACCTTTGTGATCCTAACCCAGCGTCTGGCACATGGTGGGCTGTGGGTTCACAGCTGATGAATAAATTTATGAATCAGCAACTCTGGGACCCTGTAGCCTTCAGATATTGGTGAGACCATAAGGCAGCTGGGCCATGGGTGATGTGTCTGCCTTGCTTCTGGGCCACCCTCTTGTCTGCTTGTCTTCAGAACTGTCTGTACTGAGGACCACATCACTTTCTACTGGCAGAACAGATGCCCTCATAGCAAGGAACCCTTTGTTTCCCTGTCTGAAATTGCTCAGAGTGCACATTTAAAGTACAGAGTACCCAAGGACTGCATTTTTATGGCTCTTGTTATAATATATGTGACTCTAATTCTGTGAAACCCTTGCTGCAGCTGCCGGGAAACGCCTGCCCCTGAATGACGGCCATCCGTTGCTCTCTCCAAGTGCCGTGGCAGCTGGAAGAGTTTCAGAAAGACAACAACTTTCAATCTCAGCTGTCTGGAAGCTTCCCATCTTGCTCCCTCCACTTGAGAAACTTCCTTTCCATGGTCACCTCAGCCATCTTAGCTGGCATTCATATGGTGTATTAGGCATAGTAGAAGGTACTCATTCTATGCTAATGGATTAAGTCGCATTATTATTATTGAGGGTCAATAATTAGAAAATGTGTATCTAAGAAATTACATGGCACCAAAGAAGATGTACAAATGGCCGATAAGCACATGAAATACTTTTTCTTTCTTTCTTTTTATTGGTGACACTATTATAGACGTCCCCATCTCTCCGTCTTTGCCCACCTCCACCCAGCCCCTGTCCCCCTTCCCTCTGGCCATCACACACTGGCCATCACCGCACTGTGTCTGTGTCTATGTGTCATGCATGCATGTTCTTTAGCTAAACCCTTCGCCCTTCATACAGTCCCCCTTCCCCCTCCCCTTGGCAGCTGTCAGTCTGTTCCATGTGTCCACGCCTCTGCTTCTATTTGTTCACCAGTTTATTATGTTAATTAGATTCCACATATAAGTGAGATCATATGTATTTGTCTGTCTCTGACTGGCTAATTTCATTTAGCATAACCTCCAGGTCCATCCATGCTGTCGCAAAAAGATAAGATTTCAAAAAGTAAGGAAATTCTGACACATGCTACAACATGGGTGAGCCTTGAGTACATTACACTAAGTGAAATATGCCAATCACAAAATATTAATGTATAGTTTCACTTATCCGCAGTATCTAGAATAGTCAAACTCATACGGAGGAAATGGCGCTTGCCAGCAGCTTAGGAGAAGGGGAGAGGTGCAGTTACTGTTCAATGAGCTTTGAGTTTCAGTTCTGCAGATGAAATTCTGGAGATTGATGGCATGACATCATCGACGTACTTCACACCAGCAAACTATACACTTAAAAATGGTTAAGATGGTACATTTTTTTTTTTTACCACAGTAAAAAAAAATGATTAAAGCTTTTAAAAAGACCAGCTTTCCCAAGGTTTCTTATTAGTATATGGGAAAATGTATGAATGTCTATGATGATTTTATTATTATTTTTTAAATATCTTATTTGTTTATTTTTAGAGAGAGGGGAAAGGAAGGAGAAAGAGAAACATCAATGTGTGGTTGCCTCTCATGCACCCCCTACTAGGGACCTGGCTCCAACCCAGGCATGTGCCCTGACTGGGAATCAAACCTGTGACCCTTTGGTTTGCAGGCTGGCACTCAATCCATCGAGCCACACCAGCCAGGGCAATGATAATTATTTTAGAATGCAAACTGAAGACAATAGTTGATTTTTCATTTTAAACTAGTCCATGAAAATTATGGGGCTCTCAGTAGATGAAGTTGGTTAACAATTTTTCATATAATGCCAGATTTGCTACATTTTACCTGTAAGCATCTATAGGATTTGAATGAGATAGTTGTATGCTCCTTCTAGAACAAACAGATAATTTTAAAAAACATATTAAATGTGGGCTGCTTTTATCAGTTTAATGAGCTAAGGCAGAATTCGTGCTGGTAGATGGTTTTTTAAAGTATGGCAGCTCTGAATGCAGTCCTTTTTATCTTCTCTCCATACCCAGATACCCTAAAGAGCAGTTTCCATCAACATCAGGACCAGCTTTATATCTTTTTCAGTTTTAATGCTATCTAAAAGTGCACCAAGATATTTGCTTTATTCCCCACGGTTGTAGAGGTGACAGGAAGTTATGCCTTTGTTCTTAAAATGAGGAGGGATGAAAAATATTTCATATAACCAGGGTAACATTAAGCCTCATGGCTAATACTGTATGAATGGATGCTCAAATGTGCAGGTATAAAGGGTAACAGCATAAAAAAAGACACAGGTGTGTTATAAGAATGAGGTAATTATTATGTGTCAGAAATAAGGAGGTTGGAAAAGCAAAAGGAAAAAAGAGCCCAATGATACTATCTATAATGAAGAAGCTTCAAGATCAAAAAAGGTAAATAAGGTCTTAAAAGCCTTCAAGGGATATTCTTTAGGTAGGAACTGTAGAAGACATACTCTGTTCTCAATTATCCTGTATTTAATTCCGTATATTTAATACGAGTACTAAATATTTATTTTGAAGATATCTGTCTAGAGGTAAGTAGACTTATCAGTAAAAATCATGAGGCAAATTTCCAAAGGTACCTTTTTGTGTCTTTGAAAGATTTCAATTTGTCTTGTTCTTTCTATAAATCATATTTCACATAGTTATGACCTTGTCATTTTATTACTTCATTTTATTACTAGTCAATAACCATGAGTAATTAAGACTATCTTTTCAATTGATTGGCTTTAAAAAGTGCCTCATGAATGACCACTCATTGTTGAATCAGCTCAGAAATCATTTGAGGCTGTGATCAGCTGCCAGGAGGCAAACAGTTAACGTTTCTCATTACAAGAATTCCAGGGGCTTGTCGTTGCTAACAGCAGTTGAGCAGCTTAAGTTGTTAGGACCGTTGTCTGGGTCAGTGGACCTCAGACTTTTGGGCCTGCAATCTCTGTATAGGCTTAAAAATTATTGAGGATCCCCCCAAAGGTTTTGTTTATGTGGGTTCTATCTATTGATACTTACCATGTTGGAGAACTTCTAATTAAAAAATTATTAATCGATTTGAAAATAATAATAAGCCCATTACATATTAACAAATATTAACATATTTTTGTGAAAAATAACTATACTTCCAAAACAAAAAAAGAAATCAGTGAGAAGCTGGCATTGTTTTGAAAATCTCTTTTACGTCTGGCTTAATAAAGAACTAGATTCTCATACCCCTT
Source organism: Desmodus rotundus (assembly GCF_022682495.2). Taxonomy (NCBI): domain Eukaryota; kingdom Metazoa; phylum Chordata; class Mammalia; order Chiroptera; family Phyllostomidae; genus Desmodus; species Desmodus rotundus. Next base: position 102,310,791 of record NC_071393.1, read on the forward strand.
TCTGCAGGCAATCTGTTGGGCCACGGGCATTTGGTTGAAGTATATGAAGGCAATCTGGCCTCACATAGCTAAGAGTTGGGAAAGGGATGATCGTGAGAACCCCTGAAAGGTCATGAGGGAGCTGCAAGGGTCCTTGGGCGATTCTCTGAGGACCACCAGACTAGATCATTCTTTTTCCGTATGTTTGCTGACTCTTGGTGAAAAGATAACTGTCGTGTCTCTGATTTTTGTTTTCAAGGCAGGAAGAAGAAGGTAAAGTATAGGGCTTGCCCATAAGACTTTTCTTTTCAATAGATTTCCCCTTCATCTCAAGAATTATAACTGGGTAATAAACCATTATCAGACTAATCGTTAACCAAGGGAAGTAAGAAGATCATGACTGATTCAGTACTGGGGCCACCCTGGGTGTGGGGTAGGATTTACTGTCCCTGGAATTAAGAGGTCTCTGTTTAGAGTCACTGGGTTTAGCAAATAAAAATATAGAACAGCCCATCAAATTTGAATTTCAGAAGGCAGAGTGGCAATTTGCTTTGGGAGAGCTGTCTCTGAGGCAGGAATGCTGCTGGGGGTGGGGGTGGGGGATGCCGAGGGCAGAAACCAGCTGAAGGAAGGCAGCTAGCAGGCGGGCTGGGGTGGGGGAGGGGCGGGGGCACATCGGGCCACTGTCAAGCAGGAAGGCAGCAGCATGGGCTGACAGCACTGTGTTGGAGGGGCCCTGCAGCGCCCGGTCCTGAGGTTTGCTCCGTGTTTCCAAGGGCTGAAGAAGACAGAGGCAGACGAAAGAAGGCTAAAGTAAAGGATGTTGTCTCCCCCCCCATCTTTCATTTCCAATCACTCCCCCTTCCAGGGCAGAAGCATTTTTATTTGCAATTCCTACTGAAGAATCTACATTCATAGATCTTCAGATTTCAGAATTTGTCCCTGCCTCTTCATCGACATTCTCGTACTAATTCATGCCGTACTAATTCATGCCTCCGTAAGATTGTAAGTAAGCAAGAAAATCAAATGAACGATGGTGCTTAGGGTTTTTGTTTTAAGCGAACCCTTTCCTTAGGTAAAAGTGAAGTGGCAAAATAAGTTAGTTTAATACTATTTCCTGGCCAGCTTGCATAGCATAAATCATTACCAACCTAGAGAAAGGAGGCAGGAAGCTATTGTAAGAAAGCCCTGATAGTGAAGGGAAATGAAAATTAGGTCATTAGAATTTGTATTTTTCTGTAGAAATATGATACCATCTATGACCAGGTATTGAATCTTTTTTTTTTTTTTTTAACTAGCAGGTCTGAGAACCCAAATATCATTGATTTATTCACTCAACATTTATTATATGCTTTTTCTATGTCAGACCCTGTGCTGGTGATTATAAGGGTGAATTAGACATGTTCTCAAATGGTTAGTAGGGTGAGGGAAACATGTAAAGAAATAACTAACAGCAACAAAGACAAATAATTCTAGTAACATACTTTAATAGATAAATGAAGTGGAGCTAACATTTATTGGCAAGCGCTGTATGAAGTGCTCTAAATCAAAGGTCAAATTTAATAATCAAAGTCAATATCAATAATCAAATTTAACCCTCATGACAGGCATATGAGGTAGGTGTCATTATTATCTTCATTTTGCAGATGAGAACAGAGAGGGTTCAAATTTGCCCAAGTTAGTAAGTATCGAAGCTGGATGGGATTTAACCTGGGGACCTCTGGCAGGTGAGAAAATATTTCAGTGAGTAGGAGGTCCTGAAAAATAGGTGTTTCCTGCTAGGAAAAATGGAGGGGCTGGGGAGAGGGCATGGCAGTCCCAGAAAGAGAGAAGGATGTGCAAGGGGGTCAGATGTGCACCCAGCCTGTGGGGAGCAGAGAGCAGTTCTGAGAGAGTGAAGGCAGGTGACGGGGGGTGGGGGCAGAGCACAGGGGCCTTGAATGTCTTACTGAGGAACGGCAGGTTTGTTCCATCAAAGGGACTTAGGCAAGGCAGTGACAGGATCAGCTTTGCACTTCAGAAAAATTACTCTGGCAGCAGTGCAGATTAGAGAAAGGGAGGCAGGAAACTATTTGTCTCCCTGGCTCAGGGGACTAGGAAAGTAATGCCACTCCTGAGAATATAGCCTAGAGACACTCTCAAACATCTGCTCAAAGAGAGTAATGGTGCACTTTTTGCATTAGCGAAAAATCCTAAGCATCCTTCAACAGGAACTAAATAAATAATTTGTGGTATAGCCACCTAATGGAATACCACATGGTAGTTAAAACGAATGAATTAGGGCAACATGTGTCAACAGGAAGAAAAATAAAATTGAGTGAAGAAAGCCATTGCAGAGAACATACAGTATGATGTCATTTTGGTAAAGTTTAAAAACCTGCAAAGCAATACTTGAAGTGCTTTTTTAAAAAAGATTTTATTTATTTTATTTTTAGACAGGGGAAGGGAGGGAGAAAAAGATGGAGAGAAACATTAATGTGTGGTTGCCTCTTGCGTGCCCCCCCCCCCCCCCCAAGGACCTGGACAGCAACCCAGGCATGTACCCTGACTGGGAATTGAACTGGTGACCTTTTGGTTTGCAGGCCAGCACTCAATCCCCTGAGTCACACCAGCCAGGGCTGAAGGTTTTTTTTTTGTTGTTGTTGTTTTTTAATCAACTCATAAATATCTAGAGAAAGCATGAAACATACATGAACTTAATAGCAAATTCATTAGAGTGTGTTAGGATGTGGGGCAGGCTAGTCAAGGTGGGCTAAAATATCTATACCTATATAACTTCATTTAAAAAATAAAATTGCAAATATGACAAGGTTAAGATTTTGATAAAACTGGTATCAAAGCACAGCTGTTTGTTATATTATTCTATTTTTTCAGCTATATATTTGATGTACCATGATTTAAAGAAAAGTTCAGCTTGGATCCAAAAGTATACACTTTCTCCAACGGAAAGAAAGAAAAGAAGCAAAGCAGAGTTCTGGCAGCAGCGTAGCCAAGAGACAGGAAGCTGGGAGACCACTGCCCTGTCCAGGCAAGAGGTGGTGGGGACTTGAACTGATCCAAGTTCAAGGCAGAGGGAATGCGAGGCCATGAGAGAGGAAAGTAGGTGACCGTTGGGTGGTGGGAAGTGGCAGAGAGAGTAGTGTCCAAGTGGCTCCCAGCGCCTGGCTTGCATTACTGAGTGGGTGGTGAGTGAGGCCCATCGCCAAGAAAGGGAATGTAGGACTAGCAACAGGTTTGGCCGGGGTGTGGTATGTGGAGATCAGTTTCAGACATGTTCAATGAGAGGCTTTTCCAGGAAGAAACATCCAATATACCACTTGATATTCAGACTAGGAGTTCAAGGTCTGGAGTAGAAATACAAATTTGGTTATCACCAGCATTTGGGAGAGACCCAATAATAATAATGAGGTTATACGTCCTACTGAAGGAATAAATACAGATGTACAATATGGGTAACAATTAAACTAAATTTTAATGGATGATGAGCTAAGGTGAGAGAAATATATAAATGAAATATAAATCCTGACTTTTACTCATTGCATTTCAAATCTTTAAAACAAATAGAAACCCACCTCTGACAAGTTACGTATCTAAGACCCGGAATATGTGTTGACTTAACCTTTCACCACCAAGAGGAGGAACTTAACAAGCACCCCCGCACCCCCAACGAAAGTCTGCGCAATCTCTCTACAGGGTGTGTTGGAATCTGAAACAAGGGGCCAGAAACAGTGGAAACCGACCTGATGTTGGTAATCCAGCTCAAGCTCAGGTTGCCTGGGGAACCTACAAAAGCAGTGCAGGTTCCAGGCCCACTGAACCGGAACCCTGGGAACTTTGAAAAGCTCCACAGGTCAGGCTGGTCATCAGCTGGTCATAGGAGCCGCATAACAGCTTCTGGACAGCAGCTGTCCTCTGATGTCATGGGGTCTGCCTGCTTCCATCTGACTACTGATCACCTGCTGGGAACTTGGACAAGTTACTTAACCCCTTTGGTCTCAGTTTCTTCATCCATAAAGTGGGGACAGAAATAGTACCTACTCTTGGGGTAGCTGTGGTACTAAATGAGTTCATTTACTTCCAGTACCTATAACAGTGTGTGGCATAATACTGTAGACATGCAATAAAGGAGAGTTACTATAATTATTACTTTTATTAGCATGTCATAGGGCACCACAATACCATTCATTACTATCCTTGCCATATAAAATCTTTTAATGATTTTTTAAAAAGAATAATATTCTACACTTGTATCCTTTGTACCAAGATCTTCACTTCTCCTGTCTTCTAAAGCTGCCTGAAGTAGTTGCCTTGTCTCGTTTATTTCTTTGGCACAGGAACTTTATTCTGAAGCTATTAGAAGCATGAAGGCATGTTTTATGCATGAACAAGTCTGTGAGAGTTTTGGTATTGGACAGAAGATGGATTCATACTCAAATGGCTCTTATTACTATCCAGGTGCCTCGGCAGACTCTAATGATATTCAAAGTTTCTGACAGTTTCAGAGGAAGTATTTCCATGCTTAACAAACTTGTTCTAAGCAGATTTTGTTTGTTAAACTTCAGGTCCACGCACGCCCTAGAGACTTACATTTTATGGACTTCCTGAGGTAGATGTATCATGTTACACCCACACTTTAAAAGAAAACACTTTCCAAATTATTACGGGGCATACAGATTTTTAATTTGGACAGATTCATAAGGGTGAAAAAAAGCACATGTGTCTTTAGTATAAAGACATACTCTTTACCCGTCTCATTAATCATCTCATGCTAACCATGAATCTTGGGTGTATTTTATATATATTGTGTTGACTCATTTTGTTAGTTAGAATTCTCTACATTAGAAGTTACTCAGTAGTTTTAATTTCTGTTTTTGCCAATTAAATAGTTAATTATTTCTAAATCATAACTAAAACACATTTAGAGAGCTAAGTAAAAAATGTAGCCAACTGAGAAAGGGCAGGAAAGGATGCAACATTAACACTTCAACACATGGGGACTTCCGGTCAAGATGGCAGTATAAGCAAAGGCTGTACTCACTTTCTCCCACAACCACATCAAAATTACAGCTGAACTACAGAACAACCATCCTTCAGAACTGGCTGAAATCTAGCTGAATAGAAGTTCTACAACTAGGGATTTAAGGAAGAAGCCACACTGAGACTGGAAGGAGGGTGAAGACACAGAAGGGCAGGTCCTACCACCATGTGCTGTGGATAAAAAGTGGGAGCTCACATGGTCACTGCCTTGCCAGGTCTAGTGAATCACAGCGAGAGCATGAACACAGAGCAGTGGCCCCAGAAACTGATCCTGCAGCTCGTCCCCCAGAAGGTGCTGACCACACTGGGCCCTTTGTCCCAGAACTCAAGGATGGTCCAGTTTCATTTCAACATTGAGTCCCTCAAAGTCCTCTGCTGCATCGTGGGCTACGTGTATGTCTGCCACATGGCCCCTGTGAGGGGCGCCCACTTATGCTGCTGTACTCCTTCAAGGAGAACTTCACGGGCCTCATCCCCTTCCACCAGAATGTTTTCATCAACAGTATCTAGCAGATAGATTATCGCCAACTACTAGCAGATTCAGCAGCAGCAGCTGGAGCAGCAAGCACTCTCCCCTCCCCCACCACGCCATGGGCCCCATTCTGGAGGAGTAGGCAAGGCCCTCACAGAATCTACCCCAGCTCTGCCCACCACGGCATGAGACTCAGGGCATAGTGGGGGCCTCTGTAGCTGCAGGGCAGCCAGAGCCCCAGGATGCTGCCCAGACACCCCCAGGCATGGTTCAAGGCCCTCCTGAAGCAGCTCCTGGTCCTCCTCCTACTGAACCTGTCCTTCAGCCCCAGAACCCTGGGGCCAGCACCCAACTGCAGAGCCTCCTCCTCAACCTAGCACTGCCCTTGGCCAGGGTACTGCACTGAAGACTTATCTCTGCTACCTCCAGCCACCAGGGTCCACTGCATTGCTTCCCCAGGACACCATGGCCAGGGGCAGCCCCATCTGGGGCTCCTTCTCCTGCACCTACCACCCACTCAGTCCTGGTCTACAGAACTTCCTCTGCAGGCTCCACTACCAGCTCAGATGCTGCGGAGTGTGGGACTGGGTACCTTAGCAGCCCAGTGTCACAGAGGATGATATCCTCCTGGATCTCGTCTGAACCCCTGCCACCCAAGAATATTCCTTTCAGCACACACACACAACACATGAAAAGATGCCCAACATTACTGTCATCAGGGAAATACAAATTAAAACCATAAGGAAATGCTACTCAACACCTACTAGAATGGCTAAAATCAGAAATACTGATAATACCAAGAGTTGCCAAGAATATGGAGGAATTGGAACTCTCATACCCTGCCCGTAGGAATGCAAAATGGTACAACCACTTTGGAAACAGTTTAACAGTGTCTTATAACATTGAACATATACTACTATTTGACCTAGCAATTGTATTCCTAGCTACTTATCTAAGAGATATGAAAACTTATGTTTCCACGAAAGCCTTCATGCAAATATTTATGGCAGCTATATTCATAATTGCCTCGAACTGGAAATGACCCAAATGTCCTTCAGTGGGTGAATGGATAAGTGATCTGTGGCATGTCCATATGTGGAAGGCTGCATAATGGCACTCTGGCGGACAGCATGTCCTAAAACCTGAAACCTACGTGTGTGACCTTATATGGCAAAAAAAAAAAAAAAGGACTGCAGATGTGATTAAGGGTCTTGAGATGGGGAGATTTGTGTACATCCTTATAAGAGGAAGGCAAAGGGAGATTTGACTCCAGACGGACGTAAGCGAAGGCACTACGACCACAAAGGCATGCCGCTTTTATGGTGTCGTGATTGGAAATCAGACTCAACATACTGCGTGCTGGCATGATTTCATTTATATGTTGTTCTTAAAGAGGCAATACTGTAGGGACAGGTCATCAGAGGTAGGCTGGGGTTGGGAGGGGTTGATTACAAAGGAGAGCCTAAAGGAGTTTCGGGGATGATGGAACTGTTCTGAATCTTGATTGTGGTGGTGGTTAGACTCTATTTAATTTGTCAAAACTCATAGAACTGTATACCAAAGAAGGAAAAATTTCCTGTGTATAAATTTTAAAATAAAATTTAAAAAAGAACTTAAGCTTTAGCAGCCAGGAAAAATGTCAAAGTGCTAAATTTTAAACATCGCATAACACAGATCTCTGCCCTCAGAGACATTGGTTCTCAGGTAGATCTCAATCAGCAAATTTCTCTTCCCACCAAAGGAGATGTTAACCCTTTGGTGGCTGGTACTATAAAACACCAGAGAGCAGGACTGAGAGAATTTTCTTCAAATGACTGGAGAAAGAATGCAAAGAACTCATATTAGAGGGAGGAGAAAGTTCCTGGGCTGGCAGAATAGAGAGAAGCACCCTTCCTAAGGCACTTGGTAATAGAGGTCTGCATGGATAGGGTGTACTGGAGAGAACAAACTTCTTCAAGAACTATTGCTAAGGTGAATTTTAAACAATCATATAAAACCAAGCATGAGACTTTCTGCAAAAGGCCAAGGATATAAAAAAGTGGCATCCTATTGTAGACCTAGTGAGAAAAAACAGAAGGGCACAGTAAAATTGGGACAGTGCGAAAGAAAAAGGTGGCCCAGAGCAGACCACTTTCACTTGTATTAACCTTGCTATGGGTTTTCACCAGGAAGGGAATTGTGTGTTCGTGGCAGAACTCTTCCTTGCCGCATTGATAATCTGGGGTGTGCAGTTAGGCTTGAGGATAGTGTTCTCGTTCCACATGCTAGTCCCTCTTTGTTCCAACAGTTCTTTTGTTGCTTTCACCAAGTTCAAAGTTGAAGTTCCCTTTTAGATACTGTTGCCATACAGAGTTGTTAATGAGAAGCGAGAAACTGTTGGAAGGTGTTTACCCAAAACAATAGTTTGAGTTTGGAAACACTGTAAATACCCCCTCTCTGATTTGTGGGGGCCCAAAACTTAAGCTGTGTAACGTGGAGTCATTAGTATGTGATTGGTGAAATGGCTGAGGGTGAGCAAAGCAGAGCAAGGTGGCTGAGGGCCCTAGAAGTACAGATGTGCCGTTTTAATCCATCCTGATCCCTGCTGAAATTTGTTACCACCTGGTGACAGTTTATTCGAGTTGCTGGAGCCAATTCTGGGTCTGGTGACTGGCTGAGTCTTCTGCAACAGCAGCAAAGATTCCAGGAACCTCTGGGTTAGTTGGCACTTATTTTGATGGCCTAATCCAGAGAGATTGGACCAAGAGTATACTGTACATTCTGGAACTCACTTTTAAACTCTGCACTTCTTAAGACTGGAATCACCTGCTGTTTCTTTGCCTGACCTAGCCCTCACCTTCATATTTTTGGGCAGAAGATAAGAATTTTAATTGGCCCCCATTTGAAAAACAGGGTTGGAATGATAATGAAAGCCAATTGACAATTGAATTATAGTTGAATTAATCTTATTGCAGGATATGTTATCACTGTTTTTTTTTTTTTTCTCAGTAAATGAGCTTAATTCATTATTTTTGACAGCAATTAGGAGCCGGCCAATTATTTGCTTAGCCAATCCTGGTTTAAGAAGAAAAAGTATTGTTACCTTAAAATGTGGTTGTTAGGGAGAGATCCGATCACATCACTAGGAGGAAGTAGGGAGGGGCTGTAGGAAGAGGCAGTGGTAAACAGCCTAGGATAGGATTCGCTGAGAAGCCAATGCCTCCAGAGTCTGTGGGATTATGGGTGAGATTTGAAATAAAAAGAGCACTCGCTGGGCTCTGGGGTGGGGTGTGGACGACTCACTGGCTCTCAGGATTTCTTCCTCGAGGATGCCTGGTTGATCGTGCTCAGCTGGCTGCATTTTCCAATGGACGGTATTTTGAGTGGGAAAGAACTTGGGGTACAGCCTAGAATCGGGCTGGCCTGGCACAGGGTGGCGGGGTTGTTCCTCTTTGGCTGTTATAGAGGGGACAGGCTCTGAGGCAGAAGCCTGCCATTCTCCCAAAACTGTGTAATTTTTATATCTTATGTTGTTTTAGTTTGTAAATTAACCCCATAGAAATAAGATAAAACTAACAGGGGGAATGCTAGGAGAACTCAGGTGTTGAAAGAGTTCAGCCTTAATTGATAGGCCTAAGTGACTAATGCATGTGGAAAGCTGTTATTCCAAAATTGTGAAGCTTTTGAATAAATATTCCTTTCCTTCATCGCCAAACCTTTGCCTCTGGAATTTGCCTAGAGGGTGGCGGTGGGAGGCGGGACCCCAACTTGCTGTGCGGTAACATGGTGATCCTAAGCCTGCGAACTCCCAGATCTCTTTCTCATTCTTCTGCTCTAGAAGAAGGCCCTTGTTAACACGGCCCTTCTTTCAATTAGATTCTGAGTTTGGCCGGTGACAGGCAGAATAATGGTCCCCCAAAGGTGGCCATGCCTTAATCCTCGGAACCTGTGAAAATGTTAAGTGTTACACATGGCAAAATGGAATTTGTAGATGTGATTAAGGTTATAGACCTAAGATGGGGAGATTGTCCTGGATTATCAACATAGACTCACTCTATTCAGACGAGCCCTTAAAAACAGAGACACTTCTCTTACTGGGAAGGGGAGAGATGCTTCAGAAGGGGAGGTCTGAGAGATATGAAGCCTGATAAAGACTTGATTAGCCATTGAAGATGGAGGGAGAGAGCCGGTAGACAGGGAATGTGGGCAGCCTAGAGAGGTTCAGGATCACCCCTGTTTGACACCCCGTGAGGAAATAGGAGTCTCAGTTCTATGCCTGCCTGCAGCTGAAATCTGCCAACAACCGGAATGAGCATGGAAGCAGATTTACCTCTAGAACCTCTACAAACGAATATAGCCCTGCCAACCCCTTGATTTAGGTTTTGTGAGACCCTAGGACCCAGCTGAGCTACACTGTACTTGGACTGCTGACCTACAGAACTGAGGCCCCTGGCTCTGTGATGCCAGTTCCTCCTATTGTCTGTCCAACCGGAGGGTCTTAAGAGCTTTCTACTGTTGCTAATATCTGGGATACCTTCGATTCCCTGGTAGTCTTCCCACCCTGGTTCATCTACTGTGTTACCAGGTCACTGTAGTAAACTCCTTCTGCTTTAAATACTTTGAGTGGTTTCAGTTTCCTGATTTGAATCTGTGTGATAAATATAGTATAATTCAGTTTTTTGGTGGCAATTGGAAGGGGGTTACAATTATTCATTCATTCAACAAATATTCTTTGTGAGTGTATGCTGTGCATCAGTAATGGACAGGACCTTGAAGGACTTTACATTGCAGTCAGGTAGACGGAATTTTAATTAGTAATCAACGCAAAGCGTTAGTATTATGCTAAGAACAAGGATCTCTGAGAACATACAGCAAGGGGTTCTTAAACTGATGTAGAGGCTAGAGAGGGATTCTCTAAAGAGGAGCTATTTAATGAGACTTGAAGATGATCCAAAGTATAGTCAATAAGGTCAAGAAGGGTGTTTGTTGGAGGATAGGATTAAAATAATCCTGTTTTATTCTGCTTGAAATTTTAATCAACAAGAAACTCTTGGAACTAATAAGCAATTACAACAAAGTGGTAGAATACAAGGTTAATATGGAAAAGCTAATTGCTTTCCTGTATATAAACAATGAGCAAGTGTGATTTGAAATTTAAAACACATTATCATTTACATAAGCATTCCCAAAATAAAATACTTAGGTATAAATCAAAGAAAACATATATAAGAGTTTTATGAGGAAAACTACAAAACTTATGAAAAATATCCAAGAAGAGCTAAATAAATGGAGGTATTTCATGTTCATGGATAGGAAGACTCAATATTGTCAAGAGGTCAGTTCTTCCCAAATTTATCTATAGATCTAAAGCAATTCCAATCAAAATCCCAGCAAGTTATTTGTGGATATGAACAAGCTGACTATAAACTTTGTGTGAAGAGGGAAAAGGCCTAGCATAGACAACACAATATTGAAAGAGATAAAAGTTGGGGGATTGACATTACTCAACTTCAAGACTTATAATAAAGCTACAGTAAGCAAGAGAACATGTGTTGGTAAGAGAACAGACAAACTGATTAGTGGGACAGAATAGACAGCCCAGAAATAGACCTACATAAATCAGCTGCTCTTTAACAAAGGGGCAAAGGCCTTGCAATGGAGCAAAGATAGTCTTTTCCACAAATTGTGCTGAAACAACTAGACATCTACATGCAAAAAAATGAATCTAGGCACAGACCTTACAGCTCTATACCTTCTCCTTCATCAGCCCCTGTCCTCCCACCAACCTCCGCCCCACCTGAGAATATGTTAAAGTTCTAGTGCAAATGGAGAGCTGGGGGAAAGAGGCGAGCAACTGGTCAAGTGGATACCGTGTCTTGGGTGTCCTCTGTGTGCCCCTGACCTTCCTAGGCTGTTCTCAGACCATGAGAATCAAAGGCTGCCTAGGATCCACCTCCCTACGTGTGTGGGTCAGCGCTGTCTTTCCTGGAGCCTTATTGCTTCCATTGCAGCACAGCTGCGAGTGTAAAGGGGTTCCGGGTGACGGTGTCAAGGCTTACCGTAAAGGAAATGGATCACTGTCCACAGTGCCTGGAACATCATAGGCCACTCAGTAAATATTGATTGAAGGAATAAATAAATGATCCAAAGTGTTCAGCCCAAGCGTATTAAGCAGCGTGAGCAGAAATGGCAATAGCAAACAGCGCAATTAATGCGGCAGGCATTATTCTAAATGCTTTACTGAAATTAACTCATTCAGTTCTCTCAATGGCCCTAGGAGGTATGTAACTGAGCAGAGCTAGTGTAAGTTCTCAGGTCTGTGGCAGAACCCTAGAGTCTGAATGAAAAGTCTGTATGCTTACCCACTAGTCCATACTGCAGCCCAAGGATGGAATCAAAGATGCTTCCTAACTTTTATTTTAAGTTTATTGTTTTGAGAGACAGAGAAATCGATTTGTTGTTCCATCTATTCCTGTATTCATTGGTTGCCCTGACTGGGGACCGAACCCTGAACTTTGGTGTATGGGGATGAAGCTTTAAACAACTGAGCCACCTAGACAGGCCTTAGATGCTTCCTAACTTTGCAGAGAAGAAGACAGGCCTTTGATGTCCTTGGGTGTTGCACTTGAGCTTCAGCACAGATTTCACTAGTGGCATTTATCTATGATATTTTAAATCACTATCGAACTCTGGGCGCCATCCTGGCTTGCAGCCAGCCCACTGGCATTCCCGTCTGGCACGCGTTGCGGGACTGGTCATGTGAGGAAGACAGCTAACAGCAACGATTGCCGGGTGATGAATGGCTAGAAGTAGGGCAGCTCGAAGCATGACGGGGACAAGGAATGCAATCAGGAAATGCTGACCTGGGACTCGGAGTGGGCTAGGTTGGGCTGTGATGGATGGGAGGCAGCCGCTGCATGTACAGCATGCTGGCGCACAGCCTGAGAAAGCACTGCTTAATTTGGATTGAAATGGGCAGCTTGAGAGGCAGAGAGGCTAGCAGTGAGTAACGCCACAAACCCAATACAAACCCTTCATTAATCTTTCCAACCATATTCACACTTTTGGGTGGTGTCGTTGTTGTTCAGCATCATTCTTTACTATGATAAAGAACCATGATACAGGGTTGTGGGCCCAGAGCCATGCATTACGAGACTTCTGAGGAAGGAAAAGGCAGAAAAGGCTTCAAACCGAGATCTGATGGGCACTTCTGAGCCAATCTCCAAACAAAGGTTTCTGTTTAATGTTTGGAATGGCAGTTCTGGAATGCACCGAGGTACTTGTGTGTGAGAGCAGGGTATTGTTGGTTTCCCATTTATTTCACTCCTCAAAGACAAGGGCTCCCTCTGTTTTTTTTTTCTTCTTTCCATTGTGCTTATATCTCTTGTATCTCAGTCCAGGTCTGAGCTCCAGGCCCCCTGGGTGCCAGGAGACTTGCCCCTGGCAGGAACAGGGTCCATGCTCTGTGAGCTCCATGCTGTCCTGCAGGCTCTCGCAGGACTTTCAAGGGGAAGCCGCTTCATGGATCTGTGACTTTGTGTGGCAGGCTTCCAATAAGACTTAAAATGGATGTTTAAAGATTAACCCCTTATCAGATACATGGTTTGCAAATACTTTCTCCCATTCCCTAGGCTGCCTCTTCAGTCTGTCAATTGTTCCTTTTGCTGTGCAGAAGGTTTTTAGTTTGATGTAATCCTGCTTGTCTATTTTTGCTCTTGTTGTCTGTGTTTTGGGTGTCATATTCAAGAAATCATTGCCAAGCCCAGTGTCAAGAAGCTTTTCCTATGTTTTTTTTTCCTAGGAGTCTTACAGTTTCAGGTCTTACGTTTCAGTCTTTAATCCATTTGAGATGATTTTTTCATGTAATGTAGGGGCCCAATTTCATTTTTTTGCATGTGGATATCAGTTTTTCTGGCATCATTTATGGAAGAGATTATCTTTTCCCCATTGTGTGTTCTTGGCACTCTTGTCAAAGATCAATTGACCATGCATGTTTTTTGGATAGAATGCATCAACATTGAAACCACGACACCACGTAGGGAAAGGAAGGTGGCGGTGTCCCAACCTGACAAAATGGAAGGCAGTGACACAGTAGTAATATATTTAGTAGTAGTAATATATTCCTAATATATTCAGGAATGAGTACATAGGACTGTTTCAGGTGGATATCCGACTTTAACATTCATAAATATTACCTATTAAAAAATGGTGAGCCCTAGTTGGTGTAGCTCAAAGGATTGAGCACAGGCCTGTGAAGCAAAGGGTCGCAGGTTCGATTCCCAGTCAGGGCACATACCTGGGTTGTGGGCCAGGTCCCTAGTAGGGGACACATGAGAGGCAACCATACATTGATATTACTCTCCCTCTCTTTCTCCCTCCCTTCCCTTCTCTGAAAATAAATAAAATCTTAAAAAAAAAGGTGATTCCTGGATATACCTCCTGCCTCCTCATCCCCCCAGCAAAAAATTCAGTCCAGGAGGTTTGATGCGGATCACAAATATCTGTGAACTATACTTTGAGAAATGCTGGCAAACCTGGCAGGTGCTGTATGTCTTTGTCTTTTTCAGATCATGCCAATATAATTACTTCAAAAACTTTGTGGACTTCCTGAGTACCAATTTCTAATTCATTCAATTGTATAAAAGCCAGGCCCCCAAATCTCTTTGAAATAAGCTATTACCTTGGAATTCCTATGGAGCTGCTGGGGGACAATGGCCTTAGATTTTTAGAAGTCTCACTTTTTAAATAGAGAAAGCCTGTGAGACAGACTCTTAAAATCCTTAGAAGGCCTTCTTTCTTTGAGGGTCTATGTGATACCATCTTAAATCTCCTTTACTTCTTAATAAAGGATCTTATATGGAGCTCTATCCTAGATCTTATTTCTGCTTCAAAGCCACTTGAGAATTGTTTGCCAATTCTCGTAGACTTCTATTCCTACTACTGATGGGACAAGATTAACCACAAGATTTATGAAAAGAAACTAAAGAAAAAAATTTAGGGATCATTCAAACCTGAAGCTTTGTGTAATATTTCAACTATTGATTTGAACTCCTTTTAATCAAAACATTTTTTCTCTTTCAGAGATATCTGTTATTTCTCTTTTCTTTTTAATTTTTACGTATTTATTTTTAGAGAGAGGGGAAGGGAGGGAGAAAGAGAGGGAGAGAACCAGTTGCCTCTTTCATGCCCCTAGCTGAGGACCTGGCCTGCAACCCAGGCATGTGTCCAGACTGGGAATCGAACCAGTGACCTTTCAGTTGGCAGGCTGGTGCTCAGTCAACTGAGCCACACCAGCCAGGGCTCTTTTCTTAATATTAAATCACTTTTGACAAAAATATTTTAGAACTTCTTGGTGGAGCACAAATGCTTAGATTTGGGTTTTTTACTAATCTTGACATTATACCTCTATTGTCAGACTAGAAGCTAAAAGGAGTTTATTGCTGTTGATCTTTGTGTTCCTATAATTTTGGCTGGTTTTTAATCTTCTAAACCAATGGGAATTCAGACCTCCTGTAACAGTCCCAATGCACTCAGTAGAAGAAAATAAGATATAAAAGGTAATTTTAAAGTCAAAGAGGGAAAAAAGTAGTAAAAACCCCCCACAAAATTTCTTCTTTGGCCTTTAGCGGATGATAGAAATCTCCTTTCTTTCCTGGCAATTTCATAGGAGACAGACTCTGACGAATCCGGGCATAAGCTTCTGAACATAGTGCATATTTCTCGGTTAGTATTTAAAACACAGTTCATTGCTTCTGCAAATTCTGCTCTTATTTATTGTCCCTGAGAAGTTAGAAGAATGGACTCATATGAACATAACTCAAGACTAGTGATCTTCTTACCCCTTATTTGGTTGAGAGTAGTACCAGTGAGGGATTGTGGGAGTGTATTGTTTCACCTCAGTTATTTCTGACCTGAAGTGTAATAAATCTTCATCTTGAACTCTACTCTGTGATTGGTGCTGTAGACCAAGTCCATCTGCAAACAGATCTTCTCACAATCACTGACGTCATTTCCCAGACACAATAGAGAATGAGACTGGTGTTCAATACTTCGAAGACCAGTGTCCCCCATCAACAAGACCTCATTGAGTAGTGACTCCTGAGGAGATGCTCAAGAACACTGAGCTTTTTCTAGGTTTTGAAAGTCAGAGCTCACAATCATTATGCATGCAAAAAACAAGTTATTCACTGGATTAAATGTGCAAGTCTAATTTTGGGTCAGTAAAGGAGGTGAATGGTTGGTGAGCATGACAAATAATGAACTAAAACAAAAACAATGAGGTTTAAACAACAGAGCATTGCAATAAACATGAAATATTTGGATTTGGATTAGGTGATTTTTATGATCTCTTCCAGACCTAACATAAATTTCCATAGGGCTGGAAAAATTAGATTAATGAGAATTCACACACACACACACACACACACACACACACTTCATGTCCTGTAAAAAATGGGAAAATCTAAGCAAAGAGTATAAGTGAGCTGAAGCATGTGATATCCAGGGTTTTACCTTCAACTTGCAAAGGAAGCATACTCTGTCCCCAAACGCATATAAGCCACTAAAGATGATGTTTGTAAGAAGTGAATAAGTGAAGGGGCAAGCCAACGTCATTGTCAAACATTTCTCCCTGGGATGCAAAATAAGTTTGCATGTCATCAAGGATATATTTTGGAGGGGGGATGGAGTTAGCCTGACATAAACAATATCCGGTCTTAAGGAAATTTACTGAATGCCTTCAGTGTCTCAGGGAATTTAGCTGGGTGACCAACTGTCCCAGTTTACCTGGAACTGAAGGGTGTCCTGGGATGTGAAACTGGAAAAATCTTAGGCCAGTTGCTACAAGTTGGTTACCTGAGTTATAAGACAACTAAGCAGAGGTCAGATCGCCTTTGTAGTACAGGTCATCACCCCAATCAGTAGAGTGTGTCTCTCATTCAGTGCCTTGAGAAAACACCAGATGGCCAGATGGAAGCCTCACTTTTCAGGTCAAGCAGAACTATGTTGTGTCTCCTAGCAGGAGTTTTCTTCCCTTGGTAACGAAGACCTCTAAACATGCAGAGATCAGAAGCAAAATTTTTGTAAGCAAATGATTATGTATAATAATGAGAAGAGCCATCCTCACATTTTCCCTTTGATTTTTGCAAATATATACTCTGGGGGGAGGGGTTGTGGAAAAGCTGTGCATATCGGTGGCGGATTCAGAGTATACATATATTGCATCTCATAGAAGAGCCCCCTAATGTTGCTAGGCGTTGCCTGTCTCTCATTTGTCACCCAAACTCGGTTTTTGATAGCCATTCCAATCATTCTACAATGTCAGCTACTTCTAGTGAATCATTTGGGCCTTAGCCCATTGCCTCACTCTTTTTGCTGTGAAATAAGTTCCTTTGTCAGGACAATGTTATCTGGAATTGTGTGACAGTGAATAGGCAAACATTCAGTAAGTTCACAGATGGTGGTAATGGCAGAAGCTTTGGTGCAGGGAAGGCAAATCCGTATCTGGAATAAGTGTCTATTCCAATGAAGACAAATAATTGCTCGCTCCATAACTGAAGGTATTTAACAAAATCAACCTGCCATCTGACGGCTGTTATTCCCCCTAGGGAGTGCTGTGTACCAGGGTTCAATGTGAGTGTCTCCTGTCTGCAGGCAGGGCAGTTAGCAGTGGCGGTAGCTAGATTAGTCTTGGTAAGAAGAGTCCATGCGTTTGAATTCCTACCTAACCTCCATCTCTGCTACTGTGGCCACTTTGTTCATGAGCTCATTGTTCAGGAGCTTTAGTCTAGAGAGCAGGAGAAGACTAGAGAATGGGCGCCCTCTGGGTATGGTCACAGAAGTCAGGGAAAGAGCAGCATTTGAAGAATTAATTAGTGGTGTCACGTGACAGAGGTTCCACTAGGTAAATACCGAGCAGCTCCACTGCAGTTAGCAGCAGGGGGATCACTGGGATTCCCTTGAGAAGTGTTTCAGAATGGAGTTGTGGGCGCAGAAGCAGGTTCCAGTGGTATGAGGAGTGAGTGAATGGGTGGGGTGAATAAGCAGTCAAGTGAGTGCCTCTTACCTACCCAGCCAACCAACCAACCAGCCAGCCAACAACCTGGCTTGGCAGGGGATTGGGTAGATGGGGTCATCTCGAGTTTGAAAGAGCTTCTTCCTCCTTTAGGTGGAGAGAGCCCAAATGCACTAATGGCTGATAGAGAAGAAAGGTTGAAGATGGAGACTGAGAGGGCATCGCCGATGGAGTGAGACCCCCGGGGAGGCCGAGAGCACTGACATCCAGAGCTCTGCGTCCATCATGAGAGCCGGCATCCAGAGGTACTATTCTACAGCCTTCACAGAATAACGGTTTGTAATGGAGCTTGCAATCCGTTCACCTTTTCTCATAAACATTACATTTCCAGAACCATATATGGAAACACCAAGAGATGGCTTTTAAAAATTGTTGACCCGGATCCAATGAAATTGGTAAGTTGGAGACATGGTCAGAAATAAATGGAACAAAGCCAGGGAAAGGCTAATTACATGATTGCCATGTTACAGGGAGGAAAAGCGCTGGGTAAGGACTGCCTGGGATCTAAGAGCGATCGTTAGCTGCTGAACATGAGCCAACACAGAGAAGCATGTTTTAAAAAGTGTGCACCATTCTGGAGGACAAAACTTTTTAAATGCACGCTTTATGTTCAAACACCTAACATGATGCCGTGCATGTTGCTTGGTTTGACTCGTTGCTACTGATCTGCCCTCACCAGGTCATGCTCTCAAGAATCATTTGGGCAGCACTGCTAATGGTTCATGCCGAAACATCCATGTTCTCTTGGCTTATTCCTCAAGCCGTGGTTCATCCCCATAACGTGGTGGTTAGAGTGGAGCTTGTGTGTGCAGTAGTGGTGAAAGAGGTGTTTTTTTCCTCCTATGCACCATTTAGGCAGCCTGCACGTTGACCACATTTTAAATTTAGGCCTCATTGAGTAGCTGATACTAATCAACTGATCAAACCTACTGTGCAAATAAAACTTGTCATGTGAAGACTAAAGAATGATGAAATAATCTTTTACCCTGGACATGATTTAAATCTCTTATTAGTAAAAATGTAGCATCAACTATTAAAGAATGCCATGAGCCCTGGCTGGTGTGGCTCAGTGGATTGAGTGCCAGCCTGCAAACCAAAGGGTCGCTGGTTCTATTTCCAGTCAGGGCATGTGCCTGGGTTGTGGGCCAGGCCCCCAGGGCGGGGCGTGTGAGAGGCAACCACATACTGATGTTTATCTTTCTCTCTCCTTTCCCCTCTCTCTAAAAATAAATAAATAAATTCTTAAAAAAAAAGAATGCCATGAAAATGTTAAGTGAGGACACCGAAGATGAGGAGAAAACTGGGAAATATGACCTGGGAGTAATTGAATTAAAGAATGGAAAAGACTGCAAGGTTGATTTTAACAAACTCTTCAAGTACTTACCAAGAAATGGGAGCCCGACAAAGATATAAGAAAAGGTTTAAAACCACACTGATTTTTGTCTTAACATTTTTCTGTTTTCTGCAAATTTTCTACAATAAACTAAGTTTCTTTTGGATTTCCTCAGCATTTTATTTGTGAAAAAATTTAAACATACAGAAAAGTTGAAAAAGAGTGCAATATACACCTTTACACCTATCTCTTAGACTTAACAGTTTTTGGCATTTTCCTATATTACTTTTATCTATATATATTTTTGCTAAGTTATTTGAAAGTATGTTGTAGACATTATGATTTTTGCTCCTAAATACTTCAATGGTGTTTCTGAAAAATAAAGTTATTCTGTATATTGCAACCACATATTTTATTACACCTAAGAAAATTAATAATATCCAACATGGAAAATTAACATTATTAACACCCAGTCCATATTAAAAATAAATCCCAATTTGTACCCCAAATGTTTCTCATGAATTTTTTTGCTTGAGGATCCAATCAAGGATACCTTATCACATTTTTTGTTCTGTCTCTTTAAATATGTAATATTACTGTCAACGCCATGAGTTAATCTTTTTTGTTGTTGTTTTTTCTTTTTGTTTTTATGAGTTAATCTTAAAGTCAGAAAGAAGAGAGGTTAATAAACAAGACATCATCTAAAATGTTCTGCATGCTACTTCATTTGGTATTTGTAATCGTAACTACAAGAAAACTAAGCACAGATTTAAAAATGGAAGAAATTAAGTATCGCCTGCGCTTGTCTCTAAATGTGAGTCTGTAGGTGATTTTATATATATGTGTGTGTGTATATACATGTATATAACTTTCTCTTATTTATTTACTTTTATTTGCCAGGTGTTTTTTTTAACAGTGAGCATGAATTTAAAAATGTATCCAAGACTGAGGTTGGAACAGAGAAGTTACCCACCAGTGCGGGGCGGTAAACATTTAAACACTGAAGTAGCTGTTTGAGGAAGGATGTTGAATGGATATGTAAGGCTTTTAGAGATAAGAACGCTTTCTACCTATCTGCTGGAGGGTAAAAGTGGTTTGGTCTGAGGCGAGCGGATGGATGTCAGCTCTCCATTTCTTTTTATGCTGCTTGAGCAGGTTATAAACTAGCCTGTAGGTATGCGAGGCAGTGATAGAGTGGAAGAATAATGGATCGTGGAGTTTGAGATTCAGCTCTGCCCCTTACTAAACATTTGGCCTAGGCAAGTACTTGATTTTCTGACCCTGCCTTCTCCACTGCAGATGGGCATCATTATATCTCACTTGATTGTTGTCAGAATCAGCAATTATATGAGAGTACAATATATGAGAGTAGCCAATATGGTAATTATTCAATATAATGTAGGCTTAATAATGCCATATTTAATATTTATATTGAGTAAGAACTAGTAGTACCATTTTAAAAATATTTAAAAATAGATGATCTCATTTAATTCTCACATTAACCCTTGGAGCTAAATGCTCCTATCCTCAGTTAATCAGCGAAGAAACTAAAGCTCTGAGAAGTGAAGTGACTTTTCCAAAGTCGCAGAGTGAGAAAGGAGCAGAGCTGGGGTGCAAAACCAGATTCTGTGATTGCAAATTCAATATTTAGCAAAATCCTTGTAAGAGGTATATTATACCCAATCACGGGATCGAGAATCAAAGAGGTGTTGAAGGTTGTTTCTTCCGACTGCTAGGTCTAGTAGGACAAAATATACATATTTCAATCTAAATTCTTTCTGTTGGAAGAGTTTACACGACGCTGGCTGGCAGCCAATTTTTCTTTATTTTTTATTATTTATTTATGTTTTTAGAGAGAGGAGAAGGAGGGGGGAGAAAGAGGAGAGAAACATCCATCAGTTGCCTTTCATACGTGCCTCAAGCAGGGACCAAACCTGCAACCTAGGCATGTGCCCTGACTGGGAATCAATCTTTCTCTTTGCAGGACGATGCCTAACCAACTAAGCCACACCAGTCAGGACCCAATTTTTAATATTATTGATTTAATTTAGTGTTATATATCTACTCATTATTTATGCTAATGCCAGAAGAGATATCTTGCGTAAGTGAAACCTACATATGAATGAAAACTCACATTTTAATTGTCTGTGTATCTAAGATTTATACCTTAGCAGCAGTGGCACGTGCATGGGAATTGGAGTTAAACAGACCTGGGCCAGGTGCTGGTTTTTGAGCTCTGGGTCCTTGAGCTAGTTTTTCAGTGTGAGTCTGGTACCATACTATAGGGTTATTTTGACCATTGTGTGAGCTGATGTACATTAACCACCACACAGTGCAAAAGCGCGGTAAGTACTGGCTTCTCTTTCCTCATTAAATTCACCAGTTTCCAATCGCTGGACAGCCTTTGAAGATGGGAGGCATGAAGGTAGTCTCAATAATATTAAGTTATGCTACAAAGTAGCTTTATCCCTTTCCCCATTCCTGCCCAGATTTTCCCTTGACTGGCCCCAGTGATGTTTTGGGATTATATGGGCAAAGTGGAAACTCCCTGCCACTTAAATGACACCAATGTTTCTTGCTGCTATTTAGAAGTGGAGGAAAGATGTTCTGCTTAACTTTTACTGCTCAACAAATCATCCAAAAAAATCCCCAAAATTATATGGGGTCAGGAATTCAAGCAGGTCTTTACTGTGTGATGTTTCTGCTCCATGTGGTACTGACTGGGGTCACTTGCGGGTATTTAGCTTGTGGTGTGGAGGGTCTGGGTACTAGAAGGCTTCATTCAGAGATCCGGCACCTTGGTGGGGGCTGTTACAAGGCGGGGCCCAACTGGGTCTCTCCTCCTCCCCTCCTGATCTCAGGGCCTCTCCACATGTTCTCTCCAGCAAGGCAGTTAGACTTCTTGCATGACAGCTCAGGGCTCTGAGATCAACGGTTCCAAGCCTGGGCCCAGAACTTGGCAGTGTTATTTGTGGCATATTCTATTGTTCACAGCAGTCACAGAGCCCTCCCAGATTCAAGAGCAGGGGACACAGCCGCCACCATTTCGTGCAGAGAGTGGCAAATAATCTGTGGTTGCCTTTAGTCTGTGATGAAAGCACTTGAATGCCATGTACTTAAAGAGACTACATGTCAATGGGGGCACAATGTAGACCTTGAATAAGCACAGTTATGTGCCAGGTACTTTATTAGAATCGCTAGTTATTTCTAGATCTGCAGCTGCAGATATTTCTATGATCTTTCCCACTCCGTTATTTGGGTGGAGAAGGCGGACCTGGAATCTACCCTTTAAATTCAGTTCTGTGAATTGTTTCTAATATACTTTCATCTCTGCCATCCCTATAAAAGGTGTAATCTGTTATTCACTTATTATTCAAATCTCCGCATAACTCACCACTTCTGGGAAGTCTTTTCCAAACAAAACAGGAACAGCCAGCTTTCTATCTGCTAGAGAGATGTGTACTGTGTGTCTTTAAAACATTTCCAAAATTCAGAAAAAAGAGAGTTGTTGCACGCTAACGGTCAGAAGGCAGTCTCAAGTAAATTGCACCTTGTGGATTAAGAAGGAGAGAGAGGGATGGCAGTGGTGTAGGAGGGGTCATGGACATAATGGGAAAGACCCACAGTGATATAATAATAGTAGGGGATTTTAATACCCCACTCACATCAATGGATAGATCATCTAGACAGAAAATTAATAAGGAAATCATGGCCTTAAATGTCACATTAGATCAGATCTACTCAATTGACATTTATATAACATTTTATCCAAAAACTGCAGAATACATATTTTATTTATTTATTTCCTAATTATTCAATATTATCTTGTATTAGTTTCAAGTGTACAGCACAGTGGTTAGGCAGAATACATATTTTTTTTTTCAAGTGTACATGGAACATTTTCCAGGATAGATTACATATTATGTTACAAAACAAGCCTCAATAAATTCAAGAAGATTGAAATCATGCCAAGCATCTTTTCCGACCATGATGGCATGAAACTAGAAATCAGCCTCAGAAAGAAAACTGGAAAAAACCACAAATACCTGAAATCAAAAACTGCCCTGGCTGGGGGGCTCGGTTGGTTGGAGCGTCATCTGTACACCAAAAGGTGTGTGGGTTTGGTCCCTGGTCAGGATGCATATGGGAAGCAACCAATGGACGTTTCTCTCTCACACTGATGTTTCTTCTCTCTCTCTCTCTCTCTCTCTCTCTCTCTCTTTCTCTCCTGCTACCTCCCTCTCTCTCTACAATCAATAAAAAACAATATATCCCTTGGGTGAGAATAAAAAAAAGTAAAGTATTATCTTGAAACAAATGAATATAAAAACACAACTTTTTAAAATTTATGGGACTCAGAAAAAGCTGTTCTACAAGGCAAGTTTATAGCTACACAGGCCTACCTCAAGAAACTAGAAAAATTCTGAATAAATAATCTAATTCTACACTGAAAGGAACTAGGGAAAGAAGTATAAACAAAACCCAAAGTAATCAGAAGGAAGAAAATAGTTAAGGTCAGAGTGGAAACAAATGAAAAAGAAATTTTGAAAAACCGTAGAAAAGATCAATAAAACTAAGAACTAGTTCTTTGAAAGATAAATAAAATTGACAAAACTTTAGTCAAACTCATCAAGAAAAAAAAGAGTACCTGAATAAATAAAATAAAAAATGAAAGAACTGTCACCCCAGAAATAAAGAATCATTAAAGAATACTACAAAAACAACAAAAACCTTCCCCCCCCCCCCCAAGTTACAAACAGCCCTGCCTGGTGTGGCTCAGTGGATTGAGCGCCGGCCTGCAAATCAAAGGGTCACCGGTTCAATTTCCAGTCAGGGCACATGCCTGGGTTGTGGGCCAGGTTCCCAATAGGGGGCATGTGAGGCAACCACACATTCATTTTTCTCTTCCTCTTTCTCCTTCCCTTCCCCTCTAAAAATAAATATAAAATCTTAAAAAGAAGAATACTATAAACAATCATAGGTCAACAAGTTGGACAATCTAGAAGAAATGGATACATTTCTAACCTTCTAAGACTGGACCAGGAAGAAATACAAAATCTAAATAGATTACTAGCAATGTAACTGAAGCAGGAAAAAAAAAAAAACAACACAAAAAAACAAAACAAACTAACAGACAACCCATAAAAACCTCCCAACGAATGAAAGTTTAGGACCCGATGGCTTCACAGGTAAATTCTACCAAGCATTCAGAGTTAATACCTATTTTAAACTATTGCAAAAAATTAAAGAGGAAGGAACTCTTACAAACTCATTCTATGAAGCCAGCATTACCTGATAACAGAATCAGACAAAAACATTACAAGAAAAAGAAAATTACAGAACAATATCCTTGTTGACCTTTGATGCAAAAATTCTCAACAAAATATTAGCAAACCAGACTCAATTACATATTGACAAAATTCAACATCCTTTTACAGTAAAAACTGTCAACATAGTGGGTATAGAAGGAATATAAAAAGAATGAAATTTTGCCCTAGTCCAGGTGGCTCAGATGGTTGGAGCAGTGGCCTGTAAACTGAAAGATCACAGGCTGGATTACCCATCAGGGAGGTCAGGGCCCGTGCCTAGGTTGCAGGTTTGGTTTGGTCCCGGCTGGGTGCATATGAGAGGCAACCAATCCATGTTTCTCTCTCACATCAGTCTCTTTCCATCTTTCTCTTTCTCTTTCTCTCTCTCTCACTCCCTTTCTTGTGCTCTCTGTCCTTCTCTTCCTCTCTCTCTAAAGTCAGTGAGTGAGTCCTCTGGTGAGGTGTTAAAAAAAAAAAAGAATGAAATCTTGCCATTTGTGACAATATGGATGGACCTAGAGAGGATTAGGCTAAGTGAAATAAGTCAGACACAGAGAGACAAATATTGTATGATTTCACTCATATGTGGACTCTAAAAAAGCAAACCAAATGAATAAAAAAAAAAAAAACAACAGAAACAGACCCATAGATACAGAGGACAAACTGATAGTTGCCAAAAGTGAGGGCCATGGGAAGTGGGATGAGAACATAAAGAAAGAAAAGGACATGAATAAAAGAGCTGGGAAAAGAGAAAGAGAGGGAGATAGAAAGAGAAAAGAGACTACTACTCTTTAGGTAACAGATTTATACTTTATAGTTTCAAAAAAATTTTATTTCTTAGTTGTTACAACTAGAGGTACCTCAGGTGCTGGGAGTGCTAATTCTTTTAGGCAAGTTAGTTGCTGGTTTCAGTAACATTGAAGGGTAGTAAGTGGCAACCAAGGTTAATTATATCTTAGACTAATTATATATGTTAATTATAGCTAATGATATTATAGTACAAACTTAAAGGGTAGGTCTTAATTCCTAATAGGGCTTACCACGCATAACAGTTCTGGTAAATCATTTTCATTTTGATGTGAATAAATAGATCACTTCCTTTTAAAAAAGTCAAAGATTGATCACCCAGAAAAGCTGAAATAGTTGATACACTTATGCTTCTTTGTTTCAAATAATGGAACACAAAAATAAGTGATCCCTTACTATAAAAGTTGTATAGTTAGGGTAAACATGTCCCTAAACTTCACTTACTGTTTTATGTACAAACAAACCTCTAAAATGTCACCGTTGTTTTACTGAAGTCAGGAAAATGGTAGAAAGTTTTATTCTAACCTAAAACCTGCTTTAGTACTAACCAGAGGAAGTTAGATGTTTGTAAGCTAATCATGAGTCCTTAAATTCCATTATAGAAATGACACATTTTTCTCTTTGTATTGAGACTTAATGGCTTCGTTCTTCAATAAAGCTGGATCCTCTGGCACACACTCAGGAGACAGACAGTGGTTTGGAGATAAATTGCTTTGAGGGTATTGGAACCACTGAGCTGCTGAGTAACCCTACTGAGAAAGGAAAAAGAGGACGCTTCTGGAGTTAAAATAAGACAGAATGCATGATTGGAGAACATAGTGGCTGAAGACTGGCAGAATTCTCAACATCTCAGGCTACCACAAACTCTTCAGTTTTCATTTGTACTTTGGAGGTGCTCTGGAAAGCTAAGACAACAATAATTAGAACACAACTGTATATAGTACGCTTTTAGTCAGCCCATCTAAAGGAAGTTCTCTGTTGGTGTAGAAAGTGCTTTGCTCTGCATCCTATAAAGATTTACTTCTATTACCTCTTAGGATGTCAGGGGAGGTGTTAGTGATGAGCCCTGATTTTATGTATTTCTTATTCACACCCTCAATGCCTTGGAATCATTTTGAGCTGTCATAAATTTTTAGGAGAACTTGTCCTGTTTTATATATGTGTTCTTGGCAGTGCCAGGAATTCTGCGAGAAATTGATTAAGTTATAAGTAATCATAAGCGACACATCTTATTTGCCAGTGGACCAGGAAGACCGCTGCCAACCTTTTAGTGAAGAGCAAACTTATAAGCAGGGATTCTGGCCAAACTTTCCTTTCTGCTGCAGCTTCTATGATTTACTCAGGCTTAATGAATGCCCACCAACTGGCAGACACACACAACTTCATATTTGCACACAATTTATTTGGGTCGGTTTTTAATTTTTCTCTCCGTTTGAAGCTACAGTTGCCTGAAGGGGAATTCAGAGAGAAACTCTGGAGACGGAGGAATGAAATGGTTCATTTTCCAGTGATTTCTGGGGAAGAATCTGGGACAGGGTGAAATGGAATACCAATTGCTTAAGGAATACACACACACACACACCCCCCTCATCCAGTGTGGTGGGCCAGGTGGTGTTTCGGCAGGAGGGCCATGCAAGACGAAACCAGTTTTGGGGTAAGGAAGGAGAGAGACAGAGACAGGAAAGAGAGACAGAGCGAGAGACAGGAGAGAGAAGAGAGAGACACTAATGAATGGAGTTCCGCAGAGCCTCCAACTCTGGAGCTCCCACCCCCCCACTTGGGTGCCCAGCGTTATCTCGGGAGGAGAGCTCCGGAATCCCAGGCCAGCCGGACGCGGGGACAAACCAGAGCGCGCAGAGGCCAAGGCAGAGGGCACCTGTCCCTTTAAGGGGCTGGTCTCCGGGCTCCGCCGGCCCAGACGCCAGGACGTGCCCGGGCCGCCCCGCCCCGTGCCGGGCGGCGCGACGGCACCTGAGTAACTGCGGCGGCAGCGGCGCCTCGGAGCGGGCGGCTCGGGCAGAAGTGCCTGTGCCGTTGTGTCTTCCCCGTCTCCTTTCCCCGTCGCGCAGGGTAAGGGCAAGCAGGCCGCGTCGGCCCCGGGCGCCAGTCCCGGGGACCGCCAGGCAGGGGCGGCTCCGACCGCGGGGTCGCTGGGCCGGCGGGAGGGCAGCACCGGTTGGGGGGCGCGGCCGCGGGGCCGGGACACCGCCCGCGGGGTAGGCCTCGGGCGCTGTGTCTCCGCCGCCCGGTTTCTGCTCGGGAAGGGACTCCGCGGCGGGCCGGCTCCAAGGGTCGCCCGGCCTCACTGGGCCGCCCAGGGCCCGACCCCAGCCTTGCCGGGGCGCCTCCGAGCGCGGTAGAGGACTCCCCCGGGGACATCTCCGGAGGGCGAGGTCGGCGGAAGAGGGCCCTGGGGTGACCGAGGGGCCTATTTTTAGCCGGGCCTAAGGGCCCCCGGGAGGGAAGGCGGATTACCGCCTCCTCGCCTGGTGGATGGAGGGAGCCCGTCTCCGGCGGCCTCCCTGGGCCGGAGCTGGGCCATGCTTACGCCATGCTGGAATTCCAGTCCTCGCCGCTTCCCCGATACTTAGCCAGCCGGCCCTCGCCCCGTTGCCCCATCCCTTCGCCCTGTACGCGTCCCCGGGTCTGGGTCGCGGCTTGGTGGGGGACGGGAAAGCTGCGTGAAGGGAGAGTTTGGAAAAATAGGTGGACCGCCCTCGAGACGGGGGAAGTTATCCTTTCCTCTCCCTGAGGGGTGTGTCTTCCTTACTGATTCCCCCTCCCCCTTCAGTTTCCAACAATGAGATTTTTGGCGTTGGGGACTTCGGCAGAAAACCAAGCTGGCAGCCCAGACAAGGCTTTCGGTAATCAGACACCTGGTGTGGGCTCTGCAGCCCCGCACGTCGGTCGCGAAGGAGCGTGTTTGCGCTAGAGACCAGCTTCCCAAGAAGCGGGGAGCCGCAGCCTGACCTCGTCCAGCTGCCCTTGATTAGGTTAAAGACTGTGCTGTTTAATCTTAGACGTTATTTCTAGGAGGAAGGAGGAGTCTAAATTCGTAGTTGGGCCTATACCAGAAAAGGATTCCTTAGCAAGTATCTGAATAAGCACTGCTTCAACAGCTGAAGTTAACTTCTAAGTTGTGAGTTCTTTAAGATCCTTTGAAATATGTAGACACTCGTAGCCTGCTAAAGATAAAGTCCTTGGGGTGGACTGAACACTCTGAATTGTGTGGGAATCGACTTAAAGTTTGAGTTCTGGCTAATTAGATTGCCCTTTTTCTCCCTACCTCTCACCTACCTAGTAGGCACTTGGCAACACTCTCCAGCTGGCTAAGGCTGTTGTCGATGAGACTGGAATGAGCCTCCCGAGAACAGCACTGGAGCAGTCTTAAGTCGATCTGAATTTTGGGTCTTACATGCCTTGCTATAGATTTTCATATTGTGTTCTCTGACGGAAAAAAAGGCTCCACCCAACCCCTTTAGTTCAGGATTTAGCAAGAAATAGCTGGACTCACTGTTTATAGGTTCTAAGATGCATTCATTTATCACTCCCTCTCCCTTGTTAAGTTAGGAATCTCCTTTCCAGTTTTGTAGCGTGGACAGTCGTAGCAGTGCTACTCTATCAGGTGAGCTTAGAGAACGAGTTGTTCTGTTTACTTTTCTGAGACTCATATTGAAACTTAAAATATAACAAGGCCTAGTGAAAATTTTTCTTAAATGTATTAAGCACTTTAAAGTTATAAAGGATATTGAGCGTTATTTAACCCTAAGAAACATTATGAATCATTTTGTTTCCAATTAATTTTTCCTGTATCTTCCCTTAATATCAGCAGTGTTTCCTGCTTCGTGTATTTTCTTGGGTCTTTCACCCCAAGCCTCCTTCTAGTTTATAGGCTTTAAACTATTTTTAGTGGGGAGAACATTTTAATAATTAGGTGGTAAATAACAGTCTATGGCTTTTCTAAAGGACTTAAAATGAAGGATTTTTTTGAGGCTTAACTTCTAAAGGACGTGTTTTTTGTTTTTAATTTATTTTTTATTGTTATTCAATTACAGTTGTATGCCTTTCTCCCCTTCCCTCCCCCCCATCCCAGCTGAACCCACCTCCCTCCCCCACCATCCCCCCCCCCCCGATTTTGTCCATGTGTCCTTTATAATAGTTCCTGCAATCCCCTCTTCCCACTGTCCCCACCCCACTCCCCCCTGGCCACTGCTAGACTGTTCCCCCCCTCAATGTCTCTGGTTGTATTTTGTTTGCTTTTTTCTTTTGTTGATTATGTTCCAGTTAAAGGTGAGATCATATGGTATTTGTCCCTCACCTCCTGGCTTATTTCACTTAGCATAATGCTCTCCAGTTTCATCCATGCTGTTGCAAAGGGTATAAGCTCCTTCTTTCTCTCTGCTGCGTAGAATTCCATTGTGTAAATATACCATAGTTTTTGGATCCACTCGTTTGCTGATGGGCACTTAGGTTGCTTCCAGTACTTGGCTATTGTAAATTGTGCTGCTATGAACATTGGGGTGCACAGGTTCTTTAGGATTGGTGTTTCAGGGTTCTTAGGGTATAATCCCAGCAGCGGAATTGCTGGGTCAAAGGGCAGTTCCATTTTTAGTTTTCTGAGGAAATTCCATACTGTTTTCCACAGTGGCCTCACCACTCTGCATTCCCACCAACAGTACACTAGGGTTCCCTTTTCTCCGCATCCTCTCCAACATTTGTTTGTGGATTTGTTTATGCTGGCCACTCTGACTGGTGTGAAGTGGTATCTCATTGTGGTTTTAATTTGCATCTCTCTGATGGCTAGTGATGCTGAGCATCTTTTCATATGTCTCTGGGCCCTCTGTATGTCTTCCTTGGAGAAGTGTCTGTTCAAGTCCTTTGCCCATTTTTTAATTGGGTTGTTTGTCTTCCTGGAGTGCAGTCGTGTGAGTTCTTTATATATTTTGGAGATCAGGCCCTTGTCTGAGGTATCATTGGCAAATACGTTTTCCCATACTGTTGGTTCTCTTTGTAATTTGGTGCTGTTTTCCTTAGCCTTGCAGAAGCTTTTTATTTTGATGAGGTCCCATTTGTTTATTCTTTCCTTTATGTCCCTTGCTTTAGGGGACATGTAAAGGACGTATTTTAGGATTGTTACTATCAGTAAGTTCTTATCTTGAATTTTACTTGAAATATATTGAAGATATATTTTTAATTTCATGTATATTATAATTCCTTATAGCAAAGGATATTTTAGCCTAAAATATTTCACAGTACTTTGTAAAAAATTTAAGTTTTAATAAAAGTTAATCTTAATAGCTTCAGGAAGGTTTAGGTTTCCTAGGAATCTGATCTAATATGTTATAAGGTAATATAGAGTGAGACCATGCTTTAAAAAACACTGAAATATTGGAGGATAACATTTTATACACTGGTTGTTCCATGTAAACTATTTTTAGTTATTTTGAAAATAAATTCAGAGTATATGTAGAGGCTAGAAGCAAGTAACTTGTTTCTTTAGAAATGACATAGATGATCACTCTTATGCATTAATAGATTTGAGTTTTGTTGCATCCTTTCAGTTTTGTGAACATGACTTTGGGTGTTGTGATCTTAAAAATGTAGTGTATGTGCAAATCACAGTAAGACTGTTGGTTTAGATAAGAATATAAGCTATTTTTCCTATAAACAGTGCCTTAAACTAAGGGGGAAACCTTAAGTGCCATGAACTAAGGAGTTTGATTAATTTAGCCTTCGTATGTAAGCTCTAGAAAAAGAAAAGTAATGACAATTTATAACTGTTTGCATGCCAGGCTTTTGAATTGGTGTTTAAATGTTTTTTCAGACTTTGAGAGAGATGGCAATGTAAACATTCAGGCTTTTTTTTTTTTTTTTTTAATGGTACAGCTTTTTAATTGGTTTTCTGTTAAAAAGATAAAATAGGCAAAATATACTTTGAATACTAAGAATACTTTTAGTAGAGACTCCAGTAGGAAATATAGTATTCCTAGGAAATCTGTAAGAAGTGTTCAACTCCTTTTTAAAAAGTTATAATTTAGTTATTTTACATATCACCTTAACTATTTATTACAGGCTGATTAGGAACTTTTTTTTTTTTTTCTTTTTATTCTTCCCCGCCCCTCCACTCATCCTCCTGATTAAGAACTTTTAACCTGAACTTAAATCTGGTTTCAGCCAAGTGATTTTTATACTAAGTGAAATTGTTGATGCTCCCCTCCTTTCAAGATACTGCTTTTTGGATTTCTCTTCTTACTAATTGCTTTGCTTATACTGTCTTTATGATTCGTCTTCTACTCTTGAGGTCGGAGTGTTCAGTCCTTGGTGGTTCACTTTTCTTTTTATGCGTCCCTGGTGATCTCATCCATTGTCATGGCTTTAAATACCTATATGCTGATGACTGTCATATTTATATCTCCAGTCCAAACTTTCCTGCAGCACCCCACCTTTCCACTTGGGTGTTAAGTAGTCAACTCAAACTAAACTTCTACATTCCTCTTTAAGCCTGCCTTAGGTACAGTCTGATTTGTCTCATTTGATGGCAGCTCCATCCAACATTCAGGCAAAAAACCTGTTGGAGTAATCCCTGACTTATCTCTTTCTCACTTGGCATTCTTGGCTCTGTATCATCTTGAAAATATATCCAGAATTAAATCACTTCTTACCACCCCCACTGCTCGCTAGGCTGGACCAAGCCATTCTTATCTCTTGCCTAGATTTCTGCAGTGAGTCTCCTAACTGGTCTTACTGCTTCTCTCCCTACAGTCTTTTTCAACATAGCAACCAGATCATATCACTTGTGTCTTCAAAACCCTGCAGTGACTTTCCATATGCTGAGTAAAAGCCGAAGTCCTCATGACCTACAAGGCCTTCCAAAAGTTGGGTACTGCTACGTTCCCCATTACCCTTCACCTCTATTTAGCAGCTACTCTGCCCCCCTGCTTATTTTCCTTCAGCCCCCACTGGCTGTCTAGGGCCTTTACACTGGCTGTTGCCCCTCCTTAGATCATTTTTCCTGAAGATATGTGCATGGCTGACTTTCATGTCTCCTTCAAATCTTTGCTTTTGAAGAGCTTTTCAAAAGGTCTGTCTTCACTGTTTTATTTCAAGCTGCACTCCCCTACTTACGATCTGTACCGAACTTGCTTTTCTCCATGGTACCTGTCACCTTCTAACAAACAATATAAATTCTATGTTGATTGTATTTATTTTTTTTCTCTCTGCCCCCAAACTCACACTATACTGTAATCTCTCTGAGGGCAGGGCTTTTTGTCTGTGGTTTATTGAGGGTTTAGGGCAATGGTTGGCACATAGCATGTGCTCAATAAAGGCTTATTAATGACAAATGAATTAAATCCTTACCCTGCAGCTCTTACTATGGTGGATATCTCATTCTTGGACACATGTAGTTTGCTCCTTTCCTAGGAACAGTCAGAGAGAAGAAGAAAAGTGGCGCTGGAGCCCTTGGTGGAGGGAGTGATGTTAGAGTGTGGTGGAGACCTTCTTATCAGCCCCATGTGATTAGGACCATAGTTTAGGTAATTGGAAAGGTTGATTAAATCAAGAACTGAAAATATCTGCACGCCTTAAGTGTTTTATTTTAACTGAAAACATTTATTTGTCTGTTTTATTATGTGGATCAATCTCTTTGGGGGGTGGGGTGGGCTGATCTTCTTTCTGTAAATCATATCCTAAAAGCATTGTTGATTTCTACTATTGGTTTCTTTAAAGTGGAATCAAAATGTAGGCACTAGAAACTTTCCAAGTTCAAAGTCATTCTAGATTTTTCCATTACTTCATCAAGGCCTTTAATAGGATTTAACTAAGTTTTCATAACAATAACAGCTTTTGTCTTTATGTTCTCATATTTAATGGATTTATAGGAATAAAAGTACATAGGAGACTACTAGCCAGAATCATTAGCTTTCTGCAGACACTTGTCCATATATTTTTACCAAGGGGAAAAATGTCATTTAATACAGTGAGAGATCCTTTAAACGACTTCCATGTTGAGTAAGTTTTATAGGGGCCATAAGTTCCCAGCTGCCTATCGTTACTAGAGGAGAATGTCATTTATCTACATTTCTTTATTTTTACTCTGAGTAAGATCTATAATTAGTTATCAGAATTTATGATATTCATATACATTGTCTATCAAGAGACCTGATGTTCTGCTACATGTTCACTGGAAAATGTGGGGCAGTTATTATTTATTCTTGTGCACGAGTCATTTAAGTTGTCAAGGAAACAGTCTGGTATGGCATAATAAGTTGGAAGTCATTAGTTAGAAGACCTAAGGTCTTAGATCTTATTAACTCTAAGGTTTTTATGTAAGTTTCTTATTGCTCAGTTCTTCCATTATAGAATGTATGATGTAGTGAAAAGAGCGTGGGTGCTAAGGGGTCTAAAGAGCTTGGGTTTGAATTTGGTTTTGCTAGTTATTACCACCTCCTGTTTGTGTAAACTTACCTATCTTACTTAACGGGGCCTGAGACTCATTTGCCTTGCTTATGTTATTTTAGTACTTGCTACATAAGTGATAGCTAACAGAATGCTTATTTGTTGCAAGCCTCTGTAAATATAGTATCATTTAATTCTCTCAACCTTATGAGATAGGTACTTTTGGTGGAAACTAGGGAGGCAGGTTAAGTAATTTGTTTAAGGGATAGAGTAATTAAGAGGAAGAACCTGAATTTGAACTGAGGTAGAGTCTCTAAAGCTCATTTTCACCCATTGAGCTATTTTCTAAGAACGCTTTCTGAAAAGATTAAGCGCTGTCCATGTACAGATATCTGATGTTAGGGGCTGGAAACCCACATTAAGGTTATTAACATTTTCCCCCCCAGAGTTAGAGGACACACTTTTGAAGACTTAAAGTTTCCCAAATGGAGAAAATGGTAAAAGCTACTTAAAATCAAATGTTATAAAATGTTTTATATAGTAAGCAATAGGTAGGCCAGGATCATTTTAGTTTCCAGGAAATAATTGTTTCAGTCTCAGTTGTTGTGTGTATACGTTATGAGTTACTGCCCTGTGATCTTTTAGACATTGCTCACAAAGGCCAACTCAGGTCACCCTACTTAAAAAGCACATCCTCTCTGTTTTTTGTCTTAGCCTTATTTTTCTTCATTGCACTATGGATCACTACCTAACATTATTATATATGCCTATTTAATTGTATGCTTGATATCTGCCTGTCTCACCTATAAAGAATGTAAGCACTGGGAGGCGGGAATTTTGTTCGTCCCTGTGAACTATATTTCTGGCACTTAGGCAGTGCTGAATTTGATGACCAGTGAATTGCCCGCTGTGAGAATAGGGCTCAGTGAGCCTTCTGCTTTACTGGTCATTTATGCCATCCTCTTCCTCCATTAGCATGTCTAGTTAATTTCTATGGAATGACATGTAAAGCGATTTCAAGAATAAGTGTTTCAAGTTTACTCTTGAAAGTGGAATGTAAAACAAAATTTAATATGCGATTTTCAGCAGAAATATTTCTGTGATTAGTACCAGTTAATCTTGTTGATTAATAATGTAAATGTTCTGAGCGAAATATGTACATAAATGATTCAGTGATTGCATGTGTTTAGATCTAGTTATCTTTGAAATAAATTTGAACAAGCCAAGATGTACACCGAAAGCTCCCTGGTGTTCTGAATGCTACGTTGCTGAACATATAAAATGTTTCCTTCAGTCTTTAACATATGTACACACAGGTTGAATTCATTTATGTGTTTACGACCTGTACATTCCTTGTTTATTGGGAAGTTGTGTTCATTTGAAACATTCTCCATGATTATTTTACATAGTTTTCATAATCTGGATGTCTGAGGTTAGCTGAATGCCTTGATTCCCGTGAAGTGATTTCTCAAGCTGGTCATGTCATTTCATATTCTCATTTTAGAGTACATTTTTGAGTATTGTGTATTAATCTTTGTGGTTGGTACACTGTGATGAATGGGAATAATTTCTTAAATGGCTTCTACTTTGACTTAGATGTTAATTGTAATTTTAAGTTTAAATTGGATCCTTTGTTAAAGTGGCCTACTTCTTTTGCTTCCTAGATACTTTTTTTTGGGAGGGGGGTTATAAAATTAGAATATAGTTTAACTTAACAAAGTACATATTTCTGAGTTTGACATTTTTGGAGCAGTTTTCAAGTAAAATATACTTAAGATTGGCCTTGGAATTACATGGAATTACCTTGTCTGTTGGGAGAAGGGGAGAAAAGAAATAGTTTATAAATACAAATTGGTTGTAAATTGAGAAAGGCTGAATTCTTGTCTACCCTTCTAGATTATTTACCTGACATAATTAGGTAATCATAGTCCATATACTTTTAGTTCTATGTAATCTTCATTTAAGCAAAAAGTCCCAGCAGCATTTAAAAATAACATACTACTTTTGGTATAAAGAGAAGTTTTAGTTATTGCTCTTGGATACTATGTCTGTCTGATTCTTAAGGTAGATTTTGTGCTAAGTCAAGAAAACCCTGGGTGTTTTCTGTAAAATTTTAGTAGTTTCTTATTTTAAAACATTTGCTTTTAATTTTTTTTGGAGGGGGCGTTATTCCAAGGTACAAATTTCTAGAGGTATTTGGCACCGTTCATAATTGTAATTATGTAAATTTAAGAGGCAGGGAGACACATGCCAGTTTGCTTGTCTGTTTTTAATTTATATTTACCTCTTCCTACTTACCATCTTTTTGTTGAACATTAAAATGAATTTTGAATGATTCAGGTATACAAGAGCATATAGAATGTGTCTATACAGTTTAAAGATTAAATATAAAATGAATACCTGTGTTCCAAATAGCTGTCTTGTCTACCTTTCCTTCAGCATTCTAAAAGAACTTTTTTAAAGTTAAGTACATTTGAAATAATACTTACAAAATATGTATAGGGTAAAGAATAAAGGCACAGGGAACAGTCTTATACATAATACCCAGTTCAAGAACGTTGTCCTAACTTTTCATTTCTTTATATGCTCTTTCCCCCCCAGAGGTAACTACTGTCTTCATTACATTTGCTTTTTTAAAAAGTTTTGCCACATCTATTTGTGTTTCTAAATTACTATTTTTTTTTTTGTTTTTGAACTCTGTAAGTGGGATCCTTCTGTATGAGTTTGTTTACAACTTCCTTTCCTCCCTCAACTTTATGGTTTTGATATTCTTTCATCATGTTGTATATAGTTGTAATTCATTCATATGCACTGATGCATAGAATTTCATTGTATGTTTTCCAATTTATTTATTACCTGTTGATTATGTGAAATTAATCCAAAATGGAGTTGGGAAGCAATGAAGAGAGTGCTCTCACACATGTACTACTCATTGAAACTTACTTTACATACCTCAGCAAGAAGGAAGATTTTTCTTTTTGCCCAGCAATGGCCTAACCTGTGAGAAGCTGCCATAACTCTGAACTCTTGATCTTCTGCAACGAACTGTTCAAAGCAGCCCCTCACAGTTTCCTCCTTTCCTCTATGAAAGAATGTTCCCTGCATTTTCTGGATTTGCTTGTACTTTGCTTGTCCTGAATTGCAATTTCTCTGCTATTCTTGAATAAACTTGATTTTGCTTCCTGAATCGCTTACCTTTTCCTTTAGAAGATTGACAGTGGGCATTTAGATAGTTTCTAGTTTTCTTTTGCTGTTATAAACAATGTTGCTATGAACACCTTGCAGAGGTCTATTGGTGTACTTACACCCATCCA
Source organism: Desmodus rotundus (assembly GCF_022682495.2). Classification (NCBI taxonomy): domain Eukaryota; kingdom Metazoa; phylum Chordata; class Mammalia; order Chiroptera; family Phyllostomidae; genus Desmodus; species Desmodus rotundus. The sequence goes on from NC_071393.1 coordinate 102,347,491, forward strand.
TGTTTTTAGTATAGAGTTTTTAAAAATGTGCTATTATTTGCAGTAAAAAATAAATTTTGCGTTATGAGACTCAGTACATTACCATATATATAACAAGTTTCTTGGGCAAAAAAAAACCTGTGTTGCTAGTCCATTTCATTAAGAACAAGACTGTTAATCAAACCCACTAAGAGTTTGCTGTCCCTCAGCAAAGTTGGTTTTTGCTATCCACTAATGAATTGAGATTTGCAGTTTGAATAAATTGTTTTGGATGTTATATCTAGCCAGGAGTACAATTGCTGAATTGTAGGAGAGGTACATTTGCAGCCTTACTACTATTGACATATTATTTTCCAGTGTATTGTATTAATTTATTCCTCTTACTAATGTATATGTGTGAAGGCTCCACATTCTTGCCTGTGTTTAATATTGGCAAACAGTAAAGTCAGACAGTCTATTAGGTATGACTGTCTATTAGGTATTTTGTAAGTTTTGCATTTCTGCTTAGGGAGAGGAACATCTTTTCAAATATTTGCTGGCCATTTTTGTTCCCTTTTCTCTGGAATGGCTGTTTATTTATTTTTTTTGATTTATATTTCTTCAAATGTTCTGAATACTAATTCTTTGCTGATTACGTATCACAAATGTCTTTTACTTTGTGGCTTATCTTTCTTTCTATGGTGTCTTTGTTAATAAAAGTTAAACATTTTAAAGTTAGTTGAATTTATCATTATTTTCCTTTTATGATTTGTGCTTTGTGTCTTCAGAAATCCTTTCTTGCCTCAAGGTTATAAGATATTCTTGCATGTAGTTTTATAAAATTTTATGTGGTCTTTAACAGCTTTTCCTCTGAGTTATCTTTCTTTTTATGATACTGTTTTCTCCAAAGTTCTACTGTACAGCATTTCATTTTTTTAATGGGCTAATGTGTGAATTTAGTAGATTTAGAAAAATAATTCTTTGAGTTACTAGTTTTAGTTACTGCCACAAAGTAGTATCTCTTTGTACTGGGTATTTTGCAGTTTTACCACAGTGCACTGTGTGGGTGAACTTTTGTGTGCCCAGCTAGTACTTAGTGTATATACATTTAATCTGAGGAATTCGATCTTTCTTCAATTTTGGAAAATTTTTAGTTTTTAAAATATTTCTTATTTTATTCATTTTTGTTCTTTTGATACACCTGTGTTGGTAGTCTTGCATTAAAGTCATAATCCTGAATCTGATCTGACCTTTAAATTTAATTACCAATTCATAGAAAATTGAAAAGACAAGAAACTTATTTAATACTATGGTGATGCTGTCAACAAAATTTATACTTGGAATCTCCAGAGGACCCAACTACCTGTTTTTTCCAACCCAGAATTCTAAGAATTGTAAGAAACCAAATAATAAGAGGTAACAGGGATGATGTATGAAAGGAGACAAGAAATAAATACACAGAATAACTGAAAAAACATTTACAAAGCAGTTGGGAAAGTATGAATGCTGGCTTGATATTCGATATTCAGGAATAATTGTTAACTTTAAATTTGCTGTTGGACTGGATATTTTCTTCTCCAGGCTCAGCTTCTGTAAAGCTATAGTTCTAGGTAGTAGGTTTGCAGCCTAATTATTTTTTGTACATCTTTCCTCCCTTCCTCTCCTCTCCTCATTTCAACTTTCTCCCCCTTCCTCACCCTGCCCCAAGCTATGCAAATTTTATTCTCATCCCCACCCCTTGGTGTCAAGCAGCAAACCTGGTTTTGTTCTGTTGCTCTTACCTGTAGGAGTTGAACTTACGACCTTCGCTTGCTATAGAGCCATTATCCAGCCATCTTATTTTTTTTCCTACACTCCATCTTAGCTATGCATTGCTGTTAGGAATTTTTATTTTTTCTGTCTCAGGGAGATGTTTATCTTAGTTTTGAGTTTAGCCATGTCTTCTTGATAATCTTTCATGTTTCATCTATCATTTAAAGAGTTTGGAATAGAAGCATCCTTATTGGAATTCTTTATTTTTACCTGTTATAATCTTTTTTTTTAAATTAAAGTTCAGCTGAATGTATCCTGAGTACTCTAGTTCAGTGATCTCTTCCCTTCTTTTGCTCAAATCTGTCCTTTCAAAATCTCGTTGGGTGTTATTCAACTTTAGAACAAATGTGATTTTAGTATCATACTAATTTGTCATGATTACAATCAGCTAAAATCCTTAAACTTTAGTTATTCTTATTCCTGCTAGTTGATCTCACTCATCCTGTTTCTTTAGTCTGTTTTGGAGTACAGGTATCCCTTGCCAGTCCAAGTGGGGCTGAAGACATTTTTCTTTTTTGAGGTAGGACTGGTATCCCTTGCTATCTGAACTTTGTTGCTTGCCTGAAACTTGGGAATTAAATGTACCTAGCATTTGTGTAATGACTTGAATTCATTGTGAAAAATGTTTTTTCCACCTACTCTGAACATTTAAAAAAAATTCTTCGAGGGTGGGAGGGGGGTCAGAGAGAGAGAGAGAATATGAGTAACCAAAACATTGATTGGTTGCCTTCTCTTACATGCCCAACCTGGGTATGTGTCCCAGTCAGGGATTGAACCCCACAGCCTCCTGCAGTCTGGGTATATGCTTTGTCTGGGAACTGAACCTGTGACTTTTTGGTCTACAGAATGATGCTCCAATCACCTGAGCTAGACTGGCCAGAGCTGGTTTCATTCTTGAAAGCCTTGCTTCTAAGTCAGAAAAGCTGTTACACAAAATATATTTTCATTGATTTTAATGGGAACTTATGCTGTATTCCATCCCAACCAACCAATATTCACACATAGGGATATGCTAATCTAGCAGTGAAGACTGGTTTGTGTAGGTATAAACACAATTTGAAAGTAAATAAATGCACTTTGAACATAAAATGTACTGTGATAAAATGAAGGCGCACTGTACTTGCCAAAGGAGGAAGAGAAAACTTGGTGGTGGTTGGTGAGATGTCATTCTTTGCAAAGTCTGTTCTTTTTCCACCATTTTCTTCACCAATTTCAATATTATTGGAGGGTTATGTTCAGTCTACACTTAAAAATCACATTGAGGCGCAGATAATAACCTTTGTGGGAATAAAAGCCTAACACAAATCCTTTAAGCAATGTGGGAATAGAACATAGGCAGAAAACCTGAAGAGTTGTAGGCGATGATAATAGCTCCGCATTCCTCTCTTGCTTGGCCTATGTCCACAAAGCAGGATGTTCCGGGTTTATCCAGATGTGTGTAGTACTTCAGTACACATGCTGTATTTCAACTGGAAACTGCTGTATTGAATAAATTGTTGAGTGTGTCTTTTTGGTTGAAATAATGTTGAAATTTCAGTCTTTATACAACATTTATTTTATGTGTTTGCATGAACAATCACTAATCCCAGAGAAGGCCATTGTTGGAAAAGTACTACTTTTCAAGAGTCACTTTGATGAAAAACAGTTAACTGAATAAGTGAGGTAAGTCTGTAGATGGAAATAACACAGTATCCCTCTGTATTGGAATTCCTGCTGTTCCAGTTGTGGAACTGAAAGGGTTTGGCAGCAAAGTACACAATAAAAGTCTTATTTTATGAAGCATTATTTATTTGGTTTGTTCTTTGTTGTCTTTTGAGATATCCTTGGGTTCGAGAAATTATAGGGTGGCAAGCTTGTCTTACCCAGGTAACTGATTAAAATATTAGTAATGTCAGGCAAAGAGCAGAGTCATTTGATATTAAGATACTTTCTAATGGGCATAAATGGGCAACTTTGGGGTGTGATTATTTAACCTTTTAAATATTCCCTGATTTCTACTACTGTTTAGCCATGTTTAGTACTTGTCTTATCTCCTTGAATAGCTTGTATACTTTATCAAGTGTTCTGCCCAAATCAGATATTACAATGTATATTGGGTGTTCCTGACTTAGTAAGTCTTTTATTAAAAAACAAAACAAAACAGAGTGTGTTGGGACTCCGGCCAAGATGGAGGCATAGGTAGACACACTGCGCCTCCTCACACAACCAAAACAAAGGACAACAACAAATTTAAAAACAAAAAACAACCAGAACTGACAGAAAATCCAACTGTATGGAAGTCTGACAACCAAGGAGTTAAAGAAGAAACATTCATCCAGTAGGAGGGGCGGAGATGGGCAGCCTCGTGGAGAGGACTCGCGGCAAGGTAGCTGGTGGAGCAGGTGGCCCCACATTCACGCACAGATAAACTGGGAGGAACTACTGGGGAACGATACAGACCGCACAACCCAGCGCTCCAGCGCAGGGAAATAAAGGCTCAAACCTCTGACTGAAAACACCTGTGGGGGTTGAGGCGGCAGAGGGAGAAACTCCCAGCCTCACAGGAGAGTTCCTTGGAGAGACCCACAGGGGCCTAGAATGTACATAAGCCTACCCACTGGGAATCAGCACCAGAAGGGCCCAATTTGCTTGTGGGTAGTGGGGGAAGTGACTCTATACTGGCAGAGAGTGGAACAAGCACCATTATTCCCTCTCGGACCCTCCCCCAGGTACAGCGTCACAGTGCAGTGATGAGCATTAACCTGTGCTGGTGAACACTTAAGGCTCCACTCCTTACTACATAACAGGTGCGCAGAGACTAAAAAAAAAAGCCCAAATGAAAGAATAGTTCAAAGGTCCAGAAAAAATACAATTAAGCAATGAAGAGATAGTAACCTATCATATGCACAGTTCAAAACACTGGTTATCAGGATGCTCCAGGAACTCACTGGGTACTTCAACAGCATGAAAAAAGACCCAGGCAGCAATGAAGGTTGCATTATGTGAAATAAAACTACAGGGAACCAACAGTGATGGGAAGGAAACTGGGACTCAAATCAATGGTTTAGAGCAGAAGGAAGAAAAACATTCAACCAGAACAGAATGAAGAAACAATTCAAAAAAATGAGGAGAGGCTTAGGAACCTCCAGGACATCTTTAAACGTTCCAACATCTGAATCATAGGGGTGCCAGAAGAAGTGGAAGAGCAAGAAGTTGAAAACTTATTTCAACAAATAGTGCAGGAGAACTTGCCCAATCTGGCCAAGGAAATAGACTTTAAGCAAGTCCAGGAAGCTCAGAGAGTCCCAAAGAAGTTGGACCCAAGGAGGAACACACCAAGGCACATCATAATTACATTAGCCAAGACTAAAGAGAAGGAGAGAATCTTAGAAGCAGCAAGAGAAAAGGACACAGTTACCTACAAAGGAGTTCCCATTAGACTGTCAGCTGATTTCTCAAAAGAAACCTTACAGGAAAGAAGGGGCTGGAAAGAAGTATTCCAAGTCATGAAAGGCAGGGACCTACATCCAAGATTGCTCTATCCAGCAAAGCTTTCATTTATAATAGAAGGGCAGATAAAGTGCTTCCCAGAGAAGGTCAAGTTAAAGGAGTTTATCATCACTCAGCTCTTATTGTATGAAATGTTAAAGGGACTTATCTAAGAAAAAGAAGATAAAAAATATGAACACTAAAATGACAACAAACTCACAGCTATTAACAACTGAACCTACCCCTCCCCCCCCCCCAAAAAAAAGACGTAAGCAAACAACTAGAACAGGAACAGAATCTCAGAAATGGAGATCACATGAAGGGTTATCAGCAGGGGAGTGGGAGGGGGAGAGAAGAGGGAAAGGTAGAGAATAAGTAGCATAAATTTTAGGTAGAAAATAGACAGGGGTAGGTTAAGAATAATATAGGAAATGTAGAAGCCAAAGAACTTACATATATGACCCATGGACATGAACTAAAGGAGGGGAATGCGGCTGGGAGTGGGTGTGCAGGGCGGAGGGGAGTAAAGGGAGGAGGGTGAGAAATGGGACAACTGTAATAGCATAATCAATAAGATATATTTTTTTTAAAAAAGAAAACAGAGTGGAATTAGGCCCTGACCAGTGTGGTTCAGTTGGTTGGGCGTCATCCTGCAAAGTGATAGTTTGCTGGTTTGATTCCCACCCAGGGCACATGCAATATATACCTGTATCAAATTTTCACACTGTACATGTAAGTCTTGGGGCATGTAAGGCAGCCCATTGATGTTTCTCTCCATCTCTTTCTCCCTCCTTTCCCATCACCCTAAAAATAAATTTAAAAACTCTTACATCCAGGGACCCAACTGGCAAACCAGGTATGTGCCCTGGCTGGGAATCAATCCAGCGACCTTTTGCTTTCCAGGTCAACGCCCAACCAACTGAACCACACTGGTTGGGGCTGATTCTTACATTTTTTAGTTAGTGACACTGTCTAAATTTACCCACAATGAATTTAACCAATTTGGTTTTATTTTCTGAAAGGTTTTATTTATTTACTTTTAGAGAGAAGGGGAGGGAGAGAAGGAGAGAAACACTGCTTTGTGAGAGATACATCAATCAGTTGCTTAGGGTACTTGACTAGGGACCTGCACTGCAACCCAAGCATGTGCCTTGACTGGGAATCAAACTGGTGACCTTTTGGTTCGGAGGCCAGTGCTCAATCCACTGAGCCACACCAGCCAGGGCTGAATTCACCAATTTTAGTTTAACCATTTTCTGCTATTTTTAGTACATGACGGTTCTTTTTTTTTTCTTAACTCTTCAGGCATCTTCTATAGTGGGGAAAACAGGCCTTTCATGGATTTTGAAATGTAGGATCATGGCATCTGTTCACTGTCTGTTAAAGATAGTACCTGTCTTTGCTTGGCTCTTGAGGTTACTGTGTAAACTGGTTTCTAAGCGCAGTCTCCAGAGCAGGGTGGCAATAGGGTAGGGACCTCTACTTGTGGCCATATTTTATTTTATTTTATTTTTTCCAGCTTTATTGAGATATAATTAACATGTAAAATTGTGTGAGTTTAAGGTGTACGGTGTGATGATTTGATACAGGTATATATTGCGAAATGATTACCACAATAAGGTTAGTTAACACATTCATCAACCCATATATTTACTTTTTTTTTTTTTTAATCTTTTGTGGTGAGAACTTTTAATATTATTAACAAATTTCAGGTACATAGTACAGTATTGCTAACTATAGTGACTGTGCTGTACATGATGTCCCCAGAACTTACTCATATTATAACTGGAAGTTTGTACTCTTTGACCACCTTCACCAATTCTCCCCCTGCAACCACCAATCTCCTCTCTCTGAGTTTGGTTATTAGATTACACCTGTAAATGAGAGTGTATGGTATTTGTCTTTCTCTGATTTATTTCACTAAGCACAGTACCCTCAAGTACCATCCTTGTTGTTGGAAATGGCAGGATCTTCTTTTTTGTGGCAGAATGTTCCGTGTGTGTGTATATGTGTGAATATAAAGAGAATATGATGTGTGTGTGTAGTTGGTCCAGAAAATACCCAGCCATGCAATATGAAAAACAGAGACATTTACTGAAGAAGGTACAAGATATAAAAAACATTGTACATAGGACATTGATACCTCAGTCTCCTTCAAAGTAGGCACCCATGGTTTATCTCTGGTTATGACCTTCTTGAGGAAACCTGGTTCATTGGTAGTGGTTTGACTCAAGTCATTAGCAATTGCATCACGATGTTCCTTCTGCTCTGGTAGCAGAAGCTGCGGCACAGACTTTGCTGTGACATGTTTCATGCCAAGATCCTGTGTCAAAATCTCGGACATAGTAATTTTTGGAATCCCCAGATCAGCTTCTAGTTCTTGCAGGTATCAGTCACTGATCTTTGTTGTTTCCAGCTTGTACCCGTTCAACATTTTCAGGGGTTCTGCCTGTTGCAGGCCTTCTGGAACATGGATCACTTTCAGCAGATGCTTGACCACCTTTGAAGCATTTATTTGTACTGCACTCATTGCAGTATCCCCAAAAGCCTTCTGAAACATTTGAGTAGTTTCTGTGAAGGAATGTTCAAGCTCAACACAAAATGTAATGCATATTCATTGTTCCACTCACTCAGTGGTTTTGAATGTGACAGCAACACAGTACACACGCTTGCTCCATGGTGTCTACTGCTCCCACTGACTAGTACAGTGAAATCATTGTTCACATGTGCACATTCCAGTCCACTCTCCTTGGCTGTCAGGTTACATGAGTGTCGTGCAAAGGGTTCTTGTTACATTAACAGTGGCTGGACTTTTTCTGGATAGACTATACTTTTAATATATATATGTGTATATATTTTCTTTATTTGTCTGTTGACAGACACTTTGTTTCCATGTCTTGGCTATTATAAATATTTACAGATAATGCTTAATTGAATGGGGAGGGGGGTATAGATATCTCTTCGATATAGTGATTTCATTTCCATTGGATATATACCTAGAAGTGGATTGCTGGATTATATGGTAGCTCTATTTTCAATTTTTTGAGGAACCTCCGTACTGTTTTCTACCGTGGCTGTGGAAAACTTTACATTCCCAGCAACAGTTCACAAAGGTTCTCTTTTCTCTGTATTCTAGCCAGTCTTGTTACATCTTCTTTTTTTGATAATAGCCATTCTGATAGGTATAAGGTCATACATATATTTGTAGTTTGGATTTGCATTTTCCTGATGATTGGTGCCGTCAAGGTACCTTTTCACGTACCCATTGGCCATTTGTGTATTTCCTTTGGAGGAATGTCCATTCCTGTCCTTTGCCCTTTTTTAAATCAGATTATTATTATTATTAGTACTAGTATTTGCTGTTGAGTTGTGTGCCTGCCTTATATATTTTGAATACTAATCTCTTATTTGATATGTATTTTGCAAATATTTTTCTCCCAATCTGTGGATTACCATTTTATTGTTTTGATTTGTTTCGCTGTGCAGAAACTTTTTAGTTTCATGTAGTCCTTGTTGATTTTTACTTTTGTTGCTTGTACTTTTCACGTCATAAGCAGAACATCTCTCCAAGACCTTTATCAAAGAGCTAATTTACTTTTTTTTTTCTTGTAGGAGCTTTATGGTTTCTGGTCTTACATTTAAGTTTTTAAACAATTTCTATAGCTGGAAGAAGATTCTTTAGCTTCATTATGGGTTAATAATTTCTTAAGAGAAGTAATTCTCTAGGAAAATATGAAAATGAAAATGTATAAGTAGTTTCTTTGTCTTATTTTATTTTTCACTTACAGTTTATAATCAATATTATTTTGTATTACTTTCAGGTGTACGACACAGTGGTTTGACAATCATATACCTTGTTACAAAGTATTCCCCCAATAACTCAAGTACCCACCTTGTACCACTGATAGCCACTACAATACTATTGACTATATTTTCTGTGCTGTCCCTTACTCCTGGTGACTATTTTGTAACTACCATTTTGTACTTTGCCCTGTTTTAATTCTTTCATTTGTATGTACTTGGAGTTTTGAGTATATGTAAGATTTTGCTATTCACAATTTTGCTGTTTGTGCAGACTCTATGCTTTCTCTTAAATAGCAGAGGTGAGAATTTGTGTAATGACATTAAAATAAAAATTAAAATGTAGACTGTGGAAGCGTAGAAATTGAAATATAGACAGTAGAAAAGATTGCAGAGTTTTGGAAAAAATAATCAGGCTTCTACTGTTGTTTAATTGTGTACTTGACTGTAAAATGCTGTGCAGTTTTGTCCTAATTTTATATGGCTTTGTGCTTGGAAGCTCTGAACACTGTAATTGAAAGCCAGAAGGAGAAAATACTTTGCTAGCATTTTTGCCCCTTGCTTCTTAAAAAGTTTATTAGGAAAAAGGTCAGCTCTAATCCCTAATAAAAGAGTTTTATAATACAGTCAATCAGTCATATTCTGTTTGGAAAAAGTATTGCTCGTTTACAAAAGCTACATTCTGGATTATTAAATTTCAGATAAAGTATTTTTTATTATTTGCTAACCTTATCAATTAGTTCTGTTAAATATAGCTGACAGACATTTGCTTCTGAAAAATGCATATTCCAATGTTTAGCTGAATTTGGAATTCTGTGTTAATAATGGTCATTGTTTCTATGGAGATTTTATTCCATTATCCTTGGGCTTCTCTTGCTGAGTAATATGTACGTCTAATTTCATTCCTTTATAGGTAATTTTTTCTGTGTTGCTTTTAAGAACTGCATTGCATCTTTTGAATTACACAGTTTTACTACACATAGGTTTAGATATGTTTCTTTTCATTTATGATGTCCAGATTTTGTCGCCCTTCTGGAATTAGAAGATTGATATCTTTCAACAGTTTTTGAAAATTCTCAGCTGTTATCTTCTCAAATATTATCTTTCATGGTTCTTTTCTCTCAAATTTCCATTTGACCTAATTGGACCATTTCATTCCCTCCTTCATGTCTGTTAATTTTTCTCTCATGTTTCCCTAACATATTCTTTTGTGCTGAAGTGTCCATTTTTAATCAGATCTTTCTGTTTGATAATTCTTCAACTGTGTATGATAATCAGTCCATTTTGTTTGTGTATGTGTAGTTTGTTTAGTTTAATATCTGTGTGTGTATGTGCATATGTATGTGAATGCTCACAACTTAGTTTCTTCAACACTCAGTTGCTTTGGTCTTTTATATGAGTGTTGTATTCTTTTTTCATGTGTGTGATTTCTTTTATGCTTCTAATAGCTGAAAAATTATTTTTTTAATAGTGTCTTACAATATTCTTTTTGGCTTTCTTGGGGATGTAGTCCCTGTTGGTATCTATTTGGGTGGGTTTCTTTTTTCATTTTTTGTTGTAAGTTCACCTTCAGCAAGAGCGCATCTGCAAATACTGTACTGTGCAGGCTAGACTGGGTGGAAGGAGTTTTTCTCCAGAGACTTATATGACTTTGAAGCTGTTTTTGTGTTACTATTTTTTATATTGCTCATCTTTATTTATTTTTCATTGCATTTTTGGGTTGACATTGGTTAATAAAATTATAGGTCTCAAAGCTTGTGTTAATATTTTTTATAGAAGGGGTTGGGGTATTCTGTACCTGCAGAAACCATTATAGATGCCAATCTCAGAACCTGTGATTATGAAAATTTTTGTCTAGCCTTTGGGTGGTAGGAAAAGCAGACAAGCATTTGCTTTTCTTTGTGTCAGTATAGGGGCTTCTTTTCCCTTAGTTTATCCTTTGCTGACCGTGGACCCCTTGAAAAGTCTCAGTTTTATGTACCCGTCTCATTTCCACTTCCTCAGCTTGCCGCCCAGTGTCTCCTGTTTTAGCCTTAAATGGCCATTAACACCTTAATTTTCAGAAAACTCACCTATTTTAAAGCAAAACAATCTGTTACCTTTTTTCCCCCCCTATTTTTTGTGGAGGGTAGCGTTGGTTTATAATAGTGTATAAGTTTAAGGTGTACAGCATTATAAATTGACACCTGTGTGTACTACGTCATGCTCACCACCAAAAGTCTAGTTTCCATTCGTTACCATACAATTGAGCCCCTTTATCTGTTTCATCTACCCTCTACCCCCATTCCCCACTGGTAATCACCAGTCTGCTGTATGCCTCTCTAAGTTTGCTTTTGTTTTGTTTCTGTCTTTTAAAAAATATGTTTTATTGATTATGCTATTACAGTTGTTCCATTCCCACCCCCGAACCCCTCTGACCTGCACCCTCCCTCTCACCTGCATTCCCCCCATGCCTGAGTTCATGTCCATGGGTCGTACATATAAATTCTTTGGCTTCTCCATTTCCTATACTATTCTTAATCTCCCCCTGTCTATTTTGTACCTACCAATTTGTGCTTCTTAATCCCTGTGCCTTTTCCCCCATTCTCCTCCCTTTTCTTCCCCGCTGATAACCCTCTATGTGATCTCCATTTCTGTTACGTTTATTTGGAAGAATTTTTGTTCATATTGCTAGAAATGGATTTCTCAAATTAGTTTTTAAAAGTCATGATTTAATTTATAAATTTAAAATGTAATAGGCTAAGTTTAAATAATAGTAATATGTGTGCTTGGTGGGAATATGTAAACATTGTGAAATACCTAAGGTAAAAAGTTACCAGGAAAAGTATCTAGAAGTTAACATAGAGTTAATGGTTTCTACTGTGTCTTCCAGGAGTATATATAAGCATGACTGTCACATAAAGCAAAATTTTCTCTTTATACCATTTTGTAACTTGCTTTTTGTATATTTTGGTTTGTTTACAACTTTTTTTTAATGTTTCCCATATTACATGTGAAGTTCTACAGCAAGCCTAACTAGTCATTTTCCTAATGTTGGACATGGCTCTTTCTAGTTTTATTTGCCCAAATTTCTAAATAGATTACAGTCATTATAATCGAACTAACACTATAGGAGAATACTGATTTTCACTCTGGCCTATGCCTAATTTTTTAAAAAATATATTTTATTGATTATGCTATTACAGTTGTCCCATTTCCCCCCCCTTCACTCCATTCCATCCTGCACATCCCCTCCCTCCCACATTCCCCCCCTATAGTTCATGTCCATGGGTCATACTTATAAGTTCTTTGGCTTCTACATTTCCTATACTCTTCTTACCCACGCCCCGTCTTATTTTCTACCTACCATTTATGCTACTTATTCTCTGTACCCTTTCCCCCCTCTCTCCCCCTCCCACTCCCCTGTTGATAGCCCTCCATGTGATCTCCATGTGGTTCTGTTCCTGTTCTAGCTGTTTGCTAAATTTGCTTTTGTTTTTGTTTTAGGTGTGGTTGTTAATAACTGTGAGTTTGCTGTCATTTTTACTGTTCATATTTTTTATCTTCTTTTTCTTAGATAAATCCCATTAACATTTCATATAATAAGGGCTTGATGATGATGAACTCCTTTAACTTGACCTTATCTGAGAAGCACTTTATCTGCCCTTCCATTCTAAAGGATAGCTTTGCTGGATAGAGCAATCTTGGATGTAGGTCCTTGCCTTTCATGACCTAGAATACTTCTTTCCAGCCCCTTCTTGCCTGTAATGTCTCTTGTGAGAAATCAGCTGGCAGCCTTATGGGAACTCCTTTGTAGGTAACTGTGTCCTTTTCTCTTGCAGCTTCTAAGATTCTCTCCTTCTGTTTATCTTGGCTAATGTAATTATGATGTGCCTTGGTGTGTTCCTCCTTGGGTCCAGCTTCTTTGGGACTCTCTGAGCTTCCTGGACTTCCTGGAAGTCTTATTTTCTTTGCCAGATTAGGGAAGTTCTTCACTATTTGTTCAAATAAGTTTTCAGTTTTCTGTTGTTCCTCTTCTCCTTCTGGCACCCCTATAATTCGGATGTTGGAACCATTAAAGATGTCCTGGAGGTTCCTAAGTCTCTCCTCATTTTTTTGAATTCTTGTTTCTTCATTCTGTTCTGGTTGGATGTTTGTTTCTTCCTTCTGGTCGACACCATTGATTTGAGTCCCAGTTTCCTTCCCATCACTATTGGTTCCCTGTACATTTTCCTGTTTCTCTTAGCATAGTCTTCATTTTTTCATCTAATTTGTGACCAAATCCAACCAATTCTGTGAGCTTCCTGATTACCAGAACTGTGCATCTGATAGGGTGGCTATCTCTTTGTTGCTTAGTTGTATTTTTTTCTGGATCTTTGATCTGTTCTTTCATTTGGGCCATTTGTTTTTGTGTTGGAGCACCTGTTATGTAGTAAGGGGCGGAGCCTTAGGTGTTCACCAGGGCGGGGTAATGCTGATTGCTGCACTGTGACACGGAACGTGGGGGAGGGGTCCAATAGGGAGCAGTGGCGCTTGCTCCACTCTCTCAGTTTTCAGTCACTCCCTCCGCTACCCACAGGCAAATTAGGCCCTTTTGGTGCTGATTCCCGAGTGGGTGGGCTTGTGTACGCTCTAGGCCCCTGTGGGCCTCTCCAATGAACTCTCCTGTGAGGCTGGGAGTTTCTCCCACTGCCACCTCAACCCCTTCAGGTGTTTTCGATCAGTGGTTTGAGGCTTTATTTCCCCAAGCTGGAACTGTGGGTTGGGCAGTCTGTCACCTGGTCCACCAGCTGTTGCCTCTCCGGCCAGCTGCAGCTTTTCCCATCCCTCTCCACAATCTGCCACCTCGCTGGGTCTGCCAGCTGCTGCCTTGCCCTGAGTCCTCTCTGACCCTCCTACTGGTCTGGATGAATGTTTCTTCTTTATCTCCTTGGTTGTCGGACTTCCACACCGTTGGATTTTCTGTCAGTTCTGGTTGTTTTTTGTTTTAAAATTGTTGCTGTCCTTCTTGGTTGTGCGAAGAGGCACAGTGTGTCTACCTGTGCCTCCATCTTGGCTGGAAGTCCCTAATTTTTTTTTTTAGACTGCTGTATCGAGGTATGATTGACATATTAAAGTGTACAATATGATAAATTTTGACCTGTACACTGGTGAAACCATCACCACAGTCAAGATCATGAACATATACGTCATCTCCAGTGTTTCCTCCTGCCCCTTGTAATCTCATTTGCACGTGTTCTTGTTCTGCCGGACTAAGTGGAGAGAGGTAGTAGCATACTGTTTTAATTTGCATTTCTTTAATGTGACTGAATTTGCACTAAAAAATACATACAGGTTATCTTTTTTTTTTTTTTTCCTTCTGGAAACCTTTTAAACATGTCCTTCAACCATGTTCCTTTTGGGTTCATCTTTTTCTCACATTATAACTGATACTTGTGAGTAAAGACAACTACATTTGTCATTCTTTTAGGTTAATTACTTATTTTTTTTGCCTAAAATAAAACTTGGATCCGTATATAGTTGAAATAGGGGCTTAATTCCCTCCACTCTCCCATCCCCAAATGACCATCATTTGTGCCAGTACTACTTCTTAAATAATCCGTTATTTTTTTACTGTTGATTTGAAATGGGCTGTTGATGATATACTAAATTTTTCTATATATTTGGGGCTATTTCTGTTTGTGTTTATTTGACTGTTCTTGGGCAAGTTTTTAAAATTCTTGTTTCATAAGTGAAGCTTTTTCATTAGTTCCCATACAGTCTTTTGGATAGTATTTGACATTCTTGTCTCACCATTTCCATTTTATGTTTAGTATGTGAATGATGTTTCTAAGTATGATGTCTTTCTGAAAATCAACAAGAATAAATATAACATTTTATTATTTTAGTACTTTCATTGTTGAGTGACTTAAGGTGATGCATCTAAGAGTTATTTTTCAGCCTGTTATGTTCAACTTTAACATCCAAGCCAAACTTTCCTAAGGGATAACAGATTTTGAAATAGGTTTTCTGTTTCTGGAAAATTTAACAGATAACAGACACCACTTATTAGGACCACCTCATGGTAGTGGGACTGGACATACTTGATGAGGTTAAGATAGATATAGGGCCACAGGGAGAAGTTACAGAGAGGTAAGATTTTAGATCAAAACTAGAATGTTCTGATGTCTTTTCTGAAGATATAAAAGGGGCTTAGGGAAGGTGCACATTCCTGGTTTTTAGGCATAGGCTCACTGACCATCGGGTCAAATCCTTGAATGGCTAGTAGGAGTAGTTGGTCCTTTCCAACTTAGTATTCTTATGAAAAGTAAATGTAGGTCAAGATTATAAATTTTAGGGGGAGAAAGTCTTCTGTATATGGTGTAGCTGTTTTAGTTACTGCATTATTGGTGAGAGTTTCATGTTCTGATGTTAATTTTTGAATAATTTATATGATTTATGTTCTTATTGTAAACTTATATATTGATTTGAAATACTGGGTATTTAAAATGTGTTCAGTTTTTGGTTTTAAAACTTTTAATTTTGGACTTCTGGTGAAGATGGCAATGTAGGTAGACATGGTTTGCCTCCTTGCACAACCACATCAAAATTACAGCTAAACTATAAAACAACCATCATTTAGAACCATCAGAAATCGAGTTGAATGGAAGTCTGACAACTGTGGAATTAAAGATAAACTACATCTTGACTGGTAGGAAGGGCAGATAGGTGGAATGGGCTGGTTTCACACCCATATGTAGCAGATAAAAATTGGGAGGGATATCTCAGGAGCTAAGGGTCCCAGTCCTACACTAGGTCCCCCACCTTAGGGTTCCAGTGCCAGGAACAGAAGTCTCCATAACTTCTGGCATTAAAAACCAGTGGGGATTCAGGCTGTGGAAGATGGAAACTGCTGGACTCCCTGGCAGTTCCTCTTAAAGGGCCCACATACACACTTGGACTGACTACTCCCGCTGAGCTCCATTGCAGGGGCAGCAGATTGAAAGTCATTAAAAACATACGGGGAGGAAGTGAACTGTCCAGCATCAAGGTGAGAGCTGGGTGCAGCTTTCTCTCAGACAGAAGTGCTGGCAGAGGCCACTGTTTCTTTTCTGAGCCTTCCCCCAACAGAGCCACAGAGCCAGCAGGGGGCGCTGTTTATGAGTTTCCATCAACCTGGTTCACACTGTTTGCCCCATCCCGGTGATTCTCTGAGGCCCTACCCCACCCAACTTTCAGGCCCACCCAAGCTGTTTTGAGTGGCTTTTCCATACAAATGGCTTGTATGGGCACATGCTTCAGATTTTTGTAAATTCTCTCTAAACAAGCAGATCTGGCTTCAGTGAGCCCAAACCTCTCTCTCAGTTGCCCCAGGCCTGCCATTAGGAACAGCCAGCATTGGTTCACCGGTTGGCCTTGCCTGGGTACCTCCAAGCCCAGCATAAGTAGCAGCTATTCGCAGGTTGCCTTGTATCTTATGCTGTGTGATCCCAGACAGAACACAGGTGGTGGCTGGTCTTGGATGTGCCAACAGCAATCAAGGTTCAACTACAGCAGGAGGGTGTACATAGTTTACACAGTGGCTTCACCTCAAGTACTCATCTTGGGTAATAGGAGAGGTTGTGCCACTGAACCCTACTGGACACCTACTATATTAGGTGACTCTACCAGGCATGGGAGATGTAGCAGCTCTACCTAATACATAAAAACAAACAGTGGGAAGCTGCCAAAATGAGGAGACCAAGAAATAGGCCCTAAGTGAAAGAACAGAACTCCAGAAAAGTAATAAACAAATGGAGACAAGCAAACTACTAGAGGCAGAGTTCAAAACACTGGTTATAAGGATGCTCAAGGAACTTAGTGAGACCCTTAACAGCATACAAAATATCCAGTCAGAAACGAAGGATACACTAATTAAAGATTAATTTACAGGGAATCAACAATATAGTGGATAAAGTCAAGAATCAAAGCAGCAATTTGGAATATAGGGAAGCAAAAAACAACCATTCAGAATAGTAAAAAAAAAGAATAAATAAATAGTGAGGATTGGATAGTGTACAGAATCTCTGGGATAACATTTGCAGCATGGGGCTGGCTGGAAGGAGAAGAGAGCAAGAAATTGGAAACCTATACAAAAAATAATGACAGAAACTTTCATAATTTGGTGGAAGAAATAGACATACAAGTCCAGGAAGTGCTGGGAGTCCCGAACAAAGTGAACTCATAGAGGCCCACAGCAAGACACATCATAATTAAAATGCAAAAGGTTAAAGACAGGGAGAATCTTAAAAGCAGCAAGAAAAAAAGCAGTTAACCTATATCGGTGCTCCTCTAGGTCTGTCAGCTGACTTCTCAAAAGAAACTTTGCAGGCTAGAAGGGACTGGCAAGAAGTATTCAAAGTGATAAAAGCAAGGACCTACAACCTAGATTACTCTATCCAGCAAATCTATCATTTAGAATTGAAGGGCAGATAAAGAGCGACCCAGATAAGATAGAACTAAAGGAGTTTAGCACAAACCAGCATTATATGAAATGTTAAAAGGGTTTTTAAGAAGTTCAAAACTATGAACAATAAAATGGCATTAAATACATAAGTATCAACAATTGAATCTAAAAAACAAAATAAGCAGAACAGAAACCAAATGAGATATACAGGGAACGTTTTGATGGTTGCCAGATAAGAGGGGAGTTGCAGGGATGGGTAAACAAGTGAAGGTATTAAGGAGTACAAATTACTAGTTACAGAAAAGTTATGGGGATATAAAGTACAGCATAAGACATGTAGTAGCCAAAGAACATATATGTATGGCCATGGACATGGACAACAGTGTAGGTAGGGATTGCCTGAGGGAATGGGGGGTGCTTGATGGAGGGGGCAAAAGGGACAAAATTGGGACAATTGTAATAGCATAATCAATAAAATATAATAACTTTAAAACAAAAATTTTAATTTGTCTAATTATGTTTGATTTCCTTACAAAATAAGTTTTTAACTAGATTATCTTATGTGGAGGTGTTTTTCTTAATTAAATTTATTGGGGTGACATTGGTTAATAAGACTACTGTGGAGGTGTTTTTAAATGAGTAATGTCTTCTGAGGAAAAAAACTAGTTTGGGCTTAATGGATGGGTAAACAACAGTGTGAAAGATATTGGTGTAACTTTCAGCAGCTACTTTTTCAATTTCTTGGAGAACCTGTTCAAACTGATTTATCTATTGAATTTAAAGAATAAATAAATTCGATTAAAAAAATAAAGTGTCTTGTGATCTGATGATACCTAATGGAGAAATTAAATTTCTCTAGTCATTCTGGCATTAGTTGGATTCGTTTCAGTTTTGGTAGTAGTAGTAGTACTTTAGAATGGCTGTTGCTGAAATATCTTAAGGAGTGTGGTAATAAGCTGTGAGTCATAGAAATACCTATGTGTTGCAGTTTAAAAGGCGCAGTTGCACCACAGCTTTGAGATTTCAGTGTAGCCCCTAAGGTTAATTTTAGGAAAGCTGTTGTAAATGGAATTACCATGTCAGGCCCCTCAATGTTTGATTTATTAGATTATCTTGTCTTTTGATTACTTTGAATCTTTTCCCTCTCATTTTAAAAGATAATTTTATAATTGTATTGTGGACTTGGGGGCCATTATACTTTTGGTATAGTGACTGAGTTGAGAATGGAAATTTAGATAAGTTTTTATATTTTGATGGTTATTTAAAGAAATTGATTAATGCTTTGTCTGATTTTCTCACTGGTGTCTTATTGACTTATAGAATCAAATTTTTAAAAATTCTTATTGCAGATGTAATCTGCTTGTAAACTTTTAAGCATATATAACTACAAAATAAGGAGAGTCTACTTAGTGTTTTCTTCAAGTACTTTATGTTTTCTTATGTTTAAAACTTTAAACTCTGTGGGTGTTTTTCTTTGATATGAATGATTCAGCCTTTGCTGATCTGAACTAACTTACAATTAACTAAATTTTAAAAATCTATTTGGATCCATTTTAGATTTTGAGTTACATTATTGTCTGTACTTTTATCTTTATTACACTTTAGTATATTACTACTTCCCAAAAATTGCTAGACTGTCTCCTGTCTCAGAGTTCTGTGAACGTGTATGGAGAGAATAAGGGCTTTAGAATTTTAGGAGAAGGAGTACTAGCTATAGGGATGGTACTTGCTTGAGCTGGAAGATCAGGACCACATTGAGGCTTAGGTTAGGGTTTGTTTTTTGTTTTTTTTTTCCTGGTTTATAGATACTATGTATTTGCCTCCTCAGCTAGATTATACGTGAATCTATTTGTGGAACACTACTAAGCATTTTTGCATTTTCAATTCAAAATTTTAAATTTAAATGAAGATTCAAAATGAACACAATTTGTAAAGAATAAAATTAACAATATAGTAATTTAAATGTGTTTTATATGATCTCCAACACCACATTTTTCACCCTACTCAGAACTAATACTTTGTGTCACATTCCACTAAGAAAAGAGCATTAGGAAGAGAATTTTTACAAACTTTACACCGTATCTACCTCCTTACCTGGGCCTCTGCTTTTTTCCTTCTGTACGTCTCTGTAGATGTCTGCCTCTATCTAAGGCTAGTCTCTACTTGTACAACAAATTCTATTTCTCTTGCCATTTGAAAACATTGCTCCTCATGCTCCTGCTTCATCTCTCGTTCCCTTTCTGCTGGACCGTGTTTGTCAGCATATTCACATGTAGTTTCTCCCATCTTTAAAAGCCAGACTGTCAACCTCATATTCCCATCTAGCTTCCACTTAATTTCTCTCATTTCTTTACAGGAAATCTTCCTCCAAAATGTTGTGAATACCTTCTGAATTCATTTCAATCAGGATTTGATCATCTGCACTCAATTACTTAGGTCAAGGTCACCAGTAATATCTACTTGCTAAATCCAACGGTCAATGCCTAGTTTTAATTGTACTTTATTTACTAACACCATGTGACATAGTTGATCAATTTCTTTGTCTTCATACACTTTATTCATTTAGCAACCATGCAATATGCTCCTTATTTTCTTTCTCCCTCTCCTTCTCAGTCTCCTTTGTAAGTTGGTCTTTATCTTCCTGTTGTTGAATTGCCCAGGGCCTCAGTCTTGAGACCTGGGCTGTAGTTACACCCATTCTGTTGATGATTGTATCCATGCTTAGGGCTTTAACTAGAATTCATGTTCTGAATACTTTTAATTTATATCTCGAGTGTCTCACCTGCCCAAGCACTCTTTTGTTTAGCTGTCTACTGGACATCTTCACTTGTCGAAAACCTAATTCCTGGTTTTTAACCCCAACCATGTCCTTTCCACATTTCCTCCATCTCAATAAAGGACAGTTTTATTGTTTTTGGCTTAGTCTAAAAGCTTTGGAGTTGTCTTTGTCTTTGCTTATTCTCTCACATCCCACAAATCATCCTGTCTCTACCTTCATAATGTATCTAGAATTTGAGTACTTCTTAATACATGCCTTGTAACCAACTTGCTTTAATCATCTCTTGCCCAGATTATTTTAGTTGTCTTTTAACATTTTTCTCAGCTTTCACCTTCTCCTCTTCAGGAGAAAAGATGTGCATTTGCTTTTGCTGCATGCACTATGGGTACCACCAGCTTGGGACCACTTAAATTTTTTGGCTTAGCATTTCCAAGACCATGCAAATAGTTTGGACCTTAAAGCCCTATAAGAAGAAATCTCTGGAGCCCAGGCAGAATGTTCATTAAAAGTCAACACTCTTTTAAATTCATTTTAGTGCTTCATAAATCTTAAAATTTATTTTTGCTCAGGACATATCCACGTTGAACAGCCTGTGTAACCTGTGGATGGTGATTTTTTTAGAAGTATATTTTATTGATTATGCTATTATAGTTGTCCCAATTTTTTCTTCCCTTTATTCCCCTCCACCCTGCATGCCACCCTTCCGCCCCTTAGTTCATGTCTGTGGGTCGTACATATAGGTTCTTTGGCTTCTCCATTTGCTATACTTTTCTTAACCTCCCCCTGTCTATTTTGTGCCTACAAATTATGCTTTTTATTCCCTGTACCTTTTTCCCTCATTCTCCACCCCTGCACTGATAACCCTCCATGTGATCTCCATTTCTATTCTGTTCCTGTTCTAGTTGTTGCTTAGTTTTTGTTTTTCCAAGTTCAGTTGTTGATAGTTGTAAGTTTGTTGTCATTTTACTGTTCATGGTTTTGATCATCTTTTTCTTAGATAAGCAAGCCCCTTTAACATTTCATATAATAAGGACTGGGTGATGATGAACTCCTTTAACTTGACCTTGTCTGGGAAGTACTTTTATCTGCCCTTCCATTCTAAATGATAGCTTTGCTGGGTAGAGTAATCTTGGATGCAGGTCCTTGCCTTTCATGATTTTGAATACTTCTTTCCAGCTCCTCCTTGCCTGTAAGGTTTCTTTTGAGAAATCAGCTGATAGTCTAATGGGAACTCTTTTGTAGGTAACTGTCTCCTTTTCTCTTTCTGCTTTTAAGATTCTCTCCTTATCTTTAATCTTGGGTAATGTAATTATGATGTGCCTTGGTGTGTTTCTTCTTGGATCCAACAGCTTTCAGCCCCTCTGAGTGTCCTGGACTTTCATGTTTAGTTCCTTCACCAAATTGGGGCAGTTTTCCTTCATTATTTTTTCAAATATGGTTTCCAGTTTCTTGCTTTTCCTCTTCTCCTTCTGGGACCCCTATGATTTTGATGTTGGAAGATTTAAAATTGTCCCAGAGGTTCCTTAGCCTCTCTGCATATTTTTTTGAATTCTCATTTCTTCATTATGTTCCCTTTGGATGTTTATTTCTTCCTTTTGTTCCAAATCCTTGATTGGAGTCCTGGTTTCCACCCCTTCACTGTCGATTCTCTGTATATTTTCCTTTATTTCATTTTGCATAGCCTTCATTTCTTTCTTTATTTTGTGACCATACTTAAACATTTCTGTGAGCATCCTGATTACCAGTGTTTTGAACTCTGTATTTGATAGGTTGTCTTTTCTCCTCATTGCTTAGTTCTTTTTCTGGAGTTTTGGTGTATTCTTTCATTTGGGCCATATTTCTTTGTCTCTGAGTGCCTGTAATGTTGTAAGGGGTGGAGCCTTAGGTATTTGCCAGGGCAGGGCAACCCACATCACTGTGTTGTGGCACTGTTTGTGGGGGAGGGGTCAGAGAGGGAACAGTGCTGTTTACTTGGCTCTTGCCCCACTTCCCTCGCTTCCCAGAAGCAGATTGTGCCCTTTCAGGTGCCCATTCCCAGGTGGGCGGGCTTGTGCATGTTCTAAGATCCTGTGCGCCTCTCCAAAGGATCTCCTGTAAGACTGGGAATTTCTCCTGCTGCCACAACCCCCACAGTGTTTTACAGGCAGAGGTTTTTGAGGCTTTATTTTCCTGGACCGGAACCCTGGTTTGTGTGGTTTGTCTTGCTCTCCCGTTGTTCCTCCTGGCTTATCTGCACCCGAATGTGGAATATTCTGGTCCACTGCCTGGCCCAGCCAGGTCTGCTAGCCATCATGTGTCCTGTCCGTCCCAGCTTCCCATCTGTGCCCCTTCTACCACTCTGGATGAATGTGTCTTCTTTAACTTCTTTGTTGTCAGACTTCCATCCAGTTTGACTTTCTGACTCTTCTGGTTGTTTTTTGTTTTTAAGTTGGTTGTTACCCTTTTGGTTGTGCAAGGAAGTGAAGTGTATCTACCCATGCCTCCATCTTGGCCAGAATTCAGTAGTATTAAAACAAACAGACAAGAAAACAAAATAAAACATGTTTCTGCTCCCTAAAAGCACTCCAAAGTAGAACAATTCTGTGTGAAGTTTTAGTATTTTGTTAGCACATGATTGCTATTCCCCTTCGACTTGTTAAAAGCTTATCTTAAGAAGCCCAGGATTGTGTTAATACCAATTAAAAAATTGCTTATGCAAGTGCAAGATGTTAACAAATGCTGTTTCAATCACAAAGGTTAATAATATACCTAATAAACATCTGTTTTCTCAGGTTACATTTCTTGCTATTTTCAGACTTGGACCATTCCTGCTGTAACTTGAATAACGTATATCTGCATTTTAAAATGACATATAAGTTGAAAGACAAAGTTAAACTTAATAAGCTTAAGTTTATTATGTTATCAATATACAATTCTTAGGTCTCTATCTTGGCAGTTAACACAGACAATGGTGACTAGCTTTATTTTGTCTTGGAAAATTCATGAGTCTTATTAAAATAGTTCTGGTGAAGTCTTATTTTGGATAAACTCAGATTTATCCAACTTTAAAGGAGATAAGTAATTCTAAAATACTTAGAATAATGATTCTTCTGTTTAGGTGGAATTTGGTTTCTTTAATCATTATCTGTTTTTTAAGTCTTCGTATCAAAAAAGAACTTTTTAAAAAAAGATTTTGTTTGTTTATTTTTAGAGAGAGGGGAAGGGAGGGAGAAAGGGAAAGGAGAGAAACATCAATTTATTGCCCTTAAATGTGACTGGGGACTGAACCTGCAACCAGACATGTGCCTTGACCAGGAATGGAATCAGTGACCTTTTGCTTTGCAGGAGGATGCCCAACCAACTGAGCCTCACCAGTCAGGGCTCAAAAACTTTTAAAACTCTCAGATTTATTTGTACTATTAAAATTGCAAAAGTTAACTTTAATTATGGGATTTAATTCCATCTGCGTTACGTACCTTGCCTTTTTCCACAATAAATTTGAGATGAGTTACAAGAATACAAGGCACTTTATGTAGCTCATACATGTTTATAGGAATATTGATATCTAGACTAAACATCAGAATCATTCGCACTTTGAGGTTTAATTTTAGCTGAAACTGCCCTTCATATGAGGGGTATAATTCAAGGCAGATCTGGGTAGGCAGATTCAGATCACACTTTTATTTTCTGAAGCTATTGGGTGAATCTAAAAGTAGGATTCATATTCTGTTGATGAGGCAAAGCCTTTTAGTGGTTGAGAAGGATGGTGATAGCCAGTTTTGTTTTTGCAATACAACTTGTTTTCAGTAAGGAGTACCTTGAAAAAATCAAGAAAAGCAAAGCATCTAATTTATAATTTATTTTAATGCCAAATGATATACTGTAACATTTTGTTTATCCTCACCCGAGGGAATGCTTATTGATTTTGGAGAGAGGGGAGGGGAGGGAGGGAGAGAGGAAGAGAAACATCGATGTGAGACACATCCATCCGTTCCCTCTCATACGTACCCCCATCCTGGACTGAACCCCAGGCTAGACATGTGCCTTGACTGGGAATCAAACCTGTGACCTTTTGGTTAATGGGATGACATTACAACCAACTGAGCAACACCGGCCAGGGCCATTCTAACATTTAGATTTTGACTTAATATATTTCCATATTCTTGATGTATCCCAGCACGTCATGAGGCTGATAGTCACTGGAATAAAGGTGCTAGCAGTTTGCAAATGGACTCAACTCTCTAAATGAACCACCTCTTTTTTTTTTTTTTTGGCATTAGGAGTGTGATACTTTTAGTGAATATCCAGTGTGTTGGTAATAGTTAATGCTTCTTTATTTCCACGTATAGTAGTAGTATTTATGAACTTTTCATGATAAAAGAAGCTAAATACTAATTGTCAAAAGTGGATATTTTGGGGGGAAATGTCAAAGTTATTTTTCTCACATGATTGAAAAATAGAAGGATATGTTACACCCTTTCTAGGTACTATACATTTTTTCTCCATAGTATATTTGATAAAGTATGTGATTTAAACAACTAACCTGCTTAAATTTGTAGTTCGGTTAGGTCTAAAATACTACTTGAAATAGATGTTTTGTATATTTAATTTTTACAAGACTAACTCAGGTTTTTTTTTTCCTTTCCCTTTTAGGTTTTATAGGATCACATCAACAAAAAAGCATGATGGAGTTTTATGAGTCAACATATTTTATTGTTCTTATTCCTTCAGTAGTTATTACAGTAATTTTCCTCTTCTTTTGGCTTTTCATGAAAGAAACATTATATGATGAAGTTCTTGCAAAACAGAAAAGAGAACAAAAACTTATTCCTACCAAAACAGATAAAAAGAAAGCAGAAAAGAAAAAGAATAAAAAGAAAGAAATCCAGAATGGGAACCTCCATGAATCTGATTCTGAAAGTGTACCCCGGGACTTTAAGTTATCTGATGCCTTGGCTATAGAAGATGAGCAGCTTGTACCTGTTGCACTGAACGTGGCTGAAACTTCAAGTAGTGTTAGAGAAAGAAAAAGGAAGGAAAAGAAACACAAGCCTGTACTTGAAGAGCAGGTCACCAAAGAAAGTGATGTATCAAAGATTCCAGGCAAAAAAGTAGAACCTGTCCCAGTTACTGTACAGCCCACCCCCCCCTCTGAAGCAGTTGCTTCAAAGAAGAAACCAGGGCAGAAGAAGACTAAAAATGGAAGCGGTATTATAATCTATTTAACTTTATTGGATGATTTTATTTGTTTTAATAATTTTACATTTTGAAGTTCTGATACTTTATTAGGTGTGTGCACAGAATGTTAAATACTAAGCCTGAAGCCAAGGTCATTATCCTTTTTACTGTGTGTTTGCTTTCATTAACATTTAGTGCTGACAGAAATAATTAGTATTGATTATAAAACTGCATTTATAATTAAAATTCATATTACACATATTGGAAAGACCTTTAGTAGAAATATACAAAATTAACTCTTTTATTAATACTACTAAGGACCTGTAAGTGCCAACAGTTAGAAACATTTACAGTTATTTCAGCCAATACTCTCTAATCACTGTGATAGGAATTAAAGATGAAGAGATAAATCAGATACAGCTTTTTACCCTTGACTGGTTTTGCAAACAGTTAGTATACATCTGTTTTATGGTAGGCATTATACTAAGTGCTAGGACTACAGAGATGAATAGTGTATTTTCAAGGTATTCACATGCTAGCTGTAGACACAGCCATAAATATTATGAAATAAAAAGTTTTGTATAATGATCTAGGTGTATCTGAACCAGTATAGGAGTTCTGTATTGGCCACTTAGATCATATAATGACTGAAATTAGTCTAAAAGATTGAGTAAATACTAGCTAGTTTATTTGGGTGGCCAGGAAGGGGTGGGAGTAGGGTATTCCAAGAAGAAGGGCAAAGAATATGTAAACCAATAATAAAACATGACATAGAAGAGATGTATAAAGTATAGAAGAAGCACAGAAGCCCAAACAGCTACTACTTATGGGGACCAGGGCCAAAAAGCTTTATAAGGGAGAGAGTGCCTAAGCTGGGTCTTCCAGAGTGAATCACGTCACCAAGCAAATAATGGGGTCTCATTCCACACTGGCAGAATATTGTGTGTAAATGCACAAAGTTATAAGAGTACAGTGTATTGTTGAACCATGAAATATGAAGTAGGGAGTGTTAGGAAACAAAGCTGAAAAGATACACAGTGGTTAGACCATGATGGTTTTTATATACAGTGCTAAAGAGCTGGGATATTATATTTTACTCACTGTTGAAGATTTTCAAGCAGATTAGTTTACATGGTCAGATTTATGTTTTAGAAAGATAAACATTTTCTAAATTTCTTTAGAAAGAAATTTAGAAAAATTCTTTGGCAGAATTTGGGAGTACAAATTATATGGGACATATTTGATACAGACAGACTAGTTACAAGGTTACTGTTTTCTGAAGTTAAGTTGAATTACTAAACTATGGTTGTCACAGAATAAATAATAGGAGTGGCAGAGATATGAGGTATAAAAGAAGGAGCAAGTTAAAGAGTAGATATAACAGTAAGAAAGCTAGAATGACAAATTATTAGTGGAAGAATTATATATGAGAGTTTAAAATTTGAATGGTGAAGCATTCTGGAAATTTTCATTAACAACTGTGTCTTTTCTGGTGGGGTTATTGTTTTAATTTATTTTTAATATGCTTTTTCATTTATTTTTAATAAAGATGATCAGGATAAAAAGGTGGAAACTCTTATGACTCCTTCAAAAAAACAAGAATCATTACCCCTCCCCCAAGAGACTAGACAAGAAAGTGGATCAGGAAAGAAGAAGGTTTCATCAAAGAAGCAGAAGACAGAAAATGGTGAAACGCGTCGATATGTATTTTATAAGCACTAATTCTAGAGAAGTACACTCTGATAAGGGCCCTAGAGCCCTCATGTGCTCTTCAATCCCCAGCTTAATATGTACTGTGATAGCTTTAATGCTAATGCGAGTCCTGGGTTCTCTTTAGCTTTGTGGCTTTGTCGTGCTTTGACAGATGGGCAGGGTATAAGTTTGTACTCAAGAAGTATTGGAAATTTAAGTAAGACAAAACATTTATAAATATTCTCTCATTCTTAACTAAGTTTTAAAAATAATGTAAATAGCATACAAACTTTATAGAAGAAAAATATTCCTGAAATACTTACACTTAAAAAAAAAAAATTTCTAGAGAGAGGAGACGGGAGGGAGAAAGGGAGAGGAACATCAGTGTGTGGTTGCCTCTCACACGCCCCCAGCTGGGGACCTGGCTTGCAATCCAGGCATGTGCTCTGACTGGGAATTGAACTGGCGACCCTTTGGTTTGCAGGCCAGTACTCAATCCACTGGGCCACACTAGGCCAGACCCTTATACTTTTTAATATCACCTAAGGATTATGCTTGAGGACTTTATCTTTCATTACTTTACATTCCCAATTATTTCCTGAATATAATTTGCATGTATATATGGGAAATAGCCAATTGCAAATGAGGGTGCAATTTTTATATGTTCAGGGTTATATAGGAAAAATTTAGCTATGAAATTTATGTCATTTAAACAGTGATTATCAAATAATACTGGGCTGTGGTATCAACTAGTGCTACAAAATAGTAAAATTGGAAAGGGAAAAAGTAAAATTCTGTTATTTGCATTAAAATTATAGTAAATAAGTGTACAGAAAAATATTACCCCAAAATATTTGATAACATTAAATATTTATTATGTTTCAAATAAAAGAATTATGCATGCCCAGAAGTCTTTTCAAAAAGGAATATAGAGAGATTGCCCTATGAATAGGGAAGTTTGTATCTCTAACCAACAGACATCAGCCTTTTGTTCACACTCATAGAATTCTTCCCATTAAAATTAGGTACGAAATAAAGAGGCTTTCTTCCTCCACTTTCAATGTTCTGGAAATTTTAACCAGTGTAGTAAGATGTACCACAGAAATTAGAGGCTTAACTATTAGAAGTGAGAATATATCTGTAAGTGATACAGCAAGTGAAAGGAACTCAATTGAAAATTATCAGTTGCAATAAGAATTCAGTTAAGGACCAACATGAAGAAAAATTAAGTTTTTCTTGAGCACTAATTAAATGTGAATGGATTCTTAGTTAAAATAGGAGAAAAATCAGAACTAACTAAAATGTAATGGATTTACAAGGAGAAATTTTCAGATACTATTAGAAAGGAGATAGGCTGCAAATTTTTAAGTGATTTAAATATTTACTGTACTATCAAATAGTACTGAACTAGGACTGTGTTTTGATTTGTTAAATGATAAAACAGTATTTTAAAGCCAAGTTTAGGTAGTACTAGAGGTTTGAAAATAACTGCATTTATCATTAAACTTGAATATGCTTGCATGTTATTTAATTACTGTTATAAAAGCACTGAGTAATTATAATTCTTTTGAATTTAAATTGCAGTCTTGGTAGATGAACCTCTTATTCATGCAACTACTTATATTCCTTTGATGGATAATGTAGACTCAAGTCCTGGGGTGGATAAGAGAGAGGTTATTGATCTGATTAAACCTGACCAAGTAGAAGGAATCCAGAAAATGGCAACTAAAAAGCTGAAGATGGAAACTGACAAAGGTAATATATAGACTGTTGTATTGAAAAAACACATTTTTGAGTTCTGATGGAGTTGAGCACATTTTTTCATAGAAACAATGAATTGCAAAAGACTAATATATTGAGTTGGCAAAAAAAGTTTGGCTTTTCTGTAAGATAGTTCTAGTAGTGCTTAATTGTCTTTAACTTCATTTGAAACAATTTTGTTAGATTGTATTGTGACAGCTGGTATATCAGTGTGCATTAAAAAAACATCAAAATTGGCGAGTTTTTGTGTAGCCATTTTAATATTGAAGATGGAAGAAAATACACAACATTTTCAGCATATTATGCTTTATTATTTCAAGAAGCGTAAAAATGCAACTGAAATGCAAAAAAAGATTTGTGCTATATTTGGAGAAGGTGCTGTGACTGATGAAACATGTCAAAAGTGGTTTGTGAAGTTTCGTGCTGGAGATTTCTCACTGGACGATGCTCCATGGTAGGATAGACCAGTTGAAGTTGATAGTGATCAAATCAAGACAATAATTGAGATCAGTGTTATACCATGTGGGAGAGAGTCGGCATACTAAAAATATCTAAGTCAATGAAGTTACTGGTGAAAATGAAAAATGTGTCTTATTTTATGGAAAAAACTAAACAGACTTTAGACAACCCAGTAATACTGTAGTAAATCAGTGGTCCCAGCCTTTTTGGCACTAGGGACTGGTTTCGTGGAAGACAATTTTTTCATGGACTTGTGGGTGGGGGGTGGGTTGGGAGATGGTTTCAGGATGATTCCAGTGCATTACATTTATTATGCACTTTATTTCTGTATTACTACATTGTAATATATAATGAAATAATTATACAACTCACCATAATGCAGAATCAGTGGGAGCACTGAGCTTGTTTTCCTACAAGTAGAAGGTCCATATCTAGGGGTGATGGGAGACAGTGACACATGAAGTGTGATGCTTATGTCCAGTCTACTCTGTAATCTCGTTTTGGTTGCTGTCACTGCAGAAAACTCACCTTTGCAAAGATAGGATGTTGGAAATGGAAGCAGGTTTTTCACTGCTTTTGTGGCAGTCTCAGGCTATTCCACCTTGACTTTAATCCAGAACGTATGGAGGTTTACAGTTGTCTCAAACACTCTTTTAAGGGCACCATCATCTGCAATCTCAAGCAGTTGATCCTCTTCTAGCACGGACAAAGTCGATTCACCTGGCTTACTCACAATGGGTTATGGATCCATTCCTTCCCAGTTCAGGGGGTCTTTTGTGGTTGGGAAGTAATGCTCAAACTCTTCCGAAAGCTGAGATAGGTGAACATGGTCCAGCTGGGAGAAAGAAGGCCCTGGCTCAGTCTCTTTCAAAATCTCTGCTAATGTTTGAAACATGTCAAAAATCCCGTTGGAATTATGGGCAATGTTCACTCGTTGCCCCCATAATTCCAGTTTGGCTTTGAATGCAGCCACTTTACCTGCCAACTTGAACATAGTTGTCATTTTCCCATGAAGTGACAGATTGAGTTCATTGGTCAAGTTGAATGTGTCACACAAGTAAGCAAGTTTTTGACCCATTCTTTGTCACTGAAATGTGCTGCCAGAGGTGACTATTTTTCTGAAAGAAATCTCTGGAGCGGCTCTCATAACCCAGAAACTCTGGCCAGTAATCTGCCTTTGGAAAGCCGTCTCAGTTCTGTGTGTGAGAGAAGACGTGTGCTCTGCGTCCATCTCCTTACACAGCTGCGTGAACAGAAGTGAGTTAAGGGCATGTACTTTAATGTGGTTGATAATTTGAATCACATCCTGCAAAACATTGTTAAGTTCAGGTGAGATTTTTTGAGTAGCTAGCATTTCTCTATTGATGAAACAGTGCACAGACTCACATTCAGAAGCGACCTCTTTGACCTGAGTTGTGAAACCAGAAAGCTGTCCAGTCATGGCAGCCGCTCCATCCATGCATGTACCAACATAAAATGACCAATTCAATTTTCCTGATATGTAATCATACAGAGGCTTCTGCAGCTGTGGTGTTAGATTGGCAATTAAAGTGCACATAACATACCCTCCTGCACATCCTCCTGAAAAATACATCACACAAAAAGGCAACATTGTTGCCTTGTCAGCATCGATAGACTCATCAACTTGGATTGTGTACCAAGGTGACTCATGAATCCTCTATAACAATTGTGCCTCAGTATCCTCTGCTATTTCATCAGTTTGTCTAGTTATGGTGCTAGCCAAAAGTGGAACACATGCCATCTTTTGGACTTAAGCGTCTCCTAAAAGTTCATGACAAATGTCCTTAGCAGCAGACAGCATCAACCCTTCACCAATAGTAAAGGGCTTCTTAGCTCTAGCAATGTGGTCAGCCACTAAGAGAGATGCTCTCAGTGCAGACACATTTGATGAAGTGGTGGCCTTCAATAATTGCTTCTGTTCTTCATGTTCATGTTTTTTTCTTTGGAAAAACTCCAAAGGCTTGTCTTTTAATGCAGGGGCTTGGTATCCATGTAACAAAGCAGTTTTAAAGGTTTCATGGCTCAGTTGGATAGCTGGTCGCCATGTATTATGCAAAGTGGGCTTGGAGAATGTGAACCACCTGTTGTAATGAACCCGTAATTTAAGTAATACTCTTGGTATTTTCTTTTAAATTTAGCTTTCTTTTTGTTGGCAGTCTTAGACTCTTCTGTCTCATCGTTGGGTCTTTCCCTTTTCAGAAAAGCTCTCCAGTGACTTTTTCTTTTACTCATTTTAGCTAAGGTTAGCATGTGGGCTTAGCAAGATTGTGACTGAGACAAGTGCGCAGTGCAGGAAAGAGTTGCGAACGGAAGTAGTAAATAAAATAATGGACAGGCCACACACAGACTAAAACAAGTGTCAGGTTCTGACTTACAGCCTGTTGCTACCAGATGCAGCTGTACAATTGAAGTACATCAACTCACTTGCCACTGTAAAGCCTGTCGTCAGATGCAGCTTAATTGTTACTTGCCGCTCACTGATAGGGTTTTGATGAGTCTGCAGGCAGTTGATTTATTATGGTCTCTGTTTAGTCAGTCCTCTCTGCTAATGATGATCTGTATTTGCAGATTTGCAGCTGTTCCCCAGCGCTAGCATCACTATCTCAGCTCCACCTCAGATCATCAGGCATTGGACGAGGAGCATGCAACCTAGAATTCCTCACATGCACAGTTCACACTAGCGTTCCTGCTCCTATGAGAATCAAATGCTGTTGCTGATCTGACTGGAGGTGTCTGACAGCAGGTAGAGCTCAGGCTGTATGCAAGCGATGGGGAACAGCTGTAAATACAGAAGAAACTTTGCTGGCTCACCTCCTGCTGTGCGATACTGGTCTGTTGCCTGCTGGTCGGGGACCCCTGTAGTAAAGGATGCAGTTTGGGGACCCCTGTAGTAAAGGAGGTATTGGTCGTTTTCTAGTCCAACCTTTTCAGTTTTGTAGAGTTGGACACTGGCTTTGAATTGCCCAAGGGCTCACAGCTATTTTGTTCTCTGGTAATGTTTTCCCTTCTACAATTGTCTTTTGCAAGATTTCTATCCTGATTCATAACCACCTTTTATTATTATTTTTTAATAGACTAATCTCTTAATAGCAGTTTTAGGTTCACAGTAGTACAGAGTTCTCACAACCACCTTGTCCCCACACATGCACACAGTGCCTTTTTAAACTTACAGTGCAGCTGAATTATTAAAAGCCTTGGGAGTTTGGGGTCTAATGGGTGGTAGTTGCTTTTGGGAAGAGTAAGTTGATGCCTAATACAAGAGCATTCGAGGAATTGAGGTGGGTGAATCAGATGTTTGATACGTAGATTTATTTTTTTAAATGTCGGGATTGCTTGTATGTATTTGATGATCTTTGAAAAATCAGATTTCCTTTTAATAATTATTTTTCAAGCTTATTTTCTCATCTGTGAAGTTGGATTATATGTCATGAGTATTAAGGTTAAGAGAATATTTGTGAATATATCTAGTACAGATGTAGCACATACTAGACATTGAGCAATTTTTTATTTTTAAAGTGATGGTATATTGACACTAGTATTTTAGAGTTTGAGCAAGTTTTCAGTTAATGTAATTATTCCATATTACATTAAAGATGATAAACACTTCTCTCTCTTGACTGGAGTACTTATTTTTGTTAACCTGCAGTGTAACTCTGTTTTGTATTGGTTATTGATTTTCTGGATTAGGAATTCTTGATGCTTACCTTTGCTGAAGTTACTTTGTCTTTTAAGTGTCAACTCTTTTTTTTTCAAAGAAAATGCAGAAATGAAATTTAAAGATTTTCTCCTGTCCTTGAAGACGATGATATTTTCTGAAGATGAGGCCCTGTGTGTTGTAGACCTGCTAAAGGAGAAGTCAGGTGTGATACAAGAGGCTTTAAAGAAGGTGCGCATAGTTTTGGTTATGGGCGTATGTGGGAGCAATGATTAGAAGTTCCCCAAGCAAGACTTCTGCTAGAGCAATAAGTTATCATCTACTTCCATCCTTCATACCCCAAAGCATATGGTCACATTTAAAAGTTCTAGAATGCCCTTGGAAGTTATTTCATGTACCCATACTAATCATTACACTTACTTAGTTTAGTTAGGTGTCTGAGTCATTTGATGTTCTGACAAAAGCAAATTGCTTATAAGTAAGATGATTTATTTCACTTTGGCTATTACCGAAGTTATACCTTGCTGTCCTCTGATTGGAAGTATTGAAAGCAAGGTCAGGTGATGTCTGGATAGCATATTTGGAATGTTTTTGTTACTGAAGGCAGTGCCATTCCTAGAACCTGGGAATCTGTTTTTTGTGTGTGTTTGTAGTATTACCCTTGTAAAATAAGTGATTTTGATAATAGAATCATTGCTATGACAAAATTTGTAAAAGAAAAAATATTTTTCAAGTTAATACTTAATTTCTCATGAGTCATGCTCACTGTATTATGTGTACTATGTCATATTGGGAAAGGTAACAAGTTTTCAAGTGTTACTTGTGTAATATAAGATGACACAAAACCTGGTAGTGATTCTTAGATGGTGGCCTTGTTTAAACACACACACACACACACACACACACACACACACACACAGCCACCCCCACCCCCCAACCAGTTACCTGCTTTAAAACATTGAGTGGCTTCTATATTTCCTTAGAAACCCCTTTAGTTCAAGCCATCACTCCTTACCTGGTTACCTTCAGTACCTTCCTAGGTGATATTTCTGCTTTCCATCTTCACCCTCTAATTTATTTTTCCCTACAACTGCAAGGTGACCTTTAAGAGGTCAGTCAGGTTAAATTATTATTAAAACCCTTTGGTGCCTTTCTCCTTGCACTTAGAATATAATCAAATTCTTTACCAGGTCTATGCCTGCCTTTCTCTATAACCTTCCCCATCCCCTCATTACATTTCTCCCATTCTAGGTCTTTTCTGGTTCCTCTAGAGCATAGCAAGCCTTTTCTTCTGTTTGGACTGTCCCAACCCCCCACTCCCCCCACTCCCCTAACCCCTCCACCTGCTCAGTTTCCTCCCTCGGCTAATTCCTCTTTCAAGTCTCTACTTAAAAATCCTTTTCTCATATAAAGCTAATTTTACTCCTCAGTCTAAATTGTTCTCCCTGCTGTTGTTTCTCATAACAATCTAGACTATTTTGTCATAACATTTATCGTAGCGTTTTAAGTCTGTCCGTACTTTTCAAGTATCCGTTGACAATGTGTTTTATAAATCTCTGCATTTTACACTGTATATGCTTATTGGACAGTCTTTATGTAGTGCCAGCAATGGCCCAGAGTGAACAAGGTGTTTGAGGGTAATTGGATACAAAGTCAGATTATTCTGTTGCAAAGAATGTTCTTGAAATTCTTAATTGAAGAATTTGTCATTTTATGTACCTTATTTTAATTGACTAAGTATATTAAAAAAGAGTAGTCATTTTATTGTCTGAGACAGCTTTGAACTTTAGCGACTGGTTGGGAAATCAGACTCCCCTTGATAGGTATTTTAGGTAGGCCAGGAAGGAATTGGGGACTGCTGAAGATAGCATTTTGAAATAGAGTATTTTGAAACTTTACATTTTTTCTCTCGCCTTGGATTGTTGAGCTTTAGTGTAAAATCTCCCTGT
This sequence comes from Desmodus rotundus, assembly GCF_022682495.2. Classification (NCBI taxonomy): domain Eukaryota; kingdom Metazoa; phylum Chordata; class Mammalia; order Chiroptera; family Phyllostomidae; genus Desmodus; species Desmodus rotundus. Next base: position 102,382,407 of record NC_071393.1, read on the forward strand.
TCTGGGTTTCTCATGGAGTGGTTCTGTTCTCGTCAGAAGGGATTCAGTGTCCCATAGGTCCCCTGTATTTGGGAAAGACTAGGTAAGTTTAATTTATCCCTTTTTCTGTCAGAGAAACAGTCTTGGTCAGACCTTTTAGATTTTAAGGTCCCAGATGTAAACGAATCTCAAATCTAATAAAGACCACTGGAAGGAAAGGGGAAGATAAATGCAGGAGCAGCAGCATAGGCACAGGCTAGAGATAGAAGAGGTGGAGGACTTTCCAACTATACATATGGTAGCTAAAGAAGAGTCTAGAATGAATCCTTGTTTTTGCTCTTGACTAACTGAATAGATGTGGTATAATGGTATTTTTGAACACTTTGCAGAAGAAGAGAGAGTAGAGGATTGTGAAAAATTTTAGGAAGTTGTTTTTGGTTCCTTTGGATCATTTAAGTGGATATAATCATTTCACAGTCGAGGCTATGTATGTTTTTCTGGAGTTGAAAAAGATTGCAATGGGAGTGATTTAGGCAAGTAATCTATCACCAATACATAGGGTGGATATATATTAGATCAGAGAGTATGTGGAGAGTGGTAAGAAAGTTAAAGAATGAACCCTGAGAAACATTAACATTTAAAGGGCAGGGAAAGCCATCACAAAGCAGCAGGAGGAGAAAAACCAGGAGACAGTAGAATCACAGATGCTTAGAAGGGCTGAGAGTCCAGTGCTTGGTGGGAAAGTTACAGTGACATGCTTTAGAGAGATCAAAGAGTGTAAGGACTGAAAAACTAGATTTGATATTCTTACTGAAAACAGTTTCATTGGAGTACTGGACTGTAAATAAGTGACAAATGATTAGGAAAGGTGACAGTAATAAGCTTAGATTGGAAGGGGGAAATAAAGTAAAAGCTACAGGGTTTGCATAGTTAGGTGTTAATGTTGTGTGTGTGTGTGCACATGCCTTGTGTTTAAGCTGTAAGATGTGTGCTTTATATTTAAAGTGTAGGTTAAGATCTTGGGCCCCGGAGTCACATTTCTAGCGTTCAGATCTGGACTATGTGCGTTGAGCTTTGTGGCCTTAGGTTACTTAACCTCGGAGCCTTAGTTTTCCCATCTCTGGAATGGGAAAGATAATCAGATCGTGAGAATTAAATGAGACAATACGTAGTAGGTACTTAGAGTTCCCAGCATACAGTAATTGCTCAAAAATATTAACTCTTAATGTGATTAAGAAAATTTTAAGATTTATTTGATTATTTTAGTTCATTATTAATTTCTTAGTGTTGGACTTCAAATATACTTGCCTCAATTATGTGATTTTTCAACTTTAAATTACTGACTGTTTTGGTCCCATGCTATATAATAGGAGGAGGTGTGCTTACTTAATTTTTTTCCTACCTTCTCTCTTTCTTCCTTCTCAGCTTTTGTTAATGATAGCATTTGTTTATCAGATACTTTTAATATTTAATGTTTGTTTTGTGACTATCATTTTCATGTTTGATTTAGTCTTGATTCTACAGTTTAAGGTGGGTTCAGAGCTTGATACCAGTTCTTTTACCATAGCTTCTGTATTCATCTCTCTGTTGGCTGAAGTTGTTTTTCCTGGAATTTCTTCAAGAAGGGCTCATGGAAACTATATTTCCCAAATTCTGGCAAGTTAAAATGCTTCTTTGTCGTCTTTATACTTGAGTGATAATTTGGTGGGGGATAATGTTTCTGGATGTCACTTTCTTTGAGAAGTTTTTGTACTTTACCATTCTCTCTATTCATATTGCTGGATAGAAGTCTGAGACCAGCCTGAATTTTGCACTCTTTTCATGTATTTTTGTTAAAGTACACTCACAATAAAAACATCCTTTGGGCTGTCAACCAAGTGTTTATTATTTATTGGACCTTTCTACTGTCCACCCTACTGTACAAACATCAAGGGATTCAGCCTCTTTAAAGTTTAGCAGTAATTTTACTATACTGTGTCTTTACATTGACTCTCCTATTAATATTGGGATGAAGCATGTCTTTTCGATAATGGGATTCAATGTTCCCTAAAATAATAGGAATAATGGGTATCAATTAAGCATATGTTGGATCTTCTTTGCCTGTCTTTATCGTTCATATTTTAGTCCTAAAAAATAAAGCTTTTGTTCTTTTTCTGCTTCTTTTTATTTTCTTCATCCTGTACTCGAATGTCTCCTAGCAATCTAGCCTTTTCTGTTTGTTGTTTCTATTTGGATATTTCTGAGATGGTGTTACTTTTACTTCTACTTTGGGTTTTGCCAGCTCATGTTTTATCTCATTCTGTGGTCTTACCTTCTCTCTGAGCTCTTTCTGTGAGCACTCTTCTTTGCTCTTGTTTTTCCAGAAATGACCGTTATATTAGATTTCTAAAAATCATGGTGATATTTTTTTAATTAAAGCTTTTGTCTACCCTTTGCCAGGCTTTTCCTGGTGATTTTTCTTTACTTGCCATTTGTTTTTTCTTATTATTTTCCTTTCTTTTTTTCTTGTATCTTGCATAGACCCTGTTTTATTTTTTCTTTGATCAGCATTCTTCTTCCACTGAGGGGTGTACCTCTTGAATCATCTCTGTGCTTGGAGATTGATAATGAAGGACCAAGGTTAACTGGTGAGAGCTTGGAGATTGATAATGAAGGACCAAGGTTAACTGGTGAGAGCTTTGAATCCTAACCACTAGACCACCTGGGAGTGGCAAACAAGGCTGTGTGTATAACAGTTCTTTTAGCCTTTCCTTCTTCCTTGATAAAGCTTCGCTATAGAGGGTTTCACTAGAGAGTCTCCCTTGACCCTGCGTCATGACCAGCTACTCTCTCTCAGTAAAGTTTTTCTGTATGATTTCTTCATTTTTTATTTGTTCTGCTTCTCGAGACCTTCTTCCAAGAAAATTCCTATCTTCTCTCTTTGCACTTGCTCCTGATGTGAGATGGAGGATTGTTGGTTTTACTTCTCAGGGTATGCCTGTTAACTTCAGGGAACTATGCACCCGTGGCACCTCTGTGGTTTTGGTTATATTCTGACCGGGCTGTCCAGCACTTGTGTGTGATCTTTTGGCAGTCTCTCCTGGTACTATGCTTTGACTTTACAGATGACTATTTATTTCATTTTGGTTCATTTTGCATTTTGGTTTCATACTGTTCATTTGATCTTTTAGGAGGAAAAGGGGGAGATTGCTTTCTTGACTCAGGGTTTAAACTGGAAGACCTGTAATTCTTTGTAAAAATCTGTTTTTTTGATCACATGTACCCAATTATATGCATCAGATTATATAATGATACAGTGACTTTTCTGAATGACATTTTACTGATAAGTAGTTGGCAGTCATTCTGCTTTATATGTCATAGTAAGCTCTGCATTGGTCTAAGAACATGATGCTAGCTAATTCATAAGTTCATTAGGGTGTGTTAATTACTAATACTGTATTGATTTCTCAATTGTAGTCAAGTAAAGGAGAGTTGACTGCGCTTGTACATCAGCTTCAAGAAAAAGACAAGTTACTTGCTGCTGTGAAAGAAGATGCTGCTGCTATGAAGGATCGGTGTAAGCATTTAACCCAGGTGAAGACATTCTTTTATTTGAAGGATATGCTTTCTGAATCGGAAGGAATGAAGGATTTTAGAAATTGTTCATAATTTCTGAGTTAATTATTTGTATAAAAAAGTAATACCCAGTAAAAGTCATTTTCTTATAGAGTTTTGGTGGTGGTGGGGGGGTCTTACTCTTTTGAGTTATTTATAGCCTACAGTTGAATTATGATTTTAAAATAACAGTACTTATACATATCCTAATTTCAGAATAACAGAAGCATTTGGACATTTGGAACATTGTTCAATTGGATCTGACTTAGAATTATTCTCTATAGAAGCACAAAACTCAGTGTGATCTTGTTTAAATCCAATTTATGGGGTAAATTAAAAGTTTTACATAAGTAATTTATTAGTGAAGGTTTTTGTGATAAATATTTATAATTTTTAATCATTGGATTTCTTCAAGCCCTGGAAATTTGACTCAGAGGTAAAGACAGACCTCTAAAAAATCATGTAAAAGTGTTTTCAAACAATACAAACTTTCAGTTATAAAATAAATGAAGTTCCAGGATGTAAGGTATAGCATGGTCACTATACTAAATAATATTGTATTGTGTGTTTTAAAGTTGCTAGGAGAGTAGATATTAAAAGTTCTCATCGCAAGAAAAAAATTTACAACTATGTAGGTTTATTTTTATATATATATAAAATATTGAATCATTATATTGTACACTAATATAATGTTCTTTGTCAATTAAATCTCAAAAAAAATCATGTAGACTGTGAACATAATTGACATTCTATAAAAAATGTGGCCTCATTCTTCCTAAAGTACTTGCCTCTCTTTTTTAGGAATTAAATACAGTAGAGTAAACGAGGTTTATATCTGCATCATTCATATAACTACTTCATGACATTGTAAGACTGATCTCATTTGCATATAAAATCCTTTATGTGAATTTGAAGGAAATAAATATGTCATTGGAAAAACTTGGTCAGATTAAGATTAATCAAAGTTGTTACTAAAATAAGCATATTTCCTTAAGATTAGAAACTTTAGTATAGTTTTATGTTGCTATAGTGTCCTGACTGTATTTAAAAAATTTTGAAAGTTGACTGTTAATACTTTGTGGTAATTTATTGAGCTGTACACGTAAGATGTGTATGCCTTTTCCTAAGTGCATTATATCCATCAATGTAACGATTTGCAAATCGAAGTGAATGACTTATGGGTAACCGTAAATTACATACACATCTTAAATTTTGTCAGTTTCTTACAGCAGGGGGCATGGGCTGATCATACCTGCATATAATTTCAAAGTTGCTTGGCTTTCTTTTACTTTGATAATTGTATTCTAGAAGTTCATAATACTTGCAACACAAAGGGAAATCACCCTTTTGAGATTTGAATTGGGAAGATAATAAACTTTTGGTTTCTGATTTTTACTTTTTCTTTATTCCAAACTTCCATTCTGTTATAAACATATGTTATCCTTACTCTCTTTCTCTAGGAAAGAGACTTCTTTTTTTCCTCTTCTACACTATTTTTTTCAGGTCTTATTTTTTGTACCGTAAAAGAGAGCTAGTACCTACAAATTACAGAGAATTAACTTTTGCTTTTAAAACGTTCTTTCTTACCCAGGTAGAAGGTAGGATTTATTCCAGGTTTAACTCTAACTCAGTAGACCAGAAAGTGCATTTGAAATAAGAGTAAACAGACCAGCAGTGTTTGTGAAGGGAGTTGGTGTAAAGAGATGTTAAGATGCAGGAGACAATGGTTTTTTTAAACATTTGACCTTGGTTTTTAAGTAAGTACTTACTTCAGAATTCATGATTATTTTACTGACATTATTTTTGCTAATGTTAAAAAGGTTTTCTTATTACTATAGTCTTAATGTACTTAAGAACAAGTTTTTCATAATTTTTTTTCTTATTTACCCTTCTAGGAAATGATGACAGAGAAAGAAAGAAACAGTGTGGTTATAGCAAGGATGAAAGATCGAATTGGAACATTAGAAAAGGAACATAATGTATTTCAGAACAAAATGCATGTCAATTATCAAGAGGCTCAACAGATGCAGATGAAGGTATATTTTCATCCTTTGAAAACAAAATAAAATGTTTGCATTCATTTACTTGGCAAACTTTTAAGTGCCTGATATGTTCAAGGCCCCATGCTGGGCCATGGTACAATGGCTAGTTAAACTAACTGGCTGCCTTATTAAGTATACAGCTTTTCTAGATGGGGAGGCTGGATGCTGACAAGTAAATCATTACAGTAGTGGTGTAAGCATTGGGTGCTTTGGAACAGTGCAGATGGTAGATGAGGAAGAGGATTGATAGGGAAGACTTGTTAGAAATGATATGCAGACTATGTTGAATCTTTTGAAACAGGTATTGTCAGGTGAGAGATTGAAAGAGTGGGCACTGGGAATAAGAGGTTTTTACTTGGTGTGATTCCTCAGTCCCATCCCTAGAAATGATGGTTCATTGGGTCTATTTTGGGGCCCAGGATTGAGCTATTTAATGAGAGCACCCCAAGTATTTACAGTACAGGTTGTTTAGATATAACAATTTGTAAGAAATACAGTAAGACTTGCAGTATTTGAGAATCAGGGCTGCGATGTAGAAGAGAAGATCTAGAGAAGTAAATAGACTATCTTAAAGGGCCTTACATAAGGGCCTTGCATTAAGGATACTGTCTTAAAGAGCCTTACATAACTGAACACTAGGGAGCCAGTGAAATTTAAGCAACGCAGCAGTGTGGTTATATTAGTATTTTTAATTATTACTCTGGCAGCATTGTGGAGAATGGAACAAAGGATATACCTTTTGGAAGGCTTTTGCAGGAATCCAAAAGAATAAAGGCCTGAAATCAGATGTTGACAATGAGAAGGTGATTTTGAGTGATTCAGAAAGAGTAGATAGGGCTTGGTGATAGAGTGGAAGAGAGAGGAAGAGAGAAGTGACAGTGAAGGATAACTCAAAAGGTTTTGGTTCTGTCTTCTGTTCTTTCATCTGTTTTCTAGCATTTCAGAAGGTTCAGTTCTTACTGTCTGTCTTTTCTCTGTATCATCCAGTTTCATAATTACAGTTGGGTCTAGCCCAGTGATTTTTCTTGTTTTCTTTCTTTTTTTGAGATTAAATGTTCTCATTATTACTGATAGGTAGGTCTTTGGAGAATATAGTTGGGTCTGCTTGTTAAGGGGGCTTATAACACTCCCCCTAATTGAACTTTCTGGACCAGGAAATTTTTAGAAATTACTTCCATTGCTGGCCGATGTTTCACTTTGGAAGCTCTTGTCATCACCTCAAATTTAACAAATGTCTAAAATCATTCTCTTGGCTTTTGTTCAGGTTATTTTTATTTTCTAATATTTTGAGGCACTATTATTATTATACTTCAGTCCTTTGACTTTTCTCTCCCTTAACCCAGTCTATAATTTATTCTGAAATCTTAAAGATACTTTCTATCTAGCTATTCTTGCATTTAATTCTTAGATTAGTTTATTATTTCATACTAACATAATTACAGCACCTTCTTAATAGGTCTCTCCTTTCCATTCTAACATGTGATTAGTACCATATTTATGTTTGTAAAATGCTACTTGGATCACATTGCTAGTCTGCTGAAAAATTTTAAATTCTTCACTGCTGTCAATGTCCAAATGTTTTCCATGGAATTACACTAGTAGTAAAAACGAAGCGAATGACTGTTGTTAGGTTTTTACTCATCCACAGCTGCCTTTATGCTTTGTTTTGGCCAATCCTCCATTTTTCCAATCCCCAGTAATTCGAAATGTTTTTTCCCATAAATCAGGTTATCGAAGAACTGATTTTTCCAACCTCAAGTGATATTTTCTTCTTAATTCCTACTTAATATTCATTTGAACATTAGCCAGGTACTTGTAGCAGTATCTTTAATTGAGAGTTAAAGGTATTGAAGTGATTCATCATTTTTTTTTACTTGATTGCTTATTGAGGCCATAATATATACATTCCATATGGTAAGTTCTCTGAAAAATAGAAACATATTTTAATTTCTCTTAATTGAATAGGTTTATTAAAAATTATTAAGATTATTTCACATATTAAAGTAAGACATATCCTTGTGGAGATAAGAGATTCATTATCCTTTATCTTTTGATTCTATAATTCTGAAATAAAAAAATAGATGCCAGAATATTTTAACAAATAGATTTTTGTGTAATGAATTTGCCATCTATTTGGTTATAGCTAATTTATAATTTTATATAAATGTGTTGAACATAATTTAAACTTTAAAACTTGATTACTGAAATCTTTTAAAAATATTGCTTACATAAAATTGACGTAGGATCAACACAGGCTTAATTCTATATGAGTATATTGGGTAGGAAAGAAGTTCTAAATTATTAACTCTGAAACAGCATCTCTGTTTATTTATTTTGCATTTCAAATGTGATAGCAGCTAGCATCTACTTGCATTCTTGAATTCTCTGGCAGCTGGTATTTGATTTGCATCCATCACTATCAAAATGTAATTCATCCTTTATATCTGTTTATATTTAAGAATGATGCAAACTTCTTTCTCTTGATACTTTTTACATTCTTATCATAATAAAGTGTCTTTTAAAAGTTAGCCTTGGTAGTCATTGTTTTCTAAATCTTATGTTTGTAAAATAATTTTAGTTCCAGCAAGTCCGTGAGCAGATGGAAGCAGAGATAGCTCATTTGAAGCAGGAAAATGGCATACTGAGAGATGCCGTCAGCAACACTACAAACCAACTGGAAAGCAAGTATGTCTCCAAATGCTTTAGTTTTAAGTGAATGGCAGAGTATTTTCTTAATCATCAAAATTATCTTTGATAATAATTGGTTTGAGTTTTGTTTTTCACATTTGTTTCTAAAATGAGTTAATTTTGAAAACCAATTCTCTGGCTGTATGAAGAACCTCATCAGCTGAACTATATGATAAATACTGTGCCACCAGTTGAATAGTTTACAAATTTATGAGACTGAATTTACAAGTTTAAAACCATCTATCCCCTTTAACAGTAGTTCTCAAATTTGGTTATTCTGAAGGGCATCTGGCATGTTAGTTTAAAAAGCATATTCTTGAGTCCTGTTCCTAAAAGATTAGGATTCAGTGGCTCTGAGGTGAAGCCCGGGAAGGTACATATTAAGACATATTCCTGGAAAGATCCAAGGTGGTGGCAGAGTAGGTGGAAGCTATACTCACCTCCTCCTTGGACCAAACTGGAGTTACTGATAAATGAATTCAATAAAGTAGCAGGATACAAAATAAACACCCAGAAATCAGTTGCATTTTTATACATCAATAATGAACTATCAGAAAGGGAAACTAAGAAAAGAAGACCTGCACTCGGAAAATTATAAGATGTTGAGGAAAGAAATTGAAGAAGACACACATAAATGGAAACATGCACTCTGTTCATGGATAGAAAGAATTAACATCATTAAAATGTACATACTACCCAAAGCAACCTATAGATCCAACACAATTCCTATTAAGAAAACAATGGCGTATTTCACAGAACTAGAACAAACATTCTAAAAATGTATATGGAACCACAAAAGACCTTGAATATTTACAGCAGTCTGAAGAAAGAGGAGCAAAGGTGGAGGAATCATGCTGCCTGATATCCAACTATACACAAGGTCATAGTAATCAAAACAGACTGGTACTGGCATAAAAACAGACATACAGATCAATGGAACAGAATAGAGAGCCCAGAAGTAAACCCACACCTTTACAGTCAATTAATATATGACAAAGGAGGCAGAAACATAAAATGGGTTAAAGATAGTCTAGTCAATAAATGAGGTTAGAAAAATTGGACAGATACATGTAAAAAAGTGAAAGCAGACCACTGTCTACAACGGGTGTCCAACCTGTGGCCCATGGGCTGCATGTGGCCCAGGATGGCTATGAATGTGGCCCAACACAAAATTATAAATTTACTTAAAACCCTTTTTTTGCTCATCAGTTTTCATTAGTGTTTGTGTATTTGATGTGTGGCCCAAGACAACTCTTCCAGTGTGGCCCAGGAATGCCAAAAGGTTGGACACCCTTGGCACCATACACAAGAATAAACTCATAATGGATTAAAGGCTTAACTCTTAGCCTGGAAACCATAAAAATCCTAGAAGAAAATACAGGCAGTAATATCTCAGACATTTCTTGTAGCAGTATTTTTTCTCATATATCACTTCGGGTAAAGCAAGCAAAAGAGAAAAATGAACAAGTGGGACTATATCAAACTAAAAGTTTTTGTACAGCAAAGGAAATCATCCACAAAATTAAAGAACAACGCGTTGAATGGGAGGACATATTCGCCGATACATCTGATGAGGGGTTAATATCCAAAATTTATAAAGAATTTATAAAACTCAGCAGCAACCCTCGCTGGTGTAGCTCAGTGTATTGAGTGCTGGTCTCTGAACCAATGGGTTGCTGGTTTGATTCCCGGTCTAGGGCACATGCCGGTTACTGGCCAGGTCCCCCATAGAGGGTGCATAAGAAGCAACCACACATTGATGTTTCTCTCCCTCTCTCCCTTCCCTCCCCTCTCTAAAAATAAATAAATAAAACCTTAAACTAAACCTCAACAATGAAAAGGCAATCTAATTAAAAAATGGGCAAAGGCTCGGAATAGACACTTCTCCAAACAGGACATACAGATGGCCCATAGACATGAAAAGATGCTTAATGTCATTAATCATCAGAGAAATGCAAATTAGAACTACAATGAGATTTCACTTCACACCTATCAGAATGGCTTTTATCAATGAATCTACCAAAAAGTGCTGGTGAGGATGTGGAGAAAGGAGAATTCTTGTGCACTGTTGGTGGGAATGTAGATTGGTGCAGCCCCTGTGGAAAGTAGTATGGTGTTGCCTCAAAAAATTAGAAATGGAACTGCCTTACAACTGAGTGATTCTGCTTCTGGGAGTTTATCTGAAAAAACCTGGAATACTAATTCGAAAGAATATATGCACTCCTGTGTTCATTGCAGCATTATTGCCCAAGTGTCCATCAGTAGATAAGTAGATGAGATGTCCATTGTGTAAATGTAACACATTTACACCATGGATTATTACTTTGGTGGTAAAAAGGAAGGAAATCTTACCTTTGGAACAGCATGGATAGACCTCGAGAGTGTTCGAGAGTGTTACGCTAAGTGAAATAAGCCAGTCAGAGAAAGACAAATACCATATGATTTCACTCATATGTGGAATCTAATGAACAAAATGAACTAACAGACCAAACAGAGGGGTCCGTAGATAGAGAGCAGGCTGACAGCTGTTGGGGGGTTGCGGTTCCAGGGCTAGTTTTCAGGGTTGTAGGGATTGAGCAAAAAGGAAAAACTCATGGGCAAGGACAACAGTGTGGTGATTGCTGGGACAAGAGGAGTGTGCTGGGAGGTGGAGGAGGGTGTGGGGGGATAAATGGTCATGGAAGAAGATTGGACTCCTGGCGGAGAACCCACAACGCAGTGTAGAGTGTACAGGTGGTCCTGAAACCTGTATAATTTTGTTAACCAGTGTCACCCCAATAAATTCAGTAAAAAGGAAAAGAAAAGATATCCCTTTGATAGTTCTATAGATGGCTCTGGGTTGTACTTTGAGAAGTAGTGCACTAGAGAAGACTTGCTTGCACGGACTAAACACCGACTGGTTGATTTTAATAGATTTTCAGAACATCAGTTTGAGGGTGACACTGCTGATTCTGCTTATGAGTATGTGGTCATTCATTTTCTTAATTATAGTGATTTTAGAATTTCTGTAATTATCTTCAGAATTATTCAGAGGTTATACTCAGACAGACTTCATTAGTAGTCACAGCCTTTTCAGTTGGCTGTAAGTGGAGTTACTGTCTCAGCAACACTAATATAAAATATGTTTTGGTGGTTCTTTATATGGGTTTGTAGTAACGGAAGGTTCCTAATCCAGATACTGTTTTCAGGCAGTCTGCTGAACTAAACAAACTGCGCCAGGATTATGCTAGATTGGTGAATGAACTGACTGAGAAAACCGGAAAACTGCAGCAAGAGGAAGTCCAAAAGAAGAATGCTGAGCAAGCAGTTACTCAGCTGAAGGTGATGTAGATCCACCTTTATTTATCATTTCATAAATAATGTAGATACTCAATTCAATGACCTAAATGTATACATAGGTTTTAGAAATATAGTTTGAAGCTTAATGGGACTTGTCTGCTTGTATAGAATTGTGTGCACTAATGTAAGAATTGAATATTCTTACATTAAGAATTAAATTTAAGTTTAAGCCTTACATTAAGGCTTAAGTTTGAAGTTAACGACTGAAGACAGGACAAATGAAATGAGCTGATTGACAGGTGTAAACAGTGGCATTTCATCTTATATGTAGGGATTAGGGCCTACCTGTGTAAGGCAGAGATCACGTAGTTAAAATTATCTTCAACATCACTTATGCATAACTTGGATTTTGTAGTTAAGTTCAGTAAAGCCCACTTTTCTCCAGCATTAGGATACATTTTTTTTTTCTTTTTCTTGCCTGAGCATAAGACCAAGGAATGCTCCAGTAGCTTTTACTGGAACCATAGTGTACAAAAATCACACACTATTTCTTTAGACACCAGAATTTATCTTCAGACACTTGAAAAGGCGATATGCTTATACTGGGAAGAGATGCATAGGTTTGGCGTGGGTGACTGAAAGAGGAATAGATTTGTTTCTCTTAAACTTTATAGCGTATGTAGCCCTAGCTGGCTGGCTCACTAGGTTGGAGCATCATCCTGTACACCAAAAGATTGCAGATTCGATTCCCGGTCAGGGCACATACCTAGGTTGTGGGTTGGATCCCTGGTTGGGGTACATACGAACGGCAGCTGATTGATGTTTCTCACATCGATTTCTGTCTGTCTGTCTCTCCTTCCCTCTCTCTCCCTCTCTTTTCCTCTCTCCTCTTTTGTCCCCCTCTCTCCCCCTAGCCCCCACCCCTCTGTAAAATCAATTACAGAAATTTCATAGCATATGTACATTGAGTAGAGTGATGGGTAGAATGGTCATTTCCTCCTTTTACTGGGGACAGGATTTGTTGAGTGTAATTTGTATAAGTTTAATGCATTAGTTTCCTACCTAGGTATTTGATGCAAGCATACCTTGATACTTGTTACAGAGTAGTTGGGATTAAAAGGCCTTTGGGAATAAACGAAATGTAGAAAATAGTGTAATTTTTGTTTTCTTGATGTTTTCATGGATCCCTGTGGGAGACTGATGTAATGGGTCTTTCTTTTATTAAATATTTGTCTTGCTGGTGTGTTTACCACTGGCATTTTTAAATATGAAAGTTTGTTTTCTAGATAAGTAGATAATGACACTAAAGATTAAATTGTGTTGTGCTATACCTCAAATGATAGATTCAGTAGGTACTTACTGAAATTTAGCAATAAAGATACCATCCCACCTTTGAAGACCTAATCAGCTGATGGAAGATTAATGGAAAACAGATTATAGCTAAGTGGATTAGCTATATACATAGTAGTAGGTATACTGATCCACCAGCACAAATATGATTTCTGAGGTAATTTCCAGTCTGTAAACCCTGTTTACTGGGAGTAGAATGGCTGGGGCTAGTGGTACTGCACATGCTATCAGGTAGGCATATCTGCTTGTCTTATTAAAGTGTAGGAGAGTAATTATTGGAATGAGCAGTTTTATGATACAACAGTAAAGATAGAGGATACTTAAAAAAAATATTTGCAATCCTGTGTTTGTGCTGATTTATCCATTCTTCAGGTTCAACTCCAAGAAGCTGAGAGAAGGTGGGAAGAAGTCCAGAGTTACATCAGGAAGAGAACAGCAGAGCATGAGGCAGCACAGCAAGGTAAGGAGAAAGGTATTTATGTAAATTTAGTATATAATTCCAGGTAATATTTCCTCCCTTTTCCATGGAGAAAGTATAATTTTTCATTTTGGTTATAGCTCAATAAAAATAGCTTTCACATTTTCAGAGCACCTTTTTTTCTTTAACATTTTCTAGGGTTTTAAAAATAAGAACTCTAATAGCTTTGTGTGAAGCATTAAGTTGCAAAAAAAATTATAGTCCATAATAGTGTAATGGGAGCCTAGCTGTGTGTATGTCCTTTTTGTAGTTGTTTATTCCCTTTGGTTCCCTGATCAACTCTTCATTTGATTTTTTTGTTTCTAAGGAAGGACTCACTTCCTGTATTGTGAAGAGAAAAACAGCAAATGCGTTGCTATTCCAAGTAGTTGACTTAAAACTACCTACTACTTAAACACTAACTTTTATAATTTACTCTTAATTTGATGACTCCATCTGTGAGATAATGGAGCTTGTATTGTGTGTGTTATTTATGTTTCCACTACTCTGTTTCTCTTATGAAAGAGGCGGTGAGCTGATAAAATAAAGTTAAACAATAGGGTAGATCATGCAGAATTTGGCTCTTTAGACCTTTGGTTTCCTGTGGGTTTTTTTTTTTTCTCTCCCCTAAGTATTTATTTTCTGTTATATACTCAAGATATTGAAGGCATTTTTCTTTATATGTAAAGTTTATTTAAGATACATTAGCTGATTTTTAAAGACAATATTTTATATTTTATGAACAAAGCACACATGAATTTTTCCAAAAGAATTTAAACTATAAACTATATAACTATGAACAGCAAAACCTCACTCTAACCTCACTAACCTCACCCTAACCTCACTCACCAGAAGCAGGTACTTTTGCTTTTAGTGTTTTGTATCATTTCTAAGTAGGCATATTATTTGTACTAACACACTGTCTTTTGACAGGCATCTATTAACTTTCTATCACAGAAAATGAGAGCTTAATACCCTCACACTATTCCTCCCACCTTCCCCTCATCCTCCTGATACTTTTTGATCATGTCATTGTTCGTCATTTATATCGTTATGACTCTATTCAGTGCTGAGCCAACATAAATACTAAAACTGCAATTCTTTTCTCGAACAGTGTTTTTCATAATTTTCTGGAGCTAATTATCACTTTATGTTTTTAAGTTGCTTGATCTTTTTTTATCATTTAAATTTTTACCTATGGTTAAACTCCCTTTAACCTTTTCCCCTCCCCTAGCCTCTGAACATGTTAGATGCTGGAGAACCTACCAGTTTTTCCTGGGGATATCCCTCTGGGTCCTCAGTCTTCCTGTTTGAGTACTTGTTACTTCCTAGGTTTGCTCCTTAGCTGTTGTCCTCAGACCTCATTCTGTCTCTCTCTCCTGTTTGCTGGACCCCGTGTCACTGCCATCTTTTTTGCTGTCCTCCCTCATTTAATGGCCTACTTTTTAGTGGCTTCAAAGAGTGTGCCTTGAAGTATATTTGCTGAGACTTTGTATATCTGAAAATGTTTTTCTTTCCAATTTCATGCTTTGGCTGGATGTAGAGTTCTGGGTTGGAAATAATTTTCCTCACAGATTTAACTTACACTGTTGCAGGAAAGAAATATGCTCTTCCGAGTTCTAAACCTGGACATTACCATTAGTTTAATTTTCAGGAGCTCTTTAATGAATTGTGTTTCACTCCGATATTAGTATCTTCTTATGGAAGAAACATCTTTTCTTAAAACATATCTAATATATACACACATTTTCTCGTCTTCCCTATGTTTGCCTCTCTGTCCTTGGTGGTAGTCATCCATGTTCTGTCCCTGTTGTTCCTCCTCTCTGTTTTGGACTTGATTGTGTTATCAGGCCAGGAGGCAGCTCTCATAGTGCCTTGTATCTCGATTTCCTGAGTCTTTCTAGGATTCTGGAACACTTCCCTTTCTTCATCTCTGCCAAGTTAATGATAATCTCTCCATTTTATCTTAATTTCTTGTGATTTAGAGTTATATTTATTTCTGATTGCATAAATACTTTGTGTTCATTCTCTCTTTCTTTCTCTCCACCCCTCTCTCTTTCCTGTTTTGGCCTTATCATTAAGAAGAGAAGCAGACAGAAAAGTATTACTTAATCTTATACCAGGACATTTGTCAACTTTCAGCATCTTTCTCTGCTTTGTAGATAGAGTACAAATAATTTACTAGAAATTCACTTAAAGTACTTACTGAACTATTGTTGGCGAAATAAAGAATAGTTTCAGGAAATGGTGTAACAGTTTGAAACATCCACATACTGTTCAGTTAACACATTTATTGAATATATACTGTGTTCCAAGCCTTGGGCCCAGCTCTGCATTTAGAAAAGGCAGTCTCTGATTTCAGAAAGCTGGGACAGGAGCCGAATTAGTACCATGTGGCAGGTACTGTGATTAACAGTAAGCACAGGCTATTCAGGGGAGCCATATGCAGGAGGAGGAGAGCAGAGGAGAGATTCAGGAGGGTTTTCTAGAGGAGATAATGCCTACAGTAAAGGTGAGTAGCAGTAACTAGGAAAGGAAGAGACCTTTGTAAAATGCAATGCTTTGTTACAGATTTGCAGAGTAAATTTGTGGCCAAAGAAGGTGAAGTACAGAGTCTACATAGTAAGCTCACAGATACCTTGGTATCAAAACAGCAACTGGAGCAAAGACTAATGCAGTTAATGGAATCAGAGCAAAAATGGGTGAACAAAGAAGAGTCTCTACAAATGCAAGTTCAGGTATCTAATTTTCTCTCTTTTAAAAAATAAAGGTGGGCAATTGTTGGATGTGTCTGTGTAGAAGAGAGAGGGGAGTCTACCTTATCTTAATTCTGGAGTGGTGATGAATAATTAGAATTAATCTTTGAGCAGTTGACACTATATAGATGTTTGAATATGTACTTGAAGATGTCCTTAACCACAGTCTTAGGCTTTTTGTATTGGATTAGGAATAGCACAACACATTTTTATTTTCTACTTTACAAATTAACTCTCTAAAAAGAATGCCTAATTACTGATGTTTTAAAATGATGCTTGACTTCTGGTCAAGATGGCAGCGTAGGTAAATACAGCTCTCCTCCTCATACAACCACATCAAAATTGCAACTGAAATATATATCAGCCATCACTCAGAAACTGAGCTGAACAGCAGTCTGACAACTGCGGAATTAAAGAAACAGGGACCACCACATCCATCCAAAGTGGTAGGAGGTGTGGAGACACAGAACGGGCTGGTTCCACACCCACATATGGTGGATAAGAGTTTGGGAGGGATGTCTCGGAGTGAAGAGTCCCAGCCCCACACCAACCCTGCAGCCTAGGATTCCAGTGCCAGAAAGAGAAATCCTTATAACTTCTGGCTGCAAAACCCAGCAGGGATTGAGTCAGTGGAAGAAACTTCCGGAGTCCCAAGCAGTTGCTTTTAAAGGACTGACAGAAGCACTTACTCAGACTTACTCCCTCCAAGCTCTAGCACTGGGTT
This sequence comes from Desmodus rotundus, assembly GCF_022682495.2. Taxonomy (NCBI): domain Eukaryota; kingdom Metazoa; phylum Chordata; class Mammalia; order Chiroptera; family Phyllostomidae; genus Desmodus; species Desmodus rotundus. The sequence goes on from NC_071393.1 coordinate 102,399,276, forward strand.
AGCAGCTTGAAAAGTACTAGTGGCATACATGGAGGAACTGAAGTGCCTGGCATTAAGGGGAACAGGGGGATAGCTTTCTCCCAGACAGAAAGGAGGGCAGATGCCATTGTCCCTTTTCTGAACCCTCCCCCGAAAGAGCCAAAGAGCCAGCAGGCAGTTGCCATATCTGAGTCTCTGTCAGCCTGGCTAACATTGTTTGCCCCATACTGGAGATCCCTTGGGGCTCCCTCCCACCCAACTTATGGGCCCACCCAAGCTGTTAACAGAGACTTTTCCACATGAATGGCTGGTCTTGGCTCTGATTCACAATTTCCTGAATCCTCTTAAATAACCAACAGCCATCCACCGTGAGCCCCCAGCACCTGTACCTCTTGCTGAATGACCCCAAACTGGCACTAGCAGCAGCCAGCCTAGATTCACAGCTTGGCTTTGCCTGGGAATCTCCAAGCCCAGCACAAGTAGCAGCCATCTCAGATTGCTTTATAGCTCTGGGAAGGTGGCCCCAGACATAACACAGTGTGGGGGTGGACCTTGCCCTGCACCACCCAGGAAGCCCTAGAATCGGTTCCCCCACTGGAGATCTACAGACCATGCCAGAGCACCACCACCCTGCCTGGGCGCAGCTAATCCTCCATGGAGGGTGGAGATTTGTGGTCAGTGGTCATAGCTAGTCCTTGCAGCTGACTGGCCTGGGTAAATCCCTCCCATTGATCTGCCAGCAGACGAAGCTGAGAATCAAATCAGTGATTTGGAACATAAGGAAGCAAAAAGCGAGCAATCAGAATTACAAGAAAAAAAAGAATACAATAAAACGAAGATAGAGTAAGTAGCTTCTGGGACAACTTCAATAGGTCCGACATTTGCATCATAGGGGTACCAGAAGAAGAAGAGAAAGAGCAAGAAACTGGAAATCTATTTGAAAAAATAATGAAAGAAAACTTAACTGAATTTGGTGAAAGAAAGAGACACGCAAGTCCAGGAAGCACTGAGAGTCTCAAACAAGATGGATATAAAGAGGCCCCCTCCAAGACACATCATAGTTAAAATGCCAATCGTTAAAGAGAATCTTATAAGCAGCAAGAGAAAAGCAGTTAATTACCTACAGAGGAGTGCCCATAAGACTGTCAGCTGATTTCTCAAAAGAAACTTTGCAGGCTAGAAGGGATTGGCAAGAAATATTAGAAGTCATGAAAAGCAGGGACCTACAGCCAAGATTGCTTTATCCAGCAAAGATATCATTTAGAATCGAAGGGCAGATAAAGAGTTTTCCAGACGAAAAAAACTAAAAGTTTACCATCACGAAACCATTATTATATGAAAGGGACTTACTTAAGAAAAATAAGATCAGAAGTAGGAACAGTAAAATGGCAATAAACATGTCTGTCAACAACTGAATCTAAAAAACAAACTAAGCAAACAAGAACAGACAGAATCATGGATATGGAGAATGTTTTGATGGTTGCCATATGGGAGGGGGATATGGGAAAGTAGGTGAAAGGGCATTAAAAAGTGCAAATAGGTAGTTACAGAATAGTCATGGGGATGTAAAGTATAGTTATAGGAAATGGAGTAGCCAAAAAACCTTTATGCATGGCCCATGGACATAACAGTGGTGTGGGGATTGCCTGAGGGAGTTGGGGGTGCTGTGTGGAGGGAGGCAAAGGGGGAAGAATTGGGACAGTCATAGTAGCATAATAACATAATTAAAAAAAAATGACATGGTGTCTTTTAGAATCAAAGAATGCCTATTTAAAGATAAACACATGTACCTTAGTTTGTTCATGTGTATTTGTATATTTGTTAACAGTACACTTTTCTCCCTCTCCTTTTTGTTTGGTTTCTATTTATGAAAGGATATTTTGGAACAGAACGAAGCTTTGAAAGCTCAAATTCAACAATTCCATTCCCAGATAGCAGCCCAGGTAATGGTGCTTTCTTATTGCTTATCATTACTAATAGCTTCCTAGCTGTGTAACTAACCATCTATCTCAGTGCCTGTTGAGTTCTGAGCACTGGATTAGTAGTCAGGAGACTAGTCAGTGAGTCAACATTGATAATCCTGAGTGCTGAGCATTCTGATAATTATATATAGTGCTGAGGGAAAACAATCCAAATCCAGCTAATTGAGAGGTGGGTTAGAATTTTTTAAGAGGGAAAAATATCCACAATTCTGTCATTAAAGAGGAGGAATTGGTCAGATGGTATAAAGATAGTATTTTATGTATTAGAAGTGCTCACTAAAATTGACTAGCCATAGGGCAAATTTTATATGCCCTCAGGGTGTAGCAATATGTTAACCGTGACTCTTGTGTCACATGTGCAAAAGCATCGTTCAGTATAATGAGTGGGGACACCTTCTAAAATCTTGCAAGTGGCATTATAAGACCTGTTTTTCTTTGGCAGCGTTTTTATGGAACATGATAGATAGGTAGATGTAGATATAGTCTTTAGAATATAAGTAATAGAACATTCAGGAAAAAAGAGAAAACATTCCCGAGTACGTGTTTCCATAATACACATACTGAATTTTAATTCTTCAACTTTATCACTCTAAAAATTGGTTGTAGAAAAAGTATTAACTTAGAATACAAGTCATCTTTCTGTATAAAAAGTAATTATCAATTCAAACTGGATTGAAGTCTTAAGTTACAAGCTAAAAGGTAGCTCTAGAAAATTTATTGAGCATTAAATACTTATAGGATGCTGTCAGTACCTTTTAAAAAGTAAAGATGAGCATAGATAATGCCAAAATACTTAATTCTTACCTTAATCATGAACTGTATCATTTCATTATTGGAAATTGTTAGTTAGGAACAGAAGCACAGAGATGAAAAACAGTTGTGGCTGTTTTTCCTGTCTTGTTCCTTTGTTGGTTGTTGGTGATCAAATTTGCCTTCAAAATAATAGCTACTATTTATTGCACACTCATCATTGGCCAGATGCTACCTTAATAGTTTTATATACATTAATTTATTTTACGTTTTAAATCTGTTGTGATGATTATTGTACAGCTTTTAAACTTTGTCTTATATGCTTTTATGTTGACACCTATTTTTCTTTCTTAGACCTCTGCTTCAGTTCTAGCAGAAGAATTACATAAAGTGTAAGCCTGCCTTTCTACATTTCTCTTATAATTGCTTAGTACCCGTTAACAGATACCTGTTAGATTCAACACTTAGGATTAATTTTATATTATATCTTGTTCAGCAAATACTCTCAAGTAGATTTGGAACAACTTTTGTTCCCCCTCCCCCAATACCCCCCTAGTGATTTGTTTCCTGGAGAGATGTTTTTATATCTTCCTCATAAAAAAAGTTGGGGAAATTTTTTTTCATTTGGGCTTGAGCAGCTATATGGGAGAGGTAATTGTGATTTGAAATCAGTGGAAGTAAATTAGTTTTTGTATCTAATAAGTAGTAGTAGGTACTCTGTATCTTAGTTCTGTGGTAGTGCCCAAAACAAAGTTCTGGAGGGTTTTTTTGTATTAATGTAATTGAGTTCAAAGGACTAAAATACGGTTTTGACATTGTCATGCTTGTAGCTTAAAAAAAACTCCATTCTTTGATCTCAAGTTTTAAAATAGGGATAGGTGTTTTAGGGAGCTGTAGTAATGCATATGAGAGTCATTCCTAAACTGAAAGGAGCTAAAAAATGGAAGGTACATTTACGTGAGAAACTACTACGAGGATGATCGTGTTTAAGGCTTTTTTTAACCCTTTGATTTGTGATTTGACTTCTAAATGTTTATTGAATGTACAAACGTAATTCTCATTAAAGGATTGCAGAAAAGGATAAGCAGATAAAGCAGACTGAAGATTCCTTAGCAAATGAACATGATCATTTAACAAGTAAAGAGGAGGAACTTAAGGTACAGTAATTATTATAAATGGCTGCAGTGTTTTACAGGCATTGCGTTACCCTGATCTTGCAATCAGTATACGTGTCTGTGAAGATGGGAAAATACTCCAGAATTCATTTGAGAAGTGTTTCTTTCTAAACTGCATAATCCTTTTTAGCCATCTAAGAGGAAAAGTTTAAAGGGTTTTTCTCACATGATCTAATTTATAATAATTGGGGAAATATACTAAACAACAGATATTGATGGTTTCACTTTCTAATTTAAGAAATTGTCATTTGAGACTTTGAGACCTTTGCTTAAATAGAAAAGAGATTTACAACTTCAGAGTCAATTATATTAAATATTTCTCATTCCATTTTTCCTTCTTCTAGGATATACAGAATATGAATTTTTTATTAAAAGCTGAAGTGCAAAAATTACAGGCCCGGGCAAATGAACAGGTAGATCTTTATTGCTTTTCAGCATTTACCTCAGATTTTCAGTTCATTTACACTTACATTATTGGTGTTGCAAGCCCTCGTTTTACTCATGTAGATAGTGGACAAGGGTACTGGCCACTCATGTCTGGCTGCATGGTGTGCTGTTGAAATCCCTTCTGTTTGACTACAACTCTCACAACCCACGTCGATGCTAAATATTTTCACGTTGAAATCAGTGTTCGATCCAGTGAATTGACCACTTTTGAGGTACCAGAGGAACAGTTATAATAACACTCTTACTGTGCTGATATGTTTTGGCCTTTTGCCATTTAATTTTAAAAGGGTATATCTTTTTATTAGGATAAAAGTTTGTCACTGAGAAGTACAAAATATTGAACAACCAAAAGTATTACAGCAATGTATGATACTGCTTTAACTTTAGTCCACATATTTGAAAATGTAACTTTTTAATATGTAAAAACAAGTAAAAGAATAGTTTAGAGTATTTCCTGAGAAATGATGTAATTCTCATCTCATTCTAAACACAGGCTGCTGCAGCACATGAACTGGAGAAAATGCAGAAAAGGTGATTAATGTATTGTTGTACATGGAGCTGTTCTATGTTTATATCCAATGTAATTACAGAAAATATTACTGCTTGTAGCTGATAGTTGTGCACATAATTTTTGTGAATTTTCTGAATATATGAAGTATTTCAATTGATTTTTTTCCCCTATAGTATTCACGTTAAGGATGATAAAATAAGTTTGCTTGAAGAGCAGCTACAATGTGAAATTTCAAACAAAATGGAAGAATTTAAGGTGTGTGATTAAGCTTGTCAACTCAGCTCTTTTGAAGAACCTTGTCATAGTTTTCAGTTGAAGTGACTGCTTATACAAATAGTGAATTTTATTGTACACTTTTTGGCTAGATTATCTTGTCTCTTACATAAACTTTTGAAATTTGGTTTGCTATAGCCTTTTCTCACACTTTTCAGTTTCAGTTGGTAGTTTGTGATGGTTTTATCTGCCTCCATTGTTGGTGTGGTGCTAGTTTCCGGTTCATGGCCAACCAGCTTGAGTACTGCAGAGCATTCTGATTGCCAGGGTGCATGCATCTCTGTATGTAGCATGATTTCCTTTTTCCTTTTTTTTTTTTTTTGCTTTTATTTAATAGGAATCCTGTCAGGGGTGTCCAACCTTTTGGCGTCTCTGCGCCACACTGGAAGAAGAAAAGTTGTCTTGGGCCACACGTTAAATACATTGTGACATATGATCACAAAAAAATCTCAATGTTTTAAGTAAATTTGCAATTTTGTATTGGGCCACGTTCACAGCCATCCTGAGCTGCATGCAGCCACAGGCTGCAGGTTGGATGCCCCTAAGTACTCACTTAGTGAAAGCAGGGTTTCCCAAATTCCATTGGCACAAACTGTTCAACTCTGTGAAAACAGTTTCAGCACCATTTTGGGATAAACCACATGACTGAATTAGTGGGCTCAGTAGAAATTGTGGTTTTAGAGATTATTGTTTATGTACTTTATACTGGTAGTCTCGATTGTATTAATCGAAACTGAGAAATGGAGCCGTGTGAGATTTGCATTCTTATGTATGTCAGTGTGTAATTTACCTATCTCTGTATTAGTACTTAAAACAATAACATGGGCTTGATTTTTTTTGAGAACCCATTTAGACGATTGCTTTGTTAACATTTTCTTAATAAAACAGTAATTTGAGATTCTTCCTCCCAGATTTTAAGTGACCAAAACAAAGCATTACAATTAGAAGTTCAGAAACTACAGACTCTTATTTCTGAACAGGTAAGGATTTTCATGAGTTACAAAGTAGAATATCCAATATATTATAAGGTCTGCTTCTTCTTAAATAGTAACCAACTCATTCATTTTGAGAAATTTTGCTTAAGTATAGATGTCTTTTAATTGCATTTCTGTTGTTCCTGTGCTTATCAAATAGCTAAATTAAGTAAAATATAATTTTTCTTCCTGAGAGGAAGTTAATGCTGATATGTTTATCAGCACCCCCTCTCCCCCAAAGAAAGAGAAGTGTAAAAGTTTGCATAAAAAGAATTTTTAAAGCCATTTTGATACACTTGGCTCTCAGGATAAAAGTCTTTAGACTTGGAGCCTGATTTTCTCTAAGGCAGCATGGTTTCTTAAAAAAAAGAATGGATTTGAAACCTAATCCAGCCCTTCAAGCAGAGTGACATTGATCAAATTGCTTAACCTTTCTGAAACCTCTTGTTCCAAGTCTTTCACATTTTATTTATATCATAAACTTGGTAGATTTAAATGGGCAAGTTTATGTGCTTAGGCTAGTGCTTCACAGATAGCAGACATCTTAAATCTTAATATCTTTCCCTTAGAATATTTATTTTTTCCATCTCATTCCCAGCCCGTACCAGCATCATACTTTTTTTCATATTTATAGTAAGCCATCAGAACTGTAGCAGCTTGAATGAGCATGGCTGCCTGAACTAGAGCCCCAGGCAACATCCACTTTGTGCCTGTTTCTGAGACTCGCCTTCATACTCTCCTTCTGTACAACTCTTCAAATTTCAGTTTTTAAAAATACTCTAAAAATTATTGACACATTAAAATAGAAGCTTTGCATGTGTTTGTAATACCGTTAAATTTTTAGAATGCACTTTTATTAGACGCTGAAATGTAAGTTATTGCAAACAATAGCTCTTCCTTCATAGACATGTGCTTCCTTTTTTATTTTAAAATTCACATTTATGCAGGTATTGAATTGGTATAAGTAGATGTGCCAAATACTGTGGAAGTACTCTGTTAACATCTGTTTACTTGTCAAGAAGTAATCCACTTATTTTTCTACCCCCTTCAGTTGATATTAAGTGCTTTGCTTAATCTTTATTACTTTGTATTCTCTTTACCCTTGCAAACTAAAGGTAGTAGGTGAGAAAATTCTGAACAGATGATATTTAGTGCAGGCATATGACCTCATGCCTCTATGATTCTAAAATGGTGTTAAATCTTATTTTAAATCTTAATCTTATCTCACTTTGTTGTGGTATAGTTTATAAGCGATACAATATTTCAATTGTAAGTTTCTTTCTACTTCTTTAACTTAATCTTTATTCTACATTGTTTTCCATTACCATTTAGTTCTACTACTTAATTTGTCATCCATCTCTGATGTCTGGTTGTGTCTTACAGTCTCTAGTTTCAGTTTAGTTGGCAGCCTTTTAAATTTTTAGTGCTACCTGAAATACCCGCTGTCAGATGCAACATCAAGGACTTGGATTAGATTGATATGATAGGTGTTATTTGGTTGTGTTAATTCTTACCCAGAAAAGCAGAATGTATTTTTTGTAAGTTGGTTATCAGAGATTCTGGAACACGTATTTCAATATATAAAGTTCATACTTTCTAAAATTAAATTCATGGGAGATAGATTCAGAAGTGTCTAGGCATTTGTTTCTATTCTAAAATTCTAGTCGTAAAGGTGCTGGTAATTCCTACTGAATTTTTAAAAACATTTTAACTTTTGTTCTGTACCAAAAATGGTATTCTCCATCATTAGACAAGAGTAAAACCATTAGCTTTAAATTGTTCTTTTTCTTAAAGTTAATACGATACCCTAAAACTTGCTATTCTAGTATCTTATGTAAACTATCACATGTAGCAGTTAATAAAAAAAAAAGAATATTTTTTAAACTCCTCTAATTTCTTTCTTAGCCTTTTATCTACTATGAGGTTTCTGTGTAATTTTAAATATTGTTAAAATAACAACTTTTGGCATGAGATTGATTTTTTTAATGAATAAGTTTTATGAAGTTTTATAAATAGTCCACAGAACAAAATTTCATAGTCATTTGAGTCCTTTTTTTTTTTTTTTTTTGCTTAAAAATTATTTGATAAGAGTGGAAACTCACTTTGTGGTACTAAGTTAAGCTCTTTGGTAATTAGATTTTTTTTCTCTTGTTGTGAAAGTTCTTTTTAAAAAAATTGTAATAAACGTGACTGTGGTGGTGTTTTTTGGTTGTAGTTCTGACTTACCTATCTCATCTTGGCAGACCAAGAGCCATCTCTAGGACCTTTTCTCTGGTCATTTTTATTGCTATTGGTAATGAAAGAAAAGATAAATATTAGTATAATTTTCATTTTTTCCATTTCTACCTTTCTTTAACCCTTTGCTACCCAGTAGTCAGAATTCCAAGTGACAGTTGAGAGATGAACAGTTCAGTTATGAAGGACTAAAGGACAAAAAGGACTAAAAAAAGTTTAGTCCTTTTGCCCCATGGATTTATATCCTGGAGGAAGAGATTAAGTTTATTGAAGCAGAAACCAACAATGATGCCAGGTTGTTGTTTCTTGAGGTGTAGGAAGCAGAAAGGCAGCAAATACCGGGTAAGGTAAACTGTTTATGCACTAAAGAAGAGAAAGCTCCATTTGGGATGTCAGCCTGTGGATAGATGATGCAAATAGATTAGTTACAAAAATCTCATTTATTCTGAATAAGATAAAACTTTCTTGTGGTGGGGTTCTTAGGCGTCCTTTTTATTTTTTGGTTAGCCCACTGTGCTTATTGAGTACCCACTGTGTGCCCAGTGCCTTAGGAACACTCAGCCCCAGCCCTTCCCTCTAGGTTCTCACAGTTCAGCCAGCTGGGCCAAGAAGCAGGTAGGACATGGAGTCCTTTTATTTTTTAGCATCTTGACTTTTGCAAAGGAGCAACCTGGCTTTTTATTCTTTTTTTTTTTTTTTTTTTTAATTATTTTCAGAGAGAGGGGAAGAGAGGGAGAAAGAGAGGGCGAGAACCATCGATGTATGGGAGAAACATCAGTTGGTTGCCTCTTGTATGCCGCTAACCAGGGACCTGGCCCACAACCCAGGCATGTGCCCTGACTGGGAATCAAACTGGAAACCTTTCAGTGCACAGGATGGTGCTGAGTCCACTGAGCCACACCAGCCAAGGCAACTTTTTATTCTTAATTCTGTTAGATTTTTAAGATTCAGTGATTAAACCCTGGCTGGTATGGCTCAGTGGATTGAGTGCCAGCCTGTGAACCAAAGGGTTGCTGGTTGGATTTAGTCTGGGCACATGCCTGGGTTGTGGGCCAGATCCCCAGTTGGAGATGTGTGAGCAGCAACCACACATTGATGTTTCTCTCTCATTCTCTCTCTCTCCCCCTTCCCCCTCTCTCTAAAAATAAATAAATAAAATCTTTAAAAAAAAAGATTCAGTGATTAAGATTATTAAGTAATAAAACTATGGGGACAGGAAATTTTTTTCTTTTTGCCCTACTTTCTGGTTGTATTTTATTACAGAAGAATTCATTATTATTAAGATGTAGTTTTGGAGAACCAAGATGGCAGCGTAGGTAGACACATTGTGCCTCCTCGCACTACCAGAACTGACGGAAAATCGAACGGCAAGGAAGTCTGACACCAAGGAAATAAAAAATAAACATTCATCCAGACCGGTAGGAGGGGTGGAGACGGGCACCAGGGTGGAGAGGACTCGCGTGGCTGTGGCAGGACCAAGACTGGCGGAGTGTGGGACGAGCGGGGCAGGCAGTCCGACCACTAGCAGACCCTGCGGCCCCACATTCGCGCACAGATAAACCGGACAAACGGCGGGGAGGGAAGCAGACCACGCAACCCAGGGCTCCAGGTCGGGGAAATAAAGCCTCAGACCTCTGATTGAAAGCGCTGGTGGGGGTTGGGGCGGCAGCAGGAGAGACTGACAGCCTCACAGGAGAGGTTGTTGGAGAGACCCACAGGGGCCTAGGGCGTGCACAAGCCCACCCACTCGGGAACCAGGCCCAGTTTGATTGTGGGTAGCGGAGTGAAAAATTGAAATCCGGAGGAGAGTGAAGCGGGCGCCATTGCTCCCTCTTGGCCCCTCCCCCACGTACTGCATCACAGCGCAGCAACCAGCGTTACCCCGCTCCAGGAACACCTAAGTCTCCGCCCCTTAAAGTAACAGACAACGCCAAGACAAAAAAAAAAAAAAAAAAGGCCCAGATGACAGAACTCTTCAAAGCTCCAGAAAAAATACGACTAAGCGAGGAAGAGATAGCCAACCTATTGAATGCACAGTTCAAAACACTGATTATCAAGATGCTCACAGAATTGGTTGAATCTGTTCGAAAACCAGATGAAAAAATGAAGCCTATGTTAAGAGAAACAAAGGAAAATGTACAGGGAACCAATAGTGATGCGAAGGAAACTGTGACTCAAATCAATGGTGTGGACCAGAAGGAAGAGAGAAACATCCAACCAGAAAAGAATGAAGAAACAAGAATTCGGAAAAATGAGGAGAGGTTTAGGAACCTCCAGGACATCTTGAAACGTTCCAACATCTGAATTACAGGGGTGCCAGAAGGAGAAGAGGAAGAACAAAAAATTGAAAACTTATTTGAACAAATAAAGAAGGAGAACTTCGCTCATCTGGCAAAGGAAATAGGCTTCTGGGAAGTCCAGGAAGCTGAGAGAGTCCCAAAGAAGCTGGACCCAAGGAGGAACACACTAAGGCACATCATGATTACATTACCCAAGATTAAAGGCAAGGACCTACATCCAAGATTACTGTATCCAGCAAAGCTATCATTTAGAATGGAAGGGAAGATAAAGTGCTTCTCAGATAAGGTCAAGTTGAAGTTCATCATCACCAAGCCCTTATTATATGAAATGTTAAAGGGAGTTACCTAAGAAAAAGAAGATAAAAAATACGAACAGTAAAAATGACAGCAAACTCACAGTTATTAAGGACCACACCTAAAACAAAAACAAGAGCAAACTAGGCAAACAACTAGAACAGGAACAGAACCATAGAGATGGAGATCACATGGAGGGTTGTCAATAGGGGAGTGGGAGGGGGAGGGGGAGGAAGGTACAGAGAATAAGTAGCATAGATGATAGGTGGAAAATAGACAGGGGGAGGGTAAGAATAGTTAAGAAATGTAGAAGCCAAAGAACTTATAAGTATGACCCATGGACATGAACTATAGGGGGGGAATGTGGGAGGGAGGGGGTGGGCAGGATGGAGTGGAGTGGGGGGGGGAAATGGGAAACTGTATTAGCATAATCAATAAATATATTTCAAAAAAAACAAAAAAAAACCCAAAATAAAAAACAAACAAACAAAAATATGTAGTTTTGAAAATCTAGGGAGAAAAATTGGATTGGATTAGAAATAATGTATAAAGCAAAAATGTTGGGTAGATGCTAAGCTGGATCAGTTTTGTGGTTTGAATATTGAATGAGCTCTTAACCAAGAGTACTTGTTAAACTGTGACCTCATTAAAGGAACTGTCACTTTACTAAATATTTACTAATTGAGTATGTTAGGAACTGTGCTACGTGCTGAGGCTACAGAGATGAATGAGACCTGATTCCTGTCGTCAAGAATATGGTTTAGTGTGGGAACAGATACATAGCACAGAAAAGTGTGAGGATAAAATTCTTGAACTGTGTGTATAGGTTAGGAGGAAGAGATAATGAATTCTGTTGGAAAGGGAGTGAGGGTGAAAGTGGACAGAGAAGGGACAGCTAAACCTGATTTTGAAAAATGGCTATGAATTTGACAAACAGCTAAGAGACAATCCAGGCCAAGGGGATATATTGTTAAATGTCATGGTAGTATATGATAAAAGCGTATATCGAGAACATACTGTAGAAGTGCAAAGTATGAGGTGTAGGGAGTAGACAGTGACTAGGGCCTAATCATGTCCTTTGTTTGTTGTGTAAAGACCATGAACTTGATTTAGTCTGAAAGTATGCCACTGAAGGGTGCTATAGGAATGAGTAAGTGTTTTGTTTAGCATTTTAGGTAGAGTACTCTGATGACAATGCAGTGTTTGAATTTATGTAGGGGCATAGTATGTAGGACTCAAAGTAGAATACAACTAAATGGTTAGCTTGGCCTTAATAGTGTTGTCTTTTTTTAAAATTGAGCTTTAATTGACACATTATATTAGTTTCAGGTGCACAGCATAGTGATTTGATATTTTTGAATATTGTGAAATGATCGCTGTAAGTGTAGTTAGCATCCATCACTGTACATAGTTACAAATTTTGTGTTGTCTTTATATGAGATGGTATTCATCAGAAATAAAGATGGACAAAAACCATCTTGATGAAAGATTTAACTTATTGCATGATTTATTTTTCACAGTTTATAAACCTGATTAAATATACTTTTTTTTTTTAAAGGTTTCATTCATTTATTTTTAGAGACAGGAAGGGAGGGAGGAAGAGACAGAGAGAAACACCAATGTGTGGCTGCCTCTCACGCGCCCCCCACCGGGGACCCAGCCCACAACCCAGGCATGTGCCCTGACAGGGAATGGAACCGGCAACCCTTTGGTTCACAGGTCGGCGCTCAACCACTGAGCCACACCAGCCAGGGCTTAAATATACTCTTGAAAGCTCTTATCTCCTTTCTGAGGGTAGGAAAAATTTTTCCTGTTTGGAAATTCTTCTGGTACACCTCACAAAATAATCCTTACGGAATAGAGGCAGGGAGAAGAATTAGAGCGTTGTCTTAGCTGAGATTAGTGAAGCTGAGAGCCTAACCTAGGGCATAGAGGAAAAGTGGGTGCATTTTAGGATTTGGATTTAAAATGGAAAAATTAATAGTGTGTGTTAAAAATGGTTGTAATAGCAGTGGAAAAAAATTGAGAAACTAGAGAAATTAGGAGAGAGCAGGTAGGGATGGGTGCAAGACAGTGTTCCAGGAAAAAGACCCTCAACCTGTTTTGTCAGGGTGCTTAGCTGCCTGAAGGCCTAGGGATGCTGAGGGGAAGCCCTACTTTTGGACACACGATAAATTATGACCGTGGGGACTTGTGTATGTATGGGGGGATGGCAGGAGGGGGCCAATTGCAGGGGTCAACTTACGTGTCATGTTTTAATGCTTTACAAAGAGGATGTGTTCATGAGTTGCTTCTGAAATTTATAATCAGTTCTAAATACTGGTCTGGGTGGTGGTTATATAACATCTACATGTTTGCCTATATAAATGTTGTACCATAGTTTTAAAAGTTAAAAAGTCAATTTATACAAAGAAAGAACAAAGCCTTTCCTGGCCTTCAAGACCTTAGAACCTTTGATTTTTTTATATTTGAAGAACTGAATTTATTAATGTAAAGGACTTCAGACAAATTCTTTTCTTATCCTTAAGATTTTCTTTTGTAGTAATTAAAAAATTATTCATAACATACTAGCCCATTTGGTACTTCATCATTTTCTCTTGTGTAGCTGCTTCTCTTCTGTCTTAAGTTTGGTAAATTAATTCTTTAATTATTAGCAGTCTTCAAATATGCATCATCTTCCTAAATATTGGATTTATTTAAAACTAAACAATTTTCATAGAATTCTGTTTCTAAACTAGTTTTACCCAATGCAAAGTTGGTAAGCTAAATTCTTTTTGGTGATTTTTATTTTAGCCTAATAAAAATGTTGTGGAACAAATGGAAAAATGGTAAGAGTTTATAATTTTCTTTTTATATTTTAATGACTCACTTCTACCAAATTTGAGATAGCAGAATTACTAACTGTATTAATCTAGATTCTTAAAATTCTTTTTGTCCTTCATAATGGACAAGAGTGGCATGCTGTTGAGCAGTTTGATTTGGGATTATATTAGGTCTGTGGGTGTCGTGTGTGGCAATGAGTTATTTGTTTAGTTTAACATGTAAACATGCATTACTTGAACACATTTTACTTATTGGTAAAGAAGTAGTACCCTTAGACCAGAAACAGTGATCCTCAGAAACATCTCTAGAATTAAATACTATAAGGAATGATGGACACAGGAATTACTCCATGAAAAGTATTTAAGAAATGTTATTCATTTACCCTGTGAAATAGTTCATATATATATATGTTTTAAATTTATAATTACAGCATTCAAGAAAAAGATGAGAAGTTGAAGACTGTGGAAGAATTACTTGAAACTGGACTTATTCAGGTGGCCACTAAAGAAGAGGAACTGAATGTAAAGCACTTTTAGATTTATTTTTCTTGTGAAGGGATTCTACTGTACTTTGTGTAAGATTTTACCTGTAGCTTTTAAGCTGCATATGAGTTACCCACATTTTATGACATTTTTTCATTAGATTTAAGATTTTATTAGAAATACGAAAATGCATAATTGATTATAGCATTCACTGCTTTAATGATGTAGATACTGTGGTTATGGTTTGTAAAATGTGCTTCCCGACCTCCACCCATGCTGAAATTATAATCAGCGATAACTAGCAGACTTCATAAGTTCATGAAAGAGTATATTAGAGGCCAGAGAAAGGAGAGACTACAGTTCTATTTTATGATTATCATTAACTAACTTGAGTAGGATAGATACGGTGCCAGAAGAAATAATTTAAAAAGATGGTTTTGATTGAGTTTAGCGTGACAAGTGGTGTGCTTTGTGGTTGTAAAAGTAAATAGAAATACTTGTGGGGATAATTGAATTAAAAATCTGTTTGGTTAGCTGTAGAAGTTATAGGATTGTAGACTGGTGGAAGAAGTGAGATCTTTGGGCCTTGCAGAGAGAAAGAATCAGCTAAAGAAAAACAAGAAGCTTGTTTATTTTGAAGCTAGCTATTTTTTTTTCAGAAATTAAAGTATGTTCTGCTTATGTGTCTTTGAAAAAGGCAATAAGAACAGAAAATTCATCTTTGATGAAAGAAGTTCAAGACTTAAAGGCTAAGCAAAATGATCAGGTAATGTATTAGATCCTGCAACCATTTTCTTTAAAACGATGAACAACCCGGTTACATTCAGACATAGCAAGAATGTATTGTTTTGTCTGTTCCTGCCTTCTGCAAAGTGGAGTTTGTCAATTATAGTTTTAATCTGTAAATGATTAGTGACTTGTTTATCAGTAATAGAGACAGCAGTTTATTGGATGCTGACTGTATCTCAAGCACTAGGTATAGTACTCTACATATGAGGTCATTGCTTCTTATGACAGTGATAAAAGGTTTTAAGTACACAAATAGAAAGTGAGACATTTAAATAATGGTCGAAGAGACAACCTAAAATTAGGTAATTTTTAAAAAAGATTTTATGTATTTATTTTTAGAGAGGGAAAGGGAGGGAGAAAGGGGGGGAGAGAAACATCGATATGTAGTTGCCTCTCAAGCTCTCCCTACTGGGGAACCTGGCTTGCAATGCAAGCATGTGCCCTGACTGGGAATTGAACTGGGGACCCTTTGGTTTGCAGGCTGGCACTCAATCCGCTGAGCCACACAAGCCAGGGCAAAAATTATGTAATTTTTTAGTTGAATTTTCTGTTTATCTTGTTAGAATTATTCTATAATTTTAGCATTTATGTGTTGATTTTTCTTTTGGCCCACACTTGCTATAAGTAGCCTTAAATCTGCTTACTTTCAAAGTGCTTCTCATTTTCATAATTATGACATTAATATCTGGTAAGAATTAATTCCTCGGTTTACTTTTCCCATTTGGATTTGGTGTAGTGGAAAATTGAAGGATAACATATTTTCTATTTCTGACCCATTTATATTTTGACCAAATGATTAACTAGGGTTACTTTCTATTTCCAGGTTTCTTTTGCATCTCTAGTTGAAGAACTTAAAAAAGTGTAAGTGATAACATTATTAAACTGGTCTTCCTCTTTTGGTCCATTTCTTAGTGCTGATAAATCTTGTTTTATTGTGCAGTTGAGGTAGTTGATGTATGTTAGTTTACCTTTCACTCTAGAATTTTTCATTGATGGAGTACGCTGTGCTTTTACCCAGTAAAATGTGATTGTTAAAAAATTTATTTCCATAAATTTCCATTTATTTTCCTAACTTGTGACATTGAATTTTTAATTTTCTGTGGTAGGAATACTAAATAATAGGCTTTCTTGGATAGGGAGATAAGTTCCTCGCTTGTGTCTTCTTTCTGAGATGTCTGTAAAGTTTGATGTCATAATTGTGTATAAGTTCTGTCACAACTTTTGTTGCTCTAAGAGCCGATGTTGTTGAGAGGAGCTTGATTTTCCCTACTGTTCTTTATTAGGGTACAAGTCTTTTATTCTTTTGTGTACTTTTGGAGCATGTCACCAGCTTCTCCTTGTGTGCATAGGGTTCAGTCACCTGGTAGTTACCGATTATTTCTCATTTAGAAAGAGCTTTAAGTATTTCCCCTATGCCTGATATGTGGTTATTTTACTTAAAATGGGGAGAAGTCATTTGGTGAACTTTTTCATGATTTGGTGCTATTCTTAGTTGGTGATGATTTCTATTCAAGTTTAATACTGCATTTCTTTAAGAATTCATGAGAAAGATGGAAAGATCAAGTCGGTGGAAGAGCTTCTGGAAGCTGAACTTCTCAAAGTTGCTAATAAGGAGAAAACTATTCAGGTATTGTGCGAGAGAAAACTGCCGTTTTTTTTTTTTTGTTTATCAGCTTTAGTGAATACCATTTAATTTCATGTGTTTGTCTGTACATTGCATTTTATGTCAATTTCTGTGTTTCCATTGTCCAATCTTGTCTGTTTTGTCATTGTCAAGGATTTGAAACAGGAAATAGAGGCTCTAAAAGAAGAAATAGGAAATATCCAGCTTGAAAAGGCTCAACAGGTAAAAATCCCAGAGCCATAGCATGACAGATGTGTTAGCGTATGTATATTTATGAGCTCTTTGGTTTTGTTCTTGTTACTGGGGAAAGAAAACTTTTAGTAGTGTGAGGTAAGTATATTGAGTTACTCACTTTTTATTTTTTTGCCTGATTTGAGAAAATGTTCTTGATATTTTAATCACTATGTTTGAACTCTTAAAGATTCTTTTTTAGAAAATTTTCTGTATTGTTTCATTTTAGTTTACCAATTTAAAACACAAAACACTTTCGTAAATCTTAACTTTTTTTTTTTAACTGCATGGACCGTAATGTTTTATAGAATATGTATTGCTCAATATTTGTCTTTGGAACAAAGTACAGATTTCTTTGGAGGATTTTCAGAAGTAGAAGTAGTTACTGGAAATAGATGGGTTTTGGTGAATTTAATCTAATAAGGCTTCATTGAAAAGAAGGTGAGATTGCATGGAAGAGATGATTCATTCATTCATCCAACAAATTCATTCATCCAACAAATTCATTCAACAACATTGGAGTTCCCCCTACTTGTCAAAGCTTTATGTTAGTGATTGAAGATAATGTGCTGACCAGAAATGGGGTATTATGATGAAAAGATAAGACTGCTCTAAATATAGATTGAGAGGTCCGGAAAGTCTCGGAGGAATTGACATCTAAGCTGAGATCTGAAGGGACTATAAGGGATAAAAGGCTTTATTATAAACTGTGTGTGATAAGAAAAGGAGATTAAAGAGGGACAATATAGAGTGCTGCTGAGTAGCTGGCTTTGAAGACTTGGAAAGAAGAGCTCTGATACGGTAGGGAGGTATGTGGACAGGTTAGTGTTTTAATTTTCACAATCACAGAAGTATCACATTATTTAGATTCATTATCATAACTATATTCCTTACCACCACCTGCCCTCCTCCCTTGCATTTTTAATTTGTTGCTCTTAATTGTCATTGGAGTCAAGAGATGACAAAATCAAAACACCTCTCATTTTGACATGAATAATTCAGCTAGGATCTTTGTAATTTGGAATGTATCTATTTTAAAGTTTATCATAAAACTTTAATAAGGTAAGTTGAAAGGATTATAAGTTGCTTTTTTCTTTATATTTCAGTTATGTATCACTTCTCAAGTACAGGAGCTTCAGAACTTGTAAGTACCATTTCTTTCATTTCTCTTTAATATCTCTTTTCAGCAAGTTCAATGCAATTATAATGAAAGTCATAGCTTTTTGTTTGATTTCAAGTAGTATTTTAAGGAATATCAAATTATATCTCAGAAAGACCTCAAGGTCTTAAGTTTTCATTAGTATTTAACCTGTAGATTTTTTTTATGGGAATAAGGATACAATGGGAAGTTTTATTTTTCATGATTTATAATCTGAATATGACTTTAAATTGAGATGATGCCTTTTGCCCATTTTAATAGCCACTGTGAAAGTGGCCATATATTTTCATACCCAAACCAGCTGTAATAAGCTGTCTAAATTTGTATTGACTTAAACAGCTTGCTATGGGGTGAGAGTAGAGCTACCCTAATTTATTTAATATCTGGATCTACAGTGATAGATGGATTTAATTATCTTATGTTTCTTATTTTGATATTCTAAAAATCTTATATGTCTTTACACTTAAAATATTCAGTTTTAAACTTATTTTAATTAGTGTGGGCTATAAATACAAGCTAAAATATACTTCGCAGTATATACTATTTTTGCTTTGTATAGTCCTATAACATTTTTATTGATAGTTCTTTTTAACTTATATCAGATTAAAAGGAAAGGAGGAAGAGATGAATACCATGAAGACTGTTTTAGAAGAGAAGGAGAAAGATCTAGCCAATAGAGGGAAATGGTTACAGGTGAGAAGATAAAAATAAAAGTAAACAAGTTTTTTTCAAAGATTTTATTTATTTATTTTTAGACAGAGGGGAAGGGAAGGAGAAATAAAGGGAGAAAAACTTCAATGTGTGGTTGCCTCTCACACACCCCCCACCAGGGACCTGGCCCACAACCAAGGCATGGGCTTTGACTGGGGATTGAACTCGCGACCCTTTAGTTTGCAGGCCGGCACTCAGTCCACTGAACCATACCAGCCAGGGCTAAACAACTTCTTTTATACTGGAATATCAGTTCACTTCATACCTATTTTTCAGGATCTTCAAGAAGAAAATGAATCTTTGAAAGCTCATATTCAGGAGGTAACACAGTATAACTTGAAAGAGGTATAGTATAAACAGGTTAACAGCATATTACATAAAAATGAGAAATATTTATTTTACTGTATTAGAAAGCAAAGAAGGTAATATGTTCTCTGAGTTCCTTTGCTTTTAAAATTATTAATGTAAAACTCATAGACACAGACAACAGTATGGGAAGGGAATGTGGGGGTCATAAAGAGTAAAGGGGGTCAAACATGGTGACAGAAGATTTGGCTTTGGGTAGCGGGCACACAGTGCAATATACAGATGATGTATCATAGGGTTGTACACTCAAAACCTATGTGATCTTACTAATCAATGTCACCCCCATAAATTTAATTTTAAAAAGTCGGTAGGCTTCATGACATTACTGACGTGGAATTAGAAAGTTGTTTAATTTAATATTGATGAGTAAAGGTGTATTTTTAACCTTTAAAAAGATTATTGTTGTACCATAGCTTCATTGTTGATAAAATAAGTTTACTTTTATCCCTGTCAAGTCTGTTCCTTACTGATTTGTTAGCCTAAGCCTGAAAGCAATTTCTGTCCTTACATTTTCAGGTGAACTATTAAGCTTAACCTTAAGTGTCTGTATTTGGTGTATTAATGTGTAATCATTTTAAGAAATGGATATTAAAAATTAAGTTAAAACTTTGTAATATTCAATTAATTTTTTGTAAACTTAAAAGTGTTCTAAAAAGTCTGTTAATTAAAAAAATAAAAAAAGTAGAACCTAAAAATAAAGAAAAAATTAAGTTAAGTTTATTGTTTCTGTTTTATAAATGACACAGTCTTAAACTTATCACATAGAATTATGTTTTTATATTATTGGTGAGGTATTCTGTGTATGTATATATGTTACAGTACCTGATCTTTTTAATGTTAGAACTAAAAATGGGAATCTGTTTCTTAGGTATGTTCTGCATCACAATTTGAAGAACTTGGGACTGTGTAAGTATACTTAGCCAGCATTTTAAAGAGACAGTTCTCTTTATTTTTCAGAACATGCTTGAATATTTTAATGAGTTTCTTCTGTGTCATTAACTTTCTCTTTAAGCAGGAATTGTAGTCCAGAGGCACATAAGCGAAGTCTCTGTTTGGTACAATAAAACATGGGCCCTTTAAGTGCTCAGGTATCTGGAGACTTTATCCTTTACAAACCTTTCAGATCCATTGTCTGAAATATTCTTTCTGCTTGGTATAGACTGGCTTTACATTTTTTTTTTCCAAAAAACAAAGTATGCAATTTTTGTAAAGAGAGATTAGAATTATTTCAAGTTAAAATTATTTTAGTATTTGAAAGACTGTCTTTGAATTAACCAGATGCTAATTTTAACCATAATCTTGATAATATTTATGCTTTCTATAAAAGTAACTTGTTTATTGGGGAAAATGGTATCTGCTGTTATATCAGGTTTGCTGAGCAGAGTAGTAAAAATATTGCATCTGATTAGCATAAGAGGTATCAGTCTTTGTAGATGTTTGCCTCAGGAAAATTTTTATCCTGTAAAGTCTGTTCTCTTAAAGTAAATCAGTTTACAGTGGTGAAAAGGGTACCTGGAGTTTATCTTTTTGGTCCCCTCTAGAATTTACCTTTAAGAGATTTTGCTTTGATGGGATGTCATCAGTCTTTATTGATGTTTAAGAAGTAGCCTAATAATCTGTGTCTTTAGAAGTAAGATATTGAGGATATATACTAGGTCATTGCCTTCAGGAAGACAAAGGGGATGTCTCTATTCTTGGCACTAAGATGCTCATTTGTACAACTAATTGTTTATCTTGTGGGTATTGTATAACTGTCTAGGTGCTTTTGTCATGTTTGGTAGTAGATTAGAATATGATTGTGGCCTATTTATAGTAAGTATATAGATCTTTAAAGTATATAGTTTTAGATTTATTTCTACTTCACATTTTTAAAAAATTACTAGAGTATTTTGTAGGGGAAGCAGTTTTAGGTTTACATAGAAAATTGAGAGAAAAGTATAGACTTCCCATATACCCACCTCCACTATGTCCCTTATTATTTACATCTTGTATTAGTGGTACATTTGTTACAACTGATGAACCAAGATTGATATACTGTTACTAACTAAAGTTTATAGTTTCCATTAGGGTTCATTCTTTGCCTTGTACATTTTATGGATTTTGAGGAATGTATAATGACATATATCTATTTTTACAGTATCATAAAAAAATAGTTTTGCTGTCCTAAAAGTCTCCTTCCTGTGCTCCACCTACCCCTTCCACCATCCCTCCCCTCCCTACCTTCCCACCTTTCCTGCCTTCCCTCCCCCAGCTATTTGGCAGTCTCTGATCTTTTTACTGTCCATAATTTTGCCTTTTCCAGAAATGTCGTATGATTTGAATCATACAGTATGTAGCCTTTTCAGATTAGCTTCTTTCATGTAGTAATACGCATTTAACATTTGGGTTTTTTTTTTTTAGTTCTTAATCCCACTCTTCGTGTATACATTTTTGTCATTTTTCTTTCCTTTTTTATTAAAGATTTTATTTATTTATTTTCAGAGAAAGAGGAAGGAAGGGAGGAAGAAAGGGAGAGAAACATCAGTGTGGTTGCCTCTTGCACGCCCCCAACTGGGGACCTGGCCTGCCACCCAGGCATTGCCCTGACTGGGAATCGAACCGGCGACCCTTTGGTTCGCAGGCTGGCACTCAGTCCACTGGGACATACCAGCCAGGAGGTTTTTTGTCATTTTTCAAGTAGACTTAATAAACATAAGGAAATTTTAGATTAAATGGGATAAAAATAATACTGAACTCAGCAAATACTTCAGAGCCTATTTTGTGCCTTCTGACACTAGGAATACCGAAAGGGCTAAAATGGGTTTCTGCCTGAGGAAATATATAGTTAAACAGATCATTTAATATTGTTAAGTGTTATGCTAGAGAGGTCTGTGTTTAAGGTAACAAAGGAAATTGGGATTCACGTGATCTATATATATAGTAAGACATATCTATGATGGATTAGGGAGAACTAGGTTAAATTATATGTAGCATCTCTTCAGTACAAAGGTTTTGGAATAAAATTGTAGCGTCATCTAATTATGGCTTTCATTTAAAATTTTCCTCCTAGATAAAGCTGTACTTGCTTAAGAACTGTTAAGTATGAAATAAATTGTAGCAGTTTTAGGATGTACTTGACTTTGAGTTGAATGATTCTGGAAATAATTGTTGTTTAAAACATTTATAAGTTGGTATAATATGGGAAGAAAGCTGATAGGCACTGTTTCTGCTATCTTTTTTTATCTTACAGATGATAATTGAGTCTGGTTGTTCTTTTTTATGTGTATAACTAAATATAAGGTCTTTATAAAAATTCTAGGTTGAAAGAAAAGGAAAATGAAATGAAGAGAGTAGAAAGTATGCCAAAAGAGAGGGAGAGTGATCTTTCTAGCAAATTGAAGCTGCTACAGGTGAATATGCTTACTTAAAATTAATTGTGTGAATTATTGTCTTTGGATGTTTTTGAAACAATTTTAACTACTACAAAAGAAAATAGAATACAGAATGACTCTCATCATTCGAGCTACTGGGTCTCATCCCACAAACACCGCTTATTATCATTTGTTTGTATATCTTTTGAGAACGTGCCCATGCACGAGTGTGTATGTAACCAAGCAAACCGGGGCTCGGCCATGTGGCGCCTTGATACTTGACCCAACAATTAGTGTTGAAGAAAACAGATTTTTATTTACAGGTTTCCAAACTCGGTGGTGCTGAGAGCACTCCTCCTCAGTGCTCTGTCTGTCACAAAACCCAGCACTTCCCTTGCTATCCAAAAGGCTATCAGCCAAAACCATGCCCAGAAGTTCCCCATATCCTCATCTGTTCTTAAGCCGGTTGCTCGCGCAGATCTCTATCCTCTTTGGAAAATGCTCTTGGTGTGTTTCAGAGTTGCCATCCACTTGCAGCAGCTCTCTCCTTCAGGATACGGGGTACATTGTCCTCAGCCTCGTTGTGGTGGGTCAGGAAAACATGTGCCTTTTCTCTGGGGCAGCAGCCCAGCTATTATTTGCCTTTGTTATGCAAAGTATCTTAGCACATCATCCACTCCCCCTCCCCCTGATTGAGGTTTGTGGGGAATATGCTCTGCTATTTTGGGGGACCTCTGCTCTTGTACCTGTTATATGTATACTTAATTGTTTTTTATATTTAACTATACATACATGTGTATTTTGCTCCCTCTCCCCCATTAACAATGTTTTTGAGATCTTTGCACATAAACACTTTTCTGTCTTTCACTTTTAATGGCTTTATGGCATAAAGCCTTTATGGAATTTTGTTTTATGGTTGTGTCATCCTAGTTTATGGATACCTAGATTATTTACAGTTGTGGTTCTTGTTACAATAGTTCTACAGTGAATATTCTTGCACACAGATTTTCAGTACTTTGGTAGTATATCTGTACCTAAAATTCCTAAAAGTGAAATTATGGTTCAGAGGTTTCTGCAGAGGTTTTTTAATTTCCTTTTTGAAAGAGATAGTTAAAATAGAAAATTAGTACATCCTCACCTTCATGTAGTTAATACTGAAGGTACTTACAGAACATTCACTTGAAGAGATAGCAGATTTAGAAGCCTGCATTGTCTCTGACTACCCATGTTCACATTCCATACTCCCAAGTGTTGGTTCTGTCATATTCCCATTCCCTCCCAAGCAGGCTCATTTTAAATACTGAATTATCCTCCAAAAGTATTTAACTAATTTATATTCCCACCAGTTGAGGGCCATTTCCTTTTCATCCTCTCCAACACTGACAAAGATGAAAACATTTGGTGTTATGCTTGGTAGACGGTCGGATTGTTTTAATTAGCATTTGATTGTGAGGGATGTTAAGCACTCTTCCTTTGTATGTGAATTGGCCTTTAATTTTTCCCACACTTTTTCTCCAGGTTAACTTTTCTTACTAATTTGTAAGATCCTTTTTAATGTAAGGGAAATTAATCTTGGCATGTATGGGGTGATTTGTTTGCTGAAGTTTTTCTTTTGACTTCATTTGTGTTTTTTCCCTTCTTTTGGAAATTTAAAACTTTTAGTACAGTGAAAGAGTAACACTGAAGATTTTATTTAGCACTCACTACTTTTTATAAATTTGTCCTTGTTTTTATTAAAATTACTTGGTGACATATAGAATATATGTAATTTTTACCTTTGGTGTTGTCTTAATTTTATGTACACCAATGTAGGTAATTCTTTGAGTTTTAAGTCTTGGGATGAAAGGTATCTCTCATGGTATGATCACAACATTTTTTGATCATAACAATATATTTATGATTTATTTTTTGTTTAGATGTGTTATCCTTAGGTACTTTGAGTAAGTTATGAGAATAACATTTCAACTTAAAACAAAGGCTAGCCACATTATTAAATAATCCATGATTATTTTACCTCAGTAGTTCTGCCCCCCAGGGGACCTTGAGTAATATCTGGAGAAGTGTGTGGTTGCCTCAACTAGTGGAGGGCTGCTGTTGCACCTAGTGGTCGGAGACCGTGGGCGCTGCTAAACATCCTCAGTGGGTGGGACAGCCCCCCATGGCAAAGTAATGTCTAGCCCAGTATATCGCTGGAACTTGTCCTACTGGTTTGAAATGCCACCTGGTTCTAAATTCTTACAGGTATTCAGGTGTGTTTCTGGATTCTATTTTCTTCCATTGAGACATACCCACTTTCAGGCTAGTACTAAATAATTTATTTTATAATTAGGGATTATTATACCCTCTTAAAATTTTTACTATTTTAGAATTTTCCTGGCTCACATGATATGTTTCAGAAGTTTATACAGGAAATAAAAATCTCTGTTCAGGTATTGATGTTTAATTTTTGTTCAAATAGGAGGTACAAGATGAAAACAAATTGTTTAAATCCCAAATTGAGCAGCTTAAACAACAGAACTGCCAACAGGTAGGTACTAGTAGATGACTTGCCATTTATTTATATGGTGAAAAATTGTATAACCCATGGTGGTTTACAAGTATCCTTACCATTGTGCCTGTGCCTTGAGAACAAAGTATGTGTTGTTTTTATTTATGTGTTTATCAAGTTTCCTGAAAACCAAAGCGATTTGCTGTGCCATATCCAAGATAAAATCTATAATTTATAAAATATGCACAAATAATACTGATCTGTATTCCAGATCTGCTATGTATCTATGTGTGTGTTTTCAGATTTTCTAGAATTTTTTTTTAAACAAGTCAGTTAAAATCCCATAGAGATCAGTTTTAATTTATGTGCATACCCAGCTACTCCTTACCTCAAATGAAACATCAATAATTGGAGAGAAATGAAGAAATGTGTAATATTATAAGTAATAGTTTACCACTGTTTCAAATACTTTTTTGAGGTATAATTCTGCTTGGTTAAAATAAAAAATTTTTAAACACGTTATCAAACTATCCTTTAAATTAATTTATGAACCTACATGAATAAACTAAGAAAGCATTTTGAAGGACAAAAAATTAGTTCCTGTTGACAAGCATATAGTAGTTTAATTTGAGATATTGTAGTCATCAAGGAATAAATATATGTGAAGGGCTATATACCTTTATATATTATATAAATCTTTTTGTTATAGGCAAGTTAACTGTTTGTAATTTTTCTTTTGACTTCATTTATGGTATTATTTTACTTTCGGAAGCTTAGTGTAGTCAAATAGGAAATAGTATGAAAATTTTAAGGTATTAACTCATCCTTTTCACCTTGTGGGAAATTGATAAATATTTGTTAAATAAAGAGTTTAAGTATGTAGTAATGGTGAAGATTTTATTTAGGACTCAGTACTTTTTATAAATTTGTACTTGTTTTTATTAAAATTACTTGGTGACATATAGAATATATGTAATTTTTACCTTTGGTGTTGCCTTAATTTATATCTGAGAAGAGTTAAGTTTTTAAAGTCTTCTGGAAAGCTTTTTTTTTGAAATAACATTTAACTCTTTTTAATAGGCATCTTCTTTTTCCCCACATGAAGAACTATTAAAAATGTAAGTAATAATTTTGATTCATAATATGGGAAGTATAACTTTATGTGGTAATAGTTCTAAAACAAGCAATTTAATATAACTGCAATGGTCGCCCAATTTTTACATTTATATTTGGATTTTTTGAACTGCTGATCAGTAGAGTTTAGCTGTGTCTCTGGCTGAGCTAATGTACCTTTTTATGGTATTTGTATTTCTTTGAACATTTTGTTGAGGTATATTTAGATTTTATTTGTTAGGCATTCAGAAAACATCAATCAAATTAAACTGTACTTTGAAGGCTTTACTTATTTAACCGAAATTTTCACATTTATTCTTCTATCATGGTGGAATTAAATGAAGAACATTTTGGCGTAGCTTATGCATTTTAAAAAAATCTTACAATCTTTATGCTTGTTCTCTTTTAAGGAGACTTTTTTTAACTGAAACTTTTTATGGTTGGCCTGTATTTTTCTGTAAGAAGCAACATACATTTAAAGGTTATTTCAGATAGGTATGTTTCAACATGTTAAATGTCAAGCACATTAATTAACAGTGATACACGTATCTAAATGTTCTTCCATTACGACTTGTTTACAAAGTTCATGGTTTACTAGTTTAGAATGACTTACTGTAAAATTGAGTCTTGAGTTTGACCATATAGAGCAAGGGTAGACAAACTTTTTCTATAAATGGCCTAGTGGGGAATATTTTAGGCTTTATGGACCACATAGGTCTGTTTCACATATATGTACATGTATGTATATGTTATTTTTCAAAGATGTAAAATCAGCTCTTGGCTGGAGGACCATGCAAAAACAGGCTCAGAGCTTTAGTTTGCCAACCCCTTATATAGAGCCTTATTCTTAGGGAAGAGCTATTCAACATTTGTAATTTAACCTGTTACTCAGGCTGCTCTCCAATACAACAGAATTGAATTGCGAATCTTTGCCATTGCTTTCTTCATTTCTGGGAAATAACTAACTCATTAAACAGAACCAGAAAAACAAGAACCTCGTGACCATTAGGAAAATGACAAGGGAATACCTACCCCACATTAATAGTGTACTTATATTGTGGGTTAGCCACTTTAAACAATTCACAACTGATTGTATTCCCTTCTGGAAAAAAACAATATATTTAAGACAGTGCTTCTACATCAGTTTCACTTTTCTGAGAATAGCTACTTTCCTACCCCAGATAAAAATAGAAATCACTACAACTACAGCAGTTCATGTATTCGTGAACCATTTCTTTAGGGGATGATTTCACTTTAATGAAATTTCACTTAAATGTCAGCATGTCCTATGGTAAAAATTGATTTAAAAAATTATTTCTGAAAGTAAGAATTCATGGATAGGCTTTCTATGGTAATAGTAGCTAAGCTTAAAGAGTTTGCTTATTAAGTTAATGAATTTTTCAAAGCATCATTTACTTGCTGTTTTTATTTTGTAGTAAATACTATATTTACTGTTTACCTAAAATACTGCTTTATGTATTTATGTTCTGGTTTAGAATTTCAGAAAGAGAGAAGGAAATAACTGGTCTCCAGAATGAGTTAGATTTTTTGAAGGATGCTGTTGAACACCAGAGGAAGAAAAATAATGTAAGCATATCTTTATTACAATAAAGTTTTTCTTTTTAGTTGTTCACTGAAATGTCATGGTTCAGAAATTTTAAAATTTTTACTTTAGATTTTTCTTAATCTTTGTAAGTACTGTTTTGTGTGTAGCTTTTTGGGAGAGGATGACTGGGGTAATTTTATTGGAGAACAGATTTTTTTAAATGAATAAGTGAAAATACCAGTTTGTATACTTCAGAATAGTATTTAAAATATTGAAGCTATAATTATTACAGCTTCAGATTAATTTTTTAAATTAAAATATAGTTGACTTTCTATTGAATTTTTATGTGGGAAGATTATTCCTTCAGTTCAACATTTTAAAATCAAGGTATTTCCTCTTTGTAAAATAAAAGTAATGCCAGTATTCAAATGAAGTATTTTCAGTAATTAAATCTTTCAAAGTTTTCTGGAACCTCTTTTTTTTTTTTTTTTTAACTGAGGTGGTTCAAATTTGGGGACTTAAGCATGTTAGGACCTGAACACTTTCATGCTGAAATGGGAAGGGATAGTGCTCTAAGAAGTATAAATCCCGATGCTCTTACTAAAGATAAGTAGTGAATTAAGGTGAATTTCTTCAGTTCTCTTTGACCAGAAGGTGACACCTATGAGTAAAATACAAACATTTTTGGTAGAGAAGGAATTTTTGCACAAAATAGTATGATTGCTGAGACTGAAGGAAGGTTAAAAAATGTTAATGAAATCTAAGGGGATATTGAGAGTAGATTGATGTGTTTTCTAATGAAAGTAAAATTTTTCAAAGTTTGCATTAATTTATCAATTTGAAAAGTTGAAATGTCCCTGCACCCCTGAGTTTGTCAAAATTAGGTATGGGAATTGCCCTTATGTGTTCGTGTAACATTACTAATAGCATCGTTACTAATGGCATCTCTTGGCCACAAAACCTAATTGATTTTGCCAATATACTGCTAACATCCTAACTGTGTTTTATTATTGGGATTCTGAGATAAGGAGGGCATAGTAAATGCCATTCTAATGCAGCAGCAGCAGCAGCAGCAGCAGCGCTGGAGGCGTTGATGTGTATGAAAGGAGCCAGGACACTGGAGGCAAGCAGATTGCTAGTTCTGCCACTTCATTTGTTGTGTACACTTGACCTAACTTCTTAAACTATCTGAGCTGTGGATTCCCCATCTATACAATGGGAATAAATACCTCTTAGGGTTGTTGTGAGGATTAATGAGAATTTATGTGAAGTGCCAAGTGCATTGTTGGGACCATAAGTAAGCATTCAATAAATGGTAGTTATTGGCTTTATATTTTTTGTTTTTAATCTGTTTGAATTTCTAAATCTGAAGAACGACTGACGTAGAGCAGTTTGTCCTTTCTTGTATTTGTTAATGAAATGCTGTTAAACTAGATCTTTCAGAGTTCCGTTTCCAATGACCTCTGTTTCTCTTCCAAGAGAATGTGTTTTATAGCCCTCCTGCCTCCTGGTTTGCCTGGATCAAGTAGCTCATACAGTTCATGTCAGGTTGCTTTATGACTTATACATTTGACCATGCCAAGAAAGATACAGAAGCACTGTGAGTTACTGTGTCATTCCTAGGTAGACTTGAAATGTGTTAATTGAATAAAACATTTAGAGAAAAAAATATGTTAAGCTGCAGTGGAAAGTCCTATGAGTGATACAAGGCCTTGTTTAAAAGTCACATGTAAAGCCTTTTGCATTCTTATGTATTTGCTTTGTCCTTAATCTTTTAATATTTGGTGTATCTGAAATCATATTTGTAATCTTGGTATGTGTGTTTACTTTTCAATGCTTTCTTCTTTGTCACATGTGCACAGTAACTACTTTGAAGCTGGCATATTTGGCGTGTATACTAAAACATGTGAACTGGGCATCTTTATTTTCTCATTCAAATTTCTAAACATTGCTTTTTATTTTTTGCTAATATACATATTTTTCCATTGAAATAATTTTGCAGTAACCAGCATTTAAATGCAGTGCAAAATACTGATGAAATAAAAAGCAAAAATCTTTCAATAATGGATAAACTGAAATCATTCTTTCTAAAAATGATTAGGACCTTCGGCAGAAAAACTGGGAAGCAATGGAAGCATTGGCATCAACTGAAAAAATGCTGCAGGACAAAGTGAACAAGACTTCCAAGGTTGTAATGCTAACTCCTAGAAGCAATCCATTGACCAGAGAAAATCTGCAGCTTGTCTTTAAACAGACTAAAGCATTTAACTATACTGCAATTTAAATATAAAATCCTATCCATCCACATTTATCATCTCTGCCATCTCTGCTTTTTTCATCTACTCCTTGAAGCTTTCATTTTGGGCATGCTGGTTTGTTGTGATTACCTGATTGTTTAAGCTTTGGTGACTACTGCTTTTAAGCTGAAGGAGTCTCAGGAGAGCTATGCCTCCCATGTAAGCTCCTGCGAGACAGACAGTGTGTGCCTGTTGTGTTGGTTGTTAAAACTGATGAAAATCCTGAGCCAAAAATATCTCACTGAATTAAGTACATTCGAATACCTAGGATGCACCTACAATGCACAGTAAACTCTCTTAGGTTCTTTGGGGCACCCCAAGATACTCACACAAGATGGAAAATAATACAAGTCTTAAAAGTGCAGGGAAGGGATCACTTCTTGGTATGTTATTGGGGATGGTTCCTTACAAGAGAGGGAAATAAAATTAAACTAGGTTTTGAAGTGGCTGGGCAGTAATGATGCATGTGTTATGTTTGGTATGGAATATTATATAAGGGGTAATTCTCTTGACCAGAGTATATATAGTACTCCCGAAACATCTCTCCCTGTCTTCAGTGTGATAAAGGATGTTCTCCCTGAATTCAAGTTGTTCCATGGGTTTGAAGATTTCTAATGAATTATAAATAGGGAGAAGTTGTTTTTAAAGATTGCGAGAACTGAATGTGCCAGATTAGTCAAGCGTTTTGAAAATTCCTACCAAGAGTAAAGGTGGAATAGGAATATTGAGTTTTACAGATGGGTTAATAAAACTCATTAATTATGTGATTCAGTTCAGGATTCTATAAGTACTTTGTGTGCCCAGGTATCTGTTGAATTTTAAATGTAAGTCTTAGTGACATTTGAAGGACTATTTTTTTAAGTAGGGTTTTAATAATTTTTTTAATCATTATGTGTTTGTAGTAATATTTCCTTTCGTGTAATGGAAATTTACTTATATACTTATCCACCTGGCCCTAATTTTCACTAAACCTAAATTTGAGACAGCTGGCAGATGTTGGGAGCAGAGAAGTCTAGACCAGGGAACAGAAAAACCTAGTCCAGGGAAGGCATTGTTTCACTGTGAGCAGTTGGAGTCAGTGCTGTCAGCATTGGGGGTCCTGGCATAGTTTCTGGTTGTTTTTAAAACTTTGTTTTTCTTGGTTAAGGACTACCTTTTAGCTTTAATTTTGGTAATGAGACTGGGTATCTAGAAGTAGTAATTTCTTAATCATTCTGCAAGAAGTTATATGCTGCCTGTCGTAGGCATGCCGGTATATTATGATTCCAAAAGAAAGCTAGAGTTTATCCATGTCTCATCATGTATCTGGTGATGAGTATAAGAATTTATCCGCATTTCAAAACTTACCACCAACTGCATGATGGCTTCTTGCATAGCTAATGATCTACAGAGAAGAGAATTTACAATCCTTCTCTATTTTAATGGAATCTCTTCTTCAGCGTAGGTGTAAAGTGATTGACCCAGAACCACAGGTTGTGCTGTAAAGAGCACATATTCTTGAGGAGCTACTATAAATGTTAGGTTTGCAAGAAAGATACTTTACATATGTTACACTTAGGTTAAGATAGTAAGGAAATTATAATGATGCAGTTTTCAGGTATCGGATCTTTTCTAGATGTTACAGAGGAAGGAAAATTGTATCACAGCCAAACTACTTTGTCAAATGAAAACTTTTCATCTAAAATTGTTAATACAAACTAAAAGTAACTTCTCATCTTTGTGCCTCTTGGTTAAAAATTAGACACTTATTTTCTTTAGATTCTTTTTCCCTTGGGAAGTTTTCGAAAAACATTGTTTCACAGTGTCTCTTTTCCTAAGTGATTTTTTTTTAGATACTACTATGCCATTTTTATTGTCAGATGGTAAAAAATGACTTCTTAATTGTCTCTGAATTGGCAGTTAAGCATTGTCCTCGAATGAGTATACCATATTTTCTGTAGTTAGGTGGGTGTATTCCTGAGAAATAGTAGACTTTATTGAATTATTTAAAATACTCCATTAAAGGATCTCTTTTTGAAATCCTGCCACTAATCCTGAATAAAGTAACAGCTTTTTGTGTGTAGAAAATATGATTAATCTCTAGTTTTTTATTGTGTGACTTTAGAGTTTCATGTTATTAGGTTTTCTTGAAGTAGATGCATCTTAAATCTGTAGTAGATTTCAGAGATCACGTTTAAATGGGGGGAGGGAAATAGGGTTGAGATCTTGTTGGCTTGCTTGTCTTTTGCCATCTGGTGAACTTCACAAATGTTTTGACGTGATTTTTTTGGCTTGGTTTAGATGTGCATTTTTTTAGCTATCATTTTTTATCTTGTAGATAATTTGAATATTGGATTTTTATTTTGTATGTGATCAAGCCATTACCCTAATTTTGACAAACCATGGTTTTGAGTTAATTGATATCCATTAGACTTGGATTTGGATTTAAATTCTCCAAATTTAGACATACATTTGTAAGACTTAAACGTTGAATTTACAGCTGATAGAGTCCATACACAAGTACCAGAATTAGTCTTCTAGTCTTGATTGATGCTTGGCATTGGTGACGTAATATGACATCAGTTTCTCCTCCATTTTCCTGTGTGTACTGCCCATCAAATTTTGATTTTTTTTCTTTGTTCAACCTAAGTAGTTTCACCTGGCCTTGAATCTGGAAATAATGAAAGTTGCCATTTTAATCCCCTGGCATTTAGTCTGTCAGTGACCCGTGTTTTTGTAGAGATTTGCCGGTCAGTAAGCCTCACTTCTGTTGCCCAGATGCATACTTTCCACATGTAGTTTGTTTCAGCTATAGAAAGTGGGCTTTGTACATATCGTTTAAGGTTTTAGCTGTAGGAAATGTATTTTGTGTTTTGGGTTTTATTTGGTTTTCGAAGTGTTCCTGGAGGGACAAGTCGCTTGATTTCCAATGGCAAGGAAAATGTCCATGTAGTCAGATACAGCCTTGGCTTGATTAGCATAAGACATGATTTGTTATTTAGGGTGCTCTAGAGATTTTGTAGATTTTTTATGGAAGCATTTTGACATTTTAAAATGGGAAAATTTTGATATTTGTCAGTATTAAGATGAGTTTTGAAGACATTTTGACTTTCTCCTCCCCTAGAGCTTAAAAGACCTTACCTTGTTTTTTTTTTTGTTTTTTGTTTTCAATTCTATAATCTTGTAAGTTTGATTCAATCTTCTGCTTTAGGAAAGACAGCAACATGTGGAAGCTGTTGAGTTGGAAGCTAAAGAAGTTCTCAAAAAATTATTTCCAAAGGTGTCTGTTCCTTCTAATTTGGTAAGATTTATTTGTTATTTTTTTCAAAGCATGGCATTTTTATCACCCTTCAAGGAAGTTGCGAATAAGTTGCATTTGCACTTTGCATTTGGTTTCAGTAGTGCATCAATTCCTTATTCTTTTCCATTTTTAACCTAGGGTGCTTTTAGGTAGTGAAGGTCAGTAACTTCATTTAAAACTTATTTGTGTTTACTTAACTGATACTTTTGTTGTATCTCTAAACTTCAGTATTTAAAATTATATTTTATTGATTATGCTATTACAGTTGTCCTGATTTTTACCCCTTGGCCCCCCTCCACACAGTACCACCTGCTCCCTCAGGCAATCCCTCTACCATTGTTCATGTTCATGGATCATGCATGTGAGTTCTTTGGCTACTCCCTTTCCTATACTGGACTTTACATCCCCATGGCTATTCTGTAACTACCTATTTGTACTTCTTAATCCCCTCACCTCTTCATCCATTCGCCCCCCACCCCTCTCCCATCTGGCAAACATCAAAACGTTCCCTGTATCTATGATTCTGTCTCTGTTCTTCTTGTTTGCTTAGTTAGTTTTTTAGATTCAATTATTGATAAATATGTATGTTTTGCCATTTTGTTATTTAAGAAAAAAAAAGATTAAAACTATGAGTAAGTCCTTTTAACAGTTCATATAGTAACGGTTTGGTAATGATGAACTCCTTTAGTTTTTTCTTGTCTGGGAAGCTCTTTATCTGCCCTTTGATTCCAAATGATAGCTTTGCTGGTAGAGCAATCTTGGCTGTAGGTCCCTGTTTCATGACTGAATATTTCTTGCCAGTCCCTTCTAGCCTGCAAAGTTTCTTTGGAGAAATCAGCTGACAGTCTTATGGGCACTCCTCTGTAGGTAACTAACTTATTTTCTCTTGCTGCTTTTTAAAACTAAGATTATTTATTTATTTATTTTTAGACAGAGGGGACGGGAGGGAGAGAATTATCAATGTGTGGTTGCCTTTCACACGCTCCCTATTGAGGACCTGGCCTGCAACCCAGGCATGTACTCTGAATGAGAACTGAACTGGCAACCCTTTGGTTCCCAGGCTGGTGCTCAGTCCACTGAGCCACATCAGCCAGGGCTTTCTCTTGGTGCTTTTAAGAGTGTTTCTTTACCTTTGGCATTTTAATTATGACGTGTCTTGGAGTGGGCCTCTTTGCATCCATCTTGTTTGGGACTCTGTGCTTCCTGGACTTTCATGTCTATTTCCTTCAACAAATTTGGGAAGTTTTCTTTCTCTCCTTTTTCAAATAGATTTCTAATTTCTTGCTCTTTCTCTTCTTCTGCTGGCAGCCCTATGATGTGAATGTTGGACCTCTTGAAGCTGTCCCAGATGCTGCTTATACTATCCTCATTTTGGATTCTTTTTTCTTCTTATTGTTCTGTGTGGTTGTTTTTGGTTCCTTATGTTCCAAATCACTGATCTGAGTATCATCTTCATCCACTCTATTGTTGTTTCCCTGTAAATTGTTCTTTATTTCAATTAGTGTATCCTTCATTCTGA
This sequence comes from Desmodus rotundus, assembly GCF_022682495.2. NCBI lineage: Eukaryota > Metazoa > Chordata > Mammalia > Chiroptera > Phyllostomidae > Desmodus > Desmodus rotundus. The sequence goes on from NC_071393.1 coordinate 102,433,974, forward strand.
CTGGATGTTTCTTATGCTGTTCACGTCCTCACTTTATAACTAGTGTTTTAAACTTTGCATCTGATAGAGTGCTTATCTCCGTTTCCTTTAGCTCTTTTTCTAGAGTTTTGATCTGTTTCATTTGGGCCATGTTTCTTTGCCTCATTTTGGCAGCTTCCCTGTGTTGTTCCTATGTATTAGGTAGATCTGCTTTGACTCCGTGTCTTGGTAGTGTGACCTAATTTAGTGGGTGTTCTGTTGGGTCCAGTGGCACAACCTCCCCTATCACCCAAGCTAAGTACCCAGGGTGCACCCTTCGAGTGGGCTGGGTACTTCCTCCTCTTGTAGTTGAGCCTTGGTTGCTGTTGGCAGGTCAATGGGAAGGATTTACCCAGGCCAGTCAGCTGCAAGGACTGGTTGTGACCACTGACCACCACCCTTTACCTTCCATGGAGGATCAGCTGTGTAGGGGCAGGGTGGTGGTGCTCCGACTAGGTCTGTAGCTGTCTGGGTGCGCTGGCCCTGAGGTTTCCGGGGTGGTGCAGGCCAAGGTCAGCCCCCACCTGTGTTTTGCCCAGGGCACCCTACCTGAGTTGTAAAGCAATCTGACAAGGCTGCTACTTGTTCTGGGCTTAGAGAGTTCCAGTCAAAGCTATGGTGTGAATCTAAGCTGGCTGCTGCTAGTGCTGGGCCTGGGGCTCACTGAAGCCAGCTGTTGCTTGTTTGATATGATTTAGGAAGTTGCGAAGCACAAGCCAACACCACCCATTCACGAGGAAAAACAGCTTAGGTGTGCCGTAAGTCGGGTGGGGCACAAACCTTGGGGATCTCCAAGGCAGGCCAAACAGTGTTAGCCGGGTTGATGGAGTCTTAGATATGGCAACAGCCTGCTCTGTGGGAGGAGGGTTTAGAAAAGGGACAGTGGCCTCTGTTCGCCTTGATGCCAGACACTTCAGCCTCTCCCTGTGTACCCCTGGCGCCCTTCAAGCTGCCACCAGGTGCTGGAGCCCAGAGGGAGTGAGTCTCAGCAGGTTAGTCCGTGTGTGGGTCTTTAAGGGGAACTGCTTGGGGATTCAACAGTTTCCTCCACTGACCAAATCCCTGCTGGTTTTCGCAGCCAGAAGTTTTGGGGACTTTTCTTCCTGGCACTAGAACCCTGGGCTTGGGGGACCTGGAGGGGGGCTCCCAAATTTTTAGCCACCACATGTGGGTGTGGGACCAACCCGTCCAGTGTCTGTGCCTCTCCTGCCAGTCTGGATGGATGTGGTTTCTTCAATTCTGTAGTTGTCAAACTTCCTTTCAACTCAGTTTCTGACTCTTCTGAGTGATGGTTATTCTGTATTTTAGTTGTAATTCTGATGTGGTTGTGCAAGGAGGCGAGCTGTGTCTGTCTGTGCTGCCATCTTGACGGGAAGTCCATAATAAACTTTAAATATGAGACATTATTTAGAAGATAATAAATACCATATTTGGGAAAGAATGATCTCTTAATGGTTAATAAGCCGATGATGTTCTTAATGGGTTTATTCAAAATAAAACTTAATTTATTAAGTGATTGCTCCTTAGTTTTAGGAATACTTTATGTTTTAATTAAATATGTAATACCATGAACCAAGCTCTTTTCGTTTCAAAACTCAAGATTTTGATCATCTATTAAGGTCTTCAAGTAAAAGTCTTGAGGATAACATAGAACACCTTCTTGAGGTTATGTGTCTTTTAAGTGGGAGAGAAGAGTTGCTTTGATTCAGACAATTAATACATTGAATATTTGAGGGCAGAGAAAGCTAGTGAGTATATATAATTTCCTAAAATGCTGATGTAGATCTTTCTTTTATTTTAATGGAGAATTGTATACATACTTGGAAGTAGAGAGAATAGCATAATGAACCTGATATACCCAATATTTTGCTTCAACAATTCTTAATACACAGCATGAATCCATAATACATACCATCTTTTATTTCCTACCCTGCACTTCCTAGATTATTTTGAAGGAAGCCAAACATCAGAACTTTTCCTCTATAAGTATGTCTGAAAGATAAGGATGCCTTAAATAAATACTACTACATTTTAAAAAATATCCTTAATTTCATACATCTAGTCAACACATTTCTCTAATTGTCATGTCAGTTGTCTATGTAGTTACTATTTCATGAAATGAAAAATAAAAATGAAATAATATTTAATGAAATAGTAACTACTTATTGTAGTTTGTTTTAGTTAGGACTCAATATAAGGGTAAACAAATGATTGGTTTAAGATTATCTCTTAGATCTTTTTTATTCCATGGGTTCTCTTCTATTTGTTAGCAATCCCTACCCCGACCTCCTTGAAAACAACAACTGGTGGTTTTTTATATGCAGTTTCCCAGTCTGGATTTAAGCTGTCTGAGTCCCTGTAGTGAGTGCCATTGTGCTCCTCCGTCCTTTGTGTATTTCATAAATTGGTGGTCAGTAGAGGCCTGATTAGGTCTAGGCTCAGTACTTCTGGAGTAGAGTGGGGTGAAGACAAGACGACTTCATAGGCAGTTGCACACTTCATCAGCACAGGAGAGATCTAAACTGTATGACCTGGAGGGACGTTTACAAACTTCAAACAACTTAATCAGTTTTTCAGCTGACTTGTAGTTATATTGAATCCTAGTATTTGAAGCTAAGTAGGATTTTCACAATATCCATTCAGTCTTGGTTCAGATTTATGATGTGAGAATGTAATTTTTTTCTTTTTTAAAAAAGAAGCTGTTTTGTCTAGTTAGTGCTGTGGCAGATATTATAAAATTGTATCATACTATTGGGTGATCTCAGAATCCAGTTTTTTTCATTTCTAATTCTCATTTGACACAGTATAGAGAATCCTGATTCAGTCATGTAAATAAAGCTTTAAATTACAGCAGTTAATATAAATTTCATGTGTTCTTTTTTTTTCTTAGATTAAACTAAACCAAAGGCTTAAAAGGGGACTAAGAAGAAATTTGACTTAAAGTATCTAACAAATAAATGCTATATCAAACTTTAAAATTTAGATGAGCACCAAAAATGTAGAATAAATTGTTCTGAAATTTAGAATAATGGCTAAAATGATAATATATGCCTTATGTTTGCATCAACTAATGTGTCAACACAAATAGTTTTCATTGGTTTAAACAAGTAAATGTTGGTGTTACGATTTTAAAAGCCCTTCATAATACATATTTATTTTGAAATATTTTCAGAATCCTGGGAGCACCTTCAGAGAATTTGTAATCCTCTGAATAGTTTATCTTCAGTTAACTTGTAGTTTATAATCTCAGAATACTTGATTTTTGAGAAATGGTTTACCTGAAAAAATGTTTAGAAAAGTTATGCATTCTAGATTTTCTCTGTTTTAAAGATTGAATCTGTTAGTCCTTGCACCAGTCAGTGGGCAGGCTGGATTTGAGCCCGGACCTTCCACCTATAAGTTGCAGATAGCCTTGGTTTGGATCGATAAGATTTCATTTTGATGTTAGTACATACGTGTATTTTTGGTGTTTGTTTTCAAGGCTTGGTTATGTACAATTCATGCATTATATTCTTTTTTGAAATTTCCAGAGGGTTGGTGTTTGTCTGTATAGCTTTCTGTTATAACCATGTAATTTGCTTATTAAAAATTTTTTTACTTATTTTATTTAGATATTTTTGGAAATTGGTTCTTTTTATACTTTTCTTCTCCACAGAGTTATAGTGAATGGTTGCATGGATTTGAAAAGAAGGCAAAAGAATGTGTGACTGGAACCTCTGGCTCAGAGGAGGTTAAGGTTAGTTTTAAGACGTGAAGTATCTATATTTTAACCAAAAAAGAAGTAAATCAAAATTTGTTTTTATAAGCATGGGAAAGAAGAAACGTGTACTACCGTATTTGGCCATGTATGATGTGCACTGCTTTGCCCAAATTTTGAAGGAAAATAAGCATGAGCATTATACACGGGTATGATGATTACATACCATGAGTGTAATAGTGGGCATGAAAACCCCGTGTGTGATGCACACAGAAGCGTGGGTGCACACCATACACGGTGACACACGGTTTCATGAGGGGACTGGTGGGTATTTTGAGAAATTAGAGGGTGATTTTATTTTGTATAAATTTGGGTGAAAATGCTGTAAGTCTTCCTTGCATTTGATTTGTATACAAAGTTAATGTTTGTCATTTCTTTAACTCCTATATAACTCATTTCTAAAACTAAATATATATCTCATACTCTCTTTTTAGCCTGAGTTAAAAAGTAAAGCTCAGTTGAGGTAGGTAGGTAGAGACTGGCTGGTTTGCTAACGTGTCCCCAAGTGCGTCACTAGAAGTGTTCAGAACCTAGATGTGTTTTTGTCCTCGACTACTGCAATTCGGGACATTAACTTCTCTTTGTTAAGTGGCATGAAAAAATCCCCTTTCCCAAGTGTGTAGCATAGGTATTATGGTTTTACTTCACGTGTGGATCTGCTTTGATTTTACCATCCTGCTAGAGTGACAAGCCTATTTTTCATTAAAAAAAATTGTGTAATGTGTCTTGTAGTAAGTGGACTTGGAGAGTTTTATTAGCAAAAACCAAATGACCAAAAAGGTCATTGAACTTTTATTTCTCAAGAAGGTTGAAATATTAGTGTTTCATTAGAAAACAGTTAGAAACCATTTGCCATAGTATACCAGTAAGTACTGAAGCAAATTTGAAGCACAGAACTTTCTGGTAAAACTAGAGACTTTCTCTGTGTCGTTCTGTGCAGGTTCTAGAGCACAAGTTGAAAGAAGCTGAAGAAATGCACACATTGCTGCAGCTGGAGTGTGACAAGTACAAATCCGTCCTTGCAGAAACAGTAGGAAACCATTTTTAATCTACATTTTGGTTTCATTTTAAAATCATTAACTTACTCCTTAGTGGCTTATTAAATAGTTTATTTTAGCATCAGAACATGAATTTTTTAAAACAACTATGTTTTTGTCTATAGGAAGGTATTTTACAGAAGCTACAGAGGAGTGTGGAGCAAGAAGAAAATAAATGGAAAGTTAAGGTTGATGAATCACAAAGGACTATTAAACAGGTATTTAAAAAGGAAGGTTCTTAGAGCAGTGATTCTCCAAGTGTGGGCCCTGGCCCAGCAACGTCAGCATCACCTGGGTACTTGTTAAGAATGCATGCTTGGCTCTTACTCAGGACTTACTGAATCTGAAACTCTATGGGGCCAGTAATCTTTGTTTCAAGGAGCCCCTCAAGTGATTACGATGCCCACTCAAGATTGAGAATCACTGGTTTGGAGTACAACTAAAGGTTAATGATAAAGAATGTAAAGTGCTTTGAAAGTTAGGGAACAACTATGTGATAACATGAGGTAAAGAATTTGGGATTCAAAATGAATTTTAAAACATTGTATTGTGACTCATGATACAGTATTCAAGTAAAAATTAGTAAGTCCTTTTCTTCATGTACCTGACTGTTCTTGTGCAGTCTTTATTTTTCTCCCACACACTTGGGTGTGGTGGAGTGCCGGATGTTGCTCGCTTGTTTTCCTGGGCCAACTGTGCAGAATTTAGGGATGCTGATGGTATTCTGTGTTCATGCATTTGGGAATTAAATACAGCCAGTAGTCAGTTAATTATTAAAAAATTAAGCTCTTCTAGAAGGGCCTAACATAATGGGATGCAGATGGGGTGGGGTTTGAACACAATTTAAATCAAGTTAAATGTGAGGCTCTCATTTTTAAGGTCTTTTAAAATTCAGTATGGATTTAAATGAGATGCATTTCAAGACCTGCAGTATCTAATGGATTAAAATTCTAGAAGGTAGAAGCCTCTGTATCCTTGGTGGTTGGTTTACTTGGTCATATAATTGTTTCACATTTCAGATGGAGTTGTCATTCACATCTTTGGAACAAGAGCTAGAGCGATTAAGAAGAGAAAATAAAGATACTGAAAATGTATGTTATTTCATTATTTGATTTATAAGCTAGGGACTCATTTTAACCATTAAGGTTTTTCTTAAGATCTATGTCTTAGGATTTCTTTAATCTATTGATGCAGTGGTTGGGCATTTAAGAATATTCTTTGTAGTTTTTGAGATGATACAGTTTCATATTCATAAGTGTCATAACTCTCCATTGTGTGGAAGCATCGTGAAAAGAAATTTTAAATGTGTTAACACTTCCTTCTTTGTTGCATTGCTAGCTGAGAAGAGAACGAGAGAATTTGGAAATGGAACTAGAGAAGGCAGAAATTGAACGATCTACCTATGTCACAGAAGTCAGAGAGGTATTTACAGTAGAATTGTTTCAACTTTGCTTCTCAGTTTAAGTTTATGACAGTGATAAAATATTTCAGTATTAGTTGTTTGTGGCACAGCTTCCAAGTAGCGTACATAACATGGGCTACCATAAGGAGACCAATCTGAAACTCTAAACTTCATTGCAGCTGAAAGATCTGTTGACTGAATTGCAGAAAAAACTTGATGATTCATATTCTGAAGCAGTAAGACAGAATGAAGAGCTAAATTTGGTAAGAAGCTTGTTCTCCACTGGGTATCCAGGAGGCTCTGGAAACACTTTTCTTGAGAGGTGGAGAAACCATCCAGACTTTTTCTCCTTGCTCACATCTTTAGCTTGGCATTTTTGTAAGTTTAAGATAATCTTCATATTCTGATGACTCCTAAGATGATCTTCCTTTTCTTGGTTTCTAAGATGATCTTTCTTTTCTTAGCTCCTAACAATGGCATGTTTGGCTTGCAACTCTTTCTCAAAAGAATTTTCCATTTTTTATAAAACCTAATTTCTTGGACAGCATTATGAATAAAGAAATGAAATAAACTGATAAAGACTGACTGACTTCTGAAGACTGTCTTCTCAAAGTTCCATAGTTAACTAGACCTCTCTGTTTTTTAATGAGGAGGGAGATTATCAAAGGTCGTAGGTGCATCCCATCCTCTTTATTCAAGGGCAATAATTACCGGATTCTATTTTAAATGGTCTTTCTATAGATTATAGATAACAAAAAGCTTGTGAAATTCTTTATCATCAACATATCCTTTAGGGGGTAGGAGTCATAAAACTCTAGACTTAAAGATTTAGCTAAACTTAGCTAAATGTCTTATGAAAATATAGAGTACTCTGTATTCCCATTCTTAAATTTCTGGAAATTGATATGGATTGTGACAGAGTTAGTTGTTAGATAATTATGACTATCCTGTAGTATGCTTCAAAAACAATCATCATGTCTTGCTGTGACTTAAAAATTGCTATAGCATGTGATTAGATTTTTTTAAAGTACCTGAATAAAGTCTAGGAAGATTATAGTAAGTTTTCTTCTTACTCCAAGTTAATCCTGCCTAGTTTGCAATTTTCTGATTAGTACTGCTGTATATACCAAGGAAAACTTCTTAACACATTCATTTGTGGTTGGTCTTCCGTGTTATGGTAGTGATTTATGGGAATAAGTTTTTAGAATAGGGCTCTGTGGGATGTACACATAGAGGCCCCACTCCACACCCACCTCCTTGTTTTTGAAATAAAATTTTTGTTATACCTACATTTTACCCTAATTGAATCATTTCCACTGCAGTGTGGGACTGGTTTTACACACATGTTCACCGCACATTGTACAGATCAGGACTGTGCTGTGCCACAGTTACATGCCTTGCTCTGTGGTGTGTTTTCAGAAAACAGTTTCTCCTATAGTTCTTGGAGATACTACTTTCGACTTTAGTGCTTTGTGGCTGACTCCAGCAGTGTCATCAAATCCACAGGGTTATGGTTGAGTCTTGATTCAACGAGGTGCTCACTTTGTATTTTTTGCTGCTTAACTTCTGTTTAGAGCTTATTTTGAGTTTTTTTTTTAAATTGCTTTGAGTTTGTACTCTTTATTTTAGTTTTTGTTTATTTGATCAAGGAAACTGTTGCCACATTTTAAGATAAAATAGTTTTGTTTGCCCATATATATAGTGTGTGTTCTTGGGCCAGAGGAATAATCTGTGGTATATTTAATCAGAGTTAAGTAAAGGAGCAAAAACTGAAGAAGTTGGGTATTTAAATAGAGTTCTAAAAATAAAATTTCCAAATGGTACGTCCCCCATACGTGTCCCGCCCCGTTCAGTGTGTCAGCATCTTGTATTTCCCCCTTGGGGTCTCTGGAGCTGTTTGCAGTGTCGTGCCTGTGGGTGGGAGGCTAAATCAACTACCTTGGTGAGTTTAAATAAGAAAATTACTTTTTTCGTCATTGTAGTCCCATTTTCCTTTTTCATGTTTAAATCCAAACAGTTATCAAGACTAGAGGCATTATATATTGTCACTAGCCTTTTAAAGAGCTTCATTACTATTTTGACAAGCTGGTCATTGAGAATTATATCTTAAGATGTTTCTTGTTAGTACTATTAGGCCAGTGTGGTCTTGCCCTGATCTCTTCAGTGATGTCTTAAAGGGTGATCAGCATTTAAATTTTTGAAGTTTTCAGTTTACTGGATTTGTAACCTTCTGTTCATTGTCTTTTAAAGTATTACACAATTGAATTTTCTTAACCAAATAGGTCAAGAAAGTCTTTAAACACTAATTAGTAAAGTTTCTGAGTACTTGCCTTTTAATTTGGAGTAATTTAAATAGGAATGAACTACTTTATGAATAGTGAATAGTAACAGCTTTTGAAGGCATTTTACTAGAATTTGATAGTTTTGTTTTTACATTTGCAGCTTTCTACTCTAAACTCTAGTTTGTTTCTATAGCTTTTCTTATGTTAGCTTTACCAGATGGCAACCTCCACTGCTTGGCTTTTCTGTACATCTGGTGCCGCATATTGGCTAATCCACTGTGCATAATAACTGTTAGAGATTCCATTCTTTCTCATTCATTCTTCAGTCTTAGAGGTCTGAGCATAACCAAAGAAGGATGAAAATAAAGTTAATTACGGTGTTCCTTTATTTTTACAGTTAAAAGCACAGTTAAATGAAACACGCACAAAACTTAGAACTGAACAAAACGAAAGACAGAAGGTGGCTGGTGACTTGCATAAGGTAAGAAGATGTTACATCATCATGTTGTGTTGTCCCTTGAATTTTAGCAGACATACTGCTAATTCTGCATTTATTGTTTTGCATTATTTAATTTGTTTCTAAATTTAAACCGTTACACAGTTTTTGGAACTGAACCTTTTGGTTTGTTTCTCATTCTTTATTTAAAAAAAATTAAAAAAAATTTCCATTACCATTTAGTGCCCTTATACTCCCCTACCCCCTTGCAGTCACTACACTGTTGTCTGTGTCCATGAGTCCTCTTTCCTTTTTGCTCCTTCTCTCCACTCTCCACCCTCCCCCCTTAGCTGCCATCCTGCTCTCTATCCGTAAGTCTGTCTCTGTTTTGCTTGTTAGTTCCATTTGTTCATAGATTCCACATATGAGTGAAATCACATGGTGTTAGTCTTTCTCTGACTGCCTTATGTCATGTAGCATAATGTTCTCCAGGTCCATCCATACCATCGCAAAAAGTAAAACTTTCTTTTTTTTTTTTTTTCCATGGACGAGTAGTATTCCATTGTGTAAATGTTCCATAGTTATTTTATCTACTCATCTGCTGATGGACACTTGGGCTGCTGCCATATCTTGGCTGTTGTAAATAATGCTGCTGTGAACATAGGGTGCTTATGTTCTTCGGAATTAGTGTTTTGGGTTCCCTCGGATATATTTCCAGTGGAATCACTGGATTTTTTTCAACTTAATTTGTTTTACCATTTCATCACATTTGTGTAATTAATTGCTTTATAAAGTATAGGATACACTTTAAATACAATAAAAGTTATTCTTATAAAAAAAATTGGTTACACCCATATATTTGGGGGGCAATTAGCACACGTAGTTGTTTATCTTCATGGGTCTAAAAGATGTATATAGACCTGATGTTTCAGAACTTTGTTCTTTTCATTTATTTCTTTGTAGAAATACATTTCCCTTAATGTCATATAAATAGGCAGTTTTTAGGATTACATTTTTTATTTTTTGCATTAGGTTGACAAGTTATTTGTAATTTTGAGGTATTTTTCAAAGTGTAATTCTTGTGTTTATTTGTGAAAGGTGCTTTAGAGTTATAATTGTGTTCATGGGTTATATAGTCATTAGTAAAACAAGTACGTCACTTTTTCAAAAGTTGAAAGAAATATTGGATTGGTCAGAAATTCTGTATGGTTTTTTTCTGTAAAATAAAAGATACATTTTTCATTTTTACCAGTAACTTTATTGATTTGGATATTTTGAATGTGTGTCAGCTCTCTCCTGCTATTGGCTTCTAGTGGGTAGAGGCCAGGGGTGCTGTTGAACATCCCACAGTGCATAAGACAGCCCCACAGCAAAGAAGTATTGGGCCAAAATGTCAGTAGTACCAAGAAACTTCGCAAACGACTTTTGACACATTTGATCAGTCACAGCACCTTCTCTGTATGCTGCACCAAGCTTTGTTTGCATTTCAGTTGCATTTTTACCTTTTTTGAAAAAATCATAATATACCAAAACTGTTAACTTATTTTCTTCCATCTTCAATATTAAAGTAGCTGCACAAAAATTCACCAGTTTTGTAAGTTTGTTTTTTAAATGCACGCTGATATGACAGCTGTCACAATACAATCTAATAAAATTGTTTAGAAATTGCTGGCCCCTAATCTAGACTCGTGTTAACCTAAATAAACTGTGTATCGTTTGAACTTTTTAAAACAGTGAGCCATGTGTTTTTATAATCTGGGTGGGAGAGGAAGCTGTTTTCATTTTGGAGAAAAAAACTCAATAGGTTGGCTTTACATTGTGTTTTTAGAAGAGCTTTAATCTTGTACAAAAGATATAAGAAAATTACTCATTTTTTGGTCTTGTCTGTATTTAATTATCAGTTGTTTTTGGCAGCTACCATATTGCTTTTGTTACAGGCTCAACAGTCAGTGGATCTTATCCAGTCAAAAATTGTAAAAGCTGCTGGAGACACTACTGTTATTGAAAATAGTGATGTTTCTCCAGAAATGGTATGCATTTTCTTTAACTTCACATCTCTGGGGTATGTAAATTATATGCAGAAAAAATGTGTAGAAGATCCATCTATGACTTAAAAAAATGCCTTTATAATATGCTTCCATCAGTTATGTTGGTTTCTTAACTGATATCCTATCTCTGAAATGCAGTGTTTTTATTAATATTTCTTTTCACTTTAGCTTAGTGAGATAGGTCGATGCTAAGGTTTGTGTTGGGAAGTACTGTGGTATACCGCTTAAGAGTGCAGACTCTGTTAGACTGCCCGTGTTAGGGTCCCAGCCCTGCCACTGGTAGTTGTGTGACATTGGGCAGATTCCTTAGCCTCTTTGTGCTTTAGTTGCCCCATTTGTAAAAGGCAGTGATAATACTGCTACGTTGTAAGATTGTTGAAAGGAATGTGAGTTACCATGTGACACTTAAAATAGTTGGTAACAGACACAGCAGTGCTTATTAGCACTTGTAAAAGCTCAGTATATTTTTTACTGTTGTTATGAAGGTTCTCTTCTTTGGTGCCCTGAAATTTTTTTTACGAGAGGAGAAATGAATTTATGTCTGATGGTCATAGATTCTAGATTTTTCCCTCTGTGGCCCAGTGACAATATTTATGACAGCTTTCCTTGGCGCAAGCTAATTTGTATCACTAGGTAGCAAACACTCTTTCTCTATGTGGGTTTTATTGTTGATTTTTTTTGTCATTTTTCAGATTATTCATGTTGTATTTAAAATAAAAATTTTCAAGTTTTAATGGCAATCATCCTTTTCTTGTGTTTGGAGTTTTTCACTACTTCCATCTTTTTTTTTAGGAGTCTTCTGAGAAGGAGACAATGTCTCTAAGTCTAAATCAGACTGTAACACAGTTGCAACAGCTGCTTCAGGCAGTAAACCAACAGCTCACAAAGGAGAAAGAACACTACCATGTATTAGGTAAGAGTGACTGAAGTCGTACTGTCTGTTTATGGGTAATCAACATAGTGTGAGTGTGTGAGTGTGTGTGTAGGGTGTGCTTATCATAAACGCACACCCTACATAAAGCTGTCATTGCCCTAGTAGAAACACTTCCTCTTTATCTCTTTCAGAACCTCCAGATGACAGCGTCACCTGTCTTGGAGTTTTATTTTCATTTTGTGCATATTTTGGTCTTGTAGCTTGGAGTGGGGAGGGCTTTATTTTTGCCTCCTTTCCCCGTGCATAAAACATGCTCTTGCAACTTGTATACATAGGTTTTGTTCATTGTCAAATGTCTGCAGCTCCTTCTAAGATCTGATGAAGTATCTGTGCAATTTTTTTCTAATGACTTGATGAAAAAGTGACTAAGTTTTTACTAAGTTAAGATTCTTAACTGAAAATCAGGTCATCACAATTTCTTTAAATTGGAAGCTGGCGGGGCTTGTTTGTTTGTTTGCTTATAACTAATCAGATCCATTTTTAAATTTCTGAAGTGATGGTCTTAATTGAAGATAAACCCGTCACTAACCATGTTACGAAATTTTATCGGCCATATTACCTGGTAGAGCTCAGATTCGTCAACACTTCAGAATGGCTTTCAGGGCTCTGTGTGCAGCATAGAGTAAGGTCAGGCGTAGAGTCACTGTGCTCGCTGACAGGTGGTGGCTGGCCTTGCTGTGGCGATCGCTTTGTGAGGTGTGCGAATGTTGAATCACTGTTGTATACCTGAAACTAATTCTATATTGCAACTGTAATATAAAAATAAATTTAAACTATACATATTTTAAAAATGACCTGTCTTTCAGCTGGGAATAAAATTTCAATTCCTGGGATTAACCTGTTTTAAGAATGACTTAAGTCATACCGCCTTGGGTAATTAACGTATTTCAGTATGCACTGAGTACTTCAGATATTCTTCTTTCAAAGCTGTTGGTTCTGAAATAGTCATGGTATCCTGGAGATCAGTGAGTGTGCAACTCAAAAGGGCAACTCATCACTGAATGTTCCCTTTCAGAACCCATACTTAAGGCTCTTAAGTCTTACTGAGGCCTCAGGGTAGGTTAGGTGTTCTGCAAAAGCTGGGATGGACCGCTGTTTTTGTTACAGGGGCATTCTGCCTCACATTTACAGAGTGACTGTCTCTGGCCTGCCTTAGCATACACTCTCCTTTAAAATGCTAGTTATTTCAGGTCAGTTACCTTTAAGAACACTTTCCAAATAAACCCAGCTCATTTTTAACGTGTCAGCAAAAATAATTATATTATAGTCTTTTAGCCTTAGTAAGCTGCCCTTTCAGTTGCCTGGAGTTACGTTACTACTGCTTTCCCCAAATTAGGAAATACCTTTGCTTCCTGCTTCCCAGAGAAACTCTCCTTCCCGACTCCTCAGCCCTACTGTCTTCTCTCCACAGGCTCCTGCTGTTCAGTCCTGAAAACATGTTCACATGTCTTATGTTAACCATGCACTTCCTTTAGGTTACCGCTCTATTTTTGTTTGTTTGTTTTGTTTACTACACTGTTTAACAAAGATTCTTAAAATAAGAAACTATTCTCAAAGCATCTACTTGACCCTGACTCATGCACCTACTCTAGAATGGCTTCTCTTCCCTCCATTCCGATGAAGCCTGTTTTTGCTGAGGTCATCACTGGTTTCCTAGTTGCTGGATCTAATACAAGTCCTTCTTTTGCATGTAAGGCACTGAAAATCGTTATGTCAGTCCATAGGCTTTAGTGTTATAAAGGAAGGGCTTCCTTTCCAAGAGCTTAGCCAGTTTTGAGATCACCTCTTACCACTTGTCTTTAGTCCTTGTCAGTAGTTTCTCTCCAGCAACTCAAAGGTGTTCTTTAATATTTCCCTTTTTGCCCCAAACACATGGGCTGCTCATACACATCTTGTGAACCATTTTTGACTTGCCTGTTTCCACGTTTGCCTTAATCAGAAATACATTTGACACCTATACTGTCACTGGTAATAACAATTTTATTTTTCAGATTTTTTTGTCCTGGTTTATGAAACTGTAGTAACTTGATAAAATAAATATATATACCCAGCAACACAGCTAAAATGGAACTGTTTACCAGGCAGCTCCCGTAAGTGGTAACTTAGCATTCTTTTGTTAGCTGATGAGCGGAAGTCCAAATCTGGCAAGTGAAGGGGGCGGCTGAGCGTGAGCAGTATATATGAAGGACAGGAGGGTGTATGAAGGTGGAGGTCCGCCCGGCACTCGCGAACCTCCTTCCGTTCCTTCCACCCAGCACTGACGATGCTGACTGCTCTGCACGGGCCCCTTGGTGCCCACAGCTCTGTATGAGAAGTTTGTGTTACTCTCAGGTTTTTAACTGCAGCCTTCATTTTTGCTCAGTATATCCTTACTTTTGTGAACTCTTAAAATTACTACTGGATGATTAAATTATAAATAAGTGTTTTGATCATCAGAATGTAGGTAGTAGGTTGTATCTAATATCAAGAAACTATTTTTTAGTATATACTCTAAGGACATGGGAATTGTTTAGGGTAATGCTGTACATTATCAGTAAGGGAAAACCTATTTTTAAAAGACAAAAATGAGAGAGGTGATGTACAGTAATTTCCTGATACATAGTACTTAGCATTTCTGTAGGGGTGTATTTATCATGCATCCTTATTTTGTAAAATTTTAACCTTTCTTTTTCTTTTGTATAAATAAATCTCCCTATCTCCTATTTCTTCTCCCTCTTCCCATAGCCCCTTCCCCTCAAAAGAGAAGGCTGTCATCCCCCCGTTTTCTGTTTGTTTGTTTGTAATTAAGATAATTGTGTGTAGCTTTGGACTGGTAACCACTAGTATTTTATAGTATACTTTTTGTTCCCAGTACCTACTTTTCCTTATGCTTCATATTTGCCTACCTTCTTCGTGGTCTGAGTGTTGCGTACCTGTCATCACTCCAGTGTTTTGATCTGTTTGGACTACTATGACCAAACATCTACTGTGACAAAAATCCCGAAGACTGGTGGCTTACACAACAGCTTATTTCTCACAGGAGGCCGGGGAGTCAAAGACCAAGGCCCCAGCAGGCTCCATGTCTGGTGAAGCCTGCTTCCTGGTTTGCAGATGAGCATCTCCCCATTGTGCACTCACATGACAGAAGGGGGGAGGGAGGCCTCCGGGGCTCTGTTTATAAGGCCGATAATCCCATGCATGACAGTGGGTCTTCCAAAGGCCCACTTCCACATACCATTTACATTGGGGGTTAGAGTTGCAACATAGGGACTTCGGAGGGACACAGACATTCAGACTGTAGCACTCAGGTTTCCTTACTTTGTGGAATCCTGTGGAGGGAGGATGGGCGTTTTAATGGCTGACACTTCACGAGTATGCCTGTAAGCGTAAGTATGCTTCTAACACATAGTCATTGTCACTCATTTAATCTTCACAGCACCCCAGCACGGTAGGTAGCAGGTAGGTGGGTAGGTAGGTATTGTTAAATTTTTAGTTCTTGTTTTATAGCAGACCCAGAATTGGGTCTGTAACTTGCCCAATATCACACAGCTAGTAGCTGGGTGAGCTGGGATTTAAATCAAGATGGACTGGGCCCAGGACCTGTACCTTTTTTTTTTTTTTTTTTTAATTCTTACCCAAGGACATTTTTTCATTGCTTTTAGAGAGGCAGCAATGTGAGAATCATCGATTGTTGCCTCTCATACATGCCCCAGCTGGGGGTGGAACCCGCAACCCAGGCATGTCCCCTGACCGGGAAGCGAACCCACAACCTATTTGGTGTCTGGGGTGACACTCCAGCCAACCGAGCCACACAGGCCAGGGCCGCTATCCCTGACTTAGGCACCGTGCGCTTGGTTGCTGCTGTCTCTCCTTTCTTTTCTCCTCATTCTGTCTAACCCTTTGTTACCAGCTTCTTAGGGTTTCTTCAGTCAATTCTGACTTTTTCCTGAAGTTGTTATTTGGTTTATCAATAGTGAATCGGAGAGGCTTTCAGTGTTATCCAGAAAAAACCGGGGTGAAGTGTTGTGGATGTGTTCTGTATGTATGTGCTCTCCCTTCTCCCGTTGACAGATAGATTCTTAAAGGATGCTACTGAAAGAAACAAGTTGTTTTGTAGTGGGACTGAATGAAGTACAGAGTTAACAGATAAGAACTAGCTTTGATCTCTGCCCGCTTGACTATCGTATGGGTCAGGCGTTCATTTCCTGTGATGTGTTAACATAGCACTGCCTGGTTTAAAGTACTAGTGGACTGTGGAGGCCTCCCGATCGGTGGTTAGCCTTGTTTTAGAGAACGTGATAGCCAAAATAACTTTGCTTTTTAACTTTCTAATTGCTTCTTTCCCCCTCAACTTGTTATTTCAAAAAAATTCACGTATAAAGAAGTATTGAGAGAATAGTACATTTACACACCTTAACCTGCTTCGCCTGTCTCTCCATGTGTGCACACTTTGTTGATAGTGAACCATTTGAAAGTAATGTTCGGGTATCATGGTGCCGTTTTACCCCTAAGCATTTCTGTATGTATCTCCTCAGAACAAAGGCGTTCTTTTACAAACCCCTACTATCATTATTGCATCCAAAAAGATAAAACAGTAGTTCTATAATATCATCCAGGATTAAACCCATATTTAAGTTTCTTCAATTACACCCCAAATATCTTTAATTTTTCCCCAAACAAAATCCAAACAAAATTCACATGATTTGATTAAGCCCTTTGAAGTTTAATCTCTTTAGTCACTTTATCTAACTGGGAAAGCTTCATATGACGTCAGAAAGTCTCTGTCTGAACCTGGGTAGAATGGGTGCGAGGCTGTAATTTCAGCCTCTTTTCTGTGCTGCTCACCTTAATGGCTCTACATTTCCCTTGAGTAGAACTAATAAAAATGGATTCTCAATGTTCTCCTAAATGTTTTTTAAGAGGATTTTAAAATCCTTACATTATTGTCAGATTAGTCTGAGGTTTTGGCTCACATATTTTAAAATCCATGTAAAAACTTCTTCTGAATTCTGAGATTTTTCTCTTGTGTTTGATTACAGTTAATCTTAATTGCTTTGATCCTAGTAGAAAGGACCTTGCTAGATCAAATGGAATGTGTACTGTTTGTGCTTGACAGATGTTTCTGATTGCGTTTTGTTTCTTTGTTTTAAAGTGAATTTCTTTCTTTCTGATCTTTTGCAGAGTGAAGTAATTGGGAAACTGCTCACTCAAGGATAACAGGAGGCATTGTATTATATTTTGCCAAATTAAAGCCTTATTTATGTTTCCACCCTTTCTACTTCGTCAGAAACACTGAACAGAGTTTTGTCTTTTCTAATCCTTGTTAGACTACTGATTTAAAGATAAAAAGCCAACTCTGTAGACACCTTCAGAGTTTAGTTTTATAATAAAAACTGTTTGAATAATTAGACCTTTACATTCCTGAAGATAAAATAAACATGTAATCTTTTATCTTATTTTGCTCAATAAAATTGTTCAGAAGATCAAAAGTGGTAAAGACAATGTAAAATTTAACATTTTAATACTGATATTGTACACTGTTTTACTTAACATTTTGGGGAGTAACTGCCTCTGACTTCAACTCAAGAAAACACCTTTTGTTGCTAATGTAATCAGTTTTTGTAATGGCGCCAGCAAATAAAGGGATGCTTATTATTCAGATGTGTTCTAATTTCATTGAGCTTTAACAGATTTTATTGGGTCTACAGACAACATAATTTAGAACACAGTTAGTAATTTCAGCCTTCCGACAAGGTAAGGTAGGCATTGTTGCTTGTACAGCTCTCTGCTGGAGCTCGTCCTCCCTGTGGTTCTGTGCGATGTGACCCAGTCCAGATGGGCCGCAGGCCGCCCGAGGGGCAAGGCAAGTATGAGGGTTCAGACTTACCGCTCGCTTCAGCCTGAGCTCTACTTTATTTTTACTGTTACTATTATTTTAAGTAATAATAGTTGACTTTTTAGTTTCCTTCTTGCCAGGCACTATGTTACAGTTTACATGTGTTATCTTTTTTATTGTTGAAGAAAGCTTTTTTAAAAAAATAATAATAATTGGATGAAAAACAGCCTTTCAGATGCTAAAAAACCACTGAGCAATATTCCATGCTGTTGAGTATTGAAGCGTTAGAGTGCCTGGCCTCCTTGCTCTCTCCGTCGCGTTTCCGCCTTCCTACTTCCTGTTCTCTGCGTAGAACTTTCTTTCCTTGGACATCATTCTTGACTTGCTCCCTCACCTTCTTGAGATCTGATTAAATGGCACCTTTCTCATCACATCTTTCTTGACCGTCCAGTATCCCCCTATCTCCCTGTGCCCCTACCTGTTTCTGTCTGTGGCATTTATAGTCTTGCGATATATACTTGGTCACCCTCCCCCCCCCCCCCCCCCCAGTCAGCTCCGTGAGGGCAGGAGTCCTCTCTTCTGTTCTTTACTTTGTCCTCAGCTCTGAGAAAGTTCCTGGTACTTCATTGTGGTCAAATATTTAAATGAATGAATGGATGAAATTTATTTTATAGCTTGGAGATTATCTAAAGTATTGCTTCCCAACCATTTCACCTCACAGCACACGTAGCAAGTAGGATTTCTAAGGTATACGGAGCTAAAGTGAAGAGGCTGCTGTGGGCCAGGGATGACTGCCTGGGAATCGGGCTTCCCCGGGCCTCACCTGGTTGCTTTCAGCGAACCGCTGGGAAATTGAGCTGAAGGCCAGACATTATATCAGCATCTTCTCTCTTTCTTTCTCTTACCTGTAAAGATCCTGTGTCTCTGCCACCCGAAAAAAACAAACAGAAATCCTGTCTTCTATTTTACAACCTTTTCTTGCTACTCTTCTCTCCCTTCAGAGCTTAGTTCCTAAGAAGAATTGTATAATTGTATTATTTTTAATCTCCCTCTCTGTTGGAGTTTTAAAAAAAATAAAATATTTGCAAGAGACTCAGAGGAGCCAGTCCAGTGTCTTGTTAATTTGTGTCCCATTCCTCAACATCCCAACCAAATACACATTCATCTTTCTGCCTCTAATGTGACAGGAAGTTCACAACATCCCTGTTCTGACAGGGGACAGTTGTCATAGTTAATGGTTCGAAGTTATATTAAAATTCTGTTTCTGTTACTTGCATCTGTCCTACTTCCTTACTGCAGACACAGGAAAAGCATACCACACTCCTGTTCGGTTATTCAGATACATCAAGATAGCTCTGTGTTCCCTCCAAGTCCATTCCCCTCTAGGTTAAGAATTCCCAGTTTCTTAGTTGCTCTGAGTAATGAAAGGCCACAAGAGCCCACTTGCCCCATTGATCCCCAGCTGGCCACCTCTGCCCAGTGTACTATAAGATTACTGGGGGTGAAAGGGAGCATCAAAACTAAGAGGGAGCCGTGTGTCCGGTCTCCAGTGGCTCTTCTTGCCACTATTGCAGCCAGTGGAGGTAGGAAGTCCTAAGGAAATAGATCGGGGAGAACCTGCAGGGAGGAAAATGACCAGTGCAGTTGGGAGCAGACTTGTTCCCGCAAGACAGAATGGAGAGACCTGGAGGGATACAGTGAGGGGATGCCTATGAAGCAAGCTATAACCTCGGTGTGGCAAAACTGGCAAGTTCCCCGGGGGTCAGTGACATTGTGTAAAGCATCCAGGCTTGAGCGGCTCACAGATGTTCACCCAGCAGCAGGAGGTGGTAGGGTGTGCCCCAGTGGGCAGTAGCTGTGTTGCCCAGTTTGAGCCAGGGCCAGATTTGTGTCTTGCACCCCAGGACAGGCTGTGTATGGGCATCTGTCACTCATTGGATCTTCCCTAGATGGCATGTATATGAAAAGTGATCACCAGGAAAAGGGCTGGAGTTGTAGCCTCAGTTGAATAAAGAGATGTTTGTCCCTTTCTCTCTTCATTACTTGGGTCCCCAAAGAAGGGAGGGCAAGTGAGTTAACAGACTCTACGGTCAGTAGTCAAGCCTGAACTGGAGGGAGCTGGGAGATGGGTTCTTAAACGGGCCTGGCTGGATGGACTGTAACCAAAGTTAGGGGCAACTGTGGGATCTGCTCGGGATGTGCTTAAGAGGGAGGTGCTGCGGAGTGTGGTTGAAGACCGTAGTGGGTAAAATGAGACCAAGTCCAGGCTGTTCTACCAACTGGTGGACAGATTTTTCTATTTCTTACTGACTCGATTTTTGTCGTGTTTTCATTGAAAATCAGGCCATTTCATATTCACTGGTGGAATTGTATAAGACAGCTAACATATCACTTATACAACTTATCACATGCCAGATATTTTTTTTTAGCACTTTACTTCCATTAACTACTTCTCACCAAAATTGATTGGGAGTACTTTTAGCATCATCTCCATTTTATAGCTTAAGGACACAGGCACAGGGAAGTAATTATATTGTCCGAGGTCTCATAGCTAGTAAGAGGAAAGAGGATTCCAGTTTCCAACTTACGCTTCCTGGCTTGGCTCACTTATTCATTCTCATTCACATATTGAATATATAGTCACATAATTATATATGTATAGTCTTATAATTAAAACAATTACTGTATAAAAATTATTTTTCTTGTTTCATTTTGGAGAGGAAGGGGTAGACATCTGAGAGAGAAACGTCGATTTTGTTGTTCCACTTATTTATGCATTCTTTGGTTGCTTGTATGTGCCCTGAGTGTCGAACCTGCAACCTGGGTGTATCAGGAAAACACTAACCAATTGAGCTACATGGCTAGGGATGTATAGTTTTCTTTATCTGCATGTACCTTCTCATTTTCTCCTGGTCATACTTTTCAAGTGATTGTCAACCTCAGTGATTCTCAAAGTATGGTCCTCAGTGCCCTGAGCATCCCCAAGATCCCATTAGAGGAGTCAGCAAGGTCAAAGCTACGCTCACAATACTATGTTGTTTGCTTTTTTTGCTGATGGTGCTAAAGCAATGTGGGTAAAGTCACTGGTGTTTCAACAAAAATCAACAGTGTTTCCAAACCAGTAGTAGTTACTGCATTTTCACTATTCGCTTGTAGTGAAAACTATCAGATTCACTTAAGAGTGTCTTTTGTGATAGATCAGTAGTGATGCGAATGAAAATGAGATTGGGGTACGTATAATGAAATTGTCCACATTTGGAAGACCTGGATAACTCAGTGAACCAATACGTCAATGCACAATGTTAAAGAATCCTGCATGGGTAAAAGATGCACTGAAAAGAAGCACAAACTGGTAGTTACAGAATAGCCATGGGATGTAAATTAGTATAAAAAAGGGAGAAGCCAAAGAACTCATATGTGTGAACTGTGGGTATGAACAAAAGTGTGGGGATTGCCTGAGGGAGTGGGGGGTGCAGGGACAACTGCAATAGCATAATCAATAAAATAATTTTAAAAATCCACTGAAAGAAGATCAATGTAGACTAATGAAATTTAATGTACCTCATGCAAAAAAAAATTACTGATAAGGATTCTGATTCCATGCAATTAATCTGTAAGAAATCGCCACATGTTGAGTTTTGCTGTGGTGTCAAAGCATACCCACAATGATCTGAAATGGCTCCTTTTATGTTTTCCAGTGACATGTCTGTATGAGGCCAAATTTTCTTCATATACTTGAACCAAAACAACTCTCTACAACAGATGGGACGCAGGGCAGGTGTCTTCTGTTAAGCCAGGTGCTAAAGAACTTGGCAAATGTGTGAGGCAATGCTGGTCTTCTCACCACATCTTTTCGGTTAATTTGTTTGGAAAACGTTATGTTTCACAAAAACACTCACTGTTGAAAGTCGAAACCAAATGCGGGTTTAGCTGCCTGCCTCTTCCAAAGCCAATACATGCAGACGGGTGCTGGTGTGAGGAAAGGGTCTATTCAAGTGCCGGCCACCTAGGAAGGTGGGGGACTCTTGACCCAAAGTCCATCTCACCATCTCAGTGCAGGCAGAGGTTTTTATAAGGAGGGAGAGGGAAACAGAACAAAGACCACGGGGAAGGGGCTGAAAAGTTCCCTACGTGCAGACCAGCACAGCCTGTTCTGATGAGGATCTGGAAACTGGTCGGGCGATGGGCTGGTGTGCGTCATCCTGGCTTTACGGTTGGAGATCAGCGAGTCTCCCAGAGCTGGGACGCCTGAAGGTCAGAGTCTGCTGCTTTTGAAGTGTGCTCCTAGAATTCTTACACAAACAGGCTGTTTGTCTACAAGCTACATGTTAGCCTGTCAGCATTTGCAGGGACCATGTCAAGAAATGGTGGGGTAGACTACATTATGTTGGTATTTTAAAATAACTTAAGAAATGAACATTGAATGTTTTTCTTGATTTTAATTTCTTGTACATTGAATATTGATAGCAATAACAAAGACAAAAGCTTTGAAAAGTGTAAGGGATATACAATGGAATGTTACTCAGCCATAAGAAAGAAGGAAATCTTAACATCTGCTCCAACATGGATGGACCTTTATAGGTGGTATTGTGCTAATAAAAATAAGTTAGATAAAGACCATATGATTTTACTCACGTGGATTCTAGAAACCAAATGAACAAACAGACCCGTAGATACAGACAACAAACTGGTGGTGGTTGGAGGGGAGGGTGTTGGAGGGATGGGTGAATGGAAGGCTACGGGGACCTGCAGACTTCAGGTGACAAAGTACGGCAGTCGCAGAGTTGCTGTGTGCAGCGCAGGGAGTACAGTCATCGGTATTGCTATGACTGTATGGTGCCAGTCGTTTTGTAGGTGTACAAATGTCGTCCTGTGTTGTACACTTGCAGCTAATAAAATACTGTAAGCCAGTGGTACTTCAATTTAAAAAAAAGTGAAAGGAGTTCTGAGATGAAAAATGTGAGAGCTACTGGTCTAGAGTGTTTTTTCCAACAGTTTTTAATACACTGGGCGACACTGTCAGCACTTTTTTGTCATCGTATTTTGTTTCATGCTTAATTTGCTTATGTTCTTATCATTTTTATCTTCTTATTTTCTTTGGATTTACTTTGTTACCAATTTTTTGTCTTCAAATGCATTCATTTTTCTTTCCCATTTTTTAAATATCATGGCATTATTTTAATGTCAATATTTTATTTATAGGCAAAAACAATTTATCTTTTAACTTTCCTGAATATAAAGAAGCTAACTTATCAACAATAGCTTCATATACCCTTCTGAGTTTATCTCATTTTCAAATCATAGCATTTCCAGACTTGACATTTTCATGAATCAGTGATGCACGCATAATTTTAAAGTTACTTTGATTACTAAAATTGTCACAGGGACAAAGTTCACGTGCCTGGTGCTTCAAAAGAAAGGCCATTGTACAACACAGTGGAGTTTTGGAGTAAGGTAAGGTTTATCGATGGAGAAGATGGGAGAACTAATTCTCAAATCCGTACTAAGAGAGCTGAAAATCAGGCATTTTATATATCACAGGAAGGGAGTGTTACTCTCAGTATTTAGCTGATTATTAATTACTAAGAAAGGGGAGCAAGGGGAACTAGACATTGAACTTAATAAACTGGGGCGCACAAGCCTGTTTGTTTCACCAGGAAACTACCGGTTTTCACTCTCCAGGGGACCACAGCATTGTGTTCTGCCAAGGGGGTTACCACTCCTCCCTTCCCTGCTCTGGTACGGATTCTGGGGGCAGAGGTGGTGCAGGGGGAGGTGCTGGACCATAGCGTGTGCCTGTTCTCCCCACGACCACGTGGCCTCAGTAGCTGTGTGGCTGATGCGGTTCGGGCGCCACATGCGGGCTCCAGGAGGGAGGCTGAGTGCCACAGCACAGAGGTGGACTGCAGCTGGAAACGCACTAGGCTAGCCCGATGCTGGACTGCACTGGACTGGACTGTGCATATGGAGCAGAAGCTCTGGGCAGTGGCCTTTGTACTGGTCCTACTGAAGATAAGACTAGAGTTTCTCCATGGTGAGATGGATGCAGATGGGGCATTTGGAAGTCAGGAGGTGGACCCTCTTAATTTTACACATCAGTAAAGTTTTCCCTGGAGCCCCATCCTCCCATGTGGGTCTCAGGCAATTCTTTTTCTCATGATACCACAAGAACTTGTCTTCCACTGATAACAGGAGGATGGGTGAGGCAAAGAGGTGGATGGAGGGGGTAAACAGCCAGGCACTAAAAAGCAGTCTGAGGTGAAGCATAAATCTTCTAACCCTTTTTGTCCTTGGTTGACCCCCCTGATCTTGAGTTCTGCAGTTTTTTGTGGGTATTTCCCTACCTCTTCACTGACAAAAGTGGCTGCTCAAGCCTTAAGCAGAATTCCTCTAGTTAATTAGCATATCCATAGCAGAGCTATTGGCCTGAAGGCCATCAGATAGAGGGAGCATTTCTGTTAAAATTTCCCCGATTTTGTTTATCTCTTAATCTTGAGGTAAATAGGGCGATCGGATTTTACAATCTCACATGCCCACCTCTTTCACAATGGTCCCTGAGCCTCAGAGAGGGCATTTTACTTGTTCAATTTATACGCAGAGACCACAGCAGTGGTGGAAGGAGCCTAAGTAATGATCACAGCAAACCTTATGCCAGTCTCTGAGTCTGTAAGGCTGCCAGTCAAGAAGACCTCCAGGTTAAAGGCTCAGAACATCATTTTTGCTGGTAGGAAGGCAGGCAGTGATAATCTGACAGATTACCCATGGCTGCAGCCCAACTGTCCTGATGATGTCATCAGGTGCCCACGCAGGCTCCCTGAGTGGCTTATATGGCATCAGTCTCTGAAAACTTCCAAGTATGAGCTGTTCTGATCATTTCTCTGAAGTTTACGTTACATCATCTAGCTGCAGCCTGCAAGTGCAAAGCTCAGAAAAACAGTTCTAGTTCTCATAACTCCAAGGCAAAGGATGGGGAAAAATGAAACACTAGACCAGAGGGTTGCAGCCAAATGCTTTCACTAGAAAAGTGCAAGATCTAGTTCAGTCCACTGGTGAAAAATAAAACTTCAAAGAAAATTACCAAACTAGAATCTGGTTATATTCAATTACACATTATGGTTTCTATTGAAACATTTTTTTTCTCCCTAAAACCCTCTCATTTTATCAAAGACAATTTAAGACTAATTCATTGCATAAGTTCGGTTTCAGTAAATTTGGCCTGTTACTTGCATGTGACAAGAAGAGCATGTAAACTTTTAAACCTGCTCTGCTGAAACTGCATCAGGGGTCTCCAGACTGAGCTTTAGTTAAGCCTCTCAGGACTGAGAAGCCCAACTACACACATCTTTGCCTGCAATACCTACAAATTTGGTTGACTTACTTCGGTTCCTGAGGTCCCCCCAAATGTCTTGAGGTTCTTTCTTTGCCATTTCCTGGAAAAGCAACCTTCGTTCCCTACCTGGAAAGACTGCCGTGAGCCACGTAAGGCACCAGGCCATTTTTCAAAGAGGCTTTTATGGACCTCCAAAGTCAACCTTAATTCCCGAGAGCTTTCCTGGCAGCATTCAGAGTCTGTGCATGTCTCTCATACATGACCTTCCCGTCAAAGCCTCATCAAGAGTTTCCGATTGTGTCCCCCACAGGTAGCTGACCGAAGTCCAAAGGCATTTCCTGGACGCTACATGTGCCAAGGGTGAGCGGTACCCAAAGCTCATTCATCTATTTTCCATGCTTGTTTTTTTGATAAATTCATTTGAGGCTGTAAGTTTACCTCTGCATTCTTTGCATCCCACCAATTTTATTATGTAGGGATTTTTGTTGTCTCTCATTTCTTAATTTTAAAAAATCACAAATATTTCAAACATACAGAAAATTATGGAAAAATAGGAAAATTGTAGCACAACAATATTAAATATTAACATTTTTCACATTTTCTTGAGTTATTTTTAGTAAAACATTTAGAGTTGAGGCACCTTGCATATACTTTTCTGATCCCATCCCTCCCTCTCCATATATGGCCACCATGCGGAAGACGCTGTTCAGCACTGAATTCTGTGTCATTACACAGTTAATACATATGCGCTTTCCAGAACAACATGTGATAGTATTCTGCATGTTTTCAAGTGTTTCCTAACTCATTTTTGCCATTTATTTTGCTTATTCAGTAACAGCTTGCAGCTTCTATTCATTCATTTTTAACTGTGGATATGCCACAGTTTATTTGTATATTTCTCTGCTAAGGGACATTTAAGTTGTTAGCAACTTATAAAAATTTTATGTAACTTTTATTTTGTTTTCCTTTAAGCTAAGAGATATTTTTGGAGTGTGTATTTTTCCCATTATGGATTTTTAAATGTTTAAATAAGACTTCTAGTATTATTGCATTTGGGTCAGTGAACATAACCTGTATGGTGGCAATTTTCTGAATTTGTGGAGACTTCAAAAGAAAGAAAAACTATAAACCAAAAAAGAAAAAAATAATTTAGTCTCAGTTTGAATAAAAGAGATTATCAGCAAGAATGCTACGTTTTGGCACAAGTGAATTTGTTATGTGAAATAGTTTGAATTTTCAAGTGACTTTATTAGGCTGGCTATTACACTTCAGGTAGAAAATGAGAAAGTTGGGGATATTTATTTTTGATGATCGAAGGAACACAGGAGAAAGAGTAAAACAGGGGGCAAAGGTGTCATGTACATTTATTCACAGTAATGCATGTCTCTTTCTTTTGCTATGAAGCTTCAAGAAGGTAAGAGTTTTTGAGGTAAGAGCAGGTTCTTCTTGAGCTATTATTCAATGCAAAATTCTGGAGTTTGCATTTAATGCCAAGTACAAGTTTTCTGTTTATCTGCTGAATGTAGTATTCATTAAAAAAATCTGAAATACTGAAATATAGTGCTATTGACTCAATCCATTCACTGTGGTTGTAGAAAATGGAAATTCACTTACTTTGATGAATTGTGTTAAGTTCCATCAGCGCCTAATTTGTGCAGGTCCTGACCCCTGTACCTAGTTATCCTCCTTGCTAGCTGTTCCAGTAAAATACGAATGTGGCTCCAGTACATTCCAACCCAAATACAATAAGGAGTTTTCTAAAGTAATTTTTGGGGTTGCCAAGTACATACATGGTCAGTATTTATAAATATTCCAGGCAATTGAAAACATGGATATTTTATATTTGTTTAATTCAAATTTGTCAATGAGACATTCCCACAGTTCCCAAAACTGTGTTTTGCGTTCATTAGGTCTGGGGTGGGGCTCAAGAACCTGCATGTCAAACCAGTTCCAGGTGATGCTGAGGCTGGTTTGGGGACCGCACTGTGAAAATCGTGCTTTATCGTTTGCAATTTCTTTTCGTCCTCTGCAGTTTCTTGTCAAATAACAGTTCTTCTTGTTTTCAAACATTGCTTGATATTCACTAATTATTTTTACATCATTTCTAAAGGGGAGAGAGATATGCTCAGTAAACCACCTTGAAAACGGAATTCTCCAAAAATAAGACACACACAAAAGAAGTCAAGTGCTAACTGGTGGTTTTCTTGGTATTTTCTTTGTGTTTCTTGGTACTTCCTGTTACGCACACAAGGAGTATTTTTTAAACAAGTTACCTTAAGTTTTTCCCTCTTTGCTGGATTTCTTTACCCTCCCCCTCCCCCATATGTATGAGTGCTGTTCTCCCGTTGACCAATGTCACTTCGATCTCCTTGGACAGGATGACGTCTGAACTTGGCAGTGTGAGGACAATATGAAGACTCAGGTATAAAGATTCTTACAGGGTCTTTGCCTTGATGTTCCCTTTAGTCGACAGACTCATTCCCTCTGCAGACTTGTTCCTCTGTTAGAGACACACGTCCAGCCAGGTGGAACAGGGTTTTTCTAACAACCAATCCTGGTAGCTTTTAACCCATAACTGGATACCTATTTTGAATAAGCTAACTGCATTTTCACCCGCACTTGCATAAGATATACAAAACTTTCTTTCATGTGCCGAGCACCTGGTTTGAATGTTGTAAGCAGCCTTAACGGACAACTGGCCTCACTCTAATTATTCTCCGAATGGCTTAGGGGTGTAGTATCAACCATTTCACCACTTTAGAGTGTCTCACGCAACATCCTAGAATAACACTTACTTAGAATATCTCACTCGGCTTTTAACTAGATTATGGCCGATGCTCATATAACAGAACTAATCAACCATGTACTTTGAGTCACTTTAAAAAAAAGATTTTATTCTTTTATTTTTATACAGAGGAGAAGGGAGGGAGAAGGAGAGAGAGAGAAACATCAATGTGTGGTTGCCTTTGCACGCCCCCCACTGGGAACCCAGCCGGCAACCCAGGCATGTGCCCTGACTGGGAATCGGAATGGCGACCCTTTGGTTCGCAGGCCAGCACTCAATCCACTAAGCCACACCAGCCAGGGCCCATCTTTAACTTGCTGAGGAAATCCCATACTGTTTTCCACAGTGGCTGCACCAGTCTGCATTTCCACCAACAGTGCACTAGGGTTCCCTTTTCTCCACAACCTCGCCAGCACTTGTTTGTTGACTTGTTTATGCTGGCCACTCTGACTGGTGTGAAGTGGTATCTCGTTGTGGTTTTAATTTGCATTTCTCTGATGGCTAGTGATGCTGAGCATCTTTTCATGTGTTGAACAGGCACATGTCTGTATGTCCTCCTTGGAAAACCATAGCAAGCATCATATCTGCTTTGAAACTTTCCTGACCACGTGTGACCTGGCTATCCAAAAGCCATACCCAGCCTCCCCCTTTGCTGTCTCTCACTATTGGACCTGAAAAGTCAATACTTTTCCAGCTTCCTTTGCAGCAAAGGATGGCCATGTAACACAGATCTGGGCTATGAGCCCTAAGCAGAAGTGAACAGGAGAGGCTTCTGGGAAAGTGAAATCTCTCTTGATTAAAACAAAAAGAAAGAAAGAAAGAATGCATGAGCTGGTCTAGCCCTTTGGCCTTTCCTCTTTTTCTTGCCTTGACCACAGACGTGATGGCTGGAGATGCAGAGGGACCAGTCACAGTGGCAAGGCACTGCCAAGCAGGGCAGTTGGTGGCTCTGGTCCTCGGACTCTAGAGGTACTACCACCGGATGGCATGGCAGCCCCCAGGAGTGCTCCAGTGATCACGCTGGCGGTCGCTGGCAGCCTGGAACCTCAGCCTTCTGCCCGGCACAGCACGAGGAAAAGAGGAGGGCATGTGTCACCCAAAACGGGGTCTGCATAAAAGGCAAAACCAGAGAGAAGGAAGACGCCTCCTTTAGCTGCACCTGACTAGAGCTGCCCACCAATTCCTGGCGAGGAGAGATCGGAAGTTAACACCAGTGTCCATCCCACTGCAGAGTATTTATGTGTTGTTGTGTGTAATTCTGATTGCTCACTGAGTGATAGTAGCAACAGTGGTGAAAATTTACCGAGTGATTGCTATGTTCTAGCCGCTGTGCTAAATACTTTAAGTAGACTATCTCATTTAACTTTCACACTAGATGAAGTTGGTTCTATTATTATCTTCTTCAGATGAGGAAAGTGAGACTCCGAGAGATGCATTGACTTTCCAGGATCACACGGCTCCTGAGGGGCCCAACCAAGGCTTTGCCCAGGCTCTGTGAGGTGGGCCGGAGTTCTCAGCTCCGTTACCCGGCATGAATGCGGTTTATCCAGCTCTTTTGCCTGGCTTCACTAAGGGAAAGGTCCCTTCCAAGTGTCTGAGTGGTGTGGTTGCCCACCTAACTGCAGCCAAGCTTTTGTGTCTGGACGGGGCTTACCCGGTGCACAGCTGGCCTGTCAAAGGCTGCCTTAACCAAACTTGTCCCCGACTGGGTGTGCCATCTTGTTAGGTGACAATTCTCAGCAATAGTGACATTTACTGCCTCTCAGGAGGTCAGCATTGTAATTATATCACTTTAAAGTAACCAGGCTTTGGTTTCAAACCCTTATTCTGTCCCTCAAGCTATGCAGTCATGGGGAAGTGGTCTACACTTCAGAGCTCCAGTCTCTGCACCTGTCAGGCAGGAGTCCTACCCCATCACAGGACATGGTGAGGACTAAGGATAAACGTGGGTCAGACATCTCACCGTGCCTGCCTAGCACTTAGAAGGGGCTCACTGAATGTTCATCTCCCAAGGCAAGAGCTGCAACTTCTTGGTCTTGCATCCTTAGTCCATTGGCACCTAACGCTTAGGATTTTTTCAATACATATGACTAGAACCCTTCAGTCCAATTGAACAGATAATTGTTGAGTGCAAATAGGATGAACTCTGATCCCCATGTGTCCCTGGCCCCTGGGGGTGGGTGTGCAGAGCGGGTCCCTGGTTTGCTATGTTCTGTTGGCCCTTGTTTGTGGGCTTGCAGGGCTAACTGAAGAATGGAGATGACCCTTCTGGGGACGGGAGTCTGAGTTCTGTAACCGCACTGCAGAGAATTCCAGTCCTCCGCACCGTGGAGTTGGCAGGGGTGCTGTTTCTACAAGTCTCTGACTTCCCTTTTTGCTCCCCACCCCATGAGTGTTCTGTGAGACCCCAGGGGGCCTGGGAGAGTCTGATTCTTGACTCCTCCCTGAAGTGCAGGCAGAGGCCAGCACCGGTGATGAGGGCAGCCCCGGTGACTCCTGTTGTGTCAAAGGTGTTTGCTCAGGAACAAGCTGCTTGCTCTGTGTCCCGACATCTGCCTGGGCCAGGTGCTGGAGCTATTTTTGGTGGCTGACTACAGGAGTTCCTTCCCACCTCCCCCAAGCAGATCTCACGAGCCTGTAATTGCTCCGCACCTCTGTGGGTTTGTGTGTGCGCAAGCACGCATTTTATAAGCTTGCTCAGTGATAATAAGTCTGATTTAGAGTCTTAAGGAGCTCCCTATGGATTTTTCTGCCCTTTCTCATAACCGCTCGTTCCTCTTTATCCACCAGGGGATAATGTCTCTGAGGAAGAGAATTCATTCTGAACAAAGCCTGGTGTGAAGGGGCTCTTCTGGTTGTGCTCAGCTCCCTGGGTTTTGGGGGGGGGGGACAGAGAGATTCTCATAGGGTCCGGGGCACCCCAGGGAAGGCTGCCCTGTGGGGTTTGCATGTGGCTCTGGGCTGAGACCAAAGCAGTGGGAGGGCTGGACAGGACTCTTGTGATGCCAAGGTTCTCCTTTAGCAGCGAGCTGTACAGCAGGTCATAAGCCAGGCCGGAAGGGAGAAGTAACTGGAAGATGGGGAAAACTGAACAAAAGAAAGGAGATTTAAGTAGTTACTGTGACACGACTTTCAGTTAGATCCAAGGAGGAAATGCCTCCTAGCAGGTCCAGAGACCACACATGGGTGTCTAAGGAAGTGCACAGCCCTCAGGGATGCCACCAACCATGACAGTAGCCGGGGCAGCCACAGCCCTCGCGCTTCTCCCGGCCTCACCTGGCACCAGGCGCGGAGCTCAAGCTCGTGTTCATTGAGTCCTTCCTGCAGTCTCGTGCCTTTGCCCAGCAGCGGATTTTAGCTGCTGGCCGGAAATCACCAAGGGAGGCCTGGTGGCCCCAGGCCTCACACACAGGTCTGACTCCAAACCTCTAGGTTGTCCCCTTTCTCCAGTTTTGATCAACAGGCTCTGAAGCAGTGTGGGCGTTTCACAGGGCTGCTGGCAGGGCGCAGTGGTTGCCTGTGTGAAAGCACTCAGAGGATCCTTCCGTGCTGTGCCAGCGTGAGGAGCAGTATTGCTGCTCTCATCGGGTCAGTCACTTTTCCGGCGGCACCGTTGGATGGACTCTCAGTGCACCTCACAGACGCAGTCGCTAGGGGGAGGCAACAGACAATGCAAACTTGGTCTTGGAAGGAAAGGGTTTTTTCTAAGTGTTGCTTGGGGATTTGAAATGGAAAAGCAAAGGTGTGTACCGGGGACTGGCTGCCATTCTCATGGAGGGGTGATGCTGTGCTCTTGTGGAAGTGTCTGTGTGAAGGCGTCTTAGCCTATTACGGGTGGCTTGGACAGTGAGTAACGCCCAGCGAAGGGATGGAAGGTACCCAAGGTTAAGCATGGGCTCTTTCTCATCGTTCTTGTTGCCTCCTGTTCGCCTTGTGGTCATTTCTGTGCGGTTCGAGGTTCAGTTTCTCCTTTATTCTTTCCACTGCATTTCTCTTTAGACCATGGTCACTGTTCATCCGAGACAGAGCGAGCAAGGCGTGCCCTGCCCCTTCTCACCCCTTTCACGGTGTTCTCCGGAGCCGGCCTCTTTGGCTATTGTATATGGAGCCTTCTATGGCTATTTCTTGGTTGTTTTCATCCGCATTTTCTTCCTACGGTGATTTGTTCTCTTCTCTTTCCATTCTTCTAGAGTTCTTCCTTTTCCTTTTTGCTAGCTGCCAAGAACGTAGGACTAGGAAGTCAAGCCTTACAAATAGCGCTAACTAGCTAGTGGACCTTGAGACACAGCAGGACCTCACTGAGCCTTTGTTTTCAGGGGGGGTTACAATTTTCATGTTAACACACAGGTATACTTCTTTTGTATATTAATCTGGTGTTTGCCTCTTCTGTGCATGCAGAATTATCCAAATGGGTTGTCTTCTCTACCATTTGAAGTATTTCTGGGGTCAGTTTCCAGGTACTCCTGAAGAAGTCTCCTCCCTCAGGGGCTGCTCTGTCATGCCAGGTACAGAGGTCCCCCTGGCAGAGAAAACAAAGCTACCTGGGGCTGCCCTGCCAAAGGGAAGAGCGGTTCCCTTCCCGTTGTGTTGCCGCCTGCTAGAGGCTCCCGAAGCCTCGTTGTTTGAGCTCCCACCTGTGGTGGGTTTCACAGTCACCCCAGCTGCCTCTGTCCCACATTCAGGGCGTGCTGAAGTGGGTTCCTGTAACAGCCCCCACACTCCTTCCCTGCTGACCTTCAACAACCGGGACCAATGCGTTGTGCCGGCCTCCCCCTCTTTCAGGACGAGCCTACATTTCTACACCCTTCTGAAAAAGGGTTATCTGCCAGGCACAACAAAAAGCTTTAACCCATCTGGGGGCAAATCCTGAGTTCTTCCCCGGAGATGTTCCTTGCACACAGACCATTGTCAGGCCTGTCGCTGTGGCTTCGGGACATGTCTGGACCTCCGTGGGGGATGCCAGGAGGTGCTCGTTGAAAATGAGATCGCTGTTTTAGCTGAAAAAGTTGCCACTGTCACCGTGACTACCCTCTTGTCCAGTCCTCCGTGGTTTTTCTTCTTCTACATTTTCCTCGATCTCCTTCTTTCACTCGGAATACCATCATAATGTGTTCAAAAGTGAAGAGGACATGTCAAAGGGACACAGGCTTTGCTTAAAGGGGCTCCCCTAACCAAATTTGGGACAATTGAGCATCAAAGTTAATAATAAGAGTAATGGATAGTAATACATTGCATTGGAAAAGAATCTACCAGTCTACATTTATACTGAATATAAAAGGGAGAGGAGAAGGAAAAGCCTTTTTTTTTTTTTTTGTAGAAGAATGCCAGTTAGTAAACACAGAAGGATGATACAAAACTGTGAGTTTTCAGCCACCACAGTAATAATTAACTCAGGTAAGAATTATTAATGGATGCTGAAGTCACTGGGTGAAGGGTTTGGGGGGAAGAGAATATTCATACAGTCTCAAAATATCATTTCCTAGATTACTTATGAATTAAAAAGGGGAAAGGGTGCTTTTATGATGGAGAGCTCTGGCAGGCACTGCCTTAACTAAGTGATGGAATAACATTGCCGAGAATGGACAAATCGGCACGCTGGCCTTGGTGTGACATAGGAGGACACAGCACCACCTGTGTGGGATTCTTGCCGGAAATGTTGAGCCTGAATCTAATCAAGAAGAAACAAGTAAACATATCCAAATCTGGGGACATTCTGCAAAACGACTGGCTTGGATTCTTCCAAAACTCAGTGTCATAAAAGACACAATGTATGGGAACTATCCCAGAGTAAAGGAAATTAATGAGACATTTCAGCTAAATGCAATGTGTGGTCCTTGATTGGTTCCTGCATATTGGGGGGAAATCCAGCTCTAAAGGACAGCATAAGGACAACAGAAGAAATTTTAATATTGATGGTAAAAGTATTACATCAATGTTAGAAATTGTAGTTTGGCCCTGGCTGGTGTGGCACAGTGGATTGAGTGTTGGCCTGGGAACCAAAATGTTACAGGTTCGATTCCCAGTCAGGGCACATGCCTGGGTGTCAGGCCTGGTCCCCAGTTGGGGGTGTGCGAGAGGCAACTGACTGATGTTTCTCTCACACATGGACGTTTCTCTCCCTCTCTTTCTCCCTCCCCTTCCCTCTGTCTAAAGATAAATAAATAAAAAGAAACCATAGTTGGTATAGTAAAGGAAAAAGTAAAATGTCATAGAAATAAAATAAACTATCATTTATTATGGATGCAAGTGTATCTGAGAAAAAATAATCTCTACGTTTTTCTAAAAGTTTCCAAATTTTATGGGCTAGTAAATGGTCTTGTGACACTTGCTCCTTTTCTGATCTTCTCTCAATTTTCTTTCCTTCATTTTTCAGTTAGAGGGACCTCTCAAAGAAGAGGGAAAGTAATCGAGAAATGGCCATTGAAGGGCAGCACTATTAGCTGGTGTTTCCCTTCTGGACACGTGGGACAGCCACAGCCTTTGACGGCAGGCACCATTTGTTTCTGTTGGGCCAATGCTTGTACAGCGCTGGTTTGGGGTAAGACATTTTTACTCCTTCTGGGTCC
Organism: Desmodus rotundus; assembly: GCF_022682495.2. Lineage (NCBI taxonomy): Eukaryota > Metazoa > Chordata > Mammalia > Chiroptera > Phyllostomidae > Desmodus > Desmodus rotundus. The sequence continues at coordinate 102,468,384 of NC_071393.1, forward strand.
TAAAAGGTTACTTATTTGAAAAACGCAGCACTTGTCTTCTTTGTTCTTGCTAGCTCAACCCCCAGGGCAGATGCCGGGAACAGGGGAGGCTCTGTCAGTGGCCATGTGGTCGTGTATCTTTTTGGGCTGCACCAGGGGCAGGAAGCCCGCAGTTCCTGGCGAAGAGGAGGAAAGTTGTTGCTATTTAAAAATTATCATCATCATTACTATTGTTATTATTGCTGTTACTGAGTTTCCAAAGTCAAAAAACCTGAAGGAGCATAAGGTTGACTTCATAAATAATAGAATTGGGAAGAATGAATAATTAAATAAGAACAGTCTTTCCTGCCAAATACAAACTTTTTCTTGGCTTTAGAGAGTGTCTTTGGCTTTATTTTTTTTTGAGTTAGAAAAGGAGATAAGTTGAATTTGATGTCAGGAGTATTTTAGAGAAAGGATCAAAGCATCCGAGCCAAGCACTGGGTTGGGAAGATGCTGATGGAAACCTCAGATAAGTGTGGGTGACCCCGAGCGTGGGTGACCCCAGACCATAGGAGACTGTGTTCCCTGTATGTGGCATCCACGGAAGTGGAGAAGTCACAGGTGACTGGGGCATAGCCTGGGGCCCCGCGGGAGCCTGCTGGAGCCCTGGCACCCATCTTGGTATAAAAAGAATCCCCAAAGGTCCTGTGCCCCCTGGAAGGGCAAGGAGGGGCTGAGAGAGGCCCAGGGTGGGGCTGGGGAAGATGCAGCGTGCATGCACATTTACTTAAATTTGACCAGATTAACTTCATTACCATCAGGAGAACGGGGGCTCAGATACATTGATTTATATAAAATTAATGTTAAACCTTGGCAGTCCAAGACAGAGGTTATAAAATTCGAATGGCTGTTCCAATTTTGTTGGGCTTAGCTTGGACCTGAACAAGTGAGCGGGCCTGGTTCTGGCAGATGGTACTGGAATTTTCCTTGCTTGTTTTGTTTTGGATCATGGTTTCCCAGGACCTCGAGACCAGGCCCTTTATTTTAGTCCAGCTCTCCTGGTCCTTCTGGGATTCCTGACACAGAGGGCTCTGGGTGGTCTGCAGTGAGTCTTCCTCCATCTTTCCAGGGCTCACCTCCCATCTTCAGTCTGCACCTGCAGTCCCAGATGATGGAGGTGACTGTACAGGCCCTGGGGACATGGGGACCCCCCAGGAGAAGCCCATCAGCAATTCCTAAGGAGCAGGGTGCTTTTCTTCCACTCCATGGGGCAGGGGCCTTTGCTACCATTTCTCTTTCTGCGGCTAACACACCTTCCTGGTTGACGAGGTGGTCAGACTCGAGGCCTGCTGGGACAAGTTTGGGGGAGCACGGAGCACACAGGGCTAAGAGGAAGGCCCTGCAGCTTCGAGCTCCCTCCTCCCCCACAGCACCTCACACGAGCCCTCGTTACAGTAGGAAAGGCCACGCTGGCAAGCTGACAGCTCAGGGAAAGCACCGCAGGTGGTGGGGACCTTATGATAGTTGTGAAGGTGTCATGCAGGTGAGTGTGACGTTTGGGGACCCAAGGAGCCTTGAGGAAACTGCAATGGTTTGTACCCTGAGGCTTTGAGTTTTAAATCTTGGGTAATAAACTGTCCATCACTGGAGAGACTCATTGTTCTAGGACATAGAATACAGAGGAGGATAAGATGGGGTGGGGTGCCTCCCACACCCCCAGAGTGTTGGCCGATACTAAATAGCTTGGGGATGGTCAGGGGCTCTTAGAGGTTGCAATGGCCTGATGAGTGATTTGTGCATATTTAAGGGCTCTTCCTCCAGCTCCTCCTCCTCAGCACCCCCAGTCTCTGACACTCCAGACGGTGACAGCTGGATCCTACCCGGCTGGCTGCACTCGCCTTTTAATGGAGGGCGAGGCCCTTTCCAGGCACAAACCACGGAAGGGTCAGCACTCAGCCAGGCACCCCCCTGGAAGGGGTGTTAGGTGCAGGACGCAAGCCAGCTGCCAGTTTCTTTGTCTGGAAAGCTGGGAATGGGATGGGGCTGGTTAAAGGAGGAAAACATGATGGAAACGGAGGTGAAAAGTGCAGCTATTACAGGGACGTTCATGTGACAATGCAAAGACAGTACAGGGAGAAATCAGGAGAAATAACCAGGTTGGGAAACAGTGCCATCACAATTTACCTCCCGGCTTTTTGGCAGCTAGGACAAAAAATTTAGTATAATAATAACAAGAGAATTTCTATTTACTGCTAATAATAGCTAATATTTCATCACTTCTAGGTACCAAGTTTAGGAGCAGGGAATGACTTCCATCCTCACAACAGCTCTATGAGGAGGCCCTAATTTTATGCCCGTTTTTACATAGGAGAGAACAGAGAGGGAAGTCACATAAATGGGAAGTGGTGGCCCCAGAGACATTAAGCAGTCAGATTTCAGAGCCCCTCCTTAATTCCTTAGCCTCATGTTATGCTGTCTCAGTATATGGAAAAGGGGGTGCATAATTCTTTTTGGCTTCTTGATATGCATCATCAAACCAAGAACTAGTGAGGAGTCCCACAATTGCCCAACGGGTCACACCGAAGTCCACCTGGCCAATGACTGTTTGTGGGAGGAAAGTCGAAAGCCTGTCTCAGAGCAGGTGCAATGAGACATCAGGCGTCTTCCATTCCTGAAGGTCATTGGGAGAGGCAGAGAGCCCCTTGCTCCAAATTAGGCTTCGTAACCTTCAGCTTCTGTCAGTTCCGGTGATGGATTCAGAATTGACCATGGCTATGTTGAAAATTAGGAGTAAGGGGTAACGATATCCTTTAACCAAGTATCATGTCGTTTAATCTGACACATCTCAGGTGTGCCTTAGTCTCTTGGCCTCACCTGTCTCCTAGACACAGCAGCTTACTCCATCCGAGCTGCTGTGGTAGGGGACCGGCCGGCAGGCCTCTGGGCGGTTCTGAGGCCCAGAGTCTCTGCTTCCTCCCAGCATTTCTGAATGTGAGTGAGCATCTAGCACAGGGTGAGGGGCTGGCTTCCTCAGGGGCTGGGGTGCCATTAGATGCAACTCAGAAATGCAGGGAAGTGAAGCCCATGGGTGACATTTTGGCTGGAGGGACTGGAGATGGGTAGATAAATTCTCTCTTCATTGTTCCCTGTGATGGACGGTCCTGAGGTACATTTTCTCTCTGTATAGCCTGACCAGAGATGTCCTGTGTGGCCAAGAAGGCACACCTATTGGGCAATGGCCACATCTCATTAAGACTAGTGGGGAGCAGTGGCCTGAACAGTAGGACATTAATCCATATTTACATCCCAGCCTCCCCTGACTCACCCTCCTTTCCCTTACTTTTGTACTTTCAGATCAAAGCATTAACCTTCAGTTTTTGCCTAAGGAATGTAGGCTAAGAATAATCTAACATGAGTGTTGGAGTTCAAAGTAAAGTTCCTTCTGAGCTTTCCCTCTAGGTCACTGTCCTATACCATTCAGTTTTAAGGGAAGATGACTCTGTCCATGGACCAGACTGTCCAAGAAGCCGCGGCTGTGTGGGAGATGGGGGCTCTGCGGAGGGAGTCTCCAGCATCTCCAGGGCGAGTTTGACTGAGATGGGGACTCAGAGCCGGAGGGCGATGACAGCTGCTGCCGTCTTTCGCGGCTTTGCTGTTTACCTGGCCCGGCCTGGGTGGTCCCTTCTTCTCTCCTTTGTCTCGGCACTGGTCGGTACACCTTCAGCCTTGAAATCCTATGGTACTGAGAGGACCCCAGTTCCTCTGACTGAGCCTTATGCCTTTCCTTCCTAGTAAGCTAAACGATGGCTCAGCCCCCAAGGGCTGCACATCTCTGTTGTGAATTAGTGATATGAGGAAGTTCCTGCTAGGACTTTCCATTCTAATGACTCCGAACAAATTCCCTTGCTCTGATGTGACTGCCGGATTCCTGTGGGCCCCCTCCCGGATGAATTCTGGACAGCTGAGCCACTTGTTGGCAAAGAGAGAAATCAGAACTAGAACAGTTTTCCCCACTTGGTCATCTGTTGGCCCCCGGCTGTAGAGAATTCTCTACACTATGCGATACCATGTGCTCACCAGAGACACATATTTCAGATCCTTTTCTATTGGCTCTCACTCAACAGTGACATAACCTCAGATTTCATGAGCTAATGAATCTCTAAAAGTCCAATTTAAGTCTTTGGGGTTTATAAAATGTCCCTAAATTTTTCTGTAGATAAAATACAAATACTAGAGCAAAGCTACCCCCTAGCAAAGCGGCTGAACCTCCTTCCAAGCTAAAGATGAGGGGCTGCCTTGGCGCTATCCCTAGCTGCCTTATTTGAGGAGAGAAAGGATTAGTTTGTGACTTCAGAGTCCCGAAGGCTGGGTCAGCTTGTAGGAAGTTCTCTGAGCGTCAGAGAAAGCAACACTGCACAGTCCACACAGCTCTGTCCTTCTCCACCCCTAGACCCGCAGGTAGACAGCTCTGAGGCAGAGGTGAATTGGGGAAACTATGGCCTGAAGCTTCTCCTGCGTTACTGCTTGGAGTAAAAGTCATTTAAACTGACCCTCCCTGAGCTCTTCAAAGAAGCTCCTTTGGGCAATTGGTGTCATGGGACTGTGGCCTCAGAAGCAGTAGTCACTTGGGCTTGCTCTGAAAGGAGCTCATCAGTGGGGAAGTGTTAGGGGTGACGGACAGTAGGGAACTCAAATAAAGGTAAGGCAGGGAGATGTCCCAGGATGTCCAGAGAGGAAGCATCAGAGTTTCTGCATGGAAAAGCTTCTCTGGCCCACAAGCCAGAAGCAGGCTGAGAGTTCTGAGACCCCGTTGCCCAAGCCTGGGATTTCTTTCTCCCCCCTTCATCAACTCTGTTTCCCATTGTCCTCTCTGGCTAGTGAGACCCCCAACCTTTGTCTGGTCCCCAGGAGGCTGAACAGATTAGGGGGCTTCATAGACAGAAGGGTCCCCACCCAGAGGCTTCTAGGATTAACACGAACCCTTCAGATCTCGGAGTCTGGGCTGTTCCGGGAAGACAGTCCTGCTCCACCAGCTTGGATAGCATTTGTCGCCTGATGGGTGAGCATTAAAACAGCGCAAGTCTGTTTCGCTTCAGGCTGTGTGTGTTGCAGGGAAAGCCAAGACGAAAACGGTCTGATGCACTGACGTCAAAGACTTTTTGCTGTGGACTCTTTCGGGATTGCAGACCGGCAAACAGGTCTTTTGCCAGCGTTTTCTTGGTCGTGTCTTTGGTGCCAGGGTGTCTGACTGCTGTTTTGTCTGCAGATGCGTCCAGAATTGACTACGGATGATTCAGCCTGGGGTCTAGTTTCTCTCTGTCTGTAGACTCAGCAAGACTGCCAGTGGGTAGGTCACCACGGGCCCTCTGGAAGCAGACTCCACTCAGCCTTTTGTCCCTCCATGTCCTTCAAACTGTGTGAAGCTCTCCACAGCTGGGTCTGACCGCTCCTGTAACGACAGCTGGGTAGATTCCCATGAAGCAAGGTAACGGGATAGCATTTCCATGGTGGCACAGTGCTGCTGTTTTTCTACTTGTTTTGTTCATGTCTCTTGTTTTTTAGGCTGTTGAGGTGCTCAGGATTGCCGGTTTTTCTTGGAGCGCTGAAGGGCAACTAATGTTCACTGTTGAGAAAGAAAAATACCTTACTCTGGAAACCCAGGACACTACTATGCACAAAGCTGCTTCTCTGTTTTTTTAAAAATAATTTATCTATTGATTTTAGAGAGGGAGGACGGGGGAGAGAAAGAGAGAGAGCTACATCAGTTTGTTGCTCCACTTTTTTACGCGTTCATGGGTTGCCTCTTGTAGGTACCCTGACTTGGGATTGAAGGCACAGCCGTGGCGTACCGGGATGGTGCTCTAACCAGCCGAGCTACCCAGTAGGGCAAGCTGCTTCTCTTTGATGGGGCACGCTAACTACTGATTTTATTTTTCTAATTGTGGCATCTCCTTGATCTGCAAACTTTTTTTTTAAGTAGTATTGAATTAAATTTAATAATGCAAGGCAATGCTTTCTTAAATGCCAAACTCATACTTATGTCCTGAATAAATTAAGAAATAAGTGGATGAAATAGTAGGTTAATTAAAATTAGTGCATTTCCTATATTGGCAAACCAGATAGCTGGTTGGGCTGATACATTAGAGGCTGGCAGTTATTTCAGCCAAAATAGTCAAAGCAGATGGGCCTCTATACATGTCCTCCACAGACTTTAGATTTGACAGTCTTAGACCGGGCCACAGAACATTTTTTCAAAATATTAGTATCACATGATGAGTATTTCTGTAAATAAATATTAATTGTATAACATTCTAACTATGAGAATCTGGCAAGTTATCTAATTCCTTTTTAAAAAAATATATTTTACTGATTATGCTATTACAGTTGTCCCATTTTCCCCCCTTTATTCCTCTCCACCCTGCACACCCCCTCCCACCCACATTCACCCCCTTTAGTTCATGTCTGTGGGTCATACATATAAGTTCTTTGGCTTCTACATTTCCTATACTATTCTTACCCTCCCTCTGTCTATTTTCTACCTAAAATTTATGCTACTTATTCTCTACATTTCCCCCATCTCCCCCTCCCACTCTCCTGTTGATAACCCTCCATGTGATCTCCATTTCTGTGATTCTCTTCCTGTTCTAGTTGTTTGCTTAGTTTGTTTTTGCTTTTGTTTTAGGTGTGATTGTTAATAGCTGTGAGTTTGCTGTCATTTTACTGTTCATATTTTTTATCTTCTTTTTCTTAGATAAGTCCCTTTAACATTTCATATAGTAAGGGCTTGGTGATGATGAACTCCTTTAACTTGACCTTATCTGAGAAGCACTTTATCTGCCCTTGCATTCTAAATGATAGCTTTGCTGGATAGAGCAATCTTGGATGTAGGTCCTTGCCTTTCATGACTTGGAATACTTCCTTCCAGCCCCTTCTTGCCTGCAAGGTCTCTTTGGAGAAATCAGCTGATAGTCTCATAGGAACTACTTTTTAGGTAACTGTCTCCTTTTCTCTTGCTGCTTTTAAGATTCTCTCCTTATCTTTAATCTTGGGTAATGTAATTGTGATGTGCCTTGGTGTGTGCTTCCTTGGGTCCAGCTTCTTTGGGACTCTCTGAGCTTCCTGGACTTCCTGAAAGTCTATTTCCTTTGCCAGATTAGGGAAGTTCTCCTTCATTATTTGTTCAAATAAGTTTTCAATTTCTTGCTCTTCCTCTTCTCCTTCTGACACCCCTATGATTCAGATGTTGGAATGTTTAAAGGTGTCCTGGAGGTTCCTAAGCCTCTCTTCATTTTTAAAAATTCTTGTTTCTTCATTCTTTTCTGGTTGAATGTTTCTTTCTTCCTTCTGGTCCACACTGTTGATTTGAGTCCTAGTTTTCTTCCCGTCACTGTTAGTTCCCTGTACATTGTCCTTTGTTTCACTTTGCATAGCCTTCATTTTTTCATCTAATTTGTGACCCTATTCAGCCAATTCTGTGAGCATCCTGATTACCAGTATTTTGAACTGTGCATTGTGCATCCAATAGGTTGGCTATCTCTTCCGTCGCTTAGTTGTATTTTTTCTGGAGCTTTGATCTGTTCTTTCATTTGGGCCTTTTTTTTTTTTTTTTTTTTTGTCTCGGCCCACCTGTTACGTATAAGGGGCGGAGCCTTAGGTGTTCACCGGGTCGGGGCAGCCCACGTTCCTGCGCTGTGACTCTCTATGTGTTAAGGGCCTAGAGGGAGCAATGGCACTTGCTTCTCTCTCTGCTGGCTTTCAGTCACTTTCCCCACTACCCAGAAACAAATTAGGCCCTTCTGGTGCTGGTTCCTGAGTGGATGGGCTTGTGCACACTCTAGGCCCCTGTGCGTCTCTCCCACGAACTCTCCTGTGAGGCTGGGAGTTTCTCCTGCTGCCGCCTCAACCCCCACGGGTGTTTTCAATCAGAAGTTTGAGGCTTTATTTCCCCGCGCTGGAGCCCTGGGTTGCGTGGTCTGCTTCGCTCCCCATTCATCCCGGTTTATCCGCACATGATTGTGGGACCGCCCAGTCTGCCAGCTGCCGCCTTGCTGCGAGTCCTTTCCACCTGGCTGCCATCTCTGCCCCTCCTACCGGTCTGGATGAATGTTTCTTCTTTATCTCCTTGGTTGTAGGACATCCATACAGTTCGATTTTCTGTCGGTTCTGGTTCTTTTTTGTTTTTAAATTGTTGTTGTCCTTTTTTTGGTTGTGTGAGGAGACACAGTGTGTCTACCTATGCCTCCATGTTGGCTGGAAGTTGATTTTCAAACTTTTTAAAGAACCAGACCCTTCTTCAGGTGTAAAACCATAGCCCTGGTGTATTGAACAGGTAACTCAGAAGCCTTGGTTGTGGAAGTGGGATAGATGAACTACCCTCTTAACCTTCTCCTTCCCCCTTCCTCCCTTGGAGCAGTCCACAGGCCCCTCCATGAGACCCTGGCACTCTGCAGAACAGTGAGAAACCATTATGCTTGCAGGAAGTGAGGGCCGATACATTTTGGTTCCTATTGACGGGGCCACGATGCCATTAAAGACAATGTGCACATGTATCACCAGTTTGACGAAAGCATTTTAGCGTATTAACGGTACAGGTCCTGTGGCTACTATACAAGGCCATATGATAGGTAGTTCCTGCCCAGAGGGAAGTAACAACTTAGTTCCTGTAACCGGTACATAGGTAATGTGTTGGGTGGTGGTGCTCGGTGCCCATTTCCTACATGGCTACCATGACCGAGCCCAGAAAAACAAGAAGATGCGAGGGAGGCCACTCGTAGTCTTGAGAGCTACAAGTCTGCTCAGGACTCAAACTGAAGAGGTTCGTCCACAGTTTTTAAATCAAGGCTCATTGACAGTCAAAAAGGAAGAGGGCTATGCTGACTCTGTGCTGGTGCAGTGAAGCTGTTCTCTTCCATTTGACTGCAGGGCCACTGATAACAAGTTAATAACTTTAGTGACTGTTACATAATTGTTTCAGGGCCTGTGTGTTACTATTGGCCTCTAGCTCCCCTACAAGTTTTCAGTGCCCTATGTCTCCGAGCCCCATTGCTAGAGCATACCATGGACCATTCACCAACTTACTGGGGCCAAGTCTTTCTCAGCAAGCACAGCTAAGGAGATGTACACAGCAGGTGGAAATGTGTGACCCGAGGGTCTCTAAGTGACAAGGCCTGTATGTGATACTGACTTACTCTGGCCAACTGCTGTTACCCCTGGACTTCCACTTAGCAATAGCGATGATGCACTGTGATCACAAAAACGGTTAGCTGTGGCCCACTTTGTCACACAAAAGAAAAAGGGAACAAGGACTTAGAAACAGCTTATGGGCTTAGTCTGATTAATCACATCCTGCTAATTTCCAAATGTTTCCGAGAAATCAGGAAAGGGAACTTAGTGAGTTCTATTAGTTCATGACTCAGTGATTACTAATTTGTTATTCATTTAAAAACACTCAGGAAATTGTATTTAATATTATTGTCTTCATCTGGAAAGTGATTTGTTTTGTTTGACAGAGCATTAACCACAACATCTTGGGGGTTAGCACAAGCTACTTGGTCCTCCCTGAAAATTCATAGACACAGAATTTAAAATATGTCCTTAGGTGAGTATTAAAATAATAGGTACTAAATTCTCTCTCCAATGTGTTGGTTCCATAACATGGAAATAGTACCTGTCCAGCCTGATGGAGCTCACCTGCTCCACCCATGGGGTCTCCCTCCTCTCCCTGGAGACAGGCATGAGCTCCCTCTCCCATCTCCGCCCTATGACTCTTCCCTGAAACATTGTTCCACAAACTGTCTTCCCTGGTTTATGAAAAGGCAGTGGTGCAGCGAGACTGCCTATCCAGAACCTGGCAGCATGTCTTGTGTTAAGAGGCTGACAAAGCAGAAATCATGAACTTCATTTTGACAGGGATGCTGTTGACCACCTACCACAGGAAGAGCTTCTACGTGAGTTTTCTTGAACTAGTGATGACGAATTTGCCCTTCACTCATTCAGTAAACATCAGTGGATCCTCTTCTGTTGGCTCTGACCTGCCCCTTGTCTTCTGCTTTTTCTTTACATGTTCAAGATCTTTGTCTGTTGGTTAGGGCGGTGCTGCGTATTCTCACAGACAAGAGTAAGACAGTATGCCCGAATGAACCTACACTTCTTAGCGCAGCCCTTGGACCTGTGGAACAAGTGCATCAGCAGCTACTCCCTCCTTTGGATCAACAGGATTTCAAAATAGTGACTATATAGTAATTAGAGTCATAGTGAAGAGGTTAAGGACATGGGCTTCAGAATAAAATTGTCTGGGCCCGACTCCCGACTCTGCCACGTACTGTTCAGGAGACCTTGGGCAAGATACTCTACCTCTTGGTGTCTCAGCTCTCTCACCTGCCAAATGGGATAGTATCACCTTTCCACCTTCTAGGGTCAGTGTGAAGATTAAATCAGGTAATTCTCTAAATATTTACAGAAGAGAACCTAGCATAGGGCAACTTCTTAGCAAACGTTAGCCATTATTATGATTATTATAGTAGTAATCATTTTTTAGATCTCTTTAATTTTCCTTAGTTATTATGGGAAATATAGTTGTGAAGGATAATCATTGCATATGAATAGTGACAATAACATTTTACTTATCTAATCCTTGTCTAAAAGCTTGCTGCCGAAGATGCTATCCTGGGGTGCAGTATATCATTCTCCCTTCTCGTCCCCAGGCATAAAAGGTAGGGCACAGCAATGAGAGAGAGGGCTGTAGTGGAAATCAGGACTTACAAAGTTGGATGTTACATCTTCTTGACTGTGGAACAGACTTGACTCAATTCTTCAGTCACCTTCAGATGACCTTTCACCATGTACAAGACTGAGCTGTTGAACTGTTAGAAACCACAGTAGGTAGCAGCGAGAGACTGGAGACCTGCCAGCATTGTGGCTTAATATATACTTTAAAGAATTTTGTGTATAATGTGGTACAAGTGAGTAAAAGCACACATTTGTGTGAACCCACTGGCCTCTTTGGAAATCTTTTCATGTGGTAAGAAGACAAAAGCCCCTCATTTACTCAGCCCCAGGTGTGTGCTAGGATCTATAATTATATTATCCCAGTTTTCAGATAAGGAATCTGAGCCTCCAAGTATATAAGTAACATTTTCAAGTTTACATGGTTAATGAGAAGCAGAGAAAGGATTCAAAGCCAGACCTGTCTTAAGTATGGCCTCCATGGTAGTCATTAGTGCCATTGACTTCCAGGCCAGAACATTGAGTTACAGAGGCAAGAGCCTCCTGAAGGGCAGTTGGCTGCTCTGTTAGCCTGAGTCCTTGGGTGACTGTGGTAGGCAGGATGTCCTGCAGCCTGAGATGGACATGCGGTGTGAGCACAAAATAAACCTTTGTGGTTTTCGATCATTAAGATTTTGGGATTCTTTCTTACTGCAGCATAACCTAGCATGTCTTGACTAATAAAGGCTCCAGTAATGTGATTAACACTGCTAGCTAGATTAGCTTTGTAATTTTCCTACATGGCAGGTAGAAGCAGCAGGCTGAATCTCTTGGGGGAAGTAATGATTAAATGTTTCTAAGTGCTAACAAGGTAGGTCATGAGTTGAAAAGTATCTTATAATGATAATTTTTTCAGTGTTTTCTTTCTGATCAATTTCTTCTCCTTCTCTTGCCTTTTTTTCCTCTACCTTTCACCTCTTCTATTCCTTACTCTGGATTCCTTTTAGTCTCTGTACAGATCAAATGCCTAATGCCCAGTAACACTCAAATATTTTTTGAAATAGGGGGAAAAATTCAGAACTCAGAAATCAAAGTGTGAATTCCAAATTCTCTTTTGTTGGCAGTTTGGTTAAAAATGATGTTTAAGAAGTTTACCTTTACCATTAACTAAACAAAGCAATTATAGGACTCAATTTTTTAGGTTTCACATACCCTCCAAGTTCCTTTCATCCCATTTCTCTTGGTACTGCAACTCTGTGGTCTGAGGAGCACTCTTGGCTAGCTAGGATGCTTGTGCAAGCAGGTTGAATTTACTTCTGGCTGAGTCCATCCCTATCTGTCATCCAATTATCATCGATAAATATTTAAATGTCAGGGCAGCTGCCCTCGAGTGGAGCCCTGGGTATCAGGCGTCTGTGAGTTCCAGCTGATCGTTACTAATTCAGTGAGTGTTGTTGTACATTGGCTAAGAGCACACAATGGAAGTGATTGCAAGCGCTCTTGCCAATGTGGGCTCACTCCATTGAAAGATGTTTTAGATTTGTTTCTGTCTCGTTCCAGGAAAATATGAGATGTAATTTGCTTCAAACTAAACGCTCCTTTAGTTTCTTGCTCAAGTATTAAACAAGAATAAGGCAGGCTGGAAGGACCATCTTCACATTGTTCTGATGATTTGGAGGTCTGCAGGGTCACTTTTTGAGCTAATGTGAGTGCAGACAAAATGCTTGCCACTGAGATGAATTATGTGCTCAGGGTTACCTGGTTTTTTCTGAGTTAGGTAGGGAAGTCAGAAGTAGATAGAAATGAAATGACCCATTATGAAATAATCAATGAAAAAGCTACACTCCTGCAATGTTTCTCGATCAATAAACAAGTTACCTTTCAGCTAGATGAATTATTCCTGTGTTGTTCAGAGCAGAACAAAGCCCCTTTCCAGCCAGACTCCCCAAATGCATTGTGGGTGAAAGCAGAGAAAGGAGGCATTAACCCACCAGGGTCACAAAAAAGGGGCGCTCTTGGTGCAGCAGCCTTTCCTCAGCAGTGCCCAATGAGAGCGTCGGGAACACGGTTTGGTAAACGCTGATGCGGAGGCATACGCCGTGGAAGGTTAAGGGGATAGCATAGATGAGACTCTGGGGTAAGGCAAGTTCGCACCCTAGGGGCAGGGTGTAAACTGGCAAAGACTTTCTGAAAGACAATTTCAGTTATCTCTCAGAATTTAAATTTCTATACTCATTGACCTAACCATCCAATTCTAAGAATTTATCCTACAAATGTTGTTACATATGTATAAAAAGATATTTGTATAAGGAAGTGCCTTGCTATGATTACAGACACAACACAACTTGAAAATGTCCATCAAAAAGGGAATGTTTAAGGAAACTAACCTATCAATACTGTGGAATATTATCAGCCATTTAAAGAATGAGCTGCTGACATATGACCTTGGGGAGGTTATTCAGCCTCCCACTGCTTGAGGTTTCTCTTTTGTAAAATGGGTATAGTATTTAATAACTATTAGTTGAATGACAGACTTAAGTGAATATATGTATGTGTGTTGTCCACATAAAATTTTTTATTTTTGGAAAGACTAAAATTTAGAAAAGTCACTGAGAAACCTTGTTTAGAATCCCAAGACCCTCCTCTGGGAATGGGGGGTGGGAGATGGGGGAATGAAGGCAAAAAGAAAGTAGTCTTTATTGAAAATACCACTATGCTAGACTATATGCTATATGCTTTAAATAATGCTATCATTGAATTCTCACACTCATCTGAAGTAGGTGTTATTACCCCCATTTCACCGAGGAGAATAGTAAAACTCGGAGAAACTTGCTGAGGTCATAGAGCAGTGAGTGGCAGAGTTAGGCTTCCCGTCCAGAGCTAATGCTAAAGCCATGCTTGCTACCACCCGCCTTCCACGCTGAGACCGTGTCTTCCTCATCCTTAAATATTCAATGTCTAGCATAGGTCCTGACTCCACAGTGCTTGTTACATTTAATTAAGTATTTGCTGAAAAAATTGAGGATGCTGACATTGTTCACCCCTGCCTTCATATTCTTTAAAATGGGAATAATTGCTCTGATACTTTATTTAATGTGTACTTTTCTCTGTATTTGCTGTAATTTATCCCACCTTTATCAGTCACCATAGGCTAAGTTATGCTGCAGTAACAAACAACTCCATAAGTCTCAGTGGGCGGCTACTTTGTTATGTGAATTTCATGAGTTGACTGCTACTCTGGTTCATGCTGCCTTGTGAGTCCCATGGGAGAGAAGGTGAGGGATGAAGAAATCATGCAATGGCCCTTAAAGCTTCTGCACAGAAGTAGCATACGTCACTTCCACTCACATTTCATTGACCAAAGTGAGTCAGATGGCCAGGCATGAACATAACCATGTGGATGAGTATAATCACCCCCCAGAGAGAGCCTCTGTTGGGAGGCCCCACTTAGGAGAAGCTGGGGAGAGGAGCTGCGGAGATTTTGAAGAGTCATGTAATATAACCCACTACTCTATTGCAAAATAAATTTTAACCCCCTAACAATAGACGCTGTGTTTTCTACCGTGTAGCTTCTATTTGTCCAGTTCTAGTGCTTTCTTTACTAGACAGTTAAGCTTACGTTTGTACTAATGGGAGTCAGTCTCACCCACAATCAGCAGTTCTCGAAATGTGTCAAGGGGACCCTAGCAGTCCCTCAGATACTCTCAGGGGGTTCACGGGCTCTCAACTATTTTAGCAATAAAACTAAATTGGGGCCTCCTTTTTCACTTTCTTTCTTTCACAAGTGGATAGTGGGGTTTTCCAGATGCCACATGACATGTGATACTGGGACAGAAGCAGGTAGGAGAACCCAACTATCTTCTCTGAAGCCAGGCATTAAAGAGATTCCAAAAATGTATATTAATGCCACTTTCTTGCTCATGTTTTTGTTTTAGAAAATATGGTTGTTTTTTATAAAAATGTTAACGTGTAAAAGGTTTTTAAAAATAAGATTAATAAATACATTATTTTTTTTCAGGTTTGATTTCTAATATAGCAAATACTGATAGTTGTAATATATGTAAATGATAGCTCTTTGGGGTACTTAATAATTTTGGTAAGAGTGTAAATGTTTGGTAAGAGAACAATGTTTGGAAACTTCCATCCAAATGATGTCTCGATGAGAGTTTTAGTGGAAAGATGCTTAAACACAGTTAAAGTTTCCTTAGCTGTATAGAAATACCATGGGGCCTAATGGGTTTACGTAAATACTGTTATTTTTCATAATCATCACCAGTGTTCCATATCTTGTACTTCCTGAAGGGGAGAGATGATGAGTTTGTTAAAGAAGATCGGTTAGATGAGTTATTTTCAGCCCTGCAGAGGTTCACAGCTTGATGTGGCATCAGTAACGAACAAGAAAAACGGCGGTGCGTAACATGCTGAAGAGAAACATGCTGCGTTCTAATAAGAGGCACTCGTAATTCCACGTTGTCTCGAACCTTTACCATCACGTCTCACCAGCTTCAATATAGAAGAATTGGAAACAAGCCAGACATTGACACTGATGAATAACAATAATGAGGAATACTTCGTGGAGAGCTTTTTCCCAGACTTGAGAGTGTTTTTCACGTATGAACCAATTAAGCCTACTTTCACACTTGCGATCAGGACCAGTTAAACTTCTTTTTAATCTTCCTCCAGATTTTGCCTTTGCACAATGCCAGCACCCTCCTCCCCCAGGAGGTGTCTTCCAATAAAAGGTCTTAAATCTATGGGCAAAGGCTTTTGTCTCTGCTCAGCATTTTTATCAGATAATTTTGTTCTGGAAGGACGGCTGTGGAGGAGCACCTGGAGGTGCGATGCTTGTGTGTGTGCACGTGCACGTGTGTGCATGTGTGAGCATGTGGGCATGTAATGCCAGGAAGAGCTTTGCTTCGAGAAGTTGACTGTGCAGTTTACAGAGTGGTGAAAGGTATGGAACACGCTGCGTTTCCTGTTCTGCCTTGGCTTCCAGGAAGCCCAGTCCTCACGTGATGCTTACTTGTGGTGATTTTTATTCTTTTTTATTGTAAGTGACTTCCATTTTGAAAGCAGGCACAAAATGTAATATTAAAGAATGGACAATAACAACGACAAACGCCCAGTCAGATGCAGGGCGGTCTTTAGGTAGAAGCAGTAACTGAAACACTTTGAAAGGCTCAGACAGCTAGGACAGAAGTTCCTTCTTGGGCACCATGCCTCTGCCACCATTACCTGAAATGCCCGCTGTCAGGTCCCTCCTGCCAGGGAAGATATTTGGTCTTAAGAAAGCTGCTGTGTTACGAAGAAAACACGCTGCTGTGAAGAGTCAGACCTCAACCCCTTGTTCCTCGTGAAGGTCACAGCAGGGGTGTGTTTCTCTAAGAGCTTGGTCCTTAGGAGACAGAGCAGGAACTTGGAATTATTGCAAAGGACAGGTTGATCATGGGGGAGCTATAGGCATCCCAAGAAAACCTGAGGAACTGGTGTTGGGGCGTAAGGACAGGGGAAAGGGAATGCGAATCAGCATTCATAATTTCAGGGTCGTGCTGACGGACAGGCTGCGGTGGGTGTCTGCACGGTGAGAATCTGCAGGAAGCCTTGCTGATTGAGGACTTTAGTCAGCACTCTGCTGATCCCACACAGGGCTCCACGAGAGCAATGGCTGGCACTAGCAGGGAGCTCTGAGTTGCTGAAACTCATGTTTGTCTCTGTCTAATTGCGTCAGTCACCAGGCTGTTGCTAGGCTAGAGCAGAGGGAGTGGACAACGTTCCGTCATCCTGATTCGAGCAAATGTTGCCATAGTTATTCACCTGTAAGTATTAAGTCGGCTTTCTTGACATCTACATATTTATCTTTTTGTCCAGACCTCTCTAAATACATATAAAGTGTTTATTATGTTACAGATATAATTGCATATTTCTATTTCTCTAAGTTCCGCCTTATTAAGAATTTTTACGAGGAACGAGTATTAAATTTTACCAAATCTCTTTTTTGGGCATGTATTTGTGTCATCACATGGTGGTTCTCCTTTGAGCTGTTAATTTGGAGATTCATGTGAATAGATTTCTTAATATTGAATTATTTGGGGAATAAAACTTGCCTGGTACATTATTCTTTTAATGTATTTCTGGAGTCTCCTTGTCAAGGTTTTTTAGGTTCTGAAGCAGTAGCAGTCAGATTTTTGCATAGAAGTGGAAAGCTCTATGCTTTGGGACAGGCTTGGGCAACCTTCAGACGATCAGTTCCTTGAACATTTAAGAGAACTCATCTGTGGAGCCGTTGAGGCAGGTATCCCCCCGCTCCCACCCCAGGGCAATCTTTGCAACTGTTACAATTGTCACCGGACTTATTGTCAAGCTTATTGACCATTTTTTCTTATATCACTTC
This sequence comes from Desmodus rotundus, assembly GCF_022682495.2. Classification (NCBI taxonomy): domain Eukaryota; kingdom Metazoa; phylum Chordata; class Mammalia; order Chiroptera; family Phyllostomidae; genus Desmodus; species Desmodus rotundus. The sequence continues at coordinate 102,485,440 of NC_071393.1, forward strand.
TTTGGTGAATTTTGATAAGCTTTTTCCTAGAAAGTTTTTTTTATTTTAACCAGGTTTTCAGATTAATCAGCATAGAGCTGTACATTATATTCTTTTATACAACATTATTTAAAAAGTTTGTATAATTCCATCGTGTGGATAATTCATGTAACCAGTTCCTATTGTTGGACATGGAGGTTGTGTCTGAATTTCTTCTGTTTTAAATTACGGTGTGAGAAACAAACTGGTAGGTTAATCTTTGCACACATTTTACTACTGGGTTGGCCAGAACGTTCATTTAGTTTTTTCCGTACAGTGGCTCTAGTGGTGCTTAGTTGTCTTTAACTTCATTCCAAACAATTTTGTTAGATCGCATAGTGACAGTTGTCATATCAGCGTGCATTTAAAAAAAACTTATCAAAATTGGTGAACCTTTGTGAAGCCATTTTAACATTGAAGATGGAAGAAAATAAGCAACATTTTGGCATATCATGCTTTATTATTTCAAGAAAGGTAAAAATGCAACTGAAACAAAAAAATATTTGTGCTGTGTATGGAGAAGGTGCTGCGACTGATCGAATGTGTCAAAAGTCATTTGCAAAGTTTCTTGGTACTATTGACATTTTGGCCCAATACTTCTTTGCTGTGGGGATGTCTTATGTATTGGAAGATGTTTAGCAGCACCCCTGGCCTCTCCCCATAATGGGAGACAGCTGACATACTCAAAATATCCAAATCAATAAAGTTACTGGTGAAAATGAAAAATGTGTCTTTTATTTTACAGAAGAAAATCATACAGATTTTTTGGCTAATAGTAGTTTTTAGTAGTTGACGGATGACATGCGGCCAGTTTTTTTTTTCCTCACTCAGGAAGGAAAAACTGGCTATTCTGCCCCCACCTGCCTCATCTTATTGAGCAGCGATAACAAAGAGCTCGGGCCTGGCAGTTCAGCCTCGCCTCTGCCACTTCGTAGACTGAATCTTAGGGAATTGATCTCTCTACACTTAGGTTTTTCTTCTCTTTCTGGACAGTGGAGATAATGGTCATAATTTCTGTAATCAGTACAAGAAAAAGAAAACCTCCCAGGTGTTTTTAGCAGAAAGGGATTTAGTACAGGGCGCTACCTACTCACGCACTCTCTGGAGGCTGGGAGAGCGGTCCCTCCTCGGACGTCCAGCAGTGAGTCCCTGTCCCAGAACTGGTGTGGGGGGCTGGGGGTGGGGAGGGAGCAGGTGCCTCTGAGGGCCCCCGGGGGAACTGTTAAGTCCAGGGACACACAATTGAAGTGGCATGTTGACTCTGCTTCTGCTTCAAGTGCCCAGGAGGGTGGAGAAAAACGACAATGTTGCTACAGAAAAATCTCCCGTCTCCACAACCTTGCTCGCCAGAATGAAACTGCCAGAGGGGCAGGGAGTGGCCTCTGCCGTTCCCACCTTCCCCAACTCATGCAAATACTTACAAACAGTGAAACCTCATGTATATAGTATATACGTAGATATGCAAAACCCCAGCTAGCTCCGCAGGAGTCTGAGAAACATTGTTTTTGGCTTTGCAGCCTAGAGCTGGGCAATCCACAGTATTTACCCCGACATCTTTCTTGAGATTGTTGTGAAGATTAAATAAATAATAATTCATGGGAGTGCCTGGTACAGTCAATCTTGTTATTTACTGTTTGTTAAGAGCAAATCTGTGCAGAGACTGCACTAATTTATCAGGGATGGAAAAGTGAGGATTTCTTTGCTGTTCTCAAAATATTTTCAGTATACATAGAAAGTAGATATTAAAGAAATAGCCATATTACAACAAAAATAGTGCTATGAGAAGGTAGGGAATGGGGTAACTGTCCGCAGCATGTGTTACTTCACTTACTCATTTGTTAAGAAACGGATTTACTGCCTTGGCTGTGTAGCTAAGTTGGTTGGAGCGTCGTTTCGGGTCCCAGTCAGAGTACATACCTCGGTTGCAGGCTCCATATCCGGTTGGGGTGTGTATGGGAGGCCACCTGTCCATGTTTCTCTTTCTCTCTCTCCCTTCCTCTCTCTCTGAAAGCAATCAATCAATAAAAATAAATAAATAATAGATTTGGTGATATGACTTATTGTGTGGGCCAGGGCTAGTGCTAGGCACTGAGATGCAGAAGTGAGGCAGACAGGTCTTGTCCCCTGCTGTGTGGGGGGTGGGGGATGGGTGCTGGGTGGGGGGCAGAAAGGGTTGGGGGGAGTCACAAGGGAAGGCTTCACAGAGGAGGGAATACTTGGGCTGAATTTTTAAGGATGAAGGAGATATGGGCAGAGCAGGGTGAGAAGACAAGTACAGTATCACAGAATCCAGATTAATAAAGGATTTCAGCCTCAGCCGAGGGCAGTGTTTCCCAGTGTGTTCCACAGAACACCAGTCCCTGGTTCCTTGAAGAGATGGTTCCAGGGTGGTTTAGAGATCCCAGTGGTTATGGGCACATTAAAATGTTGAGAAGGTTCAGAGTAAAACACCATTAACTCTGTTAAACTCAATATTTCTTAAATTTTTGACCAAGAGAACCCTCTTTGATGTAATACCTATTAGCAAAGAACACACCTGGGGAAACGTAGTCCCGAGGTGATCAACCACTTCATTCTACAGACGTCGAAATGAGGTGCAGAGAGGCTCAGGGTCACAGTGCTGCCTTATAAGCTCCAAGAAGTCAGGGACCATGCTATTCTCTGGCATCTCTATTTTCCCAGTAATTCATTCAGTACGTGGCTCAGAGTAAATGCATAAAAAATAGTTGGGATGAAACATTGATTGAATCAGTGGAGAAAGTGAACAGAGCTGAACTCAAGTATCTCAACTCTCCGACTTACGTTTTTATTAATACGTAGCCTTCAGCTAATGGGAAACATTCCCCAAAACTCACAGAGGATGTTCTCCCCACCAGGGTTATGCAGACGTTTCCCTTGCAGGTAGAGTTGCTGGATAAAATGCAGGCTGTATGCAGTATTTGGGGCATGCTTATGCCAAAAAGTTATTCATCGTCTATCTGAAATTCAAATTTAACTGGACGTCCTATACTTTTATTGGCTAAATCTGGCAACCCTACATTTTGGGGAACAATATGGAAATCCTTCTACTTGCTAATGTTGCTTGCTAATCACCTTGGAAAGGGATTCATAAACAGACACACACTTTCCAATGTATCAGGGTCAGTCTTTTCAAGTGGGTTTAAGAAGATAAACCGATTATATACAACTTTGTTTCTTTGGAGTTCCTGCTGAGAGGGAAAGCTTTCACGTGAACAGGGAAGTGGCAAAGCATTGATCTCATCAGCGTGGGACCCAGGCGTTGTGTGAGAGCACGCAGAGGGCCCTTCTAGCCAGAGCTCTGCTGCTGCACGTCGGGACCCACCCACAGGAGAAGCTCGGGGACAGAGACGACTGGTGCCTGTGGAGAAACAAGGAAGATGAACCTCTAAACAATGAGGCTGATTAGATTTTACAGAGAGGGGACTCCAAGCCAGGGTTATACTTCCGTAAGGTGATATAGTTTTAGCCATGAAGTTTCTGGAGGTTGGACCAGATGATCCTTCCTTTTGTGCAGCTCAGGCCTGGACGCAGATCACAAATTGCTCTGCTTTAACAAGCCCTCTCGTCCCCCATCCATCTTGGCCCTGCCCCGCAAACACGCACTGTGATCTCCCACAAACCCTCCAGCACTCCTTCGCCGGGAGGATCTGACCTTAAGAAAATCAAAAAATTAAAAAGAGCAGTAAACAAAAAAAGCACCCCCAAACCTTCTCTATTCTTTATGTTGTGAGTGGCCTAGGCAGTGCACTTGGCTTTCATCCTCAGCTCGGGGCAGATTCTACGTGCTTTTGTGAACCCAAGCTGACGACCCAGTATGTTTTTAGGCAGCTTTTCGCACTGTACTCCTTCATGGGGGTTATTTCTCATGTCCCCTGGAGTGATTCTGCTTCCACGGAGAAGGGCAATAACTTGCTTAAAGTAGTTGTTAAGTACACTTTTGTTCATTGGTTTGCTCATTACATTAAAAAATACATAGTGTGTGCCAGGAACTGTGTGCAAGACACAGGTGAACCAGAAATAAAGCACAGCCCGCGCCCTCAAGGTGCCGGCAGGTTAAACGGTGTGGTAAGTCAGCAGAGGCGCTGCAGAGGCGCTGGACGAGCACCTGCACCCTGGAAGGCCAAAGGGAAGGAGGAGCTGCACAGAGATTTATGAGCTGAATCCCGAGGAAATGTCATTTTCTAAATGCACAGAAGGCTGAATAGAAATGGCATGTCCAACAGCAAGGAAATAGTGAGGAATTATAACTTCTTGTTCAATGAGAGGCATCCACAGGCTAAAGATGATCCATTGGGATCCAGGAAGAAAGCAGTGTAACTTCTTACTTTTACTTATTTTTATGCAAAAATAAACTTTACTAATATTCAGTATATGATTTAGAGTTGGGCTTATGAAACTTTTCAATAAGTATACAAATATCCCCACTTTTCTAAAGTTTGCTTTATGTCACTTCTCTTTTATGAAAGACCAAAGTTAATACCTGCTTTTCCTAGCCAAAAGAAATCCGAAGAGGATTTTTGCTTTTATGAAAAAAGGTGAAAAGTGCAAACAGCGTTCAGCGTTTGTTTTCCGGTGAGCTTTTATAGAGGCAGTGCACACCCTGCGCAGCGAGCCCCGCGCTGCCAAGCTCCTTCCAGGGAGCTGCACTCAGCGTCTCAGCAACAAGCCGTCATAACCTGGAACTGTGTCTGCGAGCATCTGTGCTTCATCTCGGTTAATTTTGTGCATCCGTTAGCAACATGTGTCCTAAAGTTATTGCTTCTTTACACTATTACCATCTCAGTTTGCTAAAGGTTTCAGAGAACACTCATCTTTAGGATAGTGGGGGGAAAACTTGTACATTGGCTGGTTGCACGCAGGGTAAAAACGCTTTACCAAAAGGGGGCGCTCAGGTTCAAACTACTTTGGTTCCCACAGCTGCAGTGGTAGAACTAGGGATTCAGTTCATGGCTTCCAACTCAGCGTAGGTAATTATGTTTCGTTACCACAGACTAGGCAGCTTAAACAACAGAAATGCGTTTTTTTCTCACTTCTGGAGTCTGGCAAGTGCAAGATCAAGTTTCCACCAGGGTTTAGTCTCCGCTGAGGGCTCTCTTCCTGGCTTGAGATGGCTACCTTCTCAGGGTGTCCTCTCGTGCTCAAGAGAGAGCTCTGGTGTTTCCTCCTCCTCTTATCAGGGCACCCGTTCTATTGGACCAGGGCTCCCCGCTTATGCCCTCTTTTAACCCCTCAAAGGCTTTATCTCCAACTCAGTCACATTGGGGCTAAGGCTTCAGCGTATGAATTTGGGGGGCGCAGTTCAATCCAGAGCACTTCTGCTCACTGCGGTGTGAGGACCACTGCTGCAGTATAAGCCATAAGACGCGGCCAAGTCAGCGATGACTTCTGAGGTAGGCCCCTTTGCTCCTGAGTCTGAACCCAGGGAGGAGCCTGAGAAATGGCATCTCCAGCTCCCCACCTTGCCACCGATGCAGTTCCGCAGAAATGTAATGGGGGTCACATGATGAAGACATATGTAATTCAAAATTTTCTAGTAGCCACACTGAAAAAAGAGGTGAAGTTAATTTTAAAAATTGTTTAGTTTAATCCAATATATCCAAAATATTAATCAAATTCAACATAAACTCAATGTAAAGATTATTAATAAGCTATATTACAGGGGTTTATGTTACATTTTTGAAGCCCTGTGTGTATTATTTTACACTTACAGCACATGATGATTCAGACTAGCCCGGTTTCAAACACTCAGTGGCCACGTGCGGCGAGCGGCTGCCATAGTGGGCAGTCGGTGCTAGATTATCGCCGCCTTCAGCGCAGGGCCGAGGAGGCGGAGCAGACAAGGTGTGTTGCGAGCACGCTGCACAAGTAGCACCGTTCCTAAGAGAGGCTTTGTGATTATGATTAGCCCTGAAATGTTTCTGTTAACATGACTCTCTTCTAACCAGCAGCTTAAGATGTCAAGTGCAAGCGGAGAACAGGAGCTGACGGCTCAACCTAGCGGTTGAAGAAATTGTCACCATTCCGCGTTCTGCTTACCATTTACATAAGAAATCACGCGCTGCCGGTGCTGGCTGCTGGCTGCGCCAGGCTGACGGGATGGTAGTTTGCCCTGAAATGAAAACTGGGCGGCACTTGATTTATCACCCTCAGCTGTCACTTCTCACCTCCACTGAACCTTTCCCAAGACCACAATAAATGTCACTTCAAAGGTTCAGAGCTGGATTTCAGCTGTGAAGAATGTATTAATTCTAAAACACTCTCCTCCAAATAAAACAGCATCTGTAGTCAGTGTCGGGGGTGGGGAGAACATATGGAAAAAGTTCCTTGACTTTTATATGGTAAAGAAAGCATTAGGATAATCCTGAGGTTAACTGTGTCCATATCCCACAAGACCACGTGTGGGATTCTGTGGGGCTACAGGCATGTTGCTGGGCTGAGATGTGCCTTGGGATCCACTACAGCCCAGATGCTTCTAGTTACTCTGAAGACAACAAATTCTTGTCTTGATGGAGGAAATCGGGGTTTGGGGAAAAGAGAAAGTTTAGTGAGGGGGGTATGGGAAGTTACTTTCATATATTTGAGGGCTTTTTGGAAGAGACATTAGACTCATTCTGTATAGTTAAGAAGGGCACAACTAGAACACATCTTTAGCTCAAAATAAAGAAGACATTTTTAATGATACAGCGGCATCTTTAATAAGACACACACATCAGACTGTGTTCTCCTAAGGAAACCTTCATCCGGTACCTACTTTGGGTCAAGCACGATCACTCATACTATTTTAGTTAAAATTCACAACATTCCTGTAAGGTAGGTATTATTGCCTTGTCCCCAGTGTGGCATCCCCCCTGCTCCAAGGCCGTGACGGCAGCGAGCCGGGTGAGGAAGACATCTGCCCTGTGGCTGAGATCTGCTGAGTGCTCGGGGTTCCTGAGCAGGCTTTCCACCCCAGACAGGACATCAGATGCAAACGTCACTCGCTTTCTGTGTGGACTGGAAAAGAGACAACTTGGGTGTCTTGTACAGTGGAACTTGAATTTAACATGAGCAGAAGGCGTTAGAACAACCTGTACAACATTGCAAAAGGTTTTCACTTAAACCAGACCTTCCCATTCTCACCAGTGATAACGTGGGCCTTGCCGGAGTGTCTAAAGTCTCTTCTTCACGTGCATTTAAACGTTTTCTCTGTCTTCTACAGTGTGCATGTCCACAAACAGTCCTTTTTACTAATGTGTATCCTGCTGTGTCCATAAAAGAGTATGTTCAGAATGCAGTTCTCAAATGCATATTGGTTTTTCTTTTGTCCTTCCAGTTACCTGCCGTCTCTAGGACCAAGAAGCAGATATACATATGTTTGTGATACAAATGTATAATAACATATTAAATGGTTAACATCATTGGGTACTTACTAAGGGACAGGCACAGTTCTAAGGGCTTTATTGTTCCTGACACGTCTGCCATCATGCAAATGCTCTGAGGCCCCCTCGCTTTATGGACGAGGAAACTGAGGCACAGAGAGGTTCCATAACCTGCCCTGGGTCACACAAGTAGTAAGTGGTGAGTTAGGATTCGCAGCAGGCAGGCTAACACAGGAGACCATGAGCATGATGGCTGTGTAGTCTCTTGGTATAGCATAGCATCATTTTGCTGCTCCTCTACCAGAATTCGAGTGCACTGGTGCGGCCCTAGGGGAGCCCACATGTGCACTGTCTAATACACTACTGAGCCCTGGATATGAGGCTAGTCCAAACAGAGATACGCTGTCAGAGGAAAATGCATACTGGATTTGGAGGACTTAGTATGAGAAAAAGAATGCAAAACGTCTCTTTTGTAATTATTTCAAATTGATTAAATGTCAAAATGACAATATCTTAGATATAGTGGGGTAAATAAAACATTTTGTTACAATTAGTTCTATTGTTTTTTTTTTAAATCTTAAAAAAATCCTCACTCGAGGATGTATTTATTGATTTTAGAGAGAGAGCAAGGGAGAGAGAGAGAGACGAACATGGATGTGAGAGAGAAACATTGATTGGTTACCTCCTGTCCGCGCCCCGACTCGGGATCCAACCATGACCTGGGTCTGTGCCCTGACTGCGGGTCAGATCCGCAAACTTCTGGTGGACGGGGCGCTGCTCCAACCAACTGAGCCACCCAGCCAGGGCTAAAGGTTTTCTTATTTTAATTTATTTCTATTTTTCAGTTACAGTTTACTTTCAATATTATCTTGTATTGGCTCCAGGTATACAGCATAGTGATTAGACAATCATCTACTTTAGAAAGTGTTCCTCTCCATATACCCACCTGGAATATTATTGACTATATTCTCTGTGTTTTAGTTTACATCCCTACCCATTTCTGTTTATTTTTTAAAATGTGGTTTCTAGAAAAAAAATTTTAAAGATTTTATTTATTTATTTTTAGAGAGAAGGGGAGGGAAGGCGAAAGAGCGGGAGAGAAACACCAGTGCGTGGTTGCCTCTTGCAGGCCCCTAGTGGGGACCTGGCCCGCAACTCAGGCTTGTGCCCTGACCCAGAATCAAACTGGTGACCCTTTGGTTCACAGGCCAGTGCTCAATCCACTGAGCCACACCAGCCAGGGCTAGTTTCTAGACTATTTTAAGTTACACGTGTGGCTTGCCTTTGTGTCTGGCATTTCTATCGGACGGCGCTACCAAGACAGTTTGCTCATTCATTTGTTCACTCATGCATTCCATACGGCCTGCCCCCAATGGCGATGGAATATAGCAATTAACCAGACAGATTTGGCTCCTGTTCTCGTGTAGCTCAATATTCTGGAAAGGCTGGTGCGTTGGGGGTAGGAACAAACCCTAAGAAATAATCATTAAATAGTTAATGACTTACCATCAATATTATCCACTAGGAGTAGTTTGCTATGAGAGATTACACTTAAGGGCACCTAAACTTTGGAGGCCACTCAATAATTATTACTCATTCAATAAATATTTGTTGAGTGAAAGAATGAATCCGGGGGATTAGAGGCAGTACCTGCGGAAACAACTTTCAGATAGAGTTCGGTAGAATGAGGTGAGAGTCAGGAGACAAATGGCAGCTTATGCTGGGACCACACGCCCCGCCCCGCCGGGCGGCTTCGGCTCCTGCCCCTTTCATACCGGAGAGTCGTCTCCGGTCAGGTTTTAGTTGCACAGCTGTGCCCGGGAGTTTGTTGAGTGAGCAGAAGTGCAGGGAGCTGTATTCCTGGCATGGAGAGGAGTGGTGGGCAGGCACCTGGGACATCTCAGGGAGCTGGGCATGGGGGAGACCCCTTGGCACCCCTCCTCCGGCATCATGCAGCGCCTGGCACTCCCAGCTCTTGGACTTCAATTTCTTCCACGAGGCAGCTTCCAGTTGCTGCCTCTCCCTTTCCTCCCCTCCCCCACTAGATTTGCCTTTGCCTTTGCCTTTTTTGCACAATCCATTTGACAGGTTTTATTTTGTTGTTGTTGTTTCTGCCCAGTGTAAGTGAGACCTCCAGTAGAGACAATGACTTTTAAATCTTTTGTGACCCTGTGTTACAAAACGATCCCATTTTTTCCCCTGAGCAGTTTTCATTTCTGTGGCAAGTTACAATAGGGCGCTTATTCTTATAGACAACAGCGTAGCCGCCTGGAGGGGGGGAGGAGGAGTGGGTGGGGGAAATGAAGGAGGGGGAAGGGAGGTGGAGGAGAAGGACTGGGATGGGGAGGAGGAGAGAGAGGTGGAAACTGCTGGGTGGCTATGTGGCCAGAGTCAGCTGCCTGCAACTTGCCTGAAGTGGGAGGGAGCTGGGAGCAGAGCTGGGCTGGGGGCAGAGAGCAGTTTTGGGCAGCCTCAGAGGCATGCTGGGTGCCTGGCCCTGGGCTCCAGGCTGTGTGGAGCCTCACACAGGCAACTCCCCTGCCCCAGCCTTGTGTGTGATCCTTGGATGGGCCTCCTTCAGTCCCTTGCATACCTGATCCCAGTTTGCCAAGTTGGCCAAGGAGCTGGAAAACAATGAAACCATCATAAACCCAGCTGGGGTGATTTGCTGGGTTCTGAGTCTGTGTGTCGTGCCTGGATCTTATGTTGGGCTTGAACCCGAAAAGGGCTATCCCAGGCTGGGGAACAGTTGCAGCAGGGAAATGAGACACTGTGCCCTGGACATGCTGGGCACCTAATGAATATTTGTTAAACCAATGATTAAGAGTTTGAGGTAAGGAACACCATTTTTTAGCTAATTTGCTGCACATACCCGGGTGGACTGTGAAGTCGGCAAAGCACGGCAGTGTGGTGGGATAAACATCGTGTAGCTTGTTCTAGGGTTGTCCGCACGACCCGGCCGGGTTTCAGTCGGTCTCGCTGTCTGAGTCTCCTGCTGTCCTAAGAGTCTGAGATCCTTCGAAGCATGCCTGGTCAGGGGCAGGCCTCTGACCTGGAGGAGGGTTGCACTCAAGGCTCTGTGTCTATCTTGTGACAATTGTTCTGAGAAGTGGGGTTTTCAACTTCAACACTACTGTCCTTTGGGGCTGGATACTTCATTGTGGCGGGGGCGTCCTGTGCATCGTAGGATGTTTAGCAGCATCCCTGGTCCTCTGCCCACCGGAGGCCACCAGCACCTCCCCACCCTGTCCGAGTGGTGAGGAGCACCGATGCTTCCAGACATCGCCCTTGTCCCCCGGGGAGCTACACTGCCCCTGCCTGAGAACCACTGCTCTGTGGGGATAGAGGGAGACAGCGGTACACACCATGTGGAAAACCGCGAGGCAAGAGCAGTTTCTACTGGCGTACGTCACATGGCATGCAGGGTTTGGGGGTCAGTCTTCCCAAAGCATTTTAGTTGGCACGCATTCAAAGACTCTTAGTGCTCCTGATTGGGCACGGGAGGGGGGGGGGGTAGTCACAGTGCGGCTGTGGGGGTGGGTAACTGAGCACGGGCAGCTTCTGCCCACTGCGGCGTCCTCCTGTCCGCACTCCCCTCCTTGTGTAGGGCAGGGGCTCCAGACCCTGAAGGTGTACTCTAATCACCTGGGGGATTTTACAAAAATAACATGCTTGCTCCCCTGCCAGGATTCTGACTTAGTTGGTGGAGACTGTGGCATCTGTATCAGGTGGTTTAACTCCCTAGCTGGCCTGGGGAGCCCCAGGTGTGGCAAAGAACATGGGCTTTGCAGTGGGACAACCTGGCTTTCCTCTCAGCTGGCCAAACCTTTTGGTTCATTGCTGATGAAATTGGGGATAATAATAGCTCCCTCCTGTGGTGACAGGAAAAGGAGGTAGCATTTGACGGACGTCTTACTGTGAGGTGCTTGGTAAGTGCTCAGTAAAGGCCCTCTCCTTTTCGGCCTGCCTTCCTGGCCCCGCTTCCTGTCTGCCTCTCCCACCCCTTTGCCCTCTGGGCCTCGCTGCATCTCGGGGCACTCTGGCACCTCAGTGTGGCTGGGGTGGGCTTGCCTGTCTCCACTCACTGTGGAGCCACTTTAGTTCCCTGCACCTGGGAGGAACCAGTTTCTGCACATTTCAAGGTATGAGGTTATGAGGGCACAGTGGGCTCTCCCAGTGTATTTCTGGAAAAGTTGATCTCACAGACGACAGGGAGCTGCGGGGGGAGGGGGAAGGGGAACCAAGAAGCACACTTTTGGCCCAGCATGTCCCAATGACAGCTCATTGTTCCTGTTTGTTTGTTTGTTTGTTTGTTTGAATGGGGAGGTGCATGGCTGGGGCAGAGCTTGTACATAATGAGTCTGAGTCACAGGGATCAGCAAAAGCAACATGAAGTGGAAAGATGCCACTCATTCTTTCTCTCATTTATCCTTAGTTATTTTCCTTTTGAAGGGCCCCCTGAAGAAGGGGCCCCGGAGTTGGAACAATGCCTCGTTTTTGTCGGACTGGAGAGTGATAAATGTCCCCGGGAAGCATGCTCTTGTGGAGGCCTGTTGGCCCCTTGGGGGCCACTGACCGGCTGCAATGTTTACCCAGGGACAAGGGGCTCCCGTGAACGTGCCATCTGTGTCTGAGATTTAGAAATTCCCAACACTTTATCCGGCAGAAATTCAGTCATAAATGTGTTAGCAGGGGGTTGAAACCACCGTGTAAATAGGTGCCAATGTTACATGTTCACCAAATTTTTTCCCCAGTTTTTTCTCTTCCTTTGGAAAGAAGTGCCTGTAAAATCAGTGAGATAAATGTCTTTAGTGGGTTACTGGGAACAGTGACCCTGGGCCAGAGATTTGTGACCAGAAACTCCATAGCTCCTCTGACCGCACCCCACCCCCCTCAGAAACCCACCGTGGACACTTCACTAGGCCAGTGGTTCTCAACCAGGGGTGATTTTGCCCCTCAGGGGACATTTGGCAGTGCCTGGAAAGGTCTTTGGTTGTCACAATTGGGGGAGGTGCTACTGGCATCTAGTGAGAAGAGGGCAGGGAGGCTGCTGAACACCCCAAAAACCCAGAGCAGGCCTCCCAGCAAGGAATTAGCCAGTCCGAAAGGTCAGCTGTGTCGAGTGGAGAGACCATGCATTAGACACACCAGTGTCTGGGGCCGGCTCTGCGTGGGCACGGGAGGCGACGTCCTGGTGGCTCTGTCCATCCAAAGCTTGGCTTTCACCTGCTGCCACGTCACCTGCTTAGCCTGGCGATGGCCATAGTTAGATTTGAGCTCGATGTGACTGGACGATGATGGTGTTAACGACGGTTTCATCAGGACCTGTCCAGAGTCGGGCCCCTTGCAGACATTGAATGAATTCTCACAACGGTCTGGGACTAGGTACATGAGAGAGCAGGACCTCAGACTAGTGAACTACCTGGCCAAGGCCACACAACTGGCAAGCAAAGGACTTTGTATCCAGGGTTTGTATCCAGGTCTTGTCCCTCCAGAGCTGGGGCTGCCTGTTCTCGGGATAACCAAGGGGAAGGGCAGTGGCTAAGCATCTGGATTCTTTTATGCAGCTTTGGGACAGATTTTGTCCAAGAGTTGGTTCTCCCCTTTTTCAGGTGACTTGCAGTGAATTGTTTTCTCCTTTGTAATTTTTAACCCTACCTTGATTCATTTATTATGAGTAGCAATTCTGGCCAGTAGCCTTTTATAAGTAACAGTGATATCCTATCAGTCAATGGGCAGGGTAACTTGCTGGAGTTTCTCATTTTGCAAGGCCATCCAGGGAAAGTGGGCCGCAGACGTTCTTCATCCAGCATGATGACGCAGCTCCTAACTCTACCAGCTGTGAGGACGTGGGAGCTCAGGGACCTCCAGGCTGCTCGTGTCTGGTGTCTGGGAAGACTCTTGTCATCCATGTGGCTGGTGTGACTCTGAGACCCCTCTGGGCAGCTATGCAGAGGTCCCATGGGTAATAGGGTACATGGGTAGCCAGGCCAGGCAGATACTTGATTCCAAGACAGGTTCCAGCAACGCCACTCTGCTTCTTTGGGTCTTGGTTTCTGCATCTGGAAGTGAGATGAACTCTTTGTGCTTCTCTATCTCTGTTATTCTATGGCTCGAGGCAGAGAAATTTGAGTTCCAATTTAAGGAATGAAGGTGGAGGGAAAAAAACCCAGAGAGGTTTACATGTGCTAACTTGGGAGGCAGAAACTTGATTAGGGCCCCCATGGTTAGACTTCAGTAATTGTCTGAGAGCTCTGCAGTGCCCCCCCCCCCCCCCCCCCCGTGGTTAGTTTGTTTTCTCTGTTGATGAGCAGAAAACCCTGAAATTGAGGTGTGCATGAGGAGGAAGAAGGTAGAGTGATTCTGGGAGCCACAAAAACACTATCCTTTAGGTCTAACTTCATGTTTTGCTGTTCCCTGGACTACCTCTCTTTTGGAACCGTTCTCTTGAGGCAGGGGTGTCCAGCCTTTGGCCTGCAGGCTGCATGTGGCTCAGGATGGCTATGAATGCAAAATTGTAAATTCACTTAAAACTATGAGGCTTTTTTGTGATTTCATTTCTCAATGTATTTAATGTGTGGTCCAAGACAACTCTTCTTCCAATGTGGCCCAGAGACCTGAAAGGGTGGACAGCCCTGCGTCTAGTTCTTCTGGCTAATACCCCCCAGGAGCTGTCCTCTCAGCACCCCTCATGGATGTCACCTGTCTCTCCTTCCTCCCCCGCCACAACCCTGTCACAGTGTGACCCTTGAGAAGGAATACATCTGCCAAGAAGGACTCCTCGTGGCTAACTGATACAAACTGACACAAATCAATAATTGGAGACGAGCAGCCATTGCTGACAGAGGCCTTGCACAGATCCTGCATTTCAGGGAAAAGCCACAGACCTTGCAACCTCCTGCACTGGGCTCCTGCTGCCTAAGTCAACCCTTATAAGGGAGTTCCTGGTTTCATCTTTTGACCTGTGGACCAGGATTTGCCCCATTCAGTCAGAACTGCACAACCATATCCTCATTTACATCTATACTGACCAATTAGAACTGCCCCATAACAACTTGATGGGATGCATGATAATGTCCAATCAGGGCTGTGCAGACTTGGATTCCTCATTTGCATAAAAAGGGACCAATCATGAACTAGAACAGAAACTTTCTCTATAAAAGGAAGCCTCCCCTTTGCTCTGTGGAATGTACTTTCAGGTTCCACTGGTGGCTGTGTTTCCCACTTTGCAAATTGTTCAGCTGAATAAAGTCTCTTTCCTTTCTAACCTCAGATTGGGGTTTTTTGTTGACAACAGAGAACAGAATCAGCCCCTATTTACAAGCCCTGTCACACAAGCAAGCCTGGTAAGACCCTGCATTGCCTGCATCCCACTCACAGGTCAGGGGCTGCGTTTCACTCATGGGGAGGTCCCAGCGAGCAAGCACAACCAGATTCCCTCTCCAGGAAAAGCTGAGTTAGGAACCACAGGGAAACAGAACAACAAGGCTGAAAGATCCTGTCTGTTCAGAGGTGAGTATTGAGGTAACTCCATTTCCTAGGCAAGAAAGTGAACGATGGAACGTACTCCTTGAGGGTTAAGATTTACTTTCATGACAGAACGTGGGAAAGGCTGGATGGGCTGTTTCCTGACCCTCTGCTGTGCTGGCTTCTTCAGGGCAGGCAGAATGAGTTAGGGCCCTGCTCTGGCAATGCGCACTAAGAGACATGGCTATTAGAAGAGGCTCCGATAGGATTTGTGTTCTGGCTTGCTCTTTGCTTGAAAGTCTCTTAGTACAAGTGGGAATTTGGGCTTCATGAGGAACAGTGCAAGTATAAAATTCATTCTTTAAAGCTCAGCTTGAAGCAGGCCCTAGGCTGAATGTTAATGTCTGTGAAGTTTGCTTTCTAGTTCTACAAGGCCCTTCTTTCTCTGTTCTTCCAGCTATTCTCCTGTGCCACGGGGCACCTTTCTCCTTTGCAAAATTTTCCTATGTAATAAAGAGTGACAGTTAACATCTTACTAAGTGAAAGAGCTAAACTGAAAAGGCTACTTACTGTGTGATCCAACTCTGTGACATTCTGGAAAAGGCAAATCTATGGAGACAGTAAAAGCTCAGTGGTTGCCAAGGGTGGTGATGGAGGGAAGGGATGGACAGGCAGAGCACACAGGATTTTTAGGACAAGGAAAATACAATGTATAATACTATAATAATGGATACATGTCATTCATTTGTCCAAACCCATAGAAAGTACAACACGAAGAGCGAACCCGGAGGTAAACTATGAACTTTGGGTAATAGTGTCAATGCAGGCTCATCAGTTGTAGCAAACACACCACTCTGGTGGGGGACGTTAATGAGGGGGAAGCTATGCATGTGTAGGAGCAGGAGGTCCAAAGGGAGTTCCGGCAGACAGTGTGGACATTCGGACAGTGTAGACGCAGAATTATCCCTCCGATGGGTGAGGGGGCGGGGGCACTGACCCAGCACTTGGCAGTCATTGGCCGAGGGCTGCTGGGTAGAGCGCACATTCCTTGACACTGCCTGCTTGTCCCGCAACCTGCATGAGCAAAGTGGATGCCAGAGGAAGCCCTAGGCGGTGGGCCACAGGAGCTGGCCCTTGGAAGTCTGACCGTGCACAGGCACCTAGCATTTGCTGCGTCTCTCCAATATTCACACAAACATGAGAAAAACTTTCAGAAGCTAGGCAGCCAACGTGACTGACCTCCGTCATGGGGTACTCGTAAAATCCTGTCACACAGGCAGCCACACCATGTGTGTGGGGGGCCCTACCGGCTCCTCTGTGTATCCCCAGCAAAGGGGCCTAGCCCATGGACTAGAAATGTAGCCACTGTCTCATAGCTTCCCATGTGCCATCTCGTCTCTTACGGGACCATATGCTTATCTATTTCTTTACCTTTCAATGACAGTTTACTTTCAATATTATTATGTGTTGGTTTTAGGAGTACAGCATAGTGGTTAGACAGTCATATGCTTTACAAAGTGTTCCCTCGATATTTCCAGTACCCACCTGGCACTATGCACAGTTATTGCAATATTATTGACGGTATTTCTTACGCTGCACTCACATCCCTGTGACTGTTTTTGACTACCAATTTGCCCTTCTTGATCCCTTTACCTCTTTCACCCACCTTCCCCGCGTCCACTCAGCGCTCCAACCCTCCTCCCCTCTGGCAGTCACTGGTCTGCTCCGTGTGTCTATGGGTCTGTTTCAGTTTCGTTTGCTCAGTGGTTTTCTATGGATTCCACATATAAGTGAGATCATATGGTGTTTGTCTTTTTCTGCACTGGCTTATTTCAGTTAATATAATAATACCCTCAAGGTATTAAGATCAGAGATGGTAAGATTTCATTCCTTTTTATGGCTGAGTAGTATGGCATTGTATGTGTGTATCACCACTCACTTTTTATCCACTTGTCTATTGATGGGAACTTGGGTTGCTTCCAAATCTTGGCTATTGCAAATAACGCTGTAATGAACTTAGGGGTGCGTATGTTTTTATGAATTAGTGTTTTGGGTTTCTCTGTATATATTCCCAGAAGTGGGATCACTGGGTCAAAAGGCAGACCCATTTTTAACATTTTGAGGTAACTCCATACTCCATCCACAGTGGCTGCCTCAGTCTGCATTCCCACCAATAGTGCATGAGGGTTCCCTTCTCTTGGCATCCTCTCCAACACTTGTTGACTGATTGATTGATTTTTAAAGATTTTATTTATTTATTTTTAGAGAAGGGAAGGGAGGGAGAAAGAGAGGGAGAGAAACATCAATGTGTTCCCCACTGGGGACCTGGCCTGCAACCCAGGTATGTGCTCGAAACTGGGAATCGAACCAGGGGCACTTTTGTTCACAGGCCGGTGCTCAATCCACTGAGCCACACCAGCCAGGGCTGCTTGTTGATTTATTGATGATAGCCATTTTGATAGGTGTGAGGTGGTGATATCTCATTGTGGTTTTAATGTGCATTTCTCTGATGATGAATGATGTGGAAGGTCTTTTCATATGTCTATGTGCCATCTGTATGTCCTGTTTGGAGAAGTGTCTGTTCAGGTCCTCTGACCATTTTTTAATTGAATTGTTTGTTTTCTTTTTGTTGAGTAGTATATGTTCTTTATAAGTTTTGGGTATTAACCCCTTCTCAGATGTATCATTGGCAAATGTATTCTCCCATTCAGTGGGTTGTCTTTTTGTTTTGTTATGGTTTCTCTTGCTGTGTGAAAAACTTTTAGTTTGATGTAATCTCCTTTGTTTATTTTCTCTTTTGTTTTCCTTGCCCAATGAGATACATCAGAAACAATACTGCTAAAAGAAATGTCAGAGATTTTACTGCTTATCTTTTCTTCTAAAAGTTTTATGTTTTACATTTAAGTCTTTAATCCATTTTGAGTTTATTCTTGTATAGGTGTAAAAAGGTGGTCTACTTTCATTTTCTTGCATGTATTTGTCCAATTTTCTTAATACCATTTATTGAATAAACTGTCTTTACCCATTGTATATTCTTGCCTCCTTTGTCACATATTAATTACCCATACATGTGTGGTTTATTTCTGGGCTCTCTGCTATGTTCATTATCTATCTGTCTATTTTTATGCCAGTGCCACGCTGTTTTGATTACTATGGCCTTGTAGTATAGTTTGATATCAGGTAGCATGATTGCTCTAACTTTGTCTTTCTTTGCTAAGGCTATTCAGGGTCTTTTGTGGTTTTATGTAGTTTTTGGTTATTTGTTATAGTTCTGTGAAAAGTGTCATTGGTATTTTGATAGGAATTGCTTTGATTCTATAGGTTGCTTTGGGTACTATGACATTTTAATGTTGTTAATTCTTCCTATCCATGAACACAGTATGTGCTTCCACTTATTTGTATCTTCTTCAATTTCTTTCTTCAGTATCTTATAATTTTCCAAGTACAGGACTTTTTTCTATTGATTAAATTCATTCTTGTGTATTTTTTAATGTAATGTAAATGAGATTTTTTCCTTAGTTTCCCTCTAGGTAGTTCATTGTTGGTGTATAAGAATGCAGCTGATTTCTGAATATTTATTTTCTATCCTGCTACTTTACAGAATTCATCTATTAGTTCTAGTAGTTTTATTGGTGGAATCTTTAGAGTTCTCTATACACAATATCATGTCATCTGCAAATAATGAGAGTTTTACCTTTTCTTTTCCAGTTTGGATGCCTTTTATTTCTTCTTCTTGTCTGATTGCTGTGGATAGGGCTTCTAGTACTATGTTGAATAAGAGAGGTGAAAGCAGACACCCCTGTCTTGTTCCCGATCTTAAGGGAAATGCTGGGACCACAAGCTTTTTGAGGGCAGACACCATCCTTGAAATGTTTACCCCCCCATCTCCTACCAGTTGCATTTTTGACAATGTGAGGCATAGCAGCCACTAAAATTGAATTCAATGTGTTTGTAAGTACTAACCCTAGCAGTCTATATAGATTGATGAAAAACTCTAATCATGTTTGGAAGGACCCTGTAAGTCACACAGAATACACCTTTTCTACATCAAAACATCATCTACAGTGTCCCTGTCATGACTGGTAGTCACAACCATTGTCCAATGATCAATACATTGGACAGGGGATCAATATAGTGGCACGATGAAGAGTAGGGCTGCAGTCACCCTCACCGCTGCTGGGTCCCGGCTGAGCCTTGTACTCTGCGTGCGCCCTCGGAAAGCTATGTAGTGCTCTGGAGCCTTAGTTTTCTTGTCTACAAAATGGGGATAATGGTAGTGTCTCCTTGTATAAGATTGTAAAGATTAAATTAAAACATTGA
Organism: Desmodus rotundus; assembly: GCF_022682495.2. Lineage (NCBI taxonomy): Eukaryota > Metazoa > Chordata > Mammalia > Chiroptera > Phyllostomidae > Desmodus > Desmodus rotundus. The sequence goes on from NC_071393.1 coordinate 102,504,624, forward strand.
ATATAAATATAAATCATGCACACATAACATATATATGCATGTATTTTATATGTCTCTACCTGCATGTAGATAGAAAATAATATTTATTTTTAAAGGTTTACTTTATTCTCATTCAATGTGGGGGATTGGCTGCCTCCTGCTTGTGGGAACCCAGACTGCATGTGCCCTCACTGGGAATCGAACCGGCAACCTTTTGGTTATGGGACGACACTCCAACCAACAGAGCCATGCCATTCAAGGCCCTAGATAATGGTATTTAGCAGAGTCAACAAGAGCAAGCACTCCATCGGGGAGGCTGTTATCATCATTCTGGAGACAGGATATTCAGTCTCCCTAATGATGGACTTTACTTGGGAATAGCTGCTGTTGTTAGCACGTGCTTCAGAATATCAAGCCCCGATCTTTTGTCTTCTGTCTTCCATGCAAGGGTTCATATTGAAACTAAATCACAGATTTCATTCTCCCAAAGGAGTAATTTTAAAACTTGTTTTGCCTTCTGAAACTAGAGAGAATGATTTTGTTTCATTTGCATCATTTGTCTTCAAATAAGAGAAGTGAGTTATCGCTCCTACGCTGGAGCTTCCTGCAGCGTCTTCTGAAAAGTCTACTCTCCCGAGGAAAAAGTTTCTCTTTCAAGTCTCTTTAATGCCCAGACATTAAAGGCTCTGAGAAGTCCTGCAGTAAATCATTTCCCCAGCTAAGCTCAGCGTGAAATCCTTTTGCCATGTGACATTTATTAATATCCCTCTAATTTCCTGTATAAATTTTGATTTGTTTGCTCTCTATTCAGCAAGGTGTTGGGTGTTGACTACAGATACTACTGATCTTGAAATAAGTGCCTTATTTTCACAAAAAATAACTTAATCCATTTTTTAACTTAAAACTTCTTTTTCTACTTTTCCCCTTTGCTCTTTTCAGAAAGACCTATTTCACTGTTGACACAACTGGGAAGACAGAGCAGGAGGCAGGAGAGCCTGCTCTTCTGAACTCGCTCTTGCCTCCGCCTCTCATCCACTCCTCCCTCTCAGAAGCGAAGCTGCTGGTACTCGCCACCAGCTGCTCTCCTCACAGTAGCAGACCCAGGAAGAGTCGCACACACAGGCAGAAGCCTTGCTGCCTTTCACTGTTCCCCACTGTTCTTGGAGATGGGGTTTCTCACTGTGGAGGGATGAAAGGGTAGCATGAAAAATTAAAACCTGGGAAGAAGGGCCTGTTTTCACCAGAACCTTCTCCTCCTCAACCTTTCCCCACTGCTCCTACAAACGGGCTCCAAAGAAGTATACCTGCTCTGTTTAGAAAAGGGGTACCTGGGCTCCTCACCCAGCATGAGGTGGAGAACGAGGTCTGTTCCAGGATGTGAGTGACAGCGGCCCCTCCTTATTGTTTCTGCCCTGAGAAAGGAAGCCCCGCACGCTGTCTGCAGGCAGACTGTGTAGCTCGGTGTGAGGGCCAGTGTCCCCGAGAAGCCCAGAGCCACAGGTTCTTGGCACTAGGTCACCAAACAGTTGTGGTCCAGAAAGGCTCAGTGTTTCAGCCTATGTCACAAAGCAGAGATGGCTTCCTCCTACCATTCTGACAGTACCTTTCCTTGCCTTCCTCTCTGCTCTTTTCTGTGTGTGGCTTCTGAGGACGAAAGGGAGCAACTGGCTTCACAAATGTGATTTTTACCTTTCCTCACTGGCAACCAATAAACCAATATTGCTGGGCTTAAGATCTTTCTCATTCATTCGATGTATATTTATTAAGTGCTTGCTGGATGTCAGGCACTGTGCCAGGACATTCCTCCACCGCCTCTGTTACATGCACGCGATGTATTGCCGTGCGATGCGGGTAGAATGAGGCCCCAGGCCAGTTGCCCTGGTTACAAAATGTCACTCTATATTTTCTGGTTCCGGCACCAGACACTTTGGCCCCAGTCACCAGAGATCACCCACTGATGTGTCTAGTCCCTTGGTGTCTCTTGAACAAAGACGGACCCTGTCAGAGACCTTGGGCTTGAAGCTTTAGAGAGGTGGCCTGCAGAGTCTTTGTGACCCCTTTCCTCGCAGGGGACAAGGAGTGGTCCTCTCTCGTGAAGGCTGTAGCAGAATGGGATGGGCCGAGGGTGGTGCACTTGAGCTGGCCCCTCACCTCAGTGCAGTGGACCTGGCTGGGTTGACTGGGGGTGTTCCCCAAACCCTCCCAGACTCCTTGGGGTGCTAGGAGCCTGATGCTGCGAAAAGGGAAGGGAATGCCAGGCGCGAGCTCTGGCCTGGAGGAGGTCATGCCTTCCGTCAGGTTCCATCCCGAGCTAGTAAAATGTAAATTGAACAAATATTTACTGAGTGCCTTCTACACGTCAGTCGCTGTGTAGGTGATTGTACACGGCAGTGAACGAAACAGGCACGGCCTCTGGTTTGTGGGATGTATACACGACCATGGGCGTACAGGGCGGGGCAAAAGCAGGTTTACAGTGGTGAGTACGTGAAACACGGAGTTTAGCCTTGTTTCATTACTTGTTCATTATTGTACTATTTTCCACACGAACAACTGTAAACCTACTTTTGCCCACCTCATATATGTGAACGTGGAGTGTATGTGTGACTGTGGATTTGCTGACGACTCAGTCCAGAGACAGACCGAGACTCAGGGCAGGCCCTTGGGGCTGTTTCCCAGGATGGAGTGAGGAGAGACAGGAAGGGTTTCCAAGGGAATTCTGTACTCCCCTCCCCAGTCGGGCTGGGCCCTGACTCCTGCTGCGCTCTCAGTGTAAGCAGGAACTGCCCGCGTGTCCTGTAACTGAGAATTCCATCCCCTGACGATCTCCCATAGCTACGGGGGCAGGTGGGGGGCCAGCCCACCCAGGGCACCTTGCCTGTATCCTCCCTCCTGCAGGCAAGGTGGGGGGCTCTTTGGTGACTCAGGCCAATATGTCAAATGTGTTTCTGCCCTTAGCATGATGACGGGGTCTGAAAGGATGCCCCGCGACATTCTAGAACTCGGAAATCTGGAAGGCCAGCATTTCCCTGCCTGATCAAATCAGAAGACTGAAGAAGCTGCTCCATTAGAGCCAAGGTTTTCTGTGGGTGGTCACGGGACCAGCCGCCTCAGCATCAGCTGGTGTGTTAGTTATACACTGTTGCTTAATGGCTTAAAACAACAAACAGGTACTGTCTCCCCATCTCTGTGGGTCAGAACCTGGGTGTGGCTTAACTGGGAGCCTCATGGAAGATGTCTCATGAGGCTGCCGTTAAGCTGTCAGAGGGGTTTCATCTGAAGTCTCGACTTAGTTTGGGGGGAAATCCATGTCCCAGCTCCCTTGTGTGGTTGCGTTTGGGCCTCAGTCTCTCACCGTGTGAGCTTCTTCATGACTGCTGGCTTCCCCCAGGGCAAGCAATTCGAAAGGCAGTGATCATCCGAGGTGGAAGCCACAGTCGTATTTAACCTGAAGCTGGAATCGACATCCCATCACTGCTGCCATATTGAGGGGAGAGGGTTACAAGGGTAAGGCTCCCAGGAGGCGGGGGTGATTGCACGCCAGGAGGAGAAGGAGTGGGGGGTCTGGGAGGGTGCCGTGAGGTGATTTGATTGGCTTAAAAGTCTTGTGCCTTCCCCGCTGCTGAGATAGGGAGTCTCAGCCACAGAGAAAGATACAGCTTGTGGGTAGACAGAAGGTCAAAGAGGACTTTAAAGAGAGGTCCCTTTGTAAGGAGCCGGGGTGGGGGGGAGCGGATGTGATGTGAGGTGGTGCTGCTTAGTCAATTCCCACTAGGACACGTCTCTTTGGGGATGAGCAGCCACCAAATTTCACAACCAAAGAAAAGTTGACTTCAACTGGGTCTACAGTCTTATCCCAAGTTCGAATAAAGTAATAGTTTCCAAAAAAGTGGTCAGGCAAGTGACATGGGCCAAGTGGCCGGGTACAGCGCATCGCGGGGACTGGTGAGGACTAGGGAGAAATGAAGAGGGAGGGCCCCGTGCAGAGGGACAGCCGCCATGTACCTTCACTTGTAGCCACACTGGCAATTGTGGCTACATCTTCACATTTTTAAAGAAATACTGAACTCCAGACTCCTAATTTAAATTTCCCACTTATGAGATGTTGGCAGCCAATGAAACCTTCTTTAAAGGACTGTGTTTTACATGAAACTCACACACACCCCCCTGCGGGCAAAGTGTGGGCAGGGTCCCGCACACTTGTCCTGACCGGCACTTCTGCCTGCTGCTGGTGGCCCGAGGGCCGTCCGTATCACAGAAGAAAGAGGGCAGGGAGGCACTGAGTGTTTGTGGAATGCTTGGGGGTACACTAGTCCTAAAACGATCATACTTATTTAATCACAGAAATGACGACGTCACCTTGTGTGTGTGCTCACCTCTCAGGAAATGATTAAACCTGGTTTTGATGAGCTTCATATACAGAGCAAAGAAATGTCCTTCTTCTCCACTGGCTGTTTGAGGGTCAGGAGTATTCTCGCTATTGTAAAGAGGAGCAAACAGAGATCCCCTGCGATTCCTTCAGGAACTGACTAGAAATCCGAGAGAAATCCAGTGCCGGATTTTTTGAAGTGAGACAGTACTAAGAATGTCTGTGCTTGTATCCAAGTAGTCTCTGCAAGACTGACGAGGAATAGTTATATTAACTGGGAAAGCAAGAGGGACTCAGGTTGCACGTAAGGAGGTACTTCGAGAGCAAGAGGACTTAAAGGCAGCTGGAGCGACGGGGAGGGCTCCAGGGTGTGTGTGTGTGTGTGTGTGTGTGTGTGTGTGTGTGTGTGTGTGAACTGAGAATTTCTAAAAGGAAGAATTAATAGCTTTCTGCTTGATATGCTCTGAAAGCAATCTTACCCAGCAGGGGGTGGGTGAAGGAGGCACCTCTGGATCTTTTTCCATCCTCTGGTTTCCTTTTGGGCCCAGCAAACAAAGCCTCCCTCCAAATGCCCCTCAATTTACCGACTTACCCAACTGATTTACCAGCTGTCTCTTTCCCCAGGAGGTAAACAGGCAATAAAATGAATGAAATTCCTGTTCTTCATTACCTGACCTCCATAAATCATCACTCACTCTGGGTGAGCACTTATCTCTAAGGCATCGCAAAGTATTTAAAATGCTCTCTCCTTTATTAGGAGAGAAATAGAGGAAATGAGCACAAAAGCCGATGATGATGTGTGTTTGTGCAAGGACAATCCCACAGGGGGCGTGTGTGTGTGTGTGTGTGTGTGTGTGTGTTGGGGGAGTGAGGTTATGTAGGGGTTTCTCCTTTTCTTCCATTCCGTTCCAATGTTTTTCTAAGATTCATTTTTGGAAATTTAGGTCTCCACCGAGCAGTGGATAGGTAAGATCATACAGGATAAAACTTTCCGTATTTGGTCACTTATAAAATTGATCTTGAAGTAAAAGTTGATTGTGTCAAAATAGGGGGCTTTCATGTGGTGTCGGCGAGCAGGCGGGTGCTATCCTGTCATGGTGACGATAAGCATCTCTGCATTAAAGCAGGCTCCTCAGGCCACACTGCAGTCACGTGGCCCAGAGGTGCCCTCCTTTGAAACCCTTGCAGCCTTTTCCTTAAGCGTGATGGTTACCACCTTTCGAACATGATCTTTAACCACGTTCCCTAACAGATGATTACCTACCGGAGTTCGCATTTTCTGTCCCTGGTGCGCTGTGAAATTCACAGAGTGACTCTCCTGTCACTTTGCCCACCTAAGAAAAATACAGCAGTGTGGCTTCTTGAAAGCTGGGAGAGTTTGCATTTTATACAAAAATATCCTGTTGATCCCGGTATCGTGTGCGTCTGCCGCACGTTCCCAGCTGTTCTCCATCCCTGCCTGAGGCTTTGAACCCCTCCTGCAGGCAGCTTCCAAGTGCCCTGGGCTCCCTCATTCTGTCCCCGTCCCCTCCCTTGGCCAGTGTCTGCTCACAGAGTGAACTTCTAGTGCTGATTTGTGCTTTGTGTGAATTGAACTCTCTTGTTGGGAGAGATGGGTTTTTTCTCCTGTTCATAGAAGTTTTCTCTGTAGATTTCTCTTTATTACCTAACATCAGTCCTTAAGACTCCCAAGACTTCTGTCCTTTCCCAGAGAATTCATGTTTCTCCCTTGGCTCTAGTTGGCCCAGAAAAGTCTCTTACACAGGAGAAATTCCCCATTTTATCTTTGATGGGTACACTCAAAATTTCAGGGAAATTAGATGAAATATGTTAAAAAGCAAGCATGTGAGAGAAAAAAGAAGGAAAAAAGAGAACTTCAAACTCCAAGCCATGATAGAGACTGATCTGTACTAGCATCTTTCCAAGGCTTTGATGAAAGCATCACACTAGGTCACCCTGCAGTTACACGAACAGGATGCAGAATGGTCATATGACAAAGGGGGCTTAGGTGTTCTAAATGTTCCCTAGCTGGGCACCTGCATTCTAAAGGGGGGCAGCAGTAACCTTTAGTAACCTGGGCTGTTCCTTGCAGGTTAGGGGTGGGGCCAGGAAGAAGAATGTCAATCACACAGCATGTCTCCCCTGTGGTCAGCCAGTCTTTCTTTGCCGGTTAAATGGACTCAAACAGGTTTCCAATGCCATATGGGTGCCATATTCTGAACTCCACATTTGCACCTATGGCTGGGCCATCACACTGTGTGGGTGGTGGAATCACTGTCTTCAAGGTCATGTGACTAAGGAAGCAGTCAAAGCCCTACTCCGAAAGGGAAACGGGCCCAGGAGAGAGTACAAAAGGTTAGCCTACTGAATTGTGGGGTGTGGGGGGCTTGGGGAGGGGCTGTCCCATGCTGAACACAATAAAAAATGTATATGCATAGATAATATACATAATTTTTAAGAAATGATCCACTCAAGTTTTTGAAACAGCAGCGGGCTAGGCCACTTCTATCTCCTCGATTTGCTCTTGGTTCTGGCTGCCTGTTTCCTGCAGCCTCACAGCCCTCTTTCATCCAGCCTCCCTCCAAAATGCCCAGGAAATGGGGCCAGTCCCCTTGCGCTTCACTTCAGGCCAAGCTTCTATCATAATGAGCTCCCCGGTGAGGCAGGCACTTCCGCCATGGATGTCCGATAGTGAACCGAATTATACATTTCTTTTTTCCAATTGAGTATTGTTTATGTAATATGCTCCTACCTTTCTAATGGTGGGCATGAAATTGTCATGTGCATGGGGAAAACACACTGAGTTCTGATTTTGTATGTGTGCGCTTGTGTAGCAAAACCTCTCTAATTACCACCACCGTGAGTAGCTGTTCTTTTAGGGTGAGGTGTTGAGATTGGGGGCACTGGGACTGCATCCAGTCCTGTTTCTGAAGTCCTAAGGCCGAGGAAATTCTTCACGTACAGAATATAATTCTCCAAACATGGAAGATGGCCAAGGTGCTGAAGTTAAGATTTCCTGTTCTTACACACACTGGGGTATTTCGAGAACCTCCTTGTCATAACCTGTTGGACACGATTTCCTGGGGGGGGGGGAGTGACAATGTGCCGGGACAGGAAGGTAACGACTGGCTGCCGGGCCAATCTATTGGTTGCACTAATTTGGCTTTCTCTTTTTTTTTTGGTCGGAGCCCTTGTGATGAACTTGTTTAGGGTCACTCTGCTGGCCACGTGTCAGGGCAGCGATAGTCTGACACAGTGTGGCATTAGTAATGCGGGTGGGATCTGGGCCAACTGATCGGAGTCAGTGAACGGGGAAAAGCTTTATTCATTGGCAATGTTTATGAACAGTCACTGTGACTTGTGCCAGTCAGAAGGCATATCCAAAACTGTTCGGCGCCTCTGGGCAGATCTGGTCCGGTCCCTGATTAGCTTCAGCGGCACAAGTAGCTCTGTTGCGCATGCCAGTCAGTATGTCATGGTCCATAGGGGCACTGCCACGGCTCTGCACGCGAATCTGTTAGATAAACCCATCAAATCCGCATTAACACAGGGCCCACAGCAAGTGTGCTGGTGCCCTTGAATATTGCCAAAAGGGTCAATTGCCTTGGCTTGGAAAAATAAATGCATTTCTGTAATTGCTGAAAGCTATTACCTGGTGACAACATTCATGTGCATTGGTGTTACCTTTTAATGAATGAGCACTGAGAAATAAATTCTGACTGCAGCTGCATGTATCTGCTATTCAGAGAGGGGAGCAGGTACAAAGAGAGACTGAATAACATGCAAAGTCTTTTCAGTGGCCCTCAGGCCTTGATATTATTGACTTATATCTCTCTGATGATCCCCTTCCCCCCTCCCCATATGCCCTGCATGCCCTCTATGCCCTTCTTTCCTGCCTGAGGGTTTTGCACTTCATATCTTCTGCCTGGAATGCTTCCCCACCTACCCCCTCCCTGCCATATGTGCATGACTGGCTCTGTCTTGTCATTTATAGCTCACTTTAAATGATACCTTAGCAGGGACACCTGCCCTAATTGCCACACGATAAGGACCCATTCCTTCACTCCGCATTACATCATCCTTTTTTTCCCCATAGCACTTATTGCCACCTGAAGCTCCTGTTGAGTAGATCATCTCTCTTTAATGTGGTACAGAGTCTGGCACACAGTAGGTGCTTTACATTCATTGTTTTGTGAATGAAATTTTTTGGCTCCTGGCACTGCTTTTCGATAAGTCAGTGGACATATGGCTCCAGGAAAGAGCGCTTCACCAGAGGCGCGAATGCTTCCGGTCTGGACTCAGCCCCTAACCTACCAGTGGCTTGGGGCAAGTCACTTGGACTTTTTGTGCTGGTTGGCCATTTCAGAGCTCCTCAGCCCTAAGACAATGTTCCCAAGTGCTGGTTTTTGGTTGAGAGGGGAGCAAGGTGAGTAATTTCTGTTTTAATCGTTAGAGTTTCAACCTTGAAGAAGGTGGAATAGACTAGGCCCTAGAAGTTCATCACAGAATGGCATGGTAAGGGGATGCCTTTTAGGGGACCAGCCTGCAAATCGTTAAATTCCATACTATTTAACAGTCAACACTCCCACCTGAGACGTTGGTTTTCTCTCTTCGGTGGCCTGTGGCCCAATGAACACTTGCAGGCCAGCAAAAGTAGATTCTCGGCCAATGAAAACACAAGCACTCACCATAGAGTGGCCTCTGCCCAGGGCCCCACGTCCAGCTCCTCTCATGGAGCTTGTGAAGGGACCTTAGGCAAAGCTGTGGGGAAACACTAAGCTGTGAGAAGGAGATAAAAAGGTCCCTGTGCCCCTCTCCTGTGGGGACAGAAATTTGCTCTTTTATCCTGTACCGTTGTTGGCCTTCAGCCCTGTTCTTACTGAACATTTTCAGATGTAGCAGATTCATGCGGTTGGATGGCCATGCTGTCCCCAGTTTTAAAAGGCACTGCACCTTCATGTGTTTTAAAAGGACCCAAGCATTTGAAAAGCAGCAAAATACAAGTGGCACAGTGCTTGTATGAAAGTAGAGATGCTACGCCCAAGGTCGGAGACTGATGGAAAAGATGGAAAATCCGGTGTCAGGGTCAAGCTAGGCTGGAAACAGAATGTCCCCAGAACTCACTTTTCAGTGAGATCCTGAAGCCCTTTGTTTAAGTAGGAGTGGTAGGCAGGGATGAGGGCTTCCCCAACCCCTCTTCACCCTCAGGTGTAGTGGTCTTGTTAATGTAGGTAGTTAGCTAATTGTTAATAAGGAAAGAAGCAAAGGGAATCAGACATTGTGGAGCATAATCAAGCAGCGAGAATAAGCCTGTTTGCTTCACCAAGAAGCTACAGCTTCACACATCCAGGGAATCACAGGGTTGCCCTGCCACGGCTTAGCACCCCATCCTTCCCTGGTACCAGATTGTTGGGGGGAACAGCGGGAGGTACAGACATGCACAATAGAAGTCAAAATGCTGCAGGGGGAGGGGTTTAACCATGGAGGCCCATGAGTCTCACCTGGGAGAGGGATCAGTTGGCCAGGGGGTGAACGCATCAGAAGCCCGCTAAAGCTTGGGAAGTTGATTGGTCATTTTGAAAAATCTCCTGCTCCATCCCAAGCCCAAGACAGTATAATTCCAGGGGAACAAAGATGTTCTTTTACTCTCTCTTGGTGGCTCGTGCTCACCCTGTGTGCTTGCACATTCTTTCTCCTCAACCATGTGGCGCCAGGGGCTGTGCAGCTGGCAGCCATGTGGACTCCAAATGCAGGCTCCAGGAGGAAGCCTGGGCACAGCAGCACAGAGGGGAACAGTGCTAAGCTGCCTGCATGGGGACTGAGACGGCTCAGCAGCCACCTGCGGGCTCCAAAGGACTGAGCTTTAATATGAAACAGAAACTCTGACACTGACTGACCTCTGTTTTGGCCTTGCTGAAGACACAGCTGGACTTTTCCCATGGCGGGATGGACAAAGGTGGGATGCGAGGGGAGTCTTCCACCTGCTTAAATCTTGCCACACCACAATCTCCTAAGTGGGGGTGGTGAAATTTTTCTCTCCATCCCATGAAAGAGCCCCTTCCACTGGCAACAGTCTGAGCACCTCACCAGCACCTTCCATCCGGTGCGCCCAGGGTTCTCTCCCAGAACTTGTATTTAAAGGGAACCCTACTTTCCCCTGCTTTTCACGTTCAGCCCTAGAATGAAAAAGTCTACTTCATTCTAAATCAAGAATGTACTTACTGATCTCCCCCAAATGAAAGAAGTGCCCATAGCCCACAATTTGGATCTAAATCAATTCCCTTCCTAGAACCAGAAACAAACAAAAATAACTTCCCAGGAAGGCGAACACCAGAAAAGACTCTGAAGGGTTTTGGGGGTACCTCCAAAGTTCAGTAGCTGATCTTTTATGAAGGTAAGCAGTACTTACCTTGCTGGTTTCTGAGCAGTGTGGGGGTGGGGGTGGTGCGTACCAGGTTTCAGCGGCTCACTGTTGTGAGGCCAGGCGCCAGTGCTCTGCGTGCAGGGTGAGCCCGTGTTGTTGTAGGGCGCGCAGCCCCATACGGCGCTGATGCCTGATGTTTGGAAAGAGCTGCAGTGCAATTAAAAGACTTTTTGAGACTTGGCAATATTGTTAATTCCTTTGCCATTTTATATGAGCAAGAGGATTAATTAGCATTGGCTTTACAGAATTATATCTAAATGCATATGTTTTGGGTTAGATATTTCTTTTTACTAGATTAGGCAGACTTGTTCCCAACTGTGAAGGCTGCCTCATGGGATTCATTTGTGCCTGCCCGAATGCTTCTTCTTTGCCAGAGCGTGTTATCCAGGGCTGACGCCAGAACCGCTGGCAGTGAGGCTGGCTCTGTCCCCACCTTGCAGTATTACTTTTGAGGAAGAAATCAGAAGGAAATGGGTGGTGATTTAGAATATGGGGGCAGGCTCTGTCACATCATTTTTTTGTTTTTGTCCATTTCTTCAAATGACTTTTTCAAACAGTCTTTTTTCCCAGTTAGTTGCCTATTTCTTTGTTTTCATACTTTTAGAGGAGAGGAAAAGAAAGTTCTTTGTGGCGGGGCATCTTTTAATGAAGCTCAGAATAGCTCTGTAAGCTACTTATTCCGACCTCGTCAGTGTTCAGATCGGAGCCCATGTGGGTCCCAGCTCTTCCTTCTGTCAATTAAGCCATAATTAGTAGAAGAGTTTTTCTTGAATACTTTGGTGGCCTTGGAAATACAGGATATTCCAGAAATAGATGTATTCATGATTCTCTTTCTCATTGCTCCTCTAATGAGGGTAGTTTGCCTTGTTCATCTCCCAGCACTGGGCTAAGAGCGGCCGGTGCACAGTAATGGCTGCTGAATGAACAGAACGTTCGCCTTGGTGCTTGGGCATTGTCTCAGCATGCATGAGGCTCACCGAGATGGCTCATTAACAGAGTCATTCCAGGCTCCAGCCTCCCAAGTTATGATTTGATAGGTCAGAGAGAGGGATCCAGATCCATATTTTTAACAACTATCCTGATGGATTTGGACACGGGTACCATCTGAGCCTCGCACGTTAGGGAGAGAAACTGCTCTGGGGGATGTGGCATTTCAGAAATTTGGAGGAAAAGTTTCTCCCAACCAGCTTAGGCTCCTTCCCATTTCCATCCCTGCCCACGGCCTCCCCTGAGAGTCCCTCATGGTGGCTCCCTCCCTCCTGCGCCGTTGCTCCGGCAATGTCTCCTGGGGCCTCTCCCGAGCCTTCCACGTCCTGACCACTTCCAAGTCCATTTGCTGCAGATCAGATTCCTGCTGTTCCTCTGGAGCCACCTGAGAGCTGAAAGCTGGATCTTACTCTGGAAGGTACACCTTTACCTGGTCTGACTTAGGTGACCTTTGTAGGTGCCTGTGCTGCGTGTTTGACACAGGACCCTGAATGAGGTTAGTTATACGGACTTAGGTGTACAAATGAGATGATGCATTTAACTTCTTAGCCCTGTCCAGGGTAGATAACATATATTCCATACATCGCAGATTTTTTCCCCCTGTGGACTATAAACTCTTTGAGGGCTAGGGCCATGTCCTATTTTAGGGAGTCCCTGAACCAAACCAGATTTCCCAAGGCCTGGAGCCAGAGCAGGCATTCACCTGAAGTCAGACCTCAGTCTGCCATAGTCATAAAATAACTGAATAGCAAAGCCCTAGAGAGGCACCAAGCGGGCAGTTTTCAGTCACAGCTGATGCCTGCCGCCAAGAGGGGTGTTGGCAGTGACATAGAGGAGGTAGCTATGCACAAAGGCCTCCTGAGCAGACTCAGCAGGACAATGTCATCTTCACACTCAAAAGCTGCAGATGCTTCCAAACACCCGCTCACCTCTTCCATCCCTCGCCGCCTCCTCTCACCACCACGGCGCCTACCGTAGCAGGAGAATTTGTCGGGGGTCTCTGCAGGAGAGCTGTGAAGTGTAACCGTGTGCAGCAGTGAACAGGAGTCAAACAGTAACAATGTAGCTGCAGAAGAATGTCTTTTAAAATCTAATCTTCTGGCCACTGCAGACAGAAACTGAGTACTTTCTCTTGTCCTGCTAGCTCTGGCTCTCTGGCTCCTGAGGACACTGGGTCTCACAGCCCAAGAAGGGAAGCCATGGGACAGCCCTTCAGAGCTTGCAAGAAATGTGCCATCAGGGTGAGGCATGTGGCTGGCTGCCTTCCTCTGCAAATCGCTGGTCCCTGACTGAGAGAGGCTTAAAGCAAAGGAAAACTTACTTGGGACAAGGAGTTGGTGGTCAGTAGTTTCAGAGTTTGTTCAGCAGGTCAACCCTCTGGGCTGGTGATTCTTTAATTCTTTTGGGGTTTTTTTGTTGAGGTCACAGGATGGTCGTCACAGCTCTGAGATTCCAACGGGGCTCTAAGAAGGAAGGAAAGGCTTTCTCTCTTTTCTTCCTACCCCCACCTCCATCTGCCACTCTCTCCTCTTTCCCTACCTTTCCCCTTCTCTCCCTGTCTGTCTCTCTCTTCCCCTCCTCTCTCTCTTTCCTCTCTCCCTACTTCATCTGTGAGAAGAGTCCTTCTTAGAGGCTTCCGAAAGGTTTACCTTATCTCTCTTGGAATACAACCAACTTACATGCTCACCTTCAAACCAATCACTAGCCAATGCCTATGGGTTCCCTTTGTTTGGGTGTCCAACCTTTTGGCATCTCTGGGCCACACTGGAAGAAGTGTTGTCTTGGACCACACATTAAATACACAAACACTAGTGAAAACTGACAAGCCAAAAAAAAAGGGGTTTTAAGTAAATTTATGATTTTGTGTTGGGCCGTATTCATAGCCATCCTGGACCGCGGGTTGGGCACTCCTGGTAGACCTGTCTCAGGTCTTAGAGACGGCTCCGTTTTCGGAGGTGGTAGCTGCCTGAATGGTATCAAGAGTCAGCTGAACCAGAAGAGAGGAATGACTGTTAGGTAGGCAGCTGTGTTAGGTTTCTAGGGCTGTTATGACAAAGTGCCACAGATTGGGGGGCTTCCATAATAGAAATTCGTCTTGCAATTCTGGAGGCTAGAAGTTCAAGGTCAGGGTGTTGACAGGGTTGACCCCTTCTGAGGGCTATGAGGAGCAGCCTGTTGCTTGCCTCTTCCCTAGCTTTTGGTAATTGGCCACCTGTCTCTGGTGTCCCTGGGCAAGTGGGAGTGTCACCCTGAGACCTGCCTCCATCTTCGTGTGGCGTTCTGCTTGTGTGTGGGGGCCTGGACTCCCCCCTTTTGTAAGGCCACCAGTCCTCGTGGGTTAGGGGCCCACCCTTCTCCATTATGGTCTGGACTTAACGAGTTACATCTGCAATGATCCGATTTCCAAATAAGCTCACAGTCTGGCACACAGAGGGCTGGGACTTTCACCCATGAATTCAGGGGGACACCATGCAACCTGTAACCACGGTCAGTAGTGACGCCACATAAAGTGAAGTGCCTGGGTTGGCTTGCCCATGACCACCTCAGCTATTCTACTTTCTCGTTTGCACTTAGCATTTAATTCAGTCTAAAGAGAACCTGTGTTCTTCCAATGTCACAGAATAAAAAGGAAAGCAATTGAGAAGGGCAAGCACTAGAGACTTCAAAGAACATAAAAAATTAAAACTATCATCGTTGTCATTATCATCCACATCAATCTATCCACTTAGGCATTTGACTACTTCCTTGTATGACGCAGTAGAAACCCACAGCCACTCCGCGGGCACAACCCTCGGGCGCCCTCAGACAGGGATCCGTGGGGCGGCAGCACTGTGTCGTTACTGAGCTCCGTGCTCGCGGGAGTCTTCAAGTGACTGATCATTTATGAAATTTAGTCTAGTGGAGTCATAACATTGATTTTTAAATGTTTATACTCATTATTTAAACATTCCCCGCCCCCCAGACTTGGCCATGGAGAACACAGAAAAAAATCAGTTTATTCATTTCAGACATTTGGGGACTACATGTATGTCACAATGTATAAATATTTAAGATACCTTTTAGAGCTATGCAGGTAGTTGTGTATTATAGCATTCTCTTAGAGTAACTGAATCTATTTACTCCAATGTTTTATTCCAGTGGAAAGCTCACTTCAAAGAAGACATTCTCCCCCTACAATCTTCTTTGAAAAGCTGTTAAGAGGTATCATAAAGATCCCTGAGATATGACGGTTTTGAACCCACTGCAGTAACTTTTCAGTCAGCGCCACCGTTGTCCGGTGCTCTCCCAGGGGCGCTCCTGGGTTGTGGCGCAGGCCGAGAAAACGGCGCCCGTCCTGCCCCGCGTTTGACCCGGAGAGGGAAGCCGCGCTGCCAGTGGGCGCCGGGAGGCTGGTCTGCGGCTCTGTGCGCTGTTGTGCGGGAGAGGCCTGTTCAGGCGGTGCAGCTGCTCGTCCCGAATCTGAGACGGAGGCTGGGACTCCCGCTGCTGCTGTTGGGTTCTGTGGCGCCCCGTGCACGGTCTCTTTCTTAAATCCTGTGCTGCAAGTGAGGTCTCTGTCTAGCGAAGCTGTTGTAAGCGACTGACAGCCACTGTCACCCCGTCTTTGGGCCGCCAAGAAAGGGGCTGGACTTTGGCAAAAATATATCTTCTCAACCTCTTCCCCAGCAAGGGCAGAGCTGCTAAAAACCTTTTAATTGGATACACCCAGAGCCCTCTCTGGACCACAGGGCCTGGGAAATTAGTACCGAGGTCCCCTCTTCCCAGCTGCCTGCCGCCTGATGCATTCAGGGGTCACCGGTTGCTTTAATTGCTCCTGCTCTCATCGCACACACCCACCTCTGCTCTAGCAGCTCCATAAGCATGGAGAGCATCCATTCACTATGATTTTTTAAAAATTAAAGTGAAATGCATGCAGTTAACCATTTTAAAGTGTACAACTCAGGGGCATTTATACATCCACAACGTTGTACAACTATTACCTCTATCTGGTTCCAAAGCAATTTCATCACCCCAAACAGAACCTCTCCCCATGAAGCAGTCACTCCCCACTCTCCCCCATACCTCCCAGTCCCTGGCAGCCAGTAATCTGGTTTCTGTCTCTATGATTTACCTTTCTAGATATTTCACCTAAGTGCATTCATATACCATGTAGTCTTTTGTGTTTGGCTTCTTACATTGAGCTTATTTTTCCTGAGGCTTATCTGTACTGTGGCAGGCACTTCGTTCCTTTCTGCGGCCGAGGAAGCTCCATCATGCGCGTGTACTGCACTCTGCTTCTCTGTTCATCTGTAGGTGACCGTTTGGATTGTTTCCCTCTTCTGGCCATTGCTACAATTTTTTAAGAAGACTGTTTTCTTTGTTTAATTCCTCTTTCAGGCAGAGGACCAAAGGCTGACATCCTTAACCATGGACTCATAAGAGTCTTTAAAAGGAGGCACATGCAGTTTCTAGACTCTGCGGTTTGAGCTTCAGTGGCTCCACAGAGTGTTTGCCTGTCTCTCCCTTAAAGCCCTCCATGGCGCTGTTGGCCACCTGCTGGGGACCACCAGCTGTTGCCACAAGGATGTTCATCCTCATATCAGCAGTGCTTGTACATCTACTGGGCGGATGAGTCTCATCTTCCTTTACATGTGATTCAACATCTCTCTTGCAGGTGGTCCTGTAAGCTCCTCCCATGCTTATGTTCATTGTTGTTAGATTTCTCCAGGGCCCAGGCACAGAACTAGGATTCGGAGGCTATGACGTAACCAGCAAAGTGGCTAGCTCTTTTAGGCATTTAAGTTTCCCTCACTCCAAAGTGAGGCCCATGGGAATGTTAAACTGCCCCATGGTTTTATAAATACCCAGTGCTAAAAAAATTATGTGCAAAATGGAAGGCCTAGGTGACTGTGATTTTTAAAAACCTCAGCTGTTGGGCTCCCCATGGCTAAGGGCAATAACAAATTGTCCCCTGGCTGGGCTGTGAATGACAAGCCATAATTCTCTTTGGCTCTTTTGCTGACTCCACAAGCCATGGAGTTTAATAATGCCTTAAGCTTAATAATGTCACCAAGAGCCCTGTTGATGTTGTAGCCCACATCTGCCTAGGAATTCCCCTCCGTCAGTGACGTGGAGTGTGCCCCTACAAAGCTGTCCCTGGGATGGCACATTCTTACGGCTAGTAAGTGCTTTGGCTAACTTTCATGTTGAGACAGTTTAGGGTCGCCTGAGGTGACCCTACGCATTAATAAAGCCCCAATCTGCTGACATGATTAAGTGATAATTCTTTAAACGTGCAGCATGTTTTTCTACTGTGAAACCCAGACGGGCCCTGCTAACACGTGGGAAAACAGTGCCAGCGCCGTGGCGTCTTTGGGGCTGTGCTGGCTCTGGTCGCCCACGTCACCCGTGCCCTGTCCAGTCTGTGCGGGTGGCAGTCCAAGAGTCAGAAGATCACAGCACAAAGGAAAAGATTTTAGCTCCCTTGTAGATGAAAGGAAAGTGTATCCTACCCTCCTGACCCAAACATGCCTAATGAGTTAGAAACAAAAACTCATAAAGCTTTCCTGTCACTGTGGTGCTTGATCCACCTGTTTATTCAGGCTTTTCCTGAAGCTGGGGTGACCCACACGGTGGGTGTGAGGGAAGAGCCTCGTGGGTGACGTCAGGGACACTGTGATTTAGGACAGTGCTGCCTGTTACTTCAGAGCCGTGCCGAGGATTATGTGCTCACCCAAAGCCTTGTGCAGCCTTATGAGAAAAGGAACCCAGGGAACTCTTTCCTCTCCCAAATTACACTGGGGGTACAAGTAGAAGACAGCACTCTTTCCTCCACCCCCTGCCCACCTCTTCCCCATCAGCACTATCCCAATTTGCTTACAAGCAAAACCAAGCAGAAATTCCTCCTTACCACCTCCTTCCATGTCATTACCAGGGAACCTGCTGGAAATAACATGAGGGCCAGCTTCGAGAATTCCAGGGCAGCAAACTTTATAGGGCCTTCGACCTTGTGACCTGTAGTGGAAGGAATCTTGGGCTTTTGCCCACAACCTCATGGCAAAAAGGTTAATTAGTATTGAGAACAAGTGGGGGATCCCATCAATAAACAGCAGGAGGTAAGATTTGTGACGGCTGTTGTGGCATGTTTAAATGGGGAGATCTGTACTGGAAATTATACACCCGCATGGGGCTCACCTGGGGTCCATGGTGCAAGCGTTGTCCTGTCCCTGCCCTGCCCCTGCCCCTCCGTGTGCCTGTCTTTCATGGATGACAGGTCCAGTATGGTCCAACAAGCTCACACCCTGATGTCTGTTCTGGACGAAAGCAACCCATAAGCAGTGTTTCCCTGTAAAATGCGATCTGAGTCCCCGAGGTCCTTAGGCTTGGAAAGGAAGGAGGCAGGGTTGCCGGGGGAGGCTCTTAGCCCCCTGTACGGCCCTCCCTGCGCTGCTCCAGGCTCTCTGCTGGGCCATTCTGCAGGCTGACTTAATCTGTCCCCTTCACTCCCGCACCACCACCATCCTGGGAAGTGTTTTGCCCCCTTGCTGTTCTTTGAAGGATGTTGAAGTGGTTAACAAAAGTGCTTACAATTCAAAAGGAAACCAATAAAAACTTGATGGGGAAGACATGGAGTGAAGACAAAGCATGAAGAAATAATAAGCCACCTAGCAATGCACACCACACTGATAGAGCACTGGAGCTGGCCATAAATTGGCTCAGGGTTTCTCAGGAGCCAAGAGAGAAGGAATAACACTATACTGTTAGAGAAATCAAACAAAGTATATAGTAAGTGGGGGAGCCAGAACTTGAACCCAATTTTGTCTGTTGGCAAAACTCATTTATTTATTGATTTACTAATAGGTTGGGACTTCTGTTAAGGTCTTGAATGGTGGCTAAGGCCCAAGTCTGAAACAATAAACTAAGCGCCAGGCCCTGAAGATCTGGGGGAGACACTCCAGGCAGGATTATTAAGAAGCAGCAGGATGCTGGCTGGTGTGGCTCAGTGGATTGGTGCTGGCCTGCAAACTGAAGGGTCACTGGTTCCATTCCCAGTCAGGGCACATGCCTGGGTTGTGGGCCAGGTCCCCAGTAGAGGGGCGTGCAAGAGGCAACCACACATTGATGTTTATCTCCCTCTCTTTCTCCTTCTCTTCCTCTCTCTCTAAAAATACATTAAAAAACTTAAAAAAGGAGCAGCAGGATGAGGCAAGCCACCACTGCTGCCTTCCCACTTGCCCCCACTCGCCCCTCCCAGGCTGTATGGGAAGAGGGCTTGGAGGCCGGGGGGAAGGGTGGTCTTCCTGGCACTCAGGCCACGTGCGTGGCCAGAGGCTGGGATCTCACCATGGGGGAGGGGCTGCTTTCCCTTCCTCTAGCCAGGGGTGTCCAACCTTTTGGCGTCTCTGGACCACACTGGAAGAAGAAATTTTCATGGGCCACACATTAAATACACAAACACTCATGAAAACTGGTGAGCTAAGTAAATTTATGATTTTCTGTTGGGCCACATTCATAGCCTTCCTGTGCTGCATGCGGCTGGTGGAGCCTACGATATGCCCTGTGCAAAGCCTGGAGACCACTGAGCAGGGAAACGACCGTCGGAGCTTTGCCGAGCTGCAGAACCCACAAGCTCACCCTATGTTGTCCCCCAAATTCAGCACGAAGAGGGTGTCTTTGGAAAGGCCAACCCGAGTCCCTGAAGGTGAGGAAATGTGGGCATAACGACTGTTGCCCACGTTGGCCTGGGGAGTGCTGGAGACAGAGGCCCCTGTGGTTGCGGGTGCCAGTGCGACTTACAGGATTGTGGGGCAGTGTCCCTGGGAGAGGAGGGAGCGACCCCCACCCTGTCTTCTTCTTCACAGCCCTTGGAGGGTAGGAAAAGTGCCCCTAAAGCTTATTTTATTTGTTCATTCTTAGACAAATTACTTGGGCAGATAAAAACAAAAACCAAACAGAAGACCCCTTTGACTTGGAGACTTTGAGCAGGTTGCTGAAATCCACTCAGGCCTCAGTTTTGTCATCTATAAAATGGGCACAGGCGTCAGTGAGACCAGCATAGGGTGTGTCTCACAGGCCCAGCTCATACAGGACACCCAAAACATGACGTGGAATCTGTTTCCTGTGATCATTCCTTCGTCATTTCCCTTGCTTTCTTTCTCTGAGTCTATTTTGTCCTGAGGAATCCCTGAGGTGTCCTGTTCCTGAGGATCGGGCCCACTCCCTTCAGGCCTACTGATTAGAATCTTCGGGAGAATTGTCAAAGCACAGATTGCTGAGCCCACTCAGGGCTTCTGACTCAGGAGCCTAGAGTGGAGCGCAGGAAGATGAAGTTTTAGAAGCTTCCCAGGCGATTGTGATTCATAGCCACATGCGGGTGCTTCTGCCTCAGGCTACACCTGACCACTGATTGCTGTGGACTTTGTACGGCTTGAACAGGGTGTCACCCACCCCTTGTTCAAATATCACTCCTCTGGTTCTACCGAATTGAAGTTTCCATGAGGTTCTCACCACTGCTTGAAAGGCACAGTTATTTTGAAAGGTGGGTGCAGTCAGTCCTGATTAACTGCTAACACTCCAGCTCAGACTGGTTTATCAGATTAGCTCCCATCAGCCCCACGGGTCCCTGAGGGAAGGGTGCTGGTGTAGGTCCCTTTTGATGAACAAGAGGGTGAGGATGGTTCGAAGTCCAAGAATTCTCCTTGGGAGACCAGAACGTGGCCCTGAGAAGCCAGGGGACAGCCAGCCACAAGTGAGAAAGGGGAATGAGGAACGAAGGCAGTCATCGGTCACTTAAACAATTTTCACATCATTAATAGCCTTTTGATTAGCCATCATTTCGAGCCTTTTCTTTTGGTGTAATTTCAGACTTACAAAAGAAGTTGAAAAAATAGTACAAAGATTTCTTATACCCTTCACTCATCTTCAAATACTCACTTCTTAGAAACCACAGCGCAACGATCAAACCAGGAAATGAACACTAATGAGATACGATTAATTAATTACTGATTAATTCTGTAGAATGAAATTCAAATTTAGTTGCAAATGAAATCATTCAGATTTCTCCAGTCATCTCTCTAATGTTCTTTTTCTGGTTCCGGATCCAATCCAGGATCCCACGGTACATATTTCATTAGCCTCCTTGAGCCCGGGATAGTTCCTCAGAATGCCTGTCTTTTGTGACGGATGCTTTTGAAGAGTGCTAGCTATTTATTTGGTAGAATGTCCAACAGTTTGTATTTTTCTGGCATCTCCTCATGATTAAATCTGTGTTATTCATTTGGGCAAGACTATACCCAGAGATGATGTTCTCCTCGCAGGACGTCATAGGAGGTGGTAGGAGATTAGAAGTTTGCTTTTCAATTTTTCCCCCCAGCAAACCACCTTAGGAGAAGATAGACCCATTTTCACAATTGACAAGCAATTTCAGCAGTAACAGAAGAGGTGAGGCTCTGAGGGACCCTGCTCTGCAATCCTGCACCCCCTTACCCTGCAGGCTCAGCATCTCCTTCCACACACTTCCTTTGTCAAGCTTTTCTGCCTGGTGTGTGTGGCCTTCTCTTAGGGAGGCGAAGTACTTTGGAAAGTATTTGTACAGTCTCTCACGAAAACAGGTCCAAAAAAGTAATAAAAATGTGGCTACTGCCTCTACTTAAGCAGTTTTCTTTGGAAAGAAAATTAGATGTCATAAGAATTGAAATGTGGTTGAAGAAACAAAGAAATTTATACTTCTGTGTCTGTGATATTTGTCAGTACAAAAAAACTACCCCAAATGCAGTTATTGATACAATACTAGCTCATGTTCTAAGGGGACAGGAAAGAAATAATTCAAAATAGTATAGGGAGGGAGAAAGCCGAGAGGAAGTGTGAGTGAAGGACGAGAGCTGGAACATTTTTTGCCTGCCCTGCACAGTTAGAGGTCGGGTAATTTGAGGGTGACCTTCGCAGGAGTGACAACATCCAGAATGTGCTTGTGTTACACGGCTACGTCTTTTGCTTCGCTTCGATTTTAACAGAGGAAAGGTATTGAGGGAACCAAAGATGAACTTCAGTCTATACTTGTTTGTCCATTTGGTGCTGTTGACCTTGGTGGAGAAAAAAGGAACCAGAGACTAGGAGGCCTTTATTCTTTGACTTTAATGTCAGTGACCTTATTTGTGGAAAAAATCATATTTGCTCAATTTAAAGGAGTAAAACAAAAGAGGAAAGAATAACATACAAAAAAGGAAGTAAAAAATACTGGGATCAAACACTTGTAGCCACTTGGCAACTTTTAAGATCGCTTTCTATGCACATAGAGATGTGGTATCTTATGAAGATGAGACGCTGCACTTGCTGATTTGTATTTCAGTCTTCATGTTTTTCCACCTACAACTCATAAATACTTATGGAAAAAATCCACACACTTCAGAATATGGGATGCAGTGTGGAGGTCTCCCTTCTGCCCCAGTGGTCATCATTTCAGTAGATCGGGGTATATTCCATCTGAATTTCTTCATGCTGTCTTGCTTAATTTTTTCACCTCATGCATTTTTGCCCCAATACCTTCCGAGCTGGTGGCGGTGGGGTCGCTTGGCTATTTTTGTATGCAGAATTTCTTTCCTTTGGAATACGGTGGTGAAGAATGATCATCGATCACACACCTGGTAAGAATTTCTCTCATTTCTCATTTTGCTGAATGCTTGGGGGCGGGGCATCTGTCTCCAAGGACAACCCCATCCCTCTTCAAAGTTCTCCTGCCCTCCCTCCTGCCGCCTACCCCAGCCACGTCCCCTCTGTCCCTGCAGCCAATCCTGTCTCCTCTGGTCAAAAGCTCCTGCCTGTTTTCCGAGTCCTTGTCCAGTGTCTCACATTCTCTTTTCCCTCTTTCTGCTCTGGATCATTCCTTCCCTCTCCGAGTCTTCTGGAAGGATGACCGCACACTGCCTATGACCTCTGCTCACATATCGATTCCCTAGTTAGGAATCCTCCTGTACTCGTTTCCTGGGATTGCTGTAGCAGAGTACCGCAAACAGGGGAGCTCGAAACAACAGACACGCATTTTCTAAGAGTTCTGGGGCCAGAAGGCTGAACTCCAGGCCCATGTTCTCCCTGAACTCTCCAGGGGTGCAGACCTTCCTTGCTTATCCTGACTTCTGGTGCTTGCCGGCAGTCCGTGGCGTTTCCTGGTCTGTAGATGCCTCGCTCCAGTCTCTGCTCTGCCTTCACATGGCCTTCCCTCCCTGTGTCTCTGCCCACATTTCTCTCTCCTTGGAAGGACACCAGCCACTGGATTAGAGTCCACCTTCCTCCCCTCTGATTTCACCTAGATCTGACAAATTACATCTGCAAAAGACTCTATTTCTCAATAAGGCCACATTCTGAGGTTTCAGGTGAATATGAATTTTGGGGGGTCTGGGGGACACTATTCAACCCAATACACTGCTCTAGATCCATATCGCCAATTTCCTTTTAGATTTTTCTTTGTGGACATACCTCCGGTGTCTCCAGCTCAACATATCGAAAAGGGAGATTGCTACCTTACCAGTCCTCTAGGTGGGGGGAGAGGGGTCTGGGAACACCTGTTTATATATTTATTAGCTGTAATTATGTGGACCGATGCCAGTACGCTAACCGGGTCTCATGTGGTTCTGGCTATTCTCAGGAGGGGTGTCAGTGTGCGGAGGGGTGGCAGTGGAATACATCTTCAGGCCCCTATATGTGAGTCTGGGGGTGAGGCTTCAGTGCCTGGTTTTAACTAAAGAAACCCTCAGAAATGGACAGGGGGCTTGGACTTTGCCCCAAGCTCTGAAGCACAAACAAGCAGCAGCAGTGGTCACCACTGCTAGGCCTGGTGTGGGCCCTTCCTCAACCACGTGCTGAGGGAACAGCAGTGACAACCTAAGGAGCCCTGGCAAGAGGTCGGCTATTCAACTGAAAATGATCAGGAAGACACTCTGAAATGCAAATGTTACAGACAAGGTTTGTTCGGGAAACGTACATTGTGCTTTGAGGGTGTGCTCCTCCTGCTGGTACGCAGCCATCACACTCAGTCACATTTAAATATTATAATCCCATCCTTTTCAGCTTATATATTTTCCTGTGTCTTTCACTTTAGATCTCTGTATCTATAGATATATACACACACGTATGTGTGTATATATCATGATGTTAATAGGTAAGGCTTATAATTTAAATGTAAATACATATATGTACCTGTATTAGGGTGAGTGCTCAGAGATTTTTTTTTTTAAAGAGTGGAGAGTGTGACCAAAAGTTGGGGGAACAATGGTCTTCAGGGTCAGGTTCACATTCCTCAGCACCGCTTGCAAAGCCTTTAGTTACGACCCCCAACTTCTTAAATAAGATTTTATTTTTAGAGTCGTCTTAGGTTTACAGAAAAGTTGAGCGGAAACTGTCACAGCCTTCTGCACCCTCCGCACCCTCCCTGGGCGGTGCACCTGTGTGGCCAGCGCCTGCGTGGGCCCAGCACCATCACGCGGAGTTCGCAGTTCAGGGGAGGGCTCGCTCTCAGCGTCGGGCGCTCCATGGGTTTGGACAAACTCACAGTGACACTATCTGCTGTTACAGTTTCGGCAGAGTGAGTTCGCTGCCCCAAAGAGCCTCTGTTCTCCATTTATTCATCCCTCTCTCCTCACGACCCTTGGCAGCCACTTATCCTTTCAACACCTCCCAGTGCCTTTCCAGACTGTCATGTCAATGCAATCATATGGCATGTAGCCTTCAAACTTCGTTTTACCCCTGTCTCCCCATGTCCCGCGTGCCAGGTGGGCCTACGCTCCATGTGCCCACGAACACACTTGGTATTTTGGCTCCAGCTGTTTTCTCTTGGTCAGAGCTCCGTCTCCTGGTCCGCTTTCCTCCTTTCGCACCCCTTCACTTCTTTCCAAGGTGGGGTCCGTCCCATCTCCGCCTGGAGTCTGTCTTCCTTCTCAAGCACACTGTCATCCCGCCTCTGCTCTGGCTCCCCTCGCAGGGCAGAGGGTGTGTGCACACCTGCATCACCGCAAACGTGGGCAGTGCCTTGAGCTGGACCTCACGACCAGTATGACGTCACAACGGCTACTACGTCAGGACAGCTATGTCAGGACTGGATATCACCGCGGCTGCTCAGGACTGGACATCTTTATGGCCACGGTGGTCACTAGGCAACTGGAGTTTTTCAGCCCCATTATCATCCTATGGGGCGACCATCATACACATGGTCCAGGAGTGACTAGAAGGTCGTTAGGCCGCGCATGACTGTACATCTCAGAAATGGCTACTGAAGTGAGCAGCAAGGGACAGGAGTCTGCTGGTTGTTGGCTTTCTTGTTGCTGCTTTAGTGGTTCTGAGGGCTGCCTGGTGACAGTTATTATTCATCCTTGGGCTGCACCTAGGAACTAGATGAAAAGGTTATTTTCGACCATATCTTATCATATGTTCAAGCAAGTATGAGGACATGCATGTGTACCATGTTGTAAAAATAATAAAAAGATAATATCCAATTTTGACTAAGTGGTGAAACAAAGAATACTCTCAGCTCCTGTTGGCAGGAGTCTGAGTTGGCGTACTTTCCTGGAAAGCAGTTTGGAAAAGTGCATCCAAACTCATAAAATGCTCATATCTTTGATGTAACAATGCCGTTCCTAACAAGGTATTGTACAGATATCGTTACAGTTTTGGACAGAGATTTAGTACAAGGATGTTCATTGCAGCACTGGTTATAATAAAGATGGAAATTTAGAAATGACCTGCATATCCAATAGGATATTGGTAGGAAATGGGTAAAATAAGTTACAGTTTTTCCATATGATGGGATATTTAGTTGCCAGTACAAATTGCATTGTAGAAAAAATTTTAAGATACAACATACTGCTAAGTGAATTACGTAGGCTCTAAGTAGTATTTTCAATTTTATTGCAATTTATTATTTAAAAAGATGTGTGCAACTGACTTTTCAGCTTACTCCAGCCTCAAAAGGCTACACTTGCCTTTCATATTCACATCCAGTGGCTCCATCCCCCATCCAGCTTGATTACAAAGAGGTTCTTTCTTCTAGAAGTTTCCCTCCTCTGTCTTTCATCACCTTACCCTGCCCTTTCACTCCCTTTCAGGTCACCTCTGGAAGTCGGCTTTTTGAGGCTGTCTGCTCATGAAGCTTTGCAGAAACATGGACAGCAATTGGTTCCCTTAGTTCCCCAAACACAGGTTAAGACTGAGCTGTGATGATTAATAAAACTTTCCTGAGTGCTTGGGTATAACACGTGGGGGGAAAAAAGGAAAACTTAGAATTAGGTACTAGATATGTTTGCCCCCAGCAACCTTAGGCTTGGAGCAGGCTCACCCATGTGTTTTCTGTTGGTTGTCTCTCTCCTTTCCCTCCAGCACCATTTTGCAAGGACTGGCTTATCGCTCCCCTCTCAAGGGTGTTTTTAAGCTTATCTTTCCTCCCAGGAGCCCTTGCCATCAATCCCACTAAAGAGAGGAAAACTGATTTCCTAAAAGGAAACATAATTTGCAGAAATTAATTCCACCCACCCTAAGGATAATAACATTTACGTTATTATGCCGAGTGATTTAACTTAATGTCTGAAACCTCCCTGTTTCCAAACAGGACCCTATGATTGCATGACCAAAGGGCCACTCAAGAGACCTTTCCTTCTACTCCCCTTACTTTCCAGAACAAAGGACAATTTGACTTAAAAAGAAATACCAGCTATCATTGTGGAATGCGAGAATTTCTTTTAGTAATGAAAGGGAATATTATACTTCTGCCCTATGCCTTTGCTTTATAGAATGTTTTAAAAAAATTCACTTTTAACTAGAACACTTATTCTATGTATACATGGGTGTAGAAAAACCTTTGAAGAAATATATCCTAAAATATATCTCCAGGTGAAGGATATATTAGTTATGTGTTGCTGTGTAACAAAATACCCTACAACTTAGCAGCTTAAAGCAACAAACATTTTTATCTCGACATTTTCCAAGGTTAGGAATCTAGCTCAGGTCCTCTGGGTCAGGGTCTCTCACCAGGCTGCACACAAGGCTGCAGTCATCTCAACACTCAGCTGTGGGGGGCGGGCTGTGGGGAGAGAGAGAGAGAGAGAGAGAGAGAGATCATACTGTTTTGATAGCCTAATATGTTGGGGGTGTTAGGGACCCCCAAGACCCAGCCCCAGGTTTGCTAACTCCCCAGGAGGGCTCACAGGGCTCAGCGCGTTGTCGTATTCTATATAACCCTGGCTCTCCAATCATGATTTATGGTGGTGGGAGGATACCAAGCACGGCCAGCAAAGGGAAAACGGGCAGGAGGTCGAGTCTGGTGGAAACCAGGCAGAAGCGCCCAGGCGTCCTCTCTTGGCGGAGTCTTGCCAGACACGCCACATTCCCCCAGCAGTGAGCTGTGACAGCTCATGTGACACGTTGTCTACCAGAGACCCTCGTGAGAGGCTCAGTGCCCAGCGCCTGGTCACGTGGGCACCCTCTGGCCAGCGTGTGTCCACATTCCAGACTCCCAGAAGGAAGGCGGGGGTTCAGCATCTGCTTATTGTTTGCACAGACAGTTTGGGTGCAGCGAGTGAGTCCCACTTAACAGGGGATGATGGGAACCTTTCCCCCTGAATTCCGAGTTCCCGCATGCTAGCCAAGGGCCTTGCAGGCAGACCTTTCTAAGGTTAACAGTCTCAGGCCTGCTACGTGAACTGTTTTCTGCACACCTGACCGCAGAAGTGATGTCCATGACTTTTTCTGTATTCTTTTCATTAGAAGTGAGTCACTGGGTCCAGCCCTCAGGCGGGGGTGGGGTGGGGTGGGGTGGATTTCACATGAATGTGAATATGAGGGGGAAGAATCTCTGGGGGTCACCTCAGGCACTGCCCACTACAGGGGGTGGCTTTGCTTTTCTCCTTTGTTTTTTCCATTTTCTCTCAATGACATATAGTACTTTTATAATAATTAAAAGCTATTTTAAAACCATGATTAACTACATGTATAGCAATATGTACTGTTGGTGGAAGAAACAGTGTATTTCTTGGTGGAAGAAAAATGGGATTTTGTTTGGCCCCATCCACATTCAGAGGTGTGGGTTCTCACAGCCTGATGACTCTTGGTGCTGGTGGAGATGTGAAGTTCCCTGAGAGGAGAAGCTGGAATGTTTCTAATGATATTTGTAAGAATAAATGCAGGATGAAAACAATGTTTGGTGTTTAGGAACAGTACCTATAGCAACCGGAGAGCTGAAATAGACGATGACTTTGTGAAATGGCAGAATGTGGAGGCCAGGGGAAACTTTGCCAGGCTCCGGGAAGCTTCACGTCGAGGTGAACGTTATGCTTTGAAACATTTGGCAAGAACCCCTGCAGATCTCTGGTGAAGGCATGCAGTGTGGCTGAGAGTGAGGGGTGTGCAGAGGGTGCAGCACGCACTTCTGCCTTTGGCTGGGGTGATGGCCTTTTCACTGCTGCTCTGGCAAGAAAGGATGAGGGGAGTAGGAACTGCTTCCTTCTCTTCTTCGGAGCTCAGGACTTCAGAGATGGAGGGAGCCTGGCCTGGGGGAGGATGGACCTGTCACAGATCGAGGGAGGGTTGCTGTCAGCTGGTCTATTACCCATGGTGGGAAAGATGCCTACTAGCTTTCCCAGGTGTGCAGTGGCACGGGGACCTGGGGCTACTGCTGTCAGGGATCTGGAAACACAGAGGGCGTTGGGATGACACCACCTAAGTCACAGCGTGTGTGTGTGTGTGTGTGTGTGCAAGAGAGAGAAATAAGGTGTATTCTGGAGGCTACTCAAAGGCCTTCAGCATCCATGATCCCCCCAAACTGCTCTATATTTTTCACACACAGTAGTTAAGATATTCTTTAAATTAAAAAAATATTTTTATTAAATTTATTGGGGTGATATTGGCTAAAAGATTATATCGGTTTCAGGTGTACAATTCTATGATACGTGATCTTTATATTGCATTGTGTGCCCACCGCCCCAAGTCATCTTCCACCACCATATATTTGACCCTAGGTATTCTAATGTGCTATACTACTACTGCTACTACTACTGCTACTACTGCTACTACTGCTACTACTGCTACTACCACTACTGCTACTGCTACTACCGCTACTGCTACCGCTACTGCTACTACTGCTACTACCACTACTGCCACTACTGCTACTGCTACTACCACTACTGCTACTGCCACTACTGCTACTGCCACTGCCACTACTGCTACTGCCACTACTACTACTGCCACTACCACTACTGCCACTACCACTACTGCTACTGCCACTACTACTACTGCCACTATCACTACTGCTACTGCTACTACCACTACTGCTACTGCCACTACTGCTACTGCTACTACAGCTACTGCTACTACCACTACTGCTACTGCCACTACTGCTACTGCCACTACTACTACTGCCACTACCACTACTGCTACTGCCACTACTACTACTGCCACTACCACTACTGCTACTGCTACTACTACTACTGCTACTACCACTACTGCTACTGCCACTACTGCTACTGCCACTACTGCTACTGCTACTACAGCTACTGCTACTACCACTACTGCTACTGCCACTACTGCTACTGCTACTACAGCTACTGCTACTACCACTACTGCTACTGCCACTACTGCTACTGCTACTACAGCTACTGCTACTACCACTACTGCTACTGCCACTACCACTACTGCCACTGCCACTACTACTACTGCTACTACCACTACTGCTACTGCCACTACTGCTACTGCTACTACAGCTACTGCTACTACCACTACTGCTACTGCCACTACTGCTACTGCTACTGCTACTACTGCTACTACCACTACTGCTACTACCACTACTACTACTGCCACTACCACTACTGCTACTGCCACTACTACTACTGCCACTACCACTACTGCTACTGCCACTACTGCTACTGCTACTACAGCTACTGCTACTACCACTACTGCTACTGCCACTACTGCTACTGCTACTACAGCTACTGCTACTACCACTACTGCTACTGCCACTACCGCTACTGCCACTACTGCTACTGCTACTACCACTACTGCTACTGCCACTACTGCTACTGCTACTACTGCTACTACTGCTACTGCCACTACTGCTACTGCCACTACTGCTACTGCCACTACTACCACTGCCACTACCACTACTGCTACTGCTACTACAGCTACTGCTACTACTACTGCTACTACCACTACTGCTACTACCACTACTGCTACTACTACTACTGCTACTGCTACTACAGCGACTGCTGCCATCTGCTTCTTCCCCCCACAGTGTAAGGTCTGGGACAGCTTGGATTTTTCTGTTTTGTGGCTGGCATATAATAGACAATAAATAGAGTAGAATTGAATTAAAAACCATGTTGATGCCAATTCTTCATGTTCTTTGCTTTGCTTCTGTTGCTTACTGGTATTTAAATAAAAACTTCATAGGTTTGCCTTTCAACGTAGTGGGTTTTATCCGTAGAATGCCATGAACTTTAAAACAGTTCTGCCAACATTGCCCTAAGTTGCCAGACAAAAAAGAAGACAGGCGTGAAAGGCCCCGTGTGATTCCGTTATATGGACTGTCCAGAACAGGCAAATCCACAGCGCCAGAGAGTGTTTAGTGATTGCCAGGGGCTGCAGGGCGGAGGGAACAGGGAGTCGCTGACGCTAAGGGGTGGGGGTTTTCGTTTTGGGGTAATGAAAATGTGCTGGAATTAGATAGTGGTAATGGTTGCATGACTCTGTGACTGCATTAAAAATTCACCGCTTTAAAAGGTGAGTTTTATGGTATGAGCATTATACTGCAACAAAGCTGTTATTAGAAAAACACAGATTTGTCATCAGATTTCCCAGGAAGCAGGGTGCTGCTGCTTTTATAGCAGTTCCACAGATAAATAAAACAGGGTTTGTTGGCAATGTGGGGTGAGGAAAATACCGTGGACATTAGAGTCAGGCACACCCAGGTCCATACCCAGATCCTTATCACCGTGTGACCTCCGGCAAGTTACTGTTCTGACCTCCTGGAGCCTCATTTCCCTCCTTTGAAAAGTGGGTACTCTAATAATGAAGGCATCAGGCTATGTGAAGGTCAACTGCATTAACCCGTGTGAAATACCCAGCACCGGGCTTGACAGCTTGACAATGAGCTTAGTTCTTTTCCTTTCCTCCTCCTACTTCAGAAGACCTGCTACATGCCTGGGTGAGTGGCAGAGCAAGTAATTAGAATCTGATTACTAAGGTAGGATCTATTTTGTGGCATCCAGAATGATGAATTTGCCTTTAAAAAAAAAAAGTTTTTAGAGAGAGAGGAATGGAGGGAGAAAGAGAGGGAGAAAAACATGAATGTGAGAAACATCGATGGGTTGCCTCTTGCGTGCACCCGGACTGGGGACTGAACCCGCAACCCAGTCGTGTGCCTTGACTGGGAATTGAACCAGTGACGTTTTGCTTTGTGGAGCAATGCCCAACAAACAGTCACACTGGTCAGGGCCGAGCCTCCCTTTTGAAGCCCATTTGTCTGCAGTGGTTCAGCACTGTGTGCATTACTTGCCATACAAGCTCACTGTCCCTTGGTCTCCTTTCTGATTAAATTCAGAACAACGGCTCTACAAATGTCATTGAACATGCCCAACAGGGTTCTGTGGATTGGTGCTGTGTTCCTGTCCTTTCAGAGAAGAAAAGAGGTCACCAGACAGAACTCATTCTATTGATTGTTGTTTGCTGGGTGGTTCTGCAGCCTTCCCCTTCACACAGGGGTGTGCTGATACATGTTAATAATCAGTTCTCTGGCACATAAAAAAGCTCTGATTTGTAGTGTGTGCCAATTTCCATGGTGTAAATACGTTCACCAGGGCTGACTGCTAGCTACCAATGTGCTATTATAGAATGTGGAGTTGGGAAGAGATGTAGCCAATCAGTTCTCTCAAGACATGAGAGCGGGCTCTGGCATACCACTGCCTTTACGAGGTAATTATACCATCACTGCTCAGCAGACCCTCCAGGAAGCTTCTAGATATGACTGCTGAGAAAGGAAGGGGTTTCCTCACATGGCATTTCATAGTGTGACACCTCTGTTGGGCCTTCTGCCTCCTGAGAACTCAACATGTAAGGCACGCATTTATGAGCTGAAAGCTAGGATTGAGATTCTGCCCAGGGATTTTTTGGAGAGTTGGAGGAAGGGCTGGGTAAGAGAACTAAGCCTGTTTGGGAGATGTATTTTTTTTTTTTTTTAATATATTTATTGATTATGCTATTACAGTTGTCCCATTTCCCCCCCCACTCCACTCCATCCTGCCCACCCCCCTCCCTCCCACATTCCCCCCCCATAGTTCATGTCCATGGGTCATACTTATAAGTTCTTTGGCTTCTACATTTCCTACACTATTTTTACCCTCCCCCTGTCTATTTTCCACCTATCATCTATGCTACTTATTCTCTGTACCTTTACCCCCCTCTCCCCCTCCCACTCCCTTATTGACAACCCTCATGTTCTAGTTGTTTGCCTAGTTTGCTCTCGTTTTTGTTTTATGTGTGGTCGTTAATAACTGTGAGTTTGGTGTCATTTTTACTGTTCCTATTTTTGATCTTTTTCTTAGGTAACTCCCTTTAACATTTCATATAATAAGGGCTTGGTGATGATGAGCCTCTTCAACTTGACCTTATCTGAGAAGCACTTTATCCTCCCTTCCATTCTAAATGATAGCTTTGCTGGATATAGTAATCTTGGACGTAGGTCCTTGCGTTTAATCTTGGGTAATGTAATTATGATGTGTCTTGTTGTGTTCCTCCTTGGGTCCAGCTTCTTTGGGACTCTCTGAGCTTCCTGGACTTCCCGGAAGTCTATTTCCTTTGCCAGATCGGGGAAGTTCTCCATTATTTGTTCAAATAAGTTTTCAATTTTTTGTTCTTCCTCTTCTCCTTCTGGCACCCCTATAATTCGGATGTTGGAACGTTTCAAGGTGTCCTGGAGGTTCCTAAGCCTCTCCTCATTTTTCCAAGTTCTTGTTTCTTCATTCTTTTCTGGTTGAATGTTTGTTTCTTCCTTCTGGTCCATACCATTGATTTGAGTCCCAGTTTCCTTCTCATCACTATTGGTTCCCTGTACATTTTCCTTTGTTTCTGTTAGCATAGGCTTCATTTTTTCATCTGTTTTTCGAATAGATTCAACCAAGTCTGTGAGCATATTGATAACCAGTGCTTTGAACTGTGCATCCGATAGGTTGGCTATCTCTTCGTCGCTTAGTTGTATTTTTTCTGGAGCTTTGAAATGTTCTGTCATTTGGGCCATTTTTTTTGTTTGTTTGTCTTGGCGCGTCTGTTACTTTAAGGGGCGGAGCCTTAGGTGTTCACCGGGGCGGGGTAATGCTGGTCGCTGCGCTGTGATGCTGTACGTGGGGGCGGGGCCGAGAGGGAGCAATGGCGCCAGCCTCACTCTCCTCCGGATTTCAGCCCTTCACTCCGCTACCCACAATCAAACTGGGCCCCTCTGGTGCTGGTTCCCGAGTGGGTGGGCCTGTGCACACTCTAGGCCCCTGTGGGTCTCTCCAACAACCTCTCCTGTGAGGCTGGGAGTCCCTCCCGCCGCCCCAACCCCCAGGGGCGCCTTCAATCAGAGTTTTGAGGCTTTATTTCCCCGAGCTGGAGCCCTGGGTTGCGCAGCGGTCTGCTTCTCTGCCCGCCGTTCGTCCGGTTTATCTGTGGGCGAATGTGGTGCCGCAATGTGCTATCCGCCACTCTGCCTGCCCCACTCTCCGCCACTCTGAGTCCGGCCCTCTGGGTTTATCTGTGCAAATGTGGGACCGCAGGGTCTGCTAGTGCTCGGACTGCCTGCGCCATTTGTCCCACACTCCGCCAGTCTCAGTCCCGCCCCAGCCACGCGAGTCCTCTCCACCCCAGTGCCGTCTCCGCCCCTCCTACCAGTCTGGATGAATGATTATTTTCTGTTTCCTTGGTGTTGGTCCCCCTTGCTGTTCGATTCTCTGTCAGTTCTGGTTGTGTGAGGAGGCGCAGTGTGTCTACCTACGCCGCCATCTTGGTTCTCCGGGAGATGTATTTTTTGACCATGTGTGAAATTGTACTGGAGTCAGCACCTTTAGGCCACTCAGAAAGCCACAGATACTACCACCTGTAGCCTGAAGGAACTGAATGCATGCGCATGAGACACGATCAGAGTCACCTAGTGATGTGTAAGGGTTCCAGGGTGCACATTAAGGAGAAAGCAGAAGTGTCTGCTGAGTGGGCAGCCGTACAAACAGAAGCTATGCAAACCCAAACTGATGAAGCTCTTTCTTTTCTGGTGGGCTGACCCTTCATCTCATGTTAGGTGGCAGCTTACAGAGAGAATACATTCCTGGAACCAAAGCAAATATTGATCAAGGGGACTGTGGAAATAATGTGAGCTCTGGGGCAGTGTAGAGCTTGCAGGATGGAATGTGGGGTGGCAGTGTGCTCTTGTTTGTCCTGACAGTGATGGCTGGGCTCCTGCTCTGCAAAGTGAGGACAGCGGGTTAGCTAGAGCAGCCTAGCCGTGCTAACAAACTTCAGCAATTTAACGCAAACATTTTACTTCTCAAGACTTCTTTCTGGTTGGCTGAAAGTGCAGTGTCTCTGCCTTCTGTAGGCACTCAGGGGTCCAGGCTGGCGGAGGCTCTGCTGTCTTCAGTTCCTGGCTCCAAGTGTTGCTCTGCCAGCTGCACCCGGCCAGCAAGTGGGGGAGGAACACGTGACTCCTGAAAGCACGCCTGCTTTTTAACCACACTGTTTCACTCACACATTCCTTGATGGGCCCCGTTTTGCAAGAGGGACGGTTTCTTGAACTGGGTAATCGTTAATTGAAGACCCTCTGCATTTTGTGACAAGCTCTTTGATTGTAGTCCCTGGCTGGGCAGCCACTTCCCAAGAACAACTCTACACCATGAGGGGGAGCAAGAGCTTTGGTGGCAGTAAGCTCTGTCTGCCACAGACAGGAACGCTTCCGTGGTCAAAATGATGCTGAAAAACAGTTTTCTTTGGTTAAGAGTATCTTTACTTACATAGATCAGGCAAGTTAGCATTTTGTCTCATAGATTTCCTTTCCAGAGGAATCTTAGGTGGTCAAAAAAATGTCATGCTCTGTTAAGCCAGTAGGTCCCCAAGAATGGCATTGGTCTCTGTTGCCCCAGTGGAGCAGGTCTTGAGGGTGAGGGGAACAGTGAGGAGGGGTGTCCCTGCCCTTCTTTCTGTAGCAACTTCTCTGATTCTTAGATTCCTAGACTCTTATTACATCCACTGATTTACTAATTCACCACCCTGGGGATTTAAATTGAAGCCACCATGACTGACAGTCAAAGCCTCCTGGCAACTACGGGGCAAATACGGTAATCTCCAACTGCCCCTCCACAGAGCCCCCCACCCGCACCCCCAAATACACTAACGTCACTTGCTAAGAATTTGAATTTCATCCATTTCTTTTCATGCCCAGAGATTTCTAGATTTACTTCTCCAGGTTCATGCCTTAAGACAAAATGAACAATAAATGAACACATGGAAAACTGGCTTTGGGCCAGAGGGAACATCGTGCCTCAGTGCTTTGCATATGTAGTGGGGAAGTGACCCACTTTATTTGTTCCCATTTTACAGAAAAGTAGATAGTTAATTTAGCACGTGGTAACCAGTGTAGACTTTAGTCTATCACCAGACAAGGGCACAGTGTCAATGGCCATAAATGGTGGCAGAGAAGGGTCACAGTCATGGTTTTACCTGCATGGGTACCTTGCAGAAGAATGCTAGTCTTCAGCTGTCTTCAAGAACAGCACCAGCTCTGTGTTCAAGCATCATCAGCAACTTCACATAGCCAGCATTCACTTCATGATGTTACAAAAGCCCTTGTGAGCTTTAATATTTGTGCCTTGAGACAAAGTCTTTCAGGCTTCCCAGAAGGATCATAGGTTTGTGCTAACAAGTATTCCCGGCAGCTCAGGCAGTGGGGACTAAAAATATGGAAAGGTCCATATTGAAAATGCACTGTTCCTACCCTGGTCGCTGTGGCTCAGTTGGTTGGGCATCGTTCTGCAAAGCGAAAGTTCACTGGTTTGATTCCCGGTCAGTGCACACGCCTCGGTTGAGGGTTTGGTCCCTGGTTGGGGCAAGTATGATAGGCAACTGATTGATATTTCTGTCTCACATGGATGTTTCTCTCCCTCCTTTTCTCCCTCTGTCCCCACCCCATAAATAAATAAATAAATACATAAATAACTGAAAATGCACTTTTCCCATCTCACTGTCTGAGGTCTTTCTGTGATCTTTAGCCTTTTATATCTATCCTTGATATTTGTGATAGTTTTATGTGTCAATTTGACTAGACCTCAAGATGCCCAGATATCTGGTTATAGATTATTTCTGGATGTGTCTGTGAGGGTGTTTCCAGAAGAGGTTGGCATTTGAACCAGTGGACTGAGTAATGGGAATTGTCCTCAGTATGGGTGGGCGTCATCCAGTCCATCGAGGGCCTGAGGAGAACAAAATGGTGGAGGCAGGAAGAGTTGGTGTGTTCTCTCTTGCTCTCTCTCTCTCTCTGCCTGACTGTTTGAGCTGAAACATCCATCTTCTTCTGCGTTCGGTGCTCCTGGTACTCAGGTCTTCAGAGTCTGACTGGAGCCCATGCCACTGGTTCCATGCTCACAGGTTCCTAAGCAGCATGAAAAGCTCTCCTAGGTCTCCAGCTTGCAGATGGCTGGTCATTGGACTTGTCAGCCTCCGTAGTCACGTGACCATTTCCATACCATCAGTCTTTCTCTCTATATAATCTCCTGTTGGTTCTATTTCTCTTGAGAACTCTAACACAGTTGGTGGGAGAGTACGACATGCAGATGATGAACCAGATCCCAGACACTGGGTATTTCTAGTTATTGCTACTCAGAGGTGTCTAATGGCAGGCATGGGATTTGCCTCCGAGCTGGTTTTCTTCTCCATGTTTGGGATGAGCAATTCAATGTCTTACTCAGGGATCTAGAAGTATGTGTTTGCCTGCAAAGACTCCTAGTGGCCTGATCTTTTGGGGTCTTTACCGATCAAGTGCATTTTCTGCCCTAGACCGAATGATAGCAATCCAGATTCTTATGCAGACTAGATTAAAATATTCGGTCATGTTTATATTTATCTTCTCTGAGTGACAAATTGTATACCCTTTAGTATTTTCCTTACTACAAAAGTTAAACGTGAAAAAACCCACGAGTTTATCAGGGCGTGATCGATCTTTCACTCCGGAGGGCCGGTAGGTTGGTTGTGCCTGTCTGCAGAGTAATGCTGAGAAGAATTTTGATACTGCATCCAGTTTCAGCATGAAAATCTATCACAGTTGATCGGCAGTGTCAGCCAAGGGTGCAAAAGTCAGGAGTAATGCCATGTTTGCCACATGCGTTCATTCAGCCACCAACTATTGTGGGCCTGTTGTATGAACAGTGCTGTCCTAGGGGCAAGTGCACTGTTTTAGTTTCTGAGTCCATTCTAGGTGCAGGGACATGGTTCTAGCAGTGGACTCTATTGCCATCCCTGACTACCTATCACTTTCCAGGTCTAGACAGATCAAATGATTCATCCGAGGCCACAGCATTGGCTAGAAGAGTCAACCAGAACACAGGACTCGGCTTCCTAGTTGTCCATCCTGTGACTCTCTCATCATCATGCGGATTAGCTGATTGCAAACACTTTTGTTCTAGCCTATGAGTTGCAGAAAATTCCTTGACCTTCTTATATCTCTTTGATAAAGAGCTGACCCTATACTTGGGCTGCAGACCAGGAATAAAAAGACTTTTCCATTTTTCTTGGAACCTCCCCTGCCCACCTGCCACTTTTGAAAATGTAACAGAGTCAGTAATGGCTGTGGAAAATTCTTCTTTGTTGGGAAAGATCAACGTGGTGTTTAGTTGAAGCAGGATATTATCTGAATACCCTATAGGGGTTACACAGTGCCTGAGTAGGGTGGGAGCTCCGTGGGTCCAGGTATCATATGGTAGTTGGGTGAATTTTTCCATGGCTGACTTCCAGGAAAATTCTTTCTGATACGGTTCTGTTGTTCAAAGTGAGCATGTTCCTGCCCCGGGCCTGTGAGAGTAAGCTTGTCCAGATTGGTGGGTGGAGGGGCACTTGGGAGGAGAGATTATTTTTTCTCATTAGGATCCAGTTTATTCCACCAGTTCCTGAGCTCACTTTACCCCATAGATGGGGAAAGGGTGTGTGCCTCCCTGCTGTGCCTTTAATCTTAACTTCAAAACTGTGCAAAGCAGGCTATTCTATCTCTTTTCCTGCTTGGTCTTAATGGAAAACTGGTGGGATTAGACCTCCTCCCAAAGTATCTACTCAGAGCTCTGTGGGTCCTGATTATGATTCCAGGGAGCACAGGACTCGGGCCACTACTGGGAAAAGCTTTGCTTTATGTCCATGAATCTTTCTTTCAAAGAAATCATACAGAGAGACTGATTTTTATAACCATGTCTATTTAAGCGTTGTTGAAAGGATTTCTGGGAAGTTCAGACAAGTTTGAATAGATGTTCTACAATGCCTTTACCCATGGGGCATTGCTCTAAGAAGCTCATTACTGGTCATTAGAAAGCCTGATGTAGGAGTTGCCCAGCCCAGCTGAAATCTCCTTGGCTCACCTTGAACATTACCCATGGGCAAGTCCTGTATAGGCCCAATGGCATTCTGGGCTCTCTGCCTGAGAACATTCTCTGGCAGTGCTTGTGGGGGGCAGTGCTGGGAGTTAACACCCCAGGAACAACCCTCAGTCAGCAAGGGACAGGAGTTGGCGGGTAAATGTCCCCAGCTTCCTCACCCTGCACTGAAGTGGGTTCTACATGGTCTCTCAAGGGGTCCCAGATGGAGGCCCCCACTATCTGCAGTGCTATGCTCCTCATTTCTGCCTCCTAATTGGCTTGCCTCCCTTCCCTGGCTCCATTTCCATCTCTGTCACTGTTCTGGTCACCTCTAAATAAGCACTTGCATCCAAATCCTGGTGTTTGGCTTATAAGGGAACCCAAGGAAGAGCTGACAAACTTCCATGTCTTTTTCTGCCAGCGCTAGAGTATCTGAAAGGTGGAGGGGTGTTTTGTACAGCGACTCCGGAGGCCTCACAGTGCCATGGTGGACTGAGCTCTGAGAACTTGTTGAGGTCCCCAGGCTTCTCCTCTCTCCTCTGTTGGTAGGTAGAGAACTGTTTGTCCAGCAGGAGTTGATCTTCTCTGGGTTGGGGGAGGACAGCCCTCGGTGTCAGCAAAGTGAGAATCGCAACCTGATGGGGAAATCAGATTGAACTGGAAAATTAATATTATTACTCAACACAGCATCTGCCCTAGCAGTAACGAAGGACAAGTGCTGGGCCTCGGAGTCCCTAGAATAACACACCCCTATGCAGTGAAACGCCAGGCGTGGTATCGGGCATGGATCAGAACCTCAGTGTATCAGCTAGGTCTCGCTGGGAGGTTCAGAGCAGCTGGCTGGGTTGGGAAGGAGAGGAGCTTGCAGTGCCCTCTCTGCTGGGGTGGGGAGTGGGGAGAGGGTAGGAGAGAATTTCTAGTCTGGAGGAGCACACAGTCCATTTTCCTTGTTAAAATTGGTGTCCCCATTCCATTTGGGTAGCTGGGTAAACCATCTTCTAGGAAATGCCAAGTCACAGGGCACAGTGGCTTTGTTTCCATGGTGCATAAAGTGTTAACAGTGTCACCAGCTTGTGCCCAGGCTGAACTGTGGTCACAAACAAAGGAGACTGACCTTTTTCCTCTTCTTGTCATGTTAAATAATGTGAATTCTCAGACATTTTTTCCTGCTCTACTTTTAGGCAGCACAACTAGAAGCGAATTGTCAGTTGTCTTCCAATGTCGGGCAAGGTGGTGGAACAGCTCGGGTTGGGGCATTAAGCTGCCCTGTTTATAGAGCATCACTCTGGCCTCTGTTGCTCAGTGACAGATTTAGGACCAGGCTCAGTCCTGTGGGTTTGGCAGGGACAGGAGGAGAAGGGGAAGAGCAGCCCAGGCCAGGCAGCTCAGTTGATTAGAGCATCACCCTGATACACCAAAGTTTCAGGTTCGATCCCTAGTCAGGGCACATATAAGAATCAACCAGTGAATGCATCAATAAGTGAAGCAACAAGTCGATGTTTCTCTCTCTCTCTCAAATCAATCAATAAAAAACAATTAAAAAGGATGATCACATCTAATCCTCTTAACATCCCATAAATTAGGCACTATAATTATTTCTGTTTTTAAGATAGGATACCAAGGCCCGCTATGGTGAAGTAACTTTTCAAGCTCACACACCTAGTAAGTAGTGGGGCCAGTACAGAAACACCATGTTTTCAACAAATACTTGTTGAATACCTACTACGTTCCAAGCACTTGTTGAACGTGAACAAGGCAGGCAACATCCCTGCTCCCCTTCTACCAGGTAAAGTCAGGTAAAAAGTCCTAGAAGCAAATCTATTAATGAACTCTTTGATAGTGATTAGTGCTATGCAGATAATTAAAACAGGCTGGTGTGCCAAAGCCACTGGGTGGCCACTTTAACCTGGGGGGTCAGGGAAGGCTTCTTGGAAGGGGTGTCATTTAAGCTGCAATCAAGGACAAGGAGCCAGGCTCCAAAGATGATTGGGAAGAGAAGCTCAGCTGAAACAACAAAAAAGTCAAGGCAGGAACAGAAAGGAGAGAGACAGACAGACAGACAGACAGACACCCTCCATGACAGGAGGGAGAGGCAGAAGGAGCCCCTTCCAGAGCCTCCTGGTTAACAGCCTTCCTCTGCGTAGGGTTTCTCTAATCTCAAAAGGGTCCTGTGGCTCCCCTTAGGAATTAGGGGGCCAAGAGGCCTGTTTACCTTGTAATATGGGCCATATGGGTACCAATGTGACTAGGACCAGGGTGGGAGCTGGCTGCACACCCAGCCCGCTCCCTTGCTTGGCACACTCTGACCTCAGTGCTGCAGGGTGGGAGCCACCCAGGGAAGCAGTGGGAGGGCTGGGTCAGGCCTGCACTGTCTCCACTCCCTGGCAGGCTAAGGCCTGTGCAGCTGCCTCTAGGCTTGGTGCCAGTGCCTCTCGTTGAAAAACAGCGGGACTGATTGCACTGATGTTTTGCAAAGGAAACAAGGGAGAGAATGTGACGTGGGCTGAGATTACAGCTCACAACATTTCAGGCCCAGGCCAGTTCTAGCAGTGAAGGTTGAAACTCCTCCCTGCGAGTGTTTCCAGGAAACCCCACAGTATGAAACTATAGTGCCAGATGTTCTAGTAAAAGAACAACCTCCCAGAACAAATAATAACAATAACAGAAGGGCAAGTTAATCCTGCAGGGAGGCGAGAGAGAGTGGAGCGAGCTCCAAGACTGTGACTAGCAGGCATCTGGGTGGTTCTGGACGAGTTCCATAGGCCACATGCCTATTTCTTCTCATTCTCTACCTCTTCCCTTCCCTGTGATTTATGGCATTGGTGCTTCTGAGTGAGGAAGGTACTGGTCACGGAGAGCAAGCTGTTGGCAAAAGAGCAACACATTTCATACAATAAGAAAGATACTTCTGATGGCACGTGCAGATCACATGACCAAGGCAAAGCTCACTCTAGCCCTGGCTGGTGTGGCTCAGTGGACAGTGCTGGCCTGCAAAGTGGAAGAGTTGCTGGTTCAATTCCCAGTCAGGACACATGCCTGGGGCTCAGGCCAGGTCCTCAGCTGTGGATGTGCAAGAGGCAACCAATCGAGCACATCAATGTTTCTCTCCCTCTTTTTCTCCCTCCCTTCTCCTCTCTCTAAAAATAAATAAAAATAAAAATCCAAAGCTCACTGAGCTGGACTTCTGGCCTGTGAGGTGAGGATGTGTGGCACGCTAAGTCAACAATATCCCAGGGTGCTTGGATGGGACAGCTGTCTCAGAAAAGACAGGGAGAGCTGTGTGAATTTTTGTTTTGAAAAACAAATGCCCTGAGAAAAGCAAAGAACATACATGGAAATGGAGAGATGTGGAGAGCATTAATCAAACCTTAGAAGCAGGTCCAGAAAATTATGTTCATACCAGTCCCAGGGTAAGTCTGGATTTTCCTTTATGTTTAAATCTTAAAATATTTTTGACAAATTCATTGCAGTTCGGGCAGGGGTTAGGGGTGCAATGATTGGGTTCTCCTCCTCTCCATGTGCTTGGTGGCAGGAGCAGCGGGGGATGTGTCGTGGGTTGGTATAGGGTCACGTAGGGCCTCCGTGCACAGGGGGCAGGTTGGACCTTGCACAAAGCTGCTTGGTCAGGGGTGTATGTGAAGGCCAAAATCCAACCGGTTCCATTGGCAAATCTATTTGCCCTGGTGTGCAGATGTTTTAGCCCAAAGAAAGGAAATACAGCATTATATTTAAAAACTCAGTTATTTGCAGGATATAGTCCCTTGGGACCTCAGGATTTCAGTGCTATTGTTCAAAGAGAATAGAAAGAGGTAATAGAATAAGGAATTCATTCTGAAAAACCCCTAAGTTTTAAGCTTGCTGGCAACAGGGAACTATCCAGACAAGATCTTTGATATGAGTCTTCCCAACTGGAGACATGTCTGCGCCCAAACAAACAAGATTAGGGTGTTTCATGTTCCTTTACTTCTTTCACACAGCCCCACTAGAGTCTCTACAGGGCTGAGAGAAGCGTATAAAGGACTTGAGTTTCTTTTTTATTTAAAAGATTTTATTTATTTTATTTTTAGAGAGAAGGGAAGGGAAAGAGAAAAAGAGAAGGAAAGAAACATCAGTGTGTGGTTGCCTCTTATGACCCCCTACTGAGGGCCTGGCCTGCAACCCAGGCACGTGCCCTGACTGGGAATCGAACCAGCGACCGTTTGGTTCAGAGGCTGGCATTGAATCCACTCAGCCACAGCAGCCAAAAGGACTCAAGAGTTTCTAACTAGACCCAAGGACGACAGCTCTCCTTGTGGCCCTGAAGGGTGAAGAGGGCCCGGCTGCCGTGTGCGTCCTGCCTTCATTGGCACAAGCTCTCTGTTCCACTGCAGGTAGTTCGGGGCAGCCTGGACTCCAGCACAGAGTGGGACTGGGGGATGGGCTGTGTAGGCCCAGTTCTGCACCTGGAAAGCTGAAGAAGAGAAGGTTTTGAAGGCATCTTAGGTTCTGGAAACTGAGATAAGCCTCCAACCCACCCACATGTTGAGGTCATGTGGAATATCCTTTCTAAATTCAGATAGGCTTGCTTGTTATTTATTTTGCTCATTCAAGTTTGTGATTGATGCAAAGTGGAGGCAACCTGATCCAGAAAATCTCCATAAAATATAGCAGCTGTTGCTGTAATTTTGTTGTTGTTAATGATAATTCATTCTAGTTTGGTCTATTTGATCTGGAAGTGGTAAAATGTTTTTTAAAAATCACAGAATCATAATAATCACAGCACACCAGTGAGAAGTATTTCTGCTTTTGTGCTTTGAGAAGGGAAGATTTCTTACCCTGATTGAAAAGCAGGTGAATTCAAATGCAACCCCCTTCTCCTGCCTGTGGGAATAGAGAGGGTATACATTGTCACGATTTGAATACCCATTTAAATTTTGCCGTATTTGTCTTCCCAGATTTTTACTCACATCTGTCCTCTGTGTGTTTGTCAGCCGGATAATGAAGAACTTGGCGAGCTTTAAAAGTAATTCCCCTTCGTGTACCTTGAACTATCCCCATGGGAGGAGTTCTACAGATTTATGTGCAGAATGACCATACCTTTGGCTTGCCCAGACAATCTGGCAAATTCTTTTTGATTGATTAACAATTGTTAATTGTTTTTATCTCAATTTCACTCTCCTAAGTGTCTTATTTGAATGATAAATTATGTAGTCTCTCTTCTAATGCTTGGGAGAAGTGGGTAGGTGGGAAAAAATGCCACAGTTGGTAATTCTCTGCTTTTAATCATTTTAGCAATCACTGTAATTTCTGAAAATGATTTTATTATTTTCAGAGTGGGGGGAAGGGAGGGAGAAAGAGAAGGAGAGAAACGCCAATGTGTGAGAGATACATTAATCAGTTGCCTCTTACATGCCCTCCACTGGGGACCTGGCCCACAACCCAGGCATGTGCCCTGACTGGGAATTGAACTGGCAACCTTTTGGTTCACTGGCCAGTGTTCAATCCACTGAACCACATCAGCCAGGGCACAACCACTGTAATTTTAAAAATATATCTTTATATACACATA
Organism: Desmodus rotundus; assembly: GCF_022682495.2. Classification (NCBI taxonomy): domain Eukaryota; kingdom Metazoa; phylum Chordata; class Mammalia; order Chiroptera; family Phyllostomidae; genus Desmodus; species Desmodus rotundus. The sequence continues at coordinate 102,548,516 of NC_071393.1, forward strand.
TATATGTTTATTTCTTGAGTCATCAACTTTAGACAGTGATTATTAATCCCTTACTGTGTAAAGTGAGTCTTATAGAACATCATGAATTTCCTCCACTTCCATCGCCTTTGCTCTTACCAAGTTTTGGTCAGTCATGATGTGACTTTCACTTTGTCAAGATTTGCTTTTGTTGCATGAATATTCTGTCGCATAATTGCAACCAAGCTTTCTGCTTTGTCTGTAGGTAAATTCTGAAAGCTGAAATGCAATGAATAATATTCGTAATATTATAATTATGTAACCATTATTCCCAGTAGAACTAACTATCATGAATGAAGCTTTAGAGAAGGAAATGCCATCCTATACCCAAAACAGGAGAATGTTTCAAGTCAAATGTATTAATTTTTCTTACACTGGATAATTGCTTATTTCCCCACATTTTAGTTTGCATTATATCTGAAGTGGTTTTTTAAAGTTATATTTTATTGATTATGCTATCACAGTTACTGTTGTCCTGATTTTTCCCCTTTTGCCTCCCTCCACCCAGTGTCCCCTACTCCCTCGGGCAATCTCCGCACCATTGTTCATGTTCACAAACCATGCACATAAGTTCTTTGGTACTCCCTTCCCTATACTGTACTTTACATCCCCATGGCTATTCTGTAACTACCTATTTGTATTTCTTAATCCCCTCACCTCTTCACCCATTCTCCCTCTCCTCCCACTCATCTGGCTACCTTCTAGTAACTAGCATCTTTTCTCTTGCTTTTAAGAGTCTCTTTTTATCTTTAATTTTTCACCCTTAAATAATAATGTGTCTTGGGGTCTCTTTGCATTATATCCAGTTATCCATCATAACTGGGACTCTCTGTGCTTCCTGAACTTGCATGTCTATTTCCTTCATAAAATTAGGGACGTTTTCTTTCACTATTTTTTCAGATAGATGTCTAATTTCTTGCTCTTTTTCTTCTCCTTATGGCATCCATATGAGGCGAATGTTGGACTTCTTAAAGTTGTCCAGGAGGCTGTTTATACTGCTCTCATTGTTTTGGGATTCTTTTCTGCATATTGTTCTACATGGTTGTTTTTTGCTTCCTTATGCTCCAAATCATTGTTCTGATTCTCAGCTTCATCCATTCTACTGTTGTTTCCCTGTAAATTGTTCTTTATTTCAGTTAATATATCCTTTATGACTGACTGGGTCTTTTTTGTGCTGCTGAGGTCCTCGCTAAGTTCCTTGAGCATCCTTATACACAGTGTTTTGAACTCTACATCTGGTAGATTGCTTATCTCCATTTTGTTTAGTTCTTTTGCTGGAGTTTTTGCTGGAGTTCTTTCTTTTGAGCCATGTTTCTTTGTCTCCTCATTTTGGCAGCCTCCCTGTGTTTGTTTCTATGTATTAGGTAGAGCTGCTTTGACTCCTTGTCTTGGTAGTGTGGCCTAATGTAGTGGGTTTCCTGTAGAGTCCCGTGGCACAGCCTCCCTATCACCCAAGTTGAGTACTCGAGGTTCACCCTTCATGTGGGCTGAGTATACCCTCCTCTTGTAGTTGAGCCTTTGTTGCTGTTGGAAGATTAATGGGAGGGATTTATCCAGGTCATTCAGCTGCAAGGACTGGCTATGACCACTGACCACAAACCTCTGCCCTCTGTGGAGGATCAGCTGTACAGGGGCAGGGTGGTGGTGCTCCAATGTCATCTGTAGCTGTCCAGTGGGTGAATTGGCTCTGGGTTTTCCCAGGTGGTGCAGGACAAGGTCAGCACCCACTTGTATTTTCTCCGGGGACCCTGCCTGAGTTATAAGGCTTTCTGAGATGGCTGCTACTTGTGCTGGGCTTGAAGATTCCCAGGTGAAGCCAAGCTGTGACTCTCATCTAGCTACTGGGGCTCACTGGTCAGCTGTTACTTATTTGATAGGATTTAGGAGCCAAGACCAACCATTCTTATGGAAAAGCAGCTTGGGTGGGCCTGTAGGTTGGGTGAGGCAGAGCCTCTGTGGTTCTCCAAGGTGGGTCACACAGTGTTAGCCATGTTGATGGAGTCTCAGATATGGTACCAGTCTATTGGCTCTGTTGGGAGATGGCTCAACAAAGGGACAATGGCCTTGGCTGGCCTTGATGCCAGACACTTCAGTTTCTCCCTGCATACCACTGGTGCCTTTCAAGCTGCCACCCCATTGCTGGAGCTCAGAGGGAACAAGTCTGAGTAGGTGAGTCCGTGTGTGGATTCCCCAAGAGGAATTGCTTAGGGTCCAGCAGCCTCCCCCACCGACTCAATCCTCACTGGTCTTTGCAGCCAGAAGTTGTGGGGACTTATCTTCCTGGCTCTTGAATCCAGGCTGGGGGCCCAATGTGGGTGTGGGGCTCTGTGCCCCCAAGATATCCCTCCCGAACTTTTATCTACCATTGTGGGTGTGGGGCCAACCCATTCTGTGTCTGTGCCCCTCCTACCAGTCTGGATGGATGTGGTCTCTTTAATTACATAGTTGTCAGACTTCCATTCAACTCGATTTCTGATGTTCCAGAAGGAAAGTTGTCCTTCATTTCTGTTGTAATTTTGATGTGGTTGTGTGACGAGGTGAGTCACACCTGCCTGTGTCACCATCTTGATCAGGAACTCTGAAGTGATTTGTTTTTTTGGTATAGGCTTTGTTTTTTTTAATTAAAAAAAGTTTAAAAAATTTGTTTCCCCCTGGAGTTTCTAATTCTTTTTCATTTTCCTGTTGACTGATGAAACATGTCTTTGAGAGCTTCCAGGTTCTTAATCATAAATGGAACCATCTTATTTTTGAAGATCTTCAGGCCCCTGGGAACTCTTGTTTTAATTTGGATCAGTTGCTTTCTAAGCTGATTGCAAAGCCGTCACCCAAATTTTATTTTCCTTGGGTTATTGTAGTAGTTCCTCTTTTTTTCCAAAACCATTTATTCTTTCTAATATTCTTTTGTTGTTTTGCTGAAGGATATTGTCAAATAATTACTGGAAATAACATATCAAATAATTTTCTACATTGCTAGATTCTTGAAAATGTCTTTATTTTGCCCTTATTCGTGACAGATACTTATCAAGACCCAAAAGTCTAGTGAATTAGCCTGGGTCCCATCAGGAGCCAGGAACCACATGGAAATGTGAACAAGAAAAGTCCTCCAGAGAAGTATTAACTAGAACAGAGGATTGGAGTCATGAGGAACTGTCCAGTGAGAAGTAAAGAGAACTCTAAAGAATATAGAAGAGCAGGTATAAGGAGTTCCCTCTAGGGCAGAGGCAGAACACCCAGGGAGAGCCATGCTCCCCTCCCCTTGAGATCCAGATCTTATTGGAGAGGGCACAGCCATGGCGGCTCACTGAATAGCAGAGGGTCTATGACAAGATGCCAGGGAAAACTGTTTGTGGGGAAGTGTCTCACCAAGGGTGCTGGACTACAAAGCTGCTTGAAGGGTGATTCTAGAACTTTTGACCACTGGGTCCCATTGCTAGCCTTGCACTGTAGGAGTTTGGTGCTGCAGCAGTATGCTGAGTAAACACTGCAAAACCGGGACACAAACCTCTGTAGCGGCCCTCCAGCGCCATCTACTGACAAAGCTTCAGGGACTGCAGGCAAGGGAAAAGGTAAAGGGCCCAGATTCATTTTCACAGAACAAGCGAGAAAGTGTAATCTGGGGCCAGCAGGCAATAAATACCACTGGCACATTTAGGTTGAGGAGCATGTCATTATTATGTTGAAGACATTGCCTTATTTTCTTCTGACAGTACACATGAGAAGTCTGCTGCCATCCTAATTATTTTCATTTGTGGGTGAAATTTTTTTTTTTTAACTCTCTGAGGTTTTATTTTTTATTTTATGTTTTTACTTACTTATTTCTATTTGTAAATTTTTTTTGAGGTTCTAGGATTTTTACAACTATCTTTAGAGTTGTAACATTTCTCAAAGTGCATCTATATGTCAGGTTTTTTCCCAGTTCACCAGCTTGAGACTCTGTGGATCCTTCTGATCTAAAGTTGAGTCTTCAGCTCAGAAAAATTCATATTTGTTTATCCTGTTATTATTTTTTGTGCCAATTTCTATTCGCTCTCGTTCAAACTCCTCCTAAGCAGGTTAGACCCCTCTGATTGATCCTCTCAGTCTTTTTAACTTTTTTTCTCAAACTTTGTCTTTCGGGTTGAAGTTCTAGGAAATTTCCTTCATTTTATATTGTACGTTACCAATTCATCCTTGGCCATGACTGTGTTAATATTACACCTCTCTGTTAAATAATTATTTTGACAATCATATTTGAAATTTCCATGTACTCTTCCCTTTTTTCTGATGTTTTCTTTTTATATCAGTGTTCTCATTTTATGAATACAATATACTCTTGAATATCTCTCAGGAAATGAATTTGGAATTTTTCTAAGTTTTCTTCTGTTCCTTGAATTTTCTATTTCCTGAAGGGCTCAATTATTTTGTATGTTTATTTTGGTCCTTCCATTTCATACTCCTGACTTTTCTCAGAAATCTAGCTTCTGTGCAGTTCCTTTCATTTGTGGATGAAGGACCAGCCACATTAATAATGGGGCTGATGTGAGCTTCCTCTGTAGTAGGACAGAAGGGTCTTTCCATCACATCCTTTCCCAGAGTGGGATTTGTGTGAGTAGGTGAGGTGGGGTGGAAGCCGCTGTCCCATGTGCCCCCACTGCAGGGGATACAGATTAAGTCCTCTGAGGAGAGGGGCAAGTGGTCCCCATCTCAACCCTTCATAGGAGGTGATATTCAGCATAGCAACAGTTCTTTCCTGAAATAATTCAATGGAATTTCCTTTTTAGCTCTTTTCATACTTTCAGTGTGTATAAGGGGATTATTAGTTGATTAACAGGTTATCAGCTACTTACTTTGAAAATTGCTGTATCTTGTTTGGTATCCTATTTTGGAAAGCAATGTCTAAGTAAATCTTGTCTCTATCAAATTTTCACTTTAATATTATGTTAGAAATTTCTCTGAGTATTTATGAAAATACACACATAGGGTGATATTCCTAAAAGTGTGTCTAAGTGTGTTTGGTCTTCACTCTGAGAATTGCTGGCTTTATGGTTGGGAGTAGTTGTGGCTGATTCAATTATTAACCATCTCAGGGCTTTTAAAGCAATTGTGGTCATTGCCTTTCCAACCTATACCTCCTTACGCCACTGCCCAGAGGCAGAATTGTGCCAGGGGAAGGGAGACTCATGCCATCATCATTCACCCATGACTGGCTGTGTGACCCTAAGTAACAGCTGCAATAACTGTTCCTCCTGGCAGAGGGCTTCCTGCTGATCAGGTGCCGTGCCAAGCCCTCGACAAGCATATTCCTAATTGCTTCTTATGATAACTCCATGAAGACAGTACCATAATCGCTCCCAATCTTACTGAGGCTCAGAAAGATATACTATGATGGCTGTGCAACTCTATGAAGATATTGAAAACAACTGAATTATCCACCTTCAATGAGGGAATTTTATAGTATGTGAATTATATCTTAATACAGCTATTATTATTATTTTTTACCCATCTAAGGTAAAAGTGACTAAAATTATGAATAAGAATGATCATGTAGCCTTCCAGCCAAGATGGAGGCATAGGTAGATATGCTTTGCCTCCTTGCACAATCAAAAGAAGGATAATAACCACTTAAACAAACAAACAAACAAGCAGATCTGCCAGAAAATCGAACTGTATGAAAGCCCAACAACCAAGGAGTTAAAGAAACATTAATCCAGACTGGTAGGAGGGGCTGAGAAAGGCAGCTGGGGAGGAGCAGATGCATGGCAAGGCAGCTGGCTGATGGGGTGGGTGAGGTGTCCAGGAATATTCCACATTTGTGTGTGGATAAGCCAGGAGGAACAACTGGGGAGCAAGGCAGACTGCACAACCCAGGGTTCCAGTGCGGGAAACTAATGCCTCAAATCCTCTGGCTGTAAAAACCTGTAGGGGCTGTGGCGGTGGGAGAAATGGACAGTGTCACAGGAAAATCTGTTGGAGGGGCCCACAGGTTCCTAGAACAAATGCAATTCCACCCACCTGGGAATCATCACCCGAAAGGGCATAATCTGATTGTGGGAAGCAAGGAAAGTGACTGAAAGTGGGATGAGAGCCAAGCAAAAAGCATTGTTCCCTCTCGGACTCCTCCCCCACAGACAGTGCCACAATGCAACATTGTTCCACCCTGGAGAATACCTAAGGCTTCGCCCCCTACAACGTAACAGGTGTGCTGAGACAAAAAAATATGGCTCAAATGACAGAACAGATCAAAACTCCAGAAAAAGAACTAAGTGATGAGGAGATAGACAATCTATCAGATGCAGAGTCCAAAACACTGGGAATCAGGATGCTCACAGAAACAATTGACTACAATTGCAAAATAAAGGAAGAAAGGAAGGCTATGCAAAGTGGAATAAAAATATACAGGGAACCAACAGTAAAGGGAAGGAAATCAGGACTCAAATCAAAGATTTAGAGCAGAAGGAAGAAATAAACATTCAGCCAGAACAGAATGAAGAAACAAGAATTTGAATACATGAGGAGAGGCTTAGGAATCTCTGGGACAACTTTAAATGTTCCAACATCCAAATCATAGGGGTGCCAGAAAGAGAAGAGGAAGAGCAAGAAATTGAAACCATATTTGAAAAAGTAATGAAGGAAAAATTCCCCAATCTGGTGAAGGAATTAAACATGAAAGTCCAGGACACTCAGAGGGGCCAAAAACTGTTGGTTCCAAGAAGAAACACACCAAGACACATCACAATGAAATTATCCAAGATTAAAGATAAGGAGAGAATCTTAACAGCAGCAAGAGAAAAGGAGACAGTTATCTACAAAAGAGTTCCCATTAGACTATCAGCTGATTTCTTAAAAGAAACCATACAGGTAAGAAGGGGCTGGAAAGAAGTATTCGAAGTCATGAAAGGCAAGGACCTGCATCCAAGATTACTCTATCCAGCAAAGCTTTCATTTAGAATGGAAGGGCAGAGAAAGTGCTTCCCAGATAAGGTCAAATTAAAGGAGTTCATCATCAACAAGCCCTTATTATATGAAATGTTAAAGGCATTTATCTAAGAAAAAGAAGATCAAAACTATGAACAGTAAAATGACAACAAACTCACAACTATCAACAAATGAACCTAAAAAAAAAAACCAAAACAAAAATGAACTAAGCAAAAAAGTAGAACAGTAACAGATTCACAGAAATAGAGATCACATGGAGGGTTATCAGCAGGGAGGGGGATGGGGGCAGAATGGAGGAAAAGGTACAGGGAATAAGAAGCAGAATATGTAGGCACAAAATAGACAGGGGAGGTTAAGAATAGTATGGGAAATTGAGAAGCCAAAGAACTTATATACATGACCCATGGACATGAACTAAGGAGGGGGATGGTGGAGGGAGGAGGGGTGCTGAGTGGAGAGCAATAAAGGAGAAAAATGGCACAACTGTAATAGCATAATCAATAAAATATACTAAAAATTATGAATGAGGTCAAGTATCTTTTCTTATAAGTAATTTTTTTCTTATGTGGTAGTTTTTATTTTTCTTTTCATATCTTTCATTCACTTTAAAAATGGGGTTGTTGGTCTTCTACTTACTGATTCATATGAGATTAACATGGGTGTATCATATATATGGTAAATATTTTCCCATGTTGTAATTTGGCTTTTGACTTTGTTCATGTTCTTTTGCTCAGCAGAAAATGCTTAGTTTTATTGAGATAAATTTATCATTTTTTCCTTTATGGGTTTGAGGTTTTATGTCATGATTATAAAGACTTTTTTCACCCCATCACAAGTCCCAGGATGATTTGATAAAAAAGATTCATGCTTTCTTCTAGTACATTTATGATCTTTTGAAAATGTGTAATGTTTTATCCATTAAGAATGCAGATAATGTGTAGAAATGCAGCCTATTTTTCTTTCAGATGGTTGGCCAACTGTCCCAATATCATTTCACAATTAATATATCTTAGTTTCATCCACGAGAAATGTCACCTCCGTCATGAACTGAACTCCCGTGTGTGTTGGGACCTAAATTTACGCCTTTACTCTATTTCATTGATGTTCCCTGTCACCTCATTCATCAGCCCCAAACTCTATTTTCATTCAGATAGTGTTATGTACTTATTTTTAATATGTGCACCAATAAAACAGCTGTAATAAACACTTGGCTTCCAAATATAGACATTTTTAAATGTTCTATAAATATATACAATGCTATAAAAATTAGAAGATACCTTAGAAATCCATGACTGGGGATTAATAATTTTCTACAAATAAATACCAAACTCTTTTATTGCCCTACCTTTATAATAAGTTTAAAACATGATAAAGTTAGTTTTTTTTCATTTTGTTTTTTGGGGGAATTTTCATGACTTGTGCCTTATGTTTATTTTTTTAATTGGTGATTTTAGTTTAAATGATCAAATTCCAATAAAAATTTGGTGGGTGTTTTATTTGAGAGCATGAAATTTATACTTTCAATTAGGAGCCTATTCCCTGCATAGTTAAAGATGCTATCCTTTCTGATTTCCTCCCACCTCTTAATATCCCTTCCCACCTCCTTTGTTCTTTGTTTGATGGTCCCCATAGTTGGGTTATTGGTGAGGCAACTGTATGATTTATTGTCCAAATGGGACACTTTTGAAGTCAAACAGGTTGCTGTGGGCAATTATGTCGGACAACAGATAGAAACCAAGACTGCCCTGGGCAGACGGGTCGGATAGTCCCCTTAGTCATCAGGCTTCTTGCCAATTTACGATTTTCCCCTGTGTGGTCTTATCCATTGCCGTGATTATCAGTTGCAACCTACATGTTAATGATTCCCAAATTTGCATCCAACTTTCCTTTGCCAAACATTTCAGCCACAAGCCTCACAGTCACCTCAAACTCAAGTTGGATTCGCCTTCCCTTCAAAATTGCCTCCTCCCTGCTTGTCTCCCAGTGAAGTTGGCTGTCCAATCTTTTGAGCTAGATACGTGGCTGGCATCTGGAATCTGTCCCTCTCCCTCACTGTCCTCCATTAGTCTCCCAATCCTTTCAATTCTGCCGCTAAAAGAATGTCTGAATCCAACCCCACTTCTTATTGCCACTGTCTTGTCTTTGTTAGGGGCCCCATTATCTCTTCTCTGGATTATCACACCGGCTTCTTTTCTAGTTATCTGGCTGTAAAGGTTTTCTTTACTTCAGTCCAGCCTCCAGTCTCCTATTCAGTGGATGCATAAACCTGACCTTGCCATTCATCTGCTGAAAGATCCATGCTAGCTCCACCTTGCCAAACCCGTTAGCACAGAATGCAAGGCCATTATGACCTGGTTTGGTCCTCCGATTTCAGTTCTCACCTGTCCTGATCCAGATATGCCCCCAGTCATGTAGAAAGGCATTCCATTGCCCCAACACCCTGTGCCTCTTCCACAATTCTGAGTCTGTGCAAACTGAGCTCACTAAAATGCGCTTCCTGCTCTTTTTTTTTTTTAATCAAGACAAGCTTCCTTAAAGACTGGGATGCTGCCTCACATGCTTTGTAAAGCCTTCCCCGACTCTCCCAGGCAGGGAAATGCCTTTCCAATGTTCCTGTAGCTCCCCTTTCATACCTTCTATACACTCATCACTCTGAGACCCCTCCCTATTTACATGTCTCCCTCATTCTTTCCACAGGTCTTTCTTTAAGGGCACAGATTTATTTACTCAGAGTCTGGTGCTTAGCAGATGTTCGGCACATTTTTTTGAACAGACCTACGAATGATACTGTGTGTGATGCTTTATGAACATTTGTGATTTCATGCGAAGTCCATCTGGAATGTGGCCAAGGGCAAAGCTTACTTACTATTATTGTAAATTGCCACAATAAATTCAAATTATTAATTGTAGGAGTTATTAGGAAGACCTATTTTATCTAGGTATTGTTCTAATCTTCAAAATAGCCCAGCAACATAGGTACTTATAATGGATAGGTATTTCTCTACCCATTGTACTGTTAGAAAAGCTAAGGTTAAAAGAGTTGGAGTAACTTTTCTTAAGGAGCAGTAGCTAGTTGGTAAGATTAGAACCAGCTCTGTGTGACACCAGACTTCACGGTCCTTCTTCCATGCTAAGTTCCTTTGGAGACAGCTTTTCCCTCCTAATGATGTTTTGGGATCACATCCTGTTTCTCACCATTCTTGACCCTGCTTATTACAGGAGACAGAAAATTCAACAAACACAAGGGAAAAAATCACTTATAATCCTGTCGTGGTATGTACACTTTAAACCATTTATCTCTTTGTAGTCACCTCTCTCCACACACACACACACACACACACACACACACACACACACATTTTTCCTTTCATAAAATAAGAGCACACACTGTAAGTTTTGTTATGCATTTTTCATGTTATCGAACAGTCTTCTCCCACACATTTTGCATCATTCACAGTAGTGGTGTGAATGCCACGCACAGACATTGCTTTTGTGTGGCCTCCCATGGTTTGGAAATGAGGGAGTGGGCAGAGTGGTGATGAGGAGGGCCACAGGAGCACCATTGTTTAAATGACTGACCTGAGACTGTCTCACCAACCTGGAACATCCAGCTTAGATAGCATCATAAATTAGGACGAGAAGACACTTCAGAAATGGCCAGCTTCACGCAGGTACAACAAGCTGTGCCTCACTTGGGGCTCACCTCCTGCCTCTCTCAACACCTGTTTCAGAGCTACTTTATTGATGCCTCAGCCGGGGATTCCTCAGCTACCTGCTCTGCACTCAGGCCATGTGGTCCAGAGCAGTTCATGCTCCACGCTCTAGGTCGGCAAACTCCATAAAGCACGTTTCCTTACTTCACCCCTTCCCACCTCCTCTCTGGGATCACGCTCACTGAGAAGGCGCTCATTTCTAAGGCTTTGTCTCAGGTTCTGCTCTGTGGGGAACCTGGTGGGCAATCCTTTTCAGTGCAAAATCAAAAATTTCTGACTAGTTTCCTCCATGACTGCTTAGTGGGAGAAAGGCAGAAAATAAAGAGTTCTAAATTGGGATAGATGGGCCAGGCTTCCGGAGCTTTGAGAACACTCTGAAATTGAATGCAAAATTTTGTGTGTACATGCATCTTTTTCTGCGGGTCCACGGCACTCTACAGGTCATTAAAGCAAACAATCAGTATCAGAGGGAGGAGGGAGAGGAAGGAAAGGAGAAATTTGGGTTCCAAGGCAGGGTTTGAGAGCAGATGGGGATGGGACACCAGGCTATAGACTTCCGGGTAGCTGGGGGATGATGGCGCCAGGGAGAGGGAAGGGGTGTGTGAAAGAGGAAGTAGGACTAGATGGAAAATGCATTTCTCTGATTTACAGCTGGGCGTGGGTGGGAAGCTACCCCAGCATTCACTCCAGGCCTTCTCCAGCTGCTGTCCTGATAGCCCATGCTGAGTATCTGTATCAGAGCCCTCCTATCTCTGCCATTGGGGTTCAGTTTCCTGATTTATCAGAGAACGGCATTAGCGTTAGTGATTTCCAAAGGACTTCCAGCAAGAAGTCCTCACAGCTTCGGCTTCATGTCCCTGTGGCCTGAATCCAGCAGCTGTTACCTTAGGAAGACCCAGGCTGTCTTGGTTCTGCCAGGGGGAGAGGAGCTCCAGCCCAGTCCTTGCGATGGGACCTGCTCACCCCTCATCATCTGAAGTGCCATACAGGAGTGAAAATTATGTTAATTGAATTTTGGGAGGTTGTGCCTTCGGAGCAGCTGGTCAGAGAGTCCAATCTAATTTACATGCTGATAAGAGTTGAAAAATGGTACCTTCTAATGAACAGAATGCCTGCACTTGTCTGGCTTGGTATTAGCGTCAAGGTGTTTATCACGCCTGCATACCGTTAGAAGGCTGGGTAAACGTGCATCCAGAAACCCTTTGCAGCAGAGGTCTCTGTCTGTGTGTGGTCTGCTCTGCAGCTCACAGGTATGCTGACAGGCCGGCCTGTGAACAGGAGCCAGAGCCTGATTAGAGAACAAAATCTGATCCTGTCCTATTGGTTGGCTTATGTTCTTTTGGCTGGCGAGAGCCTTGAAGAGTGGAAGGGCTGCCCCCAGTGTCTGTCTTGGAAGTGGTAGCTCACAGTGGCCTTGGCTGGAGACTGGGGTTTGCGAAGGACTCAGTTTCTTACTCGTTCCCCATGAAATGTGAGGCTCGGCAGCTTTAGACTGGCCCGGCTTCTGCACGATTCACAGGGCTGTTTGGAAACTGAAACTTTATTTTCACAATGCCACCCAGCTGCTTTGATGGACTTCTGCCACCCCCAGAATTGACAGGCTGCATTAGCCTCTGGTTTCTTTGGCCTTCTCAGTTTTTTCCCATCTTCTGTTAAGGGAGTAAGGTCACGATCAGGTGTGTGTGTGTGTGTGTGTGTGTGTGTGTGTGTGTAAGATAACTCTGAGTTTGTACATGAATGTTCATAACCACTATTCACACTAGCCCCAAGTGGAAACCACCCAATTCTATCAATGAATTAATGGACAAACAAACTGTGGTGTATCCATAAAGTGGAAATGACTCAGACACAAACAGGGATAAAGTACTGACGCATACTACAACATGGATGGGTCCTGAAAACATCGAGTAAAAGAAGCCAGATTCAAGAGCACAAATATTTTATGATTCTCTCTGTATGAAATATATAGAATAGGTAAATCTATTTAGACAGAAACCAGACTTGTGTTTGCTAGGAGTTGGGAGGGAGGGGAGATGGAGGGGGACCATTTACTGGGCATGGAGGTCCCCTTTGGGACGATGAAAAGGTTCGGCAACTTGATATACGTGGTGCATCCACAGCACTGTGAATAACAGTGCCGATGTGCTGGAAGCTTTAAGACGGGTAATTTTATGTGACATGGATTTTAACTCAATAAACAAGAGGACCAGATTGCTTTGAATGCAATGTGGAGGCTGCTAGAAGGGCAGGTTTCAGGGCTGTTGCAATCAATAGTCCAGGTGAGAAGTTATGGTAGCTTGGACCGAGGTGGTAGCTATGCAGGTGGGAAGGGGTGGATGGACTCAGGAGATTTTTATAGGTAATTGTAAAAGAGTAACGATTAACCCTCACGTCACAGGAGCCCCAGTGTGGTGTGAAAGTAAATGGGAAAAGGGACATGCGAGGAATCTCCCCCGGGGCATTCCAGTTGAATTCCTTGTACTCAGAGCTCCTTGATTTCACAGGTGCACTAACAGTAAAATGTGTCATGTGGGCAGCCATCCAGCAGCCATGCCATTGTGGAGAATTCAGGCTTTGCGTGGGAGGAAATATTTGAGGCCTTGTATTGGTCACTTTTCCATTATTTAATTGTGTCTGAGAAGCCTCTCTGGGGGTGAGGAGCGGATATGTCAGAGACACCCACCCAGCCCCAGACGCGTGGACCCCGCCCCCGGACCGCCCCCCGCCCTCATGCCCCAGAGGCCAACAGCACAGCTTTGATGCGCAGTTGGCACAGATGATCAATAAGCTTGCTGCAGCCAGAGGGGGGATCTATAGCACGTTTTCCCCAAGCACTCCCAAGAAAGAGCAAACAAAAGGAAACGCATTCAAGCCGATCATATGTGATTAGCCCAGGTGAATTCCCTGCCTCCCTCGTCCCGTATCGAGCCTCTCCAAGATTATTGGAGATACAGTTAGATATTTCCACAGCAGAAGAGACTTGTGTTCAGTGTCTTCTGTTTTCACTGGAAAAGATGTCAGATGGGTGGGTCACTGACTGGCAGTGGAACGGCCTAGCAGAGCCCACTAATCTGAACGCATCAAAACTGAAACTGTTGCTCAAACATCCTCTGTCCCATCCCTGCCTTATCATCTTCATCCCTAATAAAGACTGTTATTTAAAAAAAAATTCCAAAGCAAAGAAATTCTTCATGAGTGTTTTTGTCATTAATTAATCTCCTTCTGGGGAAGCGTAAGGGCCCCTGGGTGGACCTTGCTGCTAATGCCGTCCTGAGTGTACAATTACCTTCTAACAAGCATAGTCTTCATCACTGTTGCTTAACGGCTTCATTACGTTACCTGGGATGAAGGCTGTCCCGGGCCTGGTCAGAGGCAGTTCGGACAGTAAACCCCGGTCGGAGGTTTCCCCTCAGGAGAGCTGCGTGCTGGAGTGCGTAACACTCCTGGGCATCAGCCCCACTGGGTCTGCTCGGCCTGGAAAGTGCTGAGCTCCTGGCCCAAGGGCTGGCGCTCCCGAGGGCAGGGCCCCTGCCCCCCTGGAGGACTGAGACGTGAGCGGCAGCAAGCTCCTGGCTGGGGTCCTCATATGTATTTTAAAAAGCGGTGTGAGGTGTAGTAAGGGCCACATAATGAAACACATCAGAACCCAGCACTGAAACTAAGTATATGGAAGAAAATACAACGATAGGAGGGGTGTTTTCAAAGTACACCTTTGGAAAGTTTTAGAGAGGAATACACATTTCCTTTCTTTAAATTTTTTAAATAAATCATAGTTATAAACATTTTAGTCACCACAGATGTAGCTATTTGCATTTATTACCAACATAGAGGTCATCCTGCACTCCCGCCAGCACCCCTCCCCCTGTGCCACCCCAATAACTTCACTAAAAATAGAATTCCTGAGCAAATCACACATGCGTTGAAGCAATTTGGACCTGGTTTGAACTTATCACTAGCTGAACATTTTCTTTCCTGAAAACTTCACGTTATTCTAGTTTAAAGAAACCTGGCTTAATGCTGGCATAGAATTGTATAATGCCCTGAAGCTTTTAATAGAATAGTAATGTTATGGAAAATCCAATGATGTGATTAGATCATTAAAGCGACTGAAGTTTAAATGGAAAAAGCAAAGGAACTTTCAGGTCAGAACAACACAGATAATAACACCCTGGCCGTGCGGACGGCAGTGAACCTCTGGGGCCACGTGCCCCATTTTGTGGACGAGGAAACTGAGGTCTTTCCGAGATAAATATTTACCGCATTGACACTCCCGCTGTACGTTTATTGTCTCCGATATTTAAGTGGTGCTTTTGGCCAATCAAATCTAATGTTCTGTCACCTACTGATTGACTCAGATTCATCATCCCATTAACTTCAACACACTCTGCCATTTCATTCAACAAACATTACTTGAGAACCCACTGTTGCCAGCGCCGGGGGACAGACAGACGCGGGAGCCCCGGTCTGTCTGTTCCAGGAGCCCACCAACTGCACAATAATATAGTAAGTCCCATGATAAAGACCAAAATAAATACACCATTATTTTTATGTGTTTGTTAGTTTTCTTTTCCACCTTTAATTTTCTTCCCACTCCTTTTATCCTTTGTATTACATTTTTTAAAAAAACAGATTTTATTTACTTATTTTTAGAGAAAGGGGAAGGTAAGAAGAAAGAGAGAGAGAAACATCAATGTGTGGTTGCCTCTCATGTGCCCCCAACCAGGGACCTGGCCTACAACCCAGGCATATGACTTGACTGGAAATTGAACCAGTGACTCTTTGGTTTGCAGTCTGGCACTCAATCCACTGAGCTACACCAGCCATGGCGGCATTACCTATTATAACACAACTATCTTTCCAGAATATTCTAGTCTACATTGATTTCTGCCCCTGTGTCTCTGTTAGGCTTATATAGTTAAGGTGCCAACATATGAGAAGATGATTATTGTATCAGTCAGGATAGCAAAGTTACTCTTGAGTAACAAGCAATCTCCAAATCTTTGTGATTTAATAACAAAAAATGTATTTCTCATTCACACTAAACCTCCCAGGTGGTCAACAGGGAGCCTCTGTGGTCGTGACCGAGGGGTCTGGGCTGGCAGAGGCTCTGTCCCGACCTCTGCTTCCATGAGGAATGAACATCACAAGGGAGGGGAGGTTGGAGCCCAGCACCAGTAGTTAAATGCCTTTACCGAAAAAATCACACCCATCAATGTCATTCACTTTCCTTTGCCCCAAAAGAGTTACATGGCCACGCTTCTCTTCCAGGAGGTGGAGAAGGATAATATTTCCTTGTGTATGGAATCAGGAGAATCTCAATACTTGTGAACATACAATAATTTCAATAATATAGTCCTCATTAGTATGCTAGCATTTCCAATATGTTCATCTTGGAAGGTAGAGGGCTGTGTCCTTCTTATTTTGTAAAAACATAGTGACCAGCAGAGGGCACAAAACCAGGCCCTTAGCACGCTGATGTTTGACTTGAGATGTGAAATTTTGTCTAATTAAACCCAGTCTATATTTTCTTCAGGTTCTGGTCTTAATGTGTAGACTAAAAGCTTTAGGGAAACCTAAGGCTCTGGCCTAGTTTGTGTTCCAGGCAGGGACCCTGAACCCACTGCAGCCTTTTCTGGTTCTGAGCCCGGTCTAAATGTTCCCAGTGTCTGCCAGTCATTTAACACCACTCCCAAACAGCCATTTGTTCAGTGTATAACAAACCGGGCACCATATTTATGAAGCATCAGAAGGAGTGAACATATCAGATGACCTTTGAGATTCCTTCAGAGATTCTGTAAAGTTTCTTTCAGGGAAGGTGATGATGAGACAGAGCTTGCATCCTTAAGCTTGCTGCGACACCCCTGAGCCCTGAGCCCTGAGCCCCTGAGCCCAGAGGCAGCGGGTAGTTGGGCACTCAGCTTTAGGAGAAGTCTGCATCTTGGGCTGCATCTGTCCTTGTACCCATCCTCCTAGGCCTGTTCACAATCACCCAGTTCCCGAGCTCTCACTTCACCTCTTGTCTATGATGCCTCCCCAAACTGTGGGTGCTTCAAACAGACCTATCATTCTGTGCTCTTTCAAACGGACTCTTAAAGTTTTTGTTTAACATGTATTTTAAGGAGAGGCTGCCTGGGGAAGAATAGAGAAGCAGGATGACTGATGGTAGCCCTCAACTTCCCCTCTGTTTCCCTAAAAAATTCAGCTCTACCCTTGTATCAGTTGCCTATGACCAATGTAATATCATGTAACAAAACACCCCCAAATTAGTGGCTTAATACAACAGGCGTTTATTATTTCCCATGAGTCTATGGGTTAGTGAGGCTCATGCATGCGTCTGTTCAGCTGGTGAGTCAGATGAAGCCGGGCTGGTCTGGTGTGGCCACAGCTGGGCTTGCTGAGATCTCCTCCGTGGGTGTGTCAGCTGCACGCACCCCACCTTTCCCCAGGGGAGGCTAGCTCTGGCATGTTCTCCTGACAATCACAGAGAAACAACAGAGGAAGCAGAAGTGCTCCCTTTGCAAAGCCTCTGTAAGTGTCGGATTTCCTACTGTCCCATTGGCCAAAGGAACTCACAAAGGGCCATGTGGTCCAGCCCAGGGTCACAGTGGATGAGGCCTATAAAGCTCTAGGACAAAAAGCATGGACGTAGGGAGGCCATTAACTGGGGCTGTATGCAACCGATCTACCACCGCCCCCTACCATGCATGTCCCACACTGCACACCGAAGTTCTACAAAGATCAGGGACCACTACCTCAGAAGCCCTTGTGTTGTGGAAAGAAATCTATATGCTGTTGCTGCACATTCAGGAAACGACTAGGATTTTACCGTGGGTGACCGGGGCCAGCTGCGGGAGGTAGGGCTCAGGGCAGGACACGGGACCGCTGGACCCCTCATTTCTGTTTGAGACCCTGGCTCCCCTGAACTAACAGAGCACCCTTGTTGAGTGTCGGACAATCTGTCATTGTCATTATCATCATACTCCTGCATTTACAGGTAGATGGAGAAACTGACGTCTTTCCTCTTGCTAGGACTTGACTTTACAAGGGAAGGGCAGGCAGTGCAGTTTTCTGTATGATGGCTTTATCCCCGAAGGAGATGCCCTCCGTTTTGGAGAGCTAAATAACGTCCTCAGTCAGAATTCAAGGGCCACTAAAATGATGTAATGCAAATAGTTTTTTTATCAAAGGCTGCAGAAACCAATTTGCGCGCTGTGCCTTTCTGACCCTCTCTACCTTTTTATCCACAGGAGATAAATGATAAATACTGTTAAAATATTACACAGTTCCAGAGGAAGTCCTTAACCTCTTCAACACCGCATTTATACCATGTTATAAAACTTCTCTTTAATTTGGCAGGAAACGTGTTTGGGTTTTTTATTGTTAATTTTTAAAAATAGTTTTTGGAGTCTGCAAAGAAATGCCCCATTTAAAGCGAGTTCCTTATTTCCTCTGCGCTGGGGCTTCCTGGCAGCTAGGCGCGCCACATCGACTTCATCTCACACGCAGCGCCAGGGGCAGGCAGGCTGTTGCTTAACAAGGATGCACAATAGCTAATTGCATTTTAGGCCGTTGGCTTGTCACTGTGACAGTGCCAAGGAACGGTTTCAAAAGCAAAGCAATGAGGCCAATTCTGATTCACTTATGAGCCTGAAAATCATAACACAGCCTGATCCCCAGGAATATGATGTTCCCAAGGATTTTGGCTTGTACGGCCGTGTATCCTGTCTATTGGTAAACTGGACTGAAATCTCTGTCTGGGATGCATGTATTATGAATCCTCAATGTCAATCATCAATTGTCACAATCCTCACACGCACTTGCTTAGTCTTTTCCCACATTCTGCATCAATAGCCTGGAGAGACAAAGCCTGCATACGAGGAAGGCAATGTTTAACCTCCCTAATTAACAGCTTTGAATGAAAGAGCATCTCCAAGGTGCTCAGAAAGAAAAGATCCTAAGGAGATTTACACAACGCTCTTTTGAGATGCTTTGCGTGCTCGTGTATAATTTGCAAGTACATACAGAAGTGGATGATCAGCATGTAATATGCAGAGCTCATCTATTTATGTTTGTATTTATTAAGTTCTTTGTAAATCTCAATTTAGCAGATGTCTTCGGACTCAAAATAAAGCTCTTCATGAGGGAGTCAGTGTGGCTGTCCAACAAAAGTCACATTATCATCTGAGTACAAATGTTTGCAAGACAGAACACACTGGAAAACTGAGGGGAAACGCCCACTGGAATTTGTGATTACATTCTTGCGTGCATGACATATTGCTAAAAACTTTTTTAGTCCTTGGTCCAAAGGGTCCTTCCCCTCCTCCTGTCTTGGCTTTTGGCACTATGAAGACGTGGTGGGAGTGTGTGTGGGTGTGTGAGTGCATGCGGACACAAGTGTGCATGCATCTTCTCATGGCTTCTCCGTCCTTTCACACTAGTACATGTTTCCAGAGGATGGTGTAATGTGTGCATTGCATTTCATGTTCCAAGGTCCAGGAAGTATATGGAAAGGTCCCTGGTCCACTGGCAGGTGTTGTCTCTGAGGGTATGCCATGTGTGGTGCCCATGACAGCCTGCCCCTCAGCCATGGCCAGGTCGTTGCCCCCTAGATGTCCTGTATTTGTATCTCAAGACATGTCTCCAGTATCCGCCTCCTTCCTCTCTTTTGAACTTGCTCGCTCTGTCTTTTGGCCACTAAATGTCATTGTGTTACTGCACAAATGGTGTTCAGATTATCTCAGCTGTGATTTTAGTCCAAGATGTTGACATTCAGCTCTTTATCAGCTCCATGTTCTGTAACCTGTGGGCGGTCTTGTATTACCTCTGCATTTACCTGAGGCTTGGGAGGTCCCGGCCTTCCCTGGAGGTGAATTTAGGCAGCAAGAAACATCAAGATGGTATTTACAAGTCTCTCCAGGGCTTCAAGTATATAAAACTAGTTATGTTTCCCCCCAATAAAAGTCCCTTGCTAATATGCTATGGTGTTTCCATCAAGGAAAGGAGCAAGATAATTTTCAACCTGATTTCTGTTTTTAGCCTCTGTTACCTCTAGAGCTAAGAATTTCACAAGTTTGCTATCCACTGTGTAAAGTAATATCACTTTTACATCCTCTAAGATATCCTTCAAGCCTTGGTTCTAGAATTCTGAGACTGTGGACCCGATGAACCCATCATCACTGTTCTGGATTTATAAGTATATATGTGAGTTTACCTCAGTCTTTGAGTTTCTGGATTTGAGAGTCTTATTTATGATTTATGGTTCTTTGACAAGGTTCCTATTCATGGGTACAGATCTGACCGGAAGGACAGATGCCTGCTCAACAATTCTTTCTGCAAGGTATGCAGAACATAATTACTTTTCTTTGCAGTTACTATCACAAGGAAATGCCTCTGTTTGGGGTTCGGGCTCCTCGCTCACTATCTCTTCTGAATAAGCCCCCATGTCTCATGTTCAAGTTCCTTACCCAGCTAGTATTTTCTTCCTTCGTCCTGAATGTTGGCACTTGGTTTACTCGGTCTAATAGTCTACTTCGTTGGAGCATTTTCCCCTGTACTGCCAATTATTCTCTGCCCACGAACATGTTAATAAGGGAATTCACATCTTATGAGTCTGCCAATTAGAGATGGGAAGTAGTTGAATATGAAGTTCTGGAGCTAAAAGGAGAGATTACAGGGGGAAATACGAAGCTGGGGTTGTCAGCATTCGATAGTACTGAAGCCAGGGACATGAGTAAGATCCCCTGAGGAGGTCATGTAGAGGGGTGAGAGAGGAATGGTGGTATAACTGAACTCACAATGACATTCCAGTTCCCCACAGCTCATTTCCTTCTTGTCACTGGGTCACACCTGTTTGCACAGCTGTCCTCTCTTGCACAGCTCTGCATCTGCTGGTAGAATTTCTTGGTTGCCTTCATACGTTTGCTTTTTGAATATGACCAGTGATTTCCTTCTTGGTCATGACTATTAATTGAAAATGCTGTCCAGGAAGCCTTTTTTTCCCCCTATATGCCTCTCCAAGGACCTCTGCCCATCTCTCTCTCTTGCCTCCCTCCATTCTTCCCACCACCAATTCTTTCCTCACCTGATTCAGAAGTCCTGAGAGAGTTATATCAGACTCATCTCTGATATCTCAGGATTAGAAGAAGCAATTAGGCCCTAGTAGGCAAATATTTCTCAGGACCATGGTCAGCAGCAAGCTTGTGCTGATTTCCACTCCTGTCCCTAAATTTCAGTCATTGCTGTACTTGTAAGTCTCCACCTTCAGCATCTGGTTCCATTGTTTCTGTCTTTCTAGGGGAACGGAAGGGTCTGCATGGGTAAACTATGTTTTTCAAAGCTTTCTCTCTTGCTGTTATCCCACCGTCATGCCTTTCTTCACATGGATCTAAAGTCAGGGAGAGTTGAACATGGGTGACCCCCAATACAGTAAAATGCCAGGTAAATAGAGAAAACTATATTTAAGAGCAGTTAGGTGGCCTGTGTGATAAGGTCAAAGTTTACCTAAGAAAATGTGTCTTCTGTATCTCCCAGCAAGGCTTCAGTTTGTGTGAGAGAGAAACGGACAAAGATTCCTGAAGAAAACTGCCATTGACAGATCTCCAGGGAGGGGAACAAAACCTTGTGAGACATTCTTTTCAAATAAGTAATTTACCAAGAAATAACCATTTACTTACCAATAATGCGATATGAACATAATCCTATGGAGAGTTGAGAAAACACTCAAGAAAGAAAATGTGAGATCTGTAGCAGGTTCTGCAAACAGGAAGAGTTGTTCGTAGTCCCATCCAGTTAGGGATGGAGCTTGATGTCACACTCAGGTCCCTAAGAACATTTAGAATTTCTCAAGCATGAGCAGCGTGGTGCCTCAGAGGATGTCTTCACTGAGAGCTTCAGCTCTGAAGCCAAAGGACTCTGTCCAGTGGTGCTTAGGGTTGCCCAAATGTGGACCAGTGTTTAATCTTGGGTTTTGTGTTTGTGCTAATAGAGAGGATGACTCTGCTAAGTGATTAATAATTGTGTGAGTGCCATTGTGGGTGTGCCTCTGGAGGTATCTCATGAAATTACAGAACTCTCTTAATGACTCTCTTTAAGAGATTTAGTGAGGTCTATAGGTCAAGCCTTTGATTGTATGATAGCTACATGCTCTATTCCTACACCGTAAATTAGAGTATGTTCTGGCCTATTTTTAGGACATTGCCTCTGTGTGTGTGTCTCTCTGTGTGTATACATTTCTATGGTCAAATAAGAATGACTATTTTTAATGTGAGAGAAAAGGCCACCTAGATCTCCCAAAAAAGTCACTCTAAATATACTAAGTAAAAACATGTTCATATTAGAACTTAACTATGGCTGAAGGGTGAGGGCTAAAAAAAAAAAACCTCTGGAGTCAGAAGATTGTCCAGCAAGCTTAAATTTATTGCTGGTACTTACTACCCAGATTTCATAGGGTTTTGTGGGAGTGACTGGTTCCTATAGCCCTGGATCCTGGCACTCTGTGCTCTCAGTTTATGTCAGTTCCTGTTTGCCACATGTGAGATCCTGCAGCATTCATCCTGCAGGTGTGGTCCCATTGTGTAACTGAACACAGCCAATGAGAGTGGACCTCACACACTATCAGAGTAAATGTCTACTCGTAGGTGATGCTCACTGAAGGCATATTCCTTTAGTTATGTAAAGGGTGCTGGGTGCCCAGGAAGCTGTAGCCTTTTCCCCTGGTTACCCTGTCTGTGTAGGGAAATTTCTGTCCCAGTTTCAAGTGTGTCCCCCATGGTGGTTTCAACATATCTCAGCCAATCTGGCCCATGATATACCACCAACGTATTTGAAACAGGACATTCCTACTCTCATAAGTCTTCTTGTATCGATGATAGATTTCTTTTTTAAAATATATTTTACTGATTATGCTATTACAGTTGTCCCATTTTTTCTCTCCTTTATTTCCCTCTGCCCTGCACCCCCTCCCACCAGCATTCCCTTCCTTAGTTCATGTTCATGGGTCATACATATAAATTCTTTGGTTTCTCCATTTCCTATACTACTCTTACCCTCCCCCTGTCTATTTTGTGTCTACCATTTATGCTACTTATTCTCTGTACCTTTTCCCGCATTCTCTCCCCTTCACCTCCCCACTAATAACTCTCCATGTGATCTCCATTTCTGTGATTCTGTTACTGTTCTAGTTGTTTGCTTAGTTTGTTTTGTTTTTTTTTATGTTCAGTTGTTGATAGTTGTGAGTTTATTGTCATTTTACTGTTCATAATTTTGATCATCTTCTTTTTCTTACATAAGTCCCTTTAACATTTCATATAATAAGGGCTTGGTGATGATGAACTCCATTAACTTGACCTTATCTGGGAAGCACTATATCTGCCCTCCCATTTGAAATGATAGAGTAATCTTGGAGGTAGGTCCTTGCCTTTCATGACTTGGAATACTTCTTTCCAGCCTCTTCTTGCCTGCAAGGTCTCTTTTGAGAAGTCAGCTGGCAGTCTTATGGGAACTCCTTTGTAAGTAACTGTCCTTTTCTCTTGCTGCTTTTAAGATTCTCTCCTTAGCTTTAATCATGGGTAATGCAATTGTGAAGTACCTTGGTGTGTGCTTCCTTAGGTCCTACTGCTTTGGGACTCTCTGAGCTTCCTGGACTTCCTGGAAGTCTATTTCCTTTGCCAGATTGGGGAAGTTCTCCTTCATTATGTTTTCAAATAAGTGTTCAATTTCTTGCTTTTCTCTTCTTCTGGCACCCCTATGATTTGGATGTTGAAATGTTTAAAGTTGTCCTGGAGGTTCCTAAGCCTCTCCTCATTTTTTTTGAATTCTCATTTCTTCATTCTGTTCAGGTTGAATGTTTATTTCTTCCTTCTGCTCCAAATCTTTGATTTGAGACCCAGTTTCCTTCCTTTCACTGTTGGTTCCCTGTATATTTTTATTTCACTTTGCATAGACTTCACTTTTTCCTATATTTTGCAGGGATATTCAATCATATCTGTGAGCATCCTGATTACCAGTGTTTTGAACTGTGCATCTGATAGGTTGGCTATCTCTTTACTGCTTAGTTCTATTTTTGAAGCTTTGATTTATTCTTTCATTTGGGCCATATTTCTTTGTCTTGGCACACCTGTTACATTGTAAGGGGAGGAGTCTTAGATATTCGCCAGGGTGGGGCAATCCAGGTTGCTGCATTGTGGCACTGTTTATGGATGAAGGATCAGAGAGGGAAAAATGCCATTTGCTGGGCTCTGGGTCTCCTTTCAGCCACTTCCCCTGCTTCCCACAAGCAAATTGGGCCCTTCTGGTGCTGATTCCTGGCTGGGTGGTTTTGTGTACATTCTAGGACCCAGTGGGTCTCTCCAACGAACTCTCCTGTGAGGCTGAGAGTTTCTCCTGCTGACTCAACCCCCACAGGATTTTTCATTCAGAGGATTTGAGACTTTATTCCCCAAGCTTGAACCCTGGGTTGTGTGGTCTGTCTTGCTCCCCAGTTGTTCCTCCCTGTTTATCCTCACGCAAATGTGTGGCCACTTGGTCCACCAGCCACCACTTGCCCACTGAAGTCTGGGAGCCACTGCCTTGCTGCGAGTCCTCTCCAGTCTGTTCCAAAACAGACTGACCTCACCCATTTTTCCTCCAGCAACACTGGCCATTCTTTTTAGGCTCCTTTGCTAGTTTCTCCTCCTCCACTTTATTTCCAAATGTTGGCCCCCCTTGCAGTTCTGTCCTGAGTCTATTTCTTTTCACCCATCCTCTTCCCCCAGGTTTTGATACATTCCTTGGCTAAGTCTAACTTAGGTCTAAGCCCTGAGTTCCTTACTTCCATATCCAGTTACCTACTATTTCTTCCCATTTGAATATCTAACTGATGCTTTCTCAAACTCCATGTGTTCAAAATAGTTTGTGCTCTCTCACAAACCTAAACTTCCACCAATGTTAACTTCCTCAACAAATGGCGTTACCAAATCCTCATTGCTCAAGCCAAAAGTATAGGAGTTACACTTGCATTTTCCCTTTCTTTCAACCCTCCCCACATGCAATCAATAAGCAAATTTTATTGACTCCATATCCAAAACAGATTTAAAATCTGTCTACTTCTCTCCGTCTTCTTTATTACCATCTAGGTCTCAGTCATTATGTTTTATCTGAATTTTTTTACTTGTCTTTTAACTGGTGTCCTTGGGTCCATCATTACTCCTTTCAACCCAATCTTTAGGTACCAACCAGAGTGACTTTTAAAAATAACAAATCAAATACTGGTATGTCAATCTCCCCACTTAAAGTTCTTTAGTAGCTTCCTATTTCTCTTAGAATAAAATTTGAACTCTTAACCTTGACTTACAAAGTTACGTCTGATTTGGCTACTGCACTTCTCTGACGTTGTTTCAAACCATGCCTCCCTCTCACTCACGGCTCCCTGACCGCAGTGGCCTTTCTGTTACTCAGACACACCAACCCTTCTCCTGCCTTCAGGCATTTTCATTCCCCGTTTGCAAATCCCATTCCTTCATTTCCTCACAGCCACCTTATTCCCATCCTTCCCGTCTCAGTTCAAACCTTACCTTCTGATCAGAAGGTAAGTGGGCCTTTTCTGATCATACCTTCTCAGGGCACCTCCCCCCATTACTCTCTGATCACCTTACCTAGCTTTGCCTTTAATAAGCTGTGAATTTCTTATTTACTTTGCCATTGACTTGATTATATTTGTTCCCCCTTTGCCACTGAATTGCAAGCTCTATGAGCTGGAACCTTGCCTGTCTCGCTCATCAGCATAATGCCTATCGCACAGTTGGTACTCTGTAACTATTTGTTGAGTAAATTAGCGAATTAATAAATGCATGAGTGAATGTCTCTGGAAATGACACTGTTCCAGATACTCTTTCACATCAATTTGCTTTTACTCTGCTCACAGATTTTTCTCCCACACCTGTCACTGATTTTCAAGCAAGAAAAGTAAAGCACTGGGTGCCCAAATATCATATTCTGTATAAAGCTTGAAAGTACTATATTTAGAAAAAGTTGGCAAGCATAACTCTCAAGCCCAATTAAATTCTGGCATAGCTAAATTACTAATGGAGACAGTGGGCTGCAGTTGATATCTGGACAGGGAATTTCTGGCCATTTGTATGATAGATGTCTATTAATAAACAAGCAGTTCTTGGAGAATAAGACATAGCAAATAAAATTTAGTAGATTAAGGAAGACTGACTCTTTTAGTCAACCTGGCTTCAGTCTCTTCATTATGAAGAGTATTGATCATAAAATCCAATTTGATTTGGCCCATCATATTATCAAGGAGTAGCCTCGTAAACGTCTCTAGACAGCCAATCTTACTTGTGATAAATTAGACTTCTGCTATAAGATTCTCTAAGGTAAACAAATACCAAGTAAAGATTGTGATCTGCTTCCTTACCCCAGGCCAGTAAATAAAAGTCAGCCATGTTCACGTTCATGTCCACACTGTCCGAATCTGCATTTTGATTCCGAACCTCACAGCATTGTCCTCGTAACAGTTATCTAACCCCAAGGAGTTTGGTCAAAATGATGCCACGTTCTTACCTCTAAAAGTTATTATTTTTGCTTAAAAATATTTCTTAAATTAATATATAGTAAAATTGATTTTTTGTATGTATAATTCTGTGAATTTTAACACATATAAAAATTCATGTAACCACCCCTGAAATCAGGGTACAGATGGCTGCACCTCTCCAAAAAATTAGATGCTGCATATTTTGCTAGCTATATACCTGAGCGTTTTATTTTTGGAGCTATTGCACACGGTAGTATGTACTTAATGTTTTGTTTCCATGTTCTTTGTAGGAGATAGAAACATGATTGGGTTTTGGGAGATGATCTTTAATCCTGAGGCCGTGCTCATTTATTAATTCTTTTTTTTTCCAGACTGCTAACAACTTTCTATGTAGACAATCATGCCATCTATGAATAAGGGCAGCTTTATTTATTCCTATCTACTTAGTATGTCTTTTATTTCTATTTCTTGCCAACTGCAGTGGCTAAGACTTCCTGATATTGAACAGGACTGGAGAAATCCTTGCCTTGTGTCCGGTGCTGGGGAGAACACTCTCAGCTTACATCATCCACTATGACGTTAGCTGCAGGGCTTTTTTGTGGATGCCTTTTTATCAAGTTGAGAAAGTTCTTTTGTATTCTTAGTTTGTTATAATGGACGTTGATTTTTTTCAAATGTCTTTTCTTCATCAGTTGATAAGATCGTGTGGTATTTTTTCTTTAGAAGGTGAACATGGTGGATCACAGAATTGTGTTTTAAATATGAACCAGCCTTACATTTTAAAAACAAACCCTATTTGGTTGTCACATATTATTCCTTTTATGTGTTGCTGGATTCAACTTACTGACATTTTGGTGAGGGTTTTTACATGTACGTTCATGAGGGATACTGGTGTTTAATTTTTTTTAAACTTTCATTATCTGGCTTTGGTATCAGGGTAATGGCCTTGGCCACAGAATGAGGTGGAAAGTTTCTCTGCGATTCCATTTTCTAAAGGAGATCTATAGAATTCATGTAATTTATTTTTCTTTTTTAATCAATACATTTATTTTTATCAAGGTGTAATTCACACATAGCATTATATTAGTGTTATATGTACAACCTAATATTTGATATTTGTATATACGGTGAAATATTCACCACAGTAAGTCTAGTCACTGTATGTCATCATAGTTATACATTTTTTCCTTGTGATGAGAACTTTTAAAATGTATTCTCTTAGCAACTTTCTTTGTTTTTAAAGATTTATTTATTTATTTGTAGAGAGAGAGGAAGGGAGGGAGAAAGAAAGGGATAGAAACATCAAAGTGTGGTCCTCTCACATGCCCCCAACTGGGGACCTGGCCCGCAACCCAGGCATGTGCCCTGACTGGGAATCGAACCTGTGACCTTTGGTTTGCAGGCCAGCACTCAGTCCACTGAGCCACACCAGCCAGGGCTCTTAGCAACTTTCAAATATACAATACAGTATTATTAACTATAGTCTTCATGCTGTACATTATATCCCTATGACTTTTTTATTTTATAACTGAATGTTTTGACCCACTCACCCATTCCCTCCACTGCCCCACCACTTCTTCCCCTCTGGTAACCACCACTCTGTTCTCTGTATGTGTAAGCTTGGTTTTTGTTGTGTTTCTTTGTTTTGTATTTTAGATTCCACATGTAGATGAGATCATACCGTATTCGTCTTTTTCCGTCTGACTTATTTCCCTTAGCACAAGGCCTTCAAGGTCTGTCTATGTTGTTGCAAATGGCAGGATTTCCTTCTTTTTTATTTTTTATGGCTGAATAGCATTCTACTGTATATGCATGCCACCTCTTCTCCGTCCGTTCATCCACTGATGACCCTTCAGTCGCTTCCATAGCTTGGCTATTGTAAATAATGCCGCAGTGAACATGTGATTTCTGTTGGTACAAGTCACCAGAGAGGACATTTGGTCCTGAAGATAGTTTATTTTTTTTTGAAGGTATTTAACTATTAATTAGAGTTATAGAACTGTTCAGTTTATTGATTTGATTTTGGATGACTTTCGTTAGTTTATATCTTTTGAGGAATTTGTCCATTTCATCCCAGTTGTCAAATTTATGCATGTGGAGTTGTTGGCAGTGTTTTCTTATTGTCCTTTTGGTATCTGTGTGGTCTGTAGTGATATCCCCTTTTTCACTTGTGGCATTAGTAATTTGTATTTTTCTCTCTTTTTCTCTTTGTGTCTTGCTAGAGGTTAATCAATTTTATTTATCTTTTCAAATAATCAGCTATTTGCTTCACAAATTTTCTCTATTCTTTTTCTGTTCCAAATTCATGGATTAACTGCTCCTTATTGGTTCCTTCCTTTGGCTTGCTGTGGCTTTATTTTGCTATTCTCTCCTAGTTACTTAAGGTAGAATCTCAGATTGCCTCTTTCAAATCTTTCCCTCATATAAGTATTTAGTGCTATAAATGTTCCCTCTAGCACTATGTTAGAGGCATCCTACAAATTTCAGTGTTTATTTTCATTTTAATTCAGTTTAAAGTTTAAAAAATATTTCCCTTGAGACCTCCCCTTTGAACTATAAATACTTTAGAAGTGTATTGTTTAATTTCCAAACATTTGAAACATTTTTCTATTATCTTTCTATTAACCAATTTCTAATTTAATTCTATAATGGTCGGATAACTCATTTGCATGCTTTCAAGTCTTTTAAATTTGTTGAGGTTTATTTCTAAATAATTGGTGAATGTTCCATGTGCACTTGAAAAAATGTTTATTTCACCGTTACTGAGTGGAGTGCTTTCTAAATATAATTAGATCCAGTTGGCTTATGCTGTTGCTCAGTGCTCCTGTACCTTTGCTGATTTTCCATGTACGATTTTATCTACGACCTAGAGAAGACTGTTGAAATCTCCAAACATAATTGTGGTTTTTCTTCTACTCCCTTTTTCAGTTTGTCAGTTTCTGCTTCAAGTATTTGGAGATTGTGTTGTTAATTACATACACATTTAGGAGAGTATGTTTTCTTGGTGAGTTGACCCTTTTATCATTACATAATTCCTTCCTTATCTCTGGAAATTTTCTTTGCTCTAAAGTTACCTTGTATATTAATACAGCTGCTTTATTGCTTTTGTTTTTCATTAGTGTTCAGATAATGTATCTTTTTTTTCCATCCTTGTCTTTTAACCTACCTATAACGTTATGTCTGAACTGAGTTCCTTATAGATAGTACATAGTTGGGTAATTTTGCTTTTCCCTTCTAACAATCTCCATCTTTTAATTGGTATGCTCAGACCATTTATAATTAATGTAATTATGATGTGTTTGAACTTAGGCCCACCCTTTTATTATTTGTTTTTTGATTGTTCTCCGTGTCTTTTATTTCCTTGTTTCTCCTTTCCTTCTTGTTTTGGGTTATTGGACTCTCTTTAGTACTCCTTTTATTTCTGACTTTTTTTTTAAAGGTGGTTATATTGGTAACATTTTTTGAAATCTTGCCTCAGGAAATATTGTTTGTTGATGTTTAAAGAGTTTCCAATCCTTTTAATTGAAATAATAATAACAGCAGTTATGAGTTAGTGGGTACTTGATATTTGCTCTTTCTGTACATAATCTGTAATCTTATAACAATGCTGCAAGGACAAGTAATTTAAAAAAATACATAGCTGAATAAAACTGAGATTAAAGAAGTTTAAATGTCTTGCTCAAAGTCACCTTAATATTAGGTAAAGAGGGAAGTTGGGGGACAACCCCCAGCCAGCCCCAAAGCCTATGTTATTTCCATGGCAACTTCACAAATTTGGCACATTAGGCTTAAAGATTTAGGATTTTACTAGTTGTCAAGGCTAGTGACAAAAACATGAAATTACCTGATTGATCAATGTAAGACACATTTCATATCATGACAGACAAGCCATTTTCCCCTCCACTCTATGTCTTGCATGGGAAAGACTTCTTCTTTTATTCATTTATTTTTTTTTCTCGTGATCAGGAAACTCACAGATCACAACACACCAGTTAAGGTTCCCTGACGATCTGTCTGCAGCTGTAAGTATTGTTACACTACTAGCTTGGATCTACTGCAGACAGTTTAGTTATGTTTGATCATTCTCCCTCTCTTTTGCTCCAGATGGTGTATCCCAGTGTTTCTTAAGCCTCGTTACCATATCGGGGTTGTGTATTAATGCAATGGTCTGTGTTTTCCATTTTTATTGGATCACAAAGCTCCATAAAGAGCAAATGGTATCTATTTGCTTTTGATGTTGTTAAGCCTGAGGACTCTCATAGTGGCTGTTTTATAGTGTCTGCTATATTTATCAAGTAAATGGTTACCAAGAATCACCACTTGCTATTTATGCCAGGTATTCAAACTCCAAGAGATGCTCCAGCTACACACCCTGAGCTTTGCCTTTCCCAGAACTTTGGGTTATGTAGGAAGAGATGGCCTGTGTGCAGCTCTCCACTGGTGTGTCTCTAAACCCCCGTTGTTTCTACAGGCAGGAGAGGAGCTGTTTCCTGCCACCGAATTCTGCCTCCTTGTTCTCTTTCAACATCTTCTGCAGGTCTTTTCTCTCCAACAAATTCAGACTCACTGCCCCTTGGCATCTCCTTCAGCTCAAGGACTTGGGTTTTCTCTCCATGCTCAGGAAGTGTTCTGCATGTACATATATGGGTGGCAGGGCCTTCACTGGCTCCTATCAGGTCCCTGCGTTCCCACCAGCCAGCAACTCCTTGGGACTGAAGCACGTCCGTCTTTGTGTGCTGCTGAGACCCAGTAGAGTGGTTCTGCATGGCCTAGCGAACTTTAATAAGTGAATGCTTAAGTGAATGGTAAATTTCCTGCAAGCATCAGGGAAATGTCCCACTGACATACTTCCCTGCTACCTCCCAGGGACTCTGCCTTCTGCTCGAAAGCTGGCCCAGCCTCCTTGCAGCACTTCTTGTTTGCTGATTTTCCAACTGTGGCTTTCCACTAGTTTTGTTTTACAATATTTATTAGGAAAGCATTTCAGCCATTTATTATAGTCAGATATCATCCATGAGAAACCATTTTCCTTGAATTAGCACAGTGAGAAATATTCCTAAAGGCATTAAGTGAAATCATCCAGATGCTTTTTGTGGTCAGCTGGACCCGCAGCCACGCTCAGTCCCTGGGTTTGAGCACAGGGTGGATTGCGGTTTTGGTCTACTCCAAGCAGCAAAGCTGCTGCTAACTCTCATATACATGGGGCTTTTACAAACTCTACTAAGCAAAAGTAACAGCAGAATGTACCACTGTTTTCGGGGAGTGAAATGAGATAATGTAGAACCCGGCATATAGTGAGTGGCCAGTAAATGTTAGCTGTTATGACCGGACACCACTCCCAAGAATGGTTGCAGAAAAATGTACCAAAGAAAGGTGGGGGCGGGAGAGAAATAGATTTTCAAGGGTTAGTAGAAAATAAGGTCCTATAATAATTACTTTGGTTGAAGTTAGGAATAAGAAAAATAATGCTGAAAAGAAGATCGCTTTAATAAAAAATCAAAGGCATGAGACTAGAGTAAGGAGAATTGATAGAAAGTTCAAGAGGCAATGTGCATTTCCTAACACGTGTTTGAAAACATGAATTACATACTTATGCACTCACCCTGGAAAATCTCACACACTTAATCAAATCACGTTGTCTCAGACTGCTGTTCCAAAAACTCTGACATACACCGAAATAACGTCTCCAGCAATGTGGTTAGGGAAATTGTGATTACATCCCTACACAATTATTTCAAAGGTTTATGGGTAAGTTCAGAAACCTCCATTGAAATGTGAATCATGAAACACGTACCACAGAGCTCTGCGATTCCGTCGTGGCTTTGCAACACCACTGTGGTGTTTTCAGAATGCCTCGAGCTGAGGGACGTGTGAGGAGACACTTGCACTAACTGCACGATAGTTTCATTTCATCTCCCCTTTTTCCAAGACACCTTTCCTTGGCTTCCTGACGTCACTATTTTGTTGCTTTTGTTATTAATATGAAAACATTGATCTTGCCCAAATTAAAACTATCAGCTTTGGTTTTAGCAATGCCCTTTATAGGACTATTTTACATTAATTTTGGATGTACCTGTCTCTCACAGCTTGAGTTTCCAAGGCTGGAAATAGAGTTTTATAGCACATGATGCCTGTTGGTGACGTTTTTTATTCCCGGGTGAGTAAAATGCTGATTCTCACACAGCCCGTGAGAGGAGCAGTGATCTTGGTGGAAGAAAAATGTAGTAATATAATCTTCACAACCAGCCATACTGGGTCATAAGCTGAGAGAGCAACATGGCTAGGCAATCTTTTTCTTAATTTACATTTTTTATTTTTAAAAACCTCTTTATTGAGGTATGATGGACATGTAGAAAACTGTACATTATAATGTTTACAACTCAGTGAGTTTGGAGACATACTTGTGAAACCACCACTACCTCCAAGGCCACAGACGTACTTGTATTTATCACCTCCCAAGGTTTCCTCTTTCCTCTTGCCCCATTATTATTATTTTGTGTGTACGTGTGTGTAGTAAGAGTGCTTAACGTAAGATCCACCCTCTTAGAAAATCCTGGGTATGCAGTGTAGTATCATTAGCTGTGGGCACTATGCTGGATAGTAGCTTTCCAGGGTACGATTTCAATAGAAGAAGACCGAAGGACCATCCAAATGGAAGACAAGGTTAACCGCGGCACCGGATTTCCAATGGGAAGTGCTCTAAAGGTGATGGCCATGAGCCAGCGCGGCCCACGCTGTGGGGAACAGACCAGTGATCACGTCCAGCTGAAGCAGCTCTGATGAATGAGGGCCATAGGGCTGGTGACTTTGGAGCTGATTTTCCCTAGATGGGAGATAAGAGTGTGGCAGGATGGCACCTCCCCAACTCCATCCAGCAAAAAGCAAGAAAGAAATAATGTTTTTGTTTTAGAAAGGGATTTTTTAATAAACACATCCTGAGTGGAGGCAGTTGTTAGCAAGATAATTAGTAATATAACTTATTCACCGTACAAAGAACCCTCCCCCACCCTCCATTTATTGGCTGGCCAGAGACAATTATATTTACATGTTTAATTCACAGAAAAACATCAGTAACTTTTTTTTATCAGAAAAACAAACTGATAACAAAACTCAAGAGTCATTTTTTTAGAAGTTGGCAAAAAAGCAGTATTTTTAAATGAAATTAAAAGACTTTTGGTTTATTTCAGTGGATTAAAATGTGAAGTTACCTTTTCTGACACCGACCCCATCACAGTAACACATCATTTGGCACAAACAACTTTCTCCCTTTGCATTTAGAAGCAGCGCTTAAACAGAGCTGCTAACTGACACTTAATGAAAAGCAGTTTATGGCATTGTACATTTTATTTTCTCATTGTCATAAAACTGGTTTAAAATAATGAGGCTCCTAAAAGGACAGGACCTGGACCCTAAAATGTACTTATTCGAGGCGTTAGACAAATCAGTTCTTAGTGCGACTGTGAGAGCAGGACATGGAGGGGACTGACGGGTGTCCCCGCAGCGAGCGGCAGTCTCTCTCTCTCTCTCTGTCTCTGTCTGCCACCCCCCGCCCTCCACTCTCCTCAGGCGTCAGAAAACAGCATATTTCTGAATGCTGAGCCTCTCTCACATCTGCTTTTAAATATTCGATCTGCTTTCCAGACACAGTGAGGCTTATATCAGAGGAGGAATGAGATGCTGTCCAGGTTGCCTACCTGGATTCTGACAGACCCCGAAGATAGAAAGGAGTCCCCAGTCAAGTTCTAGACTGGAAATCCCCCGCCCAGGGCCACACTGGTGCAGGAACCTCATTTATGTATTTATTAATTCTTTTGTCTGTCCGCTCCTGAAATGTGCCTTGAGCATTTACAACGTCTCGGCCCCTGCGCAGGGCAGTGTGAACTGAACAGTGAACACAGCAGGCCTGGTCTCCGCTGTCGCGGGGCCTGCGGGTGAGAGAGGCGATGTGCTCAGTGCCCTGACTGGGAGAATAGAGGATAATGGGAGCTCCATACCATGGGAACACAGGACAGAAATAAGATCCCGATGAAGGAGCACCCTGGATTTCAAAAAGGTTGGGGAGGCAGGTGATGGAACACCGGAATCCCCTCAGGGATTTGTAAACCCAACTGGAGAGTGTTTTACCGATCATGGGCTCTGCTATCAAGAGGATTCTGGGCTAAGATGTACCCGCCACTGCAACCTCAAGGGGCTGCAGAGATGCTCAGAGCCCCAGTGAATGAGCAGGGATTTGGGGGCAGGTGGAAGAGGCTGCCAGATTTCAGAGCTTTGAGGCCGGGACCAATTGGCTGAGGGCACGGCAGGTTTGTCTCTTGGAGAGGATACCTGGGCAGCCACCCTGGGCTTGCGAAATTTCTTTTTTTAAGTCTGCCAAGGGTGCAGTGGAAGATGTCAACAGTATAGCCTCTTCTCAAGTGTGTTAACTTGAGTGGCCCTAACACTGGTTGAGTTGCCTGGGAGCCCCATACTTCCCTGGGATGGCCGTGACCATTGGGGCAGAGAGTGGGTACTAGGGTGGGTGGGCTCTGTTTATTGCCTGAACAAAAACAAGGTGGCCAGTTGCATCTCAGCAGCCTCCGTTCAGGGAGCAGGTTGGACCTGCTACATCACTGAAGTCCCAGCTTGGGCTCAGAGGACCAGATAAGGGAGATGCATCTGAGAATCCATTTCCTTTGTCATCGTAGTGTCATATAACGTGTACCCTTTCATGCCACACAGCCAGATGTCTTCTTAGTGAAAAGCTATGAAAGAGAAATGAATATGAGGGATTAAGTATTTTGCCTGGGAAAATATTATCCTTCAGGCACAGTTCACATTGGGGCATTGTACTGAGATTACAGAACTGGACTGAATTATTTTTTCTCGATGAGCCAGTGAATGGGTCCATGCGTGACTCATAAAGAAGCCATATTTCTTCATATCTGTGAGTATAAAGTAATTGTGTGACCTTCACTGTTTGTATGATGGAATATTATGCAGCTACTTACAAGGAAGATTTGGGGCTATATTCAGTAAGTTAGAAAGCTGTCAGGACACGTGGCGGTTAAAAAAATGGTCCAAAATCTCTGTCTGCTTTGAGTCCATTATGTAAAATTGTGTGCATTCTCATTCATAAAGAGAAGCCTGGAAAAGTGTTTACCAGATATTAACATAGGTTATCTCTGGGAGATGACATTTTTTTTTTTCACTTTCTTCTTCATGCTTTTCTGGATTGCCTGAATATACAATGAGAACATTTTATTTTTTTTTATAGAAGCTATTTTTATTTTAAAAACCCAAAAACTTGTTAGTAACTTTTGGGAGTTTGGTCATTATTTACTAAATTCTCTCCAGCTTATTTTTTTGCTTGGCTCAGAAGCCAGAATCCTTTGGAGAGAGGGATTGCCTCTTTGGGAAGTTTTTACAAGCAGCTTTTATCTCTTTCTGAGATGCTACCAGACAGCTTCCTACAGCCAAGCGTGCCACGTGACTGTGTAACTTTCCCGCGGGAAGAAATGATCTTCCTTTGACGCTATTGCGGCAGATACTCCATGGAGCCCTGAGATCCTGGCCCTTCTCATGTCCTAGTGACTGATTTCCTTGGAGATATGAAGGGGGAAAATAGCTATGAACGTTGTTGATACTGTTTTAATTTTTAAAAGTGTAGGGTAAAGGCTGAGTCATCAAAAGAAGAGGTGAGAATTTGAAGAGTACACCTCTTTGGGTAAGGGGTGACACGGGGTTGGGTTTGCTTTGCTTCCTGGGCCACCCACATTTATTACAGGGAGTGTGGAGGTCAGCGTCAGAGCATAATCTTCCCGATGAATATTGCATACCAAGCTGTCAGCAACTGGTGTACCAGAGAGCCTTCTGGGAGCTGGAGTTGTTACACAAAGACCTAATGAAAAGCAGAGTGGAATTCGGTATGGGAGAGCACCGCCATCCTTTCCTCTCTTGGCCTGGGTAGCTGAGGGCACGCTTTTTCAGCGAGAAGGAATCACCGTGTGCTGTGTCCAGCTTGCCATGGGTATCCCTGCCTAAAGTTACAGGATATTGGAAGGAAATCGTTTTTTAATCTAAAATGTGTTTAGAGTTTCTAAACTTGCTTTAGCATTTTATGATTGAATTTTCTAGAAGAGTCAGGGAGATTCTGAGTCCTGACTATATGCTGAGCACATCAAGAGCTATTCCAGAACAAATGCCTCCTTCAGGCAGTTCAGATTAAAGTCCTGGCTCACTCTCCAACCTTATCTCCCCCCACACTCCCCATCATGTCTCCAGCACAGGGCCCCAGCCGCCGGGCTGCAGCCTCCTTTGCTCTTCTTCAGACATAGCGAGCATGCTCCAACTCCAAGCATTTGCCCCTTGGTGTCCTCTTCCTAGAACTTCACACCTAGCAAGTGGCCTTCCCTATAAAGATAGCACCTCATTCCCTACCTTTTAATAGGTACTCCAACACCCGCTTTCCTCTGCTTTATTTTCTACAGAGCACTTACCCCAAGCTAACATATTGCACATTTGCTTGTTACTTGTCTACTCTCACCAGACTGGCAGCTCCATGAAAAACTGTTTTCTGTGGTGCTCACTCCGGTGTCACTAGCACCTAGCACAGTGCCTGGCGTTATACTACTGCAGGTACTTAGTGCAGTTTTGTTCAATGAGTGAATGAATGCTTGAACTCTGTTTACCCAGTGCACATGTTCCTGAGCAATTGGGTATAAGTTATACATAAAGGGAAACATTTTAATTGCACTAGGAGAAAACTGTTATTCACACGAATCCTGTCTTTCACCAAATGTGTAAAAGGAATTAGAATTCCCAGTTGGCTTTTGGTTTAGACCCAAGTTTTAGAGTTGGATTTTCCTTCAAGCAAGATATACCTGTTTATGGCTGTGTGCATGGTGGAAAACATTCCAAGGGTCATCCAAACTCATCTGGGCTTTCTGTATAGATGATCAGATGGTCGCTATTTCTGGGTCTGTTTATTGGTTGCTAATGAAGACCAATAGGACTGAAAGATGACCAATATGGCCCCTATCTGCTGTGTGTTAACCCTTTAGTTTATGGATCTTGGGGTGTTGATATAGCAGGCGGCATGTGCTGATGGCTTTAGGCTGACCATTGGCCCCAGGGGAAGGAGTTTGCTGATTGCTCTGGCAATATGCATAATATATTTCATTTGTAAGTGTCAAAGCCATGTGTTAATAAACAAAATTTAAGTAAATGTGAAGACCTAATTGGCTTTATTAAATGATCCATGAACTGGCTAGCATTTCATCTGGAAAGCAGAGAGATACTCCAGGGGTTATACAAGATGGAAGGCTTTTATAGAAAGGAGGGTAGGACAAGGAAATTGTCAGCAAAGAAAAACACAAGTTCATTGGAAAAAAGTAAGAGTTCAGGTGAGGATGGCTTCTCATTGGCCGAGCTGTAGCATTTTCATTGGCTGGGCTTGTTGCTAAACAAAGAGAAAGTCTTTTTTCCTCTAGTTACAGTTCTATTTTTTTTTCCTGTTGGGGCCTGCAACCGAATTAACTTGGGCTGTAATGGAGCCAGCTTCCTGTTTGGTGCAATTGACATCTACCTATTTAGGGTAATTGACCACTACTCTTTGGACCTAAGACCTCCCTCTACAGTCCTTTCCAGCTCCAATTTTAGTTCAGGTTTTCTTTATTATTACAGTTTTCACACACATACCCCTCTCTTGGCTGTAAGGTCCTCCTGGTACCAGCCTGCACTTGGTGGGCTTAATTAACAATGAATTCATTATCTAAGAGAACTTGGTGCAAAAATCTAACTTGAAAGTGGGTTTTTTAAATTGTTTGTTTGTTTTTAATCTGTGGAGGTGCTTTTATCATTGGCACAGTTAGGGTTTTCTCTAATAGCAACATGTGAGGCCCAGTTCTTTCAATCAGTGGGGGAGAGTGAGAGTAAGGTGTGCTGGGGCAGAGCCAGCTGTTGTGAAGTCTGAACTGTTTTTGCGCCTGGGGGGCCCTCTCCGAGAGGAAGAATAGGAAATTCGGCACAAGATCTGGGAAGCAACCTGGAGGCTTATGTTCCAGTAGATCGACAGACGATATGCTCCTGGGGCTGGGTGCTCTGCACCCTCTGGGATCCAGCTTTGTCGGGAGACTTCTGGGTGGTCCCACAGAGGCCTGTTTGCAGGGAGGACGGGCACACCCTGAACAAACCTATCCTAAGGAAGGTCAGGCCTACTAATAACAAGGCCCCAGTTATCAGAGGACCGATCCTAAGAAGACTAAGAAGACTTTTTCATTAGAACTGTTTCTCTCTGGCTCTGTAAGGTATGCCGGCCCCAAGCAGCAGCCCAGGTGCCCAGGGACAAAATATGGAATATGATGGGAGAGGGGTCCGCCTGCCTCTATAAGAAGTGGGCTTCAGTGCCCAAAGAGTGCCAGTGTCACTTAATAAAGGGGAGGACAGCTTGCTGCAGGCTCCAAAGACCAAGTCCCAGTGTCTTCTCATCACCCCACAGGCGGCTGTAGAGGCTGGCAGCTTTATAAAAGCCGTGACAGTTGCCCTTCGTGGGGCACGTGTGCTGGGTGACTTCGTGTGCACTCTAATTCGTATGGGAACCACGCAAGGTAAATACCATTAACCCTGCCTTATAGATGTAATAGGATGCCCCTGAGACCCTCAGTGCACAAAGACACACAGAGATGGTCAGAACCAACGTGGACTAGTATTTTCTCCAGCTGATTCGAACCTCCTTATGAGTCCCCACCCTGCTGGGCAGCACACAGCTGAGTCTTGCCAGTTAACAACACCTCAGTCTTTTCTGGTTTATCGTCTCTTTCCTGCTTAAATAGCCAGAGTTTTCTAAGTTGAATTTCCTATCGGTGCTGTTTAGTTTCTTTTGCATGACTCAACCTCCCCCGATGATCAGGTAGTCTTGCAATTTTCCTCACTTCCCCTTCTCCTCCAACATGATCTTGGGTGTCAGGCAGGACGCACTGGGGTAGGGGGATGGGACAGCTAGACACTGCTCTGCTCCATGCACCCGGTGACCAGGGAAGGTAAATGGACCTGTCTGGTCTTCTGGGGTCACATGTGTCTCACACTGCTGGGGTGTGACCATCTGTGCTGTCCTGCAGTCTGTAGGGTGAATCTTCAGCACCTTCATGGCTGTGCTGCTGCTTGTGGAAACTTCTGGATCCCCAAATGCCACACATAGGCCACAGGAAGCCCAGAAGGCAACCTCAGTGCTCTTGTCTGGGGGAACAGGGCACTAACTTGCCATTCCCTGGGGCTGGGAGGACTCTGGCTTCCACCACCCCTGTGTCGCTTGGTTCCTTCTCTCTGCCTTGACATGGAGCATGGCCCACGAGAGCCCAGTGGTCTTCAACTCTTTTTCCGTGTGCCCCCTTAAAAACTTCTAAAAACTATGGCCTCCTTTTCAAGTTGATATCAGATGTTTTCCATTTAAATTAAATAGTTGCAAAGGATATAACTCCTGGCATATTGTAAATATTGACATTTTAGAATGAAACTGTTATAGCACTTTAAAATTGTACCCAGTGGAATCTAAATATCATCGTGATTTAATACCCACGGTTCAAAATGCACATGAACAAGCTCTTTCTTTAATAGTTGAGTTTTTTTTCTCCTTGAAATTATTTCCATTTCACTTCTCCTACAGAACTTTATCCTAACATGATATATTTTTTATGCTTGAATGTCATTTATTAGTACCCTATCATTTTTTCCCTCAATGAAAATATGTATATACACTGAAAATTTTAAACTGTTAATTTTTTTGGTCACATAGCACTCTGTTAGAAAATGTATTGTGGATTAGGTTCTCATTAGAATTATTATTAGTATACAATTGTTCAGGGCAATATGTACATATATACCCACATGTTACATGTTTCCATGGTTGATTGCTACACATAAACATAATTGTGTTAGAAATGTATCCATTTATGAAATGGATGGGAGGGTTGTTATGGCAGTTCACGTGGGCTTTGCAGAGGCAGATATTTCAAAGTGGGCTTTTTGTTGGTTGCTCGGTGGTTTTGCACCTTAGGAAAATGCATCTTAGTTAAGATTTGAGGTGGCTTCCTTTGGTTGAGTTGTCTACCTTCCACTGTAGAGAGAGGGAGGAGGGAGATAGGAAAGCATAGCAGACATAACACTGATTTCCTCATGACTATCCAGACCCCAGGTGTTTTGGAAAGTGAAAGTTTCTGGAAATTTGAAGACCACTCTCTGGAGCCTTGGCTCACCAAATAGTAAAAGGTGCGTGGCCCCTCGGGTCCCGCCCTCTCCTTCTCTGGGACCCTAAATCCTTGGCAGAATGATCAGGCTTAGAGGGTAGCAAGGAAATGCAAATAAAAGTCACTGCTTTAAAAATGTCAGTAGATTACTTGTGCCATAGAGATGAGGAAATGAGGCCTGGAGATGTTAAAAGAATTTGTTTAAATATGTCGGCAGTGGTGGCAGAGCAGGAATTCATCTTCAGGTCTGGAATCCCTCCTTTTTCAAAGCCATCCTGTGGATGGATGGCTGCATCAGAATCGTCTGAGTCCCTTTTTAAAATGATATGCTACTCGGCCATAAAAAAGAACATTTTACCCTTTGTGACAGTATGGATGGACCTGGAGAACATTATGCTAAGTGAAATAAGCCAGTCAGAGAAAGATGAATCCCATGTGATTTCGCTCATGTGTGGAATCTAATAAACAAACTGAACTAACAAGGAAAATGGGGACAGACTCATAGATTGAGAGCAGATGACAGCTAGGGGGGGGGCGGGGGGAGGCTAGGGGGCAGAGGGATTGAACAGAAAGGAAAAAGGACTCATGGACATGGACAACACTGTGGTGATTTCTGGGGAGAGGGGGCATAAGAGGACTAAATGGTAATGGAAAAATGTACAATAAAGATTAAATAAAAAATAAAATAAAATGATTTATCACTATACAATAGAGCTGACACTAATATCATTGTACGAGGTCTGTCCAGAAGATACCCAGCTATGTAATACAAAAAATAGAGACATTTATTGAAGAAGATACAAGATATAAGAAACATTGTACATAGGACAATGATGCCTCAGTCCCCTTCAAAGTGGGCATCTTGGGACCTCACACAGTTCTCCCAATTGCCATTAGCTGCCTTGCTGTATGTTCCTGAATCTTATTGACAGTTTGAAATCTCTTCCATTTCAAATGTGATTTTAGTTTTGGGAAAAGCCAGAAGCCACAGGGTGCCAAATCTAGACTGTGGAGGGCTGAGTCACCTGGGTGATTCGATGTTTTGCCAAAAAACTCTGCATGAGACGTGATGCATGATCAGGTACGTTGTTGTGATGAAGCCGCCAATCACCAGTTGCTCATAGCTGCAGCCTTCTGAATCACCTGAATAGTTTCTGTGGAGGAATATTCAAGCTTAATGCAAAATTTGATGCAGATTCATTGCTCTACTCGCTCCGTCATTTTGAATGTGACAGCCACACAGTACACAGGCACACTCAACGTTGTCTCCTGCCCCCACTGACTAGTACAGTGAAATCATCATTGTTCACACACGCACATTCCAGTCCACTCTCCTCGGCTTCCAGGTTACATCGATGTTGCACAAATTGTTCTTGTTATATTAACAATGGCTTGCCTTTTTCTAGACCTTGTATACTGACTATACTTAAATTTTAAAATTTAAATTAATTAAAAGGGTGATTTAAAATTCCTGGGTGCTACATCCAGAGGGTCTGGTGGTGGGACCCGAATGTTGGTTTCTTTAAGAGGTCCCCACATGATTCTGAAGGGGGTCAGGGTTGAACCACGGAGCACAGCCAAGGAGAGCCTGCATTTTTTCAGGACTAGAGAGGATCCCCCTTCCTGAACCTACATTGGAGACTTAAGAGGGAGGGACTGGGCAGGAGGTGGAGATGGAAGGTTTCTGAACAGTCAGTGGATATGAGCCAGGGAGGCATCTTCTGGGTTTGTGGGTTGGCTTGCTGTTACCACAGAAATAGCCCCGCTTTGAAGCCTGGGCTCCTGGGACCTGGGTATCTTGGGTCATGGGGATATCAGGAAGGAGGAGAAAGCGCCTCTTTCTCTTGGCAGCTTCTGCATGAGGGAAGGGGTCGCGCTGCTTTTGAGGCACCTGTGTGGGACTCTGGGGTTCTCCTGAGCTGCTGTGAGAATCTGTGGCCTTGAAAGTCAGTCTGGAGCAAATTCAAGGTTTTGGAAAAATTGGTTGCCATCTATCTCTAGTATGGGGAACGGAAAGGCCTTCTGTGAACCCATTTCTTGTTAAATTCAGCTCGAGGAAGTCCTGTTGGCCAGGTGGCATCTTCCCCTGGGCTCCTCACTGGGCCCCCTTCTGTGTCAGGCTTCCTCTGCAGCTGTCCTGGCTTTGACAGTCCTCGAGACTCGTTACCTACCTCGCAGGGAAGCTGGGAGGGAGGGCTAAACTGTATACTGACGATCTCTGAGGTTTCTTCCCAGGTGAAAAGACCTTGAGGAAAATCTGTAGTGTCAACAGTCACCAGACTCCAAAGGCAGCTCTGTGCCTGCACCCTGCTTTGGGCTCCGTTTGGGAGAACAGGGGCAATACATGCCTCTCTCTAGCAAGGTGCTTCTGGAAACGGTTTTCCTATCCAGCAGAGCCAGGGGGTGAGTGTTACAACTGAGGGAGAGACAGGAGACCTGTTTATCACCGTGTTGTCACTTTAAGGGAAAACAAGCTTTATTCCTGCTTGCCACAGGGCTCAGGTGGATGCCAACTGAATTAATAAATTCTATCTGAATACTTGTGCCCTGTGCCAGAGCTGTCAGGGCACATCCACAATGGGAAACAGTGGCGGAGCAGTAAATGTCAGGCTGTGGCTCTTGCTTGGACGTGCTGACACCAGCACCCATACACCCACTATTGTTTCCTCATCTTCTTCTGCAGACGTCCTGAGGACCTGGGAATCCGGGGATCCTTCCAGCGGGTCCCTGCTGCCAAGTGTTAATGAGGCTGAGTCCCATAGCCGAGCCCATTTCTCCCTCCGCCTCAACTTGGGTTCACTCACTGCCTATCACCTCCAGCAACTGACTCATGAGAAATCCTGTTACGGGATTTTTTTTCCCTCTCAAAACATGCTCACTCCACACCTCATAAAGGTTGCAGAAAGGTACAGTAATGGCCTGGCAGACATTTACCCAGTGAGACAAATTTTCCATTGTGAAAGCTGCTACTTTTCAATTTAGTTCGAATGTAGAAGGCACAGAATTCCTTACCTGACTTCCTGAGATGTGACATAGAAATTAAATATTAGGAGCCCAGGGGATTTGATACTGGGCCTCATTAAGGGCATTGAAATTTATGGCATATCGACATTTGAGTGT
Source organism: Desmodus rotundus (assembly GCF_022682495.2). Lineage (NCBI taxonomy): Eukaryota > Metazoa > Chordata > Mammalia > Chiroptera > Phyllostomidae > Desmodus > Desmodus rotundus. The sequence goes on from NC_071393.1 coordinate 102,592,018, forward strand.
GGGGGGCTGGGGCTGAGGAAGAATCATAAAGGGTGATTCAAGGTTTGGACTGTTAAAAATGATTTCCTTAAAAAAGCATGAGGCCCTAGGAGTTATGAACATTTTTGTCCATCCAGCAAAAATTTCCCATCATCAATGCATCCATGGGAAAGGGAGAATAAATCCTGAAGTATTTAAGGAATAGTTTAATGTTGGCTCTTCTGCCTAAAGATGGGAATAACCCTTGCTTGCAGAGAATACTCACTGTCCTCAACATTCGAGGGAAACAGATACAACTGCTCACCAGCGTCTTCCAGAATGCCTAGTACAAAGAGCAGCGCACGGATCTGCGGTATATTTTAAAGACAATTAATAGCCCTCAATGAAGAATTGGAAGTGGCAGGATGGTCCACTACTTTGTAACAAAAGCCACTTGAAAGATGCAGGTTTATGCCCGAGGCAGAGGCACACACATTTCTTCTCTAACCATTCTTTCCTGGTTTTCTTGGTGAGTAGCGTTTACCCTGTAAGTCCTTTAAACATTGAGTTTCTCGAGCAATTTATCCTTGGTATTCTTCTCTCCTTCCTGTGTGATTTCTTGCACAACCACGGCTTCGCTATAAAGCAGACTATTGCCCAAAGTCATGTAGACGGCTCTGCCTGTCTGTAGAGCTCCACATGCATATTTCCCACTGACCACGGGGATGTTTCCTAGGCATTTGAAATTCCATGTGTTAAAAATTCTCCCCTGGCCCTTTCCCACTATGCCACTTCCCTGGCTCTGAACTGACCTGTCCCACTCCTGTATTTTCCTACCTTTGTCATTGGACCACCAGTCCATTGGCCACTCCAATCAGCACCCTGTGAATCATTGTTGATCCTTCTTCCGCTCTCAGGCACCCCTCTTCTCACTGTTTTATTGCCTCTCTGGCTTACAGGGTTCTTGCCCCTGCCCTCTGCTTTTCATTTCCCTCTCCAGTTGCATGGGTTAGGTCCTTGTCATTTCACACCTAGGTGCCACAGTGCCTTCCAGCTGGTCCCTCTGTCTCAGCCCTGATCCCTTCCAATCCACCCTTCATGGTGCTTCCAGAGTGATCTTATTCTTTCCCCTGAAGCTGGCGGGTGGTCGCTTCCTTCAGAATAGAACCTTTTGCACAGTATTTGCGTCCTTCCATAACCCGACTCCTGCTGACAACCATTGCATCATCTCATTTTGCCCTCCGTGGAATTTATCCTGCACCTGCCTTCCCTCCCATTTCCAGCCCCCCTGTTATGTGCCCAAGGGTCAAAAGGCCTCCTCCTCCTTCCTTCTCACTTGACTTGTACGCACCCTTCTGACTCATCTAACGGCTCTGGGCACCTTCCCCGAGCCCAAAGGCTGGCATGGGTCCCCCCTCCCTGTGTTCTTACCCTGTCATTAGGCACTTTGTATCCTGGGCTGTCACTCTTAACTTTTGTGTCTACCTCCCCTTCTAGGCTTCAAGCTCCTTAAGAATAGAAACTTTCTCTCTTTTTTTTTCTTCTGTATTCTCAGCACTCAGCACCAACACATTGTTAACTGTCAATAAATTTAGTTGAATCAGTGAACAAACTGGTTTTTATGTATTTTTCAGGGAATATCTATGAGAAAAATCTATAAACTATGGTTCTGTGTTTTCTTGTTTTGACAAAGTCTATTATTTATTAATACCCCTCGAATTGATTATAATAAAAATACAGAAAGCCCTGACTGCACAGGAGTCTCGGCTCCGGAGGTTAAGACCATGGAATTCGAACATGTTTCTGGAAATCACCCACGCTCAGTAATCAGTATCCTCAATCTTGGAATAATGTCCTATTAGGCAAATGAACCACTGCATTCACTGTAGAAGGGTAAGGAGCATTGTAGAGCATGAATATTAAACAGCATAGGTATGCCATAAGGGAATTACTATCTTGGAGAAGTTAGGAATGGGAAAGTCAGAAAGCAGGAAAAAACAAAAACCAAAAAAGGAAAGCAAATTGGGGAGAGCTGAAAATGTTTGTGTTACCTTCCACCAGAATACAACCCTTGTGGTTCGCTCTGCATTTGCAATGCCAAGCGCCGTGCTTAATGCATTATATGTGAAGAGGGAAGGAAAGGAGATAGGAATAGAAGATGATGGAGGCTGGCAGGTATGAGAGCAACAATGGACACATTTTTAAATACATGTGCAGCTTGCTCTCATATAAGACTTGCAGAGAATTTTTGATTGGTGGGTGTGCCAGATGCTGTCTGTGGTCACTTAGGTCCAAACTTAGCCTCCTTCACCCTTCTCTCTACTTCTGGGATAAGAAGCTTATAAACTATATTGCCCAGAATTTTTACCCAGCTGGCTTATTAGATTCTGCCCATGGGAGGTACCGCTGGAGAATAAGAGGTGAGAGAAAGGGAGAAGCTATTTTATTTCCCACCTCTGAGCAGTAGGAGCAGCAATGAGAGCAGTGGCTGGGAAACAAGGGCTCTCCTGGTTCTTCCTCACAAACCAGATTCCGACCATGGCCGTGAACATGAGCCCTGGGGATATCATTTCTCTTCACTTCTCTGCAGGCTTTGAAAATTTTTTCATTTTGGACCCCCCAAAACTCCCACCACCTTTGTAACCAATTACTTGCATCACTTCAAATCCCCCCCGAACTATTTGGAGTACTTTCCATTGTCCTGGTTAGTTAGCCACTGGCTGCTGCACAGACGCTAACTGTTTGCCATCGACAAGCAACATATCGGTACCTGCGCACATCCATGTAAAATGCATTCGAAATCAAACAGCACATGAAGCAAAGAGGCCAGTGACTAGCAACAGGTGCATTCAATGTAATCTCCATTCAACAATAGGAGATGTGTTTAAAAATCAGAAGAACATAATGGCAAGAACCTGCAGAGAGATGTAGTGGAGTCGGAAGGCTCCCACACCAGGGCATCTGCTAGCCAGCTCTCTGCTTTAACAACTCACATTAACTCTTCTGCCTCAGTTTCACTTTCTCTAAAATGAAAGGGTCAGATTAGGTCTACTCTCAGTGTGCTTCTAAGGCTGAAAGTTTAAGGACCGATGCCTTTAAGTAAAATCTTCCTTGGACAGCTGTGTAGGAAAATCCCCCTTTATGTGGGGGCGACTGGGCTTGGCTGGAGCTTCCAATTAGCCTGACCCTGAAGGGCACGTCTGCATGGAGACTCCGTCAGCCATCCCGAGTGCCACCCGCTGCCAGATGTTTGCCTTCACTGTGCGCACAGGGGCCATTTCAAAGCTGTGCATGCCAAGTCCGCCTTGGCAGTGAGTGACCTCCAGTGACCCTTCACATTATACTCACAAATGCACTAAAGCAAGTTCACCCAAGGTGCGTGTGATGAAATTAATAGTCCTATAACGAAGAGGAGGGTTGTGCCAGGAATCTGTCACGTTATTAAATACAAAAGAATAGTCCTGGACGCGGCAAGCTTATTTTCCACTGGTGAGTTTGCTCTGCTCTGTTATCTTTGATTTACGTTCCTTAATGTGTTCCCCATCACCATGTATATGTTGTTAATATTAATGTATTTATGCACCTTAAAACTGCCTAATTAATCCCTTGCTTTCCCAATGAGTTGCATAACCCGGTGGAGTTATGTGATAAATATTATAATGAAGAAAATACAACATGGAACGTAAAATGCTAACTTAATTTACCACACCCATAGCAAAGGTGTTTAGGCTATGATTTCCCCTCTGAAATTAAGTAATATTTCTTACTGCTTTTTCTAATTAAAACTTATCCTTTTCTACCTCCTATGGGAGTCATTTTTATTCCTACCAATATTTAGGAGCTACCTTGTATTAAATCACTGTTCTGGGTATTTGGGAGGATACTAAACTAAACAACAAACAGCACCTCTTCAACCCCAAGTTGCTCTAAAAAAGTCTAATTCAAGGTCTCTCGACCTTGTCACTACTGACATGTGGAGCCAGAGAGTTCTTTGTCGTGGGGGCTGTTGTGCGCTTTGTAAAGGCTGTTTAGCATCCTCGCTGGCCTCTATCCAGCAGATAACAATCACACCCCTCTTCCCCAAGCTGCAACAACAAAACGTATCTCTAGAAAATGCCAAATGTCCCTGGAGTGGCGACAAAACTGCCTCTCTACCTGTTTTGGTCACCTCTGTATACTTAGCATTTAGCACAGTGCTTGGCACACAGTAGGTCCTAAGTAATACCTGTTTAATATTGAATGAGTACATATGCAAATAACTACATTGCCAAATAGGCCCAAAGAGAGGGGCAAATAAAATACTACAGGAGGTGCAGATACAACTCTAGAAGAGGAATGAATTGTTCTGGGAGGGGTGGGGTCCAGGAAGAAGGGTCGTGGGTGATGTTACACAGGGAAGTAGGGCTGGAGTGCATCTCAGCAGAAATGCCCTGGAGTGAACAAGGATGAGCTGGGAGATCAGTGTCACAGGAGTGGAGGGTGGGCAGAGGGGCAGAATTCAGGAGAAGGGATTTGGACTCAGATCCTGGAGCGTCTGGAATGCCAGATTTGAGCAGGAAACCCTGGCAGTAATTGAGCAGGAACGTGGCGAGTGTCCTATCAGCAGGGAGATGAGTCTGGTGGTATGTAGGGTAGATGGACAATGCAGATGGAGAAAGCAGTAGAGATATTTTTAGAACAGTTTTTAAAAAAGGCATGAATTAGGCTAGTAACAGGCAGGAGAGTCCCAAGGGTGCTTGAGTTGACTGGGGAGGACTTGAGGCAGTGTCTGGTTCCTTCCCTTGTAGGTGCAACGTCCAAGCTCCTTAGCAGGCCATTTATGGCCCTTCCTGACTCTCCAGCCTCTTTCCCCACCATATCCTTCTGGTCACCCCACCCTCCTACTCCCTCTCCTTAGGATGGTGCTTATTCCCCATAGCATTGAACTGGTGTCCTTCAAACAATATCTGTTCTTTGCATTCTTTCAGGAGCACTCTCTCCACCTTTTTGGCCTGGAAAATTCTTATTCACCCTCCTAAATGCTGTTCAGGTGCCATCTCCTTCACAGTCTGTTTGGACTACTCAGGGTGGGGTAAACTCTCTTCTATATCTCGTGCATGTTTATGTTTTCACACAGATTACATTGTCTCTCTTGCGGTCTACTAAACAGCTCCTTGAGTATAAGAATTGCATCTTATTCTATTTGTACTATTTTCTATTTGCTTGATACAATGATTAGAAAATAATGTTTGTAAAATAAGTTTCTTTAGGTTTGGTGCTTAGGGAGTCACTGGAAGCTGTCCAGGGACTTCAGTGGAATAGCGAGGATGGGCAGTTGTTAGGGGAGGTGGAGGGTTAGGGAGTGGGTCAGAGGCGAGGAGCAGAGGCACCAGTGGAGACGGCTCTGTTGAGAAGTGTGGGGGCAAAGGGCGAGTATAGTCGTCCAGCTTGTTTGTGAACCCTGGCTCCATCATGTGCCAACTGTGTGGTCTTTGGCAAGTTGGTTAACTTCTCTGCCTATGTTCTCATTTGTAAATAATGGGAAAGATAATATCACAACGTCTTTATGGAGTTGTCAGGGATTAAATGACTTAATCCGTGTAAAGAGTTTACAACAGTGCTGGACACGTAATGAGTGCTCAACAACTATTCATTGGCAAAAGGACAACCATGAGATAATAGAGTCGGGGAAGTACTGGTTGGTGGGTCGTGTTTTGTCGTGGCAGATTTAGTGTATGCGTGGATGATGGGAGGGAATCAGTTCAGGGGGAGGGACTGAGGCAGCAAACAAAAAGGGGGAGGATAACTGATGGGAAAAGACATCATTGATGTAGCCAGCCTTCCTCTGAGACTGAAGAGGAGCAGGAGATGAGTGAAGATGCTCAGGGAGAGGAAGGAAGATGAGGGAAGACACTTGTCAAAATTTCTCTGTTGTGAGATGTAAGAGGCCTGCTATGTCTATGGAGCTTTGCAAGTAGGTTCTGTTCTTGCTTATATCACTTAAGATGTTTTCAAAAGCCCTTCAAAAGGTGATATATGTATAAGATACTAATTATACTAAAGCTTACAACAGCAGAACACTGGAGTCAACCTAAATGTTGCTCCTTTTGGGGACTGGTTTTACATACATTACGGAACTCAAGAGAATACTAGGTAGTTGCAACAAAGAATGAAGTACTCTTATGTACTCAGAGCTATTGTTGAGAGAGAGAAGCAAAGTGCCTAATGGTGGCATAGAATGCTACCACTTAAAACCATTGTAATAAAAAGGAAATCTAAAAGGATGTATTTGAAGATGCCTCAAATATCCCTGGGATATACATAGCATATTGATGAAATGGGTTCCCCTCCGGGGGAAGACACTCAGGGGCTGGGGGACCAGGGTAGAGGGAGACTTCTCATTAAATATGTGCTTTTGAACTCTTTGCATTTAGAACGTGAAAATGCACTATTTATGCACAAGAATTAAGTTACAAATATGAAAAGTGTCCCCTAATTGTTCCAGTTCTATTCTTGATGTCTGGTTTGGTTGCTTGGGGACTATAGTACGACAACAATAGGAACCATAACAAAGTATCGACCAAACCTGCTATTTGTAACCCCAAGCACCTCCTCGGGAAAGTCCCTGCTCCGCAGGCCAGGTGAGTCGGCTTGCTCTGCTGAGCACCGCAGTCGTTGTTTGTGGGAATTTGGGGGAGGCCGAATTTCCCTGCCTAAGAAAGAGATTCCTAGGCTAATTCCAGAAAGAATTAGTGAACAGAAATTGGGGTGAGAGACAATAGAAGCAGATAAGGTGGGAGTGCAGATGGGGTGGCTACGGGGCGGGGGGGGACGGGGGTAGCCTGTGGGAAACTGAAGACCAGGGTAGCAGACTGATCAACACAATTGTATGTTGTTTTTCTTTTCTGTAGAATGTGGTGTCACTTCCCTGTGAATTCGTCTTACTTCTGCTATAGGTAACGGTTCTGGATATTTTTCAAAGGATTGTTGGGAGGAGCAAATGAGATAATATACATAGGTGCTCTCACTAGTGTCTGATATATAGCAAGCACTCAATACATCTTTGTTGTTAATAATAAGTGTGATTACTTGAATTTGCTTTGTAAGTGGAGATTTTGGAGAGTGGGTACTAAGTTTGGGTCAATGCCAGAGTGGAGATCAATGGATGCAGGGTGAGAAACAAAACTTTAGCAGAAGCAGGGAATTGGAGGTCAAAGACAGTAGACAAGTACACGCCTGTGGTGAGCTGCGGGATTCGAGGAGAGGGCTTTGAGCCTCGGTGAAAGGCTGTGCGTCCATCTCATCTGAAGTACAAAATCCCAGCTAACATCTGAGTTACAGAGCCAACCAGCACCCCAAGGTCATGGGGCTCTAGTGATTACAGAGGGACAGCAAAAGTGTCCCCACATGTATGACTGGAACTCAGCACCTGCAGTGACCCTGGGGGTGGACCCTGAGGAGGCTGTTGGGGAAGAATCTGTTCTTGCTGCTCATTTAACTTTTTATAGCTAGTTTTGCAATGTGATTCACCCTGGTGAAAACCAATAGCTTACAGACTGCAATTCTCCAAATTTTATATGGAAATTGTTGCTATGGTTTTATAGCTTAAAAATGAATGTCGCTCCAGGAGGAGCCCACCTGAACATACCCGGCACTTCTGGGTATTTGTAACATATAGAAAATGGAGGTCTGACTAGCTTCAAGGTCACTGCTGAGGGCCAAAGGTCACCAGGATTTGATGCAGTTATTTAAATTTCTGTCTTTAGGAGGAGGTGCCTCTCGGGAATTACATAACACCATCAGCAGCTGTTGTGTAGAGTTAAACTGAATTTGGGCTACAGGAAAATGGTTTTGTGAGTCAAAAAAAAGTGGTATTACCTCCTATCTCAATTGTCTGAACGCTGTCATCACTGCCCCCAAATTATTTAACTTGTCTTTGATTCTATAGCAGGTTTTATACCTTGAAAGACATTTTTAAAAGCAGGAGTAACTAATTATCCAATTTATGGCCCTAAGGCTCTATAATGCCATGCGCAAATGCAGCCTGGGGTGATGATCTGGAGTCAGAAAACCCACATTTGAAATGTGCTGGCTCTGCCACTTAGCTGGCAAATCTGGGCTGTCTCAAGCCTTTCCACATAGAGGCTTTCCTTTCTAAAGGTTTATATTTTATTTTTAAATGTTTATACCTATGAAAAACGGTCAGGCCTTAACCCCCCCCCTTCCTTCTTCTTTCTTTCTCTTCTGTCTATCTCTCTGTCTCTGTGTCTACCTCAATCCCTATCTCTATACCCATCCATCCATCCTTCCATCCATCCATCCATCCATCCTTCCATCCATCCATCCATCTATCCACCCATCCATCCATCCATCCATCCATCTTTCCTTCCATCCATCTATCCATCCATCCATCTATCCTTCCATCCATCCAATCTATCTTTTACTGTTATTATATACCTTTCAAAAGCAATTTCTGGGTGAGAAGAGCAAGTGGATGAAGTGGCTGAGGCCTAACAACAAACTTCAGTGTATTTGTGTCCTTACCCTGGTTTGTTGCTGACCTTCCTGAGTTTTATGTGCAGGCCCTGACCCTCCTTTTAAAGCTGGGCATGTCCTGGCAGAAGGAGACCATGCTAAGGGGATCTCTGAGGCACTGGTTGCTTACTCTAGGTGAAAGGACTCATACATTTCAGCCTAGGCATGCTCCTCCTAGATGGATCCCTGGTCAGTCCTGGCATGTGTCCATTACAGCAGCCTCATCTCCCTCCAGTGTGGTTCTGGGCATTTGGCAGAATGAACTCATGTGCTCCAAGAGGTAGCAATCAGTGCCTCTGCTAGAGCTATGAAATCTGATAGTTGGCAGCCTCCTGGCAGAGTGGGTCTCAGAAAATCTGCGTAAGCTGGGAGATTAAGCGCTGGTGTTCCCAGCTGTGGGCTAAGCTTGCGTACAGTGGGTGGCCTGCATATCAGATTCACGCCTTTGTGTATTCCACATGTATTAAGCACCGTCTGTGAGCCAGGCACTCTGAACCACTGAATATGAGGAGGTGTCCAAGGCCACTCAATCGTCCCTCCTCAGTTGCTGGAGCTCTATGCTCTTCTGGAGGTGGGCCTGAAGTCCCACAACCTTTCCAGGGCTAACCAAGCACTTATTTGGGGGCAGGAGCTGGCAGAGGACCCTCAGAAGCTGACCTGGAGTTAGTCACAGGGTTGTATTTCCTGGCTGGCTGGTATGCCAGGGCCTACAGAGCTGTGTTCTGCTTCCTGGTGAAAAAGACTGCAGTAAGGTGGGGAGGAAGTGAGTTTCCACCCTCTCTGTCAGGGTTAGGAAGTCTGACATACGCCCCTACAAGGGCTTTACAGATCTGGTCTCTGTAGACCTGAGTAGAGATTCTGATGGACAACAGAGGTCACGATGTAGGAGTTTTCAGAGAAGAGGGACAAATGTGGCCAGAGAGATGTTCTCAGGGCTAGGCACCACGGCATAATCACAGACCAAGGCATAATAGAGGCAAAGTCATGGGTGGGGTGAGGACCAGAATGGGCAGAATGCGTGGGTGCAGGGTCCCAGACAAGGCAGGAAGGGTTAGATCTATTCTACTTGTATTCCCTATATCTAGCGCAGCACCTAATACAAACATCAGTTAATTGGAATTAAATTCCCTAGACAATTATGTAAAAGCTGCTGTCTATCATACTGTGTATTAAACTCAGCTGAGGCTGACACGCCACTAGCACCCAAGCCGTGAAGGATGGGGAAGGGATCTTTGCGCATTGTCTTCTGCCATGCGTGGGGCCAAACACCTGGCCTTTTTTATCCTGCTGAAACCTTTAAAGAAGCCCACCCACTAGAGATCATCCCTGTGTAGGTGAGGAAACTGAGCCTCAGAGAAGTTATTTGCCCAAGTATGATGTGGTGAGGATGAGACAATGATGTGCCTTATTTTTAAAGCCCGAAACTACTCTTCAAAATCACTCCTGAAAGCCCCTTGGGCCAGAGGTCCAGCCTGGGTCAGCTTGGCGCTCCCGGCATTGGGCCTGACTATGGAAAGCAATCAACACATTTTTGAAGAACGAGTGAGTGATGAGTGAATGACAGAGCTGCATCTTTGTTTTTGAATTTGTTGTTTGATGTGGGATGAGGGGACACAGTTTTTGAGGTCTGATCAGTAACAGGCAGGGATCACGTTTTCTATTTCTCTGATGTTCTTTATTCAATAAAGGTACCGCACTAGTACCCTACTGATAACCCTGCTCCTGCTGTCTGAACTCTATCAGGAATAGCTGACGTCTCCAAAAGATAACACCGTGACACTTCAAACCCATGGAGGTTTTGAGCATTTGTTCAACTACTGGAGGAATACTTAAGACTTTTTCTTCCATTAAATGAGCCATCTTTACTGCCTCACAGAATTGAAAGATTACAAAGTCATTTCTAACTGTCTCGGGGACTTACTGCCGCTTCCTTCTTGAAAGCAATTTAAAATCTATTTAAACACACATTCTATGCAAACAAAAGTTTATTTGCTATATATAGAAAATGCCACCAGAGGACTAATTTGGCAGCTTTGTTGATTACCCATTGTAATGAGCCTTATTACATAATTAAAAGAACTTTTTTCCTAACTGCAATTCACTACGAATTAACATTTTATATATTCTGCAGTGGACACTTTGGGTTGAATCAGAGACATAATTATGTCATTTCTATGCAAAGAGCAGCTTATGAATTATTAATTAATATTAAATCTGTTGATTAAAGGCTAATTCCTAAGTAAACATATTATAGATCACTACATATTGCTCTCTAGAAACTTTCCTTTGCTATTTCTGTGGCCCCTTGTCTCTTGCTAACTATCAGAGACCAAAGAAAGACAGAAGCTGGCCACACTGATTCCAAGGAATAACAGTAACTCATTTTGAACTCTGAATTTTTAACTACTATTAAGCTTTTTGACTTCCAATTGCTTTAAAAGTTGAGAAGCAAATACCAGGTGTAAGCAGGCTATGGAAAGCAAGTCACTCATTTCTTTTATATTTTCTTAAACTCCAGAATGGAAATTGTTCTCTTATGATGCACATGCCTGAGGCTACACCAGCCTGGGGTGCTCTGGGGAACGAGGGTCTCTGTAGTGTCTGGGCAGCCCCTCCCACAAGAGTCCCTGAGCCCCCAGCCAGCTCTCACCTGGGGAGGGGTGAGCTCATAGAGCTCCTGATGGGAAGTTGTCTTTGTGCCTGGGTCCTGGCTGTCGGTGCTCCCACCTGGCACAGGTCACACGCAGGTGGCTCGCCTCACAGCAGGGATGGCACCGCCGTGGGCATTCTTCTCCTCAGTAACCAGCTGGTAGAACGGACAAGGTACTCCTTCCTTAACTGCACTTTATTTTAGGCCACACAACTGTTTTACTTCCTACTCTTGGTTTCCATCACACCTCCACCAGGCTGTCTGCCCTGGAATTAGCATCCTTGTTTTAGGACACTTGCTAATATTTATGAATTATTTCTAATTTTTGCTCTCTGATGTATTTTAACTAGCAAGCTTCTAAGTTATTTCTATGGGAGAATTTTTTTAAAAAATCACCAACATGAATTTTATGAATCCCTGCCTGCCTGTTTCACTCATTTACCGCGGTTTAGCTCTGACGTGTGTGTGCCTTGGACTGGCAGCTCCGTCTCTAACCTTGAGTTCCCCGTCCCACCCTCATGTTCATGTGTGTGTACGTACGTGTGTGTACACTTTTCTTGGTGGAAAGAGTTACTTTCTACTGCTTGGGGGTCCACGCTAAGCATTGTTGGGTAATACTGTGTTACTTTCTCCATCGCTGTTTAACAAATTCACACGCGCACATTGTTGGCAGCATTAGCACAGTGCTGTGTTTTGTATTTGTATGTATTTAGTAGGATTGCCCATATTTATCACCTCATTTGATCCTCATTATTCCCATGTAAGGATAAAAAGCATTGGTATTCTGATTTTATCCATAAATATGTCACCAAAAGGCTGGCTGGCTTGGCCATTGTCCTACAGCTAATTACCCTTGGAGGCAGGAACAGACCCATGTCCTTAACTCATACTTCATTGCTTTTCTCAATACATGTAACCCCATAAACCCTCACCCTAACCCTTCCCTATGCGTGTTCATCTGGTGAAAGAGGAACACGTGGGAAAGCTCAGCGTTAGACTTACGTTCTTGATCTCCTAATACTTATCCAATCTGGTCGATCCATTCTTTGGGATAAAGATGTCTCATGGCTGGTTAAGGTATAAACATCCCTAGAATAATCACCATAGCATATCAAGTCACTAACCCTAGAATGATTGAGTTTAATGCTTCTTTTCCCAAGAACACTTTTTTCTAGAAGTGAAGAGAGCATCATTGACTTGAGTCACATAAATTGGGGGACCCTGGGTGTCTCTTCACAGTGGACATAGAGCTTCTAACCTTAGCAGGGGCGTGAAGTTCTAACCTAACATAAGCGGGATAAAGAGCTGAATGACTTGATCTTGCAGAAACATTGCTGGCAAGAAAGCATCTATTTGAGACCCAGCGACAGATAGAGGAAGCCAGGTATTCCTGTGTGCTGGCTTTGGTCATGTGTGATGCCCCTCTTCATCTCCCCCCTTAAGTTCCAGACAAAATGTTTCATTAGCTCCTGACTTGGGGGGCCAAGGCTTTGTCCTTGAACTGGAATTTTAGCTTTGGTCTGAGAATACCAGACCGCCTGGCCTTATGACCAGGAAATGATGCTGTGCCTCAGTCAGCTCTGCTTGGATTTCGTGTTGCTGATCAAGTTGCTGCAGTAATAAAACCCTTTATTTAAGAGCAGCTCTATCATCTGCTGCCCTACTGGCTGCCATGTTATAGACACTTAGCTGGTAATTACACCTGGACATCCAGGCTGGGCAGGCCCCTTCTCCATGGGTTATGGTGTTACTTGTGCCTGTTCCTTCCTGCTTCCTAGCCATGAACTGCTCAAGATGGGGGCCTCAGAGTGGCCTAGTCCAAATATTTGTGTAAAATGTCAACAATTTCAACAACCTTGTAGTGGGCATGCCAGATATGAGCATATACCCTGCTTTTATAAGTTTCCATTTGACTTAGAGAAAAAGTGGGTATATTTCTTCTTTGTACTCTTTCATAGCATCAAAATTCTATATGCATAGTTCCTAAAACTTAGTAAGTATTCAATAATTGTTTATCTAATTAATGGATAAGCCCAAAGTCTACAAATTTCAGCTCCTCAGTGCCCTAAAGACCCACCCTACTGCCACTAATTTCTTCTCTGCCTTGGCACACTTAAAAACATTCCTTCACTAGCCTCTAGGATGTTTTTAGGCCCACTCAGTCCCTGGAAGGCAGTCCAATTTGGAGGTCCAGGATGGAATTTCTTCAGCTTTCTGCCATGTAGCATGATCTGAGCTGTCCTTGGCAATGGGATGGAGTTTAGGCATTAGCCAGAAGTCCTGCTACCAGAACTCTAGCCCATCCTGGGGCCTGGGGGAGGGGCCTGAGGAGGGTTATTATAGGAACTCAGAAGACTCTATTTTGGCCCAACCTTGTGTTGTCTCTGGGAGATGGAACAGATAGGAAAATAAGCAGGAACTGCGGAAATAAGACTCAGAGAGATTTACAGGTAAGGCTGGAAGAAAAGTTTAAACTCTTCCAGAACAGAGCCTACTATTCCTCAGACTTAGCAAGAGAACCAGACCCAGTGAGGATGATCCATGGTGCTTTTTAATCCATTCTCTTAGCTCCTGCCTCATCAGTCTCTAGCACTGGCTACACATTACTTCTTCTAACATGTCTTCCTCCTTGTCTGTGATTCAACCTGCATCCCCACTCATGAGGAACCTCAGAGTGCAGCCAGAGTCTGTCTCCCTTTCCACCTTCTGCAGGATTACCCGTCCCACCCCGAGGCCTGTCTGCAGCTTTGATTCTCATCAGGTGGTGTCCTGACCACTCACCCTGCTGCCGCTAATCAGAGCCCTGATGAGTCAGTTGAGTAGGGAATTGTTTAGAAAAGGCTGAGCTGCTGTACCCAGACACAGAAGTTTATTTCTCTTTCATATCCTCATCCAGAGAAATGTTCTAAGTCAGTGGCTGACTCTCCTCATTATTTAGGGGCCCAGGCTGGTGATGACCTTGCCATCTTCAATGCCTGACTCCCAAGGCCACTTGCTCTTTGCCCTTTCCCACCCCAGGGAAAACAGAAAAGAAAGCATGGAAGAGTTACACCCTGGTCTTAAGCTCCCACAGCTTGGAAGTGACCCGTATCACTTTCACTCACATTCCATTGTCCATTAGTTAACTCATCACACCCAGCTAACTATAAGGGAGGCTGGGAAATGTAGTCTTATTACATGCCCAGTTACATATGAAAAGAAGAACTGGGTTTGGTGATCAACTAGCAGTCTAGGAGAACACACATACATGTGAAACTGTAGATCACATGACTGAGACATGAACCCAGGGAAGAATAACATCAGTGCTGAGTAGCAGCAAGCTTTGAAGGAGGCCCATTTCCAAAGGCTTTATGAATATATTTTGCTTTGATTATGATTATGATGGCTTTGATTATGAGAGACAAGAGTTAGTAGAGGAGAGTTGAGTTGTGGAAATATGCACCTGTTCAATGTATCTATCCATTCATTCATTCAATTCTTTTGGAATATTAATAAGAGGAACAGTGTATTGGAGCCAGAACACAAATGAGCTTGGCTGGAGGACAGGACCCGTGTGAGGGGCGGAGCATGCACAAGAAGCTTTAAGGCTGATGGCATAAACAGAACAGACCTAAAGCCAAAGCCCCACTATGGAAATCAGAGTTTTTATGATGGATAAGAGGCAAGTTCTGTCTGATTGAGTTAGCAGCTGTGTATAGGAAAATAACAGAGATCAGAGGAATAAGGACAACATGGAAGGGACTTATCAGAAAATTAGAGATACAGTAAGGAGTCCCAGACTAAGAGTAAAACTAAAGAGATAAAAAGGAATATATTAATAGCAAAGAAAATGGGTAGGGCATGGTGCGCTGATCTGATGTTGGAGGTGAAGAAGAATGAATTTCTGGGCCTGGAGAACCTAGTACCACTGATGGAAGGAGAAGCCAGGAAAGGGGAGAGTGGTGAAGTAGTTCTTGGCTTATTATGTTTTGATATCCAAGTAGAGGTATCCCATGGATAACTGGAGATGTAAAACTCAAGAGAGAAGGAGAAAGCAGGACGGAAGTGAGAGGCCTGGGAGAGATGCGCATGAGAATCATGCTTGGATGTGTATAGTATCTTCAGGATGGGAATAGAGACAGAGAAGAAGGCTGTCTCAGGATCGAGCCAGACGCGCACATCAGTGAAATGTTTGTGTCTGCTGAGATATTACTGAGGAAGTTGCCACAGGCATCCTGACCCCAGCAAAGCAGCCAGGAGCATGAGAAGCAGTTACACATTCACCTCTTATTGCCTCTTTTACATGTGGACACAAATGTTTTCTTAATTGAGTGTCCTCACTTTTCTAAATTCTGCGAGAAAGGTTCAAGGGAGATAAGGCTCAGGGAGGTGAAGTCATTTGCTTTTAGTCGCACGAGTTAATGGCTGTAGCAGTAATATAACTCGAGATCATGTCCATTAAGACAGTGTTCCCTGAGCCTGAGAATCAATAATCTATGGTTTCATTAAAGCAAAAGCGTGATGCTTCAAGACAAAAGCATGTCACTGCTATTTCCTGGCACCATAAAAGTTATTTTAATATCGAAATTTTGTCCCCATTGTTCAGAGAGTCACGCTTTGTATGTATTACCGAGCGTTTGAATCCTGAAAGCTAGCCCCAAGAAATTTTCCGTGCAGTTGGATTTGACTGTTTTTGTCTCTGGTCAGGCTTCCATTCATTTTGTCTCTGAAATCTAATAACATTATAAAAGATTCTAAACTGCTCAGCACTTAATCAGCTTAGTCCAAAAGAATGAAATCAAAGCCCTAGGTGTGCACACTTCATTGCTCACATGAAATCTCACCCTGGGCGACAATCTCATTATTTGGTTATTTATTATTTGGGAGTTCAGAAGGTTGGGAGGGGATTGTGTGAATTTCAAAAGATGTGTTAAGAACCCAACAGGATGGAGGTGGCTTTGTGGCTTTCCTTGTGAAACAGTATAAAGACTAAGGGTTTTCTATATTACATTAAAAATATATATATTATAAATATAGTAGTGGGCCTGTAGAGTGAGGGACAGGCTACTGGACACAGCGTGGATGTACATTTGTTCCGCCTGCGTCCTGACAGACCGCAGGGAGCCCGAAGCTGATAAATGTAGGCTTGTTGTGTTCCCTCCCTGGAAGCGACAAGGGAAAGAGCAGCTCTGGGGGTGGTTCTGAAAGGCGAACCTCACTGGGAGCCGTCCTGAGAAGGCTCTGGGGACTGCCCGCCTCATGCCTGGTTCCAAGTGTGGGCTAGGACGTGTCTGCTTGGGCTGGAGGGGGATGAGCCCAACATGGGGAGAATCCCAGAGCCTTGGGGGCACTTCTCTCTAGGGCCTGGCCTTCCTTTGCACACTGTGGGGTGGGAGAAAAAGCTTTTTCGTATCAGTCCTCTGATTGCTTTTTGACAAAAATTCAGTTTCTCAACTGAATTTCTACGAATATGGAGCCTATTCATAATCAGATAGGCCCTTCATGAAGTTATAAATTCAGAAATTCACTCATTCATTGGACATGTATTGATACCTTGCTTTGTGCCAGGCGCTGGACCTGCAGAGATGAGATGCACAGTCTTCCTGGGCTCTCAGGAGCCTCCCAGCACGGGCGGCTCCCAGGACAGACAGATGTGCTCACCCTGCAATAGGCACCACGACAAAGGTGAGCCTCAGCCCTCAGCCCCCAGGCCCAAAGTGTTCAGCCCACCCAGTCCCGACTGCTGGGGAATTCTGATGTTCTTGTTTCCTAGAAGAATTGTTCTGAAATTATTTCCCCACTCACAGCATTTCTTTCATGCTTCAGAATCCTACTGTAAGGTTTTGGCCCAGGAGCTGTTTTAAACTTGTAGTAGAGACTCAGCACTGCAAAGTAACAACGGGTATTATGGGGACATGTATAAAAGTGCTTTGTCTTTTCTGAAGGGAGAACTGTTTAGCATTGCAGAGAGAGGTGGTAGTGGTACTGAGTACTATTCCTTGTGCCTCTGGGAACCATAGAAAGTTCTGATGACATCTGCATGCATTCCTGACAATACATAGCTTCTGCAATTTAGCTCTGCACTCCCAGTGCCCTCCTTGCTCCCAGGGCATTAACAATGGTTCTGCAGTTCATGACTCAGTGACCTTCACGGCTGCTGCTCATGTGAGAGGCACCCTCTGGAGCGGTGTGTGCAAAGCTTGCACAACTGGACGTGACGGCCCTTAATTCAGGCAGTTTCAAATCACAGAGGAGGGGCTTCTGTTTCCTCCCCTAACATGGGTCAGGAGTGACTATAAACATTGCAGAAATGCGCAGACATTCTAGTCTCCTTCCAATAACATAGAACTTCTTACTATCTTTTCTCTTATTACCTGTGATTTACATATGAGGAGTCAGGTCACTTGGATTTGCATCCATGTTCTGTCTCTGGGATTTGGGGCAAATTACTGCATATTTCTGAGCTTCATTTATACAATGGGATAATAATGGCCAACATTTTATGAGCTCTCCCCTTATGTCACACATTTTAAATGTTTTATATGCATTATCTACTTTAATGTATTCAATAAAACACCGCAGTAAGATGTCGTTGTCACTTTTCCTACAGGAGAAGGAACCAAGGCTTAAAGCATGGGATCAAGGTCTGCCTAAGGCCACCCAGCAACTGAGCGCAGGGGCCAAGACCTGAACTTAGGTCTGTCTGCTCAGATCCCCGCGGGTGAGTATTATTACAGTCCCCATATGAAATGGATTTCTCACTTACGTTAGCAAATTGTCATTCTGGTTCCTCGTTATTTTAAGACAGACATTGTTGATGCTCAGATTTGCCTGGAAGGGTCTGACTCAGTGAACAGGTAGCAACACTTCCTCCTGCACTACCTCTGACTCAAGCACACTCAGCAGGGTTCAATAGCTCCAATAGAAATTTCACTTTTACATTATACTTTGTGTTCATGCTAATAAATATTTAGTATTTGATATTTTTTTCTCTACTGCACAGCATAGTCAACCATGAATACCATGAACTTCAAATGCTATACCTCTGTCAGAGCTATTAATATGTTCTAGCAACAGCAATTACTGAGTCTTCTGGCTACACGCTTTGATTGTGTTCATCCAAATGGACAGAACACCAGTTGTAGCAACTTTGGGGTTTCTAAATGAGAGACTAAAATAATCTAATCAGTTGTCTGGGCTGCTTTCCCATGAAGAACAGGTGTTGTAAATTAATTGAGTCCCTAATGTTGTCCCTGGAATGAAAGGAGAAGATGAGTGAGCTT
Source organism: Desmodus rotundus (assembly GCF_022682495.2). NCBI lineage: Eukaryota > Metazoa > Chordata > Mammalia > Chiroptera > Phyllostomidae > Desmodus > Desmodus rotundus. The sequence continues at coordinate 102,610,402 of NC_071393.1, forward strand.
GGGTCCCCATACAGATGCTCCAAGGGCATCTGTACAGGAAGCTGAGTGCCCCGAGGCTGAACTTGGTCTTCAGGGGTCCCCTTCCCTAGGCTAAGTCCAGCACACTGTTGACTGAGTCATATTAGGTTTTGTTTCCTCATATTCACCTCTTTTGACTTAATTTTTGACTAATTATTTTGATTATAAAAATAATACATATTTGTCATGCAAACTTTTGAAAATTAAAAGCACAAAGAGAAACATTAAGAGATTTATAATGCCAATCCCTAGAGATAACAAATATTTTGGTGTATTTTTGTGTGTGTATGTGGGTGTAATATAATTATGAAATACTATATAGTTATGAAATGTCATAGAACATGCAGCTATATACTTAATATTTATATATAGTGTAGACAGTATGTAACATATAGTATAGTAATAATATATACAGTTGTAGACTTCTGTTAACTTCTCTTTCCTCCCCGTACATGGGTCAGGATTGATTTATGAATATGACTTTCCTATTGCTGCCACACCAAATTAGCATAATCTCACTGTCCCACAACTGTGCACATTTATTGTCCCACAACTGTGCACATTTATTGTCCCACAGTTCTATAAGTCAGAAGGCAGAAGTCTCACAAGGGGTCAGCGGGGCATTCTTTTGGAGACTTTAAAGGAGACTCCATGTTCTTGCTCATTCAGGTCCTTGGCAGAATTCAATTCTCATGGTGTAGAACAGGGTTCTCATTTCCTGCTGGCTGTACCCTTAGGGTCATTGCCTGCTTCTAGGGCTGCCCATAGTTCTTGGCTCATGACCGCTTTCCCCACGCTAGTGAGGACTGACGAAGCTCTTCACAGGGTTCATCTCTCTGGGGACTGCAACTGGGGATGTTTCTCCGTTTTAGGGACTCCTGTGATTATATTGGGCCCATCTGGATAATCGAGGACATGCTTCCTGTTTCAGGGTCCATAACCTGCAATGGCCCTTTTGCCGTCTAAGGTAACATAGTCATGGGTCCCGGAATTAGCACGTGTCTGTCTTTAGGGACCATTATTCTGGTGGCCAAAATAACCCCAGGAACATGATTTATTGGTGTGTTCTCAAACTTTAGTGTGCATAAGCTTCATCTGCCGAGCTGTAGGTTTGAGGTGGGGCCCAGGAATCATTTTTGCCACCTCCTCCTGGGACTCTGGAGCAGGTGGTCCATGAGTGACACTTACCAAAACTTGGTCAAGACTTCGGCCATCCTTGTAGCAGACATCCTTGTAGGATGTACAGCATGATGTATCCTTTTCCGGTGAGGAAGTCTGTCTTTCATAATCCTCTTGGTAATGATGTATTTGTATTAGCCATGATGATTTCCTTATCACACCATCCTTTAAAGGCAAAAACTTTCACAATTATGAGCAATTCCACACTTGGGTGTGGAGTGCTTTGTTTTTGCAGTGGAGGTGTTGGTTTTCGTTCATTTACCAAAGTGTTGAGGAGTCCCTGGGCTTCCACACCTGAAGAAGAGACCGGCAGTGTTGTGGGTCATCTGCCTATGGTGGCGCCTGGCCTCGCTCTGTTCCAGCAGCGTCTGACCATTGCGTTGCTGTCGCCGGAAACGGCACTGATGGCTGAGGGTGGTAGAGAATGATTCTGCCGTGTTCTTAACTCACCCAAACCTCCCGGGCTCAGCGTTTCCACATGAGCTGGAAACTTCTGATGTTCAAGTTAATTTACCCTTAAAATAAAAATGTTCTGTTTCTAAGAAAAAGGGCTTAGAAAAGTCCTTACAAATGACTTCCAGAGGTATCAAAGAGGTGGTAGCATACACCATTTAATGACTTAAGCAGAGGGAAACAGTGGCATAAATATCTTCCTTAAATTACTTCATTTTAAAACTGGAAAACTATTTGGCAAAAAAAAAGGGGGTTGCATTTTCTTGTATGTGGGGTTTGGAAAATAATTGTAAGTCACTCAGGGAATGTAATCCGACCATCCAACATGTTCAGGAGCCTCAGAGTCTTAGAGATACCATTCCTGGCCTTTCTCAAGAAATATTTTATACATCTTTTTAAAAAATCTTGGTATTTCCATCTTAAAAATTTGTTGTTTCTTTAATTTTTTTAATCCTAGGACAGGCTTTGTTACGCTGAACTTTGATATTTAAAGTACATGAGTTTTTTTCTAAGTTAAAGTCTTTGTAGTGAACTATCCTGTGTCCTTTCATTCTGCTGCAGATTAGATTTTGTTTTCTAAGACAGGAATTAATAGCATTAAATGAAACACAGGCCCGTCGATTTACATTTCATGAAGCAGCGAGTCTGTTTATGGGGACAGTGGCCAGCTACTGTGGAGTGAGTGACCAGCGGGTAATGGGGCCCCAGAGGGCTCGGGAGTGACTGGAAACAAGCCCAGAGGGAGGGGCACCACAAAAGATGACAGACGATCCACACGCTGAGGGGCTGTTGAAAAGAGGGTCCTAGAAACTAATAGTTTAGTGTACAAAGGAGGCTATTGTTTCTTCTTTCCTTTGTCTGCTGTGCATGAATTATTCCAGGGCCATAGTTGACCAAATACAAGGGGATTCTAAGTGCATATAATTGCGTGTGTGGGTTGCAGTGATACAAACAAGGGGAATCCTGATGGGGAAGAATTTTTTCTGGCAGATGAGCTTCTGATATCTTTGGAGCATTTTCACTTTATTTTCACTGAGATATCGTTGACCTGTCACATTGTGTAAGTTTAAGGTGTCCAACATGGCGATGTGGTTCATTTATGTGCTGCAGTGCGATGACCACCGTAGAGCTGGCTGACATCTTTACACACCATGTAATCATTGTTTCTTTTTTGTGGTGAGAACATTTAAGCGTTAGTCTCTTAGTAACTGAAGTTTATAATACTGTATTGTTGACGCTGTTCTCTCTGCTGGGCCGTAGGTCTCTAGAACTGTGCATCTTCTAGGTGCAAGTTTGTACCATTTGACCAATGTCTCCTCAGTCCCCCACCCCTAGCCCCTGGTAACCACCTTTCTCCTCTCTGTTGCTACAAGTTTTAGATTTCGCATATAAGTGAGATCACACAGTAGTTGTCTTGCACGTCTACTGAGCTTCACGCTCTCATGGTTCATCCATGTTGTCACCAATGGAGGGTCTTCATTCTTTCTCATGGCTGAATAATATGTAATATTGTCACGTGTATATGTAACTATTAAGTAGTTATATATAGTTATATTCTCCTATATAACATAAATATATATAGTTATATTCTCCTATCTTCTTTGTACACTGAGGTCATGTGAACACTTTAAAAACGTATTTAAAACAAGTTCTAGAATTTAATAGTAAACACTTTAACCTTACTTCTGCCCTTCAGAGACCCTAAATGGGAGGGTAGAGATTCTAGACATTGAAGAAAGATGGGGAGAGAAGAGAAAATTCTAGCAAAGTCCAAGTAAAATCGACCAATGACTCATTTACAATGTAAATGTAAAGTGCAGTCACATTTAAACGATTCCGAGTTGGTGGAGAACGTGCAGAGCCACAGGAACCCGTTCCTGGGGGGACAGTCTGACAGCCCCTGACCGACCCCACGCTGGTCACCAGACCGGCACCGCCACTCTCAGCTACGTACCCGAGAGAAATGAGAGGGCGTCAAAAGACCTGTTCACAAACATCACCAGCAGCTTTAGCCATCATAATAAAAAATTGGGAACGACCCATGTTCATCAATACATGTTTTTTAAAAAATGTGTTGTATTCACACAGTGGAGTACTATTTAGCAACAGAAAGGAATGTACTACCATACACGCCACCAGATGAATGAGTACCGAAAACATCGCGCTGGTCCAAAGGGGCCAGGACTAAGAGGACCTGTGGTGTGTTTCTGTTTAACTAAAACCAGACAGGCTACCCGATCTTCAGCAGATGCGATGATGGTCATCTGGGGCTGGAGGTGGAGGTGGGACTGACTGGGAAGGGCACACGGGAGCCTGTTAAAGAAGTTGTTACATCTTGATTCAGGTGGTAGTCACACAGTTATGCAATAGACATTTGTCCAGATTCACTAAACTGATGTCCTGTGTTTACTTTATTACATGTAAATTGTGCCTCCATAAAATTAATTTTTTAAATGTCGTTACAGGGATTAATAAAATGATGATAGTGCAGTTCAGGACCGCTTCACTGCATTGCAAATAACTATGGCAAGAAGTGGAAATGATCCGAGAGGTTTAAGACACGTTAACATGGGCTAATTGCCCTGTCATCGGTGAGTGAGTTGTGAGACACTTGAGATACCAGTAAGGGGTTCCCTCCATCGTTTTCAGGTGAATCACACACACGCACACGCACACACACTGCGATGCTTACGGGAGAAAATGAAAGTGGGAACGCCCTGTCCTTACTTCTAGACTTTGACTTTGGTTCAACTGTTTCATTGAGCCAACACCTCCTGGGTCCGCCAGGCCCGGGATGTTCTAGGATGGAAAGTTGGTGATTGCCGGTCAAGGGCAAACAGTCCCCCAAAGGACCTAGTGATCTCCACAAGGACTCAGTACAGCTGGATCAGTTAACAGTAGTGACAGCAATAATAATTACAGCTCTTTGAGTGTTACCCTGTGCCACCGTGACTGATGTTTATCTCATTTAACCTTCGCAATAGTTCTGCAGCAGGGGTACTGTTAGCTCGCTCTTTTATGGAAGACACAACAGAGGCTCCGAGACGTTAAGGAACCCATCCAAGATTTCGCAGCTGAAGAGTAGTAGTAAAAATAGTGTTGAGGTCTGCTCATAACCCTTACATTGCAGCCCAGGGGTAGAATGAAGGGTATTTATTTAACTTAAACAGTTCAGAAAACATTGCAGTTTGTCCAACTTGACCATAGTCCTCTCAAATTCCAAGCCAGCCAGAGAAGAAGCACAGGTTTCTGTCCCAAAAGATGGTATTGTTATCTTTGTCTACATTCTCCTGTGTTTGTGGGCTACAGGCTGGGCACCGCGTAACTTCTTACACCAACATTCTTCTACCAGGGGAGCCTGCAGAGCTGAACAGTGTTCTTGGGTTATGTCTCTCATCGTGTCACTGATTAGCCCTAACTCTTCCTGGCAAGGCTCCTGCCAGGCTATTTCAGGAAACAAAAATTCATTACACACATCCGTATTGATTTTCCCTCTCCTTTGCTTATTACTAAAATGCTTTTCCCTCCTCCCCCTCCTGAAGAAACAGCATTGCAATTACTGGAAACTTGCTCTCCCTGCAGCCTGCCCCTGGGACGGGAGGGCCTGGCTGATGCTCTTGGGCGGTGGGGGTGGAGGGGCCAGAGCACATGTCCCTGTTCTGTCCTCCAGCAGCAAGCTGGTTAATGGCCTCATTCTAAAGTGGCTCCTGGGTGTGTGACTTGGTTGCAACTCGTTAGATAAACACCACAACTGTTTCTAGTGATTTTCTGAGTTTACCAGTTCCCTCAAGCTCCTTTCTCAGTAATTTTGGGTATAAGTGCTGCAATGAATATCCCAGGAAAACCACTCAGCTTTAGTTGTTAGCTCAGAAATATTTGATGTACCTGCAGGGTCAAAAGAAGAAGAAACACTAATTTGTATTGAATGAATTCAAATAGTATTGAAAATATTCTTATTGCAGTCCGACTACGTGCTAGGTTCTAGGGACGTGTGAGCAGGACAGCTGTGGCCTGTGCTCTCATGGATTTTATGGTCTGGCGACAGACGGCAACCACAATAGTGATGATGCAGTCAAAACACAGAATAATAAAATTATTACAAGCTGCAGTAAGTGGAGTTTCAGAACAATAGTTGGTCGAGATAGAAAAAACAAAGCTGTTGTTTTAGGCACTTTCACAAGCAATGCTGCCCAAACACCCATGAAGCAGGTATTCTCCCTGATCTTAGATGCAGTGAGTAGTTGCTCCGGGTGGCACACTGGGGGTGGGATGCAAGGCCGGGTGTCTGGCTCCGAGGTTAGCATTCTTTCTGGGCTGTGTTCTAAGCACATAGACCCCCCTCCCAACCTCCCAGCCAGTGTCACTGGGGATGTGGTTGAGTTTCCAGGGTCCTATCAGCTCTTGGTGCAGTTCTGCTGTCCTGCCTGCAAACTCCCTGACTGCCAGGAGAAAGGAGAAGCTCAAGTTCTCTCAACAAATCAGTGGTGACCTGGATATTATTCACTCCCTGGGGAAGGCCTTGTACTCCAGGCTAGGCCAGGTCTTGGTTTCCAGGGAGCTCTACATGGCGGTGCCTGGTGGCTGGAGATGACCTCTCTGACCTGGGGCTGCCGTTCTAGACTGAGAGCCGTGTGCTCGGACTGTTCCGCCCTCTGCCAGGTTGCCTCATATTTATTTATACTTATTTGCAGTTCTGCTTGGTCCTCTTCATTCCTCTCTTCATGTGGCAATGCAATTAGGGTTAGGGTTGCAGATGCACGCAGGGGCCAGGGGGCTGTAGGGAGGTGATCCATCCAGTCTCAGGCCTCCTAGCGAGCATCCTGGAGAGGAGGGGGAAGAGTCAGGAGATGCTGAGAAGTGTGCCTAGAGCCAGGACATGCACAGGCTCCTGGAGGATGCTGGGACATCTCAGGCCAGGGGAAGTGCGGGTGGAGGGGTCTGAAGTATGTGCCAGGATGTGGGCTTGCGGAGCGTGCATGAGTCTGCCAAGAGACGGTGATTTGCCCTGCCTGCCTCCCTCCCTCCCTGTGTGACAACAACAGCTGCCTCACTCCATTGCCCCTCCCTTTGTAGAGGCACACACATGCCACACGGAAGCACTTCACAGGTTACAGCCAGATGCACAAAACAGAACCAAAAACCTCAATTCCACAGCAAAAAGCCCATGGTGGAAAACTGCACTGAGTTCTTTCCACCTGACTTGGTCACGGCAGTGGTTTTCAGGATTTTCAGGATTTAATTGCAGTCTGTTCAAGATAGCTACCTCCACCCCACTCTTTCCCCTCCGGGGGACCTTAGACCCTGACTTACAGGATGTCAGGGACTGGAGGTGTAGTGGGGGAGTGGGGGCATGGTCTGGCTCTTGGCTGATGTCTACCAGGGGCAAGCGTTCTTGTCTGGTTTTCGGTGACCGTCTTATGTCCCATCAGCATCTCTGAGATGCTCACATCTCTCATTTGGTCTCAGCCAACAGGTTCTCACAGGTCACTTGACTATGATGAGTCTCATATATATTATATACATATACACATTACATGTATATATATAAAGATCACTTAACTGTAATAATAAAAATTATAATTTTGGAGCTGTGGAAGAGGAAGACGGATGCGTCGCTGCATTACCTGTCTGCTCCCTGGTTTTGGACCCCTCCCTGCATTCTTCACCTGGCTAACTCCTGCCTGTCCCTCAGCCTTCAGTTGAACTGTTATGTCACCATTGGTCTAAGTTAGATGCTTCGTCCTCTGAGCACTGTGTACTTTACTATTCATCAAGGTCTGTAAACATACGTATATGTGTGATTCTGTGTTTAAGGTTTATCTCCCCCTATACCTGCACCCCACTCCATCATAATCCCAGAAAGGCAGGGGTACATAAGGTTTGGTATAGGTGTACACAAAAAGACAAAAAAAAGGTACAACTGGAGGCCCTGGGTTCCCCCAAGATCCCATGGCTAATTAGGCGACCAGCAGCGCTGGCACCTCGGCCTCAGGTGGCCCATAACAGGGCTCTTTCCAGTGGGCCATGATGAGCAGGGCTGCCTGGACAAGGTGCTAAAGATCTGGCTAACGCCTTTTAGGCTCTAAAGCCCTGTTTTTAATTAAGAAATGACAGAGTGTAGGATTGTGGTGCCCGGTGAAAAGGGGCTTCACCCTGGACTGCTCGGAAATACACTCCTGCCTAACAGTGCTCCCGAGAAACCCTGAAGAAATCCTTGGAGTGGGACATGCTGTGCCCATGTGAGGAAGTCGAAAGGAACAGGACAGAAAGGGAATCCTCTGTCCTCTGCCCTTGTCCTGTCTGCACCCATGGACAAGGGTTCTCAGTGTCCCTCTGGAGGGCTGAAGTCAGAGGTGACTGGGCAGAGCTGATTTCTGGGGAGAGTCTGCCTGAACCTCTGATTATTGCAGTTCCTGCCTTGAGTCCTGCTTGCCTGGATGGGATATCGAGAGGCTGTGGTGAAGGGGGAGAAAGTGCCTCTGGTAAAAATATGATCTCTGGTCCCTTATCTGTTTTCTATCCTGGTGATCAGTAGGTTCTTGCCCTGGGGTTTGGTGGAGATGTGCATGAATGTCTAGATGAGTTGGGAAGGGCTGAAAGTAACTTGCTTTGCTAGCTAAGTGAGGCTCCTTCCCTCTTCCAAGCTTGATCCTGTTTGTGTGTGGATTTGCCACCAGCTTCCTAATAAGCCAGTTGGAGCAGACTTGTTACCGTGAGGGTGGTTTGCTTGATGCTAAGCTGGGTTATGGAGCTTTGATCTGATTCAGTCCAGGGCAGGCTGTGGAGCCTGAGCGTCCAGGTGCTGCATTTAGGCCTGGAAGGAAGCAATTGAATAGCAGGACCAAGAAGAACATTAGCTTCCAGGCCCTTTGAATTTCATCAAGCCATGCAGTTGACCGTCAACCCAATGTTCATTTCCTTCATCCTGGTGATGTCACTGCCTGGTATTCAAAATGATCACAATAATGTTGAGAATGGGAAGGGCTGATGTTTAATTGTTATCACACTCACTAAACACCTGTAGGTGTCTCTCAAGCTGTAACTGCTGATATTATAGTTAACTCTAGATTATTAAGTATAGCTAACTAATTACCTAAAGTATTGGTAAGGATTAGGTTATGTTGTAACAGAAGCCTGCATTTAGTAGATTAAGTACACAGTGGCTTAAATTCTGTCACTTTAAAAACTCTGAAAGAAAGCAGTTCAGGGTTTTCATAGGACAGTTCCATTAAGTCATTAAAGAGACAGACATCTTTCTCTTCACCACATAGTTTTTATCACCAAGGACTTCTTGGTGATAAAGGCTGCTGAAGCAGAAGAAGGCTGCTGAAGCTCCAGCCATTATGTGTACATCCCAGGAAGCAGGAACGAGGAAATTATAAGGACAAAGGGCTCTTTTCCCAGCAGTGTCAGATATCATTAAACCTCTTTAAACAATCTTCTTGGAAGTCCCATACAATATGGACCAGAACTTAGTCACATGGCTATAGCAAACTGCAAAGCAGGCTGCGAAATGCCATTCAGCCCTGTGCTTTGCTGGACCAAATAAAATCAAGGTTCTGTTACAAGGGAAAAAAAAGAGAGTGGCTATTAGGAGGCAAGTAAAAGTTTCTGCCACATTCTGTTGGGATTTCTTGGGACTCTTCCTTTTTCTGTCTTCCTGTTATTGGGACTTTTCAAGGAAGAAAGGATTTAGAAAGAACTGAAAGTCAACTAATCCATTTTATTACTTGCTATTAGATCTGATTTTTTAAAAAACTGCTGGGAAAGAGATCAGAATCCCTGTCTCTATCTGCATTAGAGTGTAGATGTTTCCATAAGTTTCTGTTGTGTGTGTGCTGTCCCACCCACAGGTGTGGAGGGGTAGAGGCTAGGTTTGGTTGTGGTTGTCTAGGGGAGAGGTTTAATGGCCAGTAGACAGAGAGGCCTAGAGCTGGAGGGAGAGGTGAGGGCTGAATACACAGATCTGGTCAGATGGGGGTGGGAGCCCTAGGAGGCAACCTCAGCAAATATTCCTCCTGATTGTTTACCTCCTGCTTTCACTGGGCATTCATCCCCTTTGGAGAGTTTCTATGACAACCACGGAGGAAGTGTCTACAACATGTTTGAACTCCCCAGAAGTCAGGCATTCAGCCAGCACGAAGAGTTGGTATGAACTTCTAGCCAAACTTCAAGAGATTCTCAGAGAGAACATGTTATTTTCTTGGAAATACCCATTTCTTCCATGAGTGACTTCATCTCTCATCCCCAAGCTTCACACACCAACAGATTTCCTGGATGTTCAGTGTCCTAAAAAAGGAGGGCAGTCTTGACTTTCAAGTGAGAGGAGCTAGTAAGAACAACAAGTTTTATATTGGTAAAAACCGAGGTTTCAGCATGTACATCGTGATAAATTATGGAAGCTTTTCTCAGCAGTCCTGCCCTGTGAACCTTCCCTCCATTTCATTAAATCTGCCATGATCTTGCGTGAAGGGAGGTCGTCCTTCTCCCTGCCCCCACTCCCGTGTGCCAGCTCTCTTCCTGCACCAGAGCACCAACTCGTCATTTCTCTGCTTCCACAGCTGTTTTTCCTGCTGGACTGTAAACTCTTGGAAAGGAAGAACTGATCTTTAAATTTGACATCCTCGGCATCCAGGACAGTGCCTAGCGCTTACCGGGACCACACTGAATATTTATGGAATGGTTGGATGAATAAATTACAAAACCCTCCAAATCAAAGTGTTGTTGTCGAAATGGAAAACACTTCTATTGACAGGCAGAGATTGGCTGGCAAGTTTCCATACACGGACTGTGTTGACATGACATAGTGCTTTGTTGTTGTGACTTCTGGCACACTCGTGTTGTGCAGAATGCCTGGTGTGGGTCATGAACCTTGGCCACAAAAAAGAGAATGAGAGAGGGCAAGTGAGAGAGAAAGAGGGGGAGGAGGCGGGGGAGGAGAAGACGCTTGTGGTTTCCCAAATTCTATGCTTGTGGCAACATGGGGGTATCTTCACCCGTTGTTATATCTTACAGTGTATCTTCATAGTGTTGCCAAAGAGCAAAAGCCTGAAGGAATGAAACGAACATCAAAGTGGTTTGGGGAGGAAAAACTAAGTAAAATGTATGTTTCTCTTGGAGGAAAATGAGAATCCATTTGTCAGTGGTTAAGCACTGTGATCTTTAAGGAGGTAAGGCAGAGCCAGTTGCTGAACTTGACTCTGGCTCTGTAACCCTTGGCCAAACTACATCCTACCTCTTGTGTTCATTTCTAGTGAAATTCTCCTCTTCTCCTTCGATTTTTGTTGAATGATCCTTTCCTAGCCAACCAGCCTTGTCAGCACTGAGCCCTATTTTCTTCAGCTATAATCTTGGCCATCTGTGCCTTGTCTTAGCCATACTCAGGCCATCACTCCAGGATTCTTTCTTGGCCTTCCCTTTGGTGCTGTTTTGCTTTAGGCCATTGTTACAGTTCTTGCCTCAGATATCAATGACATTCTCTTAACCTCAGGTCTTACACCCAATGAGAGCTGTGCCTTGTAAGGACTGGGGTGGAGGGTGTCAGAAAGGCTGTCACCGCCTTCACTATCAGGTCACCTCAAATGGTGAACCTCAGCCATGGTTTCACATTAGAATCACAAACCGGGGAGCTTTTGAAATTCTTGAAGCTGAAGCTCTACCCCAGAACAATTAAATCAGAATCTCTGGGGGTGGGACCCAGATATTTTTAAAATCTCCTCAGGGATTCTAATGAGCAGATGAGGCTGAGAACCATGCCTGTAGACCTCAAGAAGAGTTCTCATACACGGCTCCAGGTATCCATGAACCCTCTGAAGTTGTGTATGAAATTCTGCACATTTTTCTGGGACAGGGTGTAGCTTTTGCCACATTTTCAAAGGCACTCAGGATCTATAAACCCAGTAGCTAAAACTTATAATCTGAAATTCTAGATAGAGTTGGTCTTTTTGGGGGGGGGACTGACTTGGAGAAAGGCCTTGGGGAAAATGTTCAAATGGATTCTCACAAGTGTTTGACTATTTATTTATTTATTTATTTAAACCCTCACCTGAGGATATGTAGGCTGACTTTAGAGAGAAAGAGGAATTGGGGGGGGAGTGGCGTGGAGAGAGAGAAAGAGATTGAGAGAGAGAGATTGATTTGTTGCCTCCTGTATGCGCCTGGGCCGGGGATCAAACCAGCAACATAGGTATGCGCTCTGACCAGGGATCAAACCCACAGACTTTTAGTACATGAGATGATGTTTTAGCTAACTGAGCCACCCGGCCAGGGCCTCACAAGTGAAATTAAAGGTGAAATTAGAGGTGAAATTTTAGGTACCAGACTCCTTGCACTGTATACGTAAGGACACACCTCAGCTCAGATACTCTCATCTCTAATGTACAAGCACTCACGGGACATTTTCCTAGGCAAGCTTTAGATCTGAAAAAGACAAGCTGGTGGGAACAAAGGGATGAACATGGCCCAGAGGGAATGCTGTGAGGAGAAGCAGCTGTTGAGATGACTGGTTTCGCATGTGTGGGAACCAAGCTCTGAGATCTCTGCCAGCTCTGAGGCCCAGGTGGCCTGCTGATCAGAGACCAAGGTGCCCACCTCACCTAGGCGTCTGTTGTTCCAACCGTATATACATACAAGCAAATATATGTACTTTGCACTTCGCCTTGATTCATGTTGACAGAGGCACTTGGTAAAGCAGGTGGGTAAAAACGCTTCTCCCAGCAGGAAAACTCTGCCTCTGCTGTTTCATGACCAGCTATCCTGTGATAATGAGCTTCACCCCATGCCACTGCGAGTGACGCTGTCCCCTGTAGAAGCAGCCACATTAGAGAGGTTAATGCATTCACAGTGAGCTCCGAAGGGGTGGGTGGTATCCAGTGTGTACATGTGTGTGTGTGTTTATGTTCAGAGTCTGGCAGATACTTATTAAAAGGTGATGGCACCCACTAATTACTCTAATTAATTTTGTCCTCTCTAAGGGCTACAAATTCATTGCCCAGGGTTTGATCTTCATCTGGACTCTAGTTTCCTCCTCCGCAACAGGAGGATGCTGCACAAATATGGTACGTCACTCCTGCTTAATACCTCCGTTACCTCCCCACTCCTCAGAGTCATAGAGTCCTGGGGTTTACATTCCTTCAGGCACCACTGATGTTGACAAGGAAAGTCTTAGGTAGTCCTCTGTCCCAGTCAGGGCAGCCCTGCCTTTATCTGTTTTATGTGTGGGCTTTCCGCAAAATTTCTCTTGATGAAAGGGTACACTGAAAATTAGAAAGATTTCAAAAAATGGAGTATGACAACTCTTTTCCCAGACACAAAGCTGATAAAGGGTGGGCTCACCCAGGAAATCCATCTCTGAGTTACTAAAATAGTGCCAGATGACTCAAGTTTCTACACTCAAGTCCTTACATGGTGAGAAATAGTAATTTGATTCCACTCCCATTGCATAGATGGTAGCCCACGTTGGAAAACTTACAAACCACCCTCCCCGGCTGCCCTTTCTCTGATAAGTACTTTGCTCCATACGTGCAAGGTTTCAATCAGTGGGAAGTTGGCAGGAAGCTGAAATTTAGATACCAAATATGCATGTCAAAGTATTGTTTATCACATAAGAGTGATTCATTTTATCACTGAAATTTTAAAGCCTTAATATAGTTCCCAAGAAGATGTCTGATTTAGAAAAGGCCAGAAGTTAACTGAAGAGGAAAAAAGAACAATGGAGAAGTTAGAACTATTTAACTTCTTTCCAGAATTTAAACTCTGCTTTGATTGCCAACAACTGATTGCTATAAGTATCTGTTTTGTTTATGTGCTTCATGCAGATTTGGTTAATACATTTTCAGTTCCATTCCCAACCCCACTGAATAACTGGCATGTTGAAAAAATATTTAGGAACTGCTTGTTTGAAGAGATGTCCTATTATTAGTCTGCCCAAGGAGCTCACATGTCTAAGCCTGGATCTGCCAAGAAGACAAGGACTCGTTTCTTAGTCTCGTTCATCAGGTTCTTCACAATTGGGCTTCAAATTCTATTTCAATCCTTTCCCACCATCATTTACCCCACAAATAGCTCTGTTTTACTGCCTGTTATCTGGACCCACAATATGCATTCACTGCTTCCCAAGCTTCCCACATTCCATCCACTTTATCAGGAATACTATTTCTCCCTCTTACGTATCTGAGAAACTCCAAAAACACTCTTGGAAACCTAGCTCTGCTGTCACTGTCTGTGAAGCCTTCTATAGAGCTCTCAGCCATTCACAACTTCTTGTATGTCTTATCACACCACCACATAATTTTAATTTTAAAGATTTAAGCAATCTTATTGATTCTTAGGGGTACGGGAGAGAGAGAAAGAGAGAGAGACCAGTTTGTTATTCTGCTTGTTTATGCATTCATTGGCGGATTCTTGTATGTGTCCTGACTGGGGGGTTCAACCCGCAGCCTTGGCGTACGGGGATGATGCTCTAACCAACTGAACTACCTGGCCAGGGCAATTTTTGAGTGATTTTTTTTTTTTTTTACTGAACTATGAACTCCTTGAGGCGAGTGACTATTTTTATATATCTTTATAGCCTCAGTGTGTATCACAATGGGGCCCAAAATTTCAGTTTTGTAAGACCATCAAGCAGCCTATTCTAAAGGCTGTTATCAGGGACTCAAAATAAAAGTACCCAGATGGGTCACCACTGTCTGGAGCTAGTTCACTGATGTTTGGCGCTACTCAAGCAATTTTATCAATTTTCTTCTTCAGAATCCAGGTATGCCCTGTAAGGTCAGAAACCTTCAGCCCTGACACCAATGAGCAGAGGAATAAGGAGAAAAGGTCTGGGATCATCATCTATCTTTAATTTTGGAAAGCACACGGGGGCTCACTGAGATTCAACTGGTAAAGCCAGATGTGGTGATTTCAGTTTGCAAAGGAATTGGTTAAAAAAGGAGAGGAGTCAATGAATATTTCTGTGCTGTTGTTACCACACATTCCAACTGATACTTTTATTTTCCTCTTTTCTTCATACCTTTTTTCCTCAGCTTTTCTCTTCTTGCTGTTTCTAAGTCTGGCCTTTATGATAATGTGTTTATTCATGAATATTTTTATGTCTGAGAAAAGAATAGTTGGCTTTGAAAAGAGCTCTTCTGAACTAGAGAAGCTAATCGGAGGGGCTACAGAGATGAGGAGAGAGAGATATTTAAATTCAATCGCCAAGGTGCTAGATTCTAGGAAATCATGTAGGAATACAAAATGTCAAGCTTTCATTCTCACAAGTTTTTTTCAAAGAAGAAAAACCAGATGACGTAGGTTCCACAGACCCCTATCCTGTCACTAAACTTGTGATGCATTGCACCAGCCGATTTACGGGTCTGGCAGCTGTACCCGGGACCCACGTACGCAGTGGCCTGAAGGAGGGAGGAGTCGCTCACTTGTCTAACAGTTCACTGGGAGCCACCCAGGGCCGGCTGGGTAGCTTCCCAGCATCAGGGACCCTGGCTTCTTCAGTCTCGGCACTCTGCCATTCCTAGGGTGGGCCTCTTCCACGTGATCCAGCGGGGCTCACAACCACGCTGTGCTGCAGCCCTTGGAGGCGGGAAGGCCTGCGGAGTAGTGGCCCCGCCCCTTTTGCCGCAGTGCCTGGCGGTTGCACACAGTACTCATGATCGCTTTGGATTGGCCAGAACTTAACTGTAATGCTAAGTGCTAGGTAAAAGCGAGGGGTTTATTTATTCCAGAAGAAGGGAGCAGGGGCCTTAGGGGGCAGTTATCAACTTCTGCTATGTTGTCAATTCAAGAGTTTTCCTCAAATTTGGCTCTATTTAGAGTTACATCTATTTTGTAAAAACCTCCTTTCCTTGTTAAAGGGGAAACTTATATGTTGGCATCTGTGGGCTCCTTTCTACTTGCTGAAAGTTTCCTCAATTTGTTAACTGATTTTTGTAAGTACCTTCAGAATGACATCATTAAAATATTCACACTCAAGAGCATAAGAATCCACTGGGGTTTTATGCCGAAATACATGAAGAGCAGAAGTGACTAAGCAACGCTGCCATCACATTTAAATTTTTACTTTGAAGAGGGAGGGACATTTTCTTCTCAACTACTAAGGATCCATAGAAGATCCTCAGTGAGAGCTTGCTATATGCCAGGCACTGCGTTTCTATATATATACAGGGTCTGGCAGAAGTAATGCCTGCTTGAGTGTGGTTGGTAGGGTAGTAATATGGGTATAATAATTTATAGTTTTTATTTTAACATTTCACCTAAGATGTCGTATGGTGTGCTTGAGTGTGATATTGTTAGGTTACAGAATTACATGCTGATGATTTTACAATAAAAAAAGGTGTTACTTGTGCCAGGCCCTGTATGTTGTCTCCATTAATTATCACAACAAATCTCCTGTTTTACAGATGGGAAAACTGAGGTCTTAGTGGTAAGGTAATATTTCCAAGGTCAGAAAGCTACTGAGTGACAGAGCAGGGATTCAAAATCATGTCTGCCTGACTCAGAAGCCTGGATGCTTAGCAGGGCTCTTACACATTAAGCAATAAACACTCTGAGCATCTGATGGCCATAGGTCTTTCCCCCAGCATCCTGCATCCATGGACAATCTTGTCGAATCTCTGTCTTCCACCACTCCTGCAAGGTTGAAGGAACACATACTCTGCAACAGGATTCCATGCCCTGTAAGAATGCTCCTCTCTGCTTATTGGGTAACAGGAGACCTGGTTTCCCTATGCCCTTCCTTACTGGGAAATAAGAAGAGCCTTACATGTGGATTTTAAAGTACTTGCCCATTTGGAGAAAAAGGTTGGGGAGGAGGAGGAAAGCTGTAAGTTCTGCCTGCCCGGAGGTTGCACTCAGAACCATTCACAGGCTGTTAGGAGGTCTGCAGGATGCACAGGACAGGTTGCCCCTGAGAGGGTGCAAATGAGAGTAAGACCCCTACTGCTGAGCAGGCTTACCCCCCAGGGTGTGCAGAGGGGCTGTGCTAAGTCCCAGGGCCACAAGGTAGCCATTGGGAAGGTTGACTTCTGACCTGGAAATGCAAAACAGACCAGAGGGCAAAGGGCACTCAAGTGCTAGCAGCTGTTTTGTGGAAAAGACTGAATATCTCTTACCCTGGGTCCCAATTAACCCTGCCTGGACTGGACCTGAGGTCTTCTCAGGATTCTCAACCGTCCAACGTTGTCTTTCGTGGGTAAATGGGAACCTTTGGGAGTCTATATTCCCTTCATTGTGCCTATCATTTGTTTATGTAATAATTTATACTGTGAACACATTGTGGCTTACTCAGCCTTGTAGCAATTCCCCCCCACCCTCCCTGACTTTTAAAAAATTTTTGCAAAAGCTTTTTGAAATTGTTGGTATTTCAAGGAACCTGCAAAGTTCCAGATACCGTACCTTAGTGGGAGGGTGACTCTCTGCCAGCTGTAAGATCAGTCCTCCTGGTGTAAGCCACCCGACGCCAGGCAGGCTCACTCTAAGTGACGGCATTGGAGGGGGGGGCCGCACCAAAGTCACCCAAGTCAACCAAGAGAGGCTGCTGCCCTGCTGCTGTCCCTGGAATATGGGTCACATCTGGTCGGGGCCTGGTCAGAAGTGGGGGGGAGGCGGAGTCGGGGGAGGGCAGACAGGTGGCGGGGAGGCCCCCGTGCAGCTACCTGGAGAGGAAGCTGTCTCAGAAGGCAGTGGAGGTGATTTGGAACACTGTTTTTCTCTCTGCAAGGGACTGGTAATTTACACAGGAAGTTTTATACCAGAGGGATCCCCCCCCAAATAACCCCCGAATTTATTGATAAAAAATTGTGTATTTGTTCTTACATGTTTAAACTTCAGTCACCTTCAAAGTACTCTGCATTTGATACACCTACTGAATCATTTTTTCCACTGCTTAAAACAGTTTTTGAACTTGTCAATTTTGATGCCTTTTAGTGCTTCTGCTGTTTTTTGTTTTGTCTCTTCCATATTGGCAACATGTTTCCCTTTGAGCACTTTTTCATCTGGGGAACAAAAACAAGTCGCTTGGAGTGAGATGGGGTGAATAGGGAGGGTGGGGCGTGGGGGTCATGCTGTTTCTGGTCAAAAACTGCTGAACACTCAGCATGGTGTGGGCAGGCGCACTCGTAAATCACCCATCATGAAATGGGCAAACGTGTTGAGTCTCCAAAACAAAAGTCATTGAAGCCAAATGCAACTTCTCACAACAACGCCAGCTGGTACACTGATACATTTGGGTTCCTAGAGCACTCATGTGGTGGGGGAAGCCTATACTACGAGGGGCCCTCCCACCAGGGGATAATTCTGGGATTTTTGGGGGGTCCCCCTTTGTAGATTGTTACTTTGGGGTCCTTAGAATGAAGAAATGTGTGGTTCCTCATAGTCACACTATATGGTTGGGGACAGAATAATAGAAGTTTAGGGCTTTTAGAGAAATTAATTTTGATTTTTAAAAGAAAGGCTAGGCCAAAAAGGACCTTGTGAGGTGTGATTCCCGAAGTGAAAAAACTTAAGTCGTTTAGACGAACTGGATTCAGAAGGGAAAAGAAAGCTTAACATGGCGGCAGCCCGGGGGCGCAAACACAAGAGGTCTAGTTAACCCCTCCAGAAGCGGGATGAGGTGGAACACAAGTCGTTAGCTTTTACAACTTGTTGCTCTTCCTACCCAAGATTAATGGGCGAAGGCGATCCTTGCTACAGCTGTGGAGTGACTGGTTGCGAACGCCGCCCTGCAGGACTTCCTCGTACTTGCCCTGCAATTAGAGTGGCTGGCACTACGTCTCACTTCTTCTCGTGCTCCAATGTCAAAGCTCATTGGAGAACCACTTCATAACACATTCTTCCCATTCTTATTTTATGTCATCAGTGCTTACTAAATCACTTAAACATTAAACAATAGATAAGTCATAATTGTTGAAGGCTTTTAGGTAGAATCTGGTAGTTTTCCTAGTATCTCTTTTAAGTTCACTTTTTAATATGAAATATGTTACATGTATGTGGCATATTTCATATTAAAAAGTGAACTTAAAATATATACAGTATATATATTGTTATATATACAATATAAACATTTTTTAATTTTAAAATATATGTGCTTTATTTTAAAGAAGTTTTATTTTCTACAAGAAACAAGAAAAGATATTGAAGAGCAAGGTAGGTTCTTGATCACAGTTCCTTAATGACAAAGATTTTTAAACTGACGATCTTTTCATTAATATGAGAGCATATTCATATTTGTTCCAGATCTGAGGAGGCTGTCCTTTAAGCCTCTCACATGGGTCCAGGCGCAAAGAGCATAAGTAAAAATTTGTAATAAAATTAACCTGGATAATCACCCACAATGAGATATTGCTAGCACATTCGAAACCCTCTGTGTACCCCACCTTACCAGCATCCCTCCTCTCTCCCGTGAAGAAGTATCCACTCTGCTGAATTTTGCATTCATTCTTCTCTTGCTTTTCTTTAGTTTTCACCCTGTTTGTATGCATCCCCTAATATATATTGTTTAGTTGTTTAATTTTATATAACTGGGATCTTACTATTTATATTCCTCTGTGCCCTGTTTGTTTCATTCCATGCTATATCCCAAGATAATTTTACTTTATTTATTTATTTTTAAAAAGATTTTATTTATTTATTTTTAGAGAGAGGGAAGGGAGGGAGAAAGAGAAGGAGAGAAACATCAATATGTGGTTACCTCTCACGTTCCTCCCACTGGGGACCTGGCCTGCAACCCAGGCATGTGCCCTGACTGGGAATCGAACTGGTGATCCTTTGGTTTGCAGGCCTGTGCTCAATCCACTGAGCTACACCAGCCAGGGCCCAAGATCATTTTAATATAAATTTTCATTTTGAGATTTTTTTGGAGACGCTAGTACAGATTCTTGTCCCAAATCTCCATGAGGGATGCTCATGGTGGTTAGGAGTTCTCAGAGAGGACTTTTTTTTTTTCCTCATATTTCCTTCTTTACAAATACTCAAGGCCAAAACAAGTAATAATTTTAATGATCTCTCTATGAAAGATTGTCCCTCAACTCCACCCCAGTCTACCTCTGGGGGTCTGGTCTTTTCGATGTCCAGGCTTTATTGGGTGGAAGGGGTAGGCTCTAATCCAATTTCCCATTGTGCTGGGGCCTCAGGATTTCCTCCTTTTCTCTATTAAACCCTAAGTTTCAGATCATGGGGCATTACCAGATGCCATGGACAAGCGTTCCAGTGCTCTCTTGCCTCTTCCCTTTATGTTTTCTCATTGATTTCAATTTCTGAGGATTACTCTTTCTCCTTTTCTCCTCCTCCTCCTCCTCCTCCTTCTTCTTCTTCCTCCTCCTCCTCCTTTTCCTTCTTCCAGGCTCAGCCATGCCTGCAAGACATCTTTTCATGTATTTTTAGATGTTCGGTACTGGCCAACTTGTCTGCCATATTGCTGAATATAACAGTCTTCCCTAATATTTTTCAGTTTGAATCCTTAGAATTTGATAAGAATATTTCTTTGTAATAAAATACAAATCCGTAGAGTCATATTCTCTTAGGAATGGCTTAACATGACAGTCAAATCCTTTTAACTTGTCCGGTTCAGCCATTTGACACTTCCTATCATAGGGAACCTAACTGCTTGAACCAAGAAAGGCAAAATGGGTCACCTCTCCTGCCAACACTGAACTATTGGTGTGGTGGACAGAGTCTAGGGTAATCCTCAGGATCCCCACTTCCTGGCGTTCACACCATCGTGTAACCCCCTTCCCTTGATTTGTGTCCTTGCTGATGCATTAACACAGCTAGTGAGGAATTGACCATCACTGCCTTGCTCTGATGTTGAATGACATGAGGCAGAAATACTTATTCTCTTCTATCTTACATCTGTCCCTTTGGCCCTGGTTCCTTCTTGGCCCCACTGGAGTTCTGATTTAGAGCATCGATTCCAGAGATCCAATGCTCAGCAGCCAGGCCTGCTCTGAGCTTTCTGCCCCCTGCTTTTGCCCAAGAGCACCAAATCATGTAACATATCCACCGTGAAGATGTACTCTTAGAAGTGTGGACTGGTCAGCTAGGTGGTTATCTTGCTAGATTGTTGCTTAAACTACAATAAGCATGGAAGGAAACCTTCTCTCCCATCTATAGAGCTAAGGGAATGAAACAAATTCACTTATTCATTTATTGATTTCTTTATTCAATTGCTGTCTGTCGAGTGCCTATTAAATGTAAGGAAGTACTCAGGAAAATAGAGATGGGCACTGTGTCATTGAAGTCAGTTGCCTTCCCGTAAAGGACCAGTTGAGTGTGTGAAGAAGTGTATGCAAGAAAGGCCTCAAAGACCCTTGGTGCCTGAGCCATGCTCATGCAGGGCAGGTGTGATGGCCTTGAGCTTGGCCAAGGGTAAGAGTAGACACTTAGCCACAGGGCAGGGCTGTGAAGGAGGAATAGGAGCAGTGTCCCAGTTTGCCACCACCTTGCCATATGATGTGGGGGAGGTCTCCCACTCATCTGGTTTTCAGTTTTTCAGTGTTCTCAGTGATACTCTGTAGTCCTCTTTCCTTCTGTCTTGGCAGAGAGTCTGAATCTGGGGTCCACTTCTGGCCCTGCTGGCTACTGGCCCAGTTTTTGTACCTGCTTCTCTAGGCAGGGCTGGGCCCAAAACATGGGCATGGCTGGATGTTTGCTCTAATGAAAAGCAGTTGATAGTGAGCAGAACACCAGGGCTTGCCCATTCCCTTCCAAGTCATGTCAAGTGAAGAAGCACGTGTTCAGAAAAGTTCAGAGTAGCTTCATAGCATACCCAGGAGTGCTTGCAACAGGCTGAAAAGAGCTGGGGACAGCTCACCACATCTGGATGCCATGTGCCAGTTGTTCAACATCTGAGCTCAGCTGCTCAAGCTTGGCTGTGGCCCCCTGGGGAGAAGACTGTCTTCATGTCTAGAAGGAGCTGTACGCAAACAACGGATCAGTGTCGTGGCAGTTGGCAGGGGGGAGGACGGCCGCCTCCAAAAGAGTACCAACAAGCTCAAATAGGCAAGACCCAAATAGGCAAGAAAAGCTTTGAAAATCAGAGGGTTTAGAGATCAGGGAAGGGAACTTTAAACCCTGTTCCAGTTTTAACTTCAATTTAATTCAACAAATAATTTGTGAGTGTCTACCAAATGTCAGACCTCTTACAAGCACATGGGAGAGGCCAGAAAACAAAACAAAGTTCCCTGCCACTTTGACGTTTACATTCCACCAGAAGAGATAAATGCTAAACAATAAACATAGCAAGTGAAGACATTTTATGGTATATTAGAAGACAAGTGCTTGGAAACCAAGAAAAAGAAGGGTAAGGGGGGCACCAGAGTGTGGGGAGGAGGCAGCAGGTTGCAGTATTATCCTTTATTTACTTTTCTTTACTCTTCTTTTGTAACCAATGGGTACCTCCAACCAGAGCAATGAGCAGACTCCTGTAGGACATGACCAGAACCTTAGAGAAATGTTGAAAGACCAGACCAAGGTAGAGGCTGGTCTCCAGCAATCTGCCAGAACACTTTCGCTCTCATTGCTTGGTCTACCACCGCCTGCAAAGCTGGGTTTTATTCACTGCACCAAGGACACCTCTGTCCCAGCACCTGGGGGCACGGAGGGAAATCTGGGGTGGGGGGTGGGGGGAGTGGGAAGCACAGTTTTCATATCAGAGCTGTTTTGTAGATATTCTGTTTTGATATTCTGATTGACTGATACCCCCAAATATTCTTCACTCTCCTAATTATTCTGAGTTAGAGAACCATCTGCAAAGAATTATGTATCTTGTGAGCTGCAGGGAACTAAACCTGGAGCCATCCATTTGGTTTTCTTCATGTGAGAAGAAGGGACAAAGGTTTTTAAATTGACAGTTGCTAAGAATACTATTGCTAACACTTGTTTGAAGAGGTAAGCATAAAACCCAAATTTGAACAAGAGCCTGAGATTCTAAGATTGAATATATGTTGGTGTTACAATGGCTGGATGGTGGGGGAGCTGCAGGTCAGTGTTCTGAAGGCCCCACCCCAGCCTGACCATTGGGTCAAGGTCCCTGCTGAGGTTCCGCCTCCTCCATGGAGGAGTGCAGGTGAACACTGCGGTGCCTGCCTCGTGGATTGTGAGGGTTGTGAGGGAGACCTGGTTCTCTCAGAAGAAGAGTGATGGAGCCCACTGGGGGTGAAGTAGGAGGAGAAGGAGGTCCCACTGTGGTCAGTGGAGGTCAGAATCAGAGTAACACATCTGTTCCTGTTAGTCTGAAGGTAGCCAAAAATAAAATAAAATTTAAAAAATGGATGTCTGAAAAGTTAAAGGAGAAGGGTTAAGAGCAGATGTTGCCTAAACAGACAAGAGAGTTCAAAAAGAACTGTAAGATCAAGTAGCAGTCTCCCCTATTGGTCAGCAACATGGATGAGAGCGTGGCCAGGCCTAGAGCGGCAGGGCCCTGTGAGTGGACTTCTTACCGGTGCTAAGAAAAGAGGATCTGGCTGTCCAGGGCAAAAGCCCTGATTTGAGAAAGAGGTGAAAAATTAGCGAGGGGAGCTTGGAGGACAGTTTCAGAAAGCCACCCCCCAGGCGGTCAGGAGACCAGCAAGCCTGGAAGACTTCTATCTGGAGCCACCCCAGTATCATCCTAGAAGAGTTTTAATTCCACGCAAAGAGACAGAAAAGAGCCCACCCCATCTCAACCTGACCACAGCAACAGGTCAGGAAACATAAACAAGTGGAAGGGAGGGCATACTTCACCAGCCTTGGGGTTCGAGAGCTTTGTGCTAGCACATGCCTGCTCTGAGGTTTGCTTAATGGAGCTTCTGTTTAGCTTCCTAATGGGAGCCTTTATTTCTGATTAATAAAATATGGGGAAATTCCTGCTCATAGTGTCCAGGGTCTCAAATAGCAAGTCGACTCTCCAGCGCAGGGGTTCTCAATGGCAGGCCATTATACTGAGGGGATGAAATGATGACCGAGGTTTTTGGCACAGCCTCCTCCTGCAGCAGGAGTGCTGGCGGCTGGGAGGGCCCCCAGTGTTGGCGGGAGGAGTGGTGAACGGGCGGGTCTTTCTGGAGACAGCGGTGCGCTTTGGCTTACTGCATAGAGCAGAACTTTTGGACAGGGGAGTCAGGCCAACCTGACTGCAAATATTGACTCTGGTTGCTTGTGTTTCTCACACCCGCTTTACTGTGTTCTTGTGGGAAATACTGCAAAGAACGCTGAAGAGTAGCAAGTTCTTCCTGCACACCTGCTCCTGAAGGGAAGCATTGTTAAAATTTGATGTTTATTCTTTGATGGCGACGTCAATAACGCTGGCTCTGGTTGTTACTATGGATTATTGGACACGTGGTTTGGAGCCTTTTACACAGAAATGGAATTGCACTCCACAGACTGTCTGGGTTTTGTTTTTGCTTACGGCACATACTCTCTTACGCCCACACACACACATACCTCCTTTTAAGAGCTGTGTTGCGTTTGATTCTGGGTACAGGTCATAATATGTTTGATAAGCTCTCTACTAATGGCTATTTTAATATTTCCATGTTTCTTTTTGTTGTTAAAAACCATGCTACAAAAAATAAGGCATGTGTACCTATATGTGTGTACATCCGCTGAGTATTTCTATTGGATACATTCCTAGAAGTGGAATTGCTGTATTGATAAGTATGCCTACTTAAATAATTATTATCTTGCCAAGTTTCTAGAAGAAAGTTGGGCCAATTTGTATTCCCACGCATAAAGAACAAGTGGTCTTTCCCACACACCTTCACTGGGTTTTTATCGCAATTGTTCGCTTTATGTGATGGACATGTAGCTCAGCACCTAGAGCTTATTAGACGTGAGGACTCAGTAGATGCTCTTTACTGTTGTCACAGGACCTTCCCGTAACACCACTCGCTGCAGCACAGTTTCCGATCCACAACCCAGAGCATTCTGCCTCAAAGGTGCCCAGTGCATGCCGGCTCTGCTTGCTTACATGACAGCTGCCGTTGCATAATTCTATAGCCTAACTTTGTGCCAGGGAACATATAGGCTATATATTTT
Organism: Desmodus rotundus; assembly: GCF_022682495.2. Classification (NCBI taxonomy): domain Eukaryota; kingdom Metazoa; phylum Chordata; class Mammalia; order Chiroptera; family Phyllostomidae; genus Desmodus; species Desmodus rotundus. The sequence continues at coordinate 102,635,056 of NC_071393.1, forward strand.
TATCCTTTATCTATCGTTAAGCCTGATAAAAACCACGGACATTTTTAATGTTCTTGTTTGTCTCCAGGTGTGACCAACATCGCCAAGATCCTTTTTATAAGACAACATTTGCACTGGCCTTTTTCTTGGATAAGACTGAGAGCAAATGATCAGAGGCAAGAATTTTCTAACTTAGATCTTTCTGAATGGTGCTCAGAATGGGGTAAGGATTGAAGTAAAGGTTGAGTGCCCCTCCCAAACCCCAATGGTTAAAGAGAAGCTAGGGGTTAGGGTTAGGGTTAGGTAATTTTTAAAGAGTCTAGGCAAAGGTTTATAAAACTTTGAAATGGAGGGGGAATGATGAGAAAGGCATGGATTGAAAGATGAGGAGGAGTAAGACACAGACTATTTTGCACCTCAATTATGCATGGGCTGTGGGAGAGGGCCGTGTCAGGAATATTGAGACTTCAATTCTGGGTAATTGGAAAGAGCCAATTCCGGGATCAAAAATAGAGAACACAGGAGGTCAGCATGTAGAGAAGGGAAGACCATGGATCCCATCTGGGCATACTTAGCCTGAAGGACTGGTCAAACTCAATCTAGCAGACCACCAGAAATGGGAGAAGTCAGAGAGAGAAGGCATGATACTCACTCCCATGGAAATGAGCTGCTGAGTTACTGAAAGTGGATGAAGTTACTGAGGAAGAGTTGTGAGAAGAGGCAGAGGACAGAACTTCAGTGAGGGGTAAGGATAACAACAAAGAGAAACAGTGGAACAAGAATATGATTCACCACACTTAAAGAACTGGGTCAAAGTCCCAGCTTCCTCACTCAGACAAGTGCAGTGACTGGTCACATTGGTTGGTCCCCAATGAGCTCTGCTTCCCTTCCTCTCAAACATGGTCTGGGCCTGTGACTTGCTGTAACAATAGAATGTGGCAGAGGTGCTCCTGGGCCAGCTCTGGATTTAAGCCTAACAAGGCTGTTACTCTCTGGGGAGTTCTGAGCCATCATATAAGAAATCCAATTATCTTGCTGGAGAACCCATACGAGAGGGAGGGTCCCTGAGACTACATGGAGTGAGAGAAACCCAGTCATCCCAGCATCCCAGATGAGCCCAGTCTTTTAGCTGCCCCCAGCCAGGTGCCAGACATGTTAGAAAGCCATCTAAGATATTCCAGCCCCAGTCACCATCTGATGCAGCTGTAGGAGAAATCCCAAATGAGGTCACAAAAGGAACCATCCAGCTGAGCCTCAGTCCACCCACACAATCATATAAAATAACAAATTGGTTGTTGTTTCGAACCACTAAGTTTGGGGTGGTTTGTTATGTAGTACTAGGTAACTGAAACCACAAGTTAATCAAGGAACTTAGCCTATGCAAAGCTTTCTTGCGTGCAAAACTGAATGATAATGACGTCATCCTGATAAACAGTTTCTCATAATGGTCAAATGCCATCGTGAGCTCATTGACTCTGAAGTTTTTCCACTAAAGCACACCAGTGGCAAAGGGCAGTGAATGACATATGTCTGGGGTCTGGAGGGTGTGGCTATTTCTTGAAAGGCTTGTGATTCCATATGAAACATCATAGCCGGTTTTGCATTCTTCATCAATGGTTCCCATTATTACTTTCTAATGTATTTTCTCCAGTTCCATGCACTCTCTTACCCTGTGTCTTCACATCCTTCTACTGCATCGTGGTGAAGTTCAGGGTGGAAAAGATCTATGTAATCTGTAAATGTGCCACAAAGGAGAATCACTGTTAAGAAGAGACAGACAAGGAGTGGTCAGGAGAGGCAGAGGAGAAGCAAGAAACCCCCAGGTCTTAGAAATAAGGGAGGTTGTTTAACCATCAAAAGCTGCAGGAAGGCCTTTGAGTTTGGTGACTGCTAAGGCACTGATCTCCAAGACAGTGATTTCTTTGGTGAGAAGGCAGGAGCCAGGGGTGAAGGAAAGTGCACAGAATGAGTTCTTTGAAAACATTGGAAGGGAAAGGAAGGCAACTGGTGAAACGATGTAAGTTCAGGAAGAAGTGGGGATATGGAGAGGGATTTTGTTCTAAGTTTCATTTTAGAACAAAAGAACACTGCACATGTTTTCAATGTTGGGGAGGAAAGCAATGAAGACAGGAAGAACTTAGAGGATATAAGAGAGGGCTGATAAAATAAGAGACGAGATTGAAGAAGAGTTGGGAGGCTTAGGATGGCTAATACAAGTAGAGGAATTGGCCGCAGAAAGGAGAATGAAAGAATTACCTCTGTAACAGGAGGGAAGGAGCACAGGGCAGGAGAAAAAGCAGAGACATTCAGAAGTCGAAGGGAGAGGGGCTAAAGTTCATGTTATGCGGCTTCAGTGCATTAGGACATCCAGTCACCTGCAGAGAAGGGAAGCTTGGAAGCTTTAGGAGAGTAGAAAAGATTTAATATTTTTCAGCAATGACAAAGGGAATCATCTGGAGGCAAATAAAAACCCAAGCAGCAGTGAGAGTCTGGCTTAGAGACCATGAATTTATTGTGACATTAGTCGTTCACCTCATTCAATGACTATGAGAGGGGGAGGGAGAGGAAGGGAGGGAGGGAAAGGGAGAAAGAGGGAGAGAGGGAGAGAGGGAGAGAGAGAGGAGGGTTTCACAACAGTGGGGATCGACAAATCAGCTAAGTCAGGAGGAAGTGTCAGTGATGGGCCAGCTCAGCTACCAGAGCATGCTTGACCAGGTGGAGTATGATCCCGGCTGAAAGCATGCTGGTGGACTAGCGGTATGTGGCAGTGTCCAGGGTCAGGACAGGATGGACACGAAGATCACTCTTTGTTGGAATGAGGGAGGAGCAACTATTAAATACAGTTAGAGGCATTTCACATTTACAGATCTTCAATTTGAACTATTGCCAGTAATGACGTGTTCCAACGTGTAATTGTAATTCTGAATGGCTGAAGCGGAGTAAAGAGTACAGTGAATGGTTTGAGGAAATTAAGACCAGTGGGTTTGAAGAGTTGTTTTATGGCCAGTGTGATAGCCAGTTTTATGTGTGAGCTTGGCTCGGCTACAGACCTCAGTGACTCAATCAAACACTAATCTAGGAGGTGTCGTGAAGATGTTTTGCAGCTGTGATTATCCTAGATAATCAGGTGGGCATGAATCAATCCGTTTAAAGGCCCTGAGAGCAGCGCTGACGCTTCCTTGAAGAAGAGGAGATTCTACTAACTGTAGACTGCAGCTTCTCGCCTGCTGGTCCTGGCAGCCTGCCACGTGGATTCTGGACTTGCCTACCGGTGCCCACAATCGCATAAGCAGTCCCTTCCAAAACATCTCTTAATATATTATTTCCTGGTGGTTCTGCTTCTCTCGTTGAATCCTGACTGATACAGATGATGTGGGAGGGGCTAAGGAGAAAGATTATGAGCTTCTACCTATTTTGGCTCATGTGATTTTGGGCACTTCTATGTAATACATGGGTAGGAAGATGGAAGTACTTCAGGTTTGAGATGGAAGGAATAAAAGGCTGGCTGGATGGCTGGATGGCTGCATGGGTGAGTGAGAGAGTGAGCGAGTGAGCGTGTAAGTAAATCGTTCCATATATCTTGCCTCTAAAACAAGAAGGAAAAATTCCTGCTCTCTAGTAGTCTGTGTGGGTCAAATAAATGCTAGAGCTCTTGGTAAATACAAAACGTTTGTTTTCTATTTTAACCGTCAACTCAAAGCATGAGAACTACGGGACACATTTGCCGTTACCCAGAGCGGTTCTGTGCACTCAAGCTTCCAGAATTAAGCAGGATGTGAAGACCTGCTCCTGTGGAAATGCACGTCTTTTGTTTAGTAGACACGAGGATGGAGAGTTTGATTTAGGACTTGAGATGGAATAAAATAAACAAGACCCTTCTCTCCCTCATCCCTCTCCTTTTTCCACAGAGGGAATACAATAGAACTGGGTTTATTCAGCATTCGACCCTGAGTGGCCCCAGTGAGCAGGTGAGCCTGAGGGGCCACAGAAGGGCTTGCAATAGCTCACAGAGAAGGTGGACACTGCCCCCCGGCATGCCACCAACCAAACCCTGGTTTCATGTGTTAAGGAGAATTAAGGAAGAGTTAGGGAAGAGAGTTAAGGAAGCTTTTAAATTCCTGAATAAACCCCCTGCCCCATCTCTCCAGAATCAGAAATGCATTGCTTCCATCAGTGCCTGTTGATGGCGACAGGGGTGTGGCCAGTCAGGTGACGCCAGAGAACAAACATGAGAGAGATGATCCCATGTTGTGTGTTGGCTCTGTGCCTAGAGCCCTGTGCCTCTATGCGACACCCTCTCCGCATGTGTGGAACAACTTTCCCTTGTGAAGACAAGAGGGAGCCCTGCTCCGGCCTGTGTACCTGGGCGTGACGCACTGCCTGCAGGGTGACACGGCAGGATCTTCTGTGCACGTGAACTGAGGAGCCCCCCTGGGGAGAACGTATCCAAAGGGAAAAAGGGCCCAGCATGCTGAACTGACCCAGTCACGAGTGCAGTCATCAGAGGAATACAGTGACTGTAAGGACAGGGTATTTTTGTGTGTGTTGCTGGAATCTGAAGAGCTGTTGTGCTAGAACTATAAATACTGGGATATCAGAAAGTGTGGCTTTAGCAAGTGTTCCTGAAATGGAAGGGGAGCATTCTGCCTCACTTAGCCATAAACCACCAAATAGCCAAGGCATCAGGGAGGGTCGGGGTGCTTCTGTGGGTACGTGAGGGGCAGCAGCAGACTCTGGGGCCCCCAGCACTGAGCAGAGCACATGTGTGCCAGTGGGAGGGATCATGTTTCTGAGCGCACAGCAGACATCCCGGGGCTCCCCAACGTGCTTTGCAGGGCTGTGGAAAAGAGCCTACGACAAGTGAAACTGAACTATGATAGCGAAACTGTCACTGTTACTGGGACCCTAGCTGTCTCTATAGGTAGGTTGGGTGTGGGGAAGGTCGGTCCACGTAAGGACTCCGAGGACCCACTGCTGTTTCTGGGGATGGATCCTTCTGCCAGGTAAAGCTTAGCGTGCCAACCGAGGACCTCAAGCATCACATTGTCCCTCATCATTCTTTCGCTCAAACACATTGTTAATCTTGTCCTCCTATTTGTTTGTAGGTATGGCTCAGTTAAGTTCCGCCTGCTCTGTAGGCACATCTTAGTGTAAGTTTTTCTTTTTGACCGGGGAAATCTAGCCACAGCCACTTCCACCTTGTTTTGCTGTTGGGTTGATTATGCTCTGATAACCTGAAATGTCCGTGCAGGTACTGATTTTTCTCACCCAAGTGAGGGCCCTATTACATGTTGGTCTACAGGTGTCAGGGAACTGGGGGGGGGCTGGAGTCGGACAGTGTATGCCCCTTCTGCTCTTGATGGCCACTGACCAAATTGTACAGCTTCTTTGTAGAAGTTCCTATGCGCACAGCAATGAAGTCATTCCCTTTCTGTTGAATCCAAAATTCCTTTATTTTAACTGCGAAAGGGGCTGTGTGACTCCCGGAGTTTCTGCTGCACGGCCAAAATGCGATGTTTGGTCCACACCTTCCTCAGAGGACAGGACCTGACCAGCTTATGAACACTAGAAAACAAGCATTCGATTTCTGCTTTCAATTATTTTTTTAAAGATTTATTATTCCTGTGTGTGTATCATTAGATAGAAGTGATGGGATCAATAAAACTTGGAATCGTATAACAAGAGAGGTCAGTTTCTTGCTTACTATATTCATAATAACAGAGTTCATTGGGTGTCGCTCTGCCTTATGAAAGCCAGTGAATCAATAATGCTCTTAGGGCCTGGATAGTAATAAACCTTAGCATTAAATGGGTGATACCGGCATGTGAGTTGGGAAGGAAGAGGCGCTGTCACCCTGCAGGGGAAGGACACATGCCATGTAGGTTGGCACCTGTGAAAAAACATCAATTCCTTTTCCTTTTCCAATACATTCTCCTCTGGTGCATATGAAATTATTCGAAGATAGCAACAAATTTCCCACATGACCTTGATAGCTCCTAGTTCGGAATGACTTTGGGCTGCTTGCTAAAGAAATGATCTCAGAGATGAATTGTCAGGACATTAGTTCCTCTTCCCATCAGCTTTAGGAACATCCTGTACTTGATGCATGTGAGCGTGTACCACTGCAGAAATACAATGTGAATATGCAGTAAAAACAGACGTGCTTTGTGGGCTACCGAACCTCAAGGCCACGCTCACTGGTCACGGTGATTGGTGCCGCAGCTCCCCAGGCCCTCAGACTGCAACAGGTCTTCCTGCGGGGAAAGCACCTGGGACAGATTTTCTCTGAGAATAGCTTTCCACAAAGAGGTGTAAAATGTTTCCCCTGGAGGGCAAGGGCCGAGGAAATGGTGCAAGTCCATTTGAAACCCCCCTGAAGGAAACTGCAGCCGTTCTCACTTCTCCAGGCCCATGGGAATTGTGGTTTGTGCTGTGGAACTTGTCCTCCTCTCATCTGGGGCCCTTGTCCTTTGTTTCTGGGAGAGCTAGGCAGTGTGGGAAAAGCCAACATGATGCTAAATGTTCACAGGAGAGGAGCTCTTTTGAGGTAAGAGCTTTCAGGTTATTGCAGGTAGGGTAACCAGAAGCCACTTGAATTCCAAAGGGCTTCAGGAAGCCAGAACTTTCTCATGGGCGCTGCTGCTTAAAAGCTAAATAACATATTGTGTTCTTTACAAGTGAAAAACTGTGATGACTTTTCTTCAACTCACACAGGAAGAGTCTGTCATGAATGGTTCTTTCTTTCTTTCTTTCTTTCTTTCTTTCTTTCTTTCTTTCTTTCTTTCTTTCTTTCTTTTAAAGATCCTTCTAGAAGAAGAAGAAGCCACAAGTAGCCAGATTTTGGAGGGAGGCTGGGGCAGGGGAGAAGGCCTGACTCTGATGCTGTTTTATAGAAAAATAAAAATATATGTCTGCATTCTTTTCAGTGAGAGCTAAAAATATAACCACCTCTTTGACTCTCTTTTACATGAAAACATTAAAGTCGAGCACATACACAGTGATTTCTTTTATTATTTACAGAGGAGAAGATTGCCACCAGAAAGCATGTCTGCTAATGTGTTTTGGCCAAGTTCTCCTTAGAGATGGTGATTAATAGAGGAATGGGTAGAAAATTAGAATATACAAATAGCTATTCAGACATGGGGGTGAAATGCTAATGCGGTGACCTTTACATCTTCATTTTTCTTTATTTCTCTGAATGCTAATTAGTGGACATGTTCAGCACCAGGGGGAGTTTGCATCCAAGTCCATCTCTCTGCTAAGCGGTACTTTGAGAACTTCTGGAGCCGAGTCACAGAGAAGGGCTGATCCAAACTTCCCAAGGCTCCCATCCCCGCTGCCACCCTGTGACTTTTCCCCTGAGAGCAAATAAACGCCTTCGTCCAGCAGCTCATTAGCATAGCTGTGCAGCCTCTGCAGTTAGCGAGGTAATTAGTTTCAGAGGTAAGTGCAGGCTGGGGAGGTTGGAGGCACGGTGTGTTTATTGACTGCTGTCCCTGGACAACAGAACCACTGCCTGCTTGTTAATGCGACCTGAATTATTGCCTGCCCAGAGCTCCCAGACCCAAGGAAGAAGCAATGTGATAATTGGGGCCTTCCTTGAAGCAAAGGGCAAAGGTAAATTTGTAATCCAGGCAATAACCTTTAGAGCGATGCCAGGGTTGCTTCCTGGAAAGCATTCCCTTCACGCAGGGCAGGCAATAGACTGAAAGTGCGTGCTGAGTTTGGACTGGAAATTCCTGTTATTGTGGAGGAAGAAGAAATAGCTCAGATTAAATGAAAATGGCTTGGAGTTGTTAGGAAGAAAAAACTTTGGGATCAACTTAAAGAAAAAACCCAGTTAATGTTTTATTTCTACCAGCAGTAGGGACATGCATGGGGGGGGTGGGTATGCTGGGATCAGGGTATGTGTAGTTTGGGAGGAAATGATCTATTTGGGAGACTGGAAAGAAAGGGGGTGAGTCTGGAGGCCAGCTCCAAGGGCTCCTCCGGTACAATTCTGGGAACCAGTGAAGGAGTCATGGTAGCTACGGTCACGCCACCAGTAAGGTTAGAAATTCTTGGAAATCTAGCTGCCCATCAGAGTTGAGGTTTCTTTATCATGTGGTCAAGGACACCGGGGTCCTTCTGGTTTCTTGTGAAGGCAGCCAGTTCATGAAGGTCAGGAACTCAGTCTTGGGGAGGGTGCAGCTGCTACTGTCCTCTCTAGCATATGTCTGGGAAACAACAAAGACTCTATGCATCTTGTGGTCGCTGCAAGGCTGGGCATTTTTGCCACATTGGAGTGGAGCAAGGCACAGGGGCTGTGATGGGGAGTGGTGAAGCAAGCTCTGGGATTAACCCTAATAAGGGGAACTTTCTATAGGCCTAGCCTTTCTGTGACAGAACAGTGAGGGGTGAAAGTTCCAGCAGAGACTGGAGTGTCATCTATGCCTCTGTCTTCAATGTTCCTTATCTTATCTTTAAAATGGGGGTATAATACTGCCTACCTCACAAGGTTATCATGAGGATTAAATAAATTAATATTACAGAACACATTAAATATAATAATATGACTTATTGACATTATTATCACCATTATTCTTTATCTATAAAGGGTAAGCTAGATGGTGTTGGTAGGAGATTGGACTACATGACCTCAAGATCCCCACATAACTCTTGAGTCCTACAATTCAGTGGATTAGTGGTAGAAGTATTTCATACCCCACAATCCCTTAGGTGAGTTTTTATTTAGGGTGCCCTGACCCGTAATTCTTTTGAATCCTAGCAGATGTCTTTAGAACTGTAATGGTCTTTCTGTTTGATTTTCTTGACCCACTTAGAGCAATATTTATTTATTTTTCTATATCCTACTTTGTTCCTAAAAGATTTTAAGTAAGACATTTCAAGTAACTTGGACTTTGCTTTGGAAGATACCTTGAATTAAATTCTCTGAACTTGCCTCTCGTTGAAATATAGTTTTCAAAAAGAATTTAAAACCATCAACTATATCAGTAGATTGCTTCCAATATTTCCAATATTTCTAAAAGCATCTCATTCGGATTTGGGGGCGGGGCACAGGCAGTGGTACAGGAGGAGCAGGGAATGCGAAGAGAAGGAAGAGACTGAAAATATGACTTACTGTAGTTTCAAATTGGGGAAGAAAACAAAGGTCAAAGCAAGTGTTCGGAGGAACAGGTTACACGAGAGTCCCCAAAGCACCATTTCATTGTTTCGTGTCCAAGGATGGCCCTTCTGATCAGCTTCTAATTATTCTCCATGGGAACCATTTGATGCTCCCACATGGGTGGCATTCAGAAGATGACAGAGCTCATGACGGAGAGGGTAACAAAGGGGAGACCTGCTGAGCGCCAGATGCTTTACAAAAAGCCTCTATTTTAATCCCACTTGAAGCCTGGTGAGACAATTGAGAGTCACCAAGATAAAACAACTTGCCTAAAATCTAGTTAGTAAGTGATAGAGTTGGTATCCCGTCCTAGGAATGCGTAAAATCCATGTTCTTTCTAACACTCTCTTCCTCTCTGACGTAGACCTGTGAACATCCGGTATCCAGTAATCCTGAAACTTGGAAAGTAGAGGACTCTTCCATGTTTATAATTTATGAAGAAATGTATCACTTAGTCTCTAAGCTCCCTCTCAATTCTCACATAATCCGAACATTTAAAGAAATCTAATCCTATAACTTTCCATTTCTGTAAATCATTTAAGAAGAAATTAATTTAGGAGACCATATAACTTAATGCCCAAAACTGGGAAAGGCTCTCCTTTTCTGCATGGATAAGGAAAAACCTACATCTTTAGGTAATTTTTTTTCATCAGAACTGTATTACTAATATAACACCATGTAGGAAGAATATTTTCTTCAAAACAGACTGAGATGAAACTTTTTGAAATCAAGTGCTAGCTGATATTAGCAATGCTTTGTGTAGTCAGTGTATTATCCAGTCTGAAGCAAACCTCTGATAGGGTTATCTAACCCACATTTCAGGGAGCAGAAAACCTCAGATGCCAGCGTGCTACTCCAAGTGCTCCATGATAGCAGACTACTCTGACTCTCCTCGTGTCAGATCATTTTTTCTTAAATTCTGGTTAATTACAGTGGGAGATTTCATAGGACAGATTCTTTGGGTCTTTCTAGCAATGAGGATAGAGAAGGACATAGAACATTAATAAAGGACACATTGCATTTAGCCAAGCCATTACTGAGGTGACATCCGAAAGCTCATGCACGGTGTTACTGACAAACTGAGGCCAGCATTCCTCAGAAATTTTATTTACTAGAGCTGAAGATTTCACCCCTCTTGATAAACCAACCTTCTTCTCTGTTAACTTCCTTCTCTAGGAGTCATTAGGTGATGTCACTAACACTAACAGTACTAGACACTGGCCCGGAAGTGGGCTTCTAGGGTGAGAGCTTTCTGTTACAGCTCTGTTCTACTCAAAGACAAAAGGTAAAGAAGGGAGCAATGCTGTATACCATCTTATTTACCAAATAGAATCAGGACCACTGTCTCTGCCAACTCCTACCAGACGTGATATTCTAGGTTCCTTACAGGCCGCATTGTCCCGGTCCTTTCCTGATGCCTGAATTTTTTGGTTCCAAAAGAGATTCTAACTTTCTCAATCTGGTGAAAGGAATCTGCTGAAAAGATAAAAACTACAATTAACATCACACTTCATAATGAGAGACTGAGTGCTTTCCTTTCTACTCAAGAATTAGGCAAACGACATCCACTCACACTCCTACCTCTCACTACTAGAACCTGTACTGGAGGTTCTAGTCAGTGAAATAAGAAAAAAAATAGAGACAAACAAATCATAGAAGCAGAAATAAAGCGGCCTTTATTCAAAGATAATTTGATCTTATACATGTAGAAAAATCTTAAAAAGTCTGCAAAACAACCACTAAAAACAATAGAAAAGTTTGCAGGATATGAGATTATTACAAAAAATATCAATTATGTTTTTAACTCTCAATGAAAAAATCTGAAAATGAAATAAAAGAAGTAATTCCATTTAAAAATAGCATCAAAATAGTAAGGATAAACTTAACAGAAGAATCCAAAGCCTCGCCACCCCAACATTTACAATTTCCAGAATATCATCTAAAACACTTGCCATTCAACGTATGATCAGTCTCAAAAAAGACAATCAATGGAAATCCACCCCAAGAAGACCTAGATGTTAGAATTCTTGGACAATTCTTGGAGATAATATAGCTATGCGTTACAAAATGATGGAAAATAGGTTTGCAATAAATAAGTTAGGCAAACTCAGCAAAGAATAGAAACCATTTTTAAAAAAATCAAATAAAAATTCTAGAAATAAAAATTATAATAGCTAAAACAAAACATAACTGGGTGGACTTCAGAGCAGAATGGACATGACGGAGATGCGTCAGTGAATTTGAAGATGGTTGCAGGGAGAAAAATGATAGAAAGAATGAACAGAGCTTCAGAGATGTGGAGCAATAAGAAAGGGTCTAACACATGTGTAATTTGGTCCCAGAGAGAAAGCAGAGAGAAAAATGGAGCATAAAAAAATGTTTGAAAAAATAATAGTCAAAAACTTCTCAAAATTGGTGAACAGATTCAAGAAACTCAATAATCCCCAAGCAGGATACAGATGAAGGAAGTCATGTTTAGACACATCTTAGTCAAACAGTTGAAATCCAAATATAAGTAGAATATCTTAAAAGCTGCCAGAAAACAACTGACACATTACATAAAGGGAAACAATGATTTAAATGACCACATACTACAAAGGTCAGAAGAAAACAGTAACATATTCAGTATGCTTCACAAAAAAGAAGGAGAAAAAACCTACCAATTCTGAATTTTACATCCAGCAAAAACATTCTTCTAGCTGACTATACCCTTAAGATATTTTCAGATAAAAGAGAACTAAGAGAATTCATCAGCAGCAGTCCTGCATGACAAGAAATGCTAAAGGAAGTTCTACCAAGATAAAAGGAGGTTATACTGGAGAAAAATTTGAACCTTCAGGAAAGAATAAAGAACACTTAAGATAACAAATATATAGCTAAATATAAAAGACTGCTTTACTTTTTTATTTCTTTAAAGAGAACTAGCTGGAGCAAAAATTATAATGCTTACTGTGGGGAATTTAATATACAGGGTCTGGCACTAATAATACCCCTTTTTGTTACAAAATCTTTTATTACAAAATCACAAGCATGTAATTCTGTAACGACATTATCACACTCAAGTACACCATATGACATTTTAGGTGAAGTGTTCAAATTAAAACTGTTAATTATTATACCCATATTATACCCTACCAACCACACTCAAGCAGGCCTTATTTCTGCCGGACCCTGTATATTCAATATATGGAATTTGTATGACAACTACAGAGTAAAGGAATAGAATATAGAATAAAGGGAAAGGGATTGGGAGGGTAGCAGGTTAAACAGTAAATAGAACTAAACTGTTCCAAGTTGTCTATACATGGAAAGTGGTACAATAATAACCCTAAGAGGAATGAAAAGTAAAGATGTATATTGTAAACACTACAGCAAGCATTAACAAATAATGCAAAAGAGTATAGCTCAATGGCAATAAATAAATTAAAATGGAATTCTAAAACATGTTAAAATATTTCTAGAGAAGTCAGGAAAGAGAGAAAAACAAAAAAGCGGGGAGGAGGCAAAAAGGAAACAAATAATAAAAATGGTAAACTGAATTCAAAACATGTGAAAAACTACATTGAATATTAATGAATTAAACACTACACTTCAAAGGAAGAGATTATATGGATTTTAAAAAGGAAGATCTATATGTTGTTTATAGAATTACACTTTAAAAATACAGTCAAGATAGGTTAAGAGTAAATATGTGAATTCTATCTACATAGATTAACCATCACAAGTAATCATTATAAGTTTTTCTTTAGACAGACAGTTCTTTTTATTTTAAAGAAAAAGTAGTCTCTTGTATTTACCCATAGATTTACTATTTGGAAAACAGATACAAGGTCTGTCCAGAAGGTATCCAGCCATTTAGTATGAAAAATAGAAACATTGAAGAAGATACAAGGTACAAGAAACTGTACCTAGGACAATGATGCCTCAGTCCCCTTTAAAGTAGGCACATTGGGACCTCACGTAGTTCTCCCAGTCTCTCTCACTGCCCTTTCATATTTTCCTGAATCTCATTGACAGTATGAAATCTCTTCCCTTTCAGAGGTGATTTTAGTTTTAGCAAAAGCCAGAAATCGGAGGGTGCCAAATCTGGGCTCTAGGGGTGCTGAGTCACCTGGGTGATTTGATGTTTCACAAAAAAACTCTGCACAAGATATGATGCATGAGCAGGCATGTTGTTGTGATGAAGCTGCCAATTGCCAGTTGCCCATAACTGCGGCCTTCTGAATCATCCAAATAGTTTCCATGGAGGAATGTTTAAGTTTAATGCAAAATCTGATGCAGATTCATTGCTCTACTTGCTCAGTCATTTTTAATGTGACAACCACACAGTACACAAGCTCACTCAATGGTGTCTACTGCCCCCACTGACTAGTACAGTGAAGTTGTCATTGTTCACACATGTGCATTCCAGTCCATTCTCCCTGGCTGCCAGTTTACACTGATGTAGCACAAATCATTCTCGTTATATTAAGAAGGTTGGACTTTTTCCAGACAGATCTTGTATACCATGCAAATAAGAAATATAAGAAGGCTGAAGCGGCTATATTACTATTAAAAAAAAAAAAGAGAAAATGGGACATTTACACATGATACAATAGTCAGTTCATTAGAAAACATAATATTCACAAATATGTATATGCCAAGAACAGAGCTTCAAAATATATGAAAAAAAAAGTGGGCGGAATTAACTACATAAATATCAGCATCATTGCATTATATAGATATATTTTAAACTCCACAATTACAATTCAGGTTAGAAAGTACTTATTAATGCTTACTATATATTGGCTTTAGATGATACAGAATAATATGACAAGATCCATGTCTTTAATGAGCTTTCAATCCTACTGGGACATGAACTTGTGCTTATAATATAATGGAAGAATAAGAAATTTTAGCATTAAGAAAAGAAGAGTTTATTTTCTGTTCCCTTAGTGTTGATACATGGGAATAAGTAATCTTTTCCATGAAGGTGACAGCAATTACTAGCAGCACACATGAAGGAAAAGTTCAGATCTGGGACTAATACTGAAAAGCAGAACATAATGAGTGTTGTGAGTTGATGTTCCAGTCACCCCCTTCCACTTTTAGTGGGATTCCACATTTTTTGTCAGATGGCCTTGACACCATCCCCGGATTTGGAGTGAGATTTTATTAGTCACTGAGTATAACCTCATTGCCATTGCCACAGCAATGGGTTTGGGGGTGACTACTGCTTGGTAGTAGGAGGGAGAAATGCTTTCGTTTCCTGCTGCCTATGGTAGAGGACTTATGTGGTTCTGGTTGCTGCCATTCATCACTTTGCCTTAAGATGAAACCCAGTAAACACATTTAAAGCATTTAAAATAGTTCCTGGTGCAAAGTAAATGTTCAACGCATGTTATTTGTTTATTGTTGTTTTTGTTGTGGTTGAATGTATGTGTACTTTTATTTTCTTGGAAGGCATAGCAGAGAGACAAAATTTCACCAAAGTTTGGTGACATGGTTGAGCTTCTGGCTCAAACTAATCATTTTAAAAAAAATTAATTAATTTATTTTTATTCAGTTACAATTGTCTGCATTTTCTCCCCATCCCTCCACCCCACCCCAGCCAGTCCCACCTCCCTCCCCCACCTCTACCCTCCGCCTTGATTTTGTCCTTGTGTCCTTTATAGTAACTCCTATAGACCCCTCTCCCTACTGTCTCCTCCCCACTCCCCTCTGGCTATTGTTACAATGTTCTTAATTTCAATGTCTCTGGTTATATTTTGTTTGCTTTTTTCTTTTGTTGATTATGTTCCAGTTAAAGGTGAGATCAAACCAATCTTGAAGTCCTTCCAACCTCTGAACGAGTCAGAGTTAGGTTTCTTGATAATTTTTTCATCTTGATGGTTCCTAATTGGTAGTCAAAGTCAGTGTGATTTAACTTTGTGCGAAGGACAGTTTGAGAGGCATTATCTCAGCACCCACACGGTGTTTGAATTTATGTCTCACGTAATTCTATATACAAAATGAAATGATAGACTCTATTGGGGAGGTGACTCTCCCCAGCTTCCACCAACGTTTACCTTTTGCTAATTGGTATTGCAGCGGATGCCTAACCAAGCTCTCTGGCTCCAGGCTTGTCCTACCCCTTTTAATAGCCCTTCACACAGCTGCCAGAGTGATCTTTACAATACAAATCCGATCTTTTTACACAGGCACAGGTACATGCATTGTCTGCCTAAACCTTTCTGCCAGCCTATAGTTCCTGATTGCCTCCTGGATTTCCTTCAAACTTCTCAGCATGCCTGCATGGTCCTTAGTACCTTCTTCAGCTTCCCTTTTTATCTTCGTCTCCCAGGATCCTCTCCCACAAATTTGATGGTCCCTCTATCCTGAATATATGATGTCCTTGAATGTCTTCCTTTGCATGTGCTATTCCCCATGTGTGCAATGTCTTTCTCCTGCTTTCTGTATTGGGGAACTCTTTTATTTTTTTACCTTCGAAGACCCTCAACTCCAATATAACCTGATTAAAGGGCATTTCTTGCTATCCCCTGGCAGAATCATTAGGATATGATTTATTATAGGGATTTGACTTTACACAGTCGTGAGAGCTAGGTTAGTGGGTGGAACAGCCTATGGGAGGTTGTCACGGCTGCCTTCAGGGTGGGCAGGTGGAAAGGCAAGATGGGGGAAGAAGGACACATTGGACTTGAACGGGGCCTAGAAGGAAGAATTGGAACCTGTGTCAGTCTTTCGCTACCTTGAGGCCTCTAACTTTGATGCTGTGGGTATCTGCTTCAGGAGAAGCTGTTGAATTTTGTCATGCTGCTTGATATGTACCTGGTCCAAGAGTCACAGAAGCCAGAGGAGGATGCAGCCTGGGATGCAGTTGGAGTTGGAACCTGGGTGCTGCCTGCCCCCGCCCCCACCAGGTAAGCCAGTAGATGGACAACCATACATGTGAGATGTCTCAATACCTCCTGCCCTGCTCCAACCTTCTGAGTGAGCTCTTGTGGTTTGTGTGAACCTGGCACTCTAGAGAAAAGGGAATTGTGAGAAACATAAATCCAGCAAAACTGAGCCAACAGTGTACAGATCCATCATATCCTACCTCTTCCTTCTATAAGAATAAGAGATCTTTGTAAGTCTCTTTCTACCATTGGAATATAAAATCTTTTGAGCAAGGAACATGCAT
The DNA here is from genome assembly GCF_022682495.2 of Desmodus rotundus. Taxonomy (NCBI): domain Eukaryota; kingdom Metazoa; phylum Chordata; class Mammalia; order Chiroptera; family Phyllostomidae; genus Desmodus; species Desmodus rotundus. The sequence continues at coordinate 102,651,363 of NC_071393.1, forward strand.
TTGTATTTATATTTGAAGCACCCAGAAGTACTTACCAATGTTCAATAAAACAACTAACACCACAATTCTTAGCAGATAGCGACTTAACAGTGAACACAATGCTTGTTTCATTATTATTTCTTCTTACATGTATTTCTTAACAGTTGAAAAACTAGTGTTTGACATTTGTTTGTACAACCACCTGCATAGTATTCTGGAAAAGAGGGATTTCTTAACATACATGCTGGTATTGAATTTCAGAGGGGAATAAACCTACTTGGCCGGTGAGTTTTGGTCGGGCGCTGCCTCTGAGGATGACAGAGTAAAGCATTCCTTTTGTGATGCATTGCAAAGCTTTCCAAAGAGGCGGCAAAGGTTAATTATTTTAAGCATTTGGAACCTGGCCACAAGTGGGGTGGAACAAACATACTGACTAGACATATGCTGTAGAGGAAGCCGTAAAGCTCCCCCTGTCTATAGTGGCTTACGCAGAAAGCCGAGCATATGGCAGGCTTTGTTTGGCCTTCTCCCTGGGATCATCTGTCAAGACGTGAGCTGCCACCTAATTACCCACTCACATTCTACTACTCTGCACTTTCCATTTTGGGTCTGATTTCTCAAAGCCTCAAACACTCATTTTTTTTAAACTTAGTGTTTAAAAATTTATCTGACCTACAAAAGAGTTGTGGGTGTTTCTGGGAGACAGTTGAAAAGGTGTGGAATGTGGACTCCACATCCTGGTTTTGGGGATCTACATCCTATCAAGGCGACATGTGTCTCAGAGAGGTAATGACTGATCATCCTACAAAACAGAAAGGAGCATAAAGAGAAAGAGTAATTATTAAGATCAAACTTTTACTTTTCCTTGAGCAGCTACTACGTATAAGCCTGTCTTAGTACAGCAATGTTTCCCTAAGTACAGTCCCTGGGGTGAGGTGAAAACCAGTTCAAAATGCAAGTCTTTCCTTGTACTTTCCTTTCTGATATGCGAATGCTACATAATTTCATTTTTACTTACAACTAACAGCCTCTGTCTAGTAACTTATAAAATGAATTATAAAGGCTTATCGTCCATGTGTCCTTTATAGTAGTTCCTGTAATCCCCTCTTCCCACTGTCCCCACCCCACTCCCCCCTGGCTATTGTTAGATTGTTCTTAACTTCAATGTCTCTGGTTATATTTTGTTTGCTTTTTTCTTCTATTGATTATGTTCCAGTTAAAGGTGAGATCATATGGTATTTGTCCCTCACCGCCTAGCTTATTTCACTTACCATAATGCTCTCCAGTTCCATCCATGCTGTTGCAAAGGGTATAAACTCCTTCTTTCTCTCCGATGCGTAGAATTCCATTGTGTAAATATACCATAGTTTTTGGATCCACCCGTTTGCTGATGGGCACTTAGGTTGCTTCCTACTATAAAGAACACATGGACAAAATCAAGGGGGAGGTTGGAGGTGGGGGAGGGAGGTGAGTTCAGCTGGGGTGGGGTGGAGGGATGGGGAGAAAAGGCATACAACTGTAATTGAATAACAATAAAAATAAAAAAAATCTTTTGTACTTCAAAATGAAAAGATGAGCGATCAATGGTAAAAAAAGTTTGTAAATTCATATATGATTAAAGACTTGTATCCACAAAATTAAAAAAAAAGGCTTATTGAATTTGTATTGATTGATTTTTAGAGAGAGAGGGAGACCCACACATACACAGAGAGGGAGGGAGGGAGAGAGAGAGAGAGAAAGAGAGAGAGAGGCAGAGAGAGAGACATCAATTTGTTGTTCCACTTATTTATGCACTCGTTGGCTGATTCTTGTATGTGCCCTGACTGGGGATCGAACCCGCAACCTTGGTGTATCAGGACAGCACTCTAACTGAGTGAGCTACTCAGTGAGGACAGATCTTATTGAAATTTGATATTTATACATTACCACATTAGGAGGAGTAAAGCATAACAGTTATTCTACTAAAATGTCTTTATTTTGGAAAGCTCCTATGGGCATAAGACCCTATAGATAATTGGAATTCATGAAAATTTTGAGAAAGAATGAGTCCTTTTCAGTACAGAATAAATGTTGATTTTGGGATGGTTGTCGTTTTCCATTGCTATTCTCCTCCTAGTATTAGTTTGTATTACTTTTGTTTAAAGTTTGTTTTCCATAACATTTCAGTCTCTTTGGTTTTTATTTAGCTTCTCCCCAGTTCTTGTGATCATCCAGTTCTTTTTCCACCAAAAAGTGGCAATGGGTGGTGTTAGTGGCATGCACAGGCTTTTACCCTGCTTAAGGAGGCCTCATTCCAGTGAGGAGGCTGCCCACCGGCGTAGAGGCTACGCTGTTACAGATTGGTGAGGACGGAGAGCTGGAGCCTTGGTGCTGTCGAAACCAGTTTATTTTCATGGTAATCACATGTACTGGTGCTTTTCCACCTAGTAATTATTTTTAAAACCAACCTTGCTAATAAAATTGTTTTCCCAACGTGTCACTATTCAGCATCCACACTCCCAGAAGGAGGGAATGGACTGGCCTTTAGCATCTTGTCTCACATGACAAGGGAGATGAACGAATGGGCCAGAGTAATATGTGCTCTGTCACACCTTGCTGCTTAAATATTTTATAACTTTTAAGCTCTATTAAAGGAAGTGACGCCAAGAGTGTTTAGTGGAGATAGCTTCTAGCAATGGCTTTTTATTAAGAAGGATGACACCAATCATCTAGTTGATGATGGAGTGAGAGAAGATATTACCCCGCTGAAGATGGGCTTATGGTCTCAGCCCCTGGGTTGGCTGGCTGTTGGCAACGGCTGGGCAGAGAGGGCAGGGCAATCGACAGGCATGACTCAACCGAAGTGTTTGTGTCTGGTTGCCTTAGTGGAGAGACAGTGATGTAGAAAATTACCTGTGACAGGCACAGTTTTCATTTTAGTAGATGCTAACCTGTATTATGTCTGAAGAGGATCTCACAGAACAGTGTACACTCTGTGTGCTGGTTGAGGACAAGATGTCTTCACATTTCTTCACTCTCTGTTTCAGGATCTCATTCCATCGTGCGCAGGGCCAATGTATGGGCACGTGAGACTTTTAGTAGCTCCTATAATTTTTTAGATTTCTTTTAAAATCACAAGGAAAAACCAAACTTTTGGGTCAAAGAAAATGTTTTAATATATATTAATAAGTTCATCTTTCTACCCATGCAGTTGTCAAATATAATTTTCAATAATTTTTTTATGAAGGAGTGCTTGGGTCCCCCATGAAAGTACACTGCAGGCCTAAGTGGACTCTCAGGAAATGCGTGTGATGAACTGAAAAATAATGTTTGGTTGCTTCGTTGTACGTGGTCCAGCAGAAGTAATGCTATTTGAGTGTGGTTGGTAGGGTAACGATATGGGTGTAATAATTTATAGTTTTAATTTGAACATTTCACCTAAAATGTCATATGGTGTGCTTGAGTGTGATATTGTTATGTTGCAGAATTGCATGCTTATGATTTTGTAATAAAAGATTTTATAATAAAAAGGGGCATTATTTGTGCCGGACCCTGTATTTCTCTGAGGACTCAGTTGTGTGCATGCAGCCTTCAAGAAGTTTCGTAAAGCGGACAAAAAGCACTGATGGTAACCTGGGAGATCTGAGGTTGAGACCAAACCTTTTCACTCAACTTTTGTGACATTGGGAAAGTCACTTAGGCCTCTGAACTCTATTTCCTCACCCCTAAAAAGAAAAATTTGAATTCAATCTCGAGGATCTTTCTAGGTTAGACATTTTATTATACTAATTCTATTATACTACAACAGATAGTAAGGAGCTGAAGTTCCTTCCCGAAAAATTTTAGACAGATGGCAAACATAACATTTATTTGTTACTTCCTGAGCTCATAGGTGCTCAACGACCAGTTGCTGAACAAAGAACTTGGATGGTGTTGGGTGCCTGCAAAAACTTTTACTCTCTCAATCTCTGGCCAATTAGGCAGGTAGATGCTTAATTGTCTAGGAAGATACGGGGACGGCAGATAGATAATCAGGGCTTATATCCTCTGGTGCTCCTTTCCAAACCAAACCTGCAGTTACTTCTTGTTGAAAAAACCCAAGCTATTATTTCCTGGCCAGGCTTAATGATGTCTGTAAACTGACAGCCTATCACTGAATGAAAAATTAAGCTGGCAACAGGGTTGGCTATCCAAGAGCCAGACGGGTTCAGGTTGGCCTCCCCAAATGACAATATCCAAGGTAAAGTGCTCACCTGCTCAGCTCACTGAGCTCACTCTTTCTTTGCTCGTGTTGTGCTCGAAAACCTGACCCCTAGTGAGCCTTCTGTTACTGGGAATTGTGGACTGGGCAGGACTGAAGGTCAGCTGATCCCCAGCTTCGTTTTTCAAAACCCTGATGGGAAGACAGACATGGTGACTGAGAGGAACACCCTCTGCCCCCAACAGCTCTTTAACCTCTCTTTGCCACCCACTCAGGCCATAAATGAAGATCGCCCATAGAGGCTCAGATATCCTCCCACTCAGAGTCCTGGAAATGAATCTTAAAGACTCCTGGGAACAGGTGTGAGTTTTTAAGTTATTACCTTTATTCAAATAGCATTGATGGATGCATGGTAGGTGAAATGGATGTAGACCCTGTAAGATCATAAGAAAATCCCAAAGTAGACCCTGTAAGATCATAAGAAAATCCCAAAGGAAAACATCAACTAGGAAAGAAAGCTAATGAGCATTAAATCATTAAATATTGTTCTAATGTTGCCTTAGAAGAGGATAACAGCATTAAAACTCAGAACCTTCTTCAGAAAATACACTACAAAGAGCCATGACCCATGTGGGCTCAGCCTCAAGGCATGCTGGGACCTCAAAGGGGAGCCGACAGAGTCAGGAGGGAACCAGGAGGGGTGACCTGGCACTAAAGTCAGATTCTAGGGCTTCTCTCTTCATGTCGGGTTGTCTGATTGGTTCAGCAGTTTTAAAGTTATACCCTCTCAATCTTCGAAAACTCTCATTTGTGTGAGAGGACTCTGGGCCATATATCAATATTAGCTTGTATAGCCCACTCAAGTAGAGAAGAGATACTCTCCATTTTACACAGTAAGGGCAGAGCTTACAATTCCGCCCCTGGTTTGGTGTTAGATCTGTTTTGACAAGAAGAGATATAGATGAAAGGTTGACCCACTGGGAAGGGCACTGCCTACTTCCAGGTTCTGTATGTTGATTGATGACCAGAGTAGATTCAGAAAAGGCTGGAAATAGCTTTCTTCTCAATCTCAAGGATGCTTTACATGGAAAATGAATTATCTTGCTTTTTCAGAGCACACAGAGGGAAAATTCATGAACGATATGTCTGCTCTCCTTTGAAGGCCATAATTCTTGTTTTTATTGTGTGCTTTTTTTCCTTAACACCTCTTAATACATTATAATATAAGTGAGTGCTTTTATGCCATCATCAGTTACCAGATAGGATTTTAATCATGTGATTGATCCTGAAAAACACAAAGCCAAATTGGACATTAATGACAAGAAGCTGAACCCTCTTAGCCTCAAACACAGACATTTTCAAAAATTACTCTTCATCTCTGAGCCTTTGCACCTTTAAACTTGCAATTTAAAGTATTTCGCTATTTCTTTTAAGTTCTGATTAGATAGGGTGACATTTTGACTTCCGTAGTTGTATTCAGTCAAAAATTTTCCTGTTTTCTACTTCATTAAGTCCCACTTTCATAAGGTTCTTCAGACAGTGGTCAGTTCGGCTTTTACCAATGATTTCTGTGCGACTCTGGTCCCAGCAAGGCCCTCGTTTACTGTTTGTGTTGTAATCAACATACTTGCAGAGACAGGGACGTAACAGGAAGCAAGGCATACGATGTAATGGGAAATGAAAACAGACCATGGAATAAGATATTACAGCCTTAATAACAACAGCAGACATCCCGGAAATGTGTATTTTAAATCAGAATACCACATGGATATACTATCTGAACACAATTGAAATATATAAATATTGTCTTATTGCTATTGTCTGGTTCTCCCTGCTTCCTTGATCTTTAGTGAAAGCCAATGGTGGGAATGGAAGGAGCTACAACTTACTGATCAAGTGTCCCAGGCACTGTACTTGCTGTATTTCCTCGATTTTCATGATTACCTCAAGAGCTGGGTATTTTTATTATCTTCTCTCACTAACCATCGCAACCACCTTCCGTCAGCTGGTCCTGCTTCCAGTCTTGCCCTTCCGTCCCATCCTCATTCCATCCATTCTCCACACAACAGCCAGAGAGATCACCATAGAATACAGATTTGGCCCCATCTTCCCCTGATTAAAACCCTGTGAGTGCTCCTCATTGTCCTAGGGATAAAGGATTCCTGAACAGAGCTTAAGGAGCCTTCGTGATCTGGCCTCTGCTTCCTTCCTCAGTCTCATCTGGGACCACTCTCCCATCCCACACCCACCCTCCAGGCCCTCCAAATGTTTTTCAGTTCCTGGTCCCACACCTCTCTTTTGACTGCCCCCCCCCCACTTGCTTGACTAGCAGCAGAGCTGAGCTCCCATCTCCCATCCCCCTGCTATAACCCAGAGTGGCTCCAGGACAGCAAGGGTCACGTCTATTTGTTCACCAGTCAATATATTTCAAACCGATATTTAAAAACGAAGGCCCAGAGAGCTTACATTACTTTTTAAAGTTCATAGAGCTGGCTAATGATAGAGTTGGGGAATCTGAGAGAAATCTGTATCCAAATCTGATGTTGTTCTCACAGCATTGCGGTGTCTGTCGTAGATGGTGAGTGTGAGACAGTCAGTAATTCGTTTTGGCTGGATCGTACCACGCACATAAGGGGGGACTGGGAAAAGAAGGTTTTAGTCACATTGCCTATGGCCTTGTGCCCTAGGTTAGGGAGTAAGGATTTTATTCTGCAGACATCGGGGAATCATAGATGAGCACAGAAGTGGCAGGAGCAGAGCAATTAGGTTTCCTTATGCCTTTCAAAAGTACAAGTGAGGGCAGAGGAACACAACAAAAATTGGGCTTTTCTTTCGTAACTTTCATCTATAAAATAATACCACCCATCTCATATGACTTTTGTGAAGATGAAAATAAAGCATGTGCAATGCCGCACAGCCCTATACCTCTTTACAAATACCATTATAAGATTTTTTCTCTTACTGTTTGTTAAAGGAGCTGTTCAGCTTTGTAGTTACTTCTAGAAGACTGAGTGGACCCTCCTAGGAACCATTCTCTAAAGGTAGTGTTGAGGCTCTAGATGAAGCTTTCAAGCTACTGGGAAGTTACAGACCTGTTCCAGCAGGCACGAGAGCCACCCATTGGAGCAGCTGAAAATTTCCCAGGTGAAAAACTGGGGTGGGTGCAGAAAAGGGAGATGTATTGCTGTTGGTTAGAGATCCTCCACTAGAACAGCTGTCAAAAGACATTGCTGTTGTCCTGGCTGGGTGGCTCAGTTGGTTGAAGCGTCATCTGTGCACCAGAAGGTTGTGGGTTTAATCCTCGGTCAGGGCACAGACCTAGGTGGTGGGTTTAACCCCCAGCTGGGGAATCTGGGGGCGTGTGGAAGACAACTGATGGATGTTTCTCTCTCACATCAATACTCTCTCTCTGTCTCTCCCCCGCCCTCTCTAAAGTCAATAAACACATACTTGGGTGAGGATTTAAAAACAAAGACACTGCTGGCAACTCCTGTGAGGGAAGGCAGCTGGAAACCAGCCCTGGGAGCAGCAGGGAATGTTGTAAAGAGGGGACCTCATTGCTTGAAGGCCTCTCTGGCCTCTGCTGTCTCCCCATCCTGATTCACTGTGAAAGGAAGGGAGGGCTGTACTTCTTATGAGCTCATTACCAAGAGGGCAACTGGAAGTAAGTATTTGGATATAAATGATGATGATGATGATGATGATAATTACATTGAATAAAGAGAGTAAAGGACAAAATTTAAGGCCCAGAAAGTCTGTTTAAGAGGGTGTACTTGGAAAAAGGACTGCCTGAAAGAACAGCTCCTCTGGCCCAGGGAGGTGAGAGATTTGCAGGTGATCTTGACAGTGAACTTGGGACTCAGGTCATCTGAGGAAGCTCCGCTGAAGGGACTGTTTTTGTGTCCTTCTCTTTGGACCCGCCATTTGGAAAAGGAATAGTGGCCTGTTCAGGGTGGAAGCTGTTTCGAAGCCCTGGTGGACTGGGTCAAGCCCTGGACTTGAGAGAAATACTTACAGGGTTTCTACAACCTTTATTGTTTTCCTATCGGCATTAAGAACTGCATGCAAAGTCAGAGAAGCAGACTTTCAGGAACAGGAGATTCATTTGTTCTGTTTGCATTCCCTAGCACATCCAGGCATTTTACAAATAGCTGGTGAACTAGCCGGAACCCCCTAAACAGCTTTCCTAGGACTCAGCTGTAGGCTGTGGGTCTTCCTGGCACAGGAGGAAGCAGGTGAGGTGGAAAGGCTCTGGCGCACAGTCAGGTGTTGTGCGTTCTGTCCCCAGTTCTTCCAAGAACAAGCCGACACAAATGAAGGCTACGACTGACCAGTTTTCCAGACGTTTCTCAGGGAGGTTTTTTTCTAGCATCTTGGCTATGAATGTGATTCATCATCTAGTCTAACAGGTCCTCTCCTGTAAAAGCTGGACCTGTAATTATGACCAAAACTCTTTTACACAATTTTTCAAAAGAATTAAGTTTAAACACATTGTAAGGCAGACAATGTCGTATGTGGGTGTCAGGCCAGATATCCCTGAAATATGAAAGATATTTCATATTTCTTTTCAGATATATGAAAAGAAGGTATAAATGGAGCTGGTTCAAAATTACCCCCATTAAAGTGTGTCCCAAACCAACATGGGCTCAAAATGATTACTTCTTTCAGTCAAATTGAACTTCTTTGCAAATGCTACTAAGAAAACTACCCTTTAATTTGGATGCAGTTTAAATTATTTAATGAATCCCTTTCTCAGTTAATTGGACATTAGGTTTAAGAATGAATGGAAGTGCTTCATGTGCTGCGTAATAGCGGACGAGTGTCTGCGGCAGGCTGCAAGACCAGCCGGCATTCTTGGAGAGACGGATCAGTGGTCTGGTCTCAACCTCGGGCCTGGGAAAACCATTAACCGAACAACTTGAGTTTTATTTTTAACCTGATACACTGTGTTTGATGCACAATGTATGGGCATTTCGAGAGGCGGTTTGCTCAATTGTGGAATGGCTGTGATCCCAGTGGGTTTGTCTTGCAGGCTCTGGAGGCTGCTGTTATTTCCTGGTGGGTGTCTAGGGGAGGAGGCAGCAGAATGTGGAGAATCTGGGCAAATAAAGCCTCATAAAGCAGCCTTTTGATTCGATGAGAACAGGCTGCTTTATCCCTGAGTCTCTGAGCTGGGCTGTGGGTGAAGTGCCAAATCAGTTCCTGCCTACTTTGTGACTACTGGGTCACAGCAGGCATCTAGAAGACAGAATTTAAAAGGACCCTACCTGGAGCCGGTAAAGTATGGAAATGCCACCCTGAGAAAGGGGGTAGAGCACAGCCGTGCTGAGGGAAATCCGCCTCCTGATACTCACGTGGTCTTTTTCCACATTCTCTTCCTTCGCCCACCAAGCAGTTCTTAAGGCTAAGATAAGGCCTCTGACCTGGTAAAACTCATTTTTGGTAGGCATGATTCTCATCCAGGTAATTAAGACATGAAATGAAATTTGTGATGCCTAAAGTGAATAGAAAGTTCGGTGGGAACATGAAGGACAGTGTGACTCAGTCTTTGGGAACACCGATTTAACCTGTTGTGGCAAATATATCGCAGGCCACCCCTGTGCTGGGGACCCGGCATGGGCGCGACGGGAGCAGCCTCACCCTCGTGGGGTTTCCAGCCTAGTGAGCCAAGAAGGATTTTGAGAGATGAGTTGAGTCTCATCAGATGAAGAGGAAAGGAAAAGAGAAAAAGAAAGGAAATGGGTAAAGGCACAAATTTTGAAATGCGTGCAGTGCCAAGAAAGTGTGTGTGTGTGAGAGAGAGAGAGAGGTGGGGAGAGAGAGAGAGAGACAGAGAGACAGAGAGACAGAGAGAGAGAGAGAGGGAGAGACAGAGACAGAGACAGAGTCAGAGAGACAGAGAGAGGGAGAGAAAGTGTCAGGATATTTGAGGCCAGTTTTAAGACTTTCGTATGCCATGCCATTGAGTTTTGTGTGTATCCTGTAGAATCTGGAAGCCAAAGAATGACTTAAACAGGGGAAAACAAGCATATCCACATTTTAGAACTTTGGCAGGGAGAGAACAACAGGGGGGTGGTTCTAATAGAAGGTCGCTGTCGCCAGTGAAGCAGAGTGTCCATGGAGGCAGTGTTTAATTGCTTGAATTGCCCCAGAAAGGTCAAGAAGGACAATGACCTAAAACAGGTCACTGGATTTGGCAGTGAGGAGGTCAGTGAGGACCTTGCAGACGGGGCTCTGGGCGCAACCGGATGGCCCTGGTTTGAAGAGTAATTTACAGGGAAGCAAAGCAGAGGCTCTAATTGTCCAGAGCACAGTCGCTTTTTTGTGGTTGTTCAGTCTGGCGAGTGCGGTTGGCTTTGTAAGGAAAAGACCAAGGATAACAGGAGTGCTGATTGTCTCCCGTGACCCCGACGGTCCTGGAGAGTTGTGTTGGCATGAGGTTTGTCCTTTAACTGTGAGGACTCAAGCAGTCTCCGAGACAGCCTTTATTCGGCTCAGCTTGGCTTGCCTGCTCTCTCAAGTTTGCAGGGAGTATCCAGATTTTAGAGTTTTCAGAATGCCATTTACACATCATTCCCGTGTCCCCAGTTACATTTCTCATCTTCGGAGGATGACCCAGGGAACACCCTCCCTGAGCTCTCATGGGCAGGGAGGTGTTCTCCGGTGCTGAACCAAGTCCCTAATAATCCATTGGAACATCCCTGAAGGTGGAGTCACACCCTAGGGACCCTATCCTGTGATTGCCAGTTCTGTTTCTCAGCCCAGTGACAGAGCCAGCCTGTTTTTCTGACATTGTGACCCAGCTAGCTCTGTGCTATAATCAATGTTTCCATTCTTTTCCAAAATAAACATGTTGATGATCATTTGCAAATAGGGAAATGAAAGTTTTCCATCTGCAGGTGCGGTGCCTATATTTTTGAAAACAAAGAATTTAGCAAAAGAATTTAATCTAATCTCTGGTTATTTGTAATTTGTCTGGGGCATTAGACCTTAGAAGGTAATTTTTTTTTTCTTTTAGATTCAATTAAATTCTCTCCCACTTCTCCCCCACCCCCTTCTGGCTTTGTTCAGAATTATTGAGCAGAATGGCTTGAGGAGAATAGGACCTTATTGTATCACATTTCGAGAATGAGCCACAAGGAAACAGGAGCCAAGCCTGGAAATGAAAACGTCCTTGTAAATGACCAACAGAAGACAGGAGTTAAAATACACAACTGTTGTTGTGCCAGAAAATTGTCTGCTCTCTCTGAGTGAACTGGGAGTGCTCGTTTGCATTTATACCAGGTTTTAAAAATAACAAATACCATTCTCCCTGCTCAAATGAAATGTAATTTCGTAACTGCTCTGAAGATTACCCTACCTTTCTGCAGCCAAAGAAATGAATAGCTTAATACCTCTGAAAATCCCAGGTACGATACTTGTTTAATGTAGGCAGGGTTTATTTAGTCTGGGTGATTTGTAATTTTATTTCAGAAAGAAATGACTGATTGAGAGTTGTGCAGATGTCACGATCAAAGCTTACTTCTTGCTCATCTAGGGTGTCAGATGCAGGCAAGCTGTTTATGTATCCACTGGGCTAAATTGGTACCATTATCACTCCAGTAAAGCTTAGTTATTACTGTGTTCTTTGCTAAAGAAACCAATTATAATATCTGCTGGATGGTATGTTAAATGACACTATTTAATTAAAGCCTAATCTCTCTCTGAATGAACAATATTTTAAATTATTGTACATTATTCTGTTCAATTACTGGGAACCTCTGTCCATTTTTTAAGGGCAGAAAAAGCTCATTTGGCGCCCTGACTGCCGGGGAGCATAATCGCCGTTCTGTGCTGTGTTTGGTGCTCTGTGCCCAGTCGCAGTCAATCCAGGACACACATCAGTTCAGGAGCTCTTTTAGTTTTAAAATATTTCACATTTGTTGCTCAAGCCTCCAGGCAGCAAAGAGCCCTATTCTACCCCTGCCAGGGGTTCCCTCCAAGGACTGGGGGATAATGGAGACCTCCAAAAAGAATGTGTTTAGAGGAATAAAGCCATTAAAGAAATACAATTCCCACGCCAGGAGCAGAGCTGTGTAACTGACAGGATAGCAATTCCTTTCGAATGAGTATCTCATAAGGGAATGCAAGAATCAAAATGAACTTGACAGTGAACTCAAGAGATAACCTCTAATAGAAAGGAAAATTCGCTTGTTAGAAGGAGAGATGAGTCAAAAAGAGGTAGCTATTTTAAAAAAGATGGGCAAGAGCCAAATGTGAATGGAGTTTTATTCCTTGTAGTCATTTAATTTAACTACGGAGAAATGTTGGCACACATTTGAATAGTTGATAGCAAGAACCACTAGCAAATACCCCTAATGTGCTGCTTCTGTAGCTTTATAATGTCAAGGAATATATAGCATGTGGATATTGTGTGTTTGTCGGCCTATTGGGTCATCTATAACATCCCAGGGAAGCAAAAGGGCAGTGGTGTGACCCAGAGGGTGTAGGAATGAAGTCCGGATCCCAGACTGCGAGTGGGAAGGTTAGAACTCAGCCTGGGAACCTAGCATCATGTCTTGCTCACATTAAATCCCTTGCAAATTTATTCTAATTCCCTGACACCATAATTCTAACATCTGAAATTAATGGTCCACACTGATGTATATGTCTTTTGGCCAGTCTTTGTGGCTTCTCTGAGTCTGGCTTTTGGCCTGAGGAATGATGGTGGTCAATGGCGGTGAGAAAGGTGACCAGAGCGTAGTGCAGGTATTCGCCATGCACAGGTCCTCTTGGTCTGTTTGTGCAACTTCATTGATTTTGTTCCTTTGGTTGTACTTGTTTTAAAAAACTGTTTTGTAGAGCAATTTTAGACTCACAGCAAAATTGAGAGGAAGGCACAGAGATCTCCCATAGAAGTACCCTCCCCCCCACCACACAGCCTCCTCCATTACCAACATCCAACATTACCATTACCAACATCCTCCAATAGGTGCCACTTATCTTCCAACATCCTACAGCAGAGTGACACGTTTCTTAATACTTGATGAACCCGCTTTGATTGGCACGTTATCATCACCCAAAGCCCATAGTTCTCCTTAGGGTTCGTTTTTGGTGTCTTATATTTTGTGTGTTTGGACAAATGTATGATGACATGTATCCATTACTACAGTATCACTTAGGGTGTTACACTACCCTAAAAATCCTCTGTGGTTTGCCTCTTCATCCCTCCAATCCCCAACTACCGGCAGCCACCAATTTTTATTTATTGTTTCCACAACTTAGCCTTTTCCAGAATGTCCTGTTGTTAAAGTCATTCAGCATGTAGCCTTTTTGGGTTGCCTTCTTTCACCTAGTAGCATGCACTTAAGGTCTTTTCATGGCCGGTAGCTCATTTCCTTTTTAGGGCTGAATATTATTCCATTGTCTTGATGCACCATAGTTTATTTTATCCATTCTAGTATTATATTTTTAAAGACAACTCTTAATTATATATGATTGTCAATTATAGCATCTGGGAAACACAGGCCATGTCCAAGGCATTGGGCTTATTGTTTGTGGCTATAAACTAGTCCAGTACAATGTCAATGTAAGAAACATCCAAAACTCTAGAGAATTTCTACGAGTTTATTTGAGCCAAACTGATGGCAGCTGCTGGGAAGCAAAATCTCAACGGACTGAGAAAAATGCTCTGGAGAAAGAGCAGTTTTGCAGCTTATTTTATACGTTGGAATCAAAGGAGGAGGTGTAGGGAGGGTTACATGAAATCTACTGGTGGTAGATTAAGGGGACAGGAGAGAGCAAAGCAGGGAAAATCTCTGGGATTGGATAAAAACTAGAGAGACACATGCTTCTTTCACCTTGGTGGGTACAGGATAGTTAATAGTGAACATAGAACACACAGAGATCACATGCAGTGAACAAGATAGCGTGGAGGGGTGCTGTGGTCTGCTGCTCTGGTGCGGAGGTCGTGCCCTGGGGCATCTGGAAATGATGACTGTTGTGGCGTTTCAAAGTTACGTTATCCTAGATGCACAAAAACAAACCAAACCCCAAAATATACAACAACAAATAAATCTAATAGACAAGCTTTCTTAAGGTAAAGATTAACCTTTGTCAGGGAAGCTATAGGCCTAGAGTGGGCTGCCTGCCAGCACTTGCTTTCAGTTGGGGATTTTAATGTTCGGACCGCCCTATGTAGTTACTTCCTTCTCTGAGTTTGAATGGCCCACCATGCAGGTCTGCCCCGTGCTTGGCAGGTTTAGTATGTGGCCCCTTTTTCCTCCACAATAACATAGAGATAAAGGTGTGGGTTTTAGAGTCCCTCACTCATGCATTCTTTTAGCAAATATTTGCTGATCCTTAATGATTGTCAAGCTAGAAGAGACCCTGCCCAGGAATACTCAAATTCAAATTCCCAACCCACCTTTGCAACCATATAACACTGAACCAGTTAGTATTCCTAACCTGTAATGTGACGTTAATAATACACCCCTCGTGGGATTACTGTGAAAATTAAGACAGCACTTTTGGTATCTGCCACATAATAAGTAGCAAGTATACAGTAATGTTGCTTTACATAAGTAGGTGCCACTTATCTTCCAAGGATTTCAGTTTGGCTCAGAGATTGGACATAGGGTGTATATACATATAGTAATAATAATTTATTAAAAGCAATACTTACGAACCAGCAAAAGTGAACACCGACTCGAGCGGGACAGTACAGTACACCCTAACCTCTCCACGCACACACATACATAAACACAAATGCAATGTTTAAAATGGAGGCACACTTCCTGTGGAGGATGCCTTATAACTGGGAATGGCAGTAGGGCTGCTCTCTGCACTGGCAGAGTCTCCAGGATCGGGCCAGGAGTTATTAGATGTAATCATCAGGTTGAGTTACTTATACAAAGCCAGTTATTTGCCATCTGCCATTTGGAGATGTGCCCTTAGGCCTTGCTTGGATGCCGGCCCATTGCTATGCAGCAGAGGGAAATGTTTCTGTCCAAATAACTTATCTCCTCGGTTTCAAATTCTAATGTGAGAAAGGGCTGTCAAATAGATGCTCTGTCTTAATGATAAAGGGGACAATGGGCATTCATTGTCCTTCTTATGGGCAGAAACAGTGGAGAGGACATGCATCTTGAGGATTTCAAGATGGGGAGCTGAAGAATAAAATATTTGGAAAACTTAAACTTGGCTCAAAGATAACGTGGGTGAAAGTTTAGCCAAGTGGGAGAAGAAAGTCCTTTTCAGGCGCTTCTATCCTGAGGCAGGGGTAGTAGGCAGGGGGGAGTGTGTAAGGCTGAAAATGATCAAACGGTGTTAAGAGAATCTGTGAAATATGTTGTGTACAACTCATATTTGTTGTGGTCTAACTGAAGTGGAAGTGGGGGTCAGTGTGTGGAGGCCTGGGCATGCCCCATGGAGAGGAAGGTAACGGCTGGGCAGTGACCACTCAGGATGACTGACCAGAAAACCACATCTTTGTTACAGAATGTGTAAGAGAGGAGAGCCAACTGTGTGCTCTGTGCCCATGGTCATTGTGTCTTTTGTGATTACTTAACTCCAATGTATGACTAAGGAGGCCAAGGCCAAGGTCACTTGGCTAGCAAATGGAGGAGCCAAAGATCTGTGTTTCTTGTCCAATGTTCTATTGTTTTGGTAAGTAAGTGGCATTTTAAGCTCTCCTGCTCCTACCTCTAGGAAGTTGAATCCCTAGTCACTGTCTTTTGTGGAAATTCTCTTCCCTGGCTCTGAACCAAATTTTCACCTGCTCTTTGAAGATCATCGCCTGCATGTCTCTGCTCAGAATCCAGGTCGGGGAGTTTTAGGCTGTGTTCCTCTGAGAACAGGGGTCCTCAGAGTCTCTGCCCACAGAAAAAGCACCACAAAAACTGCCAGGGTCCCATCTCTTCTTTGAACTTCTAGTCTCCATACTGACATTTTAGGTATTTGGGTTTGAATTTAGGATTTCTTGACTAAATACATTCTTTTATTCTCCCCTTCCAAACACAAATTTATTCTTTTATTTAACAGATGAGGGAACTCAAGTACAGAAACATGTGACTTTCTCAAGATCACACAATGAACTAGTAGTAGAACTCGGGCTGAAACTGAGATTTCAAAAACCTTGGTCCTGGGCCCTGGCCGGGTAGGTCAGATGGTTAGAACATCGTCCTGCTACACCAAGCTTATGTGTTCGATCCCCGGTCAGGGCACATACACGAAGCAACCAATGAACACATAAATAAGTGGGACAACAAATCGATGTTCCTCTCTCTCTCAAGTCAATTAAAAAAAAAACCCAACTCTATCCAATGCTATTTCTTCATAAAGAAATTTATTACTCATAAACAACGAGCAGTGCAAAGAAAACTGACAATAATGGCCAACATTTTATTGTCAGGCACTGTGCTAAGAGTTTTACATGTATTGTCATATGAAAGTCTCCATGGGGCCACGTGAAGGGAACTCTATTACCGTCTCCATTTTAAGGACTTGAGAGGTGGTTAGCCTTTGGTTACATAACTAGTAAGGGCCAGAGGTGTGATTCTTATTTAAGGCAACTTGGTTAAGAACTTTTGAAGCATATATGGGAAAAGCTAGGTGGGAGTGAGTGAAAAGTAGTGGCCCTTTCACATAATCCACAGCTAAGCTGAGTCCCCCTGCAGCTTCAGGAGAAGACAGTTTCCAGCACACCCACAGCTTCCCTGCTGCAGCACCAACAGCCCTCACATGCTCTGCAAGGAGGCTTTCTCCTGCTAGCTCCCTACCTTCCAAGAGAGCGGTGGTGTCAACAGAAGTACAAGGGAACTCATTTCCCTGAGACAACCTTCCACTAGTGGGGGGTGGGAGTTGGTGGATGACGCCCAGTCCCTCTGTCTTCCATTGGGGTGATGCTGAGGTGTGTTGCACATGGTTTCCTGAGGGTCCCCTGGTCCCTCAGGCGCCCCCAGCAGTAACCTCACTGATGCACAAGTTACTAGCTTTCTCCTCCCCTATCTCCTATTCCCACTCAATTCTTCCCCCAGAGGTCACTGGCCAAATAAACGACTTGCACGCAGGTCTGTCTCAGGACTTCTTTTGTGGAGGAATCCAAACTAAAGCACTGTTTTAAAGGGACATATTTAGATCATATTTGGCCCTTAAGTGTTCCCCTGGGGAGGAGGGACACTATAGGAATTCTCCCTGACTCTCTTAGAAGGAACAAGACAAAAATGTGAAAAAGAATGTTTATAAAGGTGAATGTTTTCAATGGAAGGGACTGTAAGTGAAGTTAAAAAAGAAGTCTCTGAAATGTCATTTACGATGCTTTGAGAGGAGTTCCTTGTGGCACTTGGACCTTTCTCCAGAGGGCTACAGGTAGGTGGGCACACTCCTCAGCCCCCGGATCAAGGGAGCGGGGCGGGAGAACACACAGGGTCCCTTCTTTGTCCTTCGGTATGATTCCGTCCTTCCCTCATTTTGTGTGTTCGCCTCATGCAGAGAGAAGCTGGTGCTTCTTGTTTCACAATATTTCAAAGGCTGACAATGAAGGGTAATGTGAGCGCTTTGCTGTATTCCCAAGGAGTTACTTGAAGTTGACTCCTTCAGCGCTGGTTCTAATAAGTTTCCCCAAGGAGCTGCTTTAATTAATTTTTATATTCACTGTCCAGATACAAGATGTTGGTGACTTCCTAGATACTTTAAACATATAATCCCACCACTTGAGGATTTTGGCATCCCACTGTATTTAGTTCAATTTTATCTAATGTCTCTTCTAATTGAAAGTGGTAATCTGCATACATGTGTTTTTAAATATATATATATTTAACACATATATATATGGGGGGGAGTTAATTTGCTTAGATACTTTTCTAAGGGGCATAAAAATTTCTCTATGTCTCTTGAGATGTCTTGGGGAAACATCAGACATCCCTCTGTGTGTCCCCAATGGGGTTGAGAACGGGAGCTCTAGAATCCAGAGAAAGACCTCTCTCTAGTTCATTTGGTGTTTCAGGGAAGGGGCTCTTTTTGGAAGTGTGGGCCAAGCTCAAGGCTAATCAGACTGTGGACTGCCCCCACTCAGCTGAAGCGTGACATCAGATTCAGAGAACTATTAAGTAGAACTATTGCTCAGTAGATTGCTTGTGGATGGTCTCCAACAAATATTCACTTAACCAAACTGGAGCTATGTCATAATCCATATCACAAAAAAAGTTTATACTGAACATTATGAACAAGTAAAAAGTTATGACTTAAATACAAGAGGGGCCAAGTGTGTGTGAGCATGGGGGGTGTGCCTGTGCACACACAGGACTCAGGACTGAGTGACTATATGAGTCTCGTATCACCTTTCCAGGCTCCTGTGTGCTCTAAACAGTCCAACCCCCGTCCCTAAAGTCAGATGGTTCTCTTTCTGCTAGGCTTTTGTGTCTGCTAGTACTGGGTTCAAACGCTGGTTCTGCCTCAGTGGCAAGTCACTTAAGTTCTCTGTCACCCAGTTTTTTTAGATGTAAAATTAACAGATAGTGTATCTAAGTGCTCGACCTCTGGAATCAGAGCCCAGGGCAAGGATTAATGGGCTGAAGCTTTATGTGGGAAGCACAAGGCCAGAGCCCTGCAGGCAAAGGGGAGGAGAGTCAAGGACAGATGAGAAAACATGCGATGCCATGTGACGCTGTGCTGGCCACTACTTTAAACTGAGTTGTTCAATAGGAGTGTTGGCTGGACAGTTTATGATCAGAAACCGCATCTCCGAGCCATTCATGGGAGGGCAAAGGAGAGGGACCTATTCATGCCATTTCCTCCCAGCTGATGTCTCCTGTTTACCTTACTGGGAACAACTTGTCCCCAACTTGTGAGGTGTGTCATCTAGCCCCTTGGTGACTACTCAGGAATCCAGATCCAGTAGTCTGCAGTGTGGTGCTTTATCTCAGCATGGAAGTGGAAGGAAATTCAGAGAGATAAGGCCATGCACATATGAGCTGGACTCCAGTCAGCAAGGTTGCTGGGCAGTGGTGCCAGCAGTGGAAAAGTCTGAGAGATGCCTTTGGGAAGAAGCAGGTGGTCCAGGGAATTGGGAAACTGCACAGTTTGTGCTCAGTACATGCTGGTACCTACCTCATTGGACTCTTGTGAGAGATGAATTCATGAAAAGTATCGAGAACAATGCCTGTCGTTACAGTGGACTCTGAAACAGGTGACTTGAGTTGATGATTTGCGTTGCAGCTTGTCAACTGTGTAAATATAGGCAAGGTACTTGCCTCAAACCTCAGGAGTCTCACTGTAAAATGAAAGAGAATAATTGCACCTGTTTATAGATTTGTTGGAAGGACTAAATGGGATGAAGTGCTTGGTACAGGGCCCTATGTGTGGTAAGTGGTCCATAAATGTTTGGGATGATGGTGAAGAGAATGATGATGAAGAAGCGATGCTTCATGTACAGCACAAATTTTCTTTCTTGGATTCCTGGGTTCCTAAAGCAATTCTTCTTTAATGTCAGTTACGTAATATCGTCTATGAGGAAGTCACTGGTATCTGGCAGTTTTCAATTTTCTTTCCTATTGCATTGTTGTGGTGGTTGAATTATATTAAACTTCATTTTAGTTTTTCTCAAAACCTTGCTTGCTGGAAATTTACCCAGCAGCTGAACGTGATTGCAGCGACTGCTCTGAGATATTTCTACACAGATTATCAGGCAGCAAGATCTCTTAATAAATCTTGAGCTTGGTCAGAAGTCTAATGACTTTGAAGGGAGCCATAGCTGGCCAGTCAACCAAAGACACATCAACTTTATTAATAAGGTTTTGTGGAGTCCTTATCTGTTTTTGCATCAGAGAGCACTGTGGCAACAGAACCCATCTCTGTGCTGTCCACGAACACTTTCGATTTCTGGTTTCTGCAATACTTTCCGAGTACAGATGAAATTGTGTCCCCAGCTATAGGCGAGCTAAGTGATTGTCATCACTCAGGGCCAGAATGTCTTTCCATATGAAGAAACAACTCATTAAATATACTTGACTTTAGACCCCTTATGTATGTTCTTGGGAGAAACTGTAAAACAAGTTGTTAAAACAGCCTGGTGTGCATCCTGAATTTACCAGATCTACACGACAACCCAAGTCTCCCGAGCATCACGGGCTCCGAGTACCTGTGAAAGCTAACTTGGATCAGAATAGGAGGTGAGGAGAAGGAGCAGGAGCCAGGATCTTTCCAATAAGCATGTGTACAAAGCCATTTCCTTAGCCTGGGAGAGTCCAGTCCCTCCCCCAGAGACCCACCAGCCCGTGAGCTCCTTCACTCAGCTCAGCTGCCCTAAATAGAGACCCAACAACAGATAAACATGGGCCTCTCAGTTGTTTCCAAAGTCTGCTACTTACCTGGATCAAAGAAAGTAATTCTGTACCAGGGGAAATAATTTTCTATGAGGTTAACATAGCAAGAAGGTGCTAGAGATTGGTAGAAACCCATGAATTTAGATTACTCAGACATGAGTTAGAATCCTGTGATGATGCTCAGCGCCTTACCACCCTGAGCGAGCTACTGAGTTTCTGTGATCCTCAGTTTTACTATTTCTGAAATAGGACTAACGATGAAAAAGAAGATGATGATAATTACCCTTTATGAAGCACTTATAGCGCCCTGAGAACTGTGCTAAGTGCTCCATGTACATTTTGTCACTCATCTTCACAGCCATTTGGGGCACAGACTATGACAACAGAGCGCTCTGTAAGCAGTCACTGCTGTAATGCCCACTACAAATGCCACCATCTCCGTCACTCCAGAAGACACTTTCATTCCCAGCCCCAGCCACTGCTGCTACAATGTGGCAAATATTCTCTCCTGCTTTCTGGAGGCCCCGAAGCCTTTCTTTGTTTTCTTTCTTTGTTCTAGTGTTAGATACGTCTGAGCTGTGCTGATATAAACTCTTCTGATTCATCGTTCATTCTTCTGAGAGTTATGTAGTACGTGCAATTTTGTTTTACGTTATTTAGGGATGTCGATCTACTCTGCTCCAAGTCGACTCGATGAAAAGCTCCAGATCAAAAACTGTTTTATAGAATCAGGTCTAGTCAAGGAGCAGGTATAAATGACCCATAGACATGGACAACAGGGTGGGGATTGACTGTGGGAGCTGGGGGTGGGCGGGGCAGGGAAGAGCACGGGGTAGGGGGAATCGGGAGAACTGTAGTAGAACAAGAAAAAGTAAAAAATCAAAAAAATAAAACTGAACAAAAACTTCAAAGACAAAAATAAACATGAAAATGTCAAAAATAATCTCTCCGATAACCCAGTAAGAGTTCCTGACTTAGGTATTAGATTTTCTTGACATTGCCTGGAGGTGTTCTTTGTGCCGCAACAGCATTGCCGCTCGGCCTCCGTTTTGCCAGCGACCTGTTCTATGAATGCAGGTGCCTGAGGACTGCAGTCCTGATCCAGACAAGGCACTCAGCCTCCAGGAAGGTAAAACTTCTACCGCTGAAGACAATATAATAGTCATTTTCACCCTTGGCAGTAATTTATTAGTAATGTTTCAGCGGTAATTTAGTTTAACCCATAATGCATTGCTTCCCAAATTACAGTATGCTAAATATCTAGTAAGCTATCTCACACGATTAACCAGGCTGCAGCAGCCCTGGAGTGCTCGTTACTGACATAAAGAAGCATTTTTTTAAATCGCAGGTAGTGTCATATATTGCAGTATACTCTAAACTCCTGAACCCGTCCTGAGAAACGCCACGGCCACAGCACTGCTCATCTTTTCTGAATGTGGCATATTTATTTTAGTTAAAAATTGTAACTTCCTACAACTTGTTAATTGAGACTGTTTTTGAAAAATCAGGCACAGTTGTATGTTCGTATGTGCAATGCATATAATTTTCACAGAAAGGTGAGTATACATGTAAATAACCTAACTTCAGAAACTGCCTGCTTTTGGTGCAAATGAGACAGCAGAATGAATTGGCTCAGTTGGGAGCTTTGATTGGGGGGAGATTTGCTCACTTTGGGGAGTTTGGGTTGTGCCTGTTGTTTGGAGGTATCCCCTGCCGAGGACTCTTGAGTGTGAAGCCCACTCAAAAGCCCAATTCAGGAGACCCTGGTACCTCTCCTGCACGTGGTAAGACTAGGCAGAACTGAATTTATGGATTGGCCTGTCGGATGCCTCAGAGGCAGGGGATTGGCCTGCATGACCTTACGAGGTTCCTTCTAGTTTAATGAAGTCTCTTCTCAGAGACTGTGATACCACCCTTCTCTCCCAAAGCCAAGGCTGATGAAGAGAGGGCCGAGGGAGCCATGGCTGTGGTATTTTCAGCCAGCTCAGTAAAATGGTAGGGAGATGATTCACAAACTTAGAGCAAATCAGAATAGCTTGTGGGGCCTGTTACACACACTGATGCTCTGAGCCCAGCCTACAGGCATTTTGACATAGGAGTTTTGTCACAGGGCCTGAGTTTTATTTTTTGGTCAACTTTATTGAGTATAACTTGCAAACAATGAAATGGACTCATTTTAAGTACAAAATTCAGTGAGTTGTGGTGAAAGCTTATACCCCTGTAACCACCATCATGATCGAGGTATAGAACCTTCCCATTACCCATGAGCCTTTGTTCATGCCCTTTGCACTCAGCGCCTCTACCCCTAAACTCCTGGTCTTAGGCACCCACCGGTGGGCTATCTGTCACTAGTTAGTTAGTGTCATTTTTAGAATGTCATTAAAATGGAGCCATACAGTATATATTATTTTGTATCTGCTTTTTTCTTTCAGCATAGTGTTTTGAGATTCATCCAGTTTGTCACATCTATCATTGCTTAACTCCTTAAGTAGTATTCATTGTGTGGTTATTCCACAGTTTACATATCCATTCACTTTTTGATGGACACCTGGGTTGTTACAGAGTTTTAGCTGTCAGGAATAAAGCTGCTATAAACAATCATGTAAAAGTCTTTCTGCGGAACTGCTGGGTTCTATGATAAGCATATGTTTCATTGTATAAGAAACTGCCAGGTTGTTCTCCATTATGGTTGCTCCATTTTTAGATTCTCACCAGCACTGTCTGAGAGTTCTATTACTCCGTATCCTCAACAACACTTGGTTTTGTCAGCTTTTAATTTTAGCCACTCTAGCTGGGTACCTGTATTTTCAATAAGCTGTTAGGTGACCCTGATGCACACCAATGTTGAGGAGCCCCAGCTCTCACAAAAGCAATAGCTTCTGACAGTTGAGAAGAAACTTCATCCCTGAGTCCCAACTTCAGCTCTGAGCCTGCCAATGCTGTCTTATCGCTGCTACACAGTGTCTTTGCGATTGAATCTTGGTTTTTAAAAAATCATTTTAAAATGTAAAAATTATTCTTAGCTCAGGGCTGTGTAAGACTAGGTGAGGGACAGGACTTGGCCCATCGTGGGCCACAGTTTGCTCACCCCTACCTTAGGCTCTCTCCTCCTGTGTACGAACAAAAACTCTTTCTTTGAATATCTGTCGTAGTTATCACTGCTGGGAAACTGTCTGCTCACACCCCCCCCGTCTCACACACCCTCTCCTCCACGCACACACTCGCCCGTCCTCCATTTCTGCTTTCAGAATAATCTCCTTACAAGGTAGACAAGATGGATCATGACCTCCCCTGCCCAGCAGCTCCCGGCAGGTGCCCCAGGAAGCACCCGTGCTGTGGGGTAGATCCCAGCCACCAGGCCTGGCTGCCTCTGCTCTAGCAGCTCTCTGCTCTCCTGGTCAGCCTCCTCCCTTGCCTTTCCCGCCTCCACTAGCAGTGCTGCAGCTACTGCAAACTGTTTGCGGCTGCTGTCTCCATGCCGTGTTCCTTGGCCCATTGCATTTTCCCAGGCTGGGATTCTTAATCTCCTTTCGACCTGGCTACTCCTGCTTCCTTTTAAGGCTCAGCCTGCCTTTCACCTTCACGTCATTATGCCTCCTCTGGGCCCCCAGCACTCGGTGGTCCCTAGCAAACCTGAAGCGCCTTGAGGGTTGGGTCCTGTCCTTTCTCAAGCATCCAGTACCATGACAAGCACATGGTAGGTGCTCTGTGGGTATTGTAATAAATCCTCAACTATTAAGACCCATTTTTATATACTTGATAAAACTTTATCATATGTACATCTTTTATTGGCTTCCTTTCCCTAGTTTCCTGTGTTACGGCCACTATTAAAGTTTAAGTTTGTAAGTGTAGGCATAGAGTCCATATTTTAGTACAGACCTTCCTCTTTCTTCCACATACATAAAATAACACCCTGAAGCGTGTGAGTTCTCCCCTGGGGCCTGTGAGCTTTCCTGAGAGTAACTCTGACCAACTCCCCTAGTAGGAACCACAGAATGTCACCAAGGTCCTGTGAGGTCTCTCTTTTTGACAGAGAAGGAAACTGCAGTCTCAGAAAGATGAAACAGCTTGCCTAGGGACCATCAGCTGGTAAGTGACAAAACCAAAACAGGGGCTGGGAACCAGGCCTTGCTATGGCTAGCATCCGAGTTTCTGGTGTAGTCTGCAAGATTAAAGTGTGGAGCCCTGAAGGCAGATTTTCGGTCTGTGAGTGAGTAGGTGTGGGCGGGCAGCACGGGGGCTGGCCTGGGAGGCTGGGCGGTGGTGACCTTTGGTGCCGCACATCTTCTGAATAGGAATCCTTGTTTGCTAGTCCTCACAGCCCTTGTCTTGTTCCTTCAGTGTACGTATCAGTCATTCCCTTAAAACAGTGACACTCATTATAGCTGGTAAACAAATGGTCAGGAACTGGGCCACTCCAATTATTGAACTCAGCATGTGCAATCATCTAATCAGAGCTCCCGGGACTGAGGGGAAGTATGAAAAAAGAAGCAGGCAGCCTGTCTGGCCCCCAGAATGAACCCTTTTCAGGAGAGAAGAGAGCTTATATTATTTATTGTGGCAGAAAGAAGATGTACTGTAGTATCTCAGCACGAAAAGGACTCGACGATGAGAGTGTGGAGACCAGGATTCCTCCTGGGCTCCATTCCCGATGTCTTGTTTCAGTTTGATTTTGGAACAACTATTTAGTCATTGTGTGACTCAGTTTCCCTGCAGCAACACAGAGCCACTGCTATTATATGTCCTTTAAGACCTCTTACGCTACTGCCCGAAACCCGGGGCAGCCCCACTGCATCATCCCACTTTCATCCACGTGGCTGCAGTCACTGAAAGGCCGGAAGGGCCTCCTCAAAGCTGGTGTTGGCCATGGGACGTGCACCGTCGTGGCGTACATCTTGGTTTAGGAGCCACACGCACACATTTAAAAACTAATTTTGTGTTCACCGCCATGTGCCTTTTTATGATATTAAATGTGAGATTATTATATTCTTTATTGAATGTGAGATTATGGGGATAAAGCATTGGTCTGGGAAGTATAATACGTGGTAAATACACTGAAGACTGTTTCAGGGATGCTGAAGGTGGCAGCAGTGCACCCTCCCTCCAGATTGCTTCCAGCCTCTGCCGTCACCACTTGGGAAGAAGCGTCCCAGAAGCGTGGTGTGCACGGAGAGGAGGCTGCAGGGGCACAGCGGGCTTCTCACCAACCCCACTGCTGGCACTGAGCATGCACATGGGCTCCACACACTCCCTTTCTGTCTCTGGAGGTGTTGCTGAACCTGTAACAGTGTTTGGAAAGCACTTGCTCTGTTTGTCTTACATTCTTTTCTAAAAACAAACCAAATCAATGCTCTCCTTCTGACAGATTTAAAGAAATGAATGCAACACTACAGGGAAATAGCACACAGCTTCTTCATGACCACATGAAATGGGCTTTCTCGAAACATACAAAGCATGGGCTAAAATGTGATGGCTCCATTCAATTATGATAATTTTGTTTAAATACTACCCAGAGAGCCCCTTTTGTACTTTCCTGTTTCTGCGTTTTTCTCTCTCCGTCTCCTTGTGTCTGAGAGCTGTTTTTTTTTTATCTCAGATAGCTTGACGAGGCTTGTAGCAGCCAGAAGTGCATAAATAGCGAAGAGTAGTAGTGTTCAGTGTGGATGGTGCAGGAATTATTGGAGATTCTACACAATTTAATGGTTCATGCAGCCTTCATGAAGGCTGGACCCTGATTCGGGTCTTTTAATTGTCTTGACGAGGATTTTAATGTGCACTTCTTTTTCAGCTGAGTTGAGCTCTTGGGGGTCAGAGGTCAGTGGAGGAAACTGAAGGCCTGTGCCCTGAACAAAACATCAGATTCCCGCCGCTTGGATTGCAGGGCTTGGAAGGAAAGGAGGGCTACGAGGCGGGCAAGGTAAGGGGGCAGCATGCATCATGTTCTCTGGTCAAACAGAACCGCAGCATCGTCACGGCACTCTCTTGTTTTCTCTTCTCTCTCCTTACAAGCTTTTTCCCTGATTTTCTCCTTCTACTGGACTCCTTTATTTTTAAATCTCTATTTTTTCTTTATTTTACCAAAAATATTTAAAAGACAGATTTTAAGAACTCTAACCAAGAAAAGTCATTCCCAGGAGAAACCGTACTCATACACAAACTGACTTTGGGGCTGATGCAGCCAAGAAATGATCTTTTTAAATATTCTGATCAGGGGCTTAGAAAACAGAAGGTTTAAAACTCCGGCCCAGAAGAGTATGATTAACTCGGAGCAGATGTGGTAGTTCCAGCAACGTAATTTTAGACGTTCTAATTGGCAGTTTAAAAATAACAGTTGCAGCCTCCTCCTCTGCATATTCCCTTTGTTTCGCCCTTGACTGTGCATTGTATTTAAGTCTTATGCTTTCTGGGACTGGCCTGGGAACCGGGATCTGTGGGTCCTCCTCTTCCATCTCCCAGGTCCGCCCGACTCTGCCCTGAAATACCACAAGGATAATGAAAACTTGTGTTCTTAGGAATGCTCCCACCCTCCGACTCACAGACAGACATATTCCCTTTCCTTCTCTAATAACTAGGTGCTTAAGGGATGTACTTCGAAGATGATAGTCAAGTCAGTCCATTTCTGGGCACCTTAAGCTTCCTGCTGACCTGCATCATTTTCTTGCCAGGTAATAAGTATTGTAGGATATCATCACGAAAAGGAAAACACTGATTTCAAATAACAAGTTATTTACCAAATTCTTTCCCATATCTGTGTGAGGCAGTGTCCAGACACTGAAACAAATATTCGTTCCTTTGCTACTGTTTCAATTGGCAGCAAGATAACATGTCAGCGGAGACAACACAGCTGCATTTTCCCCTTTGGCGTCTCCCAGGAGCCCTGAGTTCCGTCCGGCCAGGCGTGCTCATCATTACCTAATTTCAGCCTCTGAGTTTCCCTTCTGGGAGAATTTCTGTGTCACTGAGGGAATGGAGAAGGTGTAAAAAATGCTCAGAGGCGTAGAGCTGCCTTTTCTCCCTTGTCACACCAACAGAGAGTCTGGTGGGACCCATGCTAGGGGATTGTACATTGGCACTCAGGCTCCCTGTGATACGTGGTTTATGGTCCCTGCTTTGAATTTTGTTTACATGATATCTTGCACCTTCCCAGCCAATGAGACCACAAAGGCATAAACTATGTTAAGCCCATAAATCCCACAGCGCCCGATCTGTGGGATTGCAAGTGTCTGCCTTCTAACCTGCGGTGAGTGATAAGTGTCCTTGCCCACTGGCATCGTGGGGCTTCAGTGCACAGAGAACTCTGCTATTCTTGGGGTGCCCTTTTCTTCCTGCTCTCTCCCCCCAAGGGAACTTGCATCCACTGCTCTCTTCCATCTAAAACCCTCTGATAAGGCACCGTTTTTTAAAAACAGGGAAAAAACAATGTGGTCTTTTCCTGGCTGGCTGGCTGGATGCAGAAGGTGATGCCTGCTGATGAGAGGCTTGTCTTTTATCCCAAGCTCTCAGATGGACAAGTGGAATGTTATCCGGGGCATGTGTCCCTCTCTTCTTGGCTCAGGGTTGTCTCTGGGCCTCCTCCTGGGGAGCCAGTTAGGAGGGTAGCTATTCATGTGCAGACAGAATCCGGTTCCTCTCTCACTTTTCCAAGGAGTCATAGTAAAAAAGCCTTGTTGCCCCCAGGAGGTGGGAGGAGCAAGCCTGCGCCCTCCTCCCACAGGCCGACCTGCAAGTGTTTCAGGCCTTCGCGGTCATCTGGGCGACCGGACACACCGCCCCGGAGAAACAGGTTGATGTGCAGACTAAGAGGCGAGACCCCTTCTGTCCGCACGAGAAGCACGTTAGAGCACACTCAGATGGCTCCCAGGGTGCGAGGTTGGGTGTGGCAGGCAGGAATTATTTAAATTACCTGGCAGGGACACCGGTCCATTTTTCCTTGTATGATACACCCAGTGTAGGGGTCCAGGATACCAGAGGTCCCTCATCCCTAATATCAAAATGCAGTCGTGCCCATCTTTCTGTGGATTCAAGGCCCGAGCCATCTTTCGTGGTTCCTTATTTAACTATGTAGTATGGTCTTCCTTTTCGCTTTGAAAATCATCCTCATTACTCTTCTAGCCCTCGCTCTCCTTTACATCGTGCTAGCAAGGTCTTCTGCATACTTGCACATGCTGGGTTGTGAGCCTTCTTCTCTCTACTTTTTGTTTGTATTTGTATTTACTTTTTTACTTATAGATTTTATTTTTAGAGCAGTTTTAGGTTTGTAGAAAAATGAGCAGAAAGTACAGAGAGTTTCCATCTACTCCCTCACTCCCTCCAGTTCCCCTACCGCTAACATTGTCTGTTTCTCATTAACATTATGAACTGCAGTGCCCGACCGTGATCATTTTTAAGAAGACAAGGGACTTTCACCTACAGCAGGGGTGTCAAACTCATTTTCACTGGGGGCCACATCAGCCTTGTGGTTGCCTTCAAATGGCTGAATGTAATTTCGATTCCTGAACAGCTAAGGAGTAGTTATATTTATACAGTCCTAAAATTACATTTGGCCCTTTGAAGGCAACTGCAAGGCTGATGTGGCCCCTGGTGAAAATGAGTTTGACACCCCTGACCCACGGCATCTCCTTTAACAGAGACTGTTTAGGAAACAAGCATGCCTTTAGGGCAGGGGTGTAGCTAGTGATGGGGGTGGAGGCCGCTGAGCAGACCCTAGGTCCTGTGGTCAGCCATCTAACCCACGGTCAGGAGGGACCCATTCAAGGAGTGGGGGTCAAGGAATTGGGTTTCCCAGTGCCCAAGAGAGGGCCTTGGAGCTGTTTCCAATGGCTGCTGTAACAAATCACCACAAACTCTGTGGCTTACAAGAATGCGAATTTATTACCTTATAGTTCCGAAGGTCAGAAGTCTGAAATGGGTCTCACTGGACTGTTATGGTGTCACCGGGTTGTTCCTTCCGGAGGCTCCAGGGGTGAATCTGCTTCATTGCCTTGCCCACTTTCTAGGGGCTTCCTGCGTTCCTCAGCTCGTGCCCCTTCCTCCCCCTTCAAAACCAGCAACGGCCAGCTGAGTCACGCTCCCACTGGATCCCTTTCACGCTGACTTTCCCGCCACGCTCTTTCACTGCAAGGATTTTCGTGATTATGTTAGGCCCACGCAGGTAAACTAGGATGGTCGCTCTGTTTCCAAATCAGCTGACTGCTGTCTTAATTCTGTCTGCAGCCGTAGTTCCTCCTTGCCAGGGAACATCACACATTCACAGGTTCTGGGGATCAGGACGTGGACATCTTCGGGGGACATCATTCTGCCCACCATACAGGGCACTGTCCTGGCGAAGTAGAGCCCGGGATCAAAGCCACCAGTGAATCATAATCTCATCCTCCTCAGGAGTAATCAGAAACAGGGCCACTCACTTCATTCAGCTCAAATGTCACTTGTTCCAGGAAGCCTTCTGTATCTGCTGACCAGTATAGGGGACAGTAGGGGCATGTGGCACTTGAAATATGACTGGTTGGAATTGAGATGTATTCTAACTCTAAAATACCCATCAGATTTTGAAGACTTAGTACAACAAAAAAGTAAAATATTTTTGTAGTACTGATTTTAAAAATATAGATTACCCATAGAAAGAATATTTTGATATATTACTAATTTAATTTTTCCTTTTTTCTCTCTTTTCATGTGGCTACAAGAAACTCTAAAATTGCATATCTGGGTTGTGCTATATATACGCTTTTGGGATGGTGCCGCTCCGTAATAGCTCCAGGCTGACCAAGTGCTTCCCCGGTGTGCTCCCCCAGCCCCTTCTTCACACCGTACACATTTACAGTAGAGCACAGTTATCCGTTTGCATGCCCACCTTTCCCACCACGTGGTGAGTTCTTAAAGGACAGGTGCTGTATCTTATTCATTATCGTAGCTCTCATGCCAGGATAGTGCTTGGAACGTTATGCTAATAATCCTTATCATAATAACACTTGTCTAGTGCTTACTGTACGCCAGGCTCTGTTCCAAGTGCTTTATATATTAACTCAATCAATCCTTACAACACTCTCTAGCTGTATGACTTTAGGCAAGTTATTTTAACATTTTGTCCCTCAGTTTTCTCATCCATAACATGGGGTTGATAACATCACCTACCTCATAGCTATTCATAATATGAGAATTAACTAGCTATTTTACATAGAAAACACTTCTGTATATATTTGTATACATACAATACCTATACATTATTATATACATACTATACAGATATAATACATATGTGTGGATATATACAATATTTGGGAAAAAGCTTAGAATGGCACCTGCACATCTTAAGCACTATAAAAGTATTTGTTAAATAAACAAACAACCCTTTGAGATAGGTACTTCTCTCCATTTTAAGATCTCATTGCTGCCATAGAGAGGTTGAACGACTTGCCCGAGTTTATACAGCTTGTGAGTTTCAGAGATGGGGTGGAACCCAGGCCGTCTACACTCTCCAAAGGCCATGCCGCGCTGGTGCTTACTAAACATCCGAATGAATGAGTGCAAAGGTAGGCGAATTGATGAATGCTCCACGAAGTGACTAGTGCAACACTACACAGCTAGTTTGCAAACGAGTTGTCTAAAACTCAAACTCCGAAAGTTAAAGAAGATTTAAGGGGGGGCCAGGGGGGCGGTGAGGGGTCTATAGATTATGCATGTAAGTGAATGAGACTCAGTTCATAAGACTGTTATCTCTGACATTTCTTGGGATTAGCTATGCTGAGGGAGAGAATGGAAACACTGTTGGGGAGGGAAAAGGAGAATCTGGGCTTGTGGGATTGTGTTTAGAAGGCAGAGCAAGCCAGGAAGCATAGATGGCGAGTGTTTAGCTGCAGGGAGAGCTGGAGGTATGTTTGTCTTTGGGCAAAACTTTAAAAGTGGAGTTTTCTTTTGCTTAAAATCAGGCCTACTCAGAGAACGGACTGGGATTGGCCATGACCTGGAAATGCGAAGTCCTGCCTAGCCTGCTCTGAGCCATCTGGAAGAGTACAGGCTGCAGACGCAGGTCAGAGGGGTTGCTGCTCCTATTTCCAGGCCATGAGCGTGGGTAGACGTGCCCGATGTTCACTCTGCTGTGTCTCAGCTGATGATCTGATTCCAGAGAAGAAGGGACAGTGGTGGGGGAGGGGGCCTACAGGCTTGTCCAGGGTCTTCTGCATGTGACCCACCAAGGGGATGTACAAGACCTGAGCAATGAGACAGATTTTATTAATCATTTCTCTCTGAATATTGTCACTTTGCACTTAAAAGGACTCCGCCCCTATAGCTCAGTCACAGTTAATCAAGGTAAAGTGTATATGTTAACAATCATGATTTAAGAAAGGAAAACTCATTTTAGACCATGACTGCAAAGCCGGTAGCCAACATAGTCACCTTGAGGAGTTTACTGGAGCCACCTGTAAATTGTTCGCTTCTGGCACATGGTGTTAGGGTCCTCTCTAGGTGCAGCTGGATCTGTCCCGGAGACCCGCCTGCCCTGGCACATTCCCAGCTGCAATCTCTCTGGTTCCATCTCAGGCTATTAAGAAGTTGAGGTCACTCTGCCAGGCACGGCCTGTAAATTTCAAGCTCTCAGCCTAGATGTACACAAAGCAGAGTGTGTGTGTCTCCAGCCTGATTTCCCTGCCACAGGAGGTGAGGGGCTCAAAGGCGGTGGGCTGGTCTTTTAAAGGCTGGGAGAAATTTATGGCTCAATTTAAAACCACTTGTAGTTTATCAAAGCAAAGGAAATGGCATCACAAGCTTCAGGGTAGGAGCTGATTTTCTGCAAGAGTGAAAAAGGAGCCTGTTCTTCTGTTCAATCTTCCATGACAGCAGAATCCTTCCCCAAATACCACAAATTTGGCAACAATGGCATCTCTTTTTGACATGACCAATGATTAAACAGAATTTATAAATGTCAGGGCTGCCTTTCCAATCCTTGACCGAATGGAGAGGCCAAGAGTCTGTTGGATTGGCTTAGTGGCAACATGTAGCAGCAGAAATACAGAGCACGGGAGGACCTACACCTGTGGGTTTAGTCTCAAACTTGACCCTTTACCTTCATCGCCCTTGCCAAGACAGCTAATTATTCTTAACGAGAGGAGTGAAATAGAAGATCCCTTAGTCAAGCATCCGTTTGTTTTTAATGATGTTTAGGAGCCCAATTTGCAAGCCGCACATATGAGCACCCTGAGGCATGTTGTTGGTTTCTCTACACATATGGAGGCGCAGGAAGGTGGATGTTGCACATTGTCAGGAACGGAGACCTGGCTAACGTGGCTCACATACACGGGGTTTATTTTGCTCACACGTTGAGAAGTCTGGAGGTAAATAGAGACTGCTCTTAGTGCAACAGCACAGAGCTGTCAGGGTTGGGGTCTCTGTGATATGCTTGGCTGCTGGAGCTCCAGTCATCACATCTGAACTTCAGGCAGCACAAAGGGCAGAAGGGGGAAAAGGGGCTGTATTGGAAGCCTCAACCAATGACGGCTGCTGACATCACATCAGCCACACCTAAATGTCAAAAATAGTACCATGCTAGGTAGATTTTTGGTCTCCAATAACATAAGGAAAAGAGGGGGAGGATGGATATTGGGTGGGAAACAAGCAGTTTCTTTCTCAGTTCGCGACCCACGACTCAGCAGTGTGGGAAAATAGGAATCCTTCCTCAAAGATGGATTTACACAATCCATCCTTGTGTAAATAGAAGTTGTGTGCAGTCTGTATGTATTTATTACTCGCTCCTCTCGCTCTCTCTTTAGATTATTTATCTATAAAGCCCCTCGCTCTCCTAAGGTCAGGGGACATGTCTAAGTTGCTCACTGATTAGCAAAGCCCTTGGTCCATAGTAGGTACTAAAAAGATATTTATTGAATTATTCAATGAATTGAGACTGAACCGGATGCTGGGTGGTAGAAATACACAGATACTGAGTGAACTATCACTGATATTTTCAATAGTTTTAGGCTGAGAAAAAAATTACTAGGAAGATATGTCTTCTTTTTTGTTTGTTTAAGGAATTTGACTTTTTAAGATGACGAGAAACCTTTGGAGGATTTTATTTTATTTTTTTCTCAAAGCTGAGAAATAATTCACAAATATAATGTTATATATTTAAAGTGCACAATGCGAGGATTTGATATGCTTACGCACTGTGGAATGATTACCAAGATCAAGACAATTAACCCATTCATCACTCCCCATAGTTCCTCTTGTATTGTGTGTGGCGAGAATGCTACAGGTCCACTGTCGCAACTCTGTAGTATACACCAGAGGACCGTATACTACAATTACACTAGTGTAGTGTACAATAGTGTAACACGCACTATCGACTGCAGCACAGCCGCCGTGCTGCACACCGGAGCCCGAGAACTTAGTCTTCGTGTAACCGCGAGTGTGTACCCTTTGACCCACATCTCCCCGTTTTCCTTCCCCTCAGCCCCCTGCAAAAACTGTTCTACCCTCTGTTTCTATAAACTCAGCTTTTACTCTTTTAGATTCTACACATAAGGGATACCATACAGTATTTGTCTTTTTCCGTCTGGCTTATTTTGCTTAGCTTCATGCCTTCGAGGGCCATGCCAGCAGAATCCTTCCCCATTGCTGTCACGAATGGCAGGGTTTCCTTCTTTATGGCTCAGTGGTATTTCGCTCTACATATGTACCACATTTGCTTTATCCATTCATCCATCAAAGGACATTGAGGTTGTTTCCATAGCTCGGCTATTGCGAATAATGCTGCAGCGAACATAGAAATTCAGATAACTCTTCAAGCTACTGATTTTATTGTCTTCAGATATACACCCAGGAGTGAGATTGCTCGATCAAAAGTAGTTCTATTTTTAATTTTTTGAGGACCTGCCATACTGTTGTTCCTACTGGCTGGACCAAGGATGTATGTTTTCTTTAACGCTTCTGCAAGATGTACTATTCATAGGATGAATAAGAAAGTGAAAACCAAATTTCATAAGTATCCTTTACATTTCTCCTAAGTGTCTCTTATGCTATAAAACTTCTCCCTTCCTGTTTTATCTAAAGTGAGATTATTGCATCAGACAGCAGTAGCAGTTACAATGTCCGTGCAAGTCGTTCTGGTTTGCAGAATCACCTGGGTAACTGTTTTAAAACACAGACTCCCAGGGGTGTGTCCCAGAGATTTGGATTCTGTAAATCTGGGATGGTGTTGCAACGCTTATAATTTTACAAAGCGCTCCGGATAATTGTGCTGTGCGGCCAGGTGTAGAAATCCCCGAGGCAGAGTCCTCCCTGCTTTGTAGCACTTCCGCGACTTCCCTGCAGAACTTCGATAGGAAACTACCGCAGCCTCCTTGTGTACCCCGTTCTGCCAAAGCCCGCGGGCAGGCCCGCACCGGTTCCTTCCGCATTCCCGTCCGAGGCTGCGCCCCATTGCCTGGGGCACAGTGTGGGTGCTCCATAATCATTTGTTACATTGTTTACACGAATAGAGTATATAATTATTCACCTCTACAAAGTGCTGCTAAGAAGCACAAAGAAGTTTGCCTTATCTAGTAAGCAACTGGTCTTAACCTAGAATTCAGGGACAGACGCTATGGAAGTGACAGAAAAAGGGATATCTAAGGAACTTGAGATTCTCAAACAGAACTTTTATTTATTTTTTAAATATGATATATACAAATAATTGTGATGGCATTTACCTGTGGTGATTATAAAGTTTATTTTAAACAATGCAATGCAAAGTACTTAGCACAGTGCCAAGGGCAAAATGATCTAACTATAAATGTTGTTGATGATGATAGCAATTATAATTATAAGAGAAACTCTTATTAAAGGAAACTTAGAACATAGAAAAATATGGGGAAGAAATTAAAAATTTACCCTTAATCTTGCCAGCAGAATCAATAATCTTGTAGTATAATTTCAGGTTTTTTCCCAAGCATCTATATTAATATGATTTTTAAAAATATACAAAGTATGTATTTAAAAGTATATATTATATTAATATGGTTTTGAATGGCCAGTAAGCACATAAGTAGATGCTCAACATCACTAATTATTAGGGAAATTCAGATCAAAACCCTAATGAGATACCACCTTGCACCCATTAGGAGGACTGTCTAAAAACCAGAAAAATCACAAGCGCTGGGACAATGTGAAAGAATTGGATGCCTTGTGCACTATCGGGGAAAATGTGAAATAGTACATTCACTGTGGAAAACAGTATGAATGACCATGTGGTCCAGCAATTCTACTTGTGGATGTATGCCCCAAATAATTAAAAACAGGGTCTCAGAAAGATTTTTTTATACTTTATGGACTGAATTGTGTCCCTTCAAAATTCATATGTTGAACGCCTACTCCTCAATATAAAGGTATTTGGCAGTGGGGCCTCGGGGGGGTGATTAGGGTTAGATGAGGTCATGGAGTGGGGTCTGCCCGCTGGGGTTAGTACCCTCATAAGAAGAGACACCAGAGAGTTTGCTTGCCTTCTCCCACTTCTCCCCTGCCCTCCCCTGCCCTCCCCTCCCCTGCCCTCCCCTGCCCTCCCCTGCCCTGCCCTCCCCTCTCCTGCCCTCCCCACAAGAGGACACAGTGAGAAGGACTAAAACTGGACCAGGCTGGCAGCCCGAACCTGGATTTCCAGCATCCAGAACTGTGAGAAAATAAATTTCTCTGGTGTCACTCAGCCAGTCCATGGTATTTTATGGCAGCCCAAGCTAAATAGACACAAACCCATGTTTACAGCAGAATAAGCAACCGAGTGTCTATTTATGGATGCTTGGATAAGCAAAATGTGTTATATACATACAAAAGAATATTATTCATCTTTCCAAAGGGAGGAAATTCTGACACATGCTACAACATGGCTGAACTTTGGTGATATTATGCCAAGTGAAACAAGCCAGTCGCCAAAAGACAAAATGCTGCACGATGCCACTTACATGTGGTGATTAGAGTAATCAAAGTCAGGGACACAGAGAGTAGAACGGCAGTTGCCAGGGGCGTGGGGAGGAAGCAGACGGGGAGTTATGGTTTGGTGTTTAGTGGGTACGGACTTTCAGATTTGCCGGACAAGACGTGTTCTGGAGACGGGTGGCCCTGACAGTCACACAGCGACTTGAGTGACATCATGGAACTGCGCCCTTAAAAACGCTTACGATGGTAAGTTTTATGCCATGTGCATTTCACCACAATAAAAAATTTGAAAGAGGTATATACGAGTGTGTCTTAAAATATTTTAATATTTTTACTTAAACATATCAAATATTTACCATATATAGTATAAATATAACATTTTATATTATACATAATAGAAATTTAAAAGATACTGTTTAGAAGTAAGTATATCCAGCCTGTGTCGAGCAGCACCGTTCCTTGGAATGGCTCCAGTGCCCTTCTCCTTTTCCCCAGCCTCATGGGTCTAGGGCCTCTTGGCCACGGCTACTTCTTCCTTGGCGTAGAGCTCACTGCCCACCGCTCTGCATAGGTCAGCCTGGGGCGGCAAGCTCGACACTGTTCTCACAGTGACGAGAATCTGAGTGACGAGGAGCCCAAGCAGTCTGGGCCTGTCGTGCGGCTCTCCCAAGGGCTGGGTCACTTTATTGCCAACGAGGGGAACTGCTTTGCCCTCAAGCTGTGACCATATTTATTACCAGCCCTCCCTTCTGCTGCCAGTCAGAAAGATGACATGTGGCCATCTCTTAGCTGCCACATGCTAAGCCTCATCTCACAATGGGCACTTAGTCGGGAGTTATCCTGGGCATTGCAAAGTGACATTGCCGTTTCCTACAAGCCGAGCCCCATGAATTACTCCCAGCCAAAGATGAAAATTCACATTGCAACGATCAACAAGCTCTACTACATTTAAGAAACTGGCCAGAGATGCTTAG
The DNA here is from genome assembly GCF_022682495.2 of Desmodus rotundus. Classification (NCBI taxonomy): domain Eukaryota; kingdom Metazoa; phylum Chordata; class Mammalia; order Chiroptera; family Phyllostomidae; genus Desmodus; species Desmodus rotundus. The sequence continues at coordinate 102,688,694 of NC_071393.1, forward strand.
CCTCTGTCCACAGGTTTTGTTAATGAATTTGGCAGAGAGGAGTTGCATTCCTAGGCAAAGTATTAGAACACAAAGGACCTGTTTTCCTACGTAATGAATTGCTGAGAAATTATTCAAAATGTGACTTTAAAAGCCTCTTGCCAGTGAGCAGCTCAATTCTGAGTCATGAATTAGATAATGGGCTTTTCTAAACCCACAGAGGAAAACCCTCTGAGGATTTATGTGGGTGGGGAGAGAATGTACAGAGCTGCCACCTTCTTCCAAGTGCTGGGGCACAATGCAGAGGCCCAGGGACCTTGCATACAAGGCCAAGGCCAACTGAACCACCGGCAAGAGCACTCCCCCAGGCCACCAGCTGCAGGTCTCACCAGGACACAGCAGTCTGATTCCCCCATCCTGCCTCAGGAAACAGAGGTCTGGGGGCAGAAATGGTCAGGGAACCAGCAAGGCTCCTCCCCCTGCACCATCACCTTCCTACAGAAGTGGTCGCTGCCCCCACTCCTCAAGCCTGAGTCAGCTAAGAAGGCCTGAGTCTCCCGTGGGACTAAGTGCTACAGCTCCTAGGTGTGTACGGAGGGCGTCTTTGCAGACGACTCCATGGACGCTAAGCTCTACATACAGAGTCCCTTTCACAAACAGAGCTCCAAGAATGCAGGAAGTAGTGACGAATCAAGAAAGCCTCACACGGTGACAATAGGATGTCATGATACCCTCTAACCAAGCTTTCCTTAAGGTCAAGGGCACTCATGACTTTTTTTTTCCTTCCCCCCCCCCAAATGTTCTCTGGTACCAGGAATACAAACTCTGTTTCTACCCTCACAGGGAAACTTGCCTTGTTTAGCTTTGATTACCTCTCAGGCTAGCTGCCTGACTTGGCCTGAGTGCGGCTCAGATTTGACTGTGCCTCATGCCTGCTGCCCACTCTAGCTGTGCGTGCCCTTGGTTCACCAGCTTGGAGTTCTGGCCTGACTCAGAATAATCACTTGGGCATGCGGACAACCTGGATGTGACATCTGTCAGCCCAATGATGGCCAAGATAATCTGGCAACCCCTACTTTGTCTGATTCCCAAGTGATTCCAAAATCCACTTAGCAGTCTCGTATGACGAGTGGCCACAGAAACCATGAAGGGTTTTTTTCTGTAACCTAAGTGTACATGCTGTTTGAGAGAGAGAAAAACGAGGGACATGAGGCTTTTTCCTCTATTGGAGCTAGAAGGATACAATGGGCGAGAGTGTCCTAAAGTATCGCCATCCCACTATGAATATTTTAAAGAACAGAGTTCCCTTCCTGGATAGTACCGGGCCTGGAGATGTCATTGTTCTGGGAGAGAAACCAATGGCTCTTAGCATTCTCTCTTTGCTCCAAAGTTCAGGAAAGTGTAGGCCTAGGAACTCATGTCACTTCCCAGGAACGAGAAGGTATTATTAACAAGGACTGATTATTAACAGGACTGATATTAACAAGAGTTTTGGTGGATCCTGGAGGTGTGGGCTGCAAGCCAGTTGGCTCTTTCAGTTCGAACACCACAGCGAGCAGACCAAGTTCACGCGGCCAGATGGCCCAGCCAGCATCCTTCCCATCTGTGGCTGCACTCGTCACCCCTAGTTTTCTGTATGGTCACAGTGGGGTGACGAGTGTGTGTTTATGTCATTCCTCCTTTAATTCAGTAAGTCTGCGCTGAGTACAATGCCCTGTATTGTAAAAGGTTCTTCAAGATATAAAAGTGTAAGTTTACAAAGTAGCCAAGGATGGCCTCAGATTTACCGTTTCCTTTTCATTGTCAGGCTCCCTCAGCTGATTTATCTTTAACCTGAAAACTCAGCTCCAAGTTTCTCAGCCAGATATTAGCAGTTATACACTCTCAGTCTTCGTGATTGCGCTATTATTACCTTTGTTTCTTAATTTATCCTCGAGGTTCCCTGCTGAGTGTGAAATTTCTCTTTAAATATTAAACCACTTCTCTGAGGTTTGGAGACTTCACCTCACTTTTGCCAGAATCCGTTCTTGAGGGAAGAACACTCATCTGTCAGTAATCACCACTGCTGAGTGGAGGGAGGCCTGTCCCACATTTGGACTTGGACATGGTTACCCCTTCACTTGCCTACTGTCTGCTGCCTTATGCCACTTACCACACCAGGAGCACTTGGCTACTGATGCCATTTGGTCAAGACTGAGAGCACCAGTGGTCGTTGGGATGACTGGCCAACCATCCTTCTTGGCCCTCCCTTGGCTCTACCACGCCCTGGCCTCCCATCTCTGCCTGGCTCACACTGAGATCCCCGCATGAAAGGAGCTGAGGCTTCTGGGATATAAAAATCTATGATAGACAAACTCTACCATCATTTTATGCTAGTTTTTTTTTCCCCATATGGATAGCACCCAAGTATCACAGTCTCTCAAAGCACTTCACTCTAACTCATTATCTCCCAGAGCTTTTAAAACTAACCATCCTATCTGTTTAGAGCAGAGAATTTTAAAGTCCTGATTTCTATACAACTTTGACCTTCTCAATTATGTACCTCTAGGTTGAAAATCCAGAAGAAGTTTAGAAAAGAAGTTAGAGTGAGAAGCCTGTGTAAAGAGTAAGTGTTAGCTGTACTACAGCTCACTTAGTGGGAAAGTGTAATTAGCTGTAAAATAGTAAGCTGAACAAGATGAGACCTAGAAAGCATGCAAAGGTGTTAAAAGTAACACATCATTTGTCCTTCCTACTTTTAAAATTCCTTTCTTTAAAGATTTTATTTATTTTTAGAGAAAGGGGAAGGGAGGGAGGAAGGGAGGGAGAAAGGGAGAGAGAAAAACACCAGTGTGTGGTTGCCCCTCATGCATTCCCACCCAGGCATGTGCTCTGACTGGGAATCAAACCTGTGACCCTTTGGTTTGCAGCCCATGCTGCATCTGCTGAGCTACACCAGCCAAGGCCTATTTTTAAAATTCTTAAGTTGCCCTGTAGTAGATGCCTGTTGTCTTTTCTTGCTAAGTATGTTCTTTTCTGGTGCTAAAATCCCTCTTCTTTATACCATTCACTTTTCATGCTCTGTACATGCAGTAGCCCTGGCTTCCGGGGTGGCATGTGGACCAGGCCTTGCTAATCAGAACACTCCACTCCCCCAGACATGGGATTAGTTCAGGGGTGAGAGCACGTCTTAAGACAGACAAATCAAAAGTAGCCCATTTGAGGGTAGTAAATGATAACGTTACAGGTTAAGGAAACCTTTAATTTTTGAGAATAGTTTTGTCCACCCTGCAGACAAATCCTGTCACTGCAGAGGAGAACATGGCCTTAGAATGTGATGGAACAGATTTCTGATGACCCCACTGACCCAGCCATGCCTGAAGCCAAGCAGATCCATGGTCTGTGGACTATTCGGTGGCACAGACACGTAAGTAATGCTTTACGTTAGCTTAAATTAAATTTCTCATTTTGAATCAAAACATTTTGAGAAGTCTCTGCCTTACCTTTAGGATGATGGGGATTTAGCCTGGGATACAGACAAACTCATGAGGGCGTCAGTGCTGGGCGCCAACAGTCAATAAGGGAGAGACCACACTGTGGTTAAGATACGCACATGGCACTTTCACAGCACAAATAGAGCCTGGCTTTTAGAAGTATTTCTTCTCCGTCATAGGGAGTTCGATGTTTGTAAAGAAAAGATTTATTTTATTGCCCTGACTGGTGTGGCTTGGTTGGTTGGGCATCGTCCTGCAAAGTGAAAGGTCTCCAGTTTGATTCCCAGTCAGGGCACATGCCTGGGCTGCAGGCTTGGTCCTGGGTGGGGTGTGAACAAGAGGCAACTGATCGATGTTTCTCTCCTTGTCTTTCTCCCTCCCTCCCTTCCCCTCTCTCTAAAAATAAATAAATAAAATCTTTAAAAAAAAGATTTATTTAATTGTGGAGGTCTAGTTATGATGTGAAAACCACAGTTTTCCAACATGCTGCTGAAGTCATTGGAAACCACTGTAAGATCAAGTCCGCTTGAGGGAAACTGTTTTTCAAGCTTTGGGAATGAGGGTAGAATGAATCAGATGACAAATCTCTCTGCCCTTCTGCATTGTCATGAGAATACGAATTGCTGAGCTTTATCATCCAAATGAACGTGCCATGATACATAATTTACTTCAGCGGTGGAATCATTTGCAGGCACTGTAAGTTGGTTACACAGCACAGAAAAACCAAAAGCACCAGGACGGGCCGTGTTTATCTCCAGTGAAGGAAGCCTGAAAGCAATCAGATGGGAGCGGCTCAGCCGGCTCCGCTGTGTCCTCAGAGACCCGGCCCCTCCAGGCTCTCCGCGTGTCCTCCCTCAGGCTCTGAGATGGCTTCTCGAGTTCCACCCATCATGGCCTCCCTCTGGGCAGCTAGATGGACGTGGGGACAAGAATACACCCCACACTTTAAGGGGACTGCCCAAAAGTCACATGAAAATCTATGGCCCAAACTTGTTCACATGATGTCTCCTCAGTCGTTTTTATGGCCTGGTGAAGTCTCTCCATCTCATTGGGCGGCAATGTGCCCAGCTGAAGATCAGCGATTATGTTACTAAGAAAAGGGAGAGAATGAATATTTGGGGGGAGTGTGACAGAGTAGGGCAGGAATTCAGGGATCCTGCATATTTGAAGGCGGCAAGATATCAGTGCTTCTTAATCTCAACATGTCTGAAAGGAAGCTATTGAATTGTTTATGATGATGAATACTCAGGCTCTTCTTTGAAAAATGTGTTCCAGCTTTCTCTGCCTTGTCTTTCATAAAAATCAAGTCCCCAAAATGCACACACGCAAACTAGGCATTTCCATCACCCATGGTTTTTTATTCATTGCATAAACTAGGCCGTTCATGTGTTTGCTGATAATGGGTGTAAGCTAATGATAAAAATAAAATATGAACACGTTATTTCCTCTCTTACTATGCGTATTTTCTAGTTTTTCCTTCTCTGCCAAATGAAATCAAAACAATCAGCTCTTAGACTCAATGAAATTTCATTTGGTTCAAACAGCTGGATGATGGCAGAAAAAGGACAAATGCCATTTGGAGGAATTAGACGTAAGGTTCTTTTTCAACCATTCATTGATTGCCAGCCTCTCATCACCTCCCTTCCTCTCCGTAGCTTTCCAAAATCTAAAAGACCATGTAGGGGAGAAAAGTTTCTTCCTGGAAGTGTGTGTGGATTCTGGTACGTGAGTGTTCGCCTGGCTGCCTGAGTGAGGAGGGGAAGAAGGGTCAAGGAGTTAATAAAACCTCAGTCAGGGTGTCACAATACATTCACGCCTTGATGCGCCTTGTGTGACACCTATCAAGAATGGGTCTATGAAGATGAACCACATAAAACTGCCAATATTCGATAATTTTGCCAGCAAACTGGCAACAAAGGACAGTCTAATGACAGTGAGAGAAAGAGAGATCCAAAATGATATATCCAGGATCAAAAATAAGGTAAACGTAGCTTAAGATAGACGGAAAACCCCTGGACTACGTGGGCTCTTGGACTCCGACAGCGGCATGCAAGAATTTGACTCTGGTGAAGTAGTGAGGACTCAGAGTGCTGCAGGCACAATTCCTAAAGATCACAGCTTAATTTAGCAAAGCTACCCTGACCCTGAAAGGAGCCTGCTTTTGACTGCTGCCTGGAGCAAGTCTCTTGATAAGCTACAGGTCCAGGAAGATAGGAAGACCCAGAGACAGTCTCCCAGCCTGGAGCCAAACGCAGCCACTGGCTGGACAGGTAAATGTGCATATTGTCATTATCACATCAGGGAAGAACTCTGAATTGCTATTATATGACCAGATTTGGGAGCTGACTAATGACATCCAGGAAACTACTGCCCAAGGGAAACCGAGCACGGAAGGAGAAAGAATGTCACTGAAAACTGACCTGCAAAAGCTGAATTTCAAAGTAGATGAAGAAATTTAATGCTAACAAAGATAGCCAACTATTAAATCTTTAACATAGGTTTATTCTACAGAAAATAATTTTTTATAAAAGTTTGACCAGAGACTTTAAACCATGAAACAAAACCAAGGATAAATTAAACAAGAATGGGAAAAGATATGATCTGCAATTTTCAAAATTAAAAAATAGTCATGGAAATAAACATTTAATACATGCTGGTTACTCTAGAATGGAATGAATGAAGAGACAATAAATGAATTGGCAGTTCATCTGGAACACAGCACAGAAAGAGAGAATTTAAAAGAGAGGTTAAAATTGTGAACAAATAGTTAAAGGACGTCAACCTCTCTGAGCTTCCCTTCCCATCTGTAAGTTAGGGATCATAGTAAAACTCACCACACAGGGTTGTTGTGAGGACTGGAAAAGTTAATGCATGTAAAGTGTATAAACCTGTCCCTGGAATATAGTAAATTTTATTTCAGCAAAGCATTAAATAGGTAAGTAAACAGAATAGGAAAAAAGAGTTTTGCTATTGTGTAGTCCCCAAATGTATTTATTCCTTTAAGCTATTTGCCTAGTAAATGAGTGAATGAATGTAAAAAAAATCACATGATGATGTATTATCCAAAATTATTTTTAATGATATATCAGGTGACTATTTCTCCATTTCTAATAAAAGCAAAGAATGGAAACCATTTGACTTGAGGAAAGAATTGTCACCCAGTCATCAGAATCACTTACTTTTTCAGTGCTCCCCAATGTCTCTAACTTTCCCTAGCTTGTGACCCCTAGGTTTTTATACCCCTGGAGCATCAGAGTCAAGCTGCAGGTGGAAAAGTGATAAGGTCTTTGTTTTTTACAGTGGCAAGGGCAGACTTAAAATGAATCATTTGTTGAAGGCAAGATTACAAGAAGGTCAGCTACAGGTAAGAGTGCACCTGAAAGGTGAAAGTCTTCAAACCGGCACCCCCAGACCTGCCTGTGGCAATGTGCCTTGCACAGGCTGGTGACTGCCCAGTGGCATGCTGCCCGTAGGGGGTCTACTGATAGCAGCAGACCTGCCAGCAGCCGCCACAGCCTGGGGCCCAGTTCAGTCTACCCCCAGGGAAACAGCAGGAATAACCCCGTTTCTCAGCGGCCTGGGGAGTTTAGATGTCCACAGGCTGACCTACAGTTTGCAGCAGGAGGAACCCAAACAAGAAGCCACTGGGGAGACGAGTGCATAAAGGGGTCCAGAAGCAGGGACTTGGCTCCCAAGTTGGGTGCAGTCACAGGCCCTCACCGCTGCCTCTTAAGGAGGTTTTCGTGACTTCTCTTATCTGTAAGAAGTTAGCTTTTGTTTGTTAGTCAAAACTCTATTTACTGTAGGACTGGGGGGTTGGCCAAATCCCAGGCTCAGAAGATAGAGGGCCTGGCAGTCAGCAAACATGGGAGTTTGGGGAGAGGAAACAGTGGGCCTGAACGTGGCCTATGCTCTCTTACAGAAACAGCGGGGTTCCTCTGTCGCCTCCTAGCACTGCGTGAACCCGGAAGGTCAATTCCCACCGCGGTGCAGGATTCACTGCCTTTAACAGATCGGTGGGTTTGCATCGGAGGCATGGCTTTCCCCCATTTACCTACTGATACAAAATTCTCATATATACGAAGCTCCTTTTCCTATTGCTTGGAAATAGGATTTTTAGCTGTGTCCCTATTCATGGTTTTTACACCTATGAGTGAATGTGGTCCAATTGCCAGTTATTTTTAAAATTACAGGTTATTTTAAAAGTTCCAGATAATAGCTGGCTAGGAAATGACATATGCTTTCATGAGCATGGGTGGTATGTGGGCGCACTCAGCCCTGGCAGTGAGATACCCATGTGAGGACTTATTGCCCCAATAACAGATCTAACCTCACACCACCAGCCCACGCCCAACCCCGATTATGTGTCACCTGATTCCAGCTGCTCTCGGGTTATTAGTTATATTTTGTTACACTCTTCTGCGGGGCGGCGGTGAAGCAAGGAGTACAGAGAGATTCAAGAAATGTATTAAAGTTCCACGTAGTTGTGGGAGAATTTGCTGAGCACCAAATGCTTTATGCAATTTTATAAAGGCATCCTATAATCAAAAGCCAGGATTTAGAGACATGATAGAACATTCCCATGGAAAGAAGAATGAGGAAGACCCTGGCTGAGTAGCTCAGATGGTTAGAGCGTTTTCCCCATATGCCAAGGTCGCGGGTTCGATCCCCAGTCAGCACATAGAAGAAGCAATAATGATGCATAAATAAGTGGAACAACGAATCGATGTTTCGCTTTTTCTCTCTCCCTCTCTTTCCCTCTTCCTCCCCCCATCCCTCCTTTCCTCACCTCTCTCTAAAATCAATAAATCAAATTTAAAAAAAGAAAGAAGAATGAGAAAGGATAAAAAAAGATAAAATAAAAAGTTAGACTTTGAAAGGCCCCAGGAGATTATTTAAAGAAACAGTATCAGACAATGAGAACTGACAAAATTATTTTCCAATGTTAGATGGCCTGGTATCACTGAGGGAACTTTCCATCTGATTAAAAATAATTATTGCTGGCATTAAATCCAGTTGGAATCACCCAGCACAATTTATCTTCTAGTTCATGCTGCTACCATATGCCTGACATTGTGGAGCAGAAACATTCTCTTTCATTCTGATAAATAGTACTTTGTAAATATTTAGAAACGACAGCTCTGGATCGCTGAACAGTTCTGATGGGGAACGTGTGCAAATGGGCCCGTTACTCATGTTCTTGACAGACCGTTGGAGGTGTGGGAACCAAAAGCATCCGTGGAGCCAGGCAGGCCTTTTACAGAAGTTGGGTTCAGAGTAAACAGCGACTGGGGGAGCGGGCTGGGCCCTCCTGCACGAGCCGTGCTTCACAGAACTGCACGAGTCCTCCGAGTGAGGCACTTTGCTGTCTGGCTAGTGAGGTGTAAGGTGACAAACTGCCGTGTTTATTAAGCCAGCTTTCTCTGGGACACTTGATTCAAGAAAGAAACCATACTGAATGTGACCTGTTTGGAGAGAGGGTCTTTTAGAGGTCATGGAGTTAAAATGAAGTCATTGGGGTGGGCGCTAGTCCAGTGTGATGGGTGTCCTTGTAACAAGGGGAGATTTGGGCACAGACACGCGCATGGAGGGAAAGCAATGTGAAGAGTCGGAGAGAGAAAACGATTGTCTGCAACCCAGAGAAAGGCCTGGAACAGCTCCCTCCCTCATGGCCCCCTGCCAACACCTTGATTTGAGGTTTCTGGCCTCCAGAACTGTGAGATAATACATTTCTGTTGTGTTAGCCACCCGGTTTGTAACACTTTGTTACAGCGGCCCTAGGAAACTAACCAGAAAGAAACCATGCCCAGTGGTCTTGAGGAGCTTCTATTTGGGGGATTTGGGTCCCCTCACTCTCCAGGCCAGAGCTGCTTAGAGGAGTCCTTGTTCTTCTCCCCCTCCTGTCAGGGGTGGCTCATCGGGTCACTGATGTTGGGACCGGGTGGCCATGTGTGGCCTGGCCTGTTGTGTCTTGCTCTCTCTGGGACTGTCAAGCCCTCAAGCTCCTCCTCCTCTTTTCTCCAAATGCTTCCTTGTGGCAAACTGTTCAAATCAGGCGGCACACTCCCCGTGGTGGTGCGACCACCTTTCCCCAGGCCCTTTCTTGGGCTCCATCTAAGAGAGGAGTAGGAAGTTCTGAGTCAGTCTCATGCTCAGGCTGTCTCTCTGTCCAGCACGTGCAGTGGAAACGTTAGTAGTTTGATATCTGTTGTCTCAGTGAGTTATGAGAACACTCTGCTGTCTGGGGCTCTAGTACCCTGAATAAACCCCTTAGAGTTTACGTGACACAGAGAGTAGTTTGTGGTGGTCCCTGACTGTTCTGGGAACTAGAATTGGGTGATAGAGCTCATCCTGGACGTATAGATGTGGGTACGCCCCTCCCACTGGAACTTTTAGAGGAATATAAATAGTAGTGACAGCAACACTCAGTGACTGTTGGATTCAGGTCGGAATTTCCCATTCATGTCGTTTATGGGCTTCTGACATCTCCCTCAAAAACAGGAAACTTGCTAGATTATCATTCTCTCTGTAATTGCGGACGATGTTTTAAGAAGTCTGTAGAAGATCATTCTCTAACTATTTCTAGATCATTTCCAATGCCCTTATTTTTGTTAAGGAGCATCTCATCTGTCCCATGGATATTCGGAAGTCTGTAGCTTTAAACTTATCATCTGTCAGGAGAGCAAAAAGAAATATCTTAGGACACTAATTTATATCTTCCTGTTCATTGTTAAAAATCACTTACCATCTTGAATATATATTCCAAAATAATTGCCATGCATAATTTATCAGCGTGAAAGAGTTTTTCTACTCAGAAAAGTCAAGGCCTGGGAGCTCGGTAATACAGAAAGTGAACTGCACAGAAAAGAATGTAGATCGTCATTAGAATCAAAGACCACATTGAAGAAACAGGGAGAAAATGTAGGACAAAGGAACAAAGTCATTGTTATTAAAGTTCCCACAGAAGATGCTCTGAGGAGTTAGAGATCCTGCTTTTCCTGTTCTCCTGAGACTGTTGACCAGAGCCCAGCCATGCAATCAGACGGAGGGAGGTGGAGTGAGGGAGAGGAAGGTAGAGATAAGGAGTGGGTGTTAGCAGAGTTTGGGGACTCAGAGAAAAAGTAGAGGATGCTTGTGTCTGCGTGTATTTTCTCCTGACTGCTCGTACTCAGATACCAGGGCTTATCTAAATAGTCACCAATTCCTGTAGCTAAATACTAGACTCAGTGGTATTTTGAAATAGCATTTATATAGAATAAGCTATATAGAATAAGCTATAAAGAACTATGGTTCTTTAACACTTATCAAATAAAATACTTTATGTAGAAACATTTGGGTTTTTCAGGTTCTGTACCAAACTTGTACAAGTTAACAGCTTGCTAATGAAAACACTGGATGGCCTGGGAAAGAGACGTTTCAGCATTTTTCACTAACTGGTGAGAAGGAAAGTTGTTTGAGCAGCGCCCCCCCCCAAAAAAAAACACCCCACAAAAACCATGCATGAGTTCTGCTGTCTGAAGTTATTATTAAAGGATGGATGCACAATTCACTTCAGACACAGTGTGAGTTTTCTGTTTCCAACCATGTTGGGCTCTGACTGGGCCGGAGGAATTTTGGAGGTGCTGGGTTCACCCTGATTCTTTCTGGAGAATGTGGCGAAGTAAGATGTGGAAATGGAGGAGGAGCAGCTACTTCTCCCATTGCTGATGCCTGAGAAGACATCTCAGGACGATGAGGGGTTGATGCATGATGACAAATGAACCTGCAGCTTGAGTTTAAACAAGAAACTAGTATGTGTTGAGGAAGAAGGTTGGAGACTCTCTGGAAACACGTGTGGACAGTTCTTGCTTAGAGCTTCAGCAGCATCTCAAAGATATTGCTGTTAACATCGTGCCTTTGGTGCTTCTTGAGAAGCATCTAAACTGTACTGTCCCCTGGGAATGGTACATCCCATCGTTACGTTTTTACACGTGCCATTGGAATGTTGCCCACTGCCGCCTTCACGCTTCTCAATTTTATTCACTCCTCAAGGGTTCTATTAAATTTCAATTTTTTTCCCTTGAAATTTCTTGACATGCCCAGGCAGTGGTGATTTTGATGTAATCCCATAAGACTTAATGCTTATATTGCCCATAGCTGGTATGAATTTTGCTCAGCTACAATACTGGGTTGACAAAAAAAATGACTGAGTAATGAATTCATTCTACTACCAGGATGCCTGCCATCATTGTAACTTTTTTTATATTAAATTAAATGACTCGGAATTCCACTGGCCAGAATGACAAAAAAAAAAAAATCATTCTCAATTTTCATTGGGATTCACTGCTCCACTCCTTCACTCAAAGCCACCAGGCGTCTTATGTAATCTAGCGTACTGCCTTTCATCCTCTTGGGTACTTCTGAGATGCTCCTTAACCAAACCCACACGGTCTTTTGATAGCAGTCAGTTCTGCTGCCTGGGGCATGGTGGTCTGTGAAAAGTCTGGGGGCTCTGGAGCACAGAACAGAGCTTGCCCTTAAGAACATCCCTCTGCCATTTCCTCATGGGTATGTCCACCTCCACAGGAAGGTATAAAGGTTAAGTCTTGAAAACCCTGGGGAGGAGATCCAAGATGGCAGAGGAATAAGTGGAAGTTGCGCAAACCTCCTCCCAGGACCAAACTGGAATTACAACTAAATTGTAGAGAAATCATCCTGAGTAACCAACAAAATAGTAGCTGAAGAGAAGCCTTACAACCAAGCACAGACAGAAGAAACCACTCCACCACAACATGACTGGTAGGGAGCAGAAGAGGTGTGAGAGGGCTGGTTGGGCTCCCACAGGTGGCAGCTGAAGTTCTGTAGGGATATTTCAGTGGCCAGGGCATTCCCCCTGAGACGTATGGGGTCTAAACACCAAGCTGAGCTCCCCAGCCTAGAGCACCAGGACTAGGAAAGGAACCCAAATAACATCTGGCTGTGAAAAGCAGCCGAGTTTCTGTCCACCAGTGAGAGACAGCCACAGACTCAGAGAGCCTCTTAAAGGGCCAAAGAACACAATTTCATTCGTAGCCACTTACCCTGGGCTCCGGCAGAGGGAGGGCAGAGTGGACTAGAGACATGTGAGGAGAGTCTGGGGCTGGTGGCTCTGGGGATAGAGCTGAAGAGTCAGCCACCAGGATCCCTGTGCTGAGTCATTTCTATATTGCAGAGGCTGTCTTTCCCAGGCAGAGCACTCCCCTCCAAGTGGCATCAGCTTGACGGAAAGGAATGGTTTCACCTGCAGGAATTACTTTGACCCACATTGTGGAGCTTAAACTAAGCTGCTGAATACAGCTGGAGGCTGTATCAGTGATTAAGTTTAACAACTAAGGCAGATCTCTGGGAGCCCTGAGACTAGCCGACCCTTCCCCCGGCCTGGTGCTGCTAAAAGCCAGACTTGGTGCACAGTCTTGTTCTTTCAAGGAAAGAAAGAATAAAGACCAAAGCAGAAATAAGTGGAATAGAGCCTAGAAAATGATACAAAAGATTAATGAATTCAAGAGCTGGTTCTTTGAAAAAATAAACAAAATTGGCAAACCTTTAAGCAGACTCATTAAGAAAAAAAGATAGAGGACCCAAATAAGTAAAGTCAGAAATGAAAGAGGAGAAATAACAACTGACACCAAAGAAATACAAATGATTGTAAGAAAATATTATGAACTCATAAAAAAATTGGACAACCTAGATGAATGGATAAATTCCTAAAAACATACAATTGTCCAAAACGAAATCAGGAAGAATCAGAGACTCTGAATAGACAGATTACATCTAGTGAAATTGAAGCCGTAATAAAAAAAAAACCTCCCAACTAACAAAACCTTGGACTGGATGGCTTCACAGGGGAATTTTACCAAACATTCCGGGAAGAACTAACACCTCTCCTCAACCTATTTCAAAAAATTCAAGAGAAGGAAAAGATGCCAATCTCATTTTATGAAGCCAGCATTATCCCAATTCCAAAACCAGATAAAGACACTACAAAAAGAAAGAAAGAAAATTACAAGCCAATATCCCTTATGAACATAGATGCTAAAGTCCTCAACAAAATGTTAGCAAACCAAATATAGCAATGCATCAAAAAGGTCACACACCATGATCGAGTGGGATTTATTCAAGGAATGGCAGGTTGGCACAACATTAAAAAATCAATAAATGTGATTCACCACATAAACAAATTGAAGGTTAAAAACCACATGATCATATCATAGGTGTAGAAAAAGCATTTGATAAAGTCCAACACCCATTTATGATAAAAACTCTCAGCAAAGTGGGAATAGAGGGAATATGCCTAAACATCACAAAGGCCACATATGACAAACCCACGGCCAGCATCATACTCAACAAGCAAAAACTACAAGCATTCCCCTTAAAATTGGGAACAAGACAGGGATGTTCCCTTTCACCTCTCTTACTCAACATTGTACTGGAAGTCCTAGCCATAGAAATCAGACAAGAAGAAATAAAAGGCGTTCAAATTGGAAAGGAAGATGTAAAACTCTTTATTTTCAAATGACATGATACTGTACATAGAGAGCACCAAAGGTTCCACTAAGAAACTACTAGAACTGATAAATGAATTCAATGAAGTAGCAAGATACAAAATTAATATCCAGAAATCAGTTGTATTTTTATATGCCAACAATGAACTAACAGGTAATTAAGAAAACAATCCCATTCAGTTGCTTCCAAAAGAATAAAGTCCTTAGGAATAAATCTAATCAAGAATGTAAAAGACCTGTACTCAGAAAATTATAAGACACTGAAGAAAGAAGTTGAAGAAGATACAAATAAGTGGGAGCATATGCCATGTTCATGGATAGGAAGAAATAACATCATTAAAATGTCCATATACCCGGAGCAATCTACAGATTCCATGCAATACCTATCAAGATTCCAATGACATATTTTACAGAACTAGAACAGATATTTCAAAAAAATTATATGTAACCACAAAAGGCCCTGCATAGCAACAGTGATCCTGAGAAAGAACAAAGTTGGAGGAATCATGCTGCCTAATATCAAACTATCCTGTAAGGCCAGAGTAATCAAAACAGCATGGCACTGGCATAAAAACACACATAGATCAATGGAACAGAAAAGAGAGTCCAGAAATAAACCCACACCTTTATAGTCAATTAATACTTGACAGAGGCCACAAGCACATACAATGGACTAAAGATAGTCTATTGAATAAATGGTGTTGGGAAAATTGGACAGATGTGTGCAGAAAAATGAAACTAGACCACCTTCTTATACCACACACAAGAATAAATTCAAAATGCATCAAAGACTTAAATGTTAGACCTGAAACCATAAAAATTGTAGAAGAAAACAGGCAGCAAAATCTCAGACATTGCTCATAGCAATATTTTATCGGTTGTATCTCCCCAGGCAAGGGAAACAAAAGAAAAAAAATAAACAAATGGGACTACATCAAACTAAAAAGTTTTTGTGGAGCAAAGGAAATCATCAACAAAATAAAAAGACAACCCATGGAATGGGAGAACATATTCACCGATACATCTGATAAGGGGTTAATATCCAAAAATTTATAAAGTACTTACAAAACTCAACACCAAAAAAATAAACAACCCAATTAAAAAATGGGCAAAGGGCCTGAATAGACACTTCCCCAAAGAGGACATACAGATGGCCAACAGACATATGAAAAAATGCTCAATGTCACTAATCATCAGAGATATACAAATTAAAACCAAAGTGAGATATTACCTCACACCTGTCAGAATGGCCATCATCAGTAAATCAAGAAACAGCAAGTGCTGGTACTGATGTGGGGAAAAGGGAACCCTTGTGCATTGTTGGGACTGCAGACTGATGCAACCCCTGTGGAAAGCAATATGGAGACACCTCAAAAAATTAAAAATGGATCTGCCTTTTGACTTAGTGATCCCACTTCTGGAAATATATCCAAATAAACCCAAAACACTAATTCAAAAGAAGATAAGCACCCCATGTTCATTGCAGCGTTATTTACAATTGCCAAGATAGGGAAGCAGCCCACGTGTCCATCAGTAGATGAGTGGATAAAACAACCATGGGATATTTACACAGTGGAATACTACTTGGCAGTAAAAAAGAAGAAAATCTTACCTTTTGCAACAGTATGGATGGACTTGGAGAATATTATACTAAGTGAAATAAGCCAGTTAGAGAAAGACAAATATCATATGATTTCACTTATATATGGAATCTAATGAACAAACTGAACTAACAAGCAAAATAGAGACAGGCCCATAGAGAGTAAGATGACAGCTATTATGGGTGGGGAAAAGTTTAGAGGGTGGAAGGATCCAGCAAAAAGGAAAAAGGACTCATGGACATGGACAGCAGTATAAGGGGGTTGCACTGTTCAAATCAAACAGGTTCCCAAGCCCTTGTTATTTTTTCCCTTAGGGCCAAAAGAACAGCTCATCCATCCCTTGCCTATTGAATTTACCTTAATTCTCCATGGGCAAGAAAGGGGGAGGGGCGTCAATCTGACAACTCTGCGGACAATGCAGTCCATGGGATAGTCTTTCTCACCATCAGATCTATGCTGAAAATGAGAGAATAGAAGGGTTCGCCTTGGTACTGGGAAGTTGTGCACATCCTACTCCCTCAAGGTGTCATAATACAATGAATTTGTTTTGAATCTGATTAAAACCCAGGAGTAAACAATGCATATTAACTGATCCATGCATTTTGGTGAATAATATATTTGAGTCCCTGTAATGATTTTTCTGAGCTAGCCAATAAAATGAGTAAACCCTGCATTATTTATCACTGGCCATCCAATGTAATGTTTAAGTCAACGGAACTGGTGTGCTTCCTGTGTCTCCTCAGGAAAAGTAGCAGGCTGATTTGGAAGAGATCAGGATACAGCGTCAGATTTTCCCTCTGACCCTTTCAAAACTCAGCGGAAGGGCCATCCACAGCTTTCCGTCTTCTTCCTCATCAGGTGAGTACACATGTGTACAAGGAAAGGTAGTAAGTATATCTGTAACCTTTGAAAGAAGACAATAGGCCAAAATTAAATCAAGTGTATTTTTACCCCTCAGATGAGTCATTTTCCCCATGAGGTTAATTATCATTAATGACTTTAATTAAGGAGTCACATGAGGTATTTATCTTGGAAAATGTGGATCCATGTGGTTTGCACTGTTGGATTTTGGCTCTCTGCTGTGATTGCGCTCTTTCAAAACACCCTATTAATGTTGAATCTCTTTGGTGCTATGTGCTAATGTTGCGATGCCTGGGGGCATATATTACAGTGGCATTGGCCAGGTTTAGCCTGGCATTTAACTAACTGTAGAGCTAGAATTATTCTTGTGCATTGCAGGCTTACAAGTTGGAATTTCTAAGATAAATGAGTCAGTTGCATCTATTCTCTAGCAATTAACTGGTAATTGGGGCATTTAATCAGGATACTGACTTGAAGGGCGTGAGTCTGATTAGATGCTGTTGGCATGAAAACAAAGATTCAACTCCTGGTCCATCTCACTCATTTGTTATGTGTGCACCCTAAGTCTAGATCAAACACAAATCTAGCTTGTCAATGAATATTTTACAAATAAATGGATACAAATTTAATTTATTTAGTTTTTTTAGATTTAATGTATCTAGAAGCCAATCTTCTATAGAATACTCAGGTCAACAATATTCATTCTACAATTAATTACGCATCGACTTGGTGCAAGGAAGTTGCTCATTGGTATGTAAACATGAATAAAAGAGCTGTTGAATTCCAGGAAGCCTCGGTTGGCCTAAGTTTTACTCCAATCAGAGTATAAATCAAGGCAAATAACTGTACTTCAGTATCTTCTCTGTAAAATATCCACTATACTTCGTGATCCATCATGAAAATGCAACAGACATATTTTTATGGTTCACGCAAAAATAATCAAGATTAAGCATATATTAGCAAAAGTCAGTAGTTTAAGCCTGGCCATGTATTAGAGTCACCTGGCATGTTTTCAAACACACCATGATTCCTGAACCCCACCCTAGACCTGTTAGGTTAGAATATCTGGGCCTAAGACATTAGCATTTATTTATCAAGTAGCTTAGGTGATTTTAAATGTTAAGAAGTGTTACTATAGGCAAAAAAACAAAAGCAAAAACAAGAACCCCCAAAACACTTTAATAATATGGATACAGAGTTGTAGCAGGAAGATGGAGAACCTTAACAGTGTGTGAGGCCAGAGGAAAACAGGTGTGGGTGTAAAGGGGTGGGATGGAGGTTGGGGCACAGGAGCCATCCTCTAGTTAACTATTTGCTATACCACACAACTTAGTTGCTGAAAAACTTAGTGGCTTAAACTAACAACCATTTTATTATATCTCACAATTTCATGGATTGTGAATTCAGAGAGGGCTTTCTTGGGCGACCTCTGGGTCCACGTCAACTGGGGTCACCTGTTGGTGTTTAGATGTCAGACGGGCTGGTCTGAAGGGCTCGAGACGGCTGGCTGAAGCTGGAAAGGGGGGGCTCCCCTGGGCACCGTCAACTGGAATGCCCCCAGGTGGCCTCTTCAGCACACACGTCTCAGATTAATCCGTCTTGTTTCATGATGGACTCCTTATGTGGCCTTGCTGCCCAAAGTACGGCCACAGACCTGCAGTGTGGGCAGCATCACCTGGAGACTTGTTAGGGAACGCAGGCATGGGGAACATCATCCCTGGACAGAAGGCAGCTCCGAGCCTAACCCTTGAGAAGATCAAACTGTTCCCAAGTAACTGTCCCAGAACGAGTCAGTCCAAAAATAGTTACAAGAATACAAAAATTTGGCACTCAGTAAAGTAGAATTCACAATGCTTTAGGACCCAGTAAAAAATTACCGGGTGTGCAAAGAAACACGAAAAAATGACCTATATGCAAAGAAAAATCACCCAATCAAATCCAACCCAGAAATAACACAGATAATAGGAGTCGTAGGTAAGGAGATTATAATAGTTATTTTAAACTATATACATATGGTAGAGAATGTTGAAGAAAGATGCAGCATTCTTTTAGGAAAGCACCCAAATAGAACTTCCAGAGATGAAAACTATAATGTTTAAGGTGAAAACTACATGGAGTAAGATAATAGCAGATTAGACACTAACAAAGAAAAATTAGTAAATTTAAAGATATAGCAATTGAAATCAACTGAGACCCAGGGAAAAAAAAACTAGAACAAAATACATAGAGCATCAGTGAACTGTGACCTAATATACATGTTGAGTACAAGGAGTGAATTTAAAAATGCATATATATGTGAAGAAAAGGACAAAATTTTTTCCAAATTTGGTACAAATTATAGTCCTACAGTTTCAAGAAGCCCAATAAACCCCAACACAAATATATAAAAATGAAGAAAGCTACACAGAGAATATCATCATCAACTTGCTTAAAACTAATAATAAAGAGAAAATCTCAAAGTAGTGAGAGCAAAAAGACCCACTATTTTCAGAAAACCAAAGACTAAAAATTACAGCAAATGTAATCACCAGGAACAGTGAAAGCCAGGAAACAGTAGGGCAACATTAGCACTAAAAGCACTAAAAATAAAAAACACACAATCTAGAATTCTATAGCCAGCACAAATATTTATCCAAACAATGGTAAAATAGAGACTTTCAAAGACAGAAAAGCCGGGACTGCCTCACCAGCAAGCCAGCGTGTCTGGAGACGTCAGAGGAAGTTCTGGCAGAAGAAAACCAGCACCAGAGGGAAATCTGATCCACACAAAAGCAGGAGGCACACCTGGAAATGCAACGATTTTCCCCTCCTTTTAACTCAAACAGCGTGCTGTGAGGTACATAACATCTGTAGAAAGACAATGTATGAAAACAGGAAATGCACAAAGGAAGGCAACGCGAGGGTTTTGGTGTCAGGTTCTTATGCTACCTGTGAAGAGGTAGGATGTCACTCAACATGAGACTCAGGTGAGGAGAGCAGCAGGAGAGGCGGATTATGGAAGGACATGAGAAAACTTGGGGGGTGCGTGCCAGGCATGTTCATTATCTTGGCTGTGGGGAGAGTTTTATGGGAATGTAAATGTCAGAACGTCAACTTGTGTACTTTGTGCACAACTTGGTGTATGCCGATTATACAACAATAAAGTTGGAAGAAGAAGAAACGCGCACGAGAGACAGGATGGGCAAAAGCCGCTTTACAGTTGTTCGTATGGAAAATAATCCAGTAATCAATAAATAGTAACACAAGAATAAGCCCCGTGTCTCACATGCTCACAACTGTAAACCTGCTTTTGCTCACCCTGTATAATTTCAGTCATCAGACTTGCAGAATTCAAAAGGTTCTTAACAATATCAAGTGTTGACAAGAATATGATTGTACACTGTGAAAGGGAGTATAAAATGTGTACAACCTCATCGGAAAGATAGTTAGCAATGTAAAGTTGAAGATGAACAAATCAACCTATCTTCAACTTTGTATTTCTATTTTCAGGTAATTACCCTAAAAAACTCTGACACATGTGCGCTTTCTTTAAAACATGTGTAAAATATATTAATTGTGGTATTGGTTCCAGTAGTAAAAAATTGGAAACAACTTGCATGCCCATCAATAGAAGAATAATACATATATTTACATGTTTATTATAATGTATTGATGTATTATAGAGCACTAGTAAGTTGTGGTGTCACCATATAATGAAATGCAATACAACGTTATTTTTCTAACATTCATATAAAAAGGGACCGCCTGAGGATCTTCAGACCTGGGATGGGGCTTGAGGTTTTCTGCCTTTTAAAGAAACCCCTGGTGATGCTGGTACTTCTTGTCCACGGTAACTTCGTGTAGCAAGACAGTACTGCATGAATGAACTAGATATATATGTATCAACCTGGACAGGTCTAAAAAAATAGAGGAAAAAAGCAAGTTTCAGAAAGACTTGTACAGTACGATGGCTTTGGTGTCGAAGTTTAAAAAGACAAAGCAGTACCATACATTGCCCATGGATATGAATGGACATAAGGTTTTTTAAAAAAGATTAAAAACGTGGACATGGAGAAGGTGATTTTAGGTGTGGAGGAAAGGGAATAGTGCTGGAGAAGAAAACAAAATCCTCCACTTTAACCAAAATATTGTATTTTGTTTATGTTTAACAAAATCAGAAGTAACATCTAAAACTAGCGTATTTTCCTTGTTGGATGTGTACACAAATGCCTTATAGGGTTCTGAGAACTTTGACATTGTAAGCTTATAAAAACAAAGATAAAAGGAGATTAATATCCAAATATAATCTGTTATGCAGTTCGACTTCCATAATAATAATAGTGCTAGAAATCTGCACACCTAAGGCTGGAACGGCTGTGCTGCCTCTGGATTCTGGAGCCAGAGAGACTCACTGAAGCCTCACGGAATGAGGGAGAGTCTCCTTTGCTTATGCAGAACATCTCGGTAGAGACCCCAGCACCCTCCCCTTTTTTTGTGAACTTAGTTTCCGTAAGCAAATGTTACTTTGTAATGAGATTTTCTTTCTTTGGGCATCAGATTGTGCCTTCATGTAGCTGAAATGTGTGGGATAGATGTATATGGCTGATGCAGCTTGATTATAATGTAACATTTTCAATGTCAGTGGTAGTGCTGTGCTTAAAGTGTAAATGTGGAAACGGCGGCAGCCATGGTTTTGAAGGGAGTTATTGTCCTCTGGTTGACTGTGATGTGACAAGACGGCTCAGCCTTCATGAGTGGCTACTGTCTTTGAGAGACAGGACCACACTAGCCGGTCTCTGAAAGGAAGGTCTCAGGATGGTGTGAGGAATTAGGACAGTTGCCTACCCTCTGCTACTGTTATTACAGCTGCTGAGACCTTTAAACACCCCGGCTATGTGTCCCCGAGTGAACGATGAAGAGCCCAGCTTCCCAGGAAGCCACAGACCATCAGAACAGCCCCCTCCTTACTGTCAGATTGCACCGAGCCCTGCCTGAATCGATGAGAAAGTTTAGCCCTTTCATTTTCTATGAATCCATCCCTTTTCTCCCCACTCAGTCATGGGAGGACAGCAGGTCGCATGAAAGTGTGCTTGTGTTTGCTGTGTACTCTGAGTCTCTGCTTTTGTGTGGAGGAAAAAGGTGAGACTTCATTTCCAGGACTAAAACATGACCTTAACCATCCTGAGAGATTCAGATGGGTACAGGGGCCCCTGCAGCAATGATGAGTGAACCTCAAAATGTGATCTAGCCTGTCACTCACTCACACGGCCACTGTGATCAGTGTCAGGCCAAGCCAAAATTCCACCATGGAGGGCCCTTGGCAGGTCCACAGAGTTGCCCCTCTGGGGCTGGAACTTGGCTCCTGTCCCTCTAGCACCTGTGGAGGTGGGCATCCACTGCACCCATTGTTTGGGAAATTGGAATAATGCCACTGTACCTGGAGGCCAGAGATCTTGTCGCTGTTTTGGCAGAGAGAGAAGAATGCTCTTCTGTATTTAGACCAGGCAGTGGGGTGGGAAAGAGAAGGAAGATTGTCGGTAAGGTTTATTGAGCCCCAAAGCACTTTGGTGCTTAATATACAGTTCATTCCGTTTCACACAACTAAGCCCTTTTCTGCCATGGCAAATGCTGCCACCTGGACCAGGTCAGGAAGATTCTGGAATCCACTGTTGGGCCATTCCTGCAATCACCTCTCCACTCTGGCTCCCTGGTCCCGTCTCCTCCTTCTCTGTGATAACTTCTCTCTGATGACTATTGTGCTCTGGCTCCTGTTGGGGCCAACCCAGTCCATCAGACGTGGCTGTGTGGTGTGATGCCCAGCAGTGTTCACCATTCAAGTCTTTTGTTTCCCCCAGGAGGCTTTCCGTCCCTGTGTAATTTAGTGTCTATAAAAGGAAATGTTAAGAGAAGGGGGCAGAGTCCAAATCTACTTACCAGGGGCTTCAAAGGCTCAGTTCCTGTCTAAGAGAGACTTCGTACTGCAAGCATATTGACTTCATTTGTCACGTGTTTCCATTTGATTTTCACATGACCTCTGTGACCTCGATGATATTATCCAGGTATGTCAGACTAGGCTCAGTGAATTCTAAGTGAAGCAGTAGGTTAGGGAAGAGAGGACTTAATTGGAGACAGTAAGGTGAGCTAAGGGTGGAAAGTGAAGGATTTAGAAAGTGACTGTGAAAAGTGGCATTTTAGGTTGTGAGTCTTTGGGGAAGGTCAATAGGTCAAGTGAAGAATTCGGAGATGAATGAGCTTGGTATACTTGGGACAGAGCTCATGGCAGGAAGGAGGAACTCAGGTAGGTGGAGTGAGTCTCCAGGAGCCTTCAAAGTCGGGTAGGTGTGGTAGGCCAGAGAAGTCCAGGGTAGGTTATTGAGCAAACACCGACAGATCTGCCTGGTATAAAAATAACGTGGGGTGAAGTCAGGGTCGAGAGAGCGAGAGGACAGCAAGGATGTAGGGAGAATAGAAACTACTGCAGCGAATACCTGGCCTAAGGTTGAAACACCTGAGTCACCCCCCTTCTTACTCTCTCTCCCTCCGCTGCCCACTCCCTTCCCCTTTTTTTTCCTCTTCCTCTTATTTTCCACTTATTTATAACTTTTCTATCTTTATTGGTTTTAATATTTTATGTAAAGCATTTCTCCCATTGGTAAAAGGGCCACTACCTATGCAAGAATAAGAACTTAACTAAGATTGCTTTACAAGATTAAGCATTTTTAGGTGTTTCAAAGGAATAGCTCACAGTAACACATAGAGGATAATAGGATTGTGGGAGCCCAATGTGTTTTGGACCCTGCTATGGTGGGACAGGTGGAAGGGAGAAACATTTTGGAGGAAAAGACAAATTCTCTTAAGGACATGCTGAACTTGAGGTGATGGAACAGTTTGAATCCAACAAAAGATAAATTGTTAAAGAATCTATTAATTTTACATTTGAACTTCAACTCCCGAGAAGAGCAATTTAAGGTTGAGTCGCTATATTATAAAGTAACCCTGCGGTGTTTAGGATTTTCCGCAGGTAGACCTGGGGGAAATGGCCTCAGGAGTTAGAGATAAGAGGAACAGGCAGCCGGGTAGCCTTCTGGACTGTGGGGTGATTCTGTGGAATGTCATTAAGACCAGAAGGCCATAGTGCCACCATGGCAAGAAGTAGCATATTCATTTCCTGTTCAGCTACATCACTTCATACTCAGAAGTATGCACACAGCGCATAAAGGGAGCAAGCATCTGACATCTCCCAATGTTGAAGGCTTTGCATATCATTCAGTAAAAACAGTTTAGCTAAAAATCCCCAAATTTTGATGGGAAACCTGGGCCAAAAGTTGAGTTGATTCAATAACGTAAAGAGGAAAATTGCTATGATAGTTACAATTGTGTTCTGGAAAACCATTTTAACTTGCTGGACAGGGTATACATTTTAGTATTGCAAAGCTAATCCTAGAGCTTCAGAAGTTTGAGTGGCTCTGTATCAGAGCGAGAAGAATCTGGAGTTTGGGGCTTGGACTGGGGATCATGTGGGTGTGAGGCGGGGAGGGGTCAGGGAATGGTGTTGGGAACACATCTGCATGGAGGCGCCAGTGTTAAACCTTCATGGAGGGGAGGCCAGCCAGGATGTCTAGGGTTCAATTTTAAGTTGCTTGAAATCTCGTACTATTAAGAGCACCTCCTCTCTGGAGTAGACAAAGATCTGTCAGATGGGACTGAAAAAGGATGAAGCACAACAGAAAAACTGATAAATTTGACTTCAAGATTAAAAACTTCTGCTCACCAAAAGCAGCATTAAGAAAATGACCAGAAAGCCACAGAATGGGGCCAGAGATGTGGCCCTGCGGGAGATACAGAATAAGGGTTCAAGCCACACTGGCCTAGATCTTGAGAGGTGGTGATATCCCAGCTAGCATGTGGGTTGCATATGAATAACCTTCCCCCAGGCCGTTCTGATAGGGCTCCCTGGGTTTGGATAAGCATTTGAAAACTTTGTATTAGAACTTGAAAATTTGTTTCGGATAAACTCGCAGTGTCACTGATGTTGTGCTCAACAAGGAGATCCAGTTACGACATAAATTCAGTCATTAGATTCTCCCCCCGCCCCCTGCCCTTTGTAAAGGCTTACACCACCAGTACCCTCTCTCACTCTCCCTCCCTCCTCTGCCCGCCCCTCTTTCCCTTTCTTTTTCATCTTCCCCTTATGGATGTTTTCTACCTTTATTAACTTCAATATTATTTCACATAAAGCATTTCTCCTCTTGGTAAAAGGGCCACTAACTATGCAAGAATAAAAACTTAATTACGATGACTTTTACAACATTAATCATTTCTGACCTCCTAAAAAGTGAAATTCGAACTGCAAACAATTGGTTTAAGTGGGGGCACCAATCAGACTGGATTGAATCCAGACTTTACGGAGTTATCACCTGAAAAAAAAAAAAAAACAAACCCCAGCCAACCAAAGAGCTATCTAATTTATGAATGAGAGCCTTGATTCCATTCACACAAAGGACACAGCTGTCCTCATAGTGTCCTCCTGTTGCTACTTTTGCATTTGTAGTGTTTCGTAGTAAATACCAACAAGTGATGTTGCTCCAGGCCTGCACAAGTGCTGAGCAAACTCGCTGACACGTGCAGAAAAAGATGTGTTATTTTTGTGTTTCTTTTGTTCTCATTTTTCTAAAGTCTGAACTTGGTAAAACTAAAAACACATAATCAATTTTGAGACAGACATAAAAATCTTCTGAAATTCTCTCCCTAGGGAGAACAAAAATAGGCAGTTTCCAATGCAAGAAATAACTGTGGTTACGAGGAACCTTTCACTCTCAGATTTTTTCCTCTCCATCCACTCCAGGGCTCCAAGAGCAGCTTACAATCATGGAGAGAAAACCTTTGAGAACTTGTTCTAAAGGGAGTTATTTTGGGGAAAGTGTAATTGAAAAAAAAATCATGGCTGGCTGGTTTAGAATTTGCCTTCCACAATGCACAAAGAATCCCTGTTATAAACCTCCCTTATACCAGGGAGGAGAACTGGTCTACTGGCAAATTTATTGAGGGATTTCTCAGCTTAAGTACTATTTGTCTGTGAAATCTTTTGCAGATGGTGAAATTATTTTAGTCTGCTCTGATATCCTCCAGATTTGTTTAAAAAAGAAGAAAAAAATTGGACCAATGAGTTGTTAATAATGCCAGGATCTAATTAGATACACTATCTAGATATTTTGCAAGAATCCATACTATTCAGATGATGTCAACAACTCTTGTTTAAAAATAAAAACAAAGATGTACCAAATAATCTAATGGTTTCTGGCAGTAAAGATGAAAAGAAAAGAAAAAAGAAGAAGAAAGAGGGAGGGAGGGAACAGAGAAGGGAAGAAGGAAGGAAGAAGGGAAGGGAGGACGGGAGGGAGGAAGGGAGGAAGCAAGGAAAGGAATGGAGCTTCCACTCACTTTGAAAAGAGAAATTTTACTGGAGAATGAAACCCATCCATCTGCTACCAGAAGCATCAGTTTTCAGCACATGGGTCACTGCTTCTGAACAGGATACCAGCTGTGTGCCATACATGCTGTTGACAAGGAAAGATTCTGCTCTGAAACCTCTGGTTGGTGTCATATCACCAAAATCAACCAACCTGGAGGCCCAAGGGTGTCATTTGTCTTTAGAAACTAGATGAACCGAGGAGCAAAGGTGAACTCCTTAGCCCACGTGCTAATCATGTTAAAGAAAGCACTTGACCCGCGCTCTCACATTCTCACTGGGGGCTTGATGACCACGGAATCCACAGTTGCTGAAACGCTGGGGTGACAATGATGTAGAACATGTGGCGTGAGTACTCATTGCATTTTATTGCAAGCTCCTACAGGCTGGAGCTCACCTTTGTTCCCCCAGGGAGCACAGTAGTAACTAGAGTACAAACAAGGATATTTGGGAGGGTAAGTAATGTGTTTTGTCAGATAAGTAGATAGAAGCAGAGCAGTATTTAAACCCAAGTCATCTGACTGCAGGTTCTTAACCCCTATTCCACATTGCTTCCAACTGGACCGGGGGGAGGGCAGCACTAGGAATATTTATTATTGATTATTTCTGATTTTCAAAGTCTTTTTCCATGACCCATTAGTCAACTTCTCTTACTTTACCCCCATCTTCAAATGGTAGTGCAGGGAATGGCAAAGATGTTCCTGTGGATTAAGCAAAGAAAAATATAAATAAATGTCAATCTACTTAATACCAGCAACTTTTCAATTCAACAAAAGCCTGAAGCTTTGAAAAACCATGTGAGGATGGAGGTGGAGGGGCAGGTGGAAGGAGCGGAAATGGGGCTGCCAAGATGCAGGTTTCAGGATGCATTTTTCTGTTCACCAAGGAACTCCTGGTTTGGTTTTATTCTACAGCTCTTCCGTGCTCTTTTAATGTGGAGAAAGGAAGCTGTGAAGCAAAGAGCTGCAGAAAACTCCAAAGTGATCAGAAATCGCCATGAGCCTAAGAGCTTTTGGCCAATAGGAGGAAAGGAAAGAAGGTCATTATATATGCTCTTCCAAGCTCTTGGGGGAGACTCTGGTCTGTGTACCTGAATCCATTTGGCTAGTTCTCCAGGCCACAGAGTTGGATGAATACAATGATGTGTTGGAATATGAACCATTGTGGAACTAACTGTGAAAAAAAAATCTTTTCTTTCTTATATCAGTATGTAATTCCAAACTCAAGGAAGCATACCAACTGTCTATTAGATATTCACAAAGGTAAACAGCTCTGGCTGGTGTAGCTCAGTGGACTGAGCGAGGGCTGTGAACCAAAGGGTCACTGGTTTGATTCCCAGTCAGGGCACATGCCTGGGTTGCAGGCCAGGTCCCCAGTACAGGGTGCACAAGAGGCAACCACACATTCTCCCTCTCTTTCTCCTTCTCTTTCCCTCTGAAATCTTTAAAAAAATAGATATTCACAAAGGTAAATAGATTGTTACAATGACTTCAAAGCACAAAGGGTACATACAGGCCATAGAACATAAGGGCTAAATAGCCCACATCGGAACCCTGGTGGAAGAGAGTGAGAGCTGGGGAAGGGCCATAGCTGCAGAGAGGATGCCTCCCCCTCCAGGCAGGAACTCAGATGTGCCACCAGCTGCCCTGAGTCCTAACCCTTTGTCAGCTTCTGCTGCTCCTGTTTCTGTGCTCCAGCCTCTGCGCCCCCCTCCCTCCTCCCTGGAGTCCCATTCTCATCTCCCAAAGCAACCTTTGGGTTTCAATGAAGAGCCATTTCAGTTTTCACATTCATTGAAACCCTTTGTGCCCTTGCAGCTCGACTTTTTCTGATCATTCTACTAATCTAAATCTACCTCATTCTTTTGAAAAATGCCAGCAATAATTTGTTCCACACCTCTTGGGTTAGAGTTTCTGTAGAGAAACATTCGTGTCATAACTAGGGGAGCCGGTACCCTGACCTTTGAACCAAAGAAGGACTTTTTTCCAAGGTACCAACTCTGGGGGGGAAAAGCCTATGTGAGTGTAGAAATCAAGCTGTTCTTCCATAGAAATATTAAAAATCAAATATAAGTTTGGAGAGAAAAAGGGTTTGGTAATCTATTTAATTATGTATTCAGATATTCTTTGGTAGTCCTGAGAATTACGGTACATGTTTCATAGGCCTGCTTTTTTGTGATGTCAATTTTGTATTTTTTTGCAGGATTTGTGTCAATGTAAGATCCCTTAAGAGGAAAAGTGGGATTAACTGTAGGTTTTGAGTTCATCCTTTTCTGTACTTCCTGCCCGTGTCATAAACTGGTAACAGTGTGGGCGGCCCGAAGTAGAGGCTAAATCTGTGTTTTACAAATCAATTCGATGAGTGTCAACCAGCAATTTTTTAAATTGAAAAAAAAAAAGAAGGAGTGAAATAGAAAATACCAGAGTTTATCCCATGCAGTATTTTTTAATGAAGCGTTTGCTTCAGGTGTGTGTGCGTATTGGTTCTTAATTGTACTTCATTAAAAGAAAAGGAGAATCACTGGCTAGACAGACAGCAGAGATGATGGCGGTTTCTCTTATAGTGAGAGAGGCTAGATGACTCAGAATGCTGAACATCAGGCTTAGGACCTTGACTTCGTGTAGAATCCACCATACCTCCTTAAGCACATATTTAAAAATGACATGATAAAGGTGAAGTTCTCATAAGAGTTTGGCAGTGGTATGGGTGATGGCTTAGGGGCAGGGCAGATACAGAGATTAGACTATTATTGAAAATTCTCAGGGCTAAAACCAATTCTTGCTATCTTAGGCATGAAAGGAACTTTTCAAATGGATTATTGTACAACCCACAAAAATGCCGGGCAGTTTAGAGAACCAGACTGAGGAAGTGAGTGGAATTGAAGGGGCTACACAGCCCGAGCCATGGATGAAATCACACTGCCAGCACAGTGCCTGAGCCCTGGGCGCTGTAGCCGTAGCCTGCCCTGCACGCTAAGGTCCCCATGTGGCACTGATGACAGCCACTGAAACTGCTGCCCCTGCCACTGCAGTAAAAGAATTCTCAACTGTTTCCACCTCCTGCATCATAGCACCAGGTACAGTTTCTGGGGTGGGTGCTTCTGGTTGGACAAGCCCTAGTGCAAGTACCTGAGCTCTAGCTGCAAGAGAGGCTGACAGACAAGTCATCTGCCATTTTGGCTTCTACAGAAGGAAGGAGTGTCTGCCTCTAACGACTCTGAACCCAATTCCAACAGATGGTGGTGGGGGATGAATTCCCACACACCACCAAGCAGTTCTCCAACACCCCAGCATTGTGGGTGTCCTACAATTCAACTATTTCTGAAACTATCTACCCAGAGTTAGCATCAGATTCCACAGGTTAAGGCTTCAGTCCCAGAAGACTGTGCTCCACTTCAGATACCAATAGAAAGTCCAGGTTGTCCCTGTACTTCTGACGAACTGGCTATAAATCAGAGGTTTCCACCACCCCCTTCTTCCTTGAATCAAATGAATTTGCCACAGCAATTCATAGAATTCAGAACACTTTTTTACTTACTAAATTACTAGTTTATTACAAAAGGATACGACTCAGGAATAGCCACATGGAAGAGATGCATAAGGCAAGGTGTAGGGAGAGTGTGTGGAGTTTGCCTCTCTCACCAAATCTCTGCGTTCACCAAATCAGAAGCTCTTTGAACACCCATCCTTTTGCGTTTTTGTTTTTTTATGGAGGCTTCCTTACATAGGCACGACTGATCAAATCGCTGGCCATTGACAATTCACTCAACTTCCAGCCCTTCTCCCCTCCTTGGAGGTTGATGGTATGGCAGAGGGTGGGGGGTGTGGGGGAAATCGAATGGTCTAATTCTCTAAGTCACCCATGGTTGGGTTCCCTGGCAACCAGCCCCCATCTTTTGATGACGGAGGGGCTTTCCAAAAGTTACTTCATTAACATAAAAGAGACACCCTTATTGCTCTCATCACACATCTCAGCCTCCCATCCAGATTTCACACCATGGAGGGTTTTCTAAACCCAAGAGGTGGTTAATTATGGACTAGAGAGATGACTGCAGAATTTCAGTTGAGGTGATAAGGGCATGGTGTGATGGTGACAAAGAAAAAGACCCTCAAACCCAAGAGATTGGTGAAGGAAGAATCAGCCATGGTAGTGATGGACTGTGTACAGATGGTTAACTATGGGGAATGGAAAAAGCTAACTCCAGGCTTCTGTTCTGGAGCGGATGAGAAGCTGGTACTGGTGACAGATAAGAACTGAGAAAAGAGGAAACTGAAGGATGATGGTGAAGCCATATTAAGGGTCATGTGGCTTAATGATTCTTGCAGTTAGTGGTCATAATAAAGAAAACTCCTTCAGCTATACCCACTGTTTGAATTATTTGTAAAGACTAATTACCTGATTGTATCATTTTCTTGTGTGGTTCTTTTGTATATTGTCACTGGTGGTCTGATATTTTTGTGGGTTCAGAACTTCCTAAGCCAATGTTCCCATGCAGACTTGTAACCTGCATCCCACATACTTTCAGTATTTATTGTTACATGCATTTGGAAGACTCAGACTGGAAACTTAAAGAACGCTTTATTTCTCTTAAAACTGTAACACTTCACACTCACAAGAATTATAGTTTCCCAGGAGATTCAGCATGTTGAAAGGCTCAAGAGCATGTATACATAACGCAAACACAGAAACACAAACACTGGGTAATACATCTACATGGCTGCTGACTGCTGGTGGTCCCCGTCCCTCACCTCCACACCCCCACCCTCAGGTGAGGGGTTCGCTCTCTTTCACAGATACAGTGCTCTTGTTCTCTCCTCGTGGGATCAGGGCAAGAGCTCCACATCAGTGCAAACTTGCTCACTTGCATCTTGTGTCTCACTACAACTTTTAACTACTCCAGACCTTGCAACTGAGAGAGTGTGGAGGGTTGGGCTGTTAAGAAAAGATAAAAAGACCACACAAGAGAGGTGCCCAAATCAATTTGTAGCAGTTCACATCTAGAAGAGTGGACGAAAACCACTAAAAGCCCTATAGCATTACTTACCCCGCGGTGTCTCCTTTCCTAATTACTCTTCTCCCACCTCCTTCTATATGCTGAGCTCACTATGCGGGTCAAATTTCCTTGCTTTTAAGATTAAAGCAAGATATTGAAGTCTCCCTAGTAATTCTACGTCTCTCATTTTCCATCTAGCATCATGATCTCTAGGCTTCTGAATGGATGTGCTTTTCCTTGTATTTCAGGAAAAAGAAGTGGGAAAATGTAAGTGAGATTGAGTTTAATGGCAATTAGGTGAAAATCAAGATACTTGAGGTGAGGCAAATCTTTTCCAGGTCTGGAATAATATGAAAGAAGAAAAAAACCCCACAATGCTTTGATGAGTCTAGAATGAGTTGCAATCAATTGTTTATTTTCATAATTTTTAAAATCATACCAAACATGTCACTCTGGTTCTACCTTCTTCCTAAGCACAGCTGGTGCTTGCTGCTTCATGTCACCAACAGGGATGGGCAGTTGGACACTATATTCTTCAACTACACCCACCTAAAGCAAAGGAAAGATAAAAATAAGGTGGCTGAAACAAACCTGCATTTTGTGTGACTTGACGGTCAAGAGTAGTGATATATACTGGAAAACACGTGGGATCTTGGTGCAGGGGGCCCCCTTCTACCTGGAGTCCTCTCCTATTCCCCCAGGCCACTCCCCTTCATCTGGTTAACGGCTCATCCGTCTAGCAGTTTTCAGCTCAAATGCCATTTTATCACAGGAGTCGTTCCCTGACCCCCCAGATCAGGTCAAGTCTGTTTCTTCTCATAACATTTGAGTTTGTACTTGTGGATCTGGTTTCCCGCTACACATGAGGGCAGAAGTGTGTCTTTTTGAATGGTTTATTCATTCTGATGTCTTGTACAGGGTTTGGCATATAGTAGTTGCTCGATAACTATTGTATGTATGCATGAGTGTATGTAAAAACTATTGTATGCATGTATGTATGTATGTATGCATGCATTTATAATCAATCATGAGTCAGAGGTCCTGGCTCCTAATTCTCACCCTGCTTCTAACCTTCGAAGAATTTTCTTGTGACCTTAAAAGGATTGTCTTCATCTCTAAAGTGAATACTTGGGCCTGGCTCACAGCTTAGGAACTTCTGCTCCAAATTTCATGGTCCTGAAATGTTATGTGCAAATATTTTTGTAAATTAAATAACATTAAAGTTTGCCTGTAAGAAACATTCTATAGTAAATGATTAATGATAGGTCAAGGTAAAATACCATCTAACCAGTTCAAGCATATATTATCAGGATAGGTAAATTGATTATTCAGAGTAGGAGAGGATGCTTATTTTGAGAAATTTGTAGATTTCCTGACTTCCTTAGGGTAGTAGGTTTGGGGATATTCAAACTTGGATGAATAACTGAGATTGGGGGTGGGATGGGGGGCATACATTAAGGAGTATTGACAAGGCTGTTACACAGCCAACCGGTGAGGAAAATAAAACAAGAAAATATTTACATATACACAATAGCAAATCCTTTTGAAAAGTGAATCATTGTATACTGAATTACTTTGTAAATTCATGCTTTCCACTAATGAGATTCTGAAAGTCTTGTCCAACCACATTTTGGTCTCTCTTCGTGCTTCTTCGCACCAACTTCCTCATTTTGTAACCTTAAAGCCAGTTTCAGAAGGATGCCCTAGTGGAGGGGAAGACTGGGCCCCACACGGGCCCTGGGTGGGAGTGCATGTCTACCTCTGCTACTGACCAGGAGGAAATAGCCTGTGCTAATATTTGAAACTCAGACAGAGGCTTTTGACACTTTTTCCAATGTTTTTCATAAAATATCTGTTTAAAAGACTAACTGCATCCCAACCATCTCTGGACTGTATCTTGTTTTGCTTTAGCACATTTATCATCCTCTGTTCCTTCCTCAGCTGTGCAGCAATCTCATGGGAGTTTTCATTAAAAACTGATGTGCAGAGCAGAAGTCACGTCAGTGTTATGAATGAGGACAGGTCTGATAGCGTCTCCTACTGCTGTGGGAGGAGTCGTGTGTTAAGCCAGGATGCTGGGTGAAAGGCAAACTTGAGTGTGAGACAGCCCTGGGTGCTGATTGGTTGCTGGGCTGGTGTTGAACCATCATTTCTGAGGTTTGGCAGCTCCGTCCTGTGGGCCAGGGCCCAATGAGAGGGTCAAGAGAGAACAGGAGGATTATTGGGGCCGCTGCCCTAAAAAATCAATGCCTAATGTACAGCATGGTGACTGTAATTAATAATACTGTATTGTATATTTAAAAATGGCTGAGAAAGTATATCTTAAAAGTTTTCATCTCAAGAAAAAATATAACTGTGTGGTAATAGATGTGATGATGGATCATTCTGCATTATATACAAAATCAAATTATTAATTTGCATACCCAAAAGTAATATGATGTTATATTCAATTATCTCAATTAAAAGAAAAGTAATTCAGATAATACTACTGTTCCTGAAAGGTTTTCTATAGATCACATTTTTACAAGCTGACAATTTTTTAATGATCAACTATACTAGAATTATGTACTTTTTAAAAGAAAAAGTAATTTAGTGTTAATAAAACAATTTTCCTTAAAAAAAAAGTAAAGAATTGATGCCATGCACTGAGGGAAGGAGAAGTGGCCAGCCCAGCGTCCCTTGCGCCAGGCCTCCCCTTGCACCTTGCCCTTGGGGGGCAGTGTGACTCCCCCTCGGCTACCAGTAACCCTCAGTGCCATGCAGACATTCCGGCTCAAGGTGTTCAAAGGCTGCCACTTCCTGCCCCTTGTCACTCTTACATCACTCCTCTCCTAGCAGGACTCCCGCTAAGAGACAGATAGGCTGAGACAACAAAACCATAATAACTAGTATTTGTTGAATGATTCTAGACCAGGCAATGCTGCCAAATGTTCTATATGCATTACCTCTTTAATCTACCCAGCAACTCGAAGCACGGTCTAATTCTTTTAAACTGAGGCACAGAGTCAAAATAGTGGTAATCCCTGGGTGGGAAAGTGGGGTGGGGGTAATTGGGTAGAATTATGAAGACCTCCTGGCATTTGGGAAATGTTCTCCTTCTCTATCAGGTTACACCGGTGTGAACATGTGCGACAACTCATTAAGCTCCATATACGCTGTACCGCAATTCTCAAAAGGTTAGAAAAGGAACATAAGCTCCACAGGGCGGGGTTTCGTGTGTTTTGCTCATCACAGTGTCCCCATTACCTGCAGAACCTAATCAGGTGCTCAACAGATATTTGCTGAGTGAGTACAGGCACAAAATCTGGGCTTGTACCCTATTTAGTCATACTTATTTCTCTCCATGTTTTGCTTGTGGCTCTTGGTTAAGAGTATGTGGAAACGGGCTGAGAGGTACAGTGCGTACTTGTCTGAAGACAACCCCGCTAATTGGGGGATGGAAGCTTCCAAGGACTGTGTTCATAGAGCACTGCTTTAATGCTCCACGTTCTGCTTTGCGAAGGGACAGGCGAGACATATGGGAACAGGGGTGTGACTGGGGCACAAGAAGACCCTATTCCTGATCTAGGAGCCATACAGGTAGTAGAGGAGGCAGCCAGGGGAAGGGAAGGGTCATTTTTCAGGCGCAGAGAAGCTGCTTTGGGACTGAGGCTGTGCTGTGAGAGTCCTCTGATCCTGGGGTCAGTGATGGTGGCTGTACGCACCGTACCCATGCGGTGAGGGGATCTTGCTGAGGGCCCAGAGCTTCGTATCTCAGCATTCCTTGGAAATCAAACAGACTGGTTCTTGCAGTAGGGGTCAGCCTAGCCTACACTTCACTGTGTGCCAAACGGGACTGTAATACAGATGATGAAAAGCAGACAGGTTCCAAGAAAGCAAGAAGAATTCAGATCCCTGTTGTCTGGGCTCTTCTTTCTCCTCTCCTTGCCCAGTTTCTTTTCCCAATACAACTTGAATAAAATGAGGAGATCTTCTACTTTTGGTAAAACTCAGCAAAGGCTGTTGAGGCCCCTAGGTCTGGCTTCCCCAGGGATATGTGATTGGTGGTCCTAAGGGTGGGGCCTTACACCCTTGAAGCATTCCTTCTTACTAGTAGGAAAGAGAAAATGGATACAGAAACAACTACAACGAAGGAGAAAGTAAAATCCAGCAATTTCACTTTTGGATATTTAGACAAAGGAAACAAATCACTATTTAAAGAGATATCTGCAGCCCTGTGTTCAATGCAGCATTATTTACAATAGCCAAGACATGGAAACAACCTACGTGTCCATCAACAGAAAGGTTGTGTACACAGTGGAATATTACTCAGCCTTAAAAAAGGAAAACCTGCCATTTACGAAACATGGATGGACCTCGAGGATCTTATGCTAAGTCATATAAATCAGACAGAGGAAGACAAATACTATATGATCTTACTTATATGGGGAATCTGAAAAATTCGAACTCATAGAAACAGAGAACAGATTGGCGGTTGCCAGAGTCAGGGGAAGGGCGGAGGGGAAGCCAGTGAATGCGATCAAAAGGCCCATACTTCCAGCTGTAAGAGAGAGAAATTCTCGGGACGTGATGTACAGCATGTGACTATAGTTAGCAATACTCTATTGCATATTAGAAAGTTGTGAAGAGAATATATCTTAAAAATTTTCCTCATTAGAAAATATATTTTTAACTATGTGAAGTGATAAGTGCTAACTAAATTTGTGCTTATTTCACAAAATATGCATATGCCAAATTATTATGTTGTACTCCTTAAATGAATGCAATGTTATATGTCAGCGATTTTCAACCTTTTTCATCTCATGGCACACATAAACTAATTACTAAAATTCTGTGGCACACCTAAAAATATATTTTTTGCTGATCTGACAAAAGATAAGTATAATTTTGATTCATTCACACCAAACAGCCATTGTTGTGTTGGCTGTTGTCATTTTTAATTTGACAGTCTAGGGGGAAAGAGGTCAGTGCCCCTGACTAAATAGTCAGCTACTGCATGTTTTAAAATTTTTTGTGGCACCAGTGTGCCGCTGTACACAGGTTGACAATGGCTGTTATATGGCGATTCTCTCTCAAAAATAGGAAAAAAGTGAGGCCACACACACTGAAGAGGGAGGGGCTTCAGGGAAACAGCACTGCCAAACTAGCCCGGCACTGTCTACCTCCAAAGAAACACAGTCCTCACCGGCGTAAGACACAGTTGTGTCGGGTGTGTGTTACTCACAGCCAGCCCTCATCCCCCGAGACAGAGAGCGTTCAGATACAGCCTGGTTTCCTCAACAAATTGAAATTCGAAAACCGACGACCAGATGATTACCATTGCACTTGATGAGAGCTGCTGTGATTTTTCTTTCAATTATATTTTAAATCTCAAAAGCAATTTTGCAGTTCAAACTGCATGGAGATATTTTATTAAAGAGTAACCAATTTTTGAAACTCTCATCTTCCTCCTTCCCTACATTCCACTCTCACCCTCCAAAACAGGACTGCTAATCTTTTAGAATTTCATGTACACTTACTTCTTTTTAAAAAATATTATTCTGTAATTTATTTTTTACTTAACAGCGTAGCATGAATAACTGTCCATACTGGTGTATTCTGCTCAACCCCTTTGATGAACCGTAATTAATTAGCCAGTTGCCCCTTGGTGGACTTCTAGGTTGTTTTCAGTTTTCAGCATCATAAACAGCATTCAGGCAACAGCTCGTGCACACGAGTGGTATTTTGATAGGACTGATTTGCGCAAGTGAATTTTTAGGGTCTAGACCTTCTAAAGTGGACTTTTACATTTTATTAGGATTGAAAGTCACATAACAGTTGTCATTGTTTTGCCTCCCTGAAGTAGCTACAAGATACAGAGCTACAGGAATGAGAGAGGGTTAGTGTGAAGGAAGGGTCCGTTTCAACCCCTTGTCCTGTTCAGCCTCAGCAGGCTGAAAAAGAAAAAGCTCCACAGACAGAGGGAGGGCCTGTGACTCCAGTGAAAGGACAAAGCCTGTGGTCACATCTGGCGTTGGAGCCAGCTGAGCTGATCACCCCCAAGTATCTTCTGCATCCAACAGCACACATTGTTCTTATGGCTTCTTGAATATTTAGCATCTGGATTCGGGAAAGGAAAGGACCTTCCCGGGGACAATTATGCAATTCTGTCATTTGCTTTACATTCCGCTCATCATAACTGATTTTTACAAACAGTTCAAACTCGCTGCTGAGTGACGTTCATTTTCGGAGAGCCCAGGGATCCCTCGACACCATCACCTTGGCTCACGGTTCTCATCTGCACCATTTCCCCGAGAGCGATAAATGAAACCAGCCCAGAGCACATTTTGACTGAGAGACTGGATCTATAAAAGTCAACTATTTTGGGAAGGAGGCCAGAGGCTTCCTAACCAAACAAGTACAAACTTCGTTTTCTTTTGCAGTCAACCATTTCCTTTTGGTCCCAGTCTATTTATGGAGATCCCTGCAATAGGTCACATCCTTCTCAGCATATTGTTGCTCAGCAGACCAGTCCTGAAGCCTTCAAACACTGGACCAGATATTCTTGACCTTTCTTTGGTCCATGGATATATTTGGCAGCCTGCTGAAGCCCATGAACTCTATCCTTAAAAATTTTTAATTCTTGTAAGATGAAGGGGATTACAAATGAAACAAGTCATATCGAAATATAATTGTTAAAATATTAAAAATAACTGTGTTACATAATGTGTATGCTTTTTTGGTTACTGTTAATAATAACAGCAGGTCTGATAACTAGTACCATTTTGAGGAAGGGGTGAGTATAAACAATATTTAAAGATGCCTGAAAAAATGATATGAATATATCTGTGATTGTACTAGTGACAGAGTCAGAGGTACTGCTAATACCATTGTATTTGCTGCCTACACACATAAAGGAAATGCCAAATTTTAGTTGGAGGTTAGAGAAAACAAAGATGCATTTTTTTCCCTACCCACGTTCACAGACTCTAAACTCTTTCATTTAAAAAACCTCTGCTCTAAATCCACAATCCTCTTTCCTGCTGGACCCCTCACCCTGATGTCCCACAGGCAACCCCAAGTCCCTCCCCACTCCCCACTCCGTCCCTGTCTCGATGGACACACCAGCCGACACCCAAGCTCAAAAATCTCTTCACCCTCTCAGTTCCTCTCCCCCGGGGCCTTCCTCCATTGAGTCTCCTTCGTCCCTCTCCATTCTTCTTCCCTTAGTTGGGCGTCCCCTGGACAGACCCTTGAAATAATCTGCCTGCTGCTTTGCCTGATTCGGCCTCCTGCCCTCCTGCCTGTTCTCCACCCTGCTGCAGGCGTGGCGGTTTCAGAACACTACCACCTTCACGTCTCACTCACTCCGTTTGGTGAGTGCAGGGCAGGACCCATCTTCCTAGAGTAGCACAGAAGGCCTCTGGCATCTGACCCCGCCCCCATTTTGACCCCTATCCATCATTTAATTCCCTCAACACTCCAGGTCCCTATTGTAAGGAAAAGCTTCCACTCTGTCACAATCCAGGGTGTTTCCTGTGTCCAGGGACTCCT
This sequence comes from Desmodus rotundus, assembly GCF_022682495.2. Lineage (NCBI taxonomy): Eukaryota > Metazoa > Chordata > Mammalia > Chiroptera > Phyllostomidae > Desmodus > Desmodus rotundus. The sequence continues at coordinate 102,727,102 of NC_071393.1, forward strand.
CCCTGAAACGCTCTTCTGCAACCAGGCCTCCTGGTCGGTGCTAAGTCATGCTGATTCATCAACTTACACCCTAGCCCCGCCAGGGCCCACGCACACACAGAGTTGAGCGACCATTTTCTCTTAGTTTCTTCACCACATCCACCGATAGCAACTGTAAGGTTTTATTTGGCTCGTTATATGTTTTTTTATCCGTCTTTTTCTTGCCACTAGGCATGCTCCAAGGGCCGTTACCATGTTTTTGTTTTTATTTTTCTCTTTGATTTGTTAACATCTAGCACAGTATCTCGCCTGTAGAATAGCTTAATAAATGTATGGGATTTTTAAAAAAATAAATAACTGAAGAATAAGTGGATTAATAGAAGAAAAAATGCACCTAAAATTTCTTGCATTTAAAGTGTCAATTGTAACACTGACTCATTGTGAAGCTAAAAGCAGAACCTCTGTAATCTCATTTATTTTACTTTCATAATCTCATTTATTTTTCAGCCATTGTATTGCAAGCACAGCTCAGAGATGAAGGAACTGGAGATGCAGGACTCTGCTTCGTGTCTGAAGTTTGAGAGACAGACTCCAGGACTCCATCTTTGGTGTAGCTGCTCGCTTGTTATGAAATATGTTCTGAGGAGTACAGGCGTTGCTGGTCCCAGAAACTCACGTTTTCCTGCCAGTGAGTGAAAATTCCAATTCCCATTTGAAATAAATTCCAGGTTTGGAGGTCCCTGAGTAAAAGTTTTCTAATGTCTCACAGAACAAAACCAGAATTTTGGCTTTCTACTTTACTAGGTCTATGTTTTCTATCTTTTGATACCAAATGCCTGACATTGTTCCTGTATGACCTGGTCCCTTACTCTTGAAATCTATATTTTTCCTTAAAATTGTGTTGTCATTCTCATCCACTCCATTAATTCGTAAATAGGCACCAGACAAGTACCAATGTATCCATGTAATTATCTACTTGTTCTGCCGAGCTTCTCCCCAAATGTGTGTGGTAGGTTTGGGGTGGGGGCAATTTCAGTTTTGTAGAATTCTTTCAAATGAGGGGGCAAATTTGACCTCTTTGCACCATTCAGCTCTGTGGTCAGTATAGTATTATTCTATAGGCTGATAAAGAAAATAAGATGCTTGTGCATTTTTATGATCAATATTTAGGGTCTGCTAGCTTGGGAAACATTATTGCACTCATGTCCTATTACTGCACGTCGCCGACCAGTAGGATTCTCTGTTGGTTGTGAACTGTGTGGGAAATAGGTGAGCAGGAGCAGTGGCCTTCAACAAATTCACCAGAGCGTTTGACTTCCTTCTTAGGAAGACCCTCATTATCACTGACTTGAGAATTGCTGCCAGTTACAAGACAAATGGGGTGGTGCCACAGTCATTCATCAAAGGAAGGGGGAGAGCAACCTTTGCCATCCACTGGAATGAGAGGAGAAGCTTTGGTGTTAGCGCAGCCGCAGTGCCCATGTCTCCCCTTTCAAATGGAGAATCAGCATCGCGCCAGTCATCTGAGCTTCCTACTCCCACACAGAGGAACATTTTATATAATCCAGTCTCTAGTTCCAAAGTCCAAAGCTTTGCATTGTCACCTGCCCTGTGAGACACTTCTCATGCAGTGTCTTCCATACTTTTAAGGACAAGAGACAGCTTTTGCTAAGTGTTGTTGGAATCCACAGACATTTAGTTGCAGCTTCTTAAATAATAATAAAAAAAATCTCCCACCAGAGCTAGCTATCTTTAGCAAGGTCTCCTCTTTTTCTTTTTCTTTTAGAAATACAAAGCACCTATTTCTCTGGCTAATTTGTACTTCAAAAGCAAGCTCAGAGGCAACTCAAGGAATCCAAAACGTTTTTAATTTGTGGAAGCGTTTTGTTTTTGAAATAGCTGAGGCAGTTTAAACACATACTTTACTAGAAGTTGGCTGGGAAATCCAGGCGTGGATCTGTGGCCTTAGGAATTCCTGAGCAGCAGCCATCAGAGGGCCTAGAACGCCTGGTATGGACGTGGTCCAATAGGCTGAAGATGCGGATTCAGCAAGGGGGTGGACCCTATCAACTCTACTGCCCAGAGATCTACCTTCACACATTTATCTACTTTGCTCCTCTTTGCCAACCTCCTTGCCCTCAAACCCACCATGGGGGCTGGTTGCCTTAGAGACAGAACTAAAGCAAGAGAGGAAAAGTGCCAATTGGGCTGGGGTGTTGTGTGCTCCTAAGGAAGCAGAGAAAGGTGTTGGGCCATTGGCTGCCGCTCCATGGAGAAAGTCACTGCCAGAACCCTGTGCCAGGGAGAAAGTTAAGGAGCACCAGGTTTCAGGGGCCTGAGCCAAGCACACAGAGCTGTCCAGAGATGCCAGGCTGCAGGAGGAGGAGAAAGGAGATCCCCAGTCACTAACCCCAAAGTGTAGGGAGGCAAAGCCAAGAGAGACTCAGAGCATACCATATGGATTAAGACAAAAATTGGGTAGCTTACTATTTGTGCGCTGCACCTTGTGTGTGTTAAAGTAGCAAGGGTTTTCATGAGTACACATCAGTCCTCTTTTCTGTGTCAGAAAGAGGCATCTACCTCACCATTGTCTGTTCCAAAGCTAAGGCCTCCATGGGCATGCTGGATTCCATGTCCCTCCATCATCCCTACGGCCATACAAATCATTCTGTCTCTGGTTCCTCGATCTTTCTCCAGTGGCTCTTTCCTATCAACTTATAAACCTATTCCAATTTTCCCCATATCAGGAAAACAATGCTTTCCTAAATTTTGGGTTTGTCCTAAGTGATACAGTAAGAAAGAATGAAAGAAGGAATAAAAGAAAGGAAGGAAGGAAGGTAAGAAAGGAGGAAGGAGGATATTTTTTTGTTTAAGAATGTGTACATGCATCATCAAAGTTTTCAAAAGGTAGGAGATGATTATTATAAAGATCAAGATAGAGGGTAGGGAGATACCATGCAGTACCTTTCTGGGGAATTGATAACATTCTATATGTTTATTGAGATATTTATTTTCTTATTATTTGTTAACTGAACACATATATTATGTGATTTTCTACAAGTGTGTTACATCTTAAAATTTTAAGAAATTTTTTAAATTGAAAAAAATAAAACAGCAACAAATTCTGTGCTTGGGGTCTGTACTTTTTTCATCTCTTGTCCTTTCCTCCTTATGTGGATTGATTTTCTTCTCAGGCAGTTGCTACACACAATGAGAAAGTTTGACATCACCTCAGAGTTTGCAGTCCAGAACGAAAAAGAACACCTTTCCTCTGGGACCTGTAAATCAGCTCTCTGGGCGATGTTCATTGCTGTGTGCTGGGTTCACGCCCACATCCAGTAGGGTGCTGGTAAGCTGACTTTTGGTGGAGGGTGGGGAAAGGGCTGATTTGTAGTGTCTGCTAACTTCTGTGTTGTAAATACCTCCACCATTGCTGATTTTAACCAGCAACGTGATGCCACTCGTGAGTGGGAAGGAGCCGGCTCTAGCACATCACTGCCACGTTGCTGATAAAATCAGTGTGGCCTGGTGATGAGATGCTCACTCTTTCCTTCCTGGGCCAGAGGGCAAACATGGTTTTAATAGCACACCATGAAGATTTTCTTCACCAGAATTGCACAAAGTGGGAAGGGTGACTGGCCGAAAGATAAGTGAAGAAAGAACACCAGGAAAAAGGAATGAATGCTGCATAGTTGACAACAAAACCTGCCCACTGGACTCTGTTTTTTGTATCCTTTTCCCTTCTCCATTTCCTCTTCTCATTCTGTGTGTGCTCTGTGTGATCTCACTCATCCCTATCGCACTGATGTTGATGAAACAATGATTTCCCAAATCTACATCTTCCACCCAGACTTGGCTTCTGAGTTCCAGCCTCGTATTTCATCTGTCAACTGACTATCTCCATCTGGATGGCCCCGGCAGCCGCAAACTGTGCATATCCATAATTGAATTCACTCTCTCTCCAACAAGCATATCCCTCTGGTTCACTAGTTACAAACTTCAAAATCATCTCTGAGTCATTTCACTGTCCCTCCCTCCCCACAACCCCGCCCCTGCAATCTGGTCAGCAAGCCCCAGTTTTATTGATTTGTGCTTTAAAGTATCCGTGAGATGCATTCCTTTTCTCTCCCTCCCAGTCCCATTGCCCGAATTCAAACCCACACTATCTTTTGCCTTGACTCTTATAGTGATCTCCTACCTGGTTCCCAAGTCTCCTCCAATCCATTCAAGTTTCAAACAACATCACCTTTCAAAAATACAAATGTGGCCCTGGCCAGTGTGGCTCAGTTGATTGCAGCATTGTGCTGTGCACTGAAAGGTTGCAAGTTCAATTCCCGATCAGGTCACATACGTAGGTTATGGGTTTGATCCCTGGTCGGGGTGCTTACAGGTGGCAATCGATTGATGTTCCTCTCTCGCACTGATGTTTCTCTTTCTCCATCCCTTCCTCTCTCTCTCTAAAAGCAGTGAAAAAAAAAATGTCCTCGTGTGAAGATTAAAAAAAAAATACAAATGTGATTATGGTCCTTCCCTGGGTCAAACTCATGTAAAGGCCCAGTGACAGTCCAGACTCCTTAGCATGGTGCACAGGGCCCATGACTGCCTCCCCAGTCCCCACTCCCTGGTCACATCAGGCATCTCACACTCCCGGGCCTTCATGCGTGCTGTTCTTTCTGCCTCAAATTTGTCTAGTGTAAGTGTGGGTCTCCCTTTCTACCCACCCCCAGCCCTAGAACTAACTGCTGCTTTATCTGTGCTCCTGCAGCTTGTGGTGCAAACCTTAATAATAATCCTTAAACTGCATTAGAGTTAGATGTATATTGATAAGCATTTTTGAATGAATGAATTCTAAATGTTTAGTGAATGGGAAAGGCATGTGGATCATATCCACTAAGTTCTACTGTCCTGGTCTTTATTTTAGTGATCCAAACCCTTGTTTTGCCTTAGAGACAGTAAAAGTTCTGTTTCAGTGTTAAAAATAATAATAAGGATAATAAATCATTTGGGCCAAGTCTTGACAGTTCATCAAACTGTCTCATCAAACCATAAGCTCATCAAACCATTGGCTGAAAGATGCTGACAGTTCAAGAACACATTTCCTTTTTGTAAAAAAAATCTGTATTTACATCTCATGTCCAGATGAATTCACTTCCTCTTATTTCATTTGTAGTCAGATATATTTTAATATTAAAGAATTATTTTTGAGACAGTCTTCTGTCTGTTGGAAGGCAAAGTGCTGCACAATATAACGACGAAATCTTTCTGTAGTAAAGCTGGCAGAACGATGAATCCTCGGGCCCCGTCAGCTCTGGGACGACTCAGCCTATTAAAGTGCAGCGGCATTAACTCTCGTTATCTCTCATTTTGCCAAAAGAAAAATGTAGGCACACAAAAAGAGTCAAGTTTGACTTAAAGGAAAATAATTTGATCAGTGTGCTTCTGTTCCTTGCTCCAGTTTCTAGGACACACTTGCTTCCTCAAGGAGGCTAAATAACTTCAAGTGGGAAATTAAGAGAACTGATGACATGAGTTATAAGGATCTAGTTACATAAATGGGAAGACTTAAAGAGAAAAAGTAAAACACAGAACCAAGGATGGACTATGGAATGAAAATTAAATCAAAGGGGAGTGTTTTCCCAAACTCTCATCTCTCAGTCGCAAATTCTCTAGAACAATATAGTTTTAGAGTTTAAAATGTTATCCTGGTTATAAATAATTCCCTTTCTTGATATTGGCATTAACATCTGAATAACTGCAATAGGAAAATGAAAACCATCCGCAAGCCTCAACTAAATTATCAGATCAAAGACTTGATTCTAGGATGAAGTTACTTATGGCTCAGTTTTTACCCACTATGATAAAGATCTAAGACAAGAGTAAGAAGTATATGGAATTCTCGCTATTTTCCCCCCTTTCTCCCATGTCCAAGGTCAACACCAGTGAAGAATTACAGCACTGGTTATTGTGATCTGTTTGCCAGTCTTCAAACCTTCAGTACAACATTGTTGGGGGAGCCACTGATAATCCATCACGGTCGGCCCACATTCAGTCAGGGATGTAACGGGAAGCAGATGGTACAGAGTGGTAACTTTAAGGGTGTTTGCTGCAAGGACTCTTGCTAACCCTTGCAACTCCTAGGCCTGAAGGGACAAGTGATTTGGAGAATTCAGAAGGAATGGCTGTGTAAAGAGAATATTTGGCAGGAGCTTAGCTTTTGACGGTAAAGCAGCCAACCCATTGCTGCCTGGCAGAGAGGGAGCTGGGGAAATGAATACCCAGGCCTCGCCCTTCTCTCAACCTTCGGTTTCCTGCCAGTGGGTTCTATTAATCAGGCCCAGTTTGTACAATCAGTGTCAGTCAGCCCCTGTTTCATGGAGTAGAATGGAGCAGCTTAGAGAGTAGATCTGGAAGGATAATGGAATATATCTATTTATATATCTTTTGAGACCAGATTGAAGGCATGTTGCATGTAGAGCTACCTTATCAAACCGTCTTCTGCATGTGTGTGAAAAGATAAAAGACAGGCTGGGCTGCTGATGCTAGATGTCATTGAACTTTTATGTCTTCCTTTCCCACTAGTTAGGCAGGAGTGAGCCTGTGTCCCGTGAGGTGGATGATGCAAATTCACCGAGTTTCACATAGTTCTAAACCGATTGAGTTGTTGGCAGGAGAACACCAGCCGATGCTGTTAGAAAGATGTGACAGACTATCTTGTTTCTAACACGACTCAAGCAAAGCACCCAAAGAAAATTTCCTCCTTCTTTTCATCTGCCTGCAGATGGGATCCTTATTTCTCTGGAGTCATCTGCAAGTGTTACTGATCCCCCATCTGAATCCCCAGCCAGTAGAGAAGCGTGAGATTTGGGAGAGTTTATTCATATCCAGTCTATATATTTTCGTTTGAAACCCGATATCTTGACTTCAGAGCCAAGTGCCTTGTGATCTGCCATCACCCAAATGTGTTCTTAAGGCGTCATCCCAATGGTGTTTTCTTCTGCTGGAAATAGGATGTTGTTGATATGTTTCTGTTGTAGAAAATGTTTCATATGCCAGTTTTCAAAAATAAAAATTCTAAAGCTGTCCATGGAACATTCTAGGAGGGTTCTCAAGGGTGGAGAAGGCCTTGTCCAAGCAGGGTGTGTTTTGCATCGGGCCTGTGTTTAAATGATCACATTAGGAGAGCAGCCTGTGGGATTTCAGCTTAATTGAAATATATACTGTTAATGCAAAGAAGAATACAGGGAAAAGAGAAAAACTGATATTAAAAATGAATTTAATGCGTTGCTTTCCTCCTCCCTTTGGGTACATGGATAAGTAAAACAAAGAGGTGTAAACATGAATTCTATATATAATTTACCACTAGTTCTCATTTGGTTGTTTAAAAATTTATTCAATAGATGTTTATAGTCGATGTGGTCAGTGCATCTTATTTACAATGTTTCATCAGAAAAACTAAAGACAAGTCTTATGGGATATTTTCTGGTTGTATTTAACGATGTTTGTCTCACTTTAATATTTAAAGACTACGTATGAAACAATAAAATCCCTCTTTCCTATACTTCATGTTTGAAGATCTTTCAAACCTTTATTATAAATAATAAGCTCCCAAGTACTCTTTTGAAATTTCATTTTATTCTCCATGGACCTGAGAAATTACATGAGAAAATAAAGGCCCAAAGCCATGGGGCAGGAAACAGGACTCCCCTCTTCTCTGTTACCTGCACCACTGCCTTCTGACTCCCCTTGCTCCCTGTTTCCCTAACACACCCTCCTTCCTTCTGGTCTCCTGTCTCAGTCCTCTCTCGTGGTGTTACAATCCCTATGTTCCCCTAACATAGTTCATTTGTATGCTTTCCTCCTTCGAGTTCTTTTTAACACTCATGTTTCCTGCCTTTCCTGGGCTATCTCTTGGAGTCTAGTTTGGGAGGTGCTTAGGTATCTGAATTCTCAGCCTACTTGCCCTTCCTATCAGTTCACATGGGTTCAGCCTACCATGAGAAATACTCTATAGTCAGCATTTGGGAGTGAAAGGGTGATTAAAATATGGTTCCTGCCCTACAGAGTTTATGGTCTAATGAGGGAGTTAAAACTACACATGCCCAATCATAGTTCAAAGTAATAAGATATGTAATAATAAGTGCAGAAATGGGAATCTTTATAAAGCAAAGCCTCCCAAGATAGAGCTGAATTCTAACTAAGGATGGACGAGACTAGAAGGCTTCCTGAAGGAGGTGGCATTGAGGATGGGTCTCCACCAGAGAAGGGGAGCAGGGGAACCTCCAGCCAGTCAGAACAGTCATGGCAGGGGGTGGGGCTAGAAATGTCCCTGCTGACACTGGGGAGAGAGAGGGCTGTGGGAGTGAGTGGAAACTCTAAGGAAAAGAACACAGAGGACAAAGGAAAAAGCAAAAGGCAGAAGCTTGGAGACCACCTAAATTTAAGGAAGAGAGGAGGAAGAGAGACCAGTGAGGGGGCTTTGGGAAAGCCTTGGAGATTGGAGGAGAACCAAGAGCTAAGTGGCAGGGATGTGAAGGGGGGAAAGAATTTCCAAAAGAGGGGATGGCTAATAATAGTTATGAGGAGAAAAACAACTAACATTTGTGGACTACTTAGTCTGTGCCAGCCTCCTAACAGAGTTAAGGGACAGAGTTAGCACTTGTACCCAGGCCTGACTGCTGCCAACACTCCTAACTCTAGCGATCACAAACAGAACAAGGACTCACCCATGCCATTGACCACTGCTGGCGTCCCAAGTGAGAGATTTCAGTAGAAGGGTCAGGACAGGTTGCACTAAAAGGAAGCTAAGCTATCGTGAGTTTGGAGTCTCTTCCAAAAATGTAGCAGTGAAACTTAAGAAATGGGCAGTAGGTTAAGGAAATAGGAGGACTTTTTTTTTTTTTTTTTTTTTTTTTTAAGGGGAGCTACTTAGACATTAGGTTGAACGCGAGCTTGAAAATGTGAGAGGAGATTCCCAAGGCCAGGGGAGGAAGTAGGATCAAGGACACACATAAAAAGATTATCTTGAGAATGATGAGGGACACTGCTTCCTGCCTCTGAGATCAGAGAAAGGAGGACAGGATGAGCGTGAAGCAAATCTGCTACAAAGATAGAAGGGTTGAGAAGTTGGTCTAGGATGGCCTCCATCTCCTCACCAAACGCTGCTAGTGAAAGGGGCTGGGAAGGCTGAAAAGAGAAAATGGAGTGGCCACTGTAGATCACGTGCTTGGAAAAGCTGATCTGTCCAAAGTGGTAAATGTCTACTCGGAATGCTTCAGAAGCCTGTTTGGGATACAGAATGCAGAGCATGAAAACAACACCACCGTAGGGCAAGATGAAAGTTGTCTTTGAAAATAAGGAATCCCAAAGGCAAAAAAAAAAAAAAAAAAAAGAAGCAGATCCTCATTCCACTTGAGTGCTTCTTCCCTCCCTGGGTTTTTGGCTCAGAAAATGGTGACCAAATAGTCTGGGCATCTATCTACCAGAGAGACCTCTGATAAATTAAAAGTCACCTTGGCAGAAAGCAACGTTCCCAATGCCCATGGTGCAACAGAAGGTTCTTTGTCGCATAAACACCGAAGAACAAGGGCTCAAAGGAGGAGTTTCTGAAGGACCTGGAGAGCCAGTTTAGGGACAGGACAGGCAAATCTTTTATTACCTATTGATATAGCATTTGCCTTTCTGAATTGATCACAGAGCAAAGGACATGACCCTGAGCTCTGAGAGTCCAGGGTTCAAGTCTGGGTCCTCTATTTACTAGTGTGGGACTTTGGGTGAGTTACTTACTCTTGCTGAACCTCACCTATAAAACGGAGATAATAATACCTACCACCTAGAGATGTCAGCATTCAATGAGGTAACACATTCTGATTCCCATTCTTTCCCTACCTGCCTAGACACTGAAAATCTCAAATTCTAAGTTGTGGAAGTATGTATTTATCACATTCATCATCATTTTCTACTGTCCCATCCCAGAGATTTAAGCAGGTCTTTTTTTTTTAATGACAGAAATTATTTTATATTTGTTAAGCAGAGAAAGAAATGATCACGGACAAGTCCAGGGTAAATCTGAGAAAACCACTAAGATACAGGCACCTGTGTAGAATTCCCCTGGGGTGTCTTTTTGGTCCACTAGCCACTGCTGCTGTCTGCACAGCATGCTCTCCTGAACATCTGAACAAAGATTTAACGGAGAGGGGGAACCTTGTGGAAGAGAGGAAAGGCTGGCACTGTGAAATTGAGATAATGGAGGGTTTGGTGTCCCTTCCCCGTGAGCGGCAGAATTGGGTATGTGCGACTTCCTCAGAACTGTCTAATCCGTGTGCCAGGAATTTGTTTCTGGAAAGACAGGCCTCATACTGGGCGCAGAGAGCCCTGTACTCTTCAGATTATGATGTCAGGTGTAAAACTAAGAATAGCAGTATAACTCTTAGGTTTCCCATCACAAAATTCTTGACATTGACATTCCTTCGCTTTGCAGAAATTTGGGAAGTAACCTCTGTGAGAAGTGCACGCTACTGCAGCAAGAGAAGGGGGGTGATCGGGGAATTCTCACAAGGTTCTACCTTGTCTGTGCCGACCCACCTGCCTCTCCGGCCTAGTCGCTGCCTTCTCTCCTGTCACTGTGATGGCTTGACTCTGCTCCTGCCCATGCCAGTGTCTCCCCCTGGGCACTATCCCATCCCTTGGCCCCACCCAAAAACATTTGTTCTAGTAATTGTCTCCCCTCTCCTGCGTCTTCAAGTCCTCGCTCTCTATGGGATCATTCTCAATATACAAACATGATGTTATGCCTGTCGTTTTAGAAAGAACTCTCTCTGACCCATTTCCTCTTCTAATTATACCCCATGTTTCTCCTTCCCTTTAGAGAAAAGCTCCTTGAAAGAGGTGTGCAACATCCGGTTGCTTCTCTCCCTCTTTCCTGAACCCATTCAAGGCAGGTTTGGGCCCCTACCCTTCCACTGACATTGCTCAAGGTCACCAGATGAGTTACAGTATTGCTAAATCAATTGCAACTTCTCAAACTTCATCTTAATTGACCTACAAGCAGCATTTAACCAGGTCAATGCCCCTTTCCTCTTTGAAATACTTTCTTCTGTTGGCTTTCAGATTCTCCTGGTATTCCTCCCACCTCACTGGACAGGGTCTTCTTCATCTCTTCAAACTGTAAATATTAGGCTTCGCCAGAGCTCAGCCCTTGGGCGTTTTACTTTCCTAATCACATTTACTCTCTTGGTAAGTGCTGCAGTCTTATAACTTTAAGAACCATCTCTGTGCTGATGACTCCCATAGTTTTATCTTTATTCTAGACAGTTCTTTAAACTCATAAGACCACCTGTCCTTTTGACATCTCCAATTATCTATCTACTTAGCATGTCAAACTTAACACGTCCAGAACCGAGGTCCTAGCATCCTCCCTGAAGCCAGCTTCTCCTGCAGTCTCCAGTTACTAGAGCAGAAGGGCTATTCCCTTCTACCAGTCCTTTCAGCCAAAAGATCTGAAGAGCATCCTTGACTCTCTCTTTCCTCTCATACCCAGTAGATCTTGCAGCAAATGCAATAGCATTCAGTCTTCACATCACCTTCCTGTTGTTGTCCTGGTCCAACTCTCCATCATCTCTCACTACCACGGTCCTCTCCTTGCTCCCACCCTCGCCTCCCTTGCCTCCCTCAGTTTCTTCTAAAACCAGCAGCCAGAGGTATCCTGTCAATGCAAAATCCAATCATGACACTCCTTATTCAAAACTTTTTGAGGGCTTCTTTCCATTTCATTCAGAATAAAAACCAAATGCACACAATCAGGCCCTGTTATCTCTTGACCCATTTCCTACGGATCTCCCTCTCAAGTACCCCAATGAAGCCACACTGGCCTCCTTGCTGTTCCTCAAATGCACCTGAGGCGTGCTTCTGCCCCAGGGCCTTTGCATTTGCTGTCCTTCCACCTGGATTGCTCCTCTCCCAGACACACATATGGCCACATCCCACATTTCCCTTACTTACTCAGACAAAGTCATGTCAGGAAAGCCTATTCTATTTTCTGCTTCATTTTTTCTCTCCTTAACACTTACCTCTACCTAACTATATATTTTACTTACCTTGTTTATTGTCTTCCTCTCTAGAATGTGAAATCCACAGGATTAGAGATTTTTTCTCTATTTTGTTCACAACTTTATTCCAGCACCTGGAACATAGTATCTACTGAAAGATTGAATGAATGGATTTTATTAATTGAATCTATTTGAATAGGCAAAGAGATTGTCATCAAATTTTTAGAAAGGTATTTGTGGAGGAGGAGGTGGCAAAACCCTACTGATCTGGAGTATTTAAATTCATGCCAAAGATATCCCCCTGTAGCAACCTGACCCATGGTAATCAAGGATGAGATTATTGGGGATAGCATGTTCTTAGTTGCACGCTGGTGGCTGGCCTCCAGACAGAAAGCTTCCCACTGCCAGTGAAGAACCAACTTTGTGGCTTAACATTAAGAATTGGGTCACATATCCCAAATAAGGAATCCTGGGCTGCGTGGAATCACGCCTTAATGATTTACAATGTGAAAGTGATAGAATGACATCTCAGGGCTGGGAGGAAAGGCACAGTGTTATGATGGTCTTGGTTATGGTTATGGATACGGATGGGAAAATTTGTTCTGTCAAGTCTGTGACCCAGTCACATTTCCAGGGCTCAGAAACAGGAACTGAATTAGATTTAATGTTTCTTGTGTGTGAGTGAAATATGGCCTCTTCTTTTGAGGAAGGAAGCTCTGCTTTAAGCACCCAGGTATAAGAGATTTATGGATAATAAATATGATGTCACAGCTGAACTCACAAAGAAATTCAAAAAAATTTGACCCCCCCCCCAAATATTAATGAAAGATTAGCTAGGTGATGCTAGGTACATCTCCCAGCTTCTTGAAACTAGAGTCTGCTTCTGTAATATGGTAGGGTAGGCTGCGTGATCGCCAAGGTTAATTTTCTACTCATATGCTTTTGACATGGCATCATCTAACCCTTTTTTCTGTAAAACAGAAAATAAATTTGTCCTGCATAGCTCATATTTTGCTTATGGGGATCAAGTGAGATCATGTTTTTGCAAGCTCTTGGTAGACTAAAACACTTTGCCCACACAAAACATTTATTATTACTATTCTCTATGAGTTGGATGAGATGTGTTTATAATGTTATTGTCCCCAAAATATTTTTAGGAAAAGATACCACTCTAGTGAAGGGCAAATTTGACTATGTTAAAACATAAAATACTTGAAAGATTATCCTTTGAATTTTTTTAAAGTGAGATAATTTTTAGAGCTCTATCAGGTATGATTGTCTTGGTGGTGCGTGACAGATAAGATAACTCAAGTCATCTATTGTAAAAGGGGGAATAAAACTGGGGCGTCCAAGGAAAACCACCTTCAGGTGTGGCTTGATTGAGCTTAAGTGATACCAACACAAACTGATTACTCTCCTTTTTTCACACCAGCTTCCTTCATAGCAGGTCTAATCTCAGGCTTTATATAATCATGAAGTGTCTTCCAGCAGTTCCTGGAGCTATATCCTTCCAAGTTTGAATACAACAGGAAATAGAAAAGCCTTTGTACATTTAGTATTAGCAAACATCCAGCAATTCAGATACAAACCTCCTGAACCAATTTATGTGACCGGAAGAAATACAATATGCTGTTTGGTTTAGGCCTGGATGTAAATTCTATCCTTAAGCCAGGAGGGGAGGCTTGTCCAGCTCTCCTGCATTAGCAGTGAGTAAGAACACCCCCCAACCAAAATTGGCCCATTGACCCAAGAAGATGGAGCCATTGCTGAGGGAGCGGGCCGCGTGTGTGCATTTCATTAGGAAAATATAGGCATCTGCTCTTGCCATCGCTGCTGTACACGCTCTCCAGTTGCCAAGAAAGCAGCATATCCTTTTACTTGGTGAATGAGCACGCTGTTGGGAGACCTTATTAACTTTTGTTAATAGAAAGCTCGGCATCTGCGGAGTAGACCAAATCTCCCTGAGAGCCTGTGCAGTCAGCTGTGGTTCTCCTGCCCTTGCTTTCAGGTAAAGCTGCCTGGAGCAGATCGGCCACGCACTAACATCCCTGAAAAGTGCTGTGTCCTTCACAGCATCCGGACGAACATTTTCCGGGCGCCGCAGTGAGGCATCACGCTCACAGAGTTCAGCAGGGAGAAGTCAGTATATCCTCCAAGAGCAAATCAAACACAACTTTGTGGGTTTGGTGGTTCGCTGCCAACGAGAAGACTGATCTCTGAATTAATAGGTCATGACAGGATGACTTTGGAGTTCTTGGCAGAAAGCAGTATTTCCAATACTAATGCTCCTTATGGCAAGAAAAGGCATCTCTGCTAAGTGGCCCGTATCCCCTGGTAGCATTTGCATAAAGGGTCAGCTCTATTATTTTATTGAATGCCAAGATTTCCCAAGATGAAGGGCATGACGGCACTCAGCATGAGTGTGGTAATGTAGCTGGGCCACGACTAACCCTGTAAACAGTTTGACGGTGGAGGACGTGCCGTCAATGTGACAGGTTTTCACATGAAATTACACTCTCCTCTGACTATGAATTTCCCTCCGTAGCCTGCGAGAACGGAATCTTATCGTGGGGGCCTTGCTACGAGGAGATTTGGTTAAGCTGTCAGACTGTTAAATAAATGGTCTCTTACAATTTGTTTATACTTCTACTGAGCACAACATTTCAATAAAGGAGGAAAATTTTAACTGCCTGAAGGGAGATGGAAAACAGATTATGCCGTCTACTTCGGTGGCTGCCCTTTGTCCAGTGCAGGCACTTTATTTTTCTGAGCAGTGAGGAGAAAATGGTGAAAAGGTTGCTTCTCAAAGTTCCAGGGGACACCCTGCGTATGTTAAGGTACGCGAGCACTTTGTAGCTGAGTCAGGGGCTTTCTCACCATAACTTGTAATACAAGTCAAAGTCTGTAGTTCAAAGCAATCTGGTCTTCTTCCTGCCTTCATTAGGATGCATCTTGATTTAATATGACACTATTATCCCTTCTGTGGAGGCTAGATTAAAAAGCAGGAAAGAGTAAAAAAACTCTAAGTTTTGAGGTTCACGTTATTTTCCTTGCAAACTGTTTATCTGCCTAAAATTGTTGCCTTTTTTTTTTTTTTTGGTTTGTGTGACTGCTAAATTTTGCCCCTGGATATTTGTCATCAGAACTACTACAGGAAAGTTCGGCTAACAATAAGTCTCAAAAGCTAATTTGAATGTTTCCAATAGCCAGAACCAGCTGCTGACTGTAAGAGACTCATCTCTGGCCACGTCTATACTCCTGTATGCAAAACATGTGGGAGGGATGGGCTGGGCATGCCGGTGAAGCCCGTGTTATAATGGGATTGGCAAACACATCCAGAACAAACTTTTCCTCAAAAATTTCTAGGGCGATAATCATTTGCCTTGTCAAGTGCAGGCAGGTGAGTGTCGTGGTTAAGTGTTCAGATGCTGGGATCAGAGGGACCTACTAGCTGCACAGGTTCTGCAAGTTACTGTATCTCTCCGGTCTCCAGTTTTATCGTGAGGATAACACTAGTACCAAATGCAGTGTTGTCCTGAGAATGAAATAATGTAATAGGCATGAAGTTCTTAGCATAGTTTCACACTCAGTTTCAGTACTTGCTAAATGAACACTAAGTTAAGCATTATTATCATCACCTGATTTATATTAAATATTTGCTTTTGTGCCTATGAGTTAACAACTATACAGACAGGGGAAAAGTATAAGCATGTTGAAAGATCCTTGTCTCCATGTTTTCAGAAATGAAGATAACCAATGTCTTCTGCTTAAAAATATAAAATGTTAGAGAGCCAAGGTTTTAATCTCAAGAGCCAATTAGAGGTAGTAAGGGATTTTAATGTGGGAGATAACATTAGGCTTATTTTAGGGTTACCCTAATGAAACACATAGTTAGTTATTTACTTTTACTTTGAATATACTGTTGCAGAAAGAACTTCTAAAAAGTGCTGGACACTGCTGTAAAGGTAAGTGTGAGTGTAAATTTTTCCCGTTGTACACACTCATGTACATACACATGCTCTGAAGGAGAACAGATTTTTCTCTCCAACCAGGACAGCTACCTCTTTGTGCCACTTCTGGATTTGCTGAAATGTGTCTCTTATTCGTGGTGCATCTGAAAAAGGAATTTAAAAACATAAAATTTTCGTCTTCCTGGGCTTGACAGGGCCAATCATATCCTGGGGACTCAGGGAGGGGTCAGGGGCTGAAATGAAACTCTGAAAGCCCGTGTTCCTATTGATCCATCGGTCAGTGCCAGCAGCCAGTGCAGAGAAGGTGCGAGTGCCGGGCCGCCGCTGCCGGCCACGCATGCTCAGGAGGCCCGGCAGAAGGGTTAGCCAGTTAGCCTCTCGCTTTAATGACGTAAAGCAAATTACAAATACGTACACGCACTCTTGGAAATTATCATGTGGGTGCAGAAGAAAAATAAATGAAAGATTTTTCTTGTCCTTATTTTAAGAGAAAATTACTCTACACATTGCCTTTCTGGGAAAAAGAGGCACAGGGAATATTAAATAGGGAAAACAGGTGGCGAGACAAAAAATATTTTGATTTCCTTGGCCAATGACCTTTGAGATATTGGAATTTTCGTTGGCAGTGTCGAAATGGAAAAATAGTAAGTAAAAACTAAAGCCTCCTCTGGCTTTCTTTGTTACTCACACATTCGCAGCAAATGAGTGGCCGCTGCAGGGCGATTTATAGACGGGGATCGTTGAGTCGTGGTCTCAGGTGGCGCCTTGCAGGTCACCAAGGCTTTGGCCTGTAAATGGAAGAAGGTCATTTATTTACCAGTGTGGCACATTAATTAGTGGCAAATTTGGCTGGTGCCTGCATGTGAGGAAGCTTGAGGTATCTCTGGCCCCATCTGCTGAGAAAATAATGACGACCAACATTTTTTATGCGAAAGCTTTTCTTTCACGGGGAACTCCTACTTGGTCTTTCACAGGAAAATGAACTATGGAGATTTTTATTCTCGTCACAGTTTTTGTTTTGTTTTGTTTTGTTTGTTTTGGTTGACTGTAGAAGGGCTGTTCTTCCATGATGTTTTTGTCAAGGGGTTGGTTAAAGAGCTCCCAGATTTGAGGAGTTCTCTGTTTCCTTTGTTAAGTGGATTCTCCTCAAACCCTGAACCCTGCAGGAAGTATTTTAGAAAACAAGGTCTAAACTTAGCTCTGCAGGGTGGAGGGTCTTCTCTTTACTCCCTCTCCTTCCGTCCTTCTGCTGTACTGCAGCCAGGCCTCCCAAAGCTGATGGACTGGGGACTGACTTTTCTCGGGGAACCTGTCAGGACACCCTCCCTGTCCTCATCGTGGTTTCTGAACTGGGAACTCATTTCTTCTTGCTTGTGTGCATGCTTGTTTGTTTTTTATCCAGGCAGCACTGCTCGTGTTTAATCATAGGTACCTGTGATTAAAAGCCGGAATAAAGGAAATAGAAAAACATATACAAGAGAACAAAAACAGTGTGTGGCTTTTCTCAGATCCCATGTGTGGATTTCAAAAATAAGTGAGTAAGCAGGGTAGGGACCTGTCAGACTGCTTTCATTTTTGTCCCTTCTCCCAAGGACGGAGCAGGGAAGCGGCCGCTCCTTTTTTGTGGTTATTGTTGTTGTGCTGTCACCTACTCTGTTCCTGGCTTTTCTTGGAGCTTTCATGCATAACCCTGACTAGCTAGATGCTTCTAATAACACCCGGCAACTCATGTTCAGCAACATTTATTTAAACAATCCAGGAAGAATGCAAGAGTCCTGTACAACTTGCAGCAGATAACCATTTCTCTGCTAATGACGTCATTTCGATCTTATTTCTAGGAGAACTTGGCTTGTACGTCTATCTCCTCTGTAGCCCCAGATAACAAAGACTCTGCAAGAATGTTTGCTGATGGGTGCACCTTTGAGTTTACAAAGATTAATGATTTTAAAATTGACTCTGCAGACCACTAGCAATGAAATTGACCATATCCAATTTTGAAAGCCCTAAGACCGGAGAGAAACTGCAAATTAGCAGTGAAAAGGTAGTGTGTTCCTGTTGATGTGAAGCCCAAGCTGCTCCTGGTCCAGTGAAGTGTTACAGAGAGCAGCAGGTTGGGTCAGTACCGTAGCACCGGGTTTCAGGAAGCGGCCCGGACGTGGAGCGTGCGGGCAGGTGTAGGAGACATTCACTTGCCGTTCCTTTAGAACTCGAAGTAGTAACAGGCCAGCGTTCATATGATTATACTAGTTAGAGTCATTAGTTATTATATCCTACTGACATGAGATATGAATGAAAAGGGGGAAAAAAGGTACTTTAGGCTATTGTCTTGCTTCCGTTGAAATAATAATGGTAACAACAATCCCAGCTAATAGTTTTTGAATATTCGCTATGTTTCAGATGCAAGGCTTAGCATTTATGACACATTGTTTCACTTAGTTGTCGCCAGAGCCCTCAATGGTACGCAGTATTATTGATCGTCCCCCTTTTACAATTGAAGAACCTAAAACCTAGCAAGGTTAAAGAACTCTCTTGGCTCAGTGAGCTGCTAAGTGGTAAATAGGAATTGAACCTCCATCTAGTTGGTTTCGAAGTAAAAGCATGTAGTCACTATCTTTCACTGCCTCGGCATAGAATACGGTTGCTCTGTTCTATGGAATCTCCCGACTGCAAATGGATACAACCGCCAAGGCTTCAGTCAGTCATTTGAAGGTCTTTTAGGTAACATCTGTAGCTTCTTGTGAGAAACATTCTCTTTGTTTAACAGTGAACTGAAATTCCTCATACTGTCCCTTCACACTCTTAGCTGTCACAGACATCTGCCCTGAGCAATTAGAAGCTCAATCAGTGTGATCCTCTTCCTCCTGCAAAGGTAAGTGTTACGGTCGGTACACCCCTTCGTTAACATCTCCGAGTTCCCCCCCAACTCTCAATGAGACTTCATATTTGGGCACTTACATAGCATGACGTACGTAACCTGTGGCACTCAAGAGCCTGGACCCATCAACCAAGTGACTTCAAATGCTGACAAGTGACATTCACTGAGAAGTAATGTGTGTAAGCATTTCCTGTTCGGATGTAAATCAGTTTTCCTTTCAAATATTGTAACACAGGATCTGTCATTTAACTGAGGAAGGGTTTATTCAAGTGAGTGTCTTTTCAAGTGTAGGCTTTCCTAGCCACCATGGGTTAAAGGGAAAATGCTATTTAAAGACTGATTTTCGTGACATCTAAAACTTTTTGTGCTCTTTTGTTCCTCTTCCCTTTTCTCCCCTTTCTCCAACCCATTTTGCATTTCTCAGTGGCTTTATTCCCCATGATACAACTTGTAAATTGAACACGTGCTTTACAGTAACAAAGGCTAAAGAGTGGCCTGTGTGCCAGATTGATTTTCAATTTCTTTTGAAGAAAAACCGAGAAAACTTGGCTTGAAAGAAGGGCAACGAGACATGGAGCATTCTGCCTATTTCTCAACAATCAGGGCTTAGTTTTGGTCCTTGCTTTTTTCCTTTTTGAATTCTAATACACATTTTGGAAAACAGCCTCACCTGTACTACCTCTTAGGCCTAGCAGTCAGTCTTGGCCAGTGTCCAAGTGAATTCTATTTCTGTGACATAATACTCGAAAAACAAAAGTAGTTTGTTATGTCGAGCACCAGTGAAGTATGTCATATCATTCTGTCGTAATCCTCTCTTCCATATTTCTCCCCTACTCCATTAAGTTTCAGGGCGGTTAGAATACCGAAGACTAAGTTCTCACTATCAATGAAGCTCCCTCAAGTCTAAAGAAAATAAAATGGAACACACGAATGACTTCTTCTGTCTTTACGTGATGGCTTTATTAGTTTAAAGAGGCAAGTGTAACAGCAAGTTTGCATTTCTATCTCATGGAAGATAGCATTTTTTTTTGGTAACCACATCACAGTTCATCTAAATTTGAATATGTGAAACATAAGAATCCAGAGTTAGACTTTCTGGCTTATTTCTATAGCAACTGGAGTACAGAACTATATACGGGGAACCACTTGATAAATATGTGCCAGCTTTAGCACCCTTCTGCTTCGTAAAGATGCTGGAACGTTTGAGCAGCTCCAAAGAGAGGTAGATAAAAATGATGAGCACAGGAAGGCAAAAGTGATGGGTTGGTTGCTGCTGATATCCAAGCTGCCTGCATCCTCTGTAAGTTATGAGGGTGTGGGCAGATGTCAGCTACTGATTACTATGGAGAATTTAAGGGGGATCCCAGTGAATCCGCCAGAAAGAGAACGTTTCTGAAGCATACTGAAATGTATAACTGGAAGCATAATGGCTATTGAAAATTAGAGAACGGGAACTGTTACGCAAATTTGATAATATCATTCAACTGAAAAATATGCTTAAGCACGGATGACAATGATGGAATTAACAGCACTGCCAGAGTGTTCATTCACAGCTTAGAGAAGGGCTAGACTGTGGTGTTGGTTGAGCCTGGACAAAGGAGCACGGAAAGAGAAATGTAAGAACTGCAAAACACCATGTTTTTATATTTAATGGTACGTCAGGCAGTCTTACCTCCTTCCCTCTTCTCTCTGAGTCAGCCTTGGTGTGAAGCTGGGACTTGGGGCTCAGGCGCTGGAGACAAAGGGCAGGCTGGTAGGTGTAGAAGGAACTAGGGAATGTTTTTTACCAACCAAATATGTACTTGGAACCATGGACTTCTCTTTAAAACTCAAACCAATGGCAATCATTCCTTAGGGGAACTGGCAGAACAGAAAGGCCCAAAACTGTTTGAGTCTTAACTTTGTAACAGGAGCGAGCTACTGAGGCTTTCTGAACCTCAGGTGCTCGGCAGGACCCTGGGATGGTAGTGCCTGGGTTACTGAATGCATTCATCTCTTGGGGCTACTCTAAGAAATTATCACAAACTAGGAGACTTCAAACAACAGAAGTTTATTCTGTCTCAGTTTCAGAGGCCAGAAGTCCCAAATCTAGATGGTAGCGGGCCACACAGTCCATCCAAAGGCTCTAAAAGGAGAATCCTTCCTGCCTCTTTCAGCTTCTGGTGGCCCCACGCATTTTTTGGCTTGTGGCTGCTTTGCTCCAATCTCTGCCTCTGCCTTCACGGGTCTTTTTCTCCTGTGTCCCCGGCTTCTCCTCTTCTCATAAGGACACTTCTGACTCAATCTAGGGCCCACTCAGTTAATCCAGGATGATCCCATCTTAAGGTCCCTTTCTTAATTTCATCTGCAAAGACCCTTTGTCCAAGTAAGGTCACATGCACAGCTACTGGGGGTTAAAACTTGGACATATCTTTTGGGGGGGTCACTATTCGCTGGATTTTCAAGTCACCAGACTTGTTGGTCTTTCATAGCTTACTGTGAATTAGTCGAACCAGATAGCAAATGAATGTGAAGAATAATGAGAGAGAGAGTTGTTCCGCTGAGAATGGAGGAGGAGCTGTCGTGGAGCTTGGGATGTTTTGCGGGCGGAAAGATGAGAGTAAGTACCACTGGCGGTATGTTGGGGGTCCTGGTAGAGGCTGGGACTCCCTGTCCTGGCATTGAGACGGGTGCAAGGGGAGAAAAAGGGAATGGAAGTTAAAGACAAATGTTAGCTTCCTTATGTTCATTCCTGGGGCCCTGGTGATTGCTGTCATATGTGGCACAGAAAATCACTTCGGTCAGTGCTGCTTTGGCACACGTGCCACCTGGATCTTAGGTCTGACCTGTTCCATGGGCGCGGGGTGAGATACACTGGTCTCCCTAAAGAACAAGTGTGCCTTTGAATCGGGCAGCCAGCCCCCGTGGCAGGCAGGAGTGTATGTGCATGTACAATAAACTGTAACAGTTCCTCAGTGTGATGAACAGAAAGCAAGGCTGGACCTGGGGGCTCAAGGAAGATGTTCTCTGTTAGCCTCGCTCTCACGTCTAATACTGCCGGAGTCTGCAGCTGACACAGCAGTTTTGAAACCAGTAATGCATGACCTCGTTAGGGGCCCAGTGTTGGCAAAGTCTATCAGCAGGGCTGTAGGTGAGCTTCAGGGGCGTTATTATTGACTTCAACAGTTCTGCCTATTCCTTCCTAGCACTCCTGGAATAGCTTTGAAATTTAAAGGGCATCTTAGGAAGAAGGATCTAGACTCTAAAGCTCTTCCTTGCTAATAACTGTTATATACATTGATTTATTCTTAATAATAGCTAATACGCAGCGAACATTCAGTTACATGCATTCTAGATGGTTAGAATGCATTATCTATTTCATTCTCACAAGAATCTTGCAAGGTAGGCATATTATTGTCTCTGCTCTTACGATTAAGAAACAAATGACCAGAGAATTTAAGTAACTTGCCCAAAGTCACACAGCTAGTAGGTAGAGAGGATCCAGAAATCAAATCCAGGTGTCTGTAACTGCAAAGCCCTTACTATAAACCACAGCCACTCCCGGTGGGGGTGGGGCGGGTTACCAGGGCGAGCAGTTTGCAGGCGGCGGAAGGAGCTGGCTGGGGAGGGATCCCGTCAAAAAGAAGCTTCTTACAAGACCTAACAAGTGAGCCCAGAGTATTTTCAGACCTTGTGACAGGTACAGCCTGGGGGGAAAAAAAAACCTCAAAACAGGACAGATGGTTGTTCTCAGGAAAGCTGCCTTTAAGAAATGGGATTCCGTGTCCTTATTTAACACAGAGCAAATGCTATCTTCAGGTCTCTTGCGTCTCTACCTAGCTAAAAGTATTCCAACTTTTTAAATGTAAGGCTGTCCTCTTCACAGTGATGCTACGCAGACAGCGGCACAGCTGGCTAACAGGAGTTCAAACTCACGTATAAACACCAGTTGATAGAGACCCTTTCACCATTTTAACAAGCTGCTGTGAATAATTCTGGATCTGAGACCACTAACTATTTAAAATGCTCAGTGATAATTGAATACAGCTGTTGGAACATTTTTAAATGATTTCTATTTCAGAGTTAGGAAACACCAGAGAGACTTGTTGCTCCAGTTATTAAAAAAAATTATTCTTGGGAACTCTAGTTCTAGAAAAATAATTGTGCACGTGTTGGAGGAGGAAAACCATGCAGACCTTTCTGACATGTAATATATAAACGCCAGTTCCAGGCCCTGCCCATCAACTCATAAAAGAAAAATATGATTTAAAATGTCTATTTTTCAAGTTACTCTCATGAATTATTATGAAGAGGGCCATATTTTCTGTTCAGCAAAAAAATAATTTTTTTCACATGTTAACTCCAGGAAAGTTTAAAATAATGGAACATTCTCCTCGAAAGTAGTGTTCCAGTTACTGTTGGTGTAAAACAAACTACCTCAAAATATAGCCGCTTAAAACAACAGCCATTTTTAATAGGCTCGTGGAGTCTGTGGGTCAGCAGTTTGCATAAAGCACAAAAGGGATGCATTGATTCTGCTCTGTGGCATCTGAGATCTTGGCCAGGAGGGCTTGCTTAGAAGCTGAGGGTGATTCAACGACTGGGGCTGCAGTCCTGTAAGGGCTGCTTCACCCCTTTTCTGGCACCGGGGCGAAGAGGTAGAGTTGGCGACCAGAGCACCTACACGTGGCCACTCCATGTGGTTTGGCTTCCTCGCAGCAGAGCAGTCAGAGGTTCAAAATGCAAGTGGTCCAGCAAACAAGGCAGGAGCTGCATCACCTGTTGTGGCCAACAGCATCACTCCCACCATACTCTGTTGGCCGAAGCCGTCAAAAACCCACCCAGATTTGGGGGAAGGGGGACACACCACCTGTCTATAGAGAAGCAACAGGTCATTTTGCAGAAGAGCATGTGAGGTGGGAGTTATTGTCGCATCATCTTCAGAAAAATGCAATCTGCCGTAAAAATTAAAAGTGCCAAAGTGGTTCAGGATGCACGTTATCCAAGACATGAGTTGACAACTGGAGGGAAAAACTTGATTGGAATGAGTTCCTTGAAGGGATATGTACCTATTTTATCCAGGATACAGTTAACAACAGTAATAATGATGATAGTAATTAAATCTTATAGTGTTCACTAGGTGCCAGACACTGTTCCAAGTGTCTATATTAGTTCATCCTCAGAGGAAACTGAGTTGCAGAGAGATTAAATACCAAGTCCAAAATTACACAACCTGAAATCAATAAAACCAGGCTTTGAGTCCTGGCAATTCAACTCTATTTGCTGCATGCTTTAACCATTCTGCTATATTGTTTCTCTAACCCACTGGGAGAAATAGGTACAGTATAATGAAAAGCAAACTATAAGTTGACATTTATTATTTCTAGGCCTTGCTAGGGAAGTGGGGGCTGATCTTTCTTGATTGTCTACCACATGTCAGGTATTATGCTCCACATGTTACAATAACCCTATGAAGTAAGTACTATTACTGCCATTTACTGAAGAGAGAATTGAGGTTCAGAGTCGGCAAGTCACTTCTCCAAAGTCACAGAGCTGGCAAATGATGGCCCTGGGATTCAAACCCAGAGTTACCTATATACTTATTCAACTTATCTGCTCATTTCTCCATAGCTAGTCTACCTACTCTCCAGGGTTTTTGTCAGGGTCCATTCGAAATCAGTCACTCTGGAGTCTTTTGCTTCATTTTTTTTTAAAAGAATGTTCATTTTAGTGATGTCCATAAGGTTAAAAACTACAAAGAACATGATCTCCACCAATAGGAGAGTTGCTAAGTAGAATATATGTCCATGCAGTGAAGTAATATGCAGTAGGAAAGTGCAACCAGAGTACGGTCGGGGAGGAGCTACAAGTCGTGTGGAGTGACTTGCACAGTACACACGCACATATGGAGTTCCACTTATGTGTTGCAAAAGCGCCCACCAAACAATACCGGATATGGTTGGTTCTGCGATTGTGCTTGTTTTTAAAACAACTCGTTACGGCACAAATGATAATTAGGAAATTATTTGGCCATAACACACATTTCACGATTGCTTTAGTGCATTTTCATCCATGAGAAACTAAACGGCAACCCAGGCACTTGGGAACCCACAAATCACACCCAGGCACGTCTCACACCCACCGGCTGCCCTGATCCGCCGCGTGTGCCAGCAGCCACGGCTTTCTGCTGCACTCCAGACAGGCCTCCTTTGGCCCATGTCCACAAGCCAACTTCAGGGCTTCTTCAGGATAAATGCCCTATTTATTCTAGAATTTACACATTCTAAGGATATTCTAGAATATTTCTTAACAATTTAACATGTTTAAAACTCTGCCACAACTTCTATTAAGTTGCTGTACCTTTTTTGCTTAACATCAAGGTTTTTGGGTGATGCCCCCTCATTCTACGTTTTGTTGGAAGCCCTGTGGTTTTTACTCTGTGATTTTCACCTGGTGATTTTTTTGGAAGATGTTGCATTGTAGCAGAACTAACTGTATTTCAGTAGATACACATACAAGTACCTCGTTTCATTAAAATTGTTAGCACCGTAGTTTAGTTTCATGTAACCATGCAAAGCAACAGAACATGTAACCCTGTTCTGCAAGGAAAACGGGACTAAGACCCGGGAGAACTAGTCCTAGCCCCGCTGTAAACTTTCTATTGCTAGTAAATTTGGACAAGTGATCTGACCTTGCTGAGTTTCCCACTATTAAACATGGGGTAACAGTTTTCCACTAACCAAATACAGCTCGGCCGATAAATGAGATGATCGGCTTTCAAAGCACTGCACAAAATATGCATGGCATTCAAATGAAGTGTGCTGGCATTTCTGTTGAGGGAAGACAGTAATGATGGGGGGCATGGAGGGAGTAATTGAGCGTCCATGCTTTTTAAACATGCGTCTGACGTTTGAAGAGCGTTCCTTGCTTCATGGTAAGTGTCCTCGAGCTCCCTGTCATATATCCAATGGGAAAGGAAGCTCAGGACAGGACGCCACACTGAGCTGAGAATGTGCTGCCCCAGGGACCTCAGGTACGGGCTTCCCGTGGTGAGGCCGGCCCGAGGCCAGCTCACCTCCTTCCCGTCGTTGGCAGTGGTCCACCAAGGCTGCAAGAGTCTTATCTTGGGATCCTATATCCAAACCAGGAGGCGCCACAGTTCAACTAATTTCAAGGTCCAAATCACACCCTGATTATCCTCTAACTGTAGCTGGGAATGTGAAACAGAGAGTAATCGGTAGTTTTCCTTGAGTTCTCGGTGCAAGGCAGCACAAAGCTCTGACCTGCAAGTCCAAGTGAAGCTGTTGGAGAGTCTGAGGCCTGGCGTCCTCATAGTAGGGAGTTGAGTGGGCATCTCCTGGAAATGCTTGGGCAGGTAACGGGGCATAGCTGGAAACCTTGTTTGGCTGCTTGCATGGGTCTGCACTAAGGCTTAGCAAGAGGTAGAGAATTTTCCATTTATTTTTTCAAAACTCCCTGTAAATGATGTTTTCCGTGGGGTTCTGAAAACAATGCAGCATCTGCTTCTCTTCTTTGTCAACTTTCTTGATTTTTTTCAGCTTCTAGAAATTCCTCTCAGTGTTGGGGAGAAGTTGCTGCCAGTAACTCTCATCGCATACTGCAACTGTTGGGCTACGTTCGCTTTGCTCTTGCCCAGAATCCAGCGGCACAGGTGCAGCAGCAGGACCTTTGGCGACTTCTGGTCAGTGGTCGCCATCCTCGCATCCTCGCCAGAGACGGGGAACCCGTGGACCCGCCGGCCCCAGGCTGCCTGCTCACCCTGAGCCTGGTGCACTCAGGAGGCCCCGCTCTGTGCACCACCAGCTCCAGCTCCTAGTGTCCCCAAAAGGCTAAGGCCTTTCTGGAGTCTTTTGCTTCTTGATAGCATGGCATTTGGGATACATAACTGAGTGAGTCAGAGCAGCTAAAACCTCTTGGTTTGGCAATGGAGCTTTGGGGACTAATGTTGCAACATTTGTGTTTGTCTTTGCAAATTCCTGCTGGACATGACCCATCTCTTTTATCTTAGGTAATGAGCCTGAATTCTAGAAGGATTTTTTCCTTTCTTTCAAAGAATATGGCTTATTGAATACCTGACATTTTCGAGAGTTTATCCTTTGCCCTATCAGACCATTAAGTGAGCAGTAACTGCTCTGAAATAACTGTGTTTTGCTTGATCTTTGGCTATAACTTGACAGGCACTCAACCATAACATTATGATTATGAAGCACTTAGGGAGGACGGCATCTGCAAGATAATTTCTAAATATTTTCTTATTTTGTGCTTTTCCGTCTAAGTCTCCAACCCCAACTGTCTGTGGCCCTTAACTGATTCTGAGAGGGTTTCTTGAGCTGTCATGGAAGAAAGAGGCAGTTTCATTTTGGAATCCAAAAATATTTTTCTATTCTTTTTTTGTTCCATTAATGTGACAGACAGCTTCAGCTCTTGTGCCAGACGGCTCTCTTTTGACTTGCTTTCTGTGCTGACAACCGATGTGTTAACTCACTCATGATCTGTGGGTTCAGAGGGCTGTACTGTTTCCCTTTCCTTCGAGAGCAAAAACAGCACCAAATACATCATTGCTTAAAGGCCAACACTAGGCTTTCCAGGGCTAGGACTTAGTGGGCTTTATCCACAGAGCAAGTTGAGGGTTTTCAATTATCAGTGCTCTTATCAAGTTATAATAACATTCTTTGGGATCACATCTGTTCTTAATGGGATAGAATTTAAACTAATGACAGGAGATCAAGAAGAAGTCACAAAATTTCGACAGATACAGAATCTACTAACACAACATTCGGGCATCATTAAAAGCAGGAATCCAGTGAGTAAATGATATTTCATGTCAAGATGTAACAGCCATGTGGGTGTGTCCTTTTTACTTCATTTTCTAGTCCATAAAGCTCCTTGACAAGGAGCCAGGCTGTTTTCATCTTAGAGTATGTTTAGTGCCCTGCACATAGTACGTGTTCAATAGATGTTCATTGACTTGTTCAGAATTTTCTCAGAAACTTGCACAGAGGGCTTTGTTTAAATGTGGAATCCCTTGTCAGTGAAGCTGAAGCAGGGAAGGGCTGAACTTTTTGCATGTGGCTCAAACCTCCCAACTCTGCAGCCCAATGCTCTCCACTTGAAATCATCCATAGCATTCAGTGGGCTCAGGTCCACGATATAATAACTGTGATTTACATGTAGTCCCCCTGGAAACTTTATTCATAACTTGCCCAATCTCCCGAAGGGCTCCAGAACTGTTCACAAGACTTAGCACATAGAGTGGATACTCAGTATAATTTGCTGAATGATTGCAACGACTGAATCATCCATCTCATTAGGAAAAGCTTTTCTATTAAGTTCCACCTCAGTCACAGAAGTTACTCATCAAATCCCATTCTGAATGAAACTGCTGTTCTTTGCAAATATTTGAGATATGCAGGATTTGGCTTTTGCCTTCAGTTTCCTTCAGGGAGCACCACAAGGAGCGGAGGCCATCCCCTTCTGTCTTCCGAGGCATACTAAATTCATTCTTCATCCAGATTAAAAGTATGAACACAAAACACAGATTTATCTTAATCTCATTACAGGAAAAAAAACAACAACAACAACCCACGGTTAAGCTATTTGAAATAAAGAGGAATTTTGTGTTAAGGGTCTGAAGAAATCCTGTGACTAATGATACAGCTGGGGCCTGTGGGAATCATCTTTATAGGCAGACCATTTCTCTTGGTCTTTCTCAGAATATTCTCTATACTTCTTGCCTGTTGGCTCCATCTTCCTGGGGAAGTCAGCTTCTTCCACAGGCTTTTTAGGGTCTGCTTTCCCACAACTTCAGCTGCATTTAACTTTGCATTTAGCTACATTTTAAAATTTAGCTAAAGCCCTAGTGGGTGTAGCTCAGTGGATTAAGCGCTAGACTTGTAAATTAAAGGGTCACCGGTTCAACTCTCGGTCAAGGCACAAGGTGGGCTGTGGGCCAGGTCCCCAGTAGGGGGTGCATGAGAGGCAACCACACATTGATGTTTCTCTCCCTCTCTTTCTCCTCCCTCTAAAAATAAATAAGTAAATAATTTTAAAAAAATTTTAAAAAATAAAATAAAATTTGGCCATAAAGCCAATTCTATTACTAATCAATTAATTATACATGACTTTATGGCTCTGGAGTCTACAATGTCAATTAATTCAGTCTCTATGTTTCAAGTCCCCAAATTTCTGGGAGAATTTGAATGGCCTAGCTTTACTCACATGCCTATTCTTGGTCCAATTACCAAGGGGATGAGTCTACCCCTTCAGGGATGTTAGCAGGAAAAATTCTCCAAAAAGAGGGTTTGGGCAAAAGGAAATGATGGATGTATCTAGAACAAGAAGCTTCAAAAACTTACCATCGAAATGTGTTTTTGGAAGAAGGAGATACTTTTGATTATGTTGTGGTAAGAACATTTAAAATAAAAAAAATAAAAATTCATTCCCATTCTTTGTAGTCAATGCTAATTTACTTTTTGTTGCTAAAACACACTTCAGCTCTGGATCTTCTATTTCTCTCCTACAAATTACCCTTAGAAGATGATGTTTTTGAACTCTGGCCTTGTAGGTCCTAAGTTAGAAGCCAAATAATGAGGATAAATCCTTCGAACATTTTTTATTGCTTCTGGCAGTTTTATTTGTAAAGATCATTTTGACTAAATTAAAGTAAAGTTGAAGATAGTGGAACTCCAACTCCAGGGAAAAGATTGAAAAAGCTGTGGATACTTTTGAAATTTAAGAAGATGAAAGAGATTGTAAGTAGTCTTGAACTTTTCTTTGATAATTTACTCATTTAAAAATCTGCTTTCTTCAAAAATAGTACATGATTTTATTGAATAATTAACTTTGGAAAACATGGATAATCTTACATCTTAATGATTAGAAAAAGGCTGACTAGAAATGACTATAAATTTGATCATTAAACTTTTTTAAAATGGTGCAATTTTAATTTAATTGTAGACAATTTATAATGTTAATACCCTGTTACCAAGAGCTGGCTTCAATTCAGCCTCAAATATCCCATCTACATTAGACATGTTTAGAGTACCTGCTATCCCATAGTAGCTTCTAGTGAGGTAATCTCTATGAGAGAGAGAGAGATTGGGCAGGGGAGAGGGAGAGAGAGGGAGAGGGAGGGGGAGAGAGAATGAACCAGAACTAGGGGACATGATCCCGTCCAAGATTGACTTTTAACACCTGATGTTCAAAAGATGTGTATTCCCTCCCTTGGAAATGTGAAGTAAGAAATGCCAAGAGAAGGAACTCGGGAAGTATTATTGGGAGCAGAAGCTGACCCATTATAACTCAGAGGAATTTGATTTCCAATGTGCTCTGCAAAGGTCAAAGAGGAAAGAAAATAATGGCAGAAGTAACCCGCGTAGAGACAGAAAGAGAAAAGCAGCGACACCTCAGAAATCAGGCACCTCTGAAGGACTGACAGCCCAGTGGTCCCTAGAGCTGCCCCAGTTCTGTTTTTAACCCATGCGAAGACTTAGAGCAAAGCCTTCCTTTTCTTAGAGGATCATGAGTGGCTCTCTGTTTCTTATAACTGAAGAGGCCTAACTTCAACGCCATTTTACCCAGGGGTCATGTAAAAAGGCCAAGGGCTGCCAACTTAGATTAGATGATGAAACTTGATATTTTGATATTTACAATAACTGACACTGACCCTTTGGAAACTGAAATTTGAAGAAAGTTTGAGTTTGTGGCAATGTAGAACATTTTCACGTTGGCTTGCTTTCCCAGAGCAATGAGCTGGACCTTCCCCGTACCCATGCTGATGCAAGCAAACTTAGCATCTGGCCAAGGACTCAGCTACAGCAGACACAGCTCCAACAGAAGCATGACAGAACTTGTGTTGCTCGGAGGTGAGTGGGCCACACCAGTCCAGGGTTGAGATGCCTTTCCAGTTCCTGAACAAGCAGGTGGTTCCTTGGCAAAGCCATGAACTCCTGTCCTCGGGGTGAGGAGATGAAAGGCCCTGAAGTTGAAGGAAGCTTTTAGTCACCCTATGTCCTGTAGTTACTCTGGTAGCTGGGGAGGACGTAACTTGGGGGACAACTGGAGGTGCCAGTCCCCCTGTAACAATGAGGGGGCTGCGGAGGCTGGCTCACCCTGGGTGGTGTGTGTGTGTGTGTGTGTGTGTGTGTGTGGTGCTGAGGCAGAGATGGGCCTGGCATGCACTGAGAGTGAATTGGCTGTGTTGCATCTCAGGGAGGGTGTGGGATCCCTTAAATGGCCTCAAGAGCTTTAAGCTCTTACTGAAGGATCAACCAGGACAGGGTATGATTCACCTGAATAATGTATCGAGAATAGGCATCTTTGGCCCTGTGCTTGTAGTCCCTTTGGGAGATGGAGGTACATCCAGTTATTTAAGTGGTCCTACATGCTGCAAGTGCTGACAATGACAGACATATAAAAAGACAGCCAGCCAATATTGCCAATAGGTATAAATTAAAAATTTAAAAAGCAATTAAGAGGCACTATAATGTATTGCATAGATTCTGGAATCAAATATCCTAGGTCTAAAGCTCAGTGCCACTGATCACTACCTGTTTGACTTTGGTCAAGGCACTTAAATTCTCTATACCTCAATTTTTCCTCACGTTTATAATGGGGATGATGATCACAGTATCTGCCTCATTTGGTTACTGTGAGGGTAAAATGTGTGAATTTGTGTAAAGCCTGCACAACAGTGCCTGGCACATAATTAACATTCCGTCAGTGTTATTGATTATTATTATCTACTGCACTCGATGTACAAGGCATAGAGAGGTAAAGACTTATTGGAGGCCATGAGATGATCAACCACAAAGTTCCTGTTTGACACTGGTCCTCTCTTCACATTCTAAAGTAAAACTAAACTTTGCCTTTCTCATGCCTCTACGAAGGAAGAAAAATGTTACCCATATTTTATCCTTAATTATAAATGGAGAAAACGAAAGAATGAAAAGCAAACTTTTATCCCAAAGGTGATGTCACTCTGTAGTTTGCCTTTTTTTCCCCCTTTTGGTCACTGAGCTGTTCGGACTCTGCTGTCACTCTCTCTGCACTAACGTGCAGGAGTAGCATCCCTTGGCCGCCCTCCGGGCAGCGTGTGCTCCGCAGAAGCTCTAGGACCACACCATGAAGACCATCCCAGGGCTCGGCACAGGGTCTGGCACAGAGTAGACACTCACTGTCCATTCACTGAATCTAAGTGATTGAACACCAGGTTCTCTCCTGCCTTTTTGACCTCATCGCCTCCTGTCTCAAAATCTTCAACAAGACTTCACTTTTTCAGTTTTAAATTATTTATCCTATATTTCAAACCTTTCCGGGATCTCACCTGGGGTGAACTTTCTTATCTCCTTGTGGCTAGTCTGTTCTTTTCACTACTCTTCACTTACTTCAGTTAATGTATCCTCCTTGGCTGTGCTCTTACTCATTTTTATCCCACACATAGTATACTAAATATAACTCCTTCTATGCTTTAACATTTTGTTTACACTCAAATTTTCCTGCTTTCTCTCCATGGAAATTATAGCTGTAGTAGGCAGTTTAGAGGTGTTCCACGGCTCCTACCCCATCTCACCCAGAGCTCGCTCCGCAGCAGCTGTGTTTGACCTGCATGGCCCTGATCCCTAACCCAAGCTGGCGGAGCCAAGGGTGTTTTTCTGTTTGCTTGTTTGTTTGTTTTAAGCCTCCAGTTTGGGGGTGTTTTCTTTTTCAGAAATAGGTGATTTTATCTTTATCCTAAAAAATGCTTAATAAAATCTCTAATTGTACATGGAAAAATATACTTAGAGCTATAGACATTTGGACTTAATGTACCTATCATTGTATTACACAAAATTACGGAATGCAAGAAACCTCTCTATGGAATATGATGCATAGTACCTAACATATGGTAGGTCTATGATAAATGCCAGGAGATTATGAATTTTAAAATGCCTGGAGGAGGAGGGAGAGGACAAGAGATTTGATTTTTTAAAGATTTTTTTACTAGGTTTCAGCATCTGTTGGTCTGGACATAGAAGAAAACACAGTTAATAAAATGCTTAACTTTGAATAAAATGTTCATAATTCCCCAGAAGAAGTCAACTGGGCTCACTCAGTTAAGACTCTACTTCCCTGGTGTATTTGTGGCTTGTTTTTGGCCAACTGCAAGTTCTTTCTGGCATATTAACTTTAGCCAGTCACGGCATAAGGACCGAACACGCGAGGGGGAAGGCTCTGGTACAATTGACCAGTCACCAGCAAAGAGAAAGGTTAGTAGGAATGTAATTCACCAGGCGGGTAAACAATTTGTGTATTAACAGTTTTGATTTGTGTGGGCCTTCATGTGTTTAATTCTCCCATTACTGTGATGAAGCTGCAACCTTGATTTAAGGTCTTTCCAAAGGAATGAAAAATGTCATTTTGTTTTATTATTTCCCTGAAGGGGGTAGTTATAACTTCTACCTATCTGGTGTTCGTTCCTACTTCAACTGTTGACCGGGGTGGGGGTGGGGAGTCAGCTCCATCTGTGCTGAGCTGTGAGTGTCCGTGTGCCCTTGAATTTCTTGTGTGAACTGGCACGTAGTAATGGAGATTAGGTCACTCTGCAGCGTGTGTTGATTTCGCAGCTAAACACACCGGATCACTTCACACGTGCAGTTGCAATGGCTGAATGTAAAAGATTATGAAAAGGTAAGAATAAAACAAGTGCATTCAGTATCATTCAAGTCAAAAGGACATTCATAATCAAGTGGGAGAGGGATGAATCATAAATCTGGGACCTAGCCTCCTTATGCCAGCTCATCTTTTAGTACCCCCATCAAAGAATCATTCTGTATTATAGCACCTGACAGTTTTTTAGAAAGCACTTTCATTTGGGTTCGCTTCTTATTTAGATCCCAAGGTCCCAGTTGCTATGACGGGAACATTTCACAACCAGCAGGGAAGCTGCAGATGGTGCAGACCCTGCAGCAGAGTCCCACACCCTCCCCCACTGCCCCTCATTCTCTGATCAGGATTTTACCTCCCCAGTGGGAGCCTCCGGGACCCCTGCTCTCCTGCAGCCGTCCTTGCAGCTGTGCCACTTGCTGTATCTATCACGGTGCTTTAACACAAGAGGTTCTAAATAAATATTTATCAAATTGACGTATTATCACGGGCTGCACAAAACAAGTACAGAAAGCTTTGAATGCATATTTATTAATTCGTTATTATTTAGTATTTGCATATCTTCCCTCCCATATTATTCCCGTCATTTTATTCCAAAATGACAATACTATGTGTATTTTAATACTTCATAGTATACAAGTTACTGTCGTATGCATCATCTCATTTAATTTTCTCAAAAATCCTGTGGAATATATGGACAGGAAACCATTATTCCTATTTCACAGATGGGATACCTGAGGTAGGCATAAAGAGATTGTGATATGTAACTAAGGCCTCTGTCTCCTGAACTAGCCTTTTCTCCACTCTCTTAGGATGCCATTCTCCTGACTCTTTAACCTCTCCCCATCAGTCCCTGTCTCGGCGGTGAATCAGAGTAGGAAGGGCCTCCTCCAGAACTATTCATTGTTTGCAGTAACTCTGGCCTTGGGCTGAGAATGTGAACATAAATTCTTTTATTCAACAGTCATTTATCATGTAGCTTCTAAAATGTATATCTTGATTTTAGCAAAGCACTCTATGATCTCATGATATCTATGCAGGTAAAATTGTCAGATGATTTTACTTTTTTATTATTTCAACAACCACGCCCAACTCTCCTGTGACTTCCAATATCAAAGAGAAGAAAATCAAATGTTTACATCATTACCCTGATGCCCTGTATGATGTGGCTCCTACCTCCCTCTCCAACTTTACCTTACACTCCTTTCCTGCTCATTTAGTCAGCTGCAACAGCATGGAGTTCTTTTGGTTCCTAACATACGCCAGGCTTTTTGCTACCTTAGGGCATTTGCACCTGTTATACCTGCTAGAGGGAATAGCCTCAAATCTTACACAGGTGACTCTGTCTTGTCGTTCAGTCACCTGCTCAAGGGCCTTCTGGAAGGGGCTTTTCTTGGGCTCCTTGTTAAGAGAAAAAAAGCTAAATATAGGGTTGTGTGCTCCCATTTCTCTTAAGGATTATTTAAACAAACAAAAATATACACACAGGATAGTACTGGGAAAATGCATAAGAAATTGGAAACAGTGGTTTCCACTAGGGAGAACTGCAGGATGAAAGTTGGGTTAAGAGAATTATCATTCTTTTGCATTATTTGAATTACTTACCATTTATATTAATAACTATTAAAATAATTAAAGCCTCTTAAAAAGAAAGAGAAAAAGAACAAGAAAAAAGAACTCATTGAATTATTCAAACTTCACAAAGGGAAAATGTAACAAGAATAAATATTTAATATTTCATTGGATTCAATAATTCGATTGTACAGATCCTGGTGAAATGGACCCTATTTAAAAGAAGTTCATCTGAGGAAAACCTACGATTTTATTGGCCACCAACTCAATATGACCCAGCCACGTGGCTGTTAAAAAAAGCAAATGCATCCATCCAACAGCAGCAGAATACACACCCTCCTCAAGCACAGAGGTGCCATTCTTCAGGAGAGATCCCACGTTTGGTCACAAAGCAAGTCTTAACAAATGTAAGAAGATTAAAATCATACCAAGTACTTTTTCTGATCACAATTAAATGCAACTGGAAATCAATAACAAGGAATATTAGACACTTAAAAAATGCTGTACGCAGAAGTTATACCCACACTCTTGAACAATCAATGGGTCAAAGAAGAAATCAAAATGGAAAGCAGAAACTATCTGGAGACCAATGAAAATATAATGTACCAAAACTTATGGGATGCAGCAAAAGCAGGACTAACAGGGAACCTTGTAGTGATAAATGCCTACGTTCAAAAAGAAGTGGATCTCAAATGAATAACCTAACTCTACACCTCAAGGAACTAGAAAAAGAACAACAAACTATGCCCTAAGTTAGCAGAAGGAAGGAAATAAAGGTTAGAGCAGAAATAAACAAAATAGAAAATATAAAAAGACTAACAAATTCAACAAAACAGTGTTGGCTAAAAGATGTGGCATATACATGGCAATGAAATGTTTCTCATCCATAAAAAGGACAAAATTCTGTCATGTGCTACAGTCTGGAAGAACCCTGAGGACAGCTTGCTACGGAAGGCAGAAGGACAGATACTGCACGATTCCACCTACACGAGGTGTGGAAAGCAGTCAAACTCGTGCCAGTAGACTTTACAATGGTGGCTGCTAGGGGCTGGGAAAGGGAGAAATGGGGAGTTACAGTTCGGTGGGTATGAAGTTTCAGCCATGCAAGACGAAAAAGGGCTCGAGACCTGCTGGACAGCAGGGTGCTCAGAGTTAACAGTACTGTGCTGTACTCCTAAAACTTCGTTGAGGGTCTGTCTCATGTTAGGTGTTTTCTTGCTACAATAAAAAAAACAACTGAGTGAACCTTACAATAACAATCAAAGAAATGCAAACAAAAAATTACCACCTGTCAAATTAGTAAAGATTTAAAAATGCTAGTGAGAGTTCCCTGAGGCAGGCTTTCCCATTTACTGCTCCTTACAGTATAAACTGGCAGGCACAACCACTTTAAAAACGGCTTTGGAAATATGCATCAAAGGGTCTTAAACACGTTCGTACCCTTTGATGCAATCGTGTTGTTTGTAGGAGTCTGTTCTCATGTGGTAACAACAAGTGTAAATATGCTTATTTACAAAAGCAAAAAATAGAAATTTCCCAAACATTCCATAAGCAGGGAATGGCTAATAAATGTTGATACATATGATAAAACAACAAAAATGCTTGGGAAGTTTTAGTGACAAGAGAAAACCTCTCACAATATAGGGTTAAGTGAAAAAAGGCAGGATAACAAACTGTAAAGTGTGGTTATAGATAGTATTTTCACTACTATGTAAAAAAATTAAAAATAAAAAAGAAGAAAATACACAAAAATGTTATATGGGGTTGCTTCTGGGTAGTGAGACTGTGGATATTTAAAATAAGATTTTTACAAATCCTTTTTTTTTCATGTTTTCCAAACTTCTGACAACGACTGCCTATTCCTTTCCCAGTCAGGAAAAACGGGTATAATTAAAAATGAAATATGATCTAGGTTTCATGAAAAAAGGTGATCAGTTTGTCTAAACATATATTTTTAAACATATTGCAAGACTAAATTACTCTTTAGTCTTTGCAAACATGAACATGTAAGGCAGAAAGCAAAGTGACCAAAAATTAGACTCTTTTATCCTTGAAATACTGGAAGGTTATTTGATTGATTTTATTTAAGGTGTGTTTAAGTAAACACAAACTTTTTCACAAAATCTGTTAATTCTAATTTAACAGGGAGAGAAATCAAGAGAAAACTTTACATTATTTATTGTGTGGTAAACATATGGCCTCTCATCATCCAAGTAACAGCATCAACTCCCTCTGGGCTACTGTGGGTGGGTCATCCCCTTCAGGAGACGGTTTAGGGGAGACAGAAATGGAAAGGCAAGCAGGGAGAGGAGAGGAGGGTCTGTCTTGGCAGCCAGGTCGGCCAAACCCACCCTGGCTTTTGGTGGGTTGGCAGATGGCATAGCCAGATTGTCCCACCAGCCTGGAGCTACTAACTAAAACAATTGCATTCAAGAAGAGATAAATTCATGCTACAATCAGATTCCAAATATTAGCTGGGGATGATGGGGTAGTATTCTAATTGGCTTAAGTTGTGAGCAGAAAACTCTAATAAGGGATGGGCAGGGAAAGGTACAAGCTAGCTTCCATAAGGACTCAAACACTGACTCTTTGAGAAAATCATGTTTATGAACCACACTGCTCAGCTCCCCGCCCTGCCTTGCCATTTAATCTCACATGAGATGTGTTCTATTTCTTTAAATCATTTTTTGTTACTCTGTTACAGTCATTCCTGTTTTTCCCCCTTTGCCCTCCTCTGCCCATCCCACCCCCTACTCCCACAGTCAATTCCCACACTGTTGTCCATGTCTGTGGGTCGTTCATTTATGTTCTTTGTCTAGTCCCTTCCCCTTCTTTCCACCATTATCCTCCTCTCCCTGCCCCTCTGGTCACTGTCAGCAGTTCCATGTGTCCACGCCTCGGGTTCTGTTTTTTTTTTTTTAGTTTGTGTTCTACTACCTTCACTTACATATATTTCCATGAAATCAGAGAAAGCAAATTTGGGGATCTTGGGCTCAATCTAGAAAATAGACATGATTTTGGTGGACCATGCTGTTTTTAAAAATAAAACAACAACACAATCTTGAATGAGTTGACAACAATTAAACATTGAGAGATTTGGCACAAAAATCAGGATTTGGGGCTTCAAAAGGATTAAATTTAGCAACAAGTGAGCTGATTTTGTCAAATGACAATAATCAGCTGGAGATGAGTGACAGATGCCCTTTTAGGTGTCATAGGCTCATCAATTTGCCACAGTCCTCACTCAGCTCATTTGCCCACATACATTTCCATTCCTGGCCCCTGCACACATTCCTGAGGTTTTCAAACACTAGTGTGTCGGCCCTGAGCTGCCTAGGATAACAGGCCTCCACTGATACAAAAGTCATCCAAAGCAACACTTTCTGTAAGTAATTCTGATGAAGACAGTCCTGATTAAGCACTACAAACATGCTCAAAGGCATGGTGGGAAAGTAGAGATGCCCCCCTACAGAAGTCAGGGGTGCTGTGGGCATATAGAACAGAGGGCCTTAAAAGGGATATCTTAAGGGAAACTCACAGCCTAGTGTTTGGAACTTAGTAGGAGGTTAATAAACATTTGTTTCCATCCTAAGAGCAGATGCAGAGCGCAGTGAGGAAGCAATGGAGCCAGAACAGTGTAATGCAATGCACAAAAGCACAGCATGCCAAGAGAGAAGGAGGGAGGAAGTAATTGTAGCCTAGAGAGCAGCAGCAGCAATAGACCCAGCCTAGAGAAGTTAGAACGACAGAGTCAGGTACTAAAATAATGGGAACTGCATAATTGTGACATGACTCTGACAGATGTTTGATAGCCCCACATCTATACAGTAAGCAAAGGCATAGACAGATGAAGACAGCATTAATCGAGTAGAAATTCAGACAGAAATTCACACCAGGACACTGGTCATGGGAAAGAATTCAACCCTTTAATGACGGATTGTTCTTTAAAACTATAGCAGAATATGTATACAAATATAGGGAGCAGGTAAAGTTTGCAGAATAGCTGTATTCAGTTGAAGGATAGAATTTCTATCCTTAGCTGAAATAAGTTAACTGTTTAAAATTGTTTTGTGTTGGGGTTACCATTGGTGTAGTTTCAGTTACTTTGGAATAATTTATTTCTGAAGCCTCAATTTTCCTGACGCATCATGTCACTACAGTCATATCTGGCAGAGAAGGTTGGACAAAGGGTGCCGAATGGGGTGTGGAAGGTTACAGACGCAATTATTTTCTCCCCAGCCCTTTCTTAGGGTCATAGCCAACCGGTCACTGTTTGTACACAGGGTAGCTTTTGCAGTATTTATTTCTTTAAATATTTAATAGTCTTGAGAGGCAGTGACTGGCAGTAATATGTAGAGTTTCTAGCATGTTGTGAATGCTTAATAAATGGTAACAATAAAATCCTGTATGATGAAAACAGCAGTCAGTAAACCTATTAGACTCTAAAATATTTTAAAGCAGTAGCAGTAACTATTTAGAAAAGTATAAAATCCTAGTGCATTGACTAAATTATGGTAATAAAGGAACATTTATATTCACTAAAAAGTTCACCCAGATAATTTCCTCTTAAATTCCTTAAGGAATTTAGTAAAAGTATGGGAGAAAGTGGATAGAGCGGATTAGAGTGGATTAAAAATAAAAAACAAAAACAAAAACAAAAACACCCCTGCTGTGTGGAAATCTGCTGACCACGAATCGGGTAGCTCCATCCTGTACAGCGGCGGAGTGCGCCCAGTGCCCTCCAAACTCCCTCTAATCCGGCACCAATTTCTAGACGTCTTCAAGCTTTGGCGGACGTGGTTTTGGGAGAGGAGGCACGCAGGTGACTGTGTGCGACACCTCCAGGTGTGCGCCGCACCACCGTGATACCGGGAAAACAAACGCCTTAATACCCCCCGAGAGAAGGTTCTTTATTAACATTTAAACCTGGGAAACGAGGCTACCTAAGGAACCTGGACCGTTGCACTTTTGGGATTCTGCGCAGCCCTCTGCAGCCGGAAAACTCGGCACGTGGGCTGAGCACCCAGCGCTCTAAGTTTAGGAAAGGAAGCGAGGGGGGGAAAAAATAGAGCTGCTCCTTTAAGAACTTCCCTTCCCTTTACTCTATGTTTACATAACATGGGGGCCGAGCCACCGCTGGGCCCGGCGGGGGAAGGCGGGGAGTGGGCGCGAGAGGCCCCACGCACAGTGGGGGGAGCGTCGCGCGAGTCCGGTGCGTCGGGCTCTTTGCTGGGGGCGGGGCGGCTCCCACCTGCCCGCGCGCGGCTGGGCGGCTCCACCGGCCTGCCCCCGCCCCTCCCCGAGCTGCCTCCGCCCCTCCCGCCCCATCCAGTTCCTTTCCTCCCTCCCGCGGGGCTCCGGCGGCGGCTGCGGCGCTGCGCGCGGGCAGGTCCCCTGCTGACCGGTCCCATTTGTTGTCTGGTCTGGCTCGGGGCGGCCGCGGCGCGCGGAGCTCCGGGAAGCCCGGCGGGGCAACTGCGCAGCCACGACGGAGCAGCCTCGGGACTGGCCGCCCCGCGCCCCCTTCGCCGCCGTGCCCTTCCCCGGCGCGCTCACCCCTTTCTCGGGATGGGATTGTAGCGGCGGCGCGGACTCAGCGGGGATCGCGGCGGAGGCGGCGGCGGCGGCGGCCGAGCGGGGCTCCATGTTTTCCCCCGACCAGGAGGAGCACTGCGCCCCCAATAAGGAGCCGGTGAAATACGGGGAGCTGGTGGTACTGGGGTGAGTCCCGGCATCCCCGACTTCGGGGAGCTTCGGGGCGGGCGGCCAGCGCTGCGGACTGGGTAGCTGCCGCGCGCCCGCGTCCCGAAGCGGTGCCAGCGGGGTGGCTCGGGCGCTCTTTGGGGACCGCCGGGGCGCTGGAGCGGCTGGGAGGGCTGGGAGGGCTGGGACGGCGGGCGCCGAGGCGGGAGCCAGGATGCGCTAACCGCGCTGAGGACGGCGGCGGAGGAAGTGGAGGAGCGGGCCCGGCCCCCGGGAGGCGGCGGCGGCGGGGACTGGGGTGACCCCACGCCCCGCAGGGCTCGGTGCTCGGGGACGAAGTCCGTGGTGGTACCGCGGGGGCAGGGGCTCGACTTCCCCGAGAGCGCGGGGCCGCGCAGGGTCGGGGGTGGGGGCCGGGGCTGGGGCGCCACCGTCGCAGGCACTTCGCTATGTCGCAGGAGACCCCCCCGATTGGCGGAGCTGAGAGGCTCCCGAGGCCCTGCGCCCGGGGTAGGGGGGACCCTGGTCCCCGCTCGCTGTGGGCCCGGGGCCCCGAACTCTGAGCGAGGCGGGCCAAGGGATCTGCGCGCTGGGCGTCCGCGGGCAGCCCTTAGCATATTGTTGCGGGGCCTGTGGCGGGCAGCCGCAGCCCGCGGGCAGTGAACTGTCTCTGACCCGGGCGGGCCCGCAGGCCCTCGGCTCTCGGCGCCGCGGGCGTCCAGGAGGGGTGAGGACGCGGCGGCGCCCAGCCGCACCCCCTCGGCCGCTCCCCCGGGGCCGTGGCCTCGCAGATGTCCTCCCGGCGGCGGGGGCTCACCAGCCTCGCCTGCCTCGGCGCCCCCTCCGCTTGTGAACACCACATTTCGAAGCTAGTAATTATCCACGATCGTTAACCGGCAGCAGTGAGAGACTTCATCTACTTCCCGAGTTTCCTTGTGACATGTCTATTGTTTACCCTTACTAAGCCGGGAGGGAGGCTCGGCCGCGTGAAAGCCGGGTAAAGTGGACAGTGAAGGGGAGCGGAGTGGGGACGGGAGCGCGGGGAACCCAGGAGAGGGAGCAGCTTGCGTTTAGCACGGGAGGAGAAAGGATTATTTTTTCCTTAGGACGTGTCACTCCCGGGAGCCCGCGCTTTTGCTCTTCTCGGTTGAAAGACCTGCACTCAGGACAGCCTGGGTGCCGATACGTGGGCTCAGCATACAGGTGGGACATCACAGGGATGGGAGAGCGCAGAGCCCTGAAGAAAGTGTTTTGATAACGGAGTACCTCGAAGTGCGTGTCGACTTAAAAATAATTGTAAAGAGAAGGTTTTTAAAAAGAAGCTTCCAGACGCAGGGCAGCTCAAAGTTGTCTAGTCCTCCTTACTTTGTCGCTACAGGGTTAAGTTGTTGGGAATCTCATTGCCTCTTTTGAAACTATGTGCAAACAAGCGTTTTTCTCGCCTGCACCTAATTGCACTTAAAAGACGGATGTTAGAGGGAAGGAGGGAGGGACGACAGGAAAAAAGGCAGAGTTGAGCTTCTCTTACGTAACCTCAGCCCAACCTAATTTTGTGGAGTTTGGTTTTGTTTGTGTGGCTGGCTTCAGCGTGTGTTTAACATGGTGAACCTGGCAGGAAAGATTAAGTTGGGCCAGAACTTTATTTCATTATTTCCTTTTGAGGAAATCATTTTTGGGATGCGTCAGAAAAGCAATGTGTGAGTGGGCCTGGAGAGGCTTTGTGTTAGAGCTGAAAGTGTAGGGCATTTCAACCCCCTAGAAAGGATTTAGACCTGGGTTGCCCCGGCGCCATAGGCTCACTCTAAAGTCTGCTCTGTGGATGCACAGCCAGCTGCGTGTCCCCTCGGGCTCTTTCAGGGGACCCTGAGTGTGGCTTACCTGACACGTGGCAGCTCTGTGTGCGCCTGCTATGGGCCGGCACTGTGTAGGCATTGAGGATCAGCAGGGGACAAGGAGCTTTCATTACAGTGGCATGTCACACCCAGGAGCCCGCGCTGTGGTGTGGCAGGCATGAACAGAAAGAAACATGTAAACAAATGAATAATAAATGACAGTTTCAGGTGTTGCCAAGTGTTTAGCAGAAGTGGGTTAAGTCACGGAATGTCTGCTCTAGGCAGGTGTTTTCTTTAGGAGGTCAGGGCAAGTCTCTGAGGAAGTGAAAGGTGAGTTGAGACCAGACTGCTAAGAAGATGCTAGTTTGGTTTTTGAATACTTGAGAAGAATTGTGGTCTTTTTCTTTTCTTTTTCGAGAGTAGGTTTTTGACTCTTTAGCAATATTGAATACATCAAAGAATGCCAGGGGAACAGTGAAAAGGTAGGTAGACTTTAAAAAGACCCTTAATTCATACCCCACCCTTGGGACTTGAGACAGTGTCCTCCCTTTTAAAACAATAACAATCAAATAAAAAATAATGTCGACCTTGCATGCCCGATCATCTAGGACATAAATATTGGTAAACAGAATGTGTAGTAGATTTTCTTATTGATAAAGTTAATCTTAAGATTGAAAAATGCTCAATATAGAGCAGAAAGGAAAAAGGACTCATGGATGTGGACAACAGTGTGGTGATTGCTAGGGGTGGGGTTATAAGGAGACTAAATGATAATGGAAAAATATAATAAAAAATTTAAAAAATAAAATTGCTCAATATTGATAGAAGCTTTTTATAAAATACAAGGCCTTCTTCCTTTTTCGAAACTGTCGTGTGACTCTCTGTTTTGGTTCTCTTTTACATTTTATAGTAAACTGTCACGGAGATCCTGGAGAACAGACAGGAACTGTATGTGTGTATGTCTGTGTGTGTCTGTACACATATGTGTATGTGAGGAGCTATATATGTATGTGTCTGTGTCCATCTAGAAATACTTCTGCATCTTTTCATGTGTTACACAATATCAATGGAATTTCCAGGTATTTAGGATTTTAGCAGGGTCATCACTTTCTTGGTGGGTAAGTGGAATCTAATTATTTCATGACTCCAACCAGTGAATGTATCACAGCCGCAATTCTTTGCTGTGCCCGTGACGTCATTGAAGGTAGAGAAAATGATTGGTCTCTTAGGTCTTTTTCACCATGTTTTAAACCTGGCTACACTGTTAAAGTCGGGCAAGTATGTCAGGATTTGTGAGGCAGTTCAGTGTAGCGGGGAGAACAGGAAGGTACAGTCAGGAGACCTGGATTTTATTCCTGCTTTCTGGCAGGCTGGCTTTGTGATTTTTGCTCAGTCCCTCACTCTGTCTCTGTTTCTTTCGCGCTAATGAAAATGATCGGATAAGGTAGTCATCAAGGCCTTCCTGGTCTGTACCCTGTAATACTGTTAATTGGCTGAAAAGTGGAAAATGTATAATTAATGTATTCTAGATAACCTGGCTTTTGTTGATTTTGTATGTTGTTCAGCTGATGGTGCTAGAATTCGAATGGGAACTTCGTTTAAAGAGAAGAAAAGGCCAGCGCTGTGACTGCTTTTTATGAAGTAGATATGGGCAAAACAGGCTATTTAAAAAAATTATAGTAGCAGAAGCATACATATATTTGGCTCATTGGTGTTCGGTTGTCCATGAGGGCATTTAAATTTGGTAAAACTTTCTGTCCCAAGTTTAAGAAAGGCAGTGATGTTTTGAAATTAAGCTAAGTAGGTTGAAATAGGTAGTATAAAGAAGAGAGAATCTGATAGAACTTTAGAACTGGAAGAAGCCTAAGAAGTCCTGGTACGTGTTCAGCCCTTTTATTTTACTGATGAGGAAACCGAGGCTCCAGGAAG
Source organism: Desmodus rotundus (assembly GCF_022682495.2). NCBI lineage: Eukaryota > Metazoa > Chordata > Mammalia > Chiroptera > Phyllostomidae > Desmodus > Desmodus rotundus. Next base: position 102,771,650 of record NC_071393.1, read on the forward strand.
GGAGGAAACTTTTTTTAGCCCGTAGCTGAGCTGGATCACGGCACTGCCAGGTAACTGCTTTCCCACTTCAGTGCTGACGGTTCCTCAAAGCATCAGGGTTGGTTTTTGTTTTTTGTGGGTTTTTTTTCACTGTCCATGGGGGGAGCTGAATGTCTTTCTGGATTCAATTTGAGGCATGCAGCTCTCTTGCTGACTAATGTAATGGCCCATCACAGTTTTTGGGAAAATATTGCTTATACTCAGTTTCTCTAACCTCACAATTGAATGGATAGTATATTTTGCAAGGCTTTACTTTTCATTTGATGTTTCACAAATGTATTTTTATTGGCTCTTTCAACCAAAGGTTTTTAACCTAGGGTCCACAGATGCAATCCAGGGAGTCCTTGAACTTGGGGGAAAAATTGCATCTCTGTTTTCACTATAACTCAAATTGAGATTTAGCATTTCGCTCAACTAAGAGAATAGGCAACAAACAGACTTGCTGCTAGATTTGTTTACTGCATTAATGCAGGCTACACATGCTATTATATCCCAATGTAAGACTATCTTGATAACTAAGTATAATTGCCTTCACTTGTAATCCTTTGTATTTTACTTTATGCACTTAAAAACATTGTCCTTAGAAGGGCTCAGCAGGCTTCAACAGATCGCTAATGGGATCCTTGGGACAACAATGCGTTAAAAACCTTGAAAATGAAAGCTTATAAATAGGACTGAAAAGGAAGTATTTTAGTGGAGACTGACCAGAGAGTACCTACTTTTTTCCCCTTGGGGATGTAGCGTTCTATCAAATAAGACAGAGAGGACTGTTGCTTAAAGAGTTCACAGTCTTTATTTTTTAAACAAGCAGCTCCTTATTTCTAGATGCTCTTTTTGTTTCAACCTTGGCACTTTGCCTTGACTCCTCCTCCCCTTGGTAGTAATAAGAAACCTTAAAATATACCCTAACACTCCCTTTTCTCATCCTGCTCTTTAACTTGGGCCCAAAGACATCAAACACTAGTATTGTTTATAGACCAAAAGGCCTTTGAATTTCTTTCTTTTTTTAAAAAATAAAACACAATCTTTGCTGTCATTCAGCGTCACTTGGTGTGGGGGGTGAGTTGGAGAGCTCAGATCTGCCGGCGTGGATGGAGTGGCTGCTTCTGCAGGCTATTAAGGGTCATGATGTTACTGGCTTTGGGCTGCTATATATTCCTTTACTAACTTTAGCCTTGTTTGGGGTCTGTGGCTGTCTGTATGGTTTCTCGTCTGGCTTGCTCAGATTTGTTTGTTTCTCTAACACACCAAGACCAAAACCTTCATTAGGACTATTCATTTTTGGTTGTGTTTTCTCATGTGATCAACATTTGGGGATGTTTTATGTGAACAAAAATAAAACCAGGTTGATTCAGATCCCAGCAACTTTACCAAGTGTGTGTTGTGCAAAAGATAAAGCAGGTTACACAGAAGACCCCCAAACCCTTAAAACACACTAGTTGCTGGTCCCCGCACTGGGGCCGTGGTCTTGCGTCCGCTGTGCGGGGGATCAGCAGTGGCCTCCCTGAAGTGAGTGTGTGGGGCTGCAGGCTGGCTTTTGAGTGGGGACCACAGTGACTTTGTGGACTTCACTGGTGTGGGAGAAAAAGGTGTTTTTAACTCCTTTCCATTTAAGTAAAGGGTTTTCCTGCCATGTGCAGAATCTGTTTCATAAAAAGAAAAGTGAGGGTAAGAATGATTTGTTACTGGTTCTTACTAGACTTACTGTCACCTTCCTCTTTTGGAAAATAAAATAAAGCAAGGAGGTGCTTCATGTTTCTTAGTTTTGTCTAAATAAGATATTTTCAGCCACTATCTCACCTACCTTATATGATCAATTTTGAGGTATGTGGCCAGTCATTTATGACAAGTAACAAAGTGTGGATCTTTCAAATGATTCAAAGATGTCCCTTTAATACTGTCATTTTTTACTCACTGGTATCCTGATATGTTTTCTCAAGTCGGAGAAAAAGGTGTGGAGTTGCATTGGGCTAGCCAGGAATTTATCCATTCAACAAATATTTATTGGGTGTCTCCTCTTCCACACACGGGGAATATAGCTAGACAAGGCAGACCCGTCCCTGCCCTCGTGAATTGCTATCTCATTCTTGTCACAGCCCCTTAGTGAACAGTCATTACTGATACAGAGTTCACTTATTTAGTTCACAAATATTTGAGCATCTACACGCTCTGCTCCGATGCAGTGGTGAGCAAAGCAGGGCTGCTCCTTTTCTGCGGGGCCTACAGTCCAGTCAGAGAGATAGAAAGCAATTTAGAGCATCAGCTGCCATGGGGGACACATTAGCAGGTCACCTCACCCTGTGCCAGGAAGAGAAGAGGATGGCCAGTGGGGGTGGGAGGGAAGGGTTGCTCTAGGAAGAGGAGACACTGTATTCGAAGACCCAGGGGTGCATGGTCTGATTGCCCCTCAGAGGACCAGAGAAAAGAGTGGTTGAGTAAATAATGAGAGAGATAAGAATGGGAGGACAGGTCACGGATGGCTTGGAATGTTATCAGAAGGATTTTGGATTTTATCCTGAGGGCGTGGGGGACTGTAGCTGGTTTTCAGCACTGAAATGGGAGTGGGGAAAGCCAAGAGGGATGCAGCAGGAAGTGGAGGGAGACGCTGAGGCTGGGCCCCAGAGGCAGGCAAAGAGGGAACAGAGTGTGAGTGAGCAGGCAGCTGTGGTGGTTCCAGTTCTGGTTCTAGTCCCTCGTGAGACCTCATTGCATCCCCGGCTCAGAGTTCTGTGAGACTGGCCATTCGTTCGTTCAGTGACTCAAAGATACTGACTTAGGACAGGCACTGCCCTAGGCCCTCGGCCCGCATAGCCGCAGATGAGATGGACTACGACCCTGCCTGCGGGGCGGTGGCAGTTGGGCCGGCGGACAGGTAGATAAAACGTTTAATCTCAGAGAGTGCTATGAGGAAAATGAGGCAGGACGAGGGGGGTGTAGGTGATTGGGTGGGCAGGAGTGGGGACTAGTGGAGGGATTCTTGTAGACAGAATAACCAGGAAAAGCTTTTCTGAGAGAATAGTCCTGTGTCCTCTGAAAGGGCCCAACTTTTTCAGTTTTTATTTACTCCTGTTTAAGCCACCCTGCGTGGGGTCTGCTCCTACAGCCAAAGGATTCCTAGTTTCCTGTTAGTTAAGGTGGGAAAGTATGTATACAATTTACCAAAGGGAAAGTAGAAGTGTGAACAAACGTAAGGACAATTCTTCAGCATCCCTAGGCACAAACGGTGCAGTCCACTGCGCTGCCCGCCACGTGCCCAGCGTGGTGATCGCGTCCCAGTGGAGTGCATTGGCATGCTCTGGACTTTCCTTTGAGGGCAGGGGCTCTGACTTCCACCCACCGGTGAAGTTCGGGGTGCACCTTTTCAGGTGCATGGGGGAACTCACCGAGTGTCTTGAAGGACTGGATTCTGTGGCACGCTCCAGCGCACCCGGCTCAGCACTGAGGTGTCTCTGGGGCTCAGAGAATGTTTCACCATTTGAAAGGAACGCAGATTCTGTAGCACAGCTGCGGCTTTGTAAACAATCCTCCCAGCCTTTAAGGGCCCAAGTTAAAGGCTCCCTGTAGTACTAACCACCTACTTTACTGACATCAGATACTCCAGTTTCAACCTTTGTTTGTTTTTCTTTTTGTCAGTCACCTAACAGTCATTTTGTCACCTGCAGAAAGTTCTGCCTGGAAGGGAAGCAGGCCATCTGTTCCGGTTCCGCCAGCTGCTCTGGGCTGCACTGCAGCGCACCACGGTGGCGTGGCGTTGAAAGGCTGTGGTCATTAGTGCCTGCTAATGGTGGCTGGAAATACTGTGGCATACAAGCCTCTTGGATGACAAACCTAATAAATATGCATCAGGGGTATTTTCAGTAGCAGGTTTTAAGACTATTGCAAGTCATTCTCTATTGAGGTTTTATTTCCAGCCATCCACATAAAGCTTCTCACTCTCAAACACTTAGCTCTGTTTCCTGCTTGTGCAGAATCTGTTTTCAGGATAAGAATCATTATTTGAAGCTTTGTACATCCATTCTAATTTATGCTGGTTTAATAGAATCCAACCAAAGCAGGCGGTTGCGTGTTTGGATTCTAGGCTTTTGGTGTAAAACAGTTCTTTCTTACTACCAAGCGCCTCCGAGGAGCCTCAGAAGCTCCTCTCATTTCGCGTCCATGCCTGGCCTTCTTGTGCTCCCTGCTACAGTCGTAGAACAGGGAACTAGTGATGGGTGAGCGATAAGAGTTTTCTGGAGCGCTTGACTGATTGGTTACCTTGAGGAAAGGCCCTTTCTGCACAAGGGTCCTAGACACAAAGCAGCGTGCCTCACGCCAGATCTCATACAACTAGGCAGACTGGATGCTTGCCTGTAGTACAGGAGATTCATTATAGTTTGGGTTGAGGAAAGAATCTGTGTTTTCCCTCAGTGTATTTGTCAGTAGTTTATGCTTCTCAACAGAGTTTTTCACATACTTGAACTATTTTCGCTTAATAAGCTTTCAATAGTTTAACCCTTTAAACTGTCTAACGACAGGATTGTACCCAATGGTCATGTTCTTGGGGTGGACGTTCACCCAACTTTCCCAGTTGGTTTTGCAGCCAGTTGGAGATCAGATGAGAGAACTCAGGGTTTTGGCTCGATCCCATGTTCTCCACCTGTTATCTTCAAATACGGTCAGCAGCAGGTCCTCATATGAGCGTGCTGCACCTCCCATAAGGAGGCGAGTCCTCTCCTCTTGAATCTGGGCTAGTTTTGTGGTTTGCTTGGACCAGGCTGTGTAAAGGAAGCGAAGCTTTGTGACTTTCGGATGTTGCCTTAAGGGGTGTTGTAGCTTCTGTTTTTGTTCTCTGTATTAGTTTACTACGACTGCTATAACAAAACACCACAGACCAGCAGGCTTAAAGAATAGAAATTAATTTTCTTACAGTTTTTGAGACTACATGTCCAAGATCAAGGTGTTAGCAGGTTTTGTTTCTCAGAGAGGCCAGGCCTCTCTGCTTGGCTTGTAGATGGATATTCTCACATATTTTTTCCTCTGTGTGTGCCCATCACTGGTGGCCCTTCTTTTTCTTATTGGGACACTAGTCATATTGGATTAGGGCCCACCCATAGGACCTAAGTTAACTTTAATTATCTCTTTAAAGACCCTCTTTCCAAATACAGTCACATTCTGAGGTGTACTGGGGATTAGGACTTCAGTATATAAATTCAGGCCAGAACACCCTCTTAGAAGGCAGTTGCCATAAGAAGAAGTCTGACTATCCTGCTGGAGAGAGTGGTGGTGGTAGGTGAGAGATGAAAAAGCAGAGACGACCTGGCCAACCCCTGGCCAGTCTAGCTGAGGCAGCAGACCTGTGACTGAAGTCATCTTGGATCCTTGAGTCCATTGAGCTGCTCCAGTCCACTGGAGCAGAGGTGAGCTGTGTCTCCAAAGCTCTGACAAATTAAAGAACTGTGAGTGCCAGTTGTTTCCGCTGCTATGTTGGGGTGGTTTGTTACACAGCAACAGACCACTCAGCCACCGCAGCATTATAGTTGCATGTGGTTCAGTTGTCAGAGCAGACAGACTAATACAAAATAATTCACTGAGTTTTTGTTGAGTGGTTTTTCGTTTCCTTCAGGTTACTGGTTATTTTAGTAAGCACAATTTTAGCCTTTTAGATGAATTATTCCAAATATTAAGTACTATATGGTCTGAAAATTTTAGCTAACAAAAGCATTTGCGGAGTGACTTTATCCCATGTAAGCCATCTATGAGTCTGCATTTGTTAATCTCCATAATCAGTATTACGTCATGAAATTCATTGAGAGCACGGCAGTTGAAGAATGGCCTAGCTTAGCTGAGAACCCTGCTTCTGGTGGATTTTAACACAGGCAGCTCTAACCCAGGACAGCTAACTCGTGACACAGGTTTTCAGGCCTTTAAAGGCCACCTGACATGAAATAATACAACTAACAGATTTGAATACAGGAGGTCACTAGACCAGCATCTTGCAGGTCCAGGGCAGAGAATGGGCAGAAGAATGTTTCAACATTGCAGTTGGGAGGTGAAGTGATAGGATGAACAGCTCGCTTCTATTGGTTATTCCACAGGGGAGTAGCAGGCACAGTTTCAGCTCTGTGAGAAAGTGAGTTAATTAATTCTCAGGATAGAACTTATTTGAAATCTCCAAAGGGGTCTGTGTTTTCTCTTTTGTCATTCATTTCCTCCTACCTTTGTCTCCCTTGCTGTGCTGGGACAGTAGCTCATGCTGGCCCTAGCCTTCCCCTGAGAGGTGGTGGTGGTGGGGTAAAGCCATCGTTCTCTCGCTCAGTGGTTGGAAGCTTTTGCTGGAACCTGTGAATGTTTTGGGGTCAAACCCCACCCCGCAGAGCAGTCAAGGATCAAAGAACCTTTATGCTCTTAGCCAGCCGCCCTCTGGAGCCTTGCTTTCCCTGAATGCCCAAGCGATGGTGTCCCATGTGCATAGCCCACCCACAGAGGATCTGCAGCCCCATGGCCCTCCTTCCCCGGCCTCCCAGGAGGCTGTGTGCAAACCATCCGTGAATCACCCTTGGGGAGGAATAACTGGGTGCTCCTCTTCCAGGCCGTTACTGCAGTCCAGGGTCTTGGCTGAAATACTGTTCTGGCTCAGCTGTGCCCAGCAGCAGAAGTGTGGGGACAGCGGGGATGGTGTTGCTCATAGAACAGCCCCTCTGGTGGTGTATTGATCCTGTTGCCAGGAAAGAAGAGCAGAAGCATATTCTGTTTGGAGCAGGGGCAGGGGCTCTGCTCACTGTCCTTTTGGCTCTCCCTGTTTGCCTGTTACTCCCATGTTAACCTCTGCCTCTGTCTTTGGGGCTCTCCGCTCCCTTTGAATTGAAGTGCAGGCCCCTGCTCAGAAGCCTACAAACAGAGGTGTCCATCCTTTTGGCATCTCTGGGCCACACTGGAAGAAGAGTTGTCTTAGGCCACACATTTAATACACAAGCACTAATGAAAACTGATGAGCAAAAAAAAAAGGATTTTAAGTAAATTTACGATTTTGTGTTGAGCCACATTCATAGCCATCCTGGGCTGCTTGCGGCCCACAAGCCCATGGGTTGGACGTCCCTGGTAAAACCATCTTTAAAGGGGGGCGAGCATCAGGGTCTGAGTGCTCACTTGCGCCCTCGGTCTCTCTCTCTTTCTCTTCCTGCAAGAATGAGGAAATTCTGGCTAGGCTGTTGCTACTTAGTGGCCTGCTTCTTTTTCTCTTTGGGGAGGGGCAGAGGGATGATGTCTTAGTATCCTGTATTGAGGGCTTACTCTTAGCCAGGTCCTGTGCAAAGTGCTGCCCACGCCTGGCTTCCTCGTGTTCCGACCAGGGGAGGCGGCTCCCGTCACTCATGCATGGCTGTTGAGAAACTGGTCCAGGGTTGTGGGACTGTTATGTGACAGAGCTCTGATTTGAACCCAGGCCTTTCTGACTCCAACACCCTTGTTCATAAATCTTCCCTCTGCTGTGTCTGTAGTTTTGAACCTTATTCATTTTTTAAACCAAATCCTCTCCCTACTGGGTCTTCTTTACTAAACACAGGGACAAACCTTCACTCCTTCAATGAAGTTACCAGTAAGATCATTTCTTTTTTAATATTTACAACTTATATGAACTCTTTTGGAGAAATTGCTTACATATGTACTTTGCCCACTTATATTCCTAGTGTATTTTCAAAAGAAGATCAAATAGATGATCTCCAGGGAATAAAAATTTGAATTCTCCTCATACCTGCCTTCTTATTTACTTGACTATATTACAATTAAATTAATGCTTTAAGGAAGACCTGCTTTTATAGTCCAAAATAATTCAAAGTTTCTTTCTCTGGTTTTGAAGCCGGGCATGGAGGTGTGCTTCCTGCAGGGCAGCTCTCTAACCTCGTCCGCTGTGGCATGTACCCCGAAATCTTCCTTTTCTCATTTGCTATTGCTGGTGATCACTTAGGCCAGCATTTGTATTTTGCTGGTAGCTTGGGAAAGGGGCTTCAAGCACTGTCTTCTCAAGTAAAGGTCTGTCTTTGCCTGGATACTAATGTATGTTGATTTTTCCCTTCCTGTCTCTTGATCTTCCTGTTAGTATTGATTCAGAGAAAAAACCTTCCTAGTTCCTCTTCATCTCCTCACCCACAGTGCTTAGTACAACTTGTTCTGGCAGTGGAACTAGTTCAGCTAATCCGAAAAGCATAGGCCAGGAAAAGTGCCTTGTATTTGTTTATTCTAAGTGTTAACTTAAACCAGATGCCAGCTTGAAGGCTTTGATGGAGCTGTTAACTTAGACGCTTCTGGAAGCTGGCGTAGCTTTATGCTGTAAAGTTTCAACCTTCCTGTGAAGGCAGTTCAGCCTTTTTGGATGCAGATGTGTGGAGGCACATTGGACCCAGAATTACGTGGGGGTGGGGAGCATTTGTAATAAACAGGCGTCGTAAGATATCAGATGGCAAAATCCCAAAGGACAAATATAGCATCTTGATAAGCAATATTAGATGTTATATGGAGAAGCAGCAGAGACTTGGAAGCGCTACAGGGGAGTAATTCAATCAGGAGGTTCTGATAATGTAATAAACTACACAAGGGTGAGACTTGAGTGGTTTACACACCCTAGAATGCCCTTCAGTTGAATTATTGTCTTATAATGGTTCTCTGCCCCTGCACTGCTGTTTTAAATATTAAAAAATAACAACTCACCTTGTTCCCAGGTAGGAGAGAAAAGACACAAATCTTCATCAGCCGTAATAATCTGTGTGCCCATCTTCCCATCCTCAGCCCCTCCCGTGACCGTCAAAGCTCATGTTTTGGGTTTATTAGTTGGAAATGCTGTTCTGGGTAATTGCGCATATAGACTCCATGTTGTAGGAGAAATCAGACTGCTCCGCGATGGTGCTGAGTGCAGTTTAGCCATGGTGGTAAGCCTGCAGGCTTCTTTAGCTCCGAGGGGAGCCCGCCCACATCCCACATTCTGCCCTGGAGGAGAACGTGGCTCTCCTTCCTTCTCCTGGCAGTTTACTGACCATAGGAGGCAGTGAGAACTTGGGCCTCTTGCATTGTGTGAGAGGCTTGCAAGGGGGCCCAAGCCCCTGCCCTGCGCTAGTTGCTCCATTTCAGCAGGCCTCCGCAGGATGCGAATCCCTCCCATTGGAGAAATGGGGAAGCAGAGGTGCTGGGACATTTGAGTGACTCCAGTGAACCGGCACGCTGTTGTTAGTAAAGTATTTTGAAGTTTAGGAATTTGAGTCCAGGTCTCAGATTCTAAAACGTATACACATTCTACTTCTCAAGGCCTATAAATCTTACACCACTGTCAGTAATAACTTTTAATAATGAACTTAGTGTTTGGCACTAGGTTCTGAAGTTGTGTTTGTAACAGTAGAGATGCTGGCGATTTCCTCACTGGGCCACCTGGGATGGGTGGACAATGGTGTAGGGGACAGCCCCGCGGGGAGCCGGCCCCTCCTCACTGCTTGATGGCTTTGCCTGCTCACACTTCCCTTTATGTTCCTCTCCTTTAGGCCCACGGAAAGGGTCAGAGGATGCCTGCCCCTGTTTTCCTGTTGCCTCCATTCAGATCAAATGTGGACAATAGCACTGCACTCCCTTAGGAGAAGGGCTCTGCAGGGCTCCTTAAACTCAGCTAAAGTGGGTTTTTCTGTGATCTAATTGTTTTTTAATCCACTTGAAGGCTCATCATGTTAGTTACCATAAATCACGTATTCTTTGATTTTGCTGATGTAGTAATTTCACCCCAATTTCTCCTAGGGTTAAACCACTTTTAAATAATATGTCATAGATTCTTATAAGTTTTAGATGTCAGTACTAATCATTAACACTAATCATTTAGCTTTCCTCCACTGACAAATTTGTAAATGGAAATTTTGAAGGCAAACCATTTATATTCAGCTAATATGGAATTAATTTAAAAAGCTTTATGCTAGTCCTGGCTGGTGTGGCTCAGTGGCCTGAGCACTGGCCTGCAAAGCAAAGGGTTGCTGGTTCGATTCCCAGTCAGGGCACATGCCTGGGTTGTGGGCCTGGTCCCCAGTAGGGGGTGCTTGAGAGGTAGCCACACATTGTTTCCTTCCTACTCTTCCCCTCTCTAAAAAATAAATAAATAAAATCTTTTAAAAAAAGTTCTATGCTAAAAAGATGATAATACATAAAGAATGTTAATGAAATTTTGGAAGAAGGAAGAAAAATCACACACAATGTTAATATTATTTTTAGTTTTCTGTACATACACTTTGTTATTGTCCATGTACAAAAATATTTTATATACTTCATTTTATACATAGTATATGTCCTGCTTTTTAAAGTGTTGACTAAAAACTGACCTTTATATTAAGAATTTGATTAATGCTAGATAAGCCAAAGATATTTTTTCTTGATCAGAACAGATACGTTTTAATAGGTTATCTAACACAATTTCTGCTTTTGGGGGGTTTGGGTAAAGTATTGGGAATTGCCATGTGATACCTAAGGTTCTTATCTATTCAGACAGGATCTGTGAGAGGAGAAATACAGGTTTATTATACCCACTGAGACCTTTAAATGATCTCTGAAAGACTAGCATGGGTGCTAGGGACATGGCTTCTGAAAATAAGTTTCTTAGGAATTTAGAGGAAAGGACACTTTGAAAGACACGTCTCCCCAAGTCAAGCCCAAGATAACTTACGGTTTTGCCCTTGGGGCCTACCTCCCAACCTCCATTAGGTGTTCATAGAACTTTCTTCCTCTTTCCTTCATGTGCTGTGCTTTTGCACCTCCGTTCCCTCTGCTGTGTCCTGCTCGCCCAGGATTTAGCTCAGGTGTCACTTCCAGCGTGATGCCCCTCCCGACTCCTCCTCCCTTTCCTTCCAGCCTGGAGCAATTGTTTTTAATGGGCTCTCTGTGTCTTGTAAACGTCCCCTTCTTCTGGATCCGGTTAGGCCAGTGCCAGGTTTCACTCACTTGCTGTCTGTCCTAGCACCTTGTGTAGGACCAAGCACTCAGGGACTGGATGGATGGACAGATAGGTGGTCAAGGATATTTATCGAGTGGATTAAGAAATGCTACCCTGGAAATATAAGCATTCTAATATGGTGGCTTCTTACTCCTTTCTTTGCTCCCTGCTCTGGTTTTAAATAATGGATTATTAACTTTTAAACAGGTATTTGGTTTATTTATAGTCCTTTAATTAGCTTCCTAAAAGCATTGCCCTGCTTGCATCTTTCAAGTCGCAAGGTTCTGCAGCGTATAAACATGACGGGTGCTCGCTGGCAGCTGTCTCTTCAGCCCTGAAAGGGGATGGTGGTAAATTTCCAGTTTTCCCCTTAAACTTTAAGAAAGAGAAGAGGTTAGAGTGGATGAGTACAGGGATGTGGTCTGAAGCTGACAGTAATTTCAGTTTTAAATGATCTTAGTGTGTAGTATTAAAAATCTTTCTAGAAAAATCAACAAATCCAAACATGTTTTGACAGTGATAAATCTTTATTTTTACTCAAAATTAGTTGCTGTGGTGTCTTATCTTTCCACTCTGAAGTCGCAGATAAATATTCTTTCTGTTATTATTTCCTGATGCTTATCCCAGGGGGCTTTTGTGTTGGTGTGCTTGCTGGTTGGGTCATTGCTTTTTCACTCTGCATCTTCCACTTTCAAAGTCCTTAGATTTTTAGACAGTCTTGTGCTTATAATGTATCTATGATGTTTGCTGTTTAGCCAACTTTACTGTATTTTTTTCACGTCCTTACAAACATACTCGTTTGCTAACTTTCCCCTTCCATCAGACCTGTTGAGTATAGCTTGTTATATATTTGAAGCAAGACAGCTGGGATACTCTGGAAGCCACCTTGAGTTTATTTTTTTTAATTTCTTTTTAAAAATCATTATCACAAGGAACCAGAGATCTTGCTGGTTCCTTTTGCTGGAGAGAGCTGTGTACGAGAGAGGAATATAAGGTAGTTTTCTTCCCTGCTCTTCTTTTACTCTGCCACCCCCTGACCCCCAATCCAGTTTCCCATCCTGCCTTCAGTTTGTAGAATTCACCAATCAGTATTTGTCTCCTTTCTGTATTCCCACTCCAGTTCTTACAGGGACCATGAGAGAGAATGAAATGTCTAAATTTCAGGTGATTCACGGGATTTATAACAAATGAAAGGAAAATGTGAGAGTAAAAAATGGCATACACATTGGAGAGCTGTGTGGGTGTATGAATTATTCTGAATTAAGGCCCTTGCCCTTCATGGTGTCTCTGCAACCCAAAAGCTGTATTCTAGGGATCAAACCCACACAAACCTGGCTCTGTGAGCATGTGGGCTGCCTCATGACTTGGCATCACGTAGAAGGGAAAAAATGGCCTGTCCTCAGTGTGTGCACACATCTTGGGAGTGAGCTACAGTCCATTTGGTGTGTGAATCGTAGCTTTGTGAAGTGGTTTGGTAAATTTGTTCGTTTAGTTTTGATGAGACCATGATAAGAGACTGTCTTATGGTGAGTGTTGGGCTGATTATTTTTGCCTTGTAGATTTTTCTTTTTGGTGCATTATGGACACCTGCTCTCAATTTAAAAAAAATTAACAGAAATTGCAGATATTTTCTCAAAATGAGAAATAATGTTCAGGCATGGTAGCCCAGAGATTTTGGTAGAATGTTGGTGGTTGATGAGTCAATTTATTACTGAAGATCTGTCTAAAGTGAGATTTCTCCAAGAGCTGACACTTTTGGCTTTCTGTTATAAATGTATTAGCTACATCTGGTGACTATTATTAAATCAAAAACAGCCTTTATTTTTTCTTATCGAAAACATTCCAAAGATGGAACTCTTGTCTCTTCTTGACCGGAAGTAATTGGGTAAAAAAAAGACTAACAATTTGCTGAATTTTCTGCTTATTGAGAAAATTGAGCCAAGGTTTATATAGTAAGGCTTTCAGTTACCCAGAACGTTTCAGGCATGGCATGCTTGCAGACCATGGAAGTTTTAGATCAGCTGATAATCAAGTAGAAGTCTCCTCAGAGGATTTCTTTCCTGTGATATAATTGACATACAACATTATGTTAGTTTCAGGTGTACAACCTCATGATTTGATATTTGTATGCAGTATGAAGCTACCGCTACAGTAAGTCTAGCTAACATCCATCATCATACATGATCACAGATTTTTTTCCCTCGTGATGAGAAATTTTATGATCTGTGGAGGATTTTGATAAAATGCAATAAATATGTGGAGGCTGCTGAGGCTTGCTCTGATGGCTTAGGCTCGCCGTGTTGATCCGTGTGAATATTAGTGATCATTGAATAGGAACACTGAATTTGAAAGCTAGAAACCTGGGACCCACAAATATCCTATGAAAATCTTTTTAAAACATTTTATTTCCATAAATAAAATTTTTAAAATAAAAATGATGTATTAAAGGCAACTGTCCCTTGGTGAAGTTCCATCCATTCACTTGCATTGTGCATGTTTGGGTTTTGCGGCGCCTCCCAGGCGGTGTGCTGGGGTGCGCGTTCCACAGCTTTTGTGGTTGTGCCCAGAGGCTCTGGATTTAGGTGGTGTGGCAGCAGAATAAACGCATTTGCTTCTGTGGAGCATATGATTTAGAAGCATCAGTGTTAACTGCCAGATTATATTTTTAACCTTTTAACTGGTGGTTTTTATTGATGCATTGAGCTGTTGAAAATGAGGTTAAATCAGGGTTTCAGCTGCGGAGAATTGGTACCAGAAAGCAGAGCTAGAGCTTGTCGTACATGTGTGAGATATCATTCTCCAGGGCTGTTCGTTTGAAGGGATGCCTTTGTTTAAATAAGAATAAAAATAACAATGGACTCCTTCAGCCCACTGACCTTGGTAACTGTGGCATCCTCTGATGTAATTTATTGAATGCCAAGTGAGTTTAATTGATGTATAAAGCACGGAGTTTATATGGGACATCTGCCAGTGGCCTCACTTTAAAGTTGAATGGGTGTCTTTCTTCTCCTTTTTCTCCTTCTTCATTCCTCTGTTTTCTTTTCTTCCTCCTCCTCTTCTTCTTGTAGTAGGTGAACACTCTTAAAAGATCATTCCTTTTCAGGAGACTGGCAGGTTGCCTTTAACAACTTCCTGTAGGATTTTCAGGTAGTAGAGAAGAACCTGCCAGCATAGAATTAGTCTGTTTTCCAGCTTTCCTGAAAAGCTGCTTCCCTTTTTCTGCCCTCTGGGTAGAGGTGACTGTTATTAGGGTTGGTGTCTGGTCCTACAGAGCTGGGAGGGTCTGGTTGGGTGTTGGCAGAACACAGGGAATTTCATCCACCCAGTGGAAACTTTGTTTTCATCTGCTTATTGCACTAAAGGCGAGGTCTTCAAGTTTATAGAGAGGGGCCCAAGGTAGGGTCTGTAACCTCTTTCAGAAAGTGGTTTATGGCTTCTCATTAGCATAAGAACCCCACAGTAACTTTGCTTTCCTTGGGAGATGCCTAGTGAGATGATTTTCTCAAGTGAAATTTGAGAATTTCTTTCCAGCCATTGGAGTGGATAATGAGAAGAAAAAGGGCTTTTGCGGCCACATTAACAAGTAATTGCTTCATGTCTGGATTAAAGTGGAGGAAAAGAATGAAAACCTAAGCCATCCAGAGTTTAGTGGGCCTCTAGATCCTGTTCTGTGGCCAGGACAGCGCACTTTTTCCAGGTCCTCCCGCGAGGAGCCTGGTTCCTGGTCACCTCCAGAATGTTGCTTATTTGGGTGTCCAGGGTTGATTCTTCTGTGGACGATGAGGCACACGTGCAGGCAGGGTGGCTTTGTACAGGCTTCTCCTTTTTAGGGTCCCAAGGAGCACAGTTAGTGTATGGAAAATGACCACTCATGTTAATGTGTGGTCTCTTAACATTTTCATCAGTCACTTAAAAAACAAAACAAAACACAAGATTGTGTGATCAAAGCGAGGCTGGTGGTTTGGCTTTGAGATCTTAAACCATTCTTACTTTAAGTTGCTTATGTGCTTTATTTAGGGAGTTAAACGTAGATTCATCTTTGCCAAAGAGTTCAGAAACCTGCAAGAGTGATGCTAGGATCACTCTCACAGAAGTGGTACTTGATTGCAGACATTTCTATTTGAAGTGGGGACAGCGAGCCCATCCATCTGCTCTGGGTGGCAGGTTCCTACTGACTGTCGCTTCTTTCCTATACTGTTCCAGGAGGAACGGTATAATACCTTTTCCCCTGCTCCTTTGCTGCAGACATCCCTGGAGAAGGCTGCCCTGGCTGTCAAGGGTTTTGTTGGGGGGCAGCCAGGCCACGTGTCCTGTCCTGCCTCTCGCCCGCCTGCTCGCTCCGTGCACCAGCTTGCCGGGGCAGCCTGCGTCTGTTCTGTGCTCACCGGAGCATTAGAACGCTCAGAAAATTGCTTCCTCCAAGGACTGGCTGTTTTTGTTTAGAGCACTCATTTTTCATGAGGAGGTAAAACTAACTTCAGGAGCAGTCTTTGAAAATCGTACGTGTAGTTAGTAAGAAGTGCTGAGTCTCAAAACAGAGAGTGTGTTTTTACATAGGTTTTGACACAGAGCACCTTGCATTTGGAGCTTTAGTCCTGTTGTGGAATTAGAAACGGCATTTCCCAGGATTTGAGGATTTCCTCTCCTTGGAATCCCCTGCAACTTTTTAATCAAGTAAAAATGCAGGTGGTTCTGTGGTTCTTTTGTCGAAGATTAAAAAACTATTCATGAGTTACTATTTCTTTGTAATAATAGCTGTACTGGAAAATACTGTGAACTGCTGCTTCCTAAGAGGAGCATTATCTAATAGGGTATTTGCCAAATTGAAATTTCTATAGCTGTGACTCAAGAAACTTTGTAAAATGATCTATTTGGCACATTTAAGAAAAAGGTCTTATTGTTAGAGATGTATGACTAATGATGGAAAATTAAAATTTTAAAGATTTAATCCATCAAGTTAATAATAGCATTTATTTCTGACTGTAGTTGATTTTTGATGTAACTAAAAGATAAGAGTGAGCAAATTGTTGTCAATATATTGTCAGTCTAGTAATGTCTATTGTTCATTCATTCAGCTACTTCGAAGACTCACTAGCATGGTTATGGGAGTAGTTAGTTCACGTTGAAACAGTTATTTCTACTGTGTTGTGGGCGTATTTGTTTTCTCAGGTGCCTTTCCCCAGCCTGGCTTTTGCCTGCTTCCTGCTGACAAAGTTGATGAACCTGTGGGGAGGCGGTGGGAAAAAGTGGGGGTTACAGGTGACTCAAGCTGGTCCAGCCACAGAGAGCTGGTGGGTTTCAGAGTGTGGGTGACACAATTGTGGGGGCAGCTGGGTGAACGTGGACTCACGGGATAAACCACAGAATCCTTCATTACCTGACTGCACACCTTGCTTCTTGGACACCCTAAATGACAGGGCATTACGCACCCAGTCGTGTTCCTTGGTGTGGTGCTGGCAGGGGGAGGAGGAGGAGGAGGGGCAGAGGGAGGCAAAGGAATCAGACAGGCCAGGGAAGGTGGACCAGTAGGAGAGGAGAGAGACTGTGGGGCCGCCAACGTTAGAGTGGGATTGAAAACTTCTGGGTTTTCTTTGTATTTGGTAGTTTCAAGATTATTGTCTTAGACCGAGTATGAAACTGTACTGAAAATTAGTATATCCGTGTTTTGTATTCAATTGCTTGTTTTCTAAGCAGAGTACCATATAGGGTTTTGTTCAGTGCCTTTAAAGTGCATTTCTTATTGAACTGACTCCTTTCCCCCCATCTGTCTTCCTCCTTTTACCTTGTTTACCTTTTCTTCCCTCTTCTTTGGGTATATTCATATTTCAGTTAATTTTCTAAATCTTAGATTTACTTTAGATCAAGTGCCATAGGTCCTTGTTAAAAATGCTTACTACCTCCTATATTTCAGCTTTCCTTTTTTGTTACTGCTGTTCTCCCATGTTGTAAAAACTTTTTTAAAGTTAATTTTCTAAAAATATAATTCTGGTAACCAACAATGAGACTCCACCAGCACAGATGAAGAGCAGAAAAACCAGGGCCAGGAGAAGTCCTGACAATAAGGCTTTCACACACCCACCCCATTAACAAGCTCCTTTCTTTAGAAAGGGTGGTGCCAACCAACTTCATTATTAAAGGGGAGAGATGGGATTTTAGTATTTTAGGCTTGTCATTGGTAGGGCATTTCATTGTTGTTTAAATTGGCTTTCATCAGAAATTAAGGACTAATTGAAAATGGGCCTCTCCCCCCCCATTTCCCCCCTTGTTAACATCTCTGTGCACATATGAGTGAAGTGAAAACTCAGTCCTGTGGGATTATGGCTGAGTCATGCAGCAGGTCCCACACGTGTGATTCAGACATGTGTCTCAGTTGAGTGTACTTATGTATGAAAAGTTTGTAATTTTACAGAACTGATACATCTTTCCCATTACTGTCTTCAGGAGTTGTAAAGAATACTTAGTAATAGCCCCCACCGAAAACACAAACAAACAAACAAACTCCTTCCTCTAATTCCAGATACCCATTTAAAATGATTTAAAACAGGACCAATGGTTGCTTTAAGTGGACCATTTGAATATATTCTTGTTAGAGGCAAATTAATCTAATTTTCCCAAAAGTAGAAATGGCGGCAGCAAATGCGATAACAATGAATTCTTCATTTTTATGTCACTTTTACAATGAGGTCTAAAATGAAAAGGACGTAAGTTTAAACAAATCATTGAAAATGACTACTTTTTTGAAAAGAAGTTACTTTGGAAAGTTCCTAAGTGAGGAGTTACAGCAAAGCGTCTCGTGCAGACAGAGCACGGCCTTCAGCGGGATCACCAGCCCTGTCGAAGGAGGTCCCTGTCGACATCTGTGGAATGACAGCAGGAAAAGAGAATGTTCAAAGCTGAAAATTATTTTTAGTTTTAAATTCGATGCCAAGGACTTAGTTGTGTTCTTAGTTTGAAACTTAGGTTCAACCACAAGACAGTGGAAAACTGGCGATCCAAGAACTACAGCCTTGGGGGTCTGGTGGGCACGCGGCCGCTGACTGGTTGCCAGGGGTTGACGGTCCTTCCGCAGGCACTGGTGGGGCGGCCAAGGGAATACGCAGGAACACGGAGCTTGGCAGGGTTGTGGGCCAGAGCATGTGGACGTTGACACAGCAGCTGAGTGCTTATTTGTATCCTCTTTCCCCTCGTGCATTATCGTTTCATTGCCCTGTCAGCCGAAGAGAGCATCAGTTCAGTAACGTAAGGATAGCAGTCTTTTCTGGTTCCATCAGAACCCAGAAGGCTGCTGAACCCAGTGGCTGGTGGAAGTTGCATGGAACTGAACTGTTTCCTTGTAAAACCGGGGTTTCCTTGAATGAGATAAAAGAATAACTTGGTTTGTTTGCTTTCCTTTCCATTTTATTGGGATATAACTGACATACAGCACTCTGGAAGTTTCAGGAGTATACCACATGAGGACTTAACATTTGTCGCAAAGTGATTATCACCAGTTTAGTGAACATTTGTCATGTCATATAAAAGTATAACTTGTTTTAATCAATCAAAGACAGAATGATGATTTGATTAACAGCGAAGATGTTTAGCACGTTTGGGGTATTACTCAGTCTACTATGTGTATAGATCTGGGAATTGAACGCAGGCATGAATGTTGGACCAGAATCTCGCCTGTGCCTCCACTGCTCTCGATTCAGTGAACACGTGTAGAGGCCTGGCCGGCCTGTGAATGGTCAGTTAGGCAAATAAACACCTGTTCTCTTGTCTACGGTTTTTCTGAGTGGAATTAGCCTCACAGTTTTTAGGAGGTAATTTGTTTCATGGACCATGTTCATGGATTTGTTCATGGTCCTTATTTTATTATAAGGAAAATTCTTTGTAGCCTTGTACAAAGACGTTGGCAAAGCTTCAGTGTGGATGCATTGCACGTGGTCTTTCAGTATAGTGCCAGTTTAGTTCTCGCCTTTTCCCATTCTAGAGAGTTCGTCCATGAGCAGTGATCACTGACTTACCATGACTTGAACTTGCTCATCCCTCTTGAGTGGCCTTTGAAATGAGAGGTGGCTGTGGGCTTGCAGGTACTGACAGTGGTCTTCATCCTATCTTTAAAATACTTGCTCAGCCTTTAAAGTTGAAACAACTTCAGGTTTTCTTCAAGTGAGTAAGCAGGACATACATTACCCACTTATACACTTGTGGGGCAGAATTGGGACATGATACGTCTTCAGCGTTGTTCTCCCCAGTGGGGTTTTGTCCTGCCCATGGCCCTGTCTGAGAATACGAGGGCTCACCCCAGGGGTTTGCCCCCATTTGCCAGTGATCCTCCCCAGATGTCCCACAGTCGGCAAGCTCTCAGAGTGGGAGTTTAATGCTTAGAGCCGGTAGCTCTGCACTAACTCTGAGCTCCTTAGCCAAGAGAGACTAGATTTCAGAAACTTTTAAGTATGTTTCATACGGAGAGAGCTATGCCTTCCCAAATATGAAAATGAAATCCTTTTCTGTTCTATCATTTCCCTGAACACTGTTATTAGAAGAAAGGGTTACCATAGGAAATCTCAGGGTTACCAGAAGTCTACAGATACACCAGTGGTAAATAGAAATACCTCCTAATCTCTTTTTACAAATAATTGCCTTTTCCTAAGTAAGCTGCATCATGTTCAGAGGTCCCACCACATGGAGGAGACAGTTGCCACCTGTGCAGTGTTTCCCTGACAATCCCTAGGTCCCTTCCTGCTCCTCTGCGGGCAGACCCACAGTATTTGGAGGGCCAGCATGGACCAGGCCCTGTGACAGGCCTTACACTGTCCCATGGCTTCCAGGGCGTGTGCTTATGTGTCCTCCTCTTCACACCCCTTAGTCTCCATCGCGGCATCCTGTGTCCGATAGGCTGTATCCTAGCGTGTATTCTGCATTTGTTCGTTTGGCTTTGTGTCTCACACTGGAATGTGGGCTCCTTGAGCCTGAGGACCAGGTTGCAGTTGTATCTCTAAAGCCTGGCAAGTGCCTGCAATATCGTGGGGACTCAGTAGAAATTTATTAAGCAGTGAATGAATGAACAGATGAATCTTTCAGACTCTTCTCTTTACGTACTCATGTACACATAATTACATGTGCATTTGTCCTTAACAAAATTCTTTACAAAATTTTCAGTTTGATTTTCTTTTTCCAGATAGTACAGTTTCATTTCATTTTAAACACAGAGGATGTGATTATAACGATGTATTTTTTAAAAAAGTACTAAAGATTGATATTTATAATATTTATTTTTAGTAAAATAGGAGTACTCAATTCTCGTATTTTAAATTGGAAAGATCCAGACTACTGCACTATATTTAAAAGTTTTTTAAAAATGCAGGGCCAGATTTAGGTCTTTTTTTTTTAACCATAGCTTTTTTTTTTTTTGCTTTTTATAATGTATAATTTTAATCTCACATAAAAATTCTAAAAATAGTACAGAGAGTTCTTGCACACCTTTTACCCTGCTTTCCCAGTGTTTTCACCTCGCATAACCACAGAACCATGGTCCAAGCCAGGAGGTTAACACTGACAATACTAGTGTCTACACCAGAGATCTTGTACGAATTCCACCAGACCATCCCCGGATGTCCTTTTCTCTGTTCTAGGGTCCAGTCCAAGATTTCACGATGCGTTGGCTGTCGTGTCTCCTTACTCTTCTCCAGTCTCTTGACAATTCTTCAACCTTTGATGACCATGACACTTTGTATAAGTACCGGTCAGTTACTTCATAGATTGGCACTCATTTGGGGCTGGGCTCACATGTTCTCTGTGCAGTCTTAAGTCCACAGAAGTAACGTGCTCTTCTTGGTGCACGATGAGGAGTACACGAAGACGAATGTCTTACCTGGATCCCTTGGCTAAGGTGATGTCTGCTTAATTTCTCCTTTGTAAAGGTGGTATTTTTTCCTTTGTAATTTGCTAAATATCTTGGGGGAGACACTTTGAGGCTGATTTTTGTGTTTCTTAAACTTTTCTTAATTTGTCATAGTTCAGCATTCATCAGTGGATCTTGCCTGCATTAGTTATTAATACAAGGTTTGCCTAATGGTGGTTTTGTATTGGGTTGGCCAAAAAGTCCCTTAGGTTTTTTCCGTAAACTAAAAAGACACATTTTTCATTTTCACCAATAACTTTATTGATCTGGATATTTTGAGTATGTTGGCTATCTCCTGCTATTGGCTTCTGGTGGGGAGAGGCCAGGGGTCCTGCCAAAGATCTTCCTATGCTTAGGACAGCCCCACAGCAAAGAATGATTTGGCCAAAATGTCAGTGGTACCAAGAAACTTTGCAAACCACTTTTTACACATTCGATGAGTCACAGCACCTTCTCCATATACTGTACAAGTCTTTTTTTTACGTTGCAGTTGCGTTTTTACCTTTCTTGAAATAACGAAGCATACAACACTGAAACTGTTGCGTGCCTTCTTCCATCGTTAATGTTAGAATGGCTCCACAAAAATACACCAGTTTTGGTCATTTTTAAAAAATGCATGCTGATATGACATCTGTCACAACACAATCTAACAAAATTGTTTCAAATGAAGTTAAAGACAACTAAGTGCTACTAGAGCCATCGTACAGTAAAAACATAATGGACTTTTTGGCCAACCCAATATTTCCTTAATTTCGCTGTGATTTATTAATTGAAATTATTCTGTAAGGAAAGCTGTCTCTTCATTTTGTATGTATTATGGGTTTTATGAGTTACAAAACCCATAAATTTTATGGGTTACAACCCAAAGCTGTTACTATTTACTTTTTTTGCTTATACTGTTCCAGTTTTGGTCGTTGGGAGCCCCTGCAGATTGGTTTCTTTTTTGTTGGTGGTGAGCACTTCCTTTTTTCTGGCTCCACACGCTGTTCAGAATCATCTTGTACTTTTCCTTCCCCAGCTCTGGAGTCACCATTTTTCCAAGCAGCCTTGGTTTCTTTTGCTGGAGAATGATATTCAGGAACCCAGATCTGGGTGTTAAGGGAGCTCATTGCTCCTAGGCCCTCTAGGTGGACACAGCTGGGAGGACACAGCTGGGAAAACCCAGATATATACTAACTATGCTTGCATGGCACATCTATGTTTATTTATTTATCTCTTTATTTATTCTAGTCCTTCCTCTTTCCTTATTTACAACTTCTTTCTTAGACAAAGAGAAACCTGGTTCTCATTACCTACAGTAAACTTAGTTATGTGTTCATTCCTGTTGTATCCTTGAGAGTTCAACCAGAGAAATGGAACTAGAAGATAACATTCAAACAGCGGTCCCCAACCTTTTTGGCACCAGGGACCAGTTTTGTGGAGGGGGCGTGGCAGGGGTGGGGTAACAGGAGGCGGAGCTTAGGCAGTAATGTGCTCCCCCCATCTTAGGCCCTCCCCCCACTCTGCTCACCTCCAACTGTGACACCAGATTCCTAACAGGCCTGGTACCTACCTGTCCTGTACCAGTCTGTGGCCTGGGGGTTAGGGACACCTGCAGTAAAAGATTAATTGCATAGAGTTGTTTCATGTGATTGTGGGGGCTGGTGAGGCAAGTTGGAAATCCTTAGGGTGCACCAGGCAGGGCAGGCTGCAACTCACAGTCGTGCGGCGAAGCTGCTGTCCACAGGTGGAATTTCTTCCCCAGGGAAGCCTCAGCTTTGCTCGTGCAGCCTCTCAGTGGATTGAATCAGGCCCACATAGGTTATCTGGGATACTGTGTTTTGCCGTGTATAATGCGCACTTGTTTGCCCAAATATTTGAGGGAAAAATAAGGGTGTGCATTATGCACGGGTATAATGATTACATGCCCTGGGTATAATAATGGTGTGTAATAATCCCATGTCTAACACGCACAGAGGCATGGGTGCATGTTATACACAGGAGCACATTATACGTGCTTCCTTCACATGACCTGACTGTGGAGTTCAGTTACATCCACAGGATACCTTCACAGAAACACCAAGACTTGTGTTTTATTGAATAACCAGGGAGTGTAATGGAGCCAAGTTGACCCATGAAACTGACTACCACACCTCACACTGCACGAAGCCGGTACAGAACTGCTAACGCACATGTCTGGGAGAAAAACATGGTATCCCAGTTTGGTTTTTAAGCACTTTTTTCTATGTAAAATTTAAAGATTTGGCAGTGAATATAGAAGAGCGCTTGTTAGAATCTCCAGTTATCCGTGACATTTATAAGGTTATTTATTGTTTGTCTCCTTCACTCGGACCCCTGTTCATTCTTGCCCTGTGCCCCCAAGACTTGATGTGATGTCCGGTACAGTGAATAGCTGTTGAATTACCGAAACGAACAAGGTCATTCGTCCTATTTCTTTTTTACCAGCTTTCCTCTCTGTCAGTGTTTGTATTAAGAGAGAGGGGTGAAGGGAAGACCCAGCTTGAAAAGGATAGAAAGAGACCAAAAGATGGGTGTTAGGTTAAATCCTGGATTCCAAGGAAATATCTTGTTCTCTTTACTTTGGGTTAGTACTGAAATACTTCAGTAAAAGACAGAAACCTGTTCCTTTCACAGAATGCCTGCTGGCCCTCCCCTCTCCTTCCACTCCTCCCCCTGATTCCTTCAATAAGCTCTGCTTGGTTTTTCTACCTTTGAGAAAGGGATAACTTCCCATAGTTTAAAGCTTCAGAATACATTAGTTGGAGGGTATTACCACACAGAAGCAATGCATGTTTTTGCTCTTTTGGAGCAGTAGCAGCATAATGCACACTGTCATTTATTCAGCCGTATCTTACGGGTGTTTTCCTATGGCATGCATGCATTTGGACTGACAGAGGAAAGGATATGGACCCTGCTGGTAAAGCATATGTATTCTAGTGCACTGTTTCTCTAACTTATATAATACATGGTTCTCTTTCAAAGGAAAAAATTATCTGCCATTCCTAGTGTTGATTTACATTACTTTTATAATAATGTTACTTAGGGATGTACAAATACATAACTAAACATAAACACCTTCTGCTTATATCTATTTTACACCTCTAGGCCTAGGCCAATTTGCAATGAAATATAAAACTGCAAAGTCACGGGAGTCCAGATTAACTGTGTAATTTAACGTGACGGATGATACTGTTTTGCTAAAACAAAGCACTGCTTGTGATACAGAATATTGCATTGACTCTTACGGGCCACAGTGTTGAGTTTGGCATGCCTCTGCTGCCGGGGGGTGACCAGTCTTCCCGCCAGCAGTCCCCTTTGGAACTGTTGGATTCTTTGTTCTTACCCAGTGCAGTGCGATTTATTCGACCTTCTGTTGGTCCCCATGCACCATCTGCATAGTAGGTCTGCCTCTTGTTGGTTTCTTGTTAATACCAAACAATTGAAGTGGTAATAGTTAGCCCTATCCTGATTTCTAAATGCCGTACAAACTGGGACACTGAGAAGGAAGATAGCAAATGGGCCTCTTGATACATTATGGAACCCCAAGAACATGTCCATGAGTCCCCGCTGGAGAGACACTGATTCAGTAAAGAGGGAGGTGTGCAGACATACAGTGAGCGCATGATGACTGAGTGCAGCGCCGGAGGTATGTGTGCAGGTGCGCTGGGATGGTGGGAGAGGGTGTCAGCATTTAGGGTGAAGCTTGCAGTGTGAGAAGGACTTAAGAGAACTGTCAGCCTGTACAGGGTCCTGGGAACCTGGTGGCCTGGGTAGTTTGGTACTGTTGGAATAGACTACAAAGGAGAACTTTCGAAGTGGATGGTGGCATTCTGACACAGTCCTTCTTACGGACTTCTGGTGTTTACAAGTTGAAGGGTAAATTTTGCTTGTGTTATAACACCGTAAGATTAAAAGCCTTCATTTTTCTGTTGATGAGTAGTCTGTTTTTCTTTTTTACAACTTTTTGGAGGTATAATTTATGTGTCATACCATTTACCTATTTCTGCAGTTGAATGGTTTTGCAAGTTTGTATGTTCATTTATAAATTCATCACCACAGTGCCGTTTAGAAGACGGCCATCACCCGGGATGCTCCCTCGTGCCAGTTTCGGTGACTCCCGCCCCCACTCACCAGCCCTAGGCAGCCACTGACCTGCTTTCTGACCCCATGCTTTTGCGTTTTCTAGAAATCGCATGTAAGTAGGATCGTAGAGTACGTAGTCTTTTGTGCCTGGCTTATTTCATTTGAAATGTTTCCAGGCTTCGTCCATGTTGTAGCATGATGCATGAAGCATGCGTCACTGCTTCATTCCCTTGTGTGACCAAATGGTGTTCCACCTGTGGACGGTGCTTTCTCCACTCACCAGGTGATGGACACTCAGATGGTTTCCAGGTTTTGGATTCTATGAATAATGTTGTATCGGACACGTGCTTGCATGTCTTTGTGTAGACATAGGTTTTCTCTGGTCGGTACTTAGTAGTAGAATTACTCAGTTTTATAATAAGTGTTTATTACACTTTCTAAGAGACTGCCGGACTGTTTGCAAAGATGCGGCACCA
Source organism: Desmodus rotundus (assembly GCF_022682495.2). Lineage (NCBI taxonomy): Eukaryota > Metazoa > Chordata > Mammalia > Chiroptera > Phyllostomidae > Desmodus > Desmodus rotundus. The sequence goes on from NC_071393.1 coordinate 102,797,064, forward strand.
TCTTAGTGTATAGTCTTCTTGGCAAGAATGTTGTCATTCGCAGTTATGGGGACAGCGGCACGTGCGCACGGGCAGGAGGAAGGAGGCGATGGGACAGTCCCTGTGGTGGAGGGGGCTGTTTTCTTTGTCTCCCACTTGATGTTCGGAATTCCTGCACCAGCACCAGAATGCGTAGGACGACATTCTGAGGCTGTGGCTTGCGTTCTGTGTAATGTTAATATAATTCTTGTTTCTCTTTATGAGCTCTGGTTTTATGTGAAGTATTTATCAGACACTGGGATAGCGAGGACTGCCCTCGTAGTGATCTCCCGCTGGTGAAAGCAGCACCATCGTAACTGTCTGTTCGGTGGTGCAGTCCTTTGGCCCAGCTTTTAGAAACTGAGGGAGAAGCGAGCAGTGTGGAGGGGGAGTGGGTATTTTTAAGTGTGCGGTTTGGGTGTATGTTGAAAAGGAAAGCTAAGAGTATTGTTATGTCATCGTTACCTGGGTAGTATTTTGACCACAGCTTACTAGTTTTGGAATCAGATTTGTACAAGACTGAATGTTCTATGTGTAAATAGCCTGGGGACAGACAGGTTGAGGTTTAATGTTTTAACAGCAGTAGATGGGAAGGAAGTCCAGGTTATTTCATATCTTTTGGTCATAATATGAAGTTCAGTGCCAAGATCAGTGTCTCTCCTCCCTCTTCAGTCTGATTCTGTCTCTGGGTATCGGCATTGTAAGCCCCGCAAACCAGAACCACGGAGTCAGCCCAGATCCTTCCCTCGCCTCCCACATTTCATGGGTCACTACGTTTTTAAAAACTTTTTTCCTTACTTCCAATTGGCCTTCCCTTTACTATCCCCACCATGTCTGTCAGCTCCTAGTTCCTTTCCATCCTTTCTCCACTCCAGTGCAGCCTTCTTTGCGCTACTAGAGAGAGAGAATGCTAACAATGAACGGCGATTTTTGTGACCCTCTGAGGATTTATACAGAGAAGTGCATGCGTGTTGATTGCAGGATAACATGTAGACTTTCCGTCTCCCTTGGTCCCCTGTGTGCAGCCCACAGCCTCGCGGATCTGCTGGTGGCCGCTCAGGTGTTCCTGGCTCCCTGGAGCTCACAGTCTTTGTAGATTCTGCTCTGCTTGTCTCGGAAACCCTGTCCTTCACCACCCCTGTCCACTCTAAACACGTCATTTCGTCCCTCCAAGATTTTGTGGTGGTGCCCAGGCTACCTGACACCTTTGCAGATGCCTTTCCCTCCCCACCCCTCTCTTCCTGTTGCCTCACAGCACTCTTGCACCCCTCTCTGTTTGGGCCCCAGAGCTCTGTTGTAACAGTGTGCTTGCTCCTCTGTCCCCTTGCTGGGCCGTGCACTCCCTCTCTTGCATGTTTGTGACCCTGCATCTGGTGCAGCGTGTGGCGCCAAGCGTGCATCAGTAAGAATGTGCAGATGAGAGAGCTGAGGAGTTTGGGCTAAAGGGGGCATTGAGCGGCAGATACTTGTGGGAGACAAGAGGCTGTCTGTGAGCACCAGGAGGAGGCAGGTCGGGTCACTCTGCACCTTGCAGGATTAGGTGCAACCCGCCGCTTTCCGATCATGGGAAAATGAGGGCTTTGCATAGTGTCTTTTTTCCTGTTTAACTTTCTCCTTATGGGTAGCTCTGCTTTGCTCTGGTAGGATAGTCTGGGTACAGCAGCTCATTCTTTGTCCTTTTTTTTTTTATTGCTACAACATGCCAAGCGAGGTCACATGGGGAATTGTGGTTTACAAAAGAAAGCGTGCCTGAGGAGCGGGGAATCCACGAAGGCAATGCTGTGACTGAAGAAATGTAAGGATGTATCTCATCACCAAGTAGTTCTCCGTTTGGTTCGGAGATTGGAGCCCACCATTTACTACTTCTTTGTAAAACCCACATCACAGCTGTGAAGAATCTTTTTGTCATTTTGCTAGATTAATTTCTACCTGAACTTCAGGAATTGTATTGCCTCAGTTAATTTCCAGGTTATATCCCTTCTCATTCCTTTGGAGCATCTGTGAATAAGGCGTTAAGATCTCTATTTAAAATATTACGTACCTTATATTTTTGTACTTGGCCTGAGAGTGCAAGTGTCTGTTAGAGGAAAATGCAGATACTTTTTGTCTTTTTTGTTTACATTTAAAGGACATTTAATGTCTTTCCTCTCATGTATGGAGACACGTTTTTCCTGTCCTCCTCTCTTTCTGGTGGTGGTGGAAGACATTAAAAGGTCTAAAACTTTCAGTGCTGCTCCCACCTACGTCGTGGGCAGGACTCATGGCTTTTCGGGACATCTGTGGGATAGTCATCGCCAACACTGTTATTCAGAGGAAACGTTGAAACTTAGGCCCTTATAATTGTGCTTGCTGTCTTCCTTCTCAAGGCAGGTGTAAGGATAAATAAAGTGCTTTGATCTCCTCAAAAGCAAAAGAGTTTAAGGAGGAAATATTATGGGGATTATGTCCCTGGCAAAAAGCACTGTGTAACTGTCAAGCCTGTCAGGTGGTTAACATGAGGTTCAGTGTTAAGTGCCAAAGTGCCGACTTGAAGGAAGCCATTCCCCCATGCATAGCCAAAGTAAAGAAACTTATTTACACAGAGTTTAAGAATGAAGATGGATTTTAATGCGTGCCATGTGTATTGATTGATCCACCATAGTCTTATAATTGACCCCATTCATTATCTCTCACCCTTTTGTTTACGGGTTATTTTTACCATTTTAAAATAGTTTTTCAGATTAGTCTCTATCTGATGTAATAGTGTGTAGTGGAGATTGGTTAATGAACTTTTGGGGTAGATAATTAAATAAGAATGTTTAAATACATGTTTAAACATATTTTGAGGTATTTGTAGGATTTGGAACTGTCTTACGACCGTTTATTTCTGTGATTCTGAAGGTTTGAAGGGTTGTCAGATAGAAAAGGATGGACTTGACTTCATATGAGGAAGACCTTGAGCAGAGCTGGCCTTCCCTGTGGCCCCAGCTCGGTAGAGGTGGACGCCTGGTTGGGCCTCTGGCTCAGAGACAGCAGAGGCCTCTTGGTGGCAGTGGAGAGGCTGGACCAGGTGATGCCCAAGGTTCCTTCAACCCTAGATGCTGAGAAATCTGATAGAACGTTACACACAAGAAGACTGAAGTCTAAAAAAGGTGAAATGATTTTGCCACTTTGATTTAAGAACCAAAGGAAATAAGAGGTTCAAGCACCTGTGTCGGGTTTACAGCTGGAGCTTAGAAAGAAGTAGTGAAAATGAGATGGAAGGCAAACGGGTGCTTCTGACCAGTTTTCCAACAGTGTTGTCAGCCCGCACCTACCCACAGTGCCCCGGGCAGCCTCTCGGAAGCATCTTTGTCCACCTGGAGAGCAACTGCAGGGGGTTAATGTCACATGGGCTTTGCGTACACAGTTTCTTCTGAGCCTCCCCAGTCTATCCAGTGCATTGCTCTGCATTTTTCTCTGCGAACTCTTTTGACCCTACCCCCTACTTAACTAGCCCCAGGTGCTCCATCCTGGGTGCTTTCTTACTTACGCAGACCTGTCTCAGAACAACACCCTGTATGTAAGTGTTACTCATTTCTCAAGGGGCTGAACTTGCTACACATGTTACATGAACTTGATAGCACCTCAGCCATTGGGCCATACTGTTTAGCTAAGGGTTTTCATCTCAGCTCTGTGATGGTGGACAGGGTGCTTAACCAGTGCCTCAGGTTCGCATGTGTTGAATAATAATATTAACAGGGCTTCCCCCATAGGATTGTTAAGAAGATCAAATGAGTTAGTGTACATGTAAACTGCTTAGAATAGTGTCAGTAAGCATTTAATAAGTAACAATTATTATCCAGGCCAGAGCTAAAAGCCAAGTTATTAAGAAACAAATTATTAGTAGAGTTTATTTAAGAAGACAAAGCAAGTTTGTGGCTTAAAGAAAATGAGGTTAAGTTCCTCTTAACAAAGATAACCCCCAAATTACCTAACTAGTGTGGCTGAGATGTAATACCCATTTCCTCTCTCGTGAAACGGCCCAACACTGAGCAGCCCACTGTTCCTGTGGCCCACAGGGTCACTCAGGAGCTCAGGCTTCTTCCATGTTATTGCTCTCACGCACACAGTATGAGCTGTCCTAGCTCCTATCTGTGTTCCAGCCCTCAGGGAAGAGCAAAGTCAGGGAAAGTGGTTTCATTTTTAAGGAGAAGAGCCAGAAGTTTTATGCGTCACTCATGGTCCTATTCCATTGGCCCAAACAGTCACATGACCATATCTAGCTGCATGGGAAACTTAGGGAGCTTTCCTCTTAGGAGTGGTTAGTGTCCCAGCTCTGCCTCTGAATGCCATGAGGTGTTGGGAAAATTGCCTAGCCTCTCTGTGCTTATTTTCCTATCTTTAAAATGGGGTAGTAGGTGTGTGTACCTCATAGGGTTCTGGTGAGGATTACATTAAATCAGTACACAGCAAGCATGCAGGACAGTGCCTGGAGTAAAGGAAGCATTATTTTAATGTCAGCGATTGTGGCTGTTACCCTACTAAAAGGAATAAGGGAGAGTGAGTATTGGGGGGGGCAATGAACAGTCTTCCGTGGGAGGACAACCAGACCCTGGGGCTCCCCGGCCTGCCTCATTACCTGAGCTTTCTGAGTGGCCCAGCTTTACTGTAATGACTGTGGGCCCTGGGAACTCGGGCTCCCGCCTTGCACTGGTCTTGTTTAGGCCCTCTTGGGTCAGTGTGGGAAGGGTTATGAGCTGTGTTTGGGGTTCCGATTGCTGAATTTTTCATCTTTAGCTCTACCTTCCTTGTAGGTTGTCATATGTGTACCAAGGAAATAAAGGAAACATTTTACTTATAACTGTATTAATTTATCCTTGTAACATTCATTCTTCCTTATGGTATATATGGCAGTCAAAAGATGGCTGTAAAGTGAAATTTCATTTCCTGAAATCCATTTCCAAGTTGCAGTCAATTGGAAAATGTGTATTCACGAGAAAGGCAGTATGCAGTCCGCTTTTTTCTAACTCCTCCTGCTTTTCCTTCAAGACGTTGTTATTTTTTAGTAACGCAGTGGGCTGCGTAGTGTGCAAATGCGTCGGCCTTGGCAGTTCTCAAACTTGGCTGCGTAGGGCACTCTTCTAGGAGGTGGTTCGGCATGTGCCACAATAGTAGAATGTTGGGTCAAATAAATTTGGGAAATACTGCATGCTGTGTCTGCCACTTGAAGGTTCATAGGGCACATTAGCACATTTAAGTGTAAGCAGGGTGGTAGTAGAGAAACCTGTTTCATTTTCTTTAGCTCACCTAACAAACTCTTTTGAAAATGACTTAAAAAAGAGATTTTATTTATTTTTAGACAAGGGAAGGGAGGAAGAAAGAGAGGAAGAGAAATATTAATATGTGGTTGCCTCTCGTGCACCCCCCACCATGGACCGGCCTGCAACCCAGGCATGTGCCCTGACTGGGAATCGAACCAGCAATGCTTTGGTTCACAGGCCAGCACTCAATCCACTGAGTCACACCAGCCAGGGCTGAAAATGAACTGTTTTGATTTATTGGTGTATTTTTGAGTACCACTGCTCTAACTATTCTGGGAGACAGGGTCCTCTACATTCTGGTTTGGACAGTATGCGAAGTCCTGGTCCACCTCAATGTTTAATACACATCAGGCTTCTAATTCGATGAGTTGGCTGAAGTTCCTGCTCTGGTCATCAGAGTCGAGGTGTGAATATAAAGCTTCATACCCAGTTCATCCTAAAAAAGGTGTCAGAAAGATGGCCTTGTGTGAGGGAAATGGAAGTGTGACATTGCCTGATTTGTGGTGTTGAGAATTCTCTGCTGGGAATTAATCCAGAGATAAATTTTTTAGATTTAAACTTTTCAGAGGTCTGATTGTACTCTAATGATAAATTACATGAGTTAAACATTTGACAAAAGTTCTATATAAAAGAATTAAGTATATTCATGTCAGGAATATCTGTGGTAGAAGTAGAAAGCTGGAAATTTTTTTTTAATTTAAAAAGTACAAAAATGATGGATAGGTGCAGAGTTTTTTGTAGAGTGACAGCTTTCCCAAGTGTGGAGAACTTAGTCCTGCTTGTCTGCCAGAGATAATCCATGCATAAATGCTCTCTGCGAATGTAGCCATTTGACAATTTAGACACATTACGGCCTATTGAGTATACATTTATTTTTTTCTTCCTATCCTAAGGGTTAATTTTATTTCTGGATCTTATTTCAGATCCAAAATGAGCACTGTACCATTAGAAATTAAAACATGGCGACCACCTTATTTAGTGAACCACACATGCTTTTCTAAATGTCTCATTCTAATCTTAAAAAATACTCAATATAGTCCTGACCAGTGTGACTGGGTTGGTTGGCCATTGTCTGGCAAAGCAAAAGGTCGCTGGTTTGATTCCCGGTCAGGGCACAGGCCTGGGTGGCAGGTTCAGTCCCCAGATGGGGTGCGTATGAGAGGCAACTGATCAGTGTTTCTCTCTCACATTGATGTTCCTCTCCTTCTCTTCCTCCCTCCCTTCTCTGCTCTCTACACATAAATAAATAACATCTTTAAAAAAACAATATATATTTAGAAGATACAGAAAAATATAAATAAGAATTAAATCACATAATCATGCTGTCTGTCAATAACCATTGTTAATATTTGGGTGTATTTATTTCAGGTTTTCCTATGAATATTTAATGTTTTGAATGTGTTGGTGATACCGTATGTACATTTTGTTGTATTCTCTTGTTTTTGTAATCCTTTTTCATCACTAGTAAGAATTTGTGGTAGGTATAATTTCATCATGTAGAATTACATCATCTACTTAATCCATTGTTACTAAACATTCAGGTTATTTGCAGTTTTTTACCATTATATGTAATGATATAATTTAACATCTTTGTGCATAAAACTTGAATTGCATTTCAATACTGTACTGACAATAGATCCCTCAAATTAGAATTACTAGGTCAAAGAACATGAGTACTTTTATAAGGGTGTTGATATATGTTGCTAGGTTATTTTGCAGGGAGATTATACCAATTAAGATTCTCACCAGTGGTGTATTATGATTTCACTTCAACAGTTTGGTAATTTTATTGTCAAATAATGAAATCTTGTGTCATTTGCACATTTTTGATTCCTGATGAGATTAACACATATGAAAATATTTATTAGTTCTTAATTTTTCTTAGATTTTCTATTTATATTCTTTCCTATTTTTCTATTATGTATTTATGGGAATATCTATGTTTTTCTTTTGTTTGTAAAAACATTTACCTAGTAAAGATATTAAACTTTTGTCATATTGTTGCCAATATTTTTTCTAGGTTTGTTGGATGTGTAATTTTATAATTTTTGACGTGAAGAAGTTTCACATTTTTCTGGGTTAGTATAAATACTCAATTTTGTTTTTGTTTTTTGTTTTTTTGTTTTATGACTGTTGTTCATATTTACCTTTTGAGTATTTTAGATTTTGTTTTGTGGTAGAATGTAAGATGGAGCTCTAAACAGGTTTTTTTTTCCTTTCAAAGTACTTAGTTTCTGCACACAAATTAATTTAATAATCCAATTTCTTCCCATTGACTGGTGGTCCTTTTTTTATCTTCTGTTACTTTCTTACAGAGTTAAGGGCCTGTTTCTGGAGAGAAATATCTTTTGTTCTAGTGATTTGTGGTTCTTGTTCTCAAACACTATGTTAATTGTTGTGGCAAAAACACTAGTTTTATATGTTCTTTTCCTGTAACTTATGCCCCTTACTTCTAATTCAGTGTTTTTGGTTAGGCTAGGACTTCCACACCAGTGTTTAATACAACAGGTAACATCCTTAGTTTGTTCCTAATTTTTAAAACACATGCTTTAATGTTTTCCCTTTAATTTATGTGAAGGAAGTCATTTTTTATTCTTGGCTCTTAAAAACATCAGTTGGGACTGGCTAAAAATTTTATCACATCTCTTTTAAGTATCTGTATTAGGACTGAATTTAAATTTAGAAGTTGTTTATAATGTGAATTTTTTTAAGTGAATCACATTTTACCAGAACTTACACTGTGAATTCCAAAATGTGTCCCTAGAGAAAATACTTCGGCCTCGAGCAAACTATATTTTTTGATGCCAGCAAGTTTTCTATCCCTGAAAAGGCAGTAGAACAATTTCATAATTACTAGATGGAGAGAAAAACATGTTCAACCAAGAGATGGAGTTTGAGAATGTCTTCTAGTCCTTGACATTATACACAGGAGCTCTTTCAGAAACACAGGGGCCAAAACTACCAAATTCTAGAAATCATGAGGGCAGAATGCTCTAGAAGTCAGGGTCCTGCTGCCGGTCACCTGTGTGGCCTGGAAGGCGCCTCTTCATTTGACTTGAGTGAACGCCGGCACCAGCACTGCCCGGCAGATGTCCTGTGGTGGCGGAGTGTTCTGTCGCCCTGCCCTGCAGCATGGTGGCCGCTGTCCACGTGTGGCTGTCGAGCCCTTAAAATGTAGCTTATGTGAAGAACTGAATTTTTAATTTCATTAAAATTTAAATAACCCTGTGTGACTAGGGGCTATTATATTGAACAATGTAGCTCTCAAACTGTGCTGCTCTGAATAGGACTAGAAGTTTCCTAAGAAACTTATCTTTAAGAATTTGTGAATTGGGAGACGGGGGTTGGGGCTCTAATCCTTCAGTTACTGATGATATACTCCCTCTGTTCGCATTACGTACATGGCTGTTGATTCACTCCTATATCCATGTAGAAATAATGTGTTATTTGTGGTGATTAAATTAATGTATTTTTGTGGTGAAGATGAAGAGTTCTTTTTTTTTTTTTTTTTTTCCTTTTTGCAGGTGGTGGCTTAATGCTTCAAACTAAAATGAACTTCTTGATAGTATGCGCTGTAGCCCTGAAAGGTTGGTTGTTAACAAAAGTCGTTTACTGCGGAGAGGCTCAGAAAGCCCTTTTGTGTAATTAATTGATCTGATTCACCTACTACTTTACTGTTATAAAATGAAGTTTTAGAGAGTGCTTTCATTTCTTGAAATAAACTTGATTTTTGAGTACATTTTTATTTCTAACATTTTTTTGATCTTGTGTTTCAGCTCTTAGTTTTATGTAGGTGTCCTTAGAAATGGGAAAATCTTCTTTAGAAAAGTTACATGAAAGGGAGTGAATCCATGTAGCATTATTAGACATAACATAGAGCCACGGGTGTCTTCGCTCATTGTAGCTCATTCAAAAGTACTTACCTTTGGAATAAAATTACTCCGCTGGCCCCCAAATTCTGTTGTGGGTAATTGAATAAAGTTAATACATTTTCTAGCACGGTGTGTTGAAGACTTCATTGCTGTGTACAATATCAATTATATATCTTTTTAGTAAGTGATTTGTCAGAGCATTGATGAGTCATGTTCAAAATTGGGGTGTGCTTGTCCTGGCATGTCTATATTTCTAGGAGTTTCTAAAAATTCTCTGCATACTCTAAAAATTTAAAGTAGATAAACATTAGTGAAGTAGCACATATGTTAGTGTGATAATTGTTAGGAGTAGTAAGGGAAGCATGTCCTGAAATTTTAAAAAAGGAAAGGAGCCCTGATTCTGTGGCTCAGTTGGTTGGTTGTTGTCCTGCAAAACAAAAGGCTGTAGGTTCAATTCCCGGTCAGGGCACGTGCCCCGGAGTTGCGGGTTGGGTCCCTGGTTGGGGTATATATGAGAGGGAGTTAATCGATCTTTTCCTCTCACATCTATGTTTCTCTCCTTCTCTTTCTCCCTTCCTTTTCCCCTCCCTTTGTCTCTCTCTCTCTCTCTCAAAAAAAAAAAAATAAAGAGATAAAGAAATAAAATAAAAAATAAAGTAAAAATAGAAAAAGGAAAGGAGATTGGAAGTAATTCATTTTGTAGTAGGAATAATTATAATAAGTTATGCTACAGAAGACATTCCAATGCTAGTTTTAATTTCTGGCTTTAATACTTACTCAGACTTTGGGTCAGTAATCAAATTTCTTTGTATCATCGGGTTCTTTATTTAAATTGCCCATAGCTTAATTCACATTTGATGATGGCCTTAATGCTAGTTTAAGATGCTTCCCTTTTAGGCAGCCTCTTAAGAGATGCTCACTTTTTGAAGGCCATTAGAGTAGAAGTTGTATGTTAACAGATTTAAAAGAATCAGTGCTTTGCCAAACAACTACTAATTTTATCCTAGTTCTTTTATGTCTGCATTTGGGTATTAGCGATTAAGACCTTTCTATACACATTATTGAGGTTATTTGAGGGTGATAAATTTTAATTGACATAGTGATTTATTGTAAAAAAAACTAAGGTGTGCAATTATATTTCGTCTTCCTCGTTGAAGAAGTATGCATTAAAACGTTTCCATTTTCTTAAAAAAAATTTTTATTGTTGTTCAATTACAGTTGTCCCCATTTTACCCCCATTGCTCTCCCCTGCCCTGCCCACCTCCCCTCTCCCACATTCAGTGCTCCCCCCTGTTGTCTTTGTCCATGGGTCCTTTATACATGCTCCTTGATTGGACCCTTTCCCCTACTTCCCCCCTTATTCCTCTCCCCACTCCCCTGTGGTCACTATCAGTTTGTTCTTTATTTCCATGTCTCTGGTTCTATTTTGCTTTGTTTGTTTTGTTGATTAGGTTCCACTTATAGGTGAAATCATATGGTATTTGTCTTTTACCACCGGCTTATTTCACTAAGAAGGAACTCCTACCCTTTGTGACAGCATGGATGGAATTAGAGAAAATTTCCATTTTCTTACAGCCATTTTAAAAAGGGACACATTTGACATTACCTCTAATTTTAGACTTCTTCCTTCAGAGTGATACAATATTCTTCTACATATTTTTGACATCATTGTATGTATGTGTCTTCAGCCCCAAGTCTTTAGGCACTGAGGAAGTTGCTTAAGTTAATTTGTTTTTGAAATGCAGAGTGTTATTTAACTTTTGCTGTGTGATGCTGTATAACAAATCATCTCCAAACTTAGTGACTTAAAACAGCAACCGTTTATTCTCATGAATCTGTGGGTTGGTGGAGGTGTCTGCTTTAGGCTGCGGTGGGGTGGTTTTGCTTCCCACTGCCTTTATGTGGCTGGGGTCTCCTCCACATGTCTCTCATCCTTCTTGGCAGGCTGGTTGGGACGTACTTTCCTGTGGCTGTGGCACAGGTGCCAGAGGGTAATCCCAACTGCCCAACACATTTTAAGTCTCTGCTTGGGTCACGTTTATGAACATCCCATTGGCCAAAGCAAGTCATGTGCCCCATCCAAAGGCCAGGGCAAGGAAATTAGCGGTAACGATACAGTCCTCGTGAAGGGCATGTAAAATGAGCACATGTGAAAATGATGGAAAAAGAATATGTAAGATTTAATCTGTTTTTCACAATTATAATTGGTAAAATGAAAAAAGAGGTGTGGAGTAAGATAGCACTAATTCAAGAATAAAATCTGATAAGCCTTTACCTGGTTGTCCGTGAGTGGTACAGATCTTGTGCTGTATCAAATCCATTGTTTGGGTCTTTCTCTTCGTGTGATATTTTTTCTTCTTGTAGGAATTAAAAAATACTTCAGGATCATACTTAAAAAATAATTTTCACTTACAGGGTAAAAAAGAGATTCTTTGACATAAAGTATTAATACGTTATTAATACGCACTCAATCAGAAGTCTTACATGTTTTAGAAGTAACATAAATAGCCTTCCCCATTCCCGACTCTCTGCTTATCTTCAGGTATTCAGCGGAAAAGCTCTGCTGCTGGCCCTCTAGCAACGCTGGAAAATCCGGTTCAGTTCGGTAAAAACTTAATCTTGTGTGATTCGGTGGCAGCCCCATTTTAAATGGAAAAGACTTCGAAAGAGAAAATGGGTGACTATTAGATAATAGATATTCTTTTCATAAATAGTTTATTTTGGGGGTAGACTGGGTCTGCTTTGCATGTTCTTGTCTTTCGTTGGCCTTGTGGGAGAGAGAGCAGGTGGGGAAGTGTGACCTCCGGAGTCCATAGACACTGAGTAAATCCGGGAGAGAGCAGTGATTGCCCAGGGGTCAGGGTAGGCGTGGCACTCTCGATGCTGGGGTCACCCCTCCAGGCTGCTCCTGAGCTGGATGGCTTTGCCTCGTCTCCCAGCACTGCACCAGAACCCAACCCGCAGAATGCTGTGCTTTCCTACTCTATGGGGAAGGAAAGTGAGGTTCTGAGAAGTTCAGGGACTTGTGCAAAGTCACATATGGGACTGGATGCAGAGCCAGGCTATGGTCCCCCTCGTGCCTTCTCACCCTACCTTTGCTGCAGGGGGCTGGGTGAGTGAGTGAGTGTGTGGGGGGTGTAAATCCTGGAAGAACAGCTTAAAAATCTGAGCTTGGGGGGAGTACTGTGTTCCTGATATTAAAAAAAAACTTTTTAATATTTCACTTTGGGAAATATTTGGTATAGGGAAGCTAGAAAACCTTGAGATAAGAGAAAGGTAACCTGGAAGTGTACTGGCCACATACCAGCTGCTGCGAGGATGTGGGAGTCTTTTGGAACTGTAGCCAGTGGTTGAAGTAACAACTGCAGCCTTCACCTTTCTTGGACAGGTTGCAGATAGTTGGATGACATGCCTTCTGTGTCCATATTGAATTGAAGTGTCTGAAAGAGGTTGGGGAATCTCATTTTAAGACTGAATTTGAAACTCAGTGTGGTTTTCTTTGTAGCTGAGGAAACTGAGGCCCATGGTGGGTAAACTTGCAGCACCAGCCAGGAAAGAGGCTGGAGCTGGAATTCCGGTCCCGATCCCTGTACCACTGTCGTCGTTTCCATACTAACGTGATGCCCGTTTCATTGAGCCCCTCCTTGGCTTTAAGGTGCCATGCAGACTGAAGGGGCGTATGCAGAGAAACGGGAAACTTCTCAAAGAGCATCCGGTCCACAAGGCATAAGTTGTCACACGGGTCTGGTACGGAGGACTGCCATTAAGTTTCCATGACTCGGATCACCTGTAGGAAACGCCAAGACACCAGGGTAGCGCCCTAATTCAGAGCTTACTGTTCTGATTTATGTTTCTGCCATTGTGCTGTGTAACTCACTTTCAGTAGCATTTATCAGTGTTGTTTTGTAGTTTTGTTACCTGTCTGTCTGCTCCACCTGACTGAGTCATCAAGAGACAAGGTGTGTTTTTATTTCCTTTGCTCCTTACCACCTGGCTCTGGGGCCTGACTTACCTGAGCACTTCACTGGATGCATTCTGAGCGAATATATAGATTTCATATTCAGCAGATCTCAAGTAGCTACTTAGAGCAAAGACCACTTCCAGCCAGAAATGGGATACTGAGAATTTTCATTTTAAGGCCAAGCCTAGGAAGATTTCGGGAATGAATTTATGCTAAAAAGCAGCAGCGGGCTATCTCCGAAGGGGGTAGACTGTGACGGCGCCCCCACCATCAGCTCTCTGGCCTCAGTGGGAGCCCGCTGTTTGTTTCCTGGGGCCCTCCAGTGTGCAGTGTTTGCGAGGCACAGGGCAGTGAATCCTGTGTCCCTGGGCTTATACGGAAAGTTCATTGGGGCAGGGCAAGCCCAGATGTGGATGACAGGTTAACTAATAGGGAGTTGGGACCATGATGATGTAAAGCTGCTGTCAGGCGCTTGCCGGTTTCTGTGCATGTTTTTATGCACGGTTGGAGTGGTGCGTTCGCTGTTGTGGTGCGTTCGTTGTGTTCCCTCCAGACAGGTGCCACATTGCAGGGCTTTACCAGACTGTGCCCTGCCCTCATGTCTCTGGTGTCACCGGTCCGTTACTCTGCAGTGCACAGTGTGCTCTGGTTACAGTGGTTGCTTGTGATTTCTCTGTGACGGAGACGTTGCTTTCGAGGGAGGGCAGAGCCTTCAGTCTGCAATGAGAAGCAGGCGGCCTGTGGAATGTGACCACTTGATGCCGACGATGCCTCTGCCTGTGCCCACGTTCTCTTTCCCAGTTCCACGCGGGTGCTGCCCCGTGTATTCAGGCTAGTTCACATCAAATGCGATGCCTCCAGACTGTGACCGGGGGTGCCCCAGCACCCTCTCTTGCTGTCGTTTCCTAAAGAAAATTCTTAGGGGTCAAGCAAAAAGGAAAAAGGATTCATGGGCATGGACAATAGTGTGGTGATTGTGGTGGGGAGTGAGGGGGGTATAAGGGGGCTAAATGGTAATGGGGAAAAAATTTAAATAAAAACAAAGAAAAGTCTTTTTGACAAATGCGTTTTTAGACAGCAGGCATCTTCTCAAGACTCTTTGTGTTGTATCCCAAGAGATGCCTTGAATTTAAAAATCGTCGGAGTTGCCTACTGGAAAGAGTGGGACTTCGGGAGTCAGAGAACACCAGGTGTGGGTTGGGTCCTGTCTGCCCTGTGCTCGTCACACACATTTGTGTGTTCAACCACTGAAGTCTTCATCTGTGCACTGGGAGTGGTGACTAAGACCCTCCTGTCAGGGTGCCTTGGTACATAGTAAGTGCATAGCAAATGCTATTAAAAAAAAACATTAATACATGAACTCTGAATTTTCAATCAAGGAAAACCCTTTATTACTCCAAGAGGTTTCTTACACAGGTTTTTCATTATCCTTTACAGCCTCCAAATACCTTTACTATGAAGGCCAACTGTTTGCTCTGCTCATAGAGTTAAATTTTCATCACACATTTACTAAGTAAGTGGATGTTTTTAAGTATCCAGATTTTTTTTAAAATACGAAGCTTGAAAGGCGACGTGTGGGTTTGAATCGAAGTGCCCCTGTTCAGTAGCTGAAACAGGTTTGTCAGCAGCACTGGGAAATCTTGTTTCTGCGAATTTACTGACCGAACAGCTGGCCAGGCCGGGAAACATTCTGACCCGCTTTTGTGGAACAGTAACTTTTTGCCTTTGTAAACAAAATTTCATCTTTGTGTCTGGGCTCTACTCCCCTACACAAGAGATGGTCCTTCTGTCCCATCGTGTAGTTGAGTTGGAGGGTTTCAGTGCCTACCATGGGTCCCGTGCAGTGGGCCAGGTGCTGGAGATGGACTCCCTATTCCCTAAGGGGAAGAGGGGCCGGATGGGGAGGTGGGAAGGGAGAGAGGCGGATTTGGTGATAGTGTTCAGGAGGAGGTAACACTCTTAACTTGAATTAGGTCAGGGGATGAAGGAGAGACCATGAAGCAGGGAGAGGCAGACTGCGCTGAAGGGCTGGGGCTTGTTCCGGGCCTTTGTTTCTGTGTAACCAGCTGCATCAAACGTAGCAGCTTGAAACAACCACCGTTTTATTTATTGCGTGATTCTGTGTGTCAGGAATTTGGACAGTGCTCTGCTCGAGAATTCTTCTGCCCCACATGGTATGAGGTCGCTGGATGGAATTCAGCTAGTGGAATGGCTGGTCTGGAGGGTCCAAGATGGCTTCACTCTCAACAGCTGGCACCTACTTCATCGGGGTGGTTGGAAGGCTGGGCTCCGCTGGGACTTGCAGCTGGAGCGCCTGTGGGTGTCCTCAGTGTGGTGGTCCCAGGTTTCATACATGACAGCTTAAAGCTCCCAAGAGACCCAGGCAGAAACTGAAAGGCTCTTTTCAGACCCGGCTTTGGAAATCTCAGACTCCCACTTCCTTCCCATCCTGGTGGTAAGCAAGTCACTATGGCCAGCCCAGGTGTAGGGGGAGGGGCTTAGACTCACCTCTCAGTGGGATAAGTAATGGGAAATTTGGCCGTCTTTGATTTACCACACCGTGTTCCTTGGTAGGAGAGCCACTGGTGGACTTTCAGGGGAGACAGTTGGGTGGAGTGGTAGGTGCATAGCCACATGTACGTTCAGATTTGGAGACAAAGATCAAACGGTAGTGGACTGAAGATTCAACAAGTGCTGGAAGTGAGGTAGTAGGTGTGGCGTACTCTTGGCTATGAGGAGAAGATGGAACTGGGAGTGGAGATCAGAGTAAGACCGATGATTGGAGGGATTTGCTTATTTTGACTTTGCTTGTTTGCCTTGAAGATGGGTGGGTGAGGTGACCAAAGACCGGTCTTTTCCAAATCATACTTGTGGATTTTTGTTCTACTAACGCACGCTGTTGAAATTCTCTCTTCTCTTTGGTGATACAGCTTTCTTTGTATACAATACATTCTTCTGCCTGTGGCTGTGCAGCGTGCTTTCTATAAACGGTTGTGTTTCCCAGGATCTGGCCTTGCCTTCTTTACTTCTTTATTCTGTATCCTTTTCTTCAGTAGTCTCATCTACTCTCATGACTTTAACTGCCACTAGTGTGGTAAAGGCACCCAAGTCTGTAACTTCTGTTGCCTCCTACAGGTCTTCCCTGGATGGCCCTTAGTTTCTTCTCCTCTTTTTAATAATGCTATCTCCCTGGCCTAGACCAGAAGCCTGTATAACATTCTCTTTCTCTGTCCCTTGCTCTGTGTAGCGAAACAGGGCAAGAGTACTACTCTTGTAGTAGTACATCAAGTACTACTGATTTTTTCCATTAAAACGAAGGTTCACAACTGTGGCTGCAAGTAGGCATCACCAGTGGACCTTTTAAAATGTGCACACCTGGCCCTGGCTGGTATAGCTCAGTGGATTGAGCATGGGCTGCATATCTAAGGGTCACAGGTTCGATTCCCATTCAGGGCACATGCCTGGGTTGTGGGCCAGGTCCCCAGCAGGGGGTGTGTGAGAGTTAACCACACATTGATGTTCCTCTCCTTCTCAATCTCCTTCCTTTCCCCGCTCTCTAAAAATAAATGAATAAAATCTTTAAAAAATAAGTTAAAAAATTGTACATACCTGGAGCCCAATCCCAGAACTACTCAATTGGGGTCTCTTGAGACTTAGGTATGCCTGTTTTTATGAAGCCTCCCTGGGGATTCTGATGTTCATCTCACATTGGAAACAACTCTAAAATTTTTCTCTCATCCTCCAACTTATTTCCACCATTGCTGCTTTGGTGTAGGGTTTAGAGCTTCTTGTAGCTACCACAACAGATTACTACCAACATGAGGGCTTAAAATAACAATGTATTCTGTCACCATTCTGGAGGCCTCCAGTCCAGAATCAAGGTGTGGCAGGACCACGCTGCCTCTGATAGTCTTAGGGGTGGAGCCTTCCTCGCTGCCTCCTGCTTCTGAGGCTCCAGGCGCAGCCTGGCTTGTGATTGCCAGCCCAGGTCTCTGCCTCCATCTTCACACAGGTATCTCCTCCCTCTCCCTGTGTGCCTGTTATAAAGACACTTGCCTTTGGATTTAGGGCCCACCAGTATCTTAGGATGATCTCAATTTAAGACCCTTATTTAAACTACATTTGCCAAAATAATTGTTTTCCAAAAAAGGCCCCATTGACAGGTCTGGGACATGCACATACGTTTTTGGAGGCTGCTGTTCAATTTACTGTACTGCTCCTGTGGTTATGGCAGTTCTTCCCCACCTGGTCACCTTGACTCCGGCCTGGGTGTCCCTCCGGCACTGTGCTGCAGTGGCTTCCTGCAGCAGGTCTTAGAGTTCTGTCATTTTGTTCAGCGTCGTCATCTCGTTACAATGTCTATGAGAGACCATGGGAACTTAACTGTCGTTTATATTAATTAGCGTATAGTAAAATTGATTTCATTGTGTGTCACTTTGCTTAAGTCACACAACCTATTTAAAAACATTACATGCGGACTTACTGTATGTATCCAGTCATGTTAGTCCTTGGCTTAAATCTCACCCGATTCCCCATCCCCCTGAGGGTGAAAAGCCACGCCCCTTATGGTGGAGTACCAGGCTGTTGTAACCCAGCCCTTGCCTACCTTGTACCCTTCTTTCCCAGTGTTGCCTCTTGTTTTGAACTTGGTGCTCTGGCAGTACTAAGTTACCTACAGTCCTCCTCGCCTTTGTATATACCGTTGCCCTGTGTTCCTCATGTAGTCTTCCTGTTCGGAGTTCGAGACAGCCCAAGCAGTACCTCCTCCATGAAGCCTTCCTTGATGCTTGGTGCTACTAGTGCATACAATGACTAGTACACTCACATAAGTGTTTTGTCACACTTGGTTTTGTGCCTTTCTTTCCTGTTATCAGAGAGCTCTGTAAAGACAGGGAAGCTGATATTCATTGTGGTAGCCCTAGTACTTGGTATTATAAATGTTGAGTGAATGACCATGTAGTTTAACCTAATTAGAAACTTGTCTCATCTTAACACTGGTTTTCCACTGCTACCTTAGTTATTTCCAGTAGGATGTTTTACTGATAGTCATCTAAGTGTATTAAGGAAGTAGGTTGACATATTACTTGCTTGACCTTCAGTATCTGTATCTATGCTCAGGCAATTTAAATTAAAATGTTTCTGCATATGTTGAGTTGGACATTTCTGGTTTTTGTGTTTTTTGCTTTATATTAGATATGGCTTGTAAGTAGCAGAAACCAGCTTGAGTTAGCTGAAACTAAAAAGAATTTCATGAACAAGAATCGGAATATGTCTGAGCCCTTAAGAATCCACTCTTTTCATCTCTCTTTGCTACTCATCTCTGTTCGTCTGCTTCATTCCAGACTGACATGCCCATACTCTGGTGCGTACATTTTACAGCTCTAGCCATCCACAGAGACTGGCTGGTTGTCTCTCTGTCCCACTTTTGAGTCTTCCGGGGTAAGAATGTCTTAGGTCAGCTTGGGTCAGATGCCTCTCTCCAGCCACAGCGGTGCAGGCGGTGCTGGCCTGGCCATTTCATTCGCACATGTTGCTGGGGCTCCCCTAACCCGTTAAGGAATAGATTCCCAAGAAGGGAGGGTTGTTGAGAGCAGATCCCTAAAGAGTGTGTGCCATACTCTTCCTAGGTAAGATCCTGTTGACCAGCAGCGGATAGCTGAGAGGGAGATGCATCAGAGAGCCAGGGAACGGTGAGAGGAGAGGAAACCTGGCCAGATTTTGTACCAGTTGCCTGTGGACCACAGTGGTGAAAATGGCCTTCTGATTTGTGTAGAGTCCTGACTTTGATTGATTCATGTTCCTCTTAATATGGATGTTCATCTCGATTTAAGGAATATGGAAATATATTGAAACGAAGTGGGTTTATAGTGGTTGTTTACTCATGGATATGTTCATTATACTAATAATCACAAATACGTCTTAAAAGTAATGTACATTATTCTGATCTTGTGTCAGAAAAAGGACACGAATACTTGAAATAAATCATCTCCGTATTGTAGAGACATTTTTATGTAGTGGACGTTCGTTTGTGATGGAAATGGTAACAGGTTAAAAACACAGCAGGAATAACTTCTGGTGATGAATTAAGTCCATTGTTATACTCTAGCTACCCGGTTGTAAAACAAACACCCAAAAACATTGGCTTCAACTTTTCCTGTTCTCGGTGGGCCTGATGTCCCCTCTCTACCATCCTGGCCACCATGCCCTTCCTGACAAAGACGAGAGGGTTAGGACAGGGACAGGCCACCAGATGTGCTGCCCCTGACTTTGGTGTTCTGAAGGAGCCTTGGGGCTGTCGTACTCACCCATGTAAATAGGACCTTCTTTCCGTTCTCTTCTTGAAAAGAATTGCCAAGGGGGAGGTGGAGAATGGCCCTGTCAGGGAGCAGCCCAGGACAGCAGTCAGCACATACGAGGCACCGATGAATTCAGAGTTGGAAAGTACAGCTGAAGACAGAATCGCTACCTGCAGTCTTGCATTTATTTTAAAAACTGCTAGTAGCTTAAGGTATTAATACAGGATGTCTGCTTCAGGATATCAGATGTTTTCCAGGTGACTTTTTAAGTTATTTGACAGTTTGTGGACTAAAACTCATCTTTTTTGTCTTTGGGCCATTTTATGGGCTATACCTTCTGGTAGGGTCATATTTTATGTTTAACTTTTACAAGGTATTTTTTGGCTAACCTGACAGCGTGAGGTTCAAATGGAAATGGGAATGAGTGTATAGAATTCAGAACGTTTAAGAATGGAAGTAACTAAATTTAGTCTTCTTACAAATAAAGATCCTATAGACATTAACATGATTTGGGAGTGAGAGATGAGGTTTAATTAGTATCTATTTTCTGACTAGTGCATTTAAAAATATTTCTGGGGTGTTTCTCAGGGGTCCATCAGCACGACGCTTGCCGAACTGAGCCGGTACTCATACAGCCTCTGCAGGGTTCTCGTTTGCTTATTTATACTCTGTCTCTTTCCAGAAAAGATTTGGAGACTCTGAGTTTACAGGATAGGAAACCTGTAATTACATTGTGCATCACTCCCAAATTAAGTTTCTGGAAGAGATTTGAATTTCATTACAGCTGACGTCTGCGTTGCAGCCCTTGCCTTCTGTGAGGTGTTTAGTGGGCAGTTCTTTATGACCCTTCCTGTCTTTTCCCTGTTCCTTCTAGCTTTTCTTCTTAAAACTTTTAAAGCCTCCTTGAATAAGTGAACTCTCTCATCTTTGTTTGTAGGTACAATGGTGCTTTACCTAATGGAGACAGAGGCCGGAGGAAAAGCAGATTTGCTCTCTATAAACGACCCAAGGCTAATGGAGTTAAACCCAGCACAGTCCACGTGATATCCACGCCACAGGCATCTAAGGTAGGTGGCTCCCGCACACCGGAGGGCTCGGCAGACAGTGGCTCTCAGTGATTCCTTGTTGTTCCTCGTCCTTTCGGTCTTATTTCTCGGTGGGACGGAGTTTCTCGCCATTTGAAGGTGGATAAGTCTTGGTTGTGAAGCGCTTGCTGTCCTGTGCGCTGTAGGACAGGTAGCAGCATCCCTTTGTCCACTTGATGCTTGTAGCACATCATTCCCACCCCACCGCCAGGGCCACCAACATTGTGACCACCAAAACGTTCTCCAGACTTCGCCAAACGTCCTCTGGGGGTGGAGTGAGCTAATGCCTCCTACGCGCCTCAGAAACCACGGCTGCAGGGTGCGGGGACACGAGCGTGTATCAGTGGAGAACAGTCGTGGGAGAACGGAAATCGCTGTTCTTTATTCCGAAGAGTGTTTTTTAGTAAATCTTGGTATGAACTTCATTAAGATTTATTTTCCTTCTGCAAATTGAGTAGTAGGTGTTTTCACATAACTTCTGCCATGTGGGACTGAATTTCTGTAATTATTAGAAGGGTTGGAAGTAAACAGCTAAATGCTGTAAGAAGTCTGTACATATTTCCTCTCATAAATTTCAAGTGCATAAAATGTTAATTTTTAGAACTATCTCATATGTTCCCTGATGGAAAAGTGGGTACACGAATCTCCGTTTCCATTTTGGTGGATATATTCTTCCGATTACTTTTATGACAGTTTTCCTTTCAATTAAGTACATTCTTTAATGTATAATGTAGTTTCCTTTTCTATAAAACAATTAGACATACATGAAGTATTTCATATGGGGCCCTGACTGTACGTGTTGATCATCATGGGTTAGAGCATCTGGAATGAATAAGAGACTTGATTCTCATTTTTACTGAAAAATCCCTGTTCAAAGAGAAATGAGTGGCTTCCTGGAAGCACATGTGGCATTTATACTCCGTCTTAGAAACGGATTACTTCTGTTAATGTTTTTATTTAAAAAGCTCCTGTGGTTGTTTCTGAAGCAGTGCCTGGGAAAAGTTTGCTAGAATGTACCAATTAAAATTCTATTAATGAGGGAATGGTTAGACAAGCGGATATCAAAGTCCAAGGAAGCAGGAAAGGAGAGATTAACATTTAGTGGCAAACTTTTTGGCTGGAGAAGGGCGAGTAAAGTGAAAGTTTTAGGAAGAGAAGGACACTTTGTGGGGAAAACAAAGAAAACCAGGCTTACAAACAAGATTCTGAGAAATGGAGGAAGTGAAATAGCAACAGAATCTGAGAAAGTCAAGGAAATATGAGAAACATTTTATAGTCCAAAAATATCTGGTGAGGAAGGACACCAAGAGAAATGTTTTTTAAGCATGAGATAAGGGCCAAAATATTCTGGTACTATAGACACGGTCCTGATAATCTTGTCTGTGTGTTGGCATATTTCCTTCTTTCCTCTGGCTCTCCACTGTCTTTATTACATTAACTCTCTTTAAATCTCAGATTTTATATTAATACAGTGGCTTCAGATATTTTAAAAAAATTTGTAGAAATCTCGGATTCCTCAGGGGCCACGCTGTGAACAAACGTGAGCGTTGGGACTGTTGAAAGAACGGTGGCCCTTGTTCAGTGCCGTCTCTCGCTGCTGCAGCTTTGGCTTGTCATGTTTTATGCTTACACCTGCACTTTACCAGAAGTTTTTCAGATTACAAATCTTTTGGTGGTTGTCTTTCTAAATCTGTATTTAAAAGTGTCAGCCACAATGCTATAGCAAGGCAAACTGGATTTTGGTCTTGACCCTCTCACTAGTAACCTGCGAAAATACATCTTCATTTACAAAATGGAAGAGTTGGCTGTAGGCAGGAGCCACGCTGAATCCAATCAGATACTTTGATGATAAGGAACACAAACGATTCTGGCTTGAAAAAAAGCAAAGTGGAGAAATTAAAGAATAGGGTGAGAACAGCTCTCAGAAATGGGTGGAAAGTTGAGTAACTAGGTTTTGTGAGAATCGGAGTATCAGCAGGAGTTAACGTGGATATTCTTTCAAGGGTGTTATAAAGTGACTTGGCCCCAGCTACCTCCTACCTCTTTTAAAGGTTTTAAATCCTCAGGAAGGAGAATTCGATAGGCCTAGTCTAGGTCAGTCAACCCATGACCAAGGGAGATGAGTAGACCAGACGTATTTATTGCAAGCCGGTCAGATACCCGATACGGCATTTCCCCCATGCATCTTACTCACTTTGTGCCTGTAGGTTGAGGGCCTCGCACCTAGTATTTCATCCCACCTGAACCTAGCACCTTGGTTACAAATCCCTCACTATTGTTCCTTCCCATCCATGATCAGTTTTGCCCTTCCACCCTGGCTGTCACCTTCTCTGTTGGCACCCTTGTCAAAATCTCTTACATATTTCACTTTCCTTAGATGGTCCTCCACCTGCCCTAATTTAACTGAGTCCTGGTTTTTACTGATATATTCTTTTTACTCATTTTTCTATCTCTTCCCGTTCATGTAACTAGAAATGTTTTCATTCTGTTTCCTTTTCAGTCTCCTTTTTAACCCTACATTATTAACTTAGCAACCCTCACCCTACTCCGGACCTCACTGACCTCAGTTTACTCTTCTTCTTCTTTCAGTGGTTCAGTACCTGGGCAGGCCGATCTCTGTTTCTCCCCAACCCCTGTTTACACATGAGTTAGCAGCTGTGGTTCATACAGTGCTTACACTCAGTTTCGGAGTCTGCCACTTCCTTTCCACTTCTCCTGCTGTCATTTGAAAGTGACCATAATCTCTAGTTCATTCTACTTGTCTTTACATTTAGCTTCTTCTCATCGGGACATTCGGGCCCACCTGACTTTTCCATCCATGTCGTTGACTTCACCCCAGATGCCCTTTCTCTGGTTCCTTTTGGCTCCTGCTGCTCGTGAGTTCATGGCTCTGGGCCCTTCCGAGCCCTGCTGATTGTTTCTCGTGTCATTTTCTTGCGCACCCCGTTTCCCATCAGAGTGCCAGGGTATGCGGTGGTGCTTGGCAAATGATGTTTGACCTCGGTCGTCAGTGGTTTGTCTGCGCTGAAAGTTCTGATTCCGCAGTATTGATACTGAAAAGGTCATCCTTGATTGGAGTTGTAGAAGTGAGAGCCAGAAGGGTGGGTGTGGTTACCATTATTAAGTCTGAGCACAGGGCGTTTTGACTGCGTTGTTTCTTCCCTTTGCCATAATCATGTCCTCTGCCCCACAGTCTGGGGCAAAACAGGGAGGACACCTTTGCTGAAGGTAGCGGCAGCTGGGAAATGGACTCTTAGTCTTCCACGCAGGCCGGTGTCCAGGCTAAGTCAGAGGGGGACGGCACGTTGTGCTACGGTTGTGTAATCTCTGTTTGTGTAATCTTTAGTTCTGTACATATTTGCTCTTGGAATACTAGTACTCAAAGATATTTCTCCTATTATATAATGTGTTTAAAAAAAAAACCCATTAAATCCTATTTTACTTTTGCCACTTCTGTTACTCAGACATAGGGTATTTAGCAATTTATTCATCCATTCATTTGTTCACCAAATATTTATCTAGCTAGCTCTTTCTATGGCCAGGCATCATGCTAGCTATTAGATACACTACAGTCAACAAAACATACCCGCCTGGAGCTAATTGTCTAGCAGGCAGGCAAACAGTGAGTAATCACGTGAATACATATTTAACTGCATGTTGCAGAAAAGCATGGTGATGGAGAAGAATAAGGTGCAAGCAAAGAGGGTGCAGAGTTGAGATTGGGTGGACAGGGAAGACCCTGACGGAGTGGTTTGGGGACTGTTAGCCGCAAGCCGTAAGGAGGGTTAGCCGGGAGACCAGACACATCTGGAGCTCTCCGGAGTCTGCTCGGAGAATCTGGATTTTTTTCTGAGGGGAAACATGGAAGGGACTGGCGTGACATGACTGAGAGTTTAAGGTGATTTATGTTGTTCATTTACTTTTTAATGAGGCGGGGCAACTGATTGCTTTTACACAATCAGTAAATAGTATGATGGTGGTGCTGCTGCTGCCTGAGAGGTGAATGTTCTGGTAGCAACATGGTTTAAATTTAGCAACATTACTGTGGAAAGCTCTCCATTGTGATTTTCCCGCCTTAGATTGTGCTCTGTGCAAGTCTCCTTTTTTGGTTATTTTTACTTTTAAAAAGTGACTGAATATCACTTGGTTCCAGTTGGCATAATTCAGGATGGAAAATATCAGTAGTCTTAAAATGACAGTTTAGAGGAAAAATTAGGGTGATTTAATGTGATTGCTACAACCAAGATTGCTCTTTAGCTGTTTGCACTGGAGTGGCTCTCTTGTTTGATAAGTAATGAAACTCTTCCTTATCAGTCAGTGAATAATGCAATAGTAACTGTGTGAACTGGTAGAATAAATACATAAATTTCAATGTAAACTCATTAGTTCAAGCTAATCTTGTAGGCTGCAGTCGGGTTTACTTTTGAAGTACTCGCTGTCTGTCTCTCCAGCCTGGATCTTGGGGCAATGGGTGACCTACCTCCCATTTGAAAGTTTTATCCTTTTAGATATTATAAACATGAATATCTGAACCTGTCTGAAAAGAAAAAAAGAGAAATATTCGTGATAAATTGCAGCCCAGAATATCTTTGGATAATATACAAGAATATAAACCTAAAACAAATAATCTGTATGTCTAGAACGAAGCACAACTTATTTCAATGAAAAATATAAAAATAAACAACCTAACTTTATACCTTAAGGAAGGAAAAGAAGAAGAAAAAAGGAAGCCCAAAGTTAGTAAAAGGAAGGAAATAACAAGATCAGAGCAGAAATAAAGAAGATCCAAAAATTAATAGAAAACCAATGAAACTAAGAGCTGGCTTTTTGAAAAGGTAAACAAAAATAGACAAATTTTTAGTGAGATTCATCAAGAAAAAGTGAGGGGATGCAAATCAAATTAGAAATGAAAAAGGATGTTCTAAATGATAGCACAAAAATACAAAGAATCATAAGAGAATTCTATGAACAATTATATGTCAACAAAATAGTCAACGTGGAAGAAATGGATAAATTCCTAGAAACATACAAAGAACCAAGACTGAATAATGAAGAAATAGAAAAACTGAGCAGACCAATAAGGAGATTATTTAAATTTAAATTTAAAATAATTTTGTGACTTAAATGTTTATCGAGACTTTAAAAATAGTCTCGATAAAAGTTTTTATGTGGATGTATCATGGTGGTTTAGAGTTCTGTCCTGGCAGCTGCAAAACGTGTCTGTTGAGATGAGAAAACAGCTTCTAGAAAACAAGCCAGGCCTGTGAAATTTCTGTCATTGTTGACAAAGCTCCAACCATTTCACAAATAAATGGTTTAATAATTTACTTAACATGTAATACGTAAGACTGTGAATATAGATAATAGTTCTTGTTGACTTTTTTGGAGCTTGAAGGAACAACATCTGAGATATTGTTATAATCAAGAAAAATTGTCTCAGTGAGTAATATTTACCTGAAAACTTTTATGAATTTCACAAAGATGGTAAAAATTTGTGTTAAAGAGAAAAAGTTCTCTCTGCTGAAATTCTAGAAAAACTTTGTGGTATTTTCATTTGATGCTGTCTTACTATATTTAGTTATCTCTGCATGGTGCCATAGAAAGATAAAAATCAAGTAAGCTATTTAACATTTTTCTTGATATTTTTATATTTATCTTATATCAAATCTCTGCCATCAAGTTAAAAAACATATATGAGAACTTAGAATTGGAATAATTAAGTATTTGAGTTTGGATGAGTAGCCTACGGTATTATTGGCATATACTCAGTTCAGAAATCATACATAGACTTTAATATTTAATAGAAATTGTAAGATAGAATTTTGAATAATTAATTTTTTGATATTTGGATTAATTACATGCTATTCTAGCCATTCTTATTTCTTTGGTTTTAGAAGAAGGAAATTTCAATTGTTAGAACAGGTAGATTTATTTGACAAGTAACAGTTGACGGAACATATAAAATCAAATACAGGAAACTGTGATAGAGAAGCAGAGAATTTGAAATAAAGCACAGTATTCCAAGAAAAAACTATTAAATTATCCACCCTGGCTGGTGTGGCTCAGTGGATTGAGCCACTGGTTCAATTCCCAGTCAGGGCAGATGCCTGCGTTACATGCCAGGTCCCCAGTGGGGGGCTTGTGAGAGGCAACCACACGTTTCTCTCCCTTTCCTTCTCCTCCCCTTCCCCTCTCTCTAAAAATAAATCAAGTCTTAAAAAAAACTATTAAATTATCCAATAAGATACATGAAAATACACTTCTTTTATGACAAATGTGAAGAATATAATTAACTCATAATAACTTCCTTTTACTGTATTGATTCTTGGAATTTAGCCAGATGATGTTTTCAAGGCACCATAGATTAAAGGTAAACAAAATTTTGTAAAATTGAGGCAGATGATTAAATATGACAATCCAATAAGTGATTTCCATGGTCTTAGGTGATAATAGAAATAGTGAACATAAAAATATTATTAGAGCTAGAAAAAAATAGGATTTGATTAGTAGAAGGTAATAGGAGATCTCCCTTGAACAATATTATGTATTAGGAAAATATATATGAAGATTCAATTCACCATTGTCTCATCTTTCAATTAAATGGGAGAAACTATTGGAAGAGTTTGGTTTGTTATTTTAAAAAAGCTCAGACTTTGCTTATTGGTGACAGATACAGCAAGGAAAGGGTTACGCCAGTAACTTCCAACACTCAGCAGATGACTCGGAGATTATTAGCATGATTTAAGGAATGATTGGAGCTCTAATTTGCATTATTTGGGTACTATGTGTAGTTCATATTATTTAGAGAATAATTGAGAATGTATTAAAATTTTTGATTTATATATACTGAACATCTTTTATTAACTGAGAATTAAATATTATCACTTGACATGATTAATTTTCATAAATATATGTGATCAGGTGATTATTTCATTTTGGGTTTTACGTAGCATGAGTTTTAACATCAAGAATTAGTTATTATTAACTATCTACTACATTTCTGTAAATTGTGGCTAAGCACTACTTTTATGTTTTTAAAAAGATTTTTTTGACAGGTTTGCCATTGCAGATAGTGTAAGGTTAGTAATGTGGAGCTGTTATTCTCCCTTGCAGTTTTTTTAGTTTAGTTTTTGACATCTGCCGTTCACAAAATAACAAGAGTAAGCTTTCTTGTTTAAGTACATTTTCCTTCAAATTTCCTAAATAAAATACTGAGATTTTTACTGCTCTGTGTAAGTTAGGCAGCTTACCTGGCACTGAAGCAGGATAATTATTCATCACCATTTTCCCTTCCAATTTGTGTGAGTCTTCAATGGAGGCTATAAGATGTTTGAGTGTATTTTTAAAATTAAAATTTGGAGTGTGATTCACAGGACCTACTGTGAATAATTCCAGAGAGTTGAAGAGTTGATTCAGAATATTACATTTTTCTCAGTTCCTGCAGTTAATGCAGTTTGACACTAACATTCTGTTTTTCTGAGCCTCCTTCTTCTAGCACACACAGCGCCATTGTTGCAAGCACTGATCACTAATGGGAGTTTCTGTGTGTACAGAGTAATCACAGTGCCATTGCCTTACTCAGTTCTGTTCATTGATATCTGGCATAAATCTCTGCTCTGCTGTGTGGTGTGGACAGAAGAATTATTCATTGTTTTCTAGTAAAAGAGACATCTCTGTCTTTCCTGTATTTATGATGTGGTTGGCAGAATAATGGCCCCCAAAGATGCCCACCCCTTAAGTTCTGGGACCTGTGTTTATGTCACCTCACAGCCAACCTCACAGCCAAAGGGACTTTGCAGATGGCATTAAGGGCATAACACTTAAAACAGGGAGGTTATCTTGGGTTATCTGGGCGAGCCCAGTGTAATCACAGGACCACTTAAAAGTGGAAGGAGGGGGGTGGAAGAATCACAGAGATGCGAGGGGAGCAGGGGCAAGGAAGTTTGGAACATGAGCAGGACTCAAGCCCTGTCCCTGGCTTTGAAGGTGGATGCTGGGGACAATGGGTCAGGGCACCCAGCCCCCTCAAACAGGGGTGTCCGACCTGTGACCCGCGGGCTGCATGCTGCCTGGGATGGCTATGAATGTGGCCCAACATAAAAGCGTAAATTCACTTAAAAGATTATGAGATTTTTTGTGTGGTTACATGGGTCAGTGTATTTAATGTGTGGCCCAAGACAAGTCTTCTTCTTCCATTGGGCCCAGAGATGCCAAAAGGTTGGACACCCCTGCTAGAAGCTGAGGACTACTCTGGCAGGCAGCCGTTAAGGAAACCGAGAACTTAGTCCTCTATTACATGGACTCAGTTCTTCCAACAGTCTGAATGTCCCTGGAAACAGATTCTTCCCCAGAGGCTCTCTAAAGGAACACAGCACTTGATTTCGGCCTTGTGAGACTTGGGCAGAGACACCACCAGATCTGTGAGATAATAAATTTGTGTCGTTTGTAGCTGCCAGGTCTTGTGGTAATTTGTTACAGCAGCAAGAGCAAACTGATATGTACTATTTTAAGGGAAATTAAATGCAAAGTGCCTTGTATTACTGAGCAGTTCTTAATCTTGTATTGGGGGAAAGGAAAAGATGGGGAAGCCGTGAAGGAATTGGGGATTAGGGAAGAGGTTTGTATTTTTTTTCTTTTTAAAATTCTTTTGGATCCAGAGTATTGGACCCGGAAAGCTTGACTCTAGCACTCAATAACTTACTTAATAGTGTAATTTCTGTACTACTGATATATAATAATTATACTGTTGACTTGATGAATGTATTGGTTGGAAAAATAATATTTGTGTCCTTAAAGCACAATTTTATTGAGTTGCTTTTAACATGTCAATGTGGGAGAACACTTGTAATTATATGTATAATTATGCCTTTACTAAAACATACTTGAATTATGACCCTGATTCAGGCACTACCACCCATCTTGGTTTTGTTTTTGTTTTTGTTTTTTAATGCATGTGTGGGGGAAAAGACTCTCTTCTTGTAACTTCTTTTGTAAAAACATTGAACACGAAAGTTGGAAGGAACTTACTTATACTGACTCCTCATTTTACAAGTGAGGGACTTGAAAAAGGCCAGAGAAGCCCAGTAAGGAGTCTCAGGTCATTAAGCCGGGTGTGCTGCCCAGGACCCAGGAATATTTGTCTGTTGTGGCAGGTGGCGGGTGGAAAGTGCTGTGAGAGATGGGAACCAGGCTGGGTTCCACTCCTGATCCTCCTGCCTCCCAGGAGTATGACTTGGAAAATCCATTTATTTCCAAACTAGGACTGCTATAACTATAAAACAAATTAATATAATTGCTAGTAAATGTGGAAGTTGCTCTGGAGACTTAGGAAGAGTAGCCCTGTTAGGATAAGCTGTCCTGTCTTAAATTAGATTCTGTTCAGAAGGAGCCTTTGTATAACAAAACGAACAATGTTGGAGGCTTGAGTTCAAGCAGCTGGTTTGTTTGAAGTGGTAGTTACGACACTAAGTGGAAAAGGTACATCAAAATAAATTCTGTGCAGCTCAAAAGAAGTCATGGCCTGTAAGAGAGGGTCACAGAAGTATCATTGGCTGACATGATGTGGCTGTGGCCCAGTTTGTTACACCTTCGCCTTTACAATAGAGTACAGGGGTGACCTGTGTGTGAGAAAGTACTTCAGCCTCTTTGGAGTCCTGCTGCTGATACATTCACAGGGTGCCTCCTTCCAAGCTCCCCATTCACCAGACCCAGGTCACTAGTGAGGTGCGAAGGAGTGGCTCCA
This sequence comes from Desmodus rotundus, assembly GCF_022682495.2. Lineage (NCBI taxonomy): Eukaryota > Metazoa > Chordata > Mammalia > Chiroptera > Phyllostomidae > Desmodus > Desmodus rotundus. The sequence continues at coordinate 102,827,320 of NC_071393.1, forward strand.
GGAACCTTTAGTTTTGTCTTACGAAGTTAGAGTTGATGGGAGCTGATGGGAGCCTGGGTGCAGGAGCTCTTAGATGGAGAACTCCTTCTTGCTTTGCTGCTCACCCTCATCCCGCTGCCAGCGGAGCCCTGCAGGACTGGCCCTCTTTTCCCTGCAGGACCGTTCACGTGCAGCTCCCCTGGTGATGTGTTTTCCCTTGCCTCCACGCCTTTTATGTTTCTTCTCATTTCTTGGGAAGTGCTCCAGCCTCCTGTACTAACCTGTGCTGCCACTATTCTTCAAAACATGACCCAGTTGCCATTTCCTCCTGGAAACTCCCCTGACCCTCTTTTCTTAACCAGCCTCAGTGAGAAGTCCGTTTGTGAAGTGAAGTTCCAAAAAACGTGTGTATCCCACTGTGTTAGAGTTGTCCTGCTGTCTGGTCATGCTGGGCAGCAAGCTTCTTGAAGGCAGAGACTGTCTTTCCTGTCCGTAGTCCCATTGGCCAGCACAGTTTCTCGAATGTGTAACCAAATAGTGTGACCTACCTTGGGCATGTGCCAGGACAGCTGGTTTTTCAGATGGGTCTGTAACTTGTCTGTGGGTATTCTGCAAACCCACAGGCACCCGCACAGATCGGTTTATAATTCAGGCACATTTGGTAATGAAAATTACTCTTTTCCTGTTGTTTCCGAATTTTCTCTATGGTAGACACCATCGTGATAACCAGCTTTCTACAAAAACTTGTGTGCATCTCTGATCTTTTTTCCTTCTGATCTCAGGAGTCACTTACTTTTTATTGACAGTTTTAAGAAGAAATAGTTAAGCTTTGTAAGTTATGAAAACAAGAATGAAAGTGTGGGCTTTGGAGTTTAGACTTTCTGATGCTTAGTTTCCTTTGTTTACTAGCTGCGGGCTCTGGGGCAAAATACCTTTCTGTGACTCACTTTCCATTTTTAGAAAATGGATTCGTGTCAGTCAGTTTAGGCCTGGTTATGCTGCAATGACAAACAACCGCCAAATCTCAGTGGGTTTACAACACAGCGTATTTGTTACTCACATTTCATGTACATTGGTGGATTAGCATGGGACCGTGTTCATTGTGGAAATTCAGGGACCCAGGCTGATGGAGGGTGCGTCTTGACTTAAAAGATCACGGAAGAGGTAAGAGAAAGAATTAGCTCTTAAAGCCTCTACCTGGAAGCGACATGCTTGCATTTCATTGGCTAAAGCAAGTCCCATGGTGAACTGAATTCAAAGTTTGGTGATGCATAATCCTTTTGCAGGGAGAGGCATCAAATACCTGCAAATAGTCGTGTCAGCCTGCAGGTAATGACTCATGAAGGGAAACACTTGGAACATACCAAATGGCTCGTGTAGTATTGGGATGGTCAGAAGGTTCGTTTAGTTTTTTCTGTAAAACAGAAGACACATTTTTTATTTTCACCAATAACTTTATTGATTTGGATGTTGTGAATATGTCAGCTATCTCCCGCGTGGTGTGACATTGATTGTTCTCAATTAATGTCTCAAATAGCTCGCTGTCAACTTCAACTGGTCTACCCGACCTGGGACCATCGTCCAGCGAGAAATCTCAGTACAAAACTTCCCAAACCACGTGTGACACGTAGTGTCAGTCATAGCACCTTTTCTATACACTGCACAAAATTTTTTTGGCATTTCAGTTGCATGCTTACCTTTCTTGAAATAATAAAGCATAAAATGCCGGAAATGTTTTGCATTTTCTTTCATCATCAGTATTAAAATGGCTACAAAAAATTCACCAATTTTTAACAAGTTTTTTCTTCAGATGCACACTGATATGACAGCTGTCACAATACTACGTAATAAAGGTGTTTCAAATGAAGTTAAAGACAACTAAATACTATTAGAACCATATTACAGAAAAAAATGAACTTTTTGGCCAACTCAATACTGATTAATTAATGTTTGCTAACATTAGTGATTGGTTTCTCTGAAAAGTATTAATTATCTGTTATAAGAAATTATAAATAGGCCCAGGATATGATGAAACCTTGTATCCATACTTAATTATTGACAATTGGATTATATAAAAACTTTTATTTAAAATGCACTGCATACAGCTTTGTGATTTGAATATAGGTTTTTTAAATAAACTTTACAATTTAAATTTATAATTTTCTTTATGATGACAGCATTGGAGGTTGACTAATGAGTAGTTCTGAGTTATTGAGCCCACTAATGTTGAAAATCAGTGTAGTTCATCTCTGGATAACGTACTTAGAAATTAGAACGTTTTGATAAGGCATCCTGACATGAAGATGCACGTGACCTGAATCGGTTCTGGTTTTTCATGCATTCTTCATACTGCCGACATTGGCTTCATTCTTTGCTTTCTGAACAGAGGAGTGGTTCTGTGTTTTCTAATGTGGAGTTAAACCTTGGTTTCACGTGAGTAGTTCGAGAAAAATCTTTTTTGCTCTTTCTATAGTGCCCACTTCAAATGGTTTATATGAGTATCAGTGATTTCCCACTAGCATTAAAAGAAGTTAATTTTATTATTTTATTCTATAATCTAATATCATAAATCCAAGAGTACCATACTTTTAAACTTATAAATACCATCAACATTTAAGTTTTATAAGCTTCGCAGAACTAATATTGTTATAATTGGTTCCCCTAAAATGCAAGAGAAAGAGAATTCTGGTAAACAGAGCTTATCTAGCATTTTTCATTTTAAGAAGACTTTCTTTAAAGCATACAAATCATAAATGTGGAGTTTGATGGATTTTCATAGTTTACACACCCTTTTAAGCAGTAGCCAGATCAGGAAACAGCGTTACCAGTACCCCAAGGACCTCCTTGGTCCCTGACCATTGCCCACCCCCACCCCCCCAGTAACCAGCTAACTGTCATCACGAACCAACGCTGTTGGTTAGTTTTTATACTTGATGTAAATTGGATCTATAGTATAGGTTGTTCAGTGGTATATAGTATTCTAATGTGTGAATTTATCTTGTTACCCGGTATGCTTTACAGTTTCAATCACACTAAAACCTCAGTTAAATTTTTGTAAATTATTTAAGGTATTTTTTTAAGTTAGCTATTTTACTTTAGAATATGAAGTCAGAATAAACAGAAGTCAGTAATAGCTACCAGCATTCATGTGTACAGCTTACAGCAGTGTAAATTCTAGTACCCTCACTTAGAAAACTGATTTGCCTATTAAAACAATAATTATGGAATTCAGTACTTCAGTGAGGAACCCTAATTTTATATTGAACTTCGAATTTTATGGTGTGTCGTATTCCTTTCCTGAAAAGCATATACCTGTGTTACAGCTAAGGGCCCACATGTCATGTTTTTTTTAGTTGTCACATTTGTGACACAGGGAGGCAACCTGATATCAGGGAAGAAGAACACAGACTTTGATATTGAACCTGACCTGAGTGAGTCTTAGCTCTTCCCTTGGCTAATCATGTGACCAGGACAAGCCACAGAGCGCCTCTGCGTGTAATAGCCCCTCTGAGCTGTGAGGATTGGACGGAGTGAACATACATACACCACACGCCTCCTGGCCAGGGCGGGCTCTTGGGAATTAGTAACTGTTCCTTTGGTTACCTCACAAGGGAGTTGTAGGCGTGCAATGGAATCATATGGTCTTTTGAAAGCCACTCTGTGCCCCTGTAGGATGGCAATTATTGCTCAGCGTAAACGTAATCAGTGTATTGAGAAGACTTCAGAATGATTCCCCTTTGTAAGAGCCAAAGGTGCTCATTCCCACCATCTGTGTAGTTGGATTTCAACATTTAAAAATGGAAGCACATCCTTTATATTTAAATGCACACCAAAAAAAATAGCATCCTTAAAACTTTCTTCTGAAGGGTGAGTGGCTATCCACTCACCTGTGAAATCTCTGTGTTGTAGTGCCCCTCCCCTGAGGTCCATTAGCCTTGTCCCCAGGGTCTGTGTTCCCAGTGGACGCAAGTTCCTGGAGAGCAGGCCCTGCCCTGCAGGCAGGTGCCCGGAGGAGAGTGTTCAGCGACTGATGGAATGAACAACAGCCATCCATGATTTTCAAATCCCTTACTTCCAGTTAATTTACATAACTTTCTGAAAGTACATAGGAAATCAATAACTTTCGCTTGGAGACATATGAAAGCTTTTCTCAGAAAATACCGAGTTTTAGCATTCCAGAGAGTTGACCTGGTTGAAATGTTTTTTATCTTATTTGTGAAAACTAATCTTTACCTGACACCTGGATGGCATCATCAGGGGGGATATTGAAGTGTGGCTGGTTGGTTAGTAGCAATGAGTCACAGTGCATGGGGGTCAGGGGGCGAGGGGATTGGGTGGGAGGCTGGCATTGAGTAGTGGGCTTCCAGCAGCAAAGGCTATAACTCTGCCGTGGAAATGTTGACTTGGTGGGCATGCAGTAAAGGAAAAGGCGGGAGAAGTCGTTAAATGCTAAGATCAGATTGTCTGCACCAGCTGGTAGAAGGGCCTTTTCCTGAAGGGTGTTGCTAGTACCCGTGAGGACCCCCGCTCTGTCCTTGCCGCCCTTGAGAGAGGAGAGGTCAGACAGAGCGAACGTAATCCCTCTGGTGGGGTCACTACTCATGATAGTCCTCAAACTCTGGCAACCCAAACTGGGATTCTGAAAACTTTTCTACTTGAGTTGTGATACAAAAATCATTTTTTTAAAAAAGAAGTTTCGGAAGATGGCGGCAACATAGGTGGGAGCGGAGTCCACTTCCCCTCAACGCCAGGGAAATACCTAGCTGATCTGAGGAGCAGAGCGAACAGCCAACAGTATTCCAGCATATACGAAGATCAGAGACCAAAGATAGAGGACACTGAAAGATCTGACGACCCAAAGCGGCTGGATTCCCCTGCTGCGCGCGCACGCGTCACAAGCCAAAGCAGCTGGATTGGCTGATCAACGGACTGATTGACTGCCAGGGACCACACTTACAAAACAGCGAAGAGTGTGACCCAGGAAGAGAGAAAAGTGAAACCAATCCTTCCAAACACCCCCTCCCGTTGCACAGACAGGACACCAGCAGAAATAACCTGACCGGTTTAAAGCCAACAGAAGGTTTTTTTGTTTTTTTTTGTTGTTTTTTTTTTTTTTTTTATCCTTTTTCTTTTTTTTTCCTTTCCCCCTGAATTCCTTCTTCCTCACTCTTTTTTTCTTTTTTTTCATTCCTTCTTCCTCCCATCCTTTACCATTTTTATGTCTTCTTCCTGCCTTCTTTAATCTATTTCTATGTTTTAATTTTTGCTAAAATTCCTTCTTATCTTGCCTCCGATCTTTCTTTATTCCTTCTTCCCTCCTTCCTTCCTTTCCTCCTTTCCTATTTCCTTTTTCCCTCCTTCCCATCTTTCTTTTGGTTTGTTTTGTGTGTGTGTGTGTGTTTTTTTTTTTTTCTTTTCTTTCGCCCCCCCCTTTCTCTTTTTCCCACAGGTGAGACAACAAAACCTGGAGTGCTGAAAAGACTAGAGTTAGACCGTGTTAAACACATAAACGTCAGCTCAAGACCAGTGAGCACAGGAGAGTAAGGAGACAGCACCACCGAATCCCATTGGCATTCTACCATAGAAGTTCATATCATAAATCCAGGGAGTCAGAACAAAGCAATTTAAGACGCAGAGGCCAACAAGAAGAACCTCACAAACAATGGGAAGACAAAGAAACAATTCCCAAATGAAAGGAAAGGAGGAAGTCTCAGAAAGAATACTAACCGAAAAAGAGGCAAGTCAACTATCAGATACTGAGTTCAAAGCAATGGTCATCAGGAAACTCACTGAGCTCTCTGAGCTCAAAGAGAACTACCAGAAACTACAAGGAAACTACAATGAACTCACTGCAAACTATATCAACATGAAAAAGGAAATAGAAAATATCAACAAGAGCCAAGAGGAAATGAAGAATACAATTTCTGAATTGAAGAACACAGTAGAAGGAATTAAAAGCAGACTTGATGAAGCAGAGGATCGGATCAGCGAGCTGGAGGATAAAGTAGAAAAAAACACCCAGAAGGAGCAAGAAAAGGAAAAGAGGCTCAGAAAGAATGAAGAGGCAATAAGGGAAATGCAGGACAACATGAAACATAACAATATCCGTATAATAGGAATACCAGAAGGAGAAGAAGAAGAGCAAGGGATAGAAAACCTGTTTGAAAAAGTAATGATGGAAAATTTCCCTAATCTGAGGAGAGAAAAAGTCACCCAAATCCAGGAAACACAGAGAGTCCCAAGCAAGAGGAACCCAAAGAGACCCACTGCAAGACACATCATAATTAAAATGGCAAATTTCCAAGACAAAGAGAGGATCTTAAAGGCAGCAAGGGAGAAAAAGGAAGTAACATACAAGGGAGCCCCGATAAGGTTAGCAACTGACTTCTCAATGGAAACGCTCCAAGCCAGAAGAGAATGGCAAAAAATATTCCAAGTAATGAGAACCAGAGGCCTCCAACCAAGACTACTTTACCCAGCAAGGCTCTCAATCAAGATAGAAGACCAAATAAAGAGCTTCCCAGACAAAAGAAGTCTAAAAGAATACAGCTCCACCAAACCAGCTCTGCAAGAGATGCTAAAGGGACTGCTTTAAGGAAAGGAAGGAAAAGAGAAAGACAGAGGAACACAGGTAGGAAATAATGGCAATGAATAACTACCTATCGATAATAACCTTAAATGTAAATGGATTAAATGCTCCAATCAAAAGACATAGAACAGCTGAATGGATAAGAAAACATGACGCACACATATGCTGCCTACAAGAAACCCATCTCAGGACAAAAGACTTACACAGACTGAAAGTGAAGGGCTGGAAACAAATTTTCCAAGCAAACGGACAGGAAAAAAAAGCAGGGGTAGCAATACTTATATCAGACAAAATAGACTTCCAAAGAAGGGCCATAAAGAGAGACCCAGAAGGTCACTTCATAATACTCAAAGGAAGAATCCACCAAGAAGACATAAACATTGTAAATATATATGCACCCAACATAGGAGCACCCAAATACATAAAGAAAATATTGGAGGATTTCAAGAAAGATATTGACAGCAACACAATTATAGTAGGGGATTTTAACACCCCACTATCAAAAATGGACAGGTCTTCCAAACAAAAGATCAACAAAGATATTGTGTCACTTAACAATACCTTAGAGGAAATGGACTTAACTGATATATACAGAGCTTTTCATCCCAAAGAAGCAAAATACACGTTCTTTTCAAGTGTCCATGGAACTTTTTCAAAGATAGACCACATGATAGGACACAAAGCAAGCCTCAACAAATTCAAGAAAATTGAAATCATATCAAGCATCTTCTCTGACCACAAGGGTCTGAAACTAGAAACCAACGCCAAGGGTAAAAACCCAAAACACTCAAAAGCATGGAGACTGAATAGCATGCTATTAAACAATGAATGGGTCAAGAACGAGATTAGGGAAGAAATCAAAAACTTCCTGGAAACAAATGAAAACGAACTCACAACAACCCAAAACCTATGGGACACAGCAAAGGCAGTCCTGAGAGGGAAGTTCATAGCAATACAGGCCTACCTTAAGAAGTTGGAAACAGTTCAAACAAACAACCTAACCCTACGCCTACAAGAACTGGAGGAACAACAACAAAGACAGCCCAGAGCAAGCAGAAGGAAGGAAATAACCAAGATCAGAGCAGAACTAAATGACATAGAGACTAAAAGCACAATTGTAAGGATCAATGAATCCAGGAGCTGGTTCTTTGAAAAGATAAACAAAATTGACAAGCCTTTAAGTAGGCTCATCAAAAAGAAAAGAGAGAGGATCCAAATAAACAGAATTAGAAATGAAAGTGGAGAGATTACAACTGATACCACAGAAATACAAAGGATCGTAAGAAATTACTATGAAGACCTGTATGCTAAGAAATTTGAAAACCTAGATGAAATGGACACATTTCTAGAAAAATATAATCTTCCAAAACTGAATGAAGAAGAAGCAGAAAACCTGAACAGACCAATATCAGCAAAGGAAATTGAAGCAGTCATCAAGAAACTCCCATCACACAAAAGCCCTGGACCAGATGGTTTCACAGGAGATTTCTACAAAGCATTTAAGGAAGAACTAACCCCTATCCTTCACAGACTATTCGAAAAAATCCAAACTGATGGAAGACTCCCAAACTCTTTTTATGAAGCCAACATCATCCTAATCCCAAAACCAGATAAAGACACAACGAAGAAAGAAAACTTCAGGCCAATATCGCTGATGAACATAGACGCTAAAATTCTCAACAAAATATTAGCAAACCGCATCCAGCAATATATTAAAAAGATCATCCACCATGACCAAGTGGGATTCATCCCAGGGATGCAAGGATGGTACAATATTCGCAAATCAATAAACATAATACATCACATCAACAACAGCAAAGACAAAAATCACATGATCATATCAATAGATGCGGAAAAAGCATTTGATAAGATACAGCACCCATTTCTGATAAAAACACTCAGCAAAGTGGGAATAAAGGGAGCAGTCCTCAACATAATTAAGGCCATATATGAGAGACCTACAGCCAACATCATACTCAATGGACAAAAACTTAGAGCTTTCCCACTAAGATCAGGAACTAGACAAGGATGCCCTCTCTCACCACTCCTATTCAACATAGTATTGGAAGTCCTAGCCACAGCAATCAGACAAGAAAAAGCAATAAAAGGCATCCAAATTGGAAAGGAGGAAATGAAACTGTCACTGTTTGCAGACGACATGATAGTGTACATGGAAAACCCTATAGACTCCACTCAAAAACTACTCGACCTAATAAATGAATTTGGCAAAACAGCTGGATACAGAGTCAATACCCAGAAATCAAAGGCATTCCTGTACACCAGCAACGAAACTGCAGAAACAGAAATCAGGAAAAAAATCCCATTCGATATAGCAACAAGAAAAATAAAGTACCTAGGAATAAACCTAACCAAGGAGGTAAAAGACCTGTACTCAGAAAACTACACAACACTGAAGAAAGAAATTAAGGAAGATACAAACAAATGGAAGCATGTACCATGTTCATGGATTGGAAGAATCAACATTATCAAAATGGCCATACTACCCAAAGCAATTTATAGATTCAATGCAATCCCTATTAGAGTACCCATGACATATTTCACAGATATAGAACAAACATTGCAGAAATTCATATGGAACCATAAACGACCTCGAATAGCTGCAGCAATTTTGAGAAAGAAAAACAAAGCAGGAGGGATCACAATACCTGATATCAAACTGTATTACAAGGCCACTGTAATCAAAACAGCCTGGTACTGGCATAAAAACAGGCACATAGACCAATGGAACAGAATAGAGAACCCAGAAATAAACTCAAGTCTATACGATCAATTAATATTTGACAAAGGAGGCAGGAGCATAAAATGGAGCAAAAACAGCCTCTTCAACAGATGGTGTTGGGAGATCTGGACAGCTACGTGCAAAAAAATGAAACTCGATCACCAACTTACGCCATACACGAAAATAAACTCAAGATGGATAAAAGACTTAAATATAAGCCGTAACACCATAAAAGTCCTTGAGGAAAACATTGGCAGGAAAATCTCAGACATTCCACGCAGCAACATCCTCACAGACACATCCCCTAAAGCAAGGGACATAAAGGAAAGAATAAACAAATGGGACCTCATCAAAATAAAAAGCTTCTGCATGGCTAAAGAAAACAGCACCAAATTACAAAGAGTACCAACAGTATGGGAAAACATATTTGCCAACGATACCTCAGACAAGGGCCTGATCTCCAAAATATATAAAGAACTCACTCGACTCCACTCCAGGAAGACAAACAACCCAATTAAAAAATGGGCAAAGGACTTGAACAGACACTTCTCCAAGGAAGACATACAGAGGGCCCAGAGACATATGAAAAGATGCTCAGCATCACTAGCCATCAGAGAGATGCAAATTAAAACCACAATGAGGTATCATCTCACACCAGTCAGAATGGCCAACATAAACAAATCCACAAACAAATGTTGGAGAGGATGTGGAGAAAAGGGAACCCTTGTGCACTGTTGGTGGGAATGCAGACTGGTGAGGCCACTGTGGAAAACAATATGGAATTTCCTCAGAAAACTAAAAATGGAACTGCCCTTTGACCCAGTAATTCCGCTGCTGGGATTATACCCTAAGAACACTGAAACACCAATCCAAAAGAATCTGTGCACCCCAATGTTCATAGCAGCACAATTTACAATAGCCAAGTACTGGAAGCAACCGAAGTGCCCATCAGCAAACGAGTGGATCCAAAAACTATGGTATATTTACACAATGGAATTCTACGCAGCAGAGAGAAAGAAGGAGCTTATACCCTTTGCAACAGCATGGATGAAACTGGAGAGCATTATGCTAAGTGAAATAAGCCAAGAAGTGAGGGACAAGTACCATATGATCTCACCTTTAACTGGAACATAAGCAATAGAAGAAAAAAGCAAACAAAATATAACCAGAGACATTGAAGTTAAGAACAATCTAACAATAGCCAGGGCGGGGGTGGGGGGTGGGGGCGGGGATAGTGGGAAGAGGGTATTACAGGAACTACTATAAAGGACACATGGACAAAACCAAGGGGGAGGGTGGAGAGGGGGGAGGGAGGTGGGTTCACCTGGGGTGGGGTAGAGGGATGGGGAGAAAAGGCATACAACTGTAATTGCATAACAATAAAAAAAATTAAAAAAAAAAAAAAAAAAGAAGTTTCGACTCCTTTAAAAAAAAATCTTTGTTTTGTTTTAGAGCACAACCCTTTTATTTCTATTCAAAGGGAAGTTATTTTTGTTTCTGAAAAATTGAATAAAAAATTTAGCACCGATTTACTGAATTTTCTTCCACTTAATCTTTTATTACACTGATGTATTTCTAGTGTTGTACATTTCTTGTTCTTCATCACTACCTGAACTCAGTCATATTGAACAGCAGTATAGGAGAGAGTGATGATCATGGAGTTTAAGAATATTATTTTAGGTCAGGGTTTGCAGCCTCGCCACCACTGTTTGGCCGGATCATTCTTTGTTTGGGACAATTAGCAGTATCCCTGGTCTCTGTGCACTTGGTGCCAGTAGCACCTCCTGCTCCCCGGTTGTGGCCGTCAAAATGCCTGCAGACCTTGCTCAGTGTCACACTCGGGGGGAGGGCCACTGATTCGGACTCTCAGCCCCAGTCATACGGAACCTGGTTCAGAGTGCAGGCTCTGGGCTAGGAGTTCCGTGGTTGAAACCCCGGAGCTTCTCTGGCCAGTGACAACCACTCTGTCCCTCAGTGTTCTCATCTCTCAAGTGACAGAAGGTACTATTACTCAGCTCATAAACTGGAACAAAGGAGTTAATATATGTAAAGTTCTTAGCTTTGAGAATGGTGCCTGGCACATTGTAAATGCTCATTGTTAAAAACATGGTTATTATTACTGCTTGTAAGAACATGGGGTATCCTATGACATCTGTATTTCCTTCCTTCCTTCCATTGCTTCTTATTTTTTTACTGTGTCACGTAATGGAGACCTGTGGGGAGATCGTAATTGAGAAAGTTTTTTAGCAAATTAATCTTTATTCTTAAAAGCCGCATTGCCTCGTGCTTGGGCAGGCAGTAGGGCAAAGCGAATTGACAGAAGGCTCTGACGTGTTTCCTCTCCCTCAGTGGCTGTGTGCTGCTGAGCAGAAACCATTGCTTGCAAGTGGGCTTTGCAGAGACAGAGAGAGATAGATGCCTTGTAACTTGACTTACGCACAGGGTTAATTTGTCGTTGGCGTGGCTTAAGAAGAGCTGGTCTCAGCTCTGGTCTCGGGTCTCGGGGCCTCTCTTCTCAGGGCTGGAGGCACATTTAAGCTCTTTTGTCCCTGACCCAGGATAAAGGTTGAAAAGCTTCCAGATGGGGGTGTGGGATGGAAAGAATGCTGATTTGCTCTTCTCCCCCAGTCGAGTGAAGCTCTCTCCTCCTTGAACTTAACCCATTATCTAATCTAACAAGGATGAATTCATTTTGCCAAAGCCTTGATTTTGGCAGTGTTTACTACTTTCATGTAATAAAAAAAAAAAGGCAGCGTTGGGGGAGGGGAGCAAGAGCTTGGGTGGCGGAGAAGGAGAACGAACAACAAAAACTTTGTGGAAGAAAGCAATTTATCTAAAATCTAAGAATGGAAAAGAAAGAAGAAAGAGTTGCAAACAAATCTGTAGTCATACATACCAAAACAGACTGGAAATAATTTAAATCAGCAAAGTATTTCCTGTGATGATACATGCAGTTGAATTACACTCAGCTTATAGGTTAAAAATGCATATGAATAATTAATTCCAAATAGGTTAATGACAGGTATTCTTTGAACATCGTATTTGAGTTTCTGACTTTTAAAACATACGTTTGATTAAAAAAAATAGGAATTTCCGGTTTAGAAACATATTTTAAGTGAATATGAGATTTTAAAAGGTAAGTCAGCTTCCCTTTTTGTCAAAATGGAGTATGTAATTTCCCCCAGTATAGGACTCCCCTTTTCTGTTATATTAGGGAGATTTTAGTTCCAGCCGGTTACTTTCCCAGTAAGAAAACCGAGGCCCCATGGCCATTCTGTAACTACCAACTTGAACTTCTCGATCCCTTCACCTTCACACACATCCCTCCCCAGCGCCCCGACATCTGGCAGTCCTCACAGTGTCCTCTGTATCTGAGGACATTCTCTTCTGCTTGTTCATTTATTTTGGGTTTTAGATTCAATTGTTGATAGATGTGTATTTATTGGCATTTTAATATTCATATTTTTTACCTTTTTTGTAGTTGAAAAATAAAAAATTATTAAACAAACAAACAAACCCAAAACTGGGGCCTGGAGTTACAGAATCTCCTAGGATTGCTTGCCTAGCTTGAGCCAGAGGCTCTTAATTCTGGTAGTGTTGTTGTGGATTCTTACCTGGTTTGAGAAGCTGATAGAAGTCTTTACCACCTAGTGTTTTTTTTCAGGTAGTCACTGTCTCTGGACTTTGTGGTAAACAGAACTTGCAGAGACACAGCCGAGTGTGAGGTGTTTGTATGGCCTGAAGTGCAGCGCGCTGCCTGTGAGCACTCCTGCCGCTGGGGTGGCATTGCCGGTGTGTGCTGCCTCTCTGCCGGCACAGCAGTGTGGCTCCTTCTGTTCCAGGCACCTGCTTCTCTCCGCGCCACTGTCGTCTCTACTTCCCTCCTTCTTTTGTAGTGCCATCACCGCCTGCCGTGTAGCCTAAGTAAGACCTTACCGGATCCTGTAGAGTCTGTGTTTGCACTGACCCCGGAGTTCCAACTCCATTGCCGATCTCCAGTGCAGACCTTTGCAGTGGTCCTTGAATGGATGGATGGATAAACCGTCCATAGTTTTCCTACAACAGTTCAGGCCATAGTCTCTTCATAGTCTCTTTCTAACTCAAGTGTTAAATATGCTTTTAAGGTGATGTGAAACTATGTCTCCTTCCTACTGCCACGTCTGCTCAGGGACATCACTTTACCCAACTGAAAGCTTGAATCATCCTCCATCCTCTACAAGGTAACGGCCCTAAGTCCAGAGACTGGCACCTGACGTTTTCCACAGAGTGACCCCCATACCTTTCCAGCCTCTCTTTCTCTACTAGTGCCCTCTTTCTGGCATTCAGAATCCAGCCAGTGGGCAATTGTAGGGGAGTTGTATGTTTAAGATCTTGTCCTTCACATACGTGAAAATAAGGACTTGCTGTTGGTTCTGTTATTAGAATTTAGGGACCAGTTGTGTGAAATTCAGATATCCCTGCACTCACTGTGTGGAGTGATGGTCCCAGTGAATGCATGAGATTTTACTTCCCTGATGAAAATTAAATCTAAAGCTGTAAACGGAATGCCAATTGACTCAATGTTTTCCCTTGATACATGTTTCTATAGCTTTCAATAAAAATGTTTTTAGGTGTCCTGCAGGTGGGAGGATGCATGCAAGCCCAGAGGTAAATATGTCCAGAGAATGAACATAATTTTCTTTTTGGTATTTCTGTAACAATCCCTGTAAAAGGTACCACGTGGCTAGAAAATAGGCATGTTTCTAAAAATCTCTGGGGGCTCAGTCCTCTCACTGTTTACTTGTGATGTTGTGACTTTATGTTTGCCTCTCACCATTGCATCGTTCCCTCACTGTCTAGGTGGGGACATGGGTGTGCAGAGACAAACGCAGAGACGGTGAGAGTGAGCTGAGCCTCGCCTTCCTGCCCACAGTGCTCTCCTGAGGGCCCCATTTCCGTTCTTTGTCTTTGGTGCTCCTGTGGCATCATCCATCCTCACCTCACAGCTGGTTTGAAGCTGAAGCAGCTTTCAATAGCATCTGTTTTCTAAGGCAGTTATGAAGCTACTCGGGCACTTTAGTGGCCATAAAACAGAATTACAGTGGGAAGGACCTTTCAGCAATTTAAAGGCTTTAGTGTCAGTGGAGATACTTTCATTTATGAAAATTGGCACTGATGAAACCTGTGGGTATACCTTTCCTCTAAGTACCACCACCTGCTATATTAAAATACTACAGACCACTCATCAGAAGAAACTTCCCCACCTTTGCTGTTTTAGTTTATATTCAGCCATTTCTTACATTTTGGAGTGGTTCCACAGGGATCCTTTTGGTTGTTTAAATGTGAATCAGACCCCAAAATGATCTAGATTTAGTGCAATCCCTATCAAAATTCTGAAGGCATTTTTTTGCAGAAATAGAAAAAGCAATCCTAAAATTCACATGGAACCACAAAAGACTTCGAATAGCTGAAGTAACTTTGAGAAAGAGGAACAAAGCTGGAGGCATCACACATCCTGATTTCAAACTATATGCCAAAGCTGCAGTGATAAAAACAGGCGGCACTGACGTGGAAAGCCCAGATCAGAAACAAATGCATGTGTGTTGACCGATTAATTTACAACCAAGAAGCCAAGACCGCTTTGGAAAGGAAAGTGTCTTCAGTAACGGTGTTGGGAAAGTTGGACAGCCGCATGCAACAGAATGAAACTGGTTTCCTATCTTACACCATACACAGAAATCAACTCAACGTGAATTAAATACTCGAATGTAAGACCTAGAACCATAAATATTTCAGAAGGGAATACAGAGGGTACGTAAGCTCCTCCATGTGGGTCTTAGCATTGATTTGTTGGATTTGACACCAAAGGTAAAGACGTAAGTGGGACTACACCTATTTAAAATCTTCTGCACAGCAAGGGGAACTGTCAGCGAATGAAGAGTCGCCCTCTGGCTTCTCTTCAGATTGTATAAACCTTTCGCCTTTTAACAAATGAAGGGTCAGCCTGTGGAATGCGAGAAAACATTTGCAAGTCACAGATTTGATAAAGGGTTTCTATCCAAGATGTGTAAGGAACTCATATAACAACAAGAACAAAAAAAAAATCTGATTTAAAAATGGGCAGAGGAATTAATACACATTTTTCCAAAGAAAACATCCAGATGGCCAACAGGTACATGAAAAGGTAATCAGCATCCCTAGTCACCAGGGAAATGCAAATGAGAACCACAGTGAGATACCACCTCACGGTTGTGAAAATGACTGTCACCAAAAAGGTAAGAGGCGAGGGTGTGGAGAGCAGGCCCCTTGTGTTCTGCGGGTGGGGTTGTAAATTGATGCAGCCACTATGGAAAACAGTATGGAGTTTTCTTTAAACATTTCATATAAAACTATGATATGATGTAGAAATTCTGCTTTTTAGGTGTATGTTCATAGGGTCTCTAGGATACACCTGCACTTCCATGTGCGTTGCAGCATCACTTACAGTAGTGAAGATACGGAAACAGCCTGCGTGTCTGTCAATAGATGAATGAGGAAAGGTGGGTTTTCTGTGTTTACATGATGGAGTGTCCGACAGTCGTGAGAGAAAAGGACATCCTGCCATTTGTGACAACATGGGTGGGCCCTGAGGGCACTGTGCTAAGTGCAGTAAGTCAGATAGAGAAAGACATATACTGGGTATTATTTATATGGGGAATCCAAAAAAGCCAAACTCATAAAAACAGACCAGAATGGTGGTTTCCCAGGGACGGAGGGTGGGGAGAGGCTGGTCAAAGGTGTAAACTTTAAGTTACAAGTTCCAGGGATCTGGTGTACAGCAGGTGGTTCTAGAAAGTTGTTAAGAGAGAGAAGTGTTCTCACCACAAAAAGAAATGGCAATTATGTGACTAGCTAATGGAATGGTGGTATCATTTTGCAATACATAAGTGTGTCAATCCAATATGTTGTACACCTTAAACTTGTACAATTTACACGTCCATCATATCTCAATGAAGCTGGGGGGAAATACGAGGCACATCTTTAGAAGCCTGACGCGTCCAGTTTTGGAGGCTGCGGACCAACATGAGCTGTGCTGTGTCAGGCAGGGCGTGAGTGGTGCCCCTGACAGGGGAGGGCCGTTTCCGTGAATGTGTCCTCAGTTGGTGGGCTGTATCTTTTATTTGACTTCAAAATGTCAATTTATGATTACTGCATGTGGGGGGCTGTGGTAAAATTAGGTACTTACTCATGAGAATAGATGAGTAAAATAGAATACGTAAATGCTTAAGATATTAACTGCAATTTTTAAGTACATTTTCCAGGATTGTAGAGGTTATGGTCTAAAAAAGAATTAATACCAAATGAATTTAAAAGCTAGAGAGAAGCAAGAGATTTCCTTAGGAGTAATTTCCTTCCTTAAAGTAACTGCATCTGTTTCTTCCAAAGCATTTTGAAGAAAGGGGGGTTGCAGATTGTGAATCCTGAAGCTCGTGTGTTTGGCATTTATTTCTGAAGAGGGTCCTTCTGAGTGCATGTTTACTGAGAAATTTGAGCCTCAGAAAAATGTTAGTCCCTGGTAACTTGCTGTCTGGTGTAGACTGCAATTATGTCACTGTCTCTGGGTTGGTAATCTTTGCTTTGGAGTACAATCCTGTACTTCAGACAAACTAGATTCATTGCAGATGTGGCCGTGAGAGAACAGTCTTCAAGCCCGTGCTTCCTACAGGCCCTTCTGTCGCTGCCCCGCTCTGCCTGCTGCCCACGCGGGCCGGTCTTAAATCACTGCTTTCAGTGTTTCGGAGATAGGTTTCACTTTTATTTGAAAATGTTTAATTTTTGTGAATGTGATGGGTTCAGATTGGAATTTCTGTTGATTTCCTGGCATTTATTAAGTGTCAAGTATTTAAAACCCTTGCTTATTTTTGAATTGTATTGTTTAACTTTAAAAATAAATGTTTAAGACCTCTTTGTTACACATGTTACATATATTTTCCTTGTGTTTTAATTTTGTTATGGTATCTAATCCCATAATTGAGGGCTTTCTTTAATCTTGATGTAATTATATCTGGATTTTTTTTTCACTTATGATTTATAAGTTTCCTGTTTTGCTTAAGAAACATTTATTATCCCAAGATTTATATCTTCCATTTGAAAAAACTTTTATTTTTATATTTAGATATTTCCTCCATTTAATTTTTTTGGTTTGCGAGTTAATACTGATTGCGCGTCTCCTGTTTGCCCGGCCCCCGGCTGCGTCTGTGGTTAGTAAACAGACACGGTTTATGAGCTGATGGAGATCACAGAGGCAGAGTCGGGCAATGGATAAGTAACCAGACCAATAAATGTTTAATTGTCACATGTGCCCGTGAAACAAGTGGTGATGAGGAGTACCGTGCAGGCCAGGGACACAGAGGAAGTTACGCCGAGCTATGAAGGGATAAATGGAGCTCAGCCGCGCAGAGAGGGAGAGAAACGGAGCCAGTCAGTAGCGGACTTCAGGGATGGTCCGCGGAGGGGGGTGGATCTGGGGTGAGGTGAGTGTGTGGAAGCAGGCCCTTCATACTTGGTGAGAGACCTTGTTTTTGATGCAGTGTGACGGAGGAGTTTTCTGCTGTTGGGATGGAGGGTATGGGTGGGAGCGGAGAGACTAGTTTGGAGGCTACTGCAGTAGGTTTGACCGAAGATGAGGAGGCTTAGACAAGTGTGATGGTTAGTTTTATGTGTCAGTTTGGCTGGGCAGTGGGGCCCAGGTATGTGGTCAAACATTATCCTGGATATTTCTTTGAGGGTACTTTCTGAATGAGATTAACATTTTAATCCGTGGACTCTGAGTAAAGCAGAATGGCCTTCATAATGCTGGTGGATCTCATCCAATCAGCTAAAGGTGTGAATAGAATGAAAGACAGACCTCCCCTGAGAAAGAGGGAACTCAGCAGATAGGTTAAAACTTGAATTGCAGCTTTGGCTGTTCCCTGGACTCCAGCCCTCTGGCCCGCCCTGCAAATTTTGGACGTGCCAGCCTCCATAATCACGAGCCAATTCCTAAAATGAAGGGGGAGAAAGTCTCTCTCTCTCTCTCTCTCTCTCTCTCTCTCTCTCTCTCTCACACACACACACACACACACACACACACACACACACACTGGTTCTGTTTCTCTGGAGGACCCTGATGGATACAACAGAGGTTGGGGCACTAGAAATCAGAGAAGTGAGCATATTTTTGAGGAAGAAACATCAGGACTCGCTAAGGGGAATAAATTGTAATTGAGTGGATGGTGATGCCATTTATCGAAGGGAAGGCAGCAGAAAAGAGCCAGTTTCAGGAGAAATTCAGGAGTTTGGTTTAGGGCCTGTTTAGTTTGAGGTGCCAGTGAGACCGGAGTGGGAGGGTTGAGGACACACGTTGGAGATAGATAGGATCCTGGAACTCAGCAGTGTGGAGAGGAGCAGCAGGTTTAAGGTTGAGCACTGGAGAACCCAGCCTGGGAGAGACTAACAAGGTGGGAGCAGAAAACCAGGAGAATCGAGAGAGCATGGCACCGCAGAAGACTCAAGCGAGCAGTGTCTCGAGAGCAGAAGGGGGTAGCTGACGACATCAGATGCTGCTGAATGGGCCAGTAAGATGAAGGTTAAAAAGAAGCAACTGTTACATTTGTCAGCTTGCAAGTGAGTAGTTACATTTGCTGAAGCAAAGTTGATAGAGTAGCGGGAGCAAAGTGGAGAATGGAGTGGGCGAAGGAGTGAACAGGAGATGAGGAGGGGAAGCCCACCTGTGGCAGCTCTTTGGCCAAGACGTGCAGTGACAGGGAACAGCAAAACTAGGGGTGGGGTAGTTGAGGGTTTGAAGGTCAAGGGAGGAATTTTTTTTTTTAACTTTTAAGATAGATGATAGGAGGGCATGTTCATATGCTGGTGATGGTCCAGTAAAGTGGAAGACTGATGAGGAGACAGAGGGCGTAACTGGAGGAACAGGTCCTTGGGAAAATGAAACAGATGTGTCTCAGAAAACATGTTTTTGTGCGTGGGAGTCACAAGATGGGAGGGGAGGGAAGGAAAACGACACAGCTGCAGGCAGATGTGCATGTTTGCTGCCGAGGGAGAAGGAGCTCCCCTCCGATGGGTTTTTGTTCTCACCAGGACAAGGGGGAGTGGAGTAGTAGGAAGGAAGTTTGAAGGGAGAGGTGGGAGGCAGAGTGGGAAACAAAGTTAAGAACCAGAATCGCTAGGGTAGTGCTGAGAGCCCAGTTGAGGGTCGAGGCTGATTGAAAATGACACTAGTCTGTCTGTGTTTTCCCAGTGTAAATATTTCCCTGCTCGGCTGGGGCTGTGGAGAAAGAAGAAAACTGGGTTGAAGTCTGACAAGCAGGACAGAGAGGGCACATTTTAATGGAGTGGGTCAAGTGAGGGATGGAATTTCCGTTCCATGAAAAGGGTATCGGTGGACAGTGAGAGACATCCAGGAACTGTGGTGAAGGAATCTGAGCAAGTCGTCTGTCCGGATGAGGTTATTTGTGTGGAGGGGTGAGGTGAGGGGCCCGACTGCATTCTTTTTGGGGAGAAGCAGTTGTGCCCCGACCCTGTATAGAACAGTCCATCTTTTCTTCCCTGACTTCACTTGCCACTGTTCCCGTTTATTACATTTCCATGTAATCCTTGGAGCCCTCTTTGGCTCTGTGTTCTGTCCCCAGGTCTCTCTGCCTTTTGCTTTGCGGGCACACACGGTTTTACTTTGGAGCAGGGCAGTGTCCTTCAGGCACACGGGCTGAACTTTCATCCCTTGGAGATGTTCTCCAAGATGCTTGTAGCACTTTAAATTCCTACCAGCAACATAGGAGTTTCTGTTTCTCCACATTTGTACCAACACCTGAGGTTTTCACATTCGGTCATGGAACTTCGGGAGAGGATTTGGTTGACCTCCTCGCCGCATCATGCAGGAAGTCAGAAGTCTCACGGTTTGGTTTAAGTTTTAATGCAGTCAGAGAAATCTGTCTTCCTGTCCCCCAACCCCCATTTGTGGCTTTCTCTGTTGTGTCTTGTATTTAAATGATCTTTTCTACCCTGATATTACAGACGTTTCTGATACCATTTTTTAATAAGGTTTAAAGTTTCGTGTTTCATAGTTAGGTCTTTAAGCTGTGTAGAGTTTATTTTATGTAGGTTGTAAGCTAAATAAGGATCCACTTTTGCTTTTCCATGGCCATAACCAGTTTTCTTGGCATTTTCCCCTGTTAGCTTTCTCAGCGTTTACTAAATCCTACATAGACATGTGAACCCGCGCACAGCTCTCCATTCTCTCCCATTGGTCTGTTTATCCCCGAACCAACGGCACACTATTTTTGTTACAACTGCATGACAAATCCTAATGCTTGGTCAGATAAGCTCCACCTACCTTGTTTGTTTTTAGGAGTATCTTGACTATTCTTGGTCTTTCTCCATATGAATTCTAGGATCCAATTTCCAGGTTTTATCAAAAGGTGTGTTAGAGTTTTCTTGGGAATTGCATGTAATTTATAGATTAATTTGGGGTAAAAGTTGTACATTATTGAATCTTCCTATCATTAACATAGTTTTCTATTTATTTAAGTCATTTTTTATGACTTCTAAATTTTTTCTCCATAGAGATCTACTATCTCTTTAAAGATTTAGCTCTAGGTAACTTATGGTTATCATTGCTATCATAAAGTACATCTATTTTTAAAGCTCTGTTCTAAAGTTTTTCATTGTTTGTAAAATGGGGTGCTATTGATTTCTACATACACATGCATATAGTAACTGGTTTTTGTTTTCTACCTCATTCTTTGATCAAGTTTAATAATTTAACATTTTTTGAAATGTCTTCCCTTTGTTCTGGATTTATAGGCAAAGTTATATGTAACGTACACATTTCTTTTAATCATTCACATCTATAACTATATCCCATTTTTCTAGTTCTAATATTGTATATTTTTGTTTCTTTTTGTCCCTGCTTAGATATTATCTTTTATTTTACTTGTGTTTTCAAGGAACCAGCTTTTAACGTTGCTTAATTTTTTCTACTGTCACTTTTCTTAAATTTTGTTAATTTTAACTCCTAAATTTCTCTTCTCTATATAGTAATTCTCTAGACAAAAACAATTTTATTACTCTCAAGTGTGACCCACAGGCCCCGTGTCGCTGCCCCAGGCCTTCCTCATGAGAGCAGCCCCTGCTGCGCTGAGTCACTTTCTGTGACCACCCTGAGGGCCTCCTCACCCCTGTGTGGGGCTCTGACGGAGGCCGTCACTTCTGTTCCGTCTTTGTGTGTATACGGGAGGCGGTTTAGTCCGGGCCAGTGTTCGTGTCCGTTTGCTGCTGCCGAGGCAGAAGCCAGGCACAGAACCATGAGAAAGAAAGGGGCCAACCAGTCATGGGTGTTGGCTTTCCAAACTTAATTAAAAACCTTCTTTATTATCAGGAACACTTCAGTGGAAGATGGTATTTAATAAAATTCACCTAATGCTTTATGGTTCTTCCTGCTGGCTTCTCGGGATGTGATTAGTAAAGAACCAAGGTTATGACTGACAGGTCTCGGTGAAAACCCCTCGGAAACCGTGAAGTTTCACCGTCAGTTTGCATGTTCTGATGACACCCAAACCCTGCTGGTTACGTAGACGTGTAAAAGCCGCTCTGGTAAATTAAAATATTTGAACAGACACGATAAACATGTCTCTCAGCTATTTCTCCAATCTTTATGTGTAACTTGAACTCAGATTACTGAGACCCAGGGATCTAGTGCTGCCGCACTGCAGGTTCTGCTATGTCTGCGCCATACGTTTCTCGAGGTCGCGGTCGAGAACCCCCCCTGACTTGATGGTGATGAACACTTCACCTCCACTGGAGAAACCTCCCGGACGTGTGGCCACACGCGGGGTATTCACCTGGTGGACAGGTCTGCGTCAAGCCTGGCAGGCAGCAGGTTAAGTGAGTAACGGAGAGTTTGTACAAAACGGGACAGTGACTTAAAGGCAGAATTCAAGGCCTCGGTATAAATGTTTACATCCTTTGTAATCTAGTTCATAATTCGTTTTTCAAAATATTTGTAGTTGTTACTTGAGGAAAACAGAATGGATTTCTAACTGCTTTTTTTGCTACTACCACACCATGCTGCTGTAATAATGAGAACTCAAAGATAGAGAGTGCTTACTGTCTGCCAGATACTGTGCTAAGATATTTTCATATATTTCCTTATTTTTCTTCTCAAAAGTCTCACAAGGTAGGACTTCTATCATCCCCATTTTTCAGATAAGGAGTCTGAGGCACAGAGTGGTTAAGTAACCTCTCCAAGATCACACAGCTAGTGAGAAGTGGCCTGGGACTCAGACCTGATCTGTCTGATGCCCAAGCCAGTTTTCATAACAACCACACTCTACTCTTACCCTAGAGGGTGTAATCCAGCACTGGAAGTGGTGACTAGGAAATCTTATTAAAAGATGGTGAAATAATCAGCAAAACCACCATGCAACCAAAAATACATTCCTATGTGTTGAAATACTGAATTTTAGATTTATAAGTGAACAGCCTACAAGTCAGGCCAAGACGATTCTTAAAAATAAAACGAGTGACTGAATTCCTGAGTCAGGTCTCTCCTTGTTAAAGTTCCTGTTAGACTCGTTTGTACTGTCTTAGCAGGCTTCAGTAGAGGAATTATTGGCATGTTCTTTAATTATCTTATGTTTGGGTTTTTTTTAGATTTTGTTTATTTATTTTTAGAGAGAGGGGAAGGGAAGGAAAAGGGAGGGAGAAACCTGGCCCACAATCCAGGCATGTGCCCAGACTGGGAATCAAACCGGCGACTCTGTGATTTACAGGCCCGCGCTGAGCCTCAGCAGCCAGGGCAATTACCTTATATTTACTTTTCATACATTTGATTGTTCGGCTCACAGTTTTGCCTACTAGATGCCATTAGTGCTTGTTACTAAATGAAACTGTCTAAGGGTTTCACAATTATGTTTGAATTTAACAGACCCGCTTTTTTTACATCAAAAAGGCACACAGTTATTTTAATATCAAAATATGTCTGATTTGGGGGGGAAACACCAAATAAAATAATATTAAGCCTCAGTCTTTAAATGTAAACTTAAGACAGAGCACTGGCCTGTGACTTTGGAGGTCTGGAGCTGGCTGTGTGCTTGGGCCTCCAGATAAAGGATTGGCTTTCTCTGAGCCTCAGTGAGGAAGCTGTAAAGCGAAACTGTGTAAGCCTTGTTTCCATGCAGCTCTTCACGTTTCATAGTCTATCAGAGGATGATTCTGGATGTGCTGGTGGCTTTCCATTAAGAGTGTTACTTAGGAGAAATACAGGAGATACAGAGAAAGATCAGCCGGAACCTGTGACAGATTATTTCATTTATTTATTTATTTAAAGTAGTCTCGCAAGGCACCTTCTACTTAATGTAAGGTAGTCGCTCATTCATCCTGGAGTCTTGCACCATAATGCATCCAGTGGTGCCAATTACCCAGGAAGGTTCTAGGGATTTACAAAGTATAGCAGTGGCACTCTCCTTTTAATTTCATGTTCTTCTGCACAGCACATTTTGCATGCACCTGACCAACATTTACTGAGGGCCTACTTTCTAGACGTTATTTTTTTAAGGTTCTTCTTTCCCAAATTATTCTTGTTTATTCTATTACACTTGTCCCGATTTTCCCCTTTGCCCTCCTCCATGCAGCCTATCCCCCTCCACAGTCCATCCCCACGCCTTGTCCGTGCTCGTGGGTCATTCATACATGGTCTTTGACTATACACCCTCCCCCTTCTTTCCACCATCTCCCCTCCCCCTTTCCTAGATGTTATTTTTTAAGAAAAAAGAAAACAACCCTTCTCCCCGTGTAATTGGGTTGAATTGCATTGTCCAGTTCCATCACAAACCATACGGTGATGTGAAGTGATGCTTGAGCTGCTAAATCTCTCTCCGCTGTGTTCGTTGCTGGCTCGGTTGCACTGTGGTTGGTCAAGATGCAGTTATGAATGTTTAACCAAGAGTTCACTAGCTAAATATCTACAATAATACCATGAACCTGTGGTCAATCAGTACATACTCTTTTTCTACAAAGACTGAGTTCTTATCGCTCAGTCATTTTAAAGTTAAAACAGCCTTCGTAGCCAAAGGCTTCCAAGTTTACTAATAACATTCACTGTGAGTACAAAAATGTATCGAACATTTACTCTGTGCTAGGTATTGTTCTAAGCCCTTGGTGTGTCCTAACTTACTGTCACCAACCAATGAGTCAAGTTCTATTGCCCCTATTTTATAGATGAGAAAACTGAGGCACAGGGATGCACGAGGTAACCTGCTGATGTCACACAGCTAGTGAAATTTTACCTGAAATATAAAAATAATTTTGCAGTTAATAATTGCTTCCTTTTTTTCTTTTTGCCTAGTCTTCAGTTTTTCGGTAATGGCTTACTGTCTCCTCTCTTCCTTTCTCCAAATCTCTCCTTGGCATCATCCGACTCATCATTTATCTGTCAACCCTCCTGGAACCTCCGCTTGTTTACTTGGCTCAGAACTTGTCGCCCTTCAGGCCTGCTCTCAGCCTGCTTGCTCTCTGTCTCCATCTCTCTAATTAATAAATAAAAACAAAAAGAGAGACGATCATGTCAATTCCTGCTGATGGAGGAGTTAGGTTGGGAGACCAAAGCCATAGGTGGGGCTGAGCTCCAGAAAGGAGATGTCAGCCCTGGATATCAGGCAGGCATTGGGTCCTCTTCAGCAGGGGACTGATGGGATCAAATTGCCATTGAGAACAGTCACTTTGGTGACACATTGGCTTTGTAGAGATGATCACAGGTTGATGACTACCTGGAGGTCAGTCAGCAGCTGTTGCAGCAATCCGGGCAAGACTGTGTGAAGCTTAGACTGAGTAGTGGCGATGCAAGTATAGAGAAGTGGATGGGAGGCACTTAGTAGGTTGACTGGAAGCTCCCATCAATCTGTACACTGGTTGGATGAGGCTAGTGAGAGAGAAGGAGAAGAAGGCTGGGATTATTCCTGAGCTTCTGACTTGAGGACATGGATGGATGGTGTGACCCTGGCCAAGGACCAGAATCCTTTCATTTTTCTTGGGGGAGGAGGAAGAGACTTTGGTCTTTTTTCAGACCACTGGTGGCTGTTGGCAGGCACCCGTGCTTGGGGACATCCCAGTGCTGGGCGCTGGATCTTGGGGTTTGGAAGTAGTTGGGAGAGGGAGGGGAGTCGTTCATTAAATGCAGTTGAAATGAAAGGCTATTCTAAGTATCATGGGTGTTTGAGGGGATAACTGGAGAATTGGATATTTTTTCCTGTGGGCCACTCAGTAACCATTGTTTTGATGCATGAAAAGACCACAGATAACCTACCAAACAGTAGTCAGCTTGCAAGCGTGCTCCCAGCGGGAAGCATGGCAACTGTTCAGAAGTTTACTCTCTCTTGCCAAAGTTGAGTACTGAAGTGACACACCTCATTTACTGGGGTGGCTGCCGTAGGAAGTGACCTAATTAGAATGAATGGTAACTTCAGGGACTTTCTAGTCTTCTGATTTACAGGGTCAGTGCCTCAAATTGCTTCTCTTTACTTGATTGAAACAGATTAGTTGTGACTTGTTACCAGAGTTAATCAGAGAAAAACAAAAGTTTTATTAGAATGTGGATTTGCATATCACCGTTGAATTTCCTTTTCAAGGAAATTTTTAAGTTGTTATTTAAAAAAAATCTCGTTTGTCCTCATCTTCAACATTCTCCTCCCCAAGTGAATTACACTTTGTCAGACGTTTTAAGAGCTTTCTTCCAGTTTGACGTCACTGTCCTGGTCATACCAAGGGCTCCAGGACTCTGTCATTTCAGAGTTTAGTAAATGCCTCTTTTCATATGCGAGGCTGGGTGTGCTATTTCTATTTCCAGTATTCCACTAAAGGCAACTTTGTTTTTCTAGTGGTTCTACATTTCTAGAATACACAGAGTGGTTCCCCTTCAGATGTTTTAAACTAACATTAACAATCTTTGAATTTGTCACTAGACCGTGCAGTATTCTATGCGTTTTCTCTTTCCTCCTTGAACATTTTCTTTGTTACCCGCTGTTCAGCATTACATCAATCTAATACCAATTTCCCTCTCAGTTTATGGCTCTCCTGCACTGGCTGTTAACCTTTGATATGTAACTCTGTCAAGTGTTTTCTGAAATTCCACGATCACTGCCACTCCTTTTATTAAACTCGGCGGTACTATCCTCGGAGGGATTTGCTAGATGTCATATGAGAATGACTTGCAGGGCGGGGAGGCCTGTTGGCTGTGCCTAATCAAAATGTTCTCAACAAGTGATCAAGTAAGGGCCCTTGGTTTTCAGTGATTACACAGCTATTGAATTGTGAGTCTGCAGTGAAACCCGGGAAGACGGCAGAAATTATTAACAAAAGAAATTACCATCCAAGAGCAAAGTGAACACAGGGTTTTAGGATTCATGAACTACATCATTTCTTACTGCCCTTAGACACATGCTAAGATTATTAGATCCTAATAAATAATATTCTTTGCACATTGCCGATGAGGGCGGTAGAGCAAAAAAATTACTGAATAAGCTCTATGTCAACTCTAATATTGTTGACATTGTCATCATATCCAAATCAGAACAGCTTCCGCTGTTGGCTCCTGACTGTGTCTTGGTCACTGTGCCAAGAGCTTTATAGACCTGATTTCATTTAAGTGTTTCAGCAGGTATTGCTGAGCACCTACTATATTCCAAGTACTATGGTAAGTACTGGGGATGTTACACTCACTACTGTTCAGGAATTTGTAGTTCAGTAGGAGACCCTGGCAGGAAAATCAGAAGTCCCACTAGACCCTGATACTGCTGGGGTGCATTCGGAATAGAGAATGATTTTCTAGCAGGTTCGTTTTCCTTCAGCAGATCGTATTTTCATAGAAACACAGTATCACACGGTGTGGATGAAACACAATTAAGCCTTAATGTCACTTGGACCCACTGGGGAACAGGGTGGGGTGACTGCTAGCAGTCGAGGGCTGTCAGAGCCTCAGTGCCATCACTCTGGTGGCCCCTCCAGGTGCTTCGGCACCAGCTAACGGCTGAAAGGGGGGCAGCTGTCCAGACAGCTGGGCCCTTTCTTGTCTGGCCACAGGATAGAGGGTGTCTGCCTCTGTAGCGTCCACTAGTACGGAGCGGTGGCCCCGGCCAGGAGTGAACTCTGCTGCCTTAGGTTGTTCTGGGGAGATGGCCATCGCACCACCTTCTCTCTGGATGGAGTCTGGACCCTTGTCTGGATGCCAGGCACATTGGAGACTGTTGGGAATTCAGGACGAGGCCTCACAAGGCAAAGGTGACATTCTCATCTTTTTCAGACATATAGGCAATAAAAGTCAGACACCTCTCGCATGTCAGGCATGGCCTGGGTGGCTACACTCAAAGCACTGTGTTGTCAAGTGTATCAACCAGCTTTATAAAGAGAGCTTTAACGGTTTAGGAATCAATCTGCCGAGACAAAAAAAGGGTCATTCTGGAGTGCCTGCCAGCATGGGGGGCAGGCGCTGGTGGGAAAGGGATTCTCAGGCGCCCCTTATTTGCCATAGTGTACAGGTGTGTGGAAGTGCCGAGCAGGGCAGCCTAGCCCGGTTTCAGGGAGTTGGAGAGGGCTTTCCAGAGGAGATGACATCCAAGCTGTGAAAAATAAATGGGGGTGGGAGGAATGACTGTTGAGATAGGCACAGCGAAATTTCCTAGAAGTAGAAATATTTCCATTTGACAGGAAGGTGTAGAAGAGAGAGGGGCTGTTAGGAAACTGCTGCATTGGCCTTTCCGTCTGTGTTGATGTTCGCACTTTCGGTGCAGAAGCAAAGGCAGGTAAAACTGCTGGCACCTTAGCATGCGTCGAGGCAGTGGCTCCAACTGTGGTTCCTCTATTCGTCATTGCCACGAAGCACCTGCCATTAAAAAAAAATGTAGTTTCACTTGCTGAGGCAGTAAACATTCTTAAAAATGAAATCACCACCCTGAGTATATACACCTTTTTACTATGCATGGTGACTTGGGGAGTGCATATAAAGAATGCCTGTCACATAACCAAGAGTGTGTTAGTCGCATAGTTAGTTGCTGCCTGGCTGGCTCTGGCCACCGGGAAGGGTCGGCATGGGGTCATGCCATGATTGGGTTTTTGGTTGGTAGGTGGGCCCAAGTTGAGATGTCACTGCATTGTTGTGGCCTGTCAGTCACCCCCTGTGAGGCCTGACCTCAAGTTGCTACGTCCTTTCCCCTGACACCCACGGGCTGGGTCAAATGCTCTCATAGTGCTTAGTGTGCATCTCCTATAGAACATCTCGCATTTTGTACAATACATATTTTTAGGTATGTTTTCCAACTTTGTCAAGGTAGAGAACCTATTTTATTGATGTCTGTATCTTCAGCTCCAGTTGTAGTACTTGGCATCCAGGGAGAAATGCGTATTTTGGGGGTGGATGGATGGGTGAATATAAATAAAGGTAGACATTTGACTTCAAAATTTTAGAGAAATTTCATTATAAAAGTATTAAACAAACATGTTATTTTCGTATTTGTGAATTCCAGCTGGTAATGTTGCCAGGTGGCTGAATTCCAAGTCAGAGATGGGATGGGGTACTATTAAAAAGGCACTTTAATTTCTTCAAATTTGTAGATCTAGATTAGTCACCTCTTTTCCTTTTTCTAAGAGAAAAAAAAAATCATGCTTTCAAAGTTTAGAATTCATACAAATGCCTACCTGCTGGCTCCCCCCGGGGAGAAGTGTAGTTCTGCGGTACCCTGCGATCCAAAGCCCTAAGTCAAACGGCCGCCCAGGATCTTCGTCTGCCCTCCGACAATGTGTTGAGAGGAGCCTGTTAGGTGCCAGTAATAGCTCTGGTGTCACTGTTGGGGGCAAACACCAAAAAATAAAAACAGAGAAACAGTTGTAGATGTCACCAAAGAAGAGCAAAGCAATAAAATAGATCTTTATCAGTTTTGTTTGTTTTCAGACTCAACAAGTGTTCTCATCCTCAGAAGTGTGTGAACTCAGTAGTAGTGACTCCGTAGTGAGGCACTCGGCTGTGCTTGCAGGGGCTCAGGGAAGGGCGGTTGAGGACAGACCCCCGCCAGGCCGTTGCCGTGGCAGGACCGGCTGCAGGAGAACCTCCTGAAGAGAGGTGTTGCTGTTGCGTTGTTAGTGAACACACTTGGGTATTCTTTTCACGTGCTTTTGGGTTTCCTCCAGTAGGGGCGTAGAAGGAAGCAATAATTGTTTTTTAGATTTTACTAATTTACAGCTTTTCACAAAGTCATTAGTTCATGAACCAAGACTGTAAGAACTGATTAGAAATAAATTAATCAGTTGCTGAAAAGTTCATGTTTGGTGTTAAACTGGAGTAATATTTTAACTGAAGTCTACATTTTGGTAGCAGACCACCTGAGTTACGGAGCATTTCATTTTCAAAATTAACTGGGTCTTAAGACTCAGAGCCCTGAAATGTAGCCCAGTTTTGCAAATAAAAATTTTAATTGAACTCATGGTTGTTCAGTTACACCTGTCAGCTCTTGTCACTTTTGCCACTGCTGTGAAAGTTCAGGTACCTAGGATTTGTGAGTATCCCTCAGTGGCCTATAGAAACTGTGCAGTTAGTTTTATTTTGTGGTCACAGGGCCTAGGGCTCTGATGCTGTGGGGTGTATGTCCCGTTTGTGCTGATGTTATCACTTTAGTTTGTTTGGGAAATGCGTGTCAGCACTACTCAAGACCTTGCTTAATCTGGTGTATATTTTACGAAGATGTCAACCCTGAACTTTCAAGGTAGCATTTGACTTTGCTTCACTGTTTAATCAGCATTATGAAAAAATAAACTGTGTACAGTTACTGATGCATTTGCTTTTGATGTACTGCTGAAATAATTTATCTTTTATTTGGTTTGGATTTCATGTTTGTGTGTGGATTCCTTACTGGAGGGTAGGGTGGAGGCTGTCGATGGTCTTAGAGTCACACTAAGTTGGGCTTGTTCAGTCATAGTGTTATTTGTTAAGGTTCCTTTCTGTTTTGTTTTTCAGCCTTTTAAGCCAGCTGTGAAGTTACCTTATGTTCAATCTTGTTCTTTAGTTCCACTTCCAAGTTTATTATAAGAGTGTATTTAACTACTTGTTCAGCAGAGTATGAGGTGGTATTGTTGGATATTTGGGTAGAACTAATATTTTGTAAAATATACATATTCATACCCAACAAGGCATAGCCCTTTCCTGCTGTAAACATAGTAGCCCCTAAAGGCAGATATTTCACATAATTTGTACCATTTTTCTCAAATGTATACCTCTGTTGTATCTGAGTTTTCACACATTTGATGATAGCTTTACAGTGAACAGTGCTGAGCAGTTACAGGCACATTGTAATTACATTCCTTTTACGCTAACTCAGAAGGAAGAAAGGGTCAGAATTCTGCTGGCGGGGGCCGCAGTGTGTGCAGAGCTCCCTTGCTATCAGGATTCACGTCATCATGGCTCAGTTTTATGGTTCCTCTGCAAAAGCTAATTCAGTTCCTTTGGGCACTTACTTACCAGCAGACAGTTGGCTCTTTGCCACGAGCTGTTTGTTGACAGTTCTCGCTGTTCCTGATGCTGATTAGCATGCAATGTTACAATGTCCCTAAGAATAATTTGGCTTGTCTATATAATAATTTAAGAGTTTAATAATTTTCTAACATATCCTAAGTTTCCAGTTCTTTGTCAACATCTTAATTCAGTTCTAGAAGTTTTGTTTAAGCATTTGCTGTGTGCTTAATAGTGTGTTAAGTACATTAATTAAAGTGTTTCCAAATAGGTTGTCGTTTCTAGTAATGGAATTCCTTATATTCTTTTGCTGCTCTATAGTGTCACACGCATCTCATGCGACAGTAATAGTCCTGTGAGACAGAACAATAAGCAGTGCTGTCTCCCCTTTTCCCAGATGAGGAAACTGAAGCCTCAGTGGGGCACTGTGTGTGCCCAGCTCCACGCAGCTTGTGAGTGTTGCGGTAGCTCTGCACCTCTGCTGCCGTGAGCTTTACAGATGGGGTTAGCGTTGTGTTGTTATGGTAGGAGGAGGACTTTGTGAACAACAGCCGAGCCCTGGACCATTCTGTCCCTTCCCTCACTGTACCAGGGAGCCTTTCACTGCTGCCATTTTTGACATTTGGATTAAACAAAACATTTGATACCCTTTTATTCTGCTCCACACTGAAAGCTAGACACATGTTTCATTACAGGAAGGACAAAAAACAAAAACACATGAATTAGAAAGAGGCAGTTCATTTCTTTGGTCACTGCCTAACCTTTGGGATTTTACCATTGCAGCAGGCATCTCTCTCTGTTCTCTTTTGTTGCAGCTGTTTTGGTCCGACGTGGTGTTACTTCTCCTCGGTAGCTTTGCCTCTCCCCTCTGTGTGCCCTTTACCCACGGTGACCACCTCCATCTCACACAGCTCTTAGCCAGCGCTTCCTTGTGTAGTCAAGCTCATGTTCAGCTAGCTAAGAAAGGACTACTATTTATTAAGGCTCATTTGCCAGGCAAGTACTTTGCTCATCATGTTTCACATGGTGTCTCATATAATTTCTCCCAGTTACCCTGTCCGCTGGTTCTAGTCATCCCTGCTTTATAGATGGAAAGGGTAAGTATAGTAAAGAAACCTGCCCAATATTACATGGCTGAGGAGTGGCAGAGCTGCGGTTTGAGCCCTGTTTTGTGTGACTCCATAGCCAGCGGTCTCATAAATGAGCAGAATAATGCTATGCCAGCCTTTGGCAGTTTCAGTTGCGACGCTTTCTCGTTGTTTCTGGGACAGCTGCTCTCAGAGAATGTAACCTGGCATTTTTGTTTTTTTAATAGCTAGCTGCTTTTGCACTTAGGGATTTTTTTTCCTATTCTGATGTTCAGTCAAGCAGAATTAGTCTAGTGTTTAAAATCTAAGCCAAGGATTTCATCTTCTTATTATTTATATCTTTATGGTTGTAAAGCAGAGAAGTTATTTTGGGTAGATCTTTCAATAATAAAAGTAATTGGTGTTGTAACCAACATTACTACTTCTTTAATCATTGCCAATTTGGACATATTTGAAGACTCTGTAGAAGCTTCTGTTGTATAGAAGTTAATGTTTTGTGCCAAATTTTAAGGCTAATTTATTTCTGCTTCCTCTTCTATCTCTCAGAAGTTTTCTTTTTCACAGTTGGATGTTATCTGGGTTCTTTCCAACTCTGGTACTGTAGGCTGGGGAGCCTAACTTCGGGTTTAGACCCCACACTTCTCAGGGAAATGCCCCAGCTGCTAACATATCCCTTCAGCTGGGGATAGATCTCCAGCTGCCCCCGGGGGAGCCCAGCTGGCCCTCTCACATCTCTGCACTCCCTAACAGTCGCGTTGTGGCGAAGTGGTTTCTTCTGTCTGCGGTGATATGCCATCTCTCCAGCTAGTGTTCAGCTGGTTATTCAGGATACTTTCTCTACGATTTAGTTGTAATTACAGATTGGTCCTGGAAGGAGATTAGTGTTGCTTCCACTAACTGCTCTGCCATCTTGGATCTTCCCAGAAGTTTTCCTTTATTTTTCCCATGAAGTGGACATGTTGTTCTGCTTTATCTTTGTGAGCAATATGTTTAGAAAATCAGATCCAAGACTGTGTGCGTTTGTGTGTGTGAATAAGAAAGAGAATGAGAGAGGAAAAAGAAGAAGTGGGGGGAGAAAGAGGAAGAAAAAAAGATGGAGGCATGGGTAGACACATTGTGCCTCCTCGCACAACCAAAGGAAGGACAACAACAAATTTACAAACAAAATACTGGAACTGCCAGAAAATTGAACTGTAGGGAAGTCCGACAACCAAGGAGTTAAAGAAGAAACATTCATCCAGACTGGTAGGAGAGGTGAAGATGGGTAGCTGGGTGGAGAGGACTCGAGACAAGGAAGCAGCTGGAGGACCAGACTGGGGGAGGCAGTGGCTGGTGGAGCAGCGGTCCCACATTCGCGTGCAGATAAACCGAGAGGAACAACTGGGGAGACAGACTGTGAAACCCAGGTTCCAGTGTGGTAAATAAAGCCTCAAACCTCTGACTGAAAACATCTATGGGGGTTGAGGCGGCAGCAGGAGAAACTCCCAGCCTCACAGATGAGTTCGTTGGAGAGACCCACAGTGTCCTAGAATGCACACAAGCCCACCCACTGGGAATCAGCACCAGAGGGGCCCAATTTGATTGTGGGTAGCTGGGGAAGTGACTGAAAACTGGCAGAGAGAGGAGCAAATGCCATTGCTCCCTATTGGGCCCCTCCCCCACATACTGTGTCACAGAGCAGCGACGTGGGCTGCCCCACCCCATGAATACCTAAGGCTCCACCCCTTACTATGTAATAGCCCAGCCAAGACAAAAAATACGGCCCCAATGAAAGAATAGATCAAAGCTCCAAAAATAGAACTAAGCAGTGAAGAGATAGCCAACCTATCAGATACATAGTTCAAAACACTGGTAATCAGGATACTCACAGAATTGGTAGAGTATGGTCGCAAAATAGATGAAAAAATGAAGGCTATGCTAAGTGAAATAAAAGAAAATGTGCAGGGAACTAACAGTGATGGGAAGGAAACCAGGACTCAAATCAACGGTTTGGAGCAGAAGGAAGAAATAAACATTCAGCCAGAACAGAATGAAGAAACGAGAATTCAAAAAAATGATGAGAGGCTTAGGAACCTCTGGCACAACTTTAAATGTTCCAACATCCAAATCATAGGGATGCCAGAGGAGAAGAGGAAGAACAAAATTGAAAACTTACTTGAAAAAATAATGGAGAACTTTCCCAATCTGGCAAAGGAAATAGACTTCCAGGAAGGCCAGGACTCTCAGAGAGTCCCAAAGAAGTTGGACCCAAGGAAACACACATCAAGGTACATCATAATTACATTAGCCAAGATTAAAGTTAAGGAGAGAATCTTAAAAGCAGCAAGAGAAAAGGACACAGTTACCTACAAAGGAGTGCCCAAAAGACTATCAGCTGATTTCTCAAAAGAAACCTTGCAGGCAAGAAGGGGCTGGAAAGAAGTATTTTGAAGTCATGAAAGGCAAGCACCTACATCCAAGATTACTGTATCCAGCAAAGCTTTCATTTAGAATGGAAGGGCAGATCAAGTGGTTCCCAGGTAAGGTCAAGTAAAGGAGTTTATCATCACCAAGCCCTTATTATATGAAATGTTAAAGGGACTTATCTAAGAAAAAGAAGGTGGTCAAAAGTATGAACAGTAAAATGACAACAAACTCACAACTATCAACAACTGAACCTAAAAAAAAAATCAAAACCAAATGAAGCAAACAACTAGAACAGGAACAGAATCACAGACATGGAGATCACATGGAGGTTATCAGCAGGTGGGAGGGGGGGAGAATGGGGGAAAGGGTACAGAGAATAAGAAGCACACATGGTAGGTACGAAACAGATGAGGGGAGGTTAAGAATAGTATGAGAAATGGGGAGACCAAAGAACTTACATATATGACCCATGCACATGAACTAAGGGGGGAATGCTGGTGGGGGTGGTGCAGGGCGGAGGGTACTAAACGGGGGGAGGGAAATGGGACAACTGTAATAGTGTAATCAGTGAAATATATTTTAAAAAGGAAAGGATGAAAAAGAGAAAGGAAAGAAGAAGATGGTGTGAGGGAGGAATAGAAGGGAAAGGAGAGAGGGAAACAGAGAGGATTTGGTTTGCCAAGAAGATTACAGACTAAGCTACAAGAAGCTGTTTGCTTGAAACTGTGCTGTGTCTGTAGCATGCACTGTGGTTTACAGTCACCAAAAAATTGGTCAGAATTATATGTGGTGACAGCCGAGTCCTCAAAAGATGATAAATATGAAGGGGTGTTCACGTGATGCATGTTTAGGCAGTAGGCAACATTCCTGTGCTGCTTTGGCCGGAACTTTGTGTAATTCCTGGTCCTTCCACTTTCTTGGACATGATTAGGTAGAATTTCTTACTGTTTCCCTTCAGCTTTTCTAATAGTAAACAGATGCTGAAGAAATGAAGGTAACTTTAAATACAAGCCATTTGGGGTATTGTGTCTCTTAATTGTTAATAGATTTTAAAAAATTAATATTGACTTACCTAAGTTAAAAACTGTTTCAATTTTTAACATTCTACTTGTTTTTAATGTTCAGATTCCTAGTCTTTTATCATCCTCCCCCTCTCAGTAACTACGGGATGATTTGTTTTTCCCCTTAGCACTCGGCTATTACATTCATGTCTCATCTTCTGCAGTAAACCCTGCATCAATCTTGGACAGGCTGGAAAGTCAGGTTCAGCAAAGAAGTCCGTCAAGGGTGTCTGAGCTGCCAGATGCTCGGAAGCGGTTCCTTTGCCTTCTTCCCAGGACTCATTGGTGGTTTATAGGCAATTCTTAACTGACCTATTATTTCCACTTCCATTTCTGTAGCCAATTTAAAAGCAGAAAATTAGATGGGGAAAGTCATACTTAGGTTGGCAAACTAAAAGGTTACATGACATTGATTCATTTTATTCAGTTAGATTTGTTTATTTTGACATGTTCTACCTTGCTCCATTCCACAGCCCATTTGAGGCCATTGGCATCCTTAGAGAAAGAGTCCCTTGTTGTGTCTTTAATGCAGACAGGCTCCTTCAAGAAGCTCCGGGTTGAAAAACCTCAGGCCGTAGAACAGGTCACTTAAGTGTGTTCTGCTAACACTTTTTATTGGTCATCAGTGCTTGCCGTGGGAATCCTATCACAAGCAGTCCAGGTGAACAGTAAGCTAGCCACAGACACTGAGAACTTTCCTTTTTTACTAAACATGCTTCTTATCTGCAGGCTGCAGACATTTAGCTGTAGCTCGTTCCTTGCCTGTACTGTCTTTGTAAGGCACTGGACAAGAGGCACAGCAGAGACGTGTCCCAGCCGCTGGCTCCCGGTGACAGAGCACAGTCACCAGCCAGGATGACTGCAGGGGGCTGCACTAGAGGAATAATGGTCTAACTCTGCAGCTTTAAAATCCGATTGATTTCATTTGTGCAAAGGCACAAGGGCAGGGGAGTGCTTTACTGTTTGACACACAGATGACAGTCTGGCTGGAAGCTAGTGTTTGGGAGAAAATAAAACAAAAATGTTAGTTCTGAAGAAACAGCTATAAGACACAGCAAGGATCTATAGTTTTCTTCTGAAAAAAATCAACGTTTTCACCCCAGAAAAACACCCGGAAACCAAGCAGTACCCTTCCGGAGTTTTGGCATTTATGTAACAGTTTGTATAAAAGGACCATACCGTATAAAGTGATTGTAATACTGCTTGCCGATTTTGCCAAAGCCATAAGATGAAACTATCAGTCTTTTGGCTGCCTTGGATGGAAAATTTTAAGAGTGTGACAATACAGAGGAAAAAGGAGGGAGAGAGGGAGAAGTCTGCCCTGGGGTTGAAGTGGACGGGGTGGGAGTACAGCTGCAGAATCCAGGCCTCTACATAATAATTGGTAGCCAGCCCTGGTGAGAGGAGCTAAAGGAGGTGTGCGAGAAAATGGGGAGTAGGAAGGGTGAAAGGTCACCAGTGGTGCCAACCTCGGTGACGAAAACCCCAGATCCTACAAGGATGTCTGTAAAACATATACAGCTGCACAGTTCAAGTTGTGTGGATACTACATTCATTCAGAGTTTTCAGAAACACATGATCTTGTCCTTACACCAGTGCTGTGAAGGAGAGGAGGCATACGTCCCCTAGTTTATGAGTCAGACGGGCAGGCCCTGTGTGATTCTGTGACAGGAACCACAGGAACAGACGCGAAACAAAGCCATGTTTTCTAGGAAGCTGAAGTTGCATTTCATAGACTACGCCTGAGACTTCTAATATCTGAGCCTAAAGAGAACAAACACCATGTGAAACACGTAATTCAGGCAACTGAGGAGAAGAAAGTCCTCCCTCAGTAGAATCTGGGCTCAGGAAGCGTCACTCAGTCCCTGAGACATTAGAAGGAACAGCTCAGGCCACCAGGTTGAGTATGGAGCAGGGTCAGGTGACATGACCAGAGGACGTCACGTGGAGAATGCAGAGAAGTGGGTTCCCAGTCTCAGCTTGCCCAGGAATGTGGTGTTCGCAGCAGATCCTAAGGCTTTGCCTACTAACTTTTGAAGCAAAAATCTGGAAATAGACACATATTGTGTCTATTGTGTTCAATGCCCCAATCTCTAGCTACCCACAGTGCTCAGGTGTAATCATTTCATTTGATAAAACAAATTACTGAAGACCTCTGTTTGCTGCATCCCAAATTGGGATCGCGTGTCTTCTCTAAAATACCCCGAACTGCCAAGATAACAAGATCTCTAACGACCGGAGGGTGAGACTGAGACACAAACCCATAGATGCCAGAGATGCTACTTTTAGGAGTTCTCCCTCTTTTTAAATTTTATTTTATTTTTAATTTTCTTTTATTGTATTTTTTCCATTACCATTTATCTCCCTTATACCCTCTTCCACCTCCAGCCGCCCCCCCTGAGCTGTCAGCCTGCTCTCCGTCTACAAGTCTGTCCCTGATTTGCTTGTTAGGTCAGTTTGTTCATTAGACTCCACATGTGAGTGAAATCATACGGTGTTCGTCTTTCTCTGACTGGCTTATTTCATTTAGCATAGTGTTCCCCAGGTCCATCCATGCATTTGCAAAGGGTATAATCTTCTTTTTTTAAGGCCAAGTAGTATTCCATAGTGTAACTGTGCCATAGTTGTTTTATCCATTCATCTACTGATGGACACTTGGGCTGAGTTATTTACAATTCTTGGTAATTGTAAATAACTCAGCAGTGAACATAGGGGTGCTTTTATTTTTCCAAATTAGCATTTTGAGTTTCTTTGGATAAATTCCCAGAAGTGGAATCTCTAGGTCATAAGGCAGTTGCATTTTAAATTTTTTGTAGTAACTTCATACTGCTTTCCACAGTGGCTGCACCAATCTGCATTCCCACCAACAGTGCAAGAGGGTTCCCTTTTCTCCACATCTTTGCCAGCACTTGTTGTTTGTTGATTTATTGATGATAGCCATTCTGACTGGTGTGAGGTGGTATCTCACTGTGTTTTAATTTTCGTTTCTCTGATGAGTAGTGATGTCGAACATTTATTCACATGTCTGTTGGCCATCTGTATGTCCTCTTTGAGTGTCTGTTCAGGTCCTTAACCCTGAATTCTTCGGTTTTTTGGTGTTGAGTTTTATAAATTCTTTATAAATTTTGGATATTAACCCCTTATCAGATGTATTGGCGATTATGTTCTCCCATTCTGTGGGTTGTCTTTTAATTTTGTTGATGTTTCTCCCTCTTGCATTTGCGTAGATAAGCAAAGGAAAACTTTATTAAACAGTTGATGGTGTAAGCATTCAGATTTTATTTTATTTTCTTTTGGGTGGGTGTGTCTTCCCTTGGGATCAGTTGTTCTTATTTCCCTTTTTTATGAAAGACAGGTAGCAGTTCTCACCTAAGAGAATTGTGAAGAACTCAACATACGTGTCTGATAAGATATGGTAACCCTGGGAGGAACTCAGTAAAGGTTAGCTCCCACCTCTTTGCTTGCACGAAAGAGAATACAGAGCAAGAAGTCATTGACTGGAATAATGGTTCTTTTGTATTGGGGCAGATTTTTTATGCATAATGGCCCTCGGTTGCTATTCTTTTTTAATTTTGGACCGCTTTTGAATTTTTCTGCCTCCTTTCCTTAACTTTTTTTTAAAAAGTTAACTGAGCTCCTGCTGTATTATGTTAAAAGCTTTTATCTATGTCATCTCATTTAATTTTCATAGCAAGATGTTCTTTTCATTGGTGTGGCTTAATTAAATATATTTTGCAGCTGTGATAAATTTTTTTAATTCCAACTCAGGATATGGATCAGAATTCATTCACCTAATTAGTCTGAAGTAGATTTCCGTCACATCACTGTTAAAAACATTTGAGTTGCTAAGTAAAGGCAGGGTTGACTGATACTTTAAAGGGTGAAACTAACAACATCTTACAATTAGGGGGAGGTGGCTGTGTGACTGTGTACCAGGCATTCCTCAAACCCCTTTATTCATTCATTCATTCACTTACTCATTCATTCATTTTATTTCAGTTAAAACAGCTCTGTTGGATTTAACTAGGAACTCTTTGCCCATGGGGAAAGACATACTAATGTAGTAGCATGCCTTAAAATGAAAAATATTCTTATCAAAGATAATTCAAAAAGAATTTGTTTGGGTGGAAGAACTGTCTTTTTAGTTCACAGTGATGGATGGCCTAGGGGTCAGGGGCAGAGCTAGTCCTAGTCCGTACAAATGAGAAAATGGTGCTTTCTCTGGACTGATCCTGCCCCTGAGGCACAAGGCTTAGTAAATGGATGACGCTTTTGTGCAAAATAGAGAAAAGCCTCCCTTTCTCTGGTGGACACCACCCATCACTGGGTGTGTGGCTCAGGGACCTGAGTGCAGGCCGGCTTTCAGACCCTTGCACTCCCTCGTGCATTGCACAGCTTGGCCTGACTGCACAGCAGCCCGGTGGAGGGGGTGGAGGGGGGTGGAGGAGTAGATGAGGCAGCAAAGATGTTGACGGAGAAAGGACAGAGAATGAATGTGGGAGAGGATAACAGGTACAGGGCAAAATGATAGTTCGGGAATGGGTAAACAGTCAAAGAAATTACTTCCAAATGGGAGGTGGGGAGATCCAGGGAGAATGACTACAGACTACCTCTGCTTAAGGCTAGTATAGCAGTTTGGTCCTCAAAGTGACCCTTGATGCTCTAGACTCTAGACTCAGCCTATGGTCAAAACCCAAAGGAGAGGGCTGTGCAAAATCCAGCGGAGTCACACAGCTCTTACCACCACCCTCCCACCAGGGGAATCTTTCCGTAACTCCCTGCACTCGCCTTAACTTCTCTGACTGCAACATTTATCCACAGAGCTTATGTTTAGGGGCCAGAACTTATTCTTAGGTTCCCAGCGCTTCCAGGGCAAAGGGATTCGAGACACTGGAGGGATGGTGTGAATTGAGTTGGAGCTTTGACATTCTCCCCTTTGCTGATTCCCTGCAACTGAGTTTTCTTCAGCCGAGAGGTGGTGAAGCAAGCCGATGGTCTTTGAAGAATGGTCTGGTCTTAACTCCCATATTATCCTGGTTCCCTGTGGATTGCAGATGTGCAGAGAAAGGCCAGTAGTGTGGATTGGGTGCAGTCCCAATAATGGGAACACAAAATATGGAAACAATGTAGATTGGATGTAGAGAAAGGAAAATCTAGTTGTAAAAGAGCCTACTTATAGTTGGATACACATCTTGATTATTTTCCTTCTTTTCATATTAGAAAATATCTTATTAACTTCATTGAGGGCCTGGCACAGATTTTAAAACCATGTGTAGCAGCTTCCTAAAACTGCAGAAGGGTGAAAGAAATCACAGTTGGGTTTTTGGTCTTTTTCATGTTTGGAAATCATTTACTGTAATTTCACAAGACAGGGATGCTGTTTGCTAAAATTCCAGAAGGAGATTAATTTGCCAGTTTGTATCATATAATACCCGTTTTCCTACAATCAGCCTTGTTTTGGCAAATGTAAATATAGTAGGATATGAGATCAATTTATTTTAGTGTATTTCTGAGAAAAAAAAATGACTTCATAGCCTGCAGAATAACAGGGCAATATATATTGGCCTTATGTGGGTATATGGATCAACATGACCTTTAAAAGGAGAACAGAAAGGGGACTGAGGAATGTGTATGTGCACTTTAAAAGTTCTGGTTCAGAACTCACAACAGATTCAGAGCTATCCAGAGTAATACCTTGGATGATGTAGGTGTTCATTAGAATGGAATGGATTCATACAAAATGCTCCGTATTCAGAATACTTGCTTCAGCAAAGTGATTTCAGATTGCCTTCAAATGTAGAGGCTTGTGATTTAGACGCAGAAAAGAGCAGATTGTTTGTGCTGGCATTCATTTACTTTAATCTGTCCCAAATGTCATATTCCACCAGATAGTAACTATGACTTGATATACTTGCATGGTTTTTGTTAAGTTGGACTCTCCGAACTTGGAAAGTCCACCATATCTTACCCTTTGTTGGTTTTTTAAAGACTCTGTAATAGTTCACTCTGAAACTTTGCTGATAAAATTGTTGATCTTGAGAAGAAGGTCATCTGTTCAAAGTTCAGTGGGGATAGAATTCCTACAATGTAATATAATATGCTTTATATGTTTCCTTTTAGAAACTGAGGTCATAGACAAGTTTTATCCTCTATAGTTTGTCAAAAATTTGTTTCCATTATTAATCTACAAAAGCAACTCAGAATTTAAGTAATATATTTTATGTGAAATTTATTAATTTATATATATAAGTTATATATAAGTAAGTGGAATGGGAAGGTTGTGCTGTGCTTGTGTATGGCTTATTGTATTATTGTATTTAAGAAGGTGATCTTGCCATCATGAGACTTGGCAGAGTGATGAACATGTCAATATGTAAAGTACAGGTGAATGGACACCCTTCTGTTTGCTTGAGCTGCCTTCGCTGGGTCCCCTCGCACTCTGTACATAATCTCATAGCAACAGCCACTCCCTTGGGGCTCTGCCTAATTTGAAGGTCTTGGTTTTTGTACATATCTTTGTATCTTTGGTGTATGCGGGTGTTTAGTATGTGGAGAGTGAATAAATACATGAACATACGCATAAGTAATCATGTTTGCTGAAGATGAGAAGAGAATGGAGGTCTGACCCTGGCAAATGGGGAAAGGATAAGGCCCATCCAAGAATCCAGAATAGTAGCTGTATGGACCTGGGGACTCCGGAGATCCAGGCTGGGCATCAGGCTGCTGTTAGGAGAACAGTTCTGAGGTAAGGCAGAGATGCTGGCTTCTCCAGAAATTTGAGTATCTGAGAAGCTCAAACTGAGCACGGAGTGTAGAAAGAGGTAAAACTATAAGAAGTGACATCAAGGCTAGAAGGGCTAGCGGAGGAACCAATAAAGAAAGAGACCCTGGATGAGGCTTGCAGTGTACTGGCCTCTCCTGGAACTCCCTGAATGATGTGAGAGGAGGTCCATCATTGACCTTAACTGAACACACTTTCATGCGGAGCCCAGGCTGTCCTCCAGCAGGCAGGCAGGGAAGCTGCATGAAGGCGAAGGAAAGGTGCTGTGGTCACAACTCCAGCAGTATTGCCTTCTTAGGAGAGGTTTTGCCTGCTTAGCTTCTTCTCCACTCTGTTTTGTTTGTTTGTCCTAGAGGAGGTAGAAACTACCCAAGAGGACCACTGGTGGAAATCCATCCAGAGAAGCCTTCTGACTTGGGGCAGTCTGAAAACCACTTGGCCACAGCTGCCTGTCCATGGCCTCCTACCTGCTCAGGGTGGAGAAGGGGGTCCTTAATTCACTAGCCCCCATTCAGGTGTTTAGGATCCAGATGTCATGTGGAACTGAGGCACAGAGAAGTTACGAACCTTGCTCAAGGTCATTTAGCTAATACACTGTGAAGCCTGAACTCAGTCTGGTTTCAGGATCTATGCTTATACCATTAGTCGACACTCTCTTGGCCAGCATAGGTACCAACTGCCCTAGGCAGGGTTGGCAGGGAAGGATGAACATACAGGTTTAAAAAGTTTCCTCTGTGGTTGACCTGACGAGTTGGCAGCTGACGGACCAGGCAGTCCCGCATTTGTGTGCGAATAAACTGGGAGGAACAACTAGGGAGCGAGACAGACTGTGCAACCCAGGGTTCCAGCGCAGGGAGACAAAGCCTCGAAACCCCTGACTGTGGAAACCTGTGGGGTTTGCAGTGGTGGGAGAGGCTCCCAGACTCATAGGAGAGTTTGTTGGAGAGACCCACAGGGTCCTAGAACATACACAAATCCACCCACCTGGAAATCAGGCCAGAAGGGCCCAGTTTGCTTGTGGGTAACAGGGGAAGTGACTGAAAGCCAGACGAAAGCAAGTGGCATTATTCCCTCTTAGACCTCTCACCCACATACAGCACCACAACAGTGACAAGGGTTGTCCCGCCCCATGAATACCTAAGGCTCCACCCCTTACTATGTAACAGGGTACAAAGATAAAAAAATATGTCACTAATCAAAGAACAGGTCAAGGCTCCCAAAATAGAACTAAGCAGTGAAGAGATAGCCAACCTATCAGATACATAGTTCAAAACACTGGTAATCAGGATACTCACAGAATTGGTAGAGTATGGTTGCAAAGTAGAGGAAGAAGTGAAGGCTATGCTGAGTGAAGTAAAGAAAGATCTATAGGGAACCAACAGTGAGGGGAAGGAAACTGGGACTCAAATCAGTGGTTTGGAGCAGAAGGAAGAAATAAACATTCAGCCAGAACAAAATGAAGAAACGAGAATTCAAAAAAATGAGGAGAGGGACAACTTTAAATATTCCAACATCCGAATCATAGGGGTGCCAGAAAGAGAAGAGGAAGAGCAAAATTGAAAACTTACTTGAACAAATAATGAAGGAGAATTTCCCCAATCTGGCAAAGGAAATAGACTCCCAGGAAGTCCAGGACTCTCAAGACAGTCCCAAAGAAGTTGGACCCAAGGAAGCACACACTAAGGCACATCATAATTACATTAGCCAAGATTAAAGTTAAGGAGAGAATCTTAAAAGCAGCAAGAGAAAAGGACACAGTTACCTACAAAGGAGTTCCCATAAGACTGTCAGCTGATTTCTCAAAAGAAACCTTGCAGGCAAGAAGGGGCTGGAAAGAAGTATTTTGAAGTCATGAAAGGCAAGCACCTACATCCAAGATTACTGTATCCAGCAAAGCTATCATTTAGAATGGAAGGGCAGATCAAGTGGTTCCCAGGTAAGGTCGAGTAAAGGA
The DNA here is from genome assembly GCF_022682495.2 of Desmodus rotundus. NCBI lineage: Eukaryota > Metazoa > Chordata > Mammalia > Chiroptera > Phyllostomidae > Desmodus > Desmodus rotundus. The sequence goes on from NC_071393.1 coordinate 102,871,420, forward strand.
GTTTATCATCACCAAGCCCTTATTATATGAAATGTTAAAGGGACTTATCTAAGAAAAAGAAGGTGATTAAAACTATGAACAGTAAAATGAGAACAAAGTCACAACTATCAACAACTGAACTAAAAAAAAAAAAATCAAAACCAAACGAAGCAAACAATTAGAGAATCACAAAAATCACAGAAATGGAGATCCCACAGAGGGTTATCAGTGGGGAGGTGGGAGGGGGAGAATGGGGGAAAGGGTACAGAGAATAAGAAGCATAAATGGTAGGTAGAAAATAGACAGGGGGAAGTTAAGAATAGTATGGGAAATGGAGAAGCCAAAGAGCTTATATGTATGACCCATGGACATGAACTAAGATGGGGGAGTGCCAGTGGGAGAGGGGGTACAGGGTGTAGGAGAATAAAGGGGAGAAAAAAATGGGACAACTGTAATCGCATAATCAATAAAATATACTAAAAAAAATAGCTGCCTCTGGCTGCAAAAGTCAGGTTAGTGAGCTGAATTAACTTCCATCTCCCCAAATGAACTATCCTATTTTTGATGAAAGATAACATGACTATTTGCTTTTTATCCCCCAGCAGTTGATAATTTCCTGCATTCACTGAATGAAATATTAATGAGGACTTACAAATGTTTATTTTGATCCTTCTCTCTCCTCTGTGAATAGTGTCCTTTGCCTATCATCATTATATCAGTCGATGATGATCTTGGCCTTTGTGATGGCTACAAAGAAGGTTGAGATTCCAGGGATGGGTACTGTGATGTGGTTAGGATCCCAATGATGCCAGAAGAAACTCACTAGAGCTAGGTCACCTGGGATTGACAGAGGACCAGGGGTTGTAAAGTGGTCACTGAAGTCTTGGGAGATTTCAGATGCACTGGGCCTCTCTCTAGTTCTTGCTGATTTCTCTTTGGGAATCTGTTCAAATCTCCTTTCTCCCTCTTTCTGCTTGTGTAGTTCTCCACTCATGTGCCATCAGCCTAAAAGTGGCCCATCAGGCTTCTGAACCCCCACTTCACTTTGCCAGTTTTCATCTGCTCTCTGTACTTAGGGCTGGCATGTCTGTATGTCATTTAGGTGACTTTTTAGAGCCAAACCTTGAGCCACTGGCTAGCTTGTGGACTAACTGCCCTAGACGCAGGCTGCCAGCCCTGCGGTGGTCACCTGTGTGCAGAGCCTGGCTCTGCCAGAGTCCAAGCTTGGCCGCATAGATAGCAGTGGTGTCGGCAGTACTTGTTCATGGAGCATCCTTTTCTGGCAGATCTAAGTCTTGAAATTTTATGAAAGGATATGATGAATGTTTCCCTTCCTTATGGCATTCTTAATACATAAGCCTCTCCCTGGCAGGATGACTGCCGAGTTTTCTTGTTGGCTCATGCCGTGCCTGCTTTTAAACCAGGGGAAGACAGTGAAGGGAGGGGCATTTCTTCATATTTTCGGGTGTGAAGGAGCATCCTGTATCTGGATGGTGGGGTTAGGTCTCCACTGTGTATTTTTTTATTCAGTTTTGTAGGCTTTAGGATTACAAGGGATCAAATTCAGGAAGCAGTTTAACTCTTAGTCCTTGGAATTTGCTCTTGCTTCTGTTTTGGTGCTAGTGGGATTCCACCCCCTCACATTCTTTTTCTGCATCTTTCTGTATAGTGAGTGAGATAATGGAAGAGGTTGCAGTAGGAGCTGTGGCCAGACAATGTTTTAACCTTGACTGTACGTTTTGTCAGGTCCGAAGCTCTGGTGTATGGCATCAAACAGGTAGTCTAATAAACCTACTTTTCTTCATCCCTCTGATTCATCACCATCAACTTTGAGACTAATAGTAGTGTTAGTGTCTGGACCGTGACAGACCAGTCCAGATGAGGCAGTCCAGGTCTTGAATTTCTAGCAGCATCAGATATCTCTTTATTAGTGTGATGCTGTCCTTGGATGACTTGCCCGACACATGTTACATAATTGCACATGAGAATAAGAGGTGCAAACTTCCCGTTATAAAATAAAGTAAGTCACAGGGATGTAATGTACAGCATATGGAATATAGTCAATAATATCATAACTTTGCACAGTAACAGATGATTACTAGGTTAATTGCAGTGATCACTTGGCAACTTATACAGGGCCAAAAATAGGTTTGTAGTTGTTGGCATGGAGAAAGACATGCAATTATGAGTATCACAATGGCTCTATTAACTCTGTGCTTCACATACAACTGAAAACCTACTTTTGCCCCACCCTGTATAAATGTTGAATAACTATGTTGTGTACCTGAAACTCATATGCTGTTGTATGTCAGCTGTACTTTAATTTGAAAAAAAAAAGTGAAAAGGAAATAAATGCACATTAGCACTCAAGTGTAAAGCAAAGGAAAGAGCATTGGATAATGGAGCGTCAAAGGAAAAGAGTACAGATGCTTGTTTATTATTTTAAACTGCGGTTAACCTCTCCATTTTGTAGGGAAGTTCCCCAGTGTTCATCTTGCATTAGTCCCGCATTCAGTTATCTGAAGACTCTAACCAGGAGCCCCTGCCAGGAGCACTGTTTGCACCTCTTGCTCAGGTGCTCTTTGCAGTGAAAGTGACACATGGGTTGAAAGCAGAGCGTTCCAGCTTCCCAGTGCCGTGTCTGCTGAGAGTCATGTATCACTTGTGTTCGTTGTGATCGTTTTTGGTCAACTATTGTGTGAAGTTGATTGAGTACAACTTTTAGAGTTTATAGATCGACCACTTTAGCTATGCTAGTGTGTTTCGGAATAAGCCTACTTGATGTCTTAGAGCACACGCGCTCTGGCATTTAGGTACAAGTACGGACACAGCATTGTTTCAGCTCCAGCTCTTTGTCAGAGATAAGTCGAGCGTCATGAATACTGGGGGAGACTTACTCTTTGGTTTTAATTACATTTGTGTATTAACTTCTACAGCGGCTCTCATAGTAAGTGGCTTTTGAGGAATGAGTGCGACCTCAGCATATCCAGAGTCCTAGCCAGCTTTGAGTGTTGTGTTTGTGGGTGTGTGTGTGTAATGCCTGCTTATGCTTGCCTTTCGTCTCAGTTCTCTGTTTTTTATAAAGGCAGTAGTTGCTTTTATAGTTCTGATTCTACTCTGTTGCTTTTGCTTACTCACGGTGCCTTGCTTTTGTGTGTATTTTTTTTTAGTTACTACGGTGAGTTCATATTCTTAGAATTTTCCCAGTGGCAATTCTGAGGCCAGAGTGAAGGGTAGCCTCCTGGAGAGGAATTACCTGTGCTTCTCCCTGGTGACTGGAGGCATTCCTGACCTCAGCCGACCCAACCCCCTGGGCAACTGGAAATTCAACTCTCCACTTGAGGCTTTTTGGACCTCAGGCTACTTTGGGCTACAAACTTCTGTAAGGTCTGACTTGTGATTATGAATTCGTGTGGGTGCAAGGGTCTCCCCTCTTCACTCAGAGCCCAAACTGAGACGGCAATTGTGTTTGTAGTCCTAAGGTGTCAGTTTAATTCTCATTCTCCCAAACACTGAGGGTGTGGTTCTTTGGTGTGGCTTATTAGACACTCACTCGGGGCAGGCCCTGGGCGTTGTGTTTATTTGTTGCTTGTTTCTGTCTCTAGCTCCACTGAGAGACCACAAAGAAAACACAAGTCTGCCTGGCCCAGCAGACGCCCCTGTGGCAAAACCAATTTTAGTCCCCTGCTTACTTCTTAGGATTCCCGCCTCCACTTAATCTTTGGCTTCTAATATTCCTTACTGACCAGACAGGTCATATATATCTATATTTTTAACATTTTATCTTTAATTTTCAATGTCTAGATCAGTCAGAGTACCTACTTGGACAGTTGCCCTCCCCATCCCCAAAGTGGAAGTCCTCAGTTAATTTTTTTTTTAAGGTTTTACTTATTTATTTTTAGAGAGAGGGGAAGGGAGGGAGAAAGAGAGGGAGACATATTGATGTGAGAGAGAAACGTCGATCTGTTGCCTCTCACACACTCCCTAAATGGAACAGAACCCTCAGCCCAACCAACTGAACCTACCAGTCATGGCCTCAGTTAATCCCTAAGACAGCTTTGAACCTTTCACCACTGGTCCCGCTGCAGGACTGGCGGGCCCTTTTCAGAATTCACGTCTGAGACGCCCCCAGTCTGCTCGGTAATAATATTCAGTGCTCACCGCTTGTTCAGAATCCCATTCTAGTCAGACAACTCTGATTTCTAGGTCCTTTTTTCCTGCATGGAACTAAATTCTAGTTCCCCATTTTTTCTTCCAGTTGTTGAATATTCTGTTCCTTGAAGCAGCACAAGTACATCTCCTCTTCACCTGGCAGCTCTTCAGGTGTTTCCTTCCTCATTCTTCTCCTACTGCACTAAGCTTTTCGGATTAAGGGCCCCCCTTGTCTGTCACTTCTCCGGCAGTGTGACTCAGGCTCCCCATTCCCAAACGTCAGGGTCACTGATGGTTCCCTCTGTTTGATGACTGGTTGTCAGCTCCTCAGGCATTACATATTCAGAACTGCATCAGCTATTCCAAGCGTGGGACCACGTGAGAGTACGTGGACTGCCCAGACGCTTCTTTCCATGCCTTCGTGGCTTTGTGTGAGCAGCTGTTACAGTTCCTTACAGTTCACTGAGCTAATAACCACGTCTTTCCTCCCCAGCCCCGTTCTCCCTGCCCTCCAACCCTGATCTTTTCATGTGAACTCTCTTAAGGCAGCTCTTATTCATCCTGAAATTATGAATAATAAGCATTTTAAAAGGAAAATGATGTGCTGTTATCTGATTCCTTTTGGAATGGGCATAGTAAGCCCCCGATATGATCCTATTTATCTTTGCTTAAGAATAATTTACTTGAATGGAAAATAACCTAGAGTCTCAAAAACTCTTAAATTGTTGGTTTAAAAACCTAACACTTTGACTTGATATTTTATCAATCGTCCGCAGAAGTTGGTAGTTATTCAGTTATAATTAAAAATAACTAAATCTATTGAATTAATATGCCTCTTGCAGTTATAGTGTCCCTTAAGATATTTTACAGAGGAGTTTCATTTACTGTCTTTAAGGGAAGAGATTGAAGTTCTTAAAAATCTCATTTTATCCAACATTTGATGTCAATTGCTATTTTATGTTGACTGTAGCAATTAGATTTCCTGCTGATTGCAGTCATCCAGTATATAATATATCAAGAAAATCTATTAATTATAATTTAGATTCTTGTCATAAGTATTTTAGAAGGCTTCTAGCAGTGGTAGTAATAGTTAAAGGTATTTAATTTTCTTAATCCATCTCCAATTATTTTGCTCTTCTCAAAATAAAATCTTGGTTTCTCATGTTCCTGTTTTGATTTTGTGACCTTTGATTGTGGGCTCACTAGTTTTGTGTAGACTTATTATAATTACATTTATGGCTAGATTTGTTCTAAATTTCAGGCAATGAATTTGGTGTCTATTTAATAAGTTACTAAGATCATTCAAGAAACTAACTGAACAAGAACACAAAGCTTGTATTCAAAAGTCAGCCGAGTGACAGTTTCTGTGTCTGTGAACACATCTGCCAACCATGTTAACCAGGAGGGTCCGAGGGTTAAAGTTATTTAAGGTTCGCACTCTGCCTCCCGGGAGCACGCCCGTACCTTTTCCTTCCCCCCTTCTTCCTCCACAGGAGTGCATCTCCTAAACTCTAAGGATCCCCACAAGACCTGTGACCAGGGGAGCAGTGGGCAGTGGCAGCTTTGTTTGGGACTAACCCCTGAATCTGTCTCCAAGGACCCCTTTGCTCTGGCTCCCCAGTGAGCTGACAGAAGCCCCGCCTTGGCTCATTTCTATCCTATAACATTTCTAGAGTCAGAGCAGCCCCGCCGAGGCTCTCTCCTGTTGCTTTTTCTGGCCTGGGCCCTTCATTGTTTCACTGTCTCCAGCTATAATAAATGTACTCTCAAAAAAAAAAAAGTTACTTTAAGGTTCACATAAAAGGATTTATTCAGTGAATGAGGAAAAAAAAATCCTTGCCTGGAGATAAAAGAAGTTAGAAGAGTAACAAGTAAGGAAGGTAGCTGAAAACTTCCTTGAAATGATTAAAGCAACCCAAACGGTGAATTAAGCATGCTTTATTAATGGTGAAAATGTTTTTTTCATTGATTTTGATTGGAAGCATGAATGAACTCTAAATTGTATCACATTTTTGGGGAGGACTTTTAATGCTAATGTCACTTAGTGACCTGAGATACTATTTTTTTTTTTAATTTATTTATTGTTATTTAATTACAGTTGTATGCCTTTTCCCCCATCCCTTCACCCCACCCCAGGTGAACCCACTTCCCTCCCCCCTCTCCACCCTCCCCCTTGGATTTGTTCATGTGTCCTTTATAGTAGTTCCTGTAATCCCCTCTACCCACTGTCCCCGCCCCCACCCCCCACCCCCCACCCCCGCCCTTGCTATTGTTACATTGTTCTTAACTTCAATGTCTCTGGTTATATTTTGTTTGCTTTTTCCTTCTATTGCTTATGTTCCAGTTAAAGGTGAGATCATATGGTATTTGTCCCTCACTTCCTGGCTTATTTCACTTAGCATAATGCTCTCCAGTTTCATCCATGCTGTTGCAAAGGGTATAAGCTCCTCCTTTCTCTCTGCTGCGTAGAATTCCATTGTGTAAATATACCATAGTTTTTGGATCCACTCGTTTGCTGATGGGCACTTCGGTTGCTTCCAGTATTTGGCTATTGTAAATTGTGCTGCTATGAACATTGGGGTGCACAGATTCTTTTGGATTGGTGTTTCAGTGTTCTTAGGGTATAATCCCAGCAGCGGAATTGCTGGGTCAAAGGGCAGTTCCATTTTTAGTTTTCTGAGGAAATTCCATACTGTTTTCCACAGTGGCCTCACCACTCTGCATTCCCACCAACAGTGCACTAGGGTTCCCTTTTGTCCGCATCCTCTCCAACATTTGTTTGTGGATTTGTTTATGTTGGCCATTCTGACTGGTGTGAGATGATACCTCATTGTGGTTTTAATTTGCATCTCTCTGATGGCTAGTGATGCTGAGCATCTTTTCATATGTCTCTGGGCCTTCTGTATGTCTTCCTTGGAGAAGTGTCTGTTCAAGTCCTTTGCCCATTTTTTAATTGGGTTGTTTGTCTTCCTGGAGTGGAGTCGTGTGAGTTCTTTATATATTTTGGAGATCAGGCCCTTGTCTGAGGTATCATTGGCAAATATGCTTTCCCATATTGTTGGTTCTCTTTGTAATTTGGTGCTGTTTTCTTTAGCCATGCAGAAGCTTTTTATTTTGATGAGGTCCCATTTGTTTATTCTTTCCTTTATGTCCCTTGCTTTAGGGGATGTGTCTGTGAGGATGTTGCTGCGTGGAATGTCTGAGATTTTCCTGCCAATGTTTTCTTCAAGGACTTTTATGGTGTTACGGCTTATATTTAAGTCTTTTATCCATCTTGAGTTTATTTTCGTGTATGGCGTAAGTTGGTGATCGAGTTTCATTTTTTTGCACGTAGCTGTCCAGATCTCCCAACACCATCTGTTGAAGAGACTGTTTTTGCTCCATTTTATGCTCCTGCCTCCTTTGTCAAATATTAATTGATCGTATAGATTTGAGTTTATTTCTGGGCTCTCTATTCTGTTCCATTGGTCTATGTGCCTGTTTTTATGCCAGTACCAGGCTGTTTTGATTACCGTTGCCTTGTAATACAGTTTGATATCAGGTATTGTGATACCTCCTGCTTTGTCCTTCTTTCTCAAAATTGCTGCTGCTATTCGAGGTCGTTTATGGTTCCATATGAATTTCTGTAATGTTTGTTCTATATCTGTGAAATATGTCATGGGTACTCTAATAGGGATTGCATTGAATCTATAAATTGCTTTGGGTAGTATGGCCATTTTGATGATGTTAATTCTTCCAATCCATGAACATGGTACATGCTTCCATTTGTTTGTATCTTCCTTAATTTCTTTCTTCAGTGTTGTGTAGTTTTCTGAGTACAGGTCTTTTACCTCCTTGGTTAGGTTTATTCCTAGGTACTTTATTTTTCTTGTTGCTATATCGAATGGGATTTTTTTCCTGATTTGTGTTTCTGCAGTTTCGTTGTTGGTGTACAGGAATGCCTTTGATTTCTGGGTATTGACTCTGTATCCAGCTATTTTGCCAAATTCATTTATTAGGTCAAGTAGTTTTTGAGTGGAGTCTATAGGGTTTTCCATGTACACTATCATGTCGTCTGCAAACAGTGACAGTTTCATTTCCTCCTTTCCAATTTGGATGCCTTTTATTGCTTTTTCTTGTCTGATTGCTGTGGCTAGGACTTCCAATACTATGTTGAATAGGAGTGGTGAGAGAGGGCATCCTTGTCTTGTTCCTGATCTTAGTGGGAAAGCTCTAAGTTTTTGTCCATTGAATGTGATGCTGGCTGTAGGTCTCTCATATATGGCCTTAATTATGTTGAGGACTGCTCCCTTTATTCCCACTTGGCTGAGTGTTTTTATCAGAAATGGGTGCTGTATCTTATCGAATGCTTTTTCCGCATCTATTGATATGATCATGTGATTTTTGTCTTTGCTGTTGTTGATGTGATGTATTATGTTTATTGATTTGCGAATATTGTACCATCCTTGCATCCCTGGGATGAATCCCACTTGGTCATGGTGGATGATCTTTTTAATATATTGCTGGATGCGGTTTGCTAATATTTTGTTGAGAATTTTAGCGTCTATGTTCATCAGCGATATTGGCCTGAAGTTTTCTTTCTTCGTTGTGTCTTTATCTGGTTTTGGGATTAGGATGATGTTGGCTTCATAAAAAGAGTTTGGGAGTCTTCCATCAGTTTGGATTTTTTCGAATAGTCTGTGAAGGATAGGGGTTAGTTCTTCCTTAAATGCTTTGTAGAAATCTCCTGTGAAACCATCTGGTCCAGGGCTTTTGTGTGATGGGAGTTTCTTGATGACTGCTTCAATTTCCTTTGCTGATATTGGTCTGTTCAGGTTTTCTGCTTCTTCTTCAGTCAGTTTTGGAAGATTATATTTTTCTAGAAATGTGTCCATTTCATCTAGGTTTTCAAATTTCTTAGCATATAGGTCTTCATAGTAATTTCTTACGATCCTTTGTATTTCTGTGGTATCAGTTGTAATCTCTCCACTTTCATTTCTAATTCTGTTTATTTGGATCCTCTCTCTTTTCTTCTTGATAAGCCTACTTAAAGGCTTGTCGATTTTGTTTATCTTTTCAAAGAACCAGCTTCTGGATTCATTGATCCTTACAATTGTGCTTTTAGTCTCTATGTCATTTAGTTCTGCTCTGATCTTGGTTATTTCCTTCCTTCTGCTTGCTCTGGGCTGTCTTTGTTGTTGTTCCTCCAGTTCTTGTAGGCGTAGGGTTAGGTTGTTTGTGTGAACTGTTTCTAACTTCTTAAGGTAGGCCTGTATTGCTATGAACTTCCCTCTCAGGACTGCCTTAGCTGTGTCCCATAGGTTTTGGGTTGTTGTGAGTTCGTTTTCATTTGTTTCCAGGAAGTTTTTGATTTCTTCCCTAATCTCGTTCTTGACCCATTCATTGTTTAATAGCATGCTATTCAGTCTCCATGATTTTGAGTGTTTTGGGTTTTTACCCTTGGGGTTGGTTTCTAGTTTCAGACCCTTGTGGTCAGAGAAGATGCTTGATATGATTTCAATTTTCTTGAATTTGTTGAGGGTTGCTTTGTGTCCTATCATGTGGTCTATCTTTGAAAAAGATCCATGGACACTTGAAAAGAATGTGTATTTTGCTTCTTTGGGATGAAAAGCTCTGTATATATCAGTTAAGTCCATTTCCTCTAGGGTATTGTTAAGTGACACAATATCTTTGTTAATCTTTTGTTTGGAAGACCTGTCCATTTTTGATAGTGGGGTGTTAAAATCCCCTACTATAATTGTGTTGCTGTCAATATCTTTCTTGAAATCCTCCAAGATTTTCTTTATGTATTTGGGTGCTCCTATGTTGGGTGCATATATATTTATAATGTTTATGTCTTCTTGGTGGATTCTTCCTTTGAGTATTATGAAGTGACCTTCTGGGTCTCTCTTTATGGCCCTTCTTTGGAAGTCTATTTTGTCTGATATGAGTATTGCTACCCCTGCTTTTTTTTCCTGTCCGTTTGCTTGGAAAATTTGTTTCCAGCCCTTCACTTTCAGTCTGTGTAAGTCTTTTGTCCTGAGATGGGTTTCTTGTAGGCAGCATATGTGTGGGTTATGTTTTCTTATCCATTCAGCTGTTCTATGTCTTTTGATTGGAGCATTTAATCCATTTACATTTAAGGTTATTATCGATAGGTAGTTATTCATTGCCATTATTTCCTACCTGTGTTCCTCTGTCTTTCTCTTTTCCTTCCTTTCCTTAAAGCAGTCCCTTTAGCATCTCTTGCAGAGATGGTTTGGTGGAGCTGTATTCTTTTAGACTTCTTTTGTCTGGGAAGCTCTTTATTTGGTCTTCTATCTTGATTGAGAGCCTTGCTGGGTAAAGTAGTCTTGGTTGGAGGCCTCTGGTTCTCATTACTTGGAATATTTTTTGCCATTCTCTTCTGGCTTGGAGCGTTTCCATTGAGAAGTCAGTTGCTAACCTTATTGGGGCTCCCTTGTATGTTACTTCCTTTTTCTCCCTTGCTGCCTTTAAGATCCTCTCTTTGTCTTGGAAATTTGCCATTTTAATTATGATGTGTCTTGCAGTGGGTCTCTTTGGGTTCCTCTTGTTTGGGACTCTCTGTGATTCCTGGATTTGGGTGACTTTTTCTCTCCTCAGATTAGGGAAATTTTCCATCATTACTTTTTCAAACAGGTTTTCTATCCCTTGCTCTTCTTCTTCTCCTTCTGGTATTCCTATTATACGGATGTTGTTACGTTTCATGTTGTCCTGCATTTCCCTTATTGCCTCTTCATTCTTTCTGAGCCTCTTTTCCTTTTCTTGCTCCTTCTGGGGGTTTTTTTCTACTTTATCCTCCAGCTCGCTGATCCGATCCTCTGCTTCATCAAGTCTGCTTTTAATTCCTTCTACTGTGTTCTTCAATTCAGAAATTGTATTCTTCATTTCCTCTTGGCTCTTGTTGATATTTTCTATTTCCTTTTTCATGTTGATATAGTTTGCAGTGAGTTCATTGTAGTTTCCTTGTAGTTTCTGGTAGTTCTCTTTGAGCTCAGAGAGCTCAGTGAGCTTCCTGATGACCATTGCTTTGAACTCAGTATCTGATAGTTGACTTGCCTCTTTTTCGGTTAGTATTCTTTCTGAGACTTCCTCCTTTCCTTTCATTTGGGAATTGTTTCTTTGTCTTCCCATTGTTTGTGAGGCTCTTCTTGTTGGCCTCTGCTTCTTAAATTGCTTTGTTCTGAATCCCTGGGTTTATGATATGAACTTCTATGGTAGAATGCCAATGGGATTCGGTGGTGCTGTCTCCTTACTCTCCTGTGCTCACTGGTCTTGAGCTGACGTTTATGTGTTTAACACGGTCTAACTCTAGTCTTTTCAGCACTCCAGGTTTTGTTGTCGCACCGTCAGATCTTTCAATGTCCTCTATCTTTGGTCTCTAATCTTCGTATATGCTGGAGTACTGTTGGCTGTTCGCTCTGCTCCTCAGATCAGCTAGGTATTTCCCTGGCGCTGAGGGGAAGTGGATTCTGCTCCCACCTATGTTGCCGCCATCTTCCCACTCCTGAGATACTATTTTAAAGTGTAAATTTATCTTAATAAAAGGACTAAAATGATGGGAAACCTTAGTTATTAAACCACAAATGATATGATATTTATCACCTGCCTTGGTCTATATAGTTTCAAAACTGCAAAATACTTGCATTTATTAGTTTTAGATAATCCAGAAATATGAAGAATATCCATATATTCTTTCTTTGGGATTGAAAACAGGGAAGTAATCCTCAAGAAGAGAATTTTTAGAATATCCGCCTTTAAAAATTCTTAATGGGTTTCACAGGAGGGTGCCTGACTTGTCTGACTTGGTTTGAGTGCGGACTGGCAGCCCCATCTGGCAGATGAACGGACCTTGTTGGAGGGTGCTCGGGTACAATGTAATGCTCCTTCTGGTTAGCCAGGCGCTGATGGTGGTGGGATGGCTTTGTTGCTGTGGTCCCTGAAGGAGCGTTCCCAGGACAGGCGTGTTTTAACATACACCTTCTGAGAAATATCTTCAGGTTGCAAGGACTGTCTCAGTGCATTCATTTTACCTAACAGGCTCTGATCTCTGACATATGTTTCCTCCTATTGGAGAGGGAGCACAGTGTGGGAAGAACACAGGCTCTTAGGCTGGACGGCCTGATTCCAAATCCTAGTTCTTTGTGGCCTGAGGCAAGTGAACCCACAGCTCAGTTTCCCATTCATAATATGGGATAATAATACTGCCTCCTTCTTATGGTGGTTTTGAAGAGTAAATCAGTCCATACATGTTAACTCTTCCAACTAGTGCATGGCACATAGTAAGCATACATTATTTTAATTTTTGTTAACCTTTTAATTTTTTTGTTGTTACTGTTATTGTGTTTTCTCTATTCAGTCCACCAAAATGCATCAGTAATTCAGAAGTGGTTTGCTGAAGTAAAAACTGAATGACAAAAATAGGAATAAAACACTATAGCTCAAAAGAACATCATAAACATAGTGAACAGAAACTCAATATAACTATAGAATCTGAATCTTAATGCCCAGGGACCAGTGGATATACAGGTCGATGATGTCACTCAAGTAGCAGAAAAATAAAAATTGTGAATAGAAAGTACTAGTGACTCTGAAAAGTGGATTTTACTTGGCAGGCGATTTCTTTGTCCATAGTCTCCAGTGCTTTCTCTACTGTGGAACTTTGCCAAATCATGGCGTGGCTTTTGAGTCATTTTCAGGTCTAGTGTAGAGGAGTCTTCTCAGATCAAGTACACAACAGTGTTTTCCAGGGTGAGGTTGATGAATTGTTTTGCTAGGGGCCCAGAATAGAATAAAACCTCAGAGACATCAAAGTTTCATTCATCATAACAAAAGCAGATTTGCTGAGAAGTTTGCAACATCAACCTCACAGCTGATGGCAAACATACTCAAAGGGCAAGAGGAACGAGCTTGCAGAGAAACCCCTTCATCACGTGCTACCCTTGCTTGTCCATCATGTCAGTGGTGTATGGGAGCACAGTTGTGTGCGCGAAGGAATATTTTACATTATAGTTTATTGAAATCACTCATGTGAGTCAGTCCTTAGCCTATGTCTGATAACCCATATCAGGAAGAAATGTTCAATGGTTTTTCATTGAAAAACTTTGCTTCAGAAAGAGAGAGTTTTTAGTTGCTTATTTTGTGGACTCTCAGGTCAGTATTAGGTTCCTTGACTTTCCCAATGACAGAGCGCCCGTAAGCAAGCAGCCAGGGAGATGCCGCTCCGCAAATAGTTGCCCGCCCTCCACCTTTTGCCCCAAGAGGGTGATGAAGGCACCATCATTAAATGCCCATTTTCCACTGGCTTGTATGCAGGTATGTTCAGTGAGGAAATATCTCAGCTTTTCCACGTTGAATTTTGCTAGCTGTCACGACATTTTTGAAATAAGATGTGAAATAAAGTGCTTGTTCATGGTCCTGTTGTGAGTAAAAACCCTTTCTGTGGTATCACTTGGTTTAGTCCCGTGTTATATCCCATACGCATTTTTATCTTTTCCGATTTAATTTTTCTCTTCCTTGTCAATGACAGAAACCAAATGCTGAGAACTTTTAAAAACTGGATGATGATGCTGACAACTTGATTACCAAGAATTTGACTCTTTTCTAGCATATAATGAATTTCATCCCCCAAAGCGGTAATATATTGAGCATACGTAAAAATCGGAGGCGTGTAAACACAAAGAAACAGCCTTTCACCATGTTCTCCCAGGTTGTTGAAACATTCCATTTCCCAACTTTAAAGGGTGACTTTAGGTTTCTAATAGGTGCGAAGAGAAACCTTTAAGAAGTTTCTCCATGATACCTGGGTTTATTTTTAATGCCAGTATCTGTACTACCGACTGGAACAAAACATTCAGTGGCAGCTATCTATATCACAGTAAGTTATTATTTTCTAATTTATTTAAATTAAAATATATTTGAACCTAGATGTAAGAATGTGCTGATGTGGAATACCTATTATAAATTTTTAAGCATTGTGCTTTATTGATGCTCAAATATTATGATGAACATACAAGATTTTTTGATGACAATCAGTCATCGGCATGTACCATAAGCCCACTGAGTGAACTCGGAGCTGGCAGAATTTGAGATATACTGTCTTAGATATTGGAGAGCTATTATTCTAGTCTGGTGTTCAGTCTGTATTATTCAGTCTGTGCAGGCAGAGCTTCCATTGGGAACTATTTATTCATCTGTAAAAATGAGAATAGCCAGGCAGTTTCACTCATTAAAATATTATTACTTATTAAACCAATAAGAGTTTTTCAACTGAACAGCTCCTTTGAATGACATGGACCCTGTAAGACTGGAAGCAACAGGAGACTTGTGAGTGTTTCGTCCGCCCTTCCTCAGTAGGCGTGAACCTCCCCTGTAGCTCACCTGGCACATTCTCTCTGAACTTTCCCTAGTGGGGGAGCGCAGCAAGCAAAGCTTCTGGGACGTGGAAAGGAGGCAGGCAGGTCTAGTGCTGGGCAATTTGGTTCCATTTTCTACAGTTGAAACTCTTATAAGGTTTACATATTTCTGGTTGAATCTGATGGTTTCTCTTTCCTCTAACCTTTATATTACTGGTTTTCTTTCAGGCCATCAAAGCCAAACAGGAAAAATATTTAAAACTTTTAATGAATAGACTTTTAATTATTTAAAGTCAGCTACTAATCCTCCTCTAAGATATCACTTCCAGGGTAAAATTGCTCCAGTTCTGTCAACCCTTCTTGCTGTCCGTATCTCCTCCTCTGCTCTCTTTGTCCTGTGTCTCTGCATTCGAGTGCTCCTCAGAACAGTTGTGGCCCACCTGTATTGATGTACGACTTTGTTTTGTTACATAAGAAGTAGCGTTTACTGAGGCAGGTCAGCTGTGTGCCAGGAAGTGTGGGCTTGGCACAGTCCTGTGTTATTTAACCCGTACAACGTTGCAAGTAGGCTTGATGATTGACAGTGCGCTGATAAGGTAACCAAGACTCAGAGATTAAGTAATTGCTCCAGGTGACTTACCCAGGAAGCAGCAGAGCTGTGTCTCCTAGTCCCTTTTATAATTCATTGCACCATTGACTCATGTTGCATAACCTTCGTTACATTTATCGCCTCAGCCACATCCTTTTTTGAATTAAAAAACAAGTATTGCATGGATTCTGAAAACCTTTAAATTATGCAGAAATGTATGAAGAAAACTCTGCTCCACCCCAGTAACTCTGGTGGCAGTGTGAGGTGTGATTGCTTGTTACATTCTTGCTCCACCACTTAATTTCTGTATTTCAATAAAATGGATTATGCAAATGTACCTGTGTAGTTGTAAGGATTGAACAAGTTAATATGTATAAATGACATACAGAGTGGTGTCAGGAACAGAGCAAGAACTCAAATGTTAGTTGCCTTTATTTATGCAAACACATGGATATTCAGGTATGTGAAAATAAACACAATACAGTCAACTAATATTTGACAAGGGAGCCAAGTATGCTTAATAGGGAAAGGGTAGTCTTTTAAATAAACGGTGTTGGAAAAACTGGACGGCCACACGCAAAAGAATGAAATCGGTCCCTGTCATATACCAGTCATGAAAATTAATTCAAAATGGGTTAAAGACTTAAATGTAAGACCTGAAACCATAAAACTCCTACAAGAAAACATAGAAAAAAGCTCCTTGACAGTCGTCGTGACAATGATTTTTTGGATATAACACCAACAGCACAAGCAACAAAGCAAACAGGTGGGACCACATCAGGCTAAAAGCCTTCTGTACAGTGAAAGAAACAACAAAATGAAGAGGCAGCGCACAGCAGAGGGGACGTATTTGCAAACCGTGTGTCAGGTAAGGGGCTAATCTCCAAAATAATACCGGGTTGGCCAAAAAGTCCGTTAGTTTTTTTCTGTATAATAAAATGTTTTTCATTTTTACAAATAACTTTATTGATTTGGTTATTTTGAGTAGGTCAGCTGTCTCCCACGTGGTAGAACGTTGATCGTTCTCGATTTGACTGCTGTCAACTTCAACTGGTCTACCTATGAGCATCGTCCAGTGAGAAATCTCCAGCATGAAACTTCACAAACTACTTTTGACATGTTTGATCAGTCACAAGACCTTCTCCATACACTGCACAAATCTTTTTTTATGTTTCAGTTGTGCTTTTAGCTTTCTTGAAATAATAAAGCATAATATGTCAAAAATGTTGCATGTTTTCTTCCACCTTCAATATTAAAATGGCTACACAATTTTTGATGCTTTTTTAAACGCATGTTGATAGGACAGCTGTCACAATTCAATCTAACAAAATTGTTTTAAATGAAGTTAGGGACAACTAGGCACTACTAGAGCCATCTTATGGAAAAACCAAACAGACTTTTTTGGCCAACCCAGTATAAGGATCTCAAACAACTCAAATTCAAAAGGACTAATAATCCATTTTACAAAGAGGCAGAGGACCTGAATAGGCTTATTTTCAAAAAGCCATACAAATGACCAACAGGTACGTGAAAAGATGCTCGGCACCACTGCTCATCAGGGAAATGCAAATCAGAGCTCTGACGAGATGTGTGGCTCTCATCACACTTGTTACCACCACCAAGGTGAGAGCTGAGTGTTGGCGGCGTGTGGAGAAAAGAATCCTGGTACACTGTTGGTGGAAATGTACATTTTCGCTCTAGAAACCAATATGGAGGTCTCTCAAAAAATTAAAAATAGAACCGTCGTATGATCCTGCAATCCAGCTTCTGGGTACTTACCCAAAGGAAGTGAAATCACCACCGTGAAGAGACACCTGCACCCCCGTGTGCACTGCAGCGTTATTTACAGTAGCCAAGACATCAACCGAAGTGTCTGTCCATGGATGCATGGATAAAGGAGACGTGAGGTGTTACTCAGCCATAGAAAAGGGGAATCTGCAACATGAAACAACATGAGTGGACCTCGAGGGTGTTATGCAAAGTGAAGTCAGTCAGACAGAAACACCAATACTGTATGATGTCACTTACATGTGCAGTCCTAAAAAGCTGAAGTCATAGAAACAGCAGAATGATGGTTTCTGGGGGGTGAGAGATGGGGAATGTCGGTCTCCTATACAGCATGTGACTACAGTTAACAGTACTCTATTCCATACTTCAGGGCTGCTAAGAAAGTAGATCATAAGTGTTCTCACTATAAAAAATAGTAATGTGGGGTGATGCATATGTTAACTAGCCTTTTGTGGTAGTCATTTTGCAATATATACATGTATCAATCACCATGTACACTTTAAACTTACACAATGTTATATGTCAATTATATATCATTTAAAATGGGAAAAATAGAAATATCTGCCCCACATCAGGCTAATAAAACTTTTCCTTAAAAAAAAAAAAACCCTCAATGAATTAGCTTAACAATAGTTTACAGATAGGTGAGAATCAGTATGATAAGAAAATATCCAGAATAGAAAGAGGTCATGCAATAATTTAAAAACTGCTTAATCAATCCAAAACGAAGCTTAAAAAGTTATTAAAACAGGAATATACCACAGGTAGGACAAATAGAAAGCAAGGAGTAAGAAGGTAAATACAACTGTTATATCTAAGTAAGTATAATGAATTAAATGCAATGGTCTAGATGTTTCATTTTTTTTTTTACAAAAGAAAAGATACACATATGTGGAATTAAAAAAAAATTTACTGTATTTTTTCCATTATCATTTAGTCTGCTTATACCCCCTCCCTCCAGCCATCACAGTCTCCACACTGTTGTCCATGTCCGTGCGTCCTTTTTCCTTTTTGCTCAATCCCTCCACTCCCTAACTTCCCCCCACCCCGGTAGCTGTCATCCTGCTCTCTATCTATGAGTCTCTCTCTATTTTCCTTGTTAGTTCAGTTTGTTTATTAGATAAGCACCCCTGTATTCATTGCAGTGTTATTTACAATCATCAAGATGTGGAAGCAGCCCAAGTGTGCATCAGTAGATGAGTGGATAAAACAACTATGGGGTATTTACACAATGGAGTACTACTCAGCTGTAAAAAAGAAAAATTTACCCTTTGTGATAATATGGATGGACCTGGAGAACATTATGCTAAGTGAAATAAGCCAGTCACAGAAAGACAAATACCAGATGGAATTCTTTAAAAACAGAACAATAATAGGGGCAGTCTGTATTTATATCCTCAACCTACTTTGATCACACAAGATTTATCATATTCTTCCATATCATTATGTCAGTATACTGCGGGTTTTTTTCTTTTTATAGCTGCAAAGTATACTAAATTCAGTTAATATATTTAGCTACTCCCGTACTGATGGGTATCTAGGTTGTCTTCACGCTGTTACAGATAATGGTGCAGGGAACAGTCTGCACACCTGTCATTACTCGTGAGAGACGGAAGTAAAAATCCTTATTTGTGAGACTTGATTGTCTGAACCTACACATAGAAATTGACATTTGCCTCTTGAAAAATATTTTATTTTGGTTGATTTGGCCTGTTTTTATAATGTATTGTCATATTGCCCCTGCGATCCAGTGGCTTCATTGTCTTTGGTTTTATGTTATTTTTTTTAAATTATGATCAACCTACCCTCCTTGATATCTTGAAAATTGTGGACTGAAAAAGGTTGAATTCAGCAGAGCTTAGGACAGAAGGTTTCATTTAATATCATTTACTTCTGTCATTTATTTGTCTGTCGGCCATCAGAGGACGACTCTTAGGTTGAAACTGTATCTTTTAACCGTATTTCTCCAGTGTACGTACAGTGTGTCACAGCAGACCTCGTTAGATGTTTTGGTCAAGTCTTGCTAAGAAAGTAGTCATTTAGTGAGAGGACTTTGCTACCCAGTCTGGAAGAATGATAAATGACTCTACATTTGGGGAAACTTGAAATATAAACAGCAGATGTGTATAGTGTGGGAAATGTCTGAAAGATGTCTCAAAATGCCGACAGGTTTTTGCACACACACACGCACAGCGTAAGTGTAACTTTAATTCAGTTAGGCTGGCTTCCACGTGACTGGCATAAGCATTGCCAAATTCCTATTTGGAAATTTTTTCTCAAGATCAAGTTTAATATAATCAGTTAAAATATATTTTCAGAATATTGGGTTGATTTAAAACCATTAAAAGTGGTTGCATGAAGGTGAAATAAAGTGCAAAAATAATTTTCAGTGTCTACTGTGCTATTACTATGCAATGAACACGTTACATGACCCAACTAAACAGATGGCTTTACTGAACATAGCAAACAATGAGAACATTAAGTTTTGTGCACATTTGTATTTGTTCTTACCTTTTAAAGATTTTAGAGATTAAAAACTGCATATATCCCTTGATTTGAACCTTTCAAGAACTCTAAAAGCGACAGAACACAGATTATTCTCATTTTTTACTCGAAGAAAGTAAAAGCATAGAGAAATAAAATAACCTCCCAAAAAAAGGAGTGATCCATTCCCATCCTCAGGAGCGTCACGGAAACCTTCACGCAAGAGGTCGCCTTCAACCAGGGCTTTCCGTTTTGCCAAGGGGTGGCTGTGAAGAGGGGCCTGGGCTGAGCCGTCAGCCAAGGCAGAGAGGCGGGGAAGAACCCAGCAGCGTTTGGAACGCAGAGTGGCTGGCACCTATTGGGAGACTGGGCCAAAAGGGTAATGTGAGCCCAACACCTAGTGAGTCCTGAACGCCAAGTTCAGGAACTTGGGCTTGTGTCGGTAACAGTGGGAATCCAGCTGAGAATTTGAGGGAGAATGACTCGTGGGGCCAGGAACAGAGTAGAGACCTGCTGCTACTTACTATTCTGGGGCTTAGTTGTTTGACACCCGCGAAGGCTTCTGTGCCGCAGGAAGGACAGCCACACGCTAGTTGTTGGAGGGTTTTCTGCTGAGTGAATGCCCATGAACACGGTTAATCGCCAGTTCAGAACTGACGCGCACGGTCTTCTCTCCTGGTCGTTGCCTCGCCCGCAGTGCGCACACTCCATGGGGTCTGTCCCACGAAGGTGCCGGCGCTTTTCTCAGTTCACCCCTGTAGTAGTCGTTCTGTGGCGTGGCCGTGGGAGATGGATTATTTGATCCTCACACATGTTTATTAGGTGTAAAAGATTGATACGGGTATCTTTTATAAAAGTTTCCAGAAATTCACATATGAGAATTCTAATCTTCAGGAGTTCATGTCTACTAAAATTCAAACAACACTGAGCATCTCTGCTGTCCCAGGCACCTGTCAAGGCTGGAGGAAGGAAAAGTGAGGTTAAGTCCCCAGGCAGGTTTTGTGCAGCATCATTTACTTCTGTTAATTTGTCTGTCAGCCCTTATCACAGTGCTTGGCTATTCTTATTTGCAAGTCTTGTCACTATGAATGCCTTCCCCTCCCCCAAGGTACCCTTTTCCCTTGTTCTGTCTAAATCCTGCTACCTTAGCATCCCCCTCAAAAGCCACTTCTTCCCAGAATTCTTACCAACTCTTCCAAGCCATTGTCGGTTGAATTCAACAAACCCTTGTGGAGTATGCTGTCAGGTACAAGGTCCTGTGTGAGCAACCCCGGGACAGGAACTGTGCCTGGCTTCGTCTTTACAACCTCAGGACTGAGCGTAGCAGGGGCTCCAATTGTAAGGAAGTAAGGGGCTTACATTCTCTCGAGGAGGCAAAGACTTACACAGCAGTTAGGGCAGCACAAGCGGCCTGCGTGCTCACTTTCATGGGGACCGGAGGGGGAGAGACTGGAAACGGAGGTGGGGAGTGCGGCCCTGCTGCCCGGTCCCGTTGGAATGTGTGCATTCACTCGATCCGCCAAAGGTCCCTGAGTGCCTGCCACAGTCAGCCGCTGTCTGGGCCCTATGGGTATGTGATGTTGAGGTGGTTTAAATGCTTTAGAAGCAGGGAAGGCATTTCTGGGAGATCTGTTTGACGCCTGTGTTTCACAGAGTGTGGTGGGTGTTCTCTAGTATTCACTAAGGGACAGAAGCCCCCTTCACCTGTAGGTTTTGGAAAATCCTGTCTTCCTTTCTGAGAATGCTCTTAGCAGGTCTGTCCTCTCTCACCTGTAATGCCATGTACCCTACCTGGATTTTGGCTTCTGACTTATTTTCAGTAGCCACCAGCACGGTGGCTCACTGTCCTGGTAGATGGTGGGACCTGGCGGAAGCCTGGGCTATCCTGGAAGCCTTTCCATTTGCTGGTGGTTGTCCGACTATATTCAGCTAAGTCAAAAGTAGAAGATATTGGTTGTTTCTTAGATTAGGTTCGTTAGAGGCAAGGCCTGTGTAAGTGGTTTACTGAGGAACTGCAGTCAGAAGAAAGCAGTAAGGAAGTGAGGGAAGTAGGAGGGAGCCAGAGAAGCGGCCGAGAAAATGTGCTTCTAGCCGAAGTCTAGCCTCTGCCTGATCCCTGTGGGACCACACAGTTGCCCACTTTGTGGCAGGGGCTCAGCCTTTTTTCCTTATTCATGGGTATCAATTTTCAGTCGGTTCTGAACTAGGTGATCCAAAGGACCTACCCGGAAAAGGGCTCAGTTGTGAACGCTCAGCAGCCAACACTCACTGCCCTGTGAAGCTTCACTGACCAGGCAGTCTTTATAAACAGGGTTGACACTTGTACTTGTTAACGTTAGTGTATCTCTTTCCATTCCCACATGGAGTTACCTGTGTAGGAAGATAGTGGTATAATATTTATGTAGCACTTTGAACTTAAAAAATCAAGTTTATTTTCTTAGTTTGCTGTTTCCCTGCAAAAACCGTGTTAGGTAAGTAGATATTATTAATGCTTTACAGCTGAGAACATAGTAACATATAAAGGTTAAGTGACTTCAGGTCAAGTAGCAGCAGTTCCCACTGGGTACTCTGTTTAACCCTTGCACCCGTCCTATGAGATGGCACTGTTATCCCCAGAAGTTGGGATGCAGACAGGTAAGTGACGTGTCTGTGTCCTTAGAGCTGGTACGCAGTGGAGCCTGTCCAACTCCACCTCTGCTTTAGCCCCAACATACCCTGCAACCGCTAGGTGTGGAAGGCAGAACCAAGTCCAAAACCCAAGTTCTGACCCCTACAACTCTTGCAAAGAGGCCTCTGAGCATAAATGAAGGGGCCATTGATGTGAAATTTTAAATTTCTCAACTGTTTAAAGCCAGCACAGCATAGCCAGCTGAGTTGTTAGAGCTCGGGGGGTTGCTCCATCAGGAGTAGCCACATTTGTGATATTTTAGTTGTTCAATTTGTATTCATCTCATATTCCTGTCCAGATTGACATGACAGCTTGCGATGCCAGACACTATGTACCATAATTCTCTTGGTTTTTTCATAGTGAGGCATAAATAAATTATGAGGTAGAACTTTGAGAATTTTTAATTAACTTAAGTTGAGAATACCACGGGGTAATACTATCTCAGGCATGTCGAATGCGGGAGAGGATAGGGTGTTCTGGCTCAGTAACCTACTTGTTTGGCAGACACTAGTGAGCGTTCTGTGCCGACGTTGGCTCGATAGCAAGGGGCCAGCTCTTCGTGGACAAGGAAATAGGGAGCTATGGCAGCAGCCAAACTTAAAGGAAGGGTATATTTAGGCCTCTAATGTTGTGTTTTTAGTTAATGATGTAGGATAACTCTGTTTTAAAGCTACCAAAGCGAAGGCGTTCTCACACTGTGTTCGTCAGCGCGGCAGTCTTGGTTGGGCCACCTGTGTGTGAAGTGCTGGAATGCAGTCCTGTCATTGGCCAAGTCAGCAAGCTTTGAAACAAGTCTTAGGAAATCCACTCATGACATTTTAACGTCAAAGCACATCTAACCTGTAACATACTATACGATGTGTGTCGGTGGTCATGAGGGAGTCCGTTTGGGTTAGCTAAGGGAAAAACTGTCATTCGGTTCACAATAAAAATTAATTATACATGTCAGAAGCCAGCTGTGATTCTGGGGAAAGCGGATACCCAGAAAACATTTATTGAAATCTTATTGAAAATAAAAAATGAACTTCGGTTGTCCCATGAATATTTTAGCAAAGATTTTATGTTGAGGCTGGGTCTTAAAGTTTGGCTTTTCTTATTTAACATAAATTGTACATAGTTAGACATGAAAAAACTTCAGAACTTCTTGGGAATTAACTAATATATATATAATAAATGAACTCACTGGTTAGGCTTGCTATACCTTCAATAACAGAAGGTTTTATTTCAGGTAGGTAAATATCAGACAGGTCTCCCCTCCTTCATCCCATACGCTCTGATTGATGTAGGTTATACCTTTTAAAGTGACAGGCTTTGCGAGTGTGTGTTCTGTCTTCCGTCCGTAGCCTTGTCTCCAGACTTGTGCTGGTGTATGCCGTTAGAGGTACCAGCTGCCCGAACACTTCCATAGGATGCTCTGCACCATTACATGCTATTCACTGTGAAAACCATTAAAGTAGGGGGTGTTATTTTCCCTTTCAACATATGCGTTTAAGTGTTGATGTTTTCCTTAACAATAACCTGCATATGTAGGGCCCTATTTAATAATATGTAGTGGGCAGTGAAGGACAAATAGGGTATGATTTAACCAAAATTCGCTTTCTAGCAAATAAGTATGTTCTCTACTGTAGATGCGCACGACTGTCATGTAAAGCAGCGTGGACTGTGTGTGTGTGCTAAGAACTGTTCTAGGTCCTGGAGGTAAAAGTAGCGAACTTCATAGAACAAGTTCTCACCCACTCAGAACTCACTTTCTAACGTGAGCTGGGAGAAGGACAGTAAACCGGTAAAGTAAATATCAACCGTTAAGTGCCCAGAAGAAAATAAAGTAGCATTAGAGAGAACTAGATTACCACTGTAGTAATACTAATATTTAACGTCACTCGGCGTGTTATAATTCAAGATGATGAATTGCTTAAGTTTAAAGTTGTCATCACTTCAGGTGCACTAATTTCTGTCCCCCAAAGCCTCCTCAAGATTTCCTGAATGTATGCCAAACAGAGTTCTGTTTCTACCCATGGAGAGTTAACTGCCACCGAAGTTCCCTCCCTCCCCTCCCCCCGCTGTAAACACCCGCAGCACTGGCCAAAATACATTAAATAACTGTTGGCAGCATTGGACAAGCGGCAGCTCAGGGCTGTGGTCCCTAAGAGAAGGAAAGTAGAGGAGCCAAGCACCCTCCCACATCTTACTGCCTGAAGGCAGTTTCCGGGGACTGTTACAGAGATGAGGAACCAAACAGCCCTGTGATCTCACTGGGTTGATGAGCCAGAGATTGCAGTGGAGGCAGCTGGGGCTTGTGAGGGAGGGCCGGAGAGGTGAGGAGCCTTCTTCACAGGGAGGAAGAGTTCTGGACAGCTGCAGAGGAGGCCCCTTGAGCCCTTGGCTAAGTACTGCTTTGCTCACTTGTAGGACAGAACTCCACAGGGTGGGGAAAGAACCACTGGAAAGCAGTAAGTCCAGTCACTTCTGTAGCTCACAATGGGCTGGGGATAGTTCACGTTCCCCCCCGAGGGGCGGAAAGACCCTCCTGATACAAGGGAAATAGGATAGAGTCTGCAGAAGAGGATCACTTAAGTAATGAGGCTGAATTATCCCGAGATCAGAGTCTGCTCTGGACCTGCCCCAACAGTTCTTAAAAGCAAGCCTTGAGAGGGAAAACTGATCTGAAGCAGCTTAACTGCCTGCCAGAACAAGTCCACCTGCAAGAACAGCCAGCATCCAGAAGCACAAAACTCAGTTACTAGCAATGCATAAAGCAGTAAAATATGATCTGTTGTGTGTGGTGGTGGGGGTGGGGATCAAGCAATAGAAACAAACCCAGGTAGTACAGACGGAATGAGTAGACCAGAAGGCTAAAACAACTGCCACAATTCCGTTTCTTACGATCAGGAGTGTAGAGGAAAACATAAACATGTTGAGAGGAGTGGAAGTATAAAAAAAGACCCAAGTAAGACATCCAAAGGTGGAAAATGCACAGGTTGAGGTCACAGCAAAATGGAAACTGCAGAAGAAAAGATCAGTGAACTTAAAAAAGAGCAATAGAAAGTATCCAGAATAAGGCAGAAGGAGGAAAATGACTGAAAGAAAGGAAGAGAGCCACTGTAAACTGGAAGAACATCAAATGGTCTCAGGTGTTTGTAATCGGTGTCTTAGAAAAATGGGGGTGGGGTGCGTAGAAGAGGAAAGAAAAGAATGGCCATAATTTTTTTCAAATTTGATGGAAGTGATAACTCCACGATCTGACCTGGTCAGTGAACCCCAAAGAAAAGAAACATAAGGAATCCCAGAGTAAGACTCATCGTAATCAAATTGCTGAAAGCAAAAGTGAAAATTTTAGAAAAGATGTAACTAGTAACTACAGTGACCGAAAGCAAATCAGTGGTTGTTGAGAAAGAAGAAAGGAAGGGCGGGGTTGGGGCAGGGGGCAACTGGCTGCCAGGAATCCAGAGGGGAACCTTTCTATGTCTTGATTGGAGATATGGTTACATAATGATATTCATTTGTCAAAACTCATCAAATTGTGCACTTAAAATTGGTGAACTTCAGTAAATATAACTTGTACTTAACTAAAGCTGATTTTTAAAGTACGCAAAACAGGTTTTTATAAACATTCGAGGGTTTGATGACAGCCCTCGTGGAGTGCACAGTGTGACGAGTCCTTCAAGCAGCTCACCTAATCTCATGCCGAGGTGATCCGGCAGAACCGTTGGCTGGTTCTCACCAGCCCGCAGGCTGGGATGCTCTGTTGTGGAGACTTCGGAATGAATGTGGGCAGCAGATCTGTGTTCAGAGTAGGGTAAGCAGTAGAGAGATTGGGGACCATGTGTTTTGAAGAAAATCAAGACTAAGTGTTTGAGAGAGGAGGAGATACTGTAGGAAAGGGGCAAACCATCTCTAGATACTTGTATGGGGCTTGGATTCCACCCCCGAACGTTCTGGCTACAGGAAAGTAGGTTTCTACCCACTGCAGAGTTTTTCAGTTGTTCAAGTTTGTCAACTTTTTGGACTGGACAGTATTTGGCAAGGATGGTATGCTGTCAAGGAGATTCTAGAAACTTCTGAATAACATGCCCCAATTTCAGTTTGTGTTAATGCTTTTAAAGTGTGAACTGTGATTGCACAAATGACTTAAATTCGTCGGTCTCCCTGGTGTCTCCTGCTTAATCTGTCTGCCCCAGCCGACAGGGTTGATGACTGCTGGTTTTTGTAACTCATTCTTACAAATCCTACTTGTATGTGATGCTGTATTTTCCTGGTTCTTCTCTCACTTTTGTTGTGGTTCTTCATTTATGATGATGGAAAGAGAGTTTGATTGGTGACTGGACTACATTGCTTTCAAAGTGATTCCCAAAGCTACGATCTCATAAATTACATTATGAAAGTTTATATAAACCCCCTCCCCAAAACTTAGAAATTCCTTTCTAAAAACAGTATAATGATAGAGTATGCAATGAAGTGTACACTTGCCCATTCACTCAGGAAATCACTTGTCCTCTCCAAGTCAGTTTCCTTATTTTACAAAATGGGGATAATCGTATCTACATTTGGTGGCCACGTGCACCAAATGATTAAGTAAAATAAAACACATGAAAATGCTCTATCTTGAAAACACACTCTATATACAGAGATGAGTACTAATTTGGTTATGAAGGTGCCGACGCTTATTTTATAAATGTTTCAGGTTTATTATGTTTAGAGTTATATCCAAGCAGAGGATTTTATACACATAGATTGCTAATCTAGTTAAACTTAACACATTAAGTATATCCCAAGGAATGTTGGCTTATCACGTATTGTAAATAAGGCTTGTTTACTCTGGTCGCAGTTTTATTCTCTAAAAGTTGCTTTGATAGATGGTATCGTTAGGGTTCAGGACAAGCTTCATCCACTAGATAGCAACACCTTTTTTTTTGGTAAAATTTATTTATATTCTGTCTCTTCCCAGAAATTAGAGGCAGGGCTGGTTTATTTTGAGCAGCAATCTAGAGGCAGAGTCCTAAGGCACGTCTGTCCCTTTGCTTCTCTTCCTTCAGCTAGGTAGCGAGTATAGTGACACAGCACTGACCCTGGTCATTTTTGGCTGCAGTTCTTGGAGTTTTGCTCCACAGCATCAGCCAAGGAATAAGCACTGTGTTATTTACTGCGTCGGTAGACCACCTCATCCATGGTAATAATCTTACCGACTTCATCTCCGATCAGATCTGAATCCCACTGTACTCAATATCAGGCCATTTTACTTTCCCACTGATTTTTTGATTATGTGTAAATGGATTATCTACAGATTCTGCACATCAAACTGTTTTCTCTGAGATGTCCCTTACCCCTTATTCTTATCTTTCAGCTCTTAATGTCTCAAGGGATGTAAATTAATTTTATTAATAGCTGAAGTTGGGTAGGGATGACAACAGTAATTCTTCACCGTACATAGAATGTATTTTTTAAATTTTACTTGTTTATTTTAGAGAGAGGGGAAGGGACTGAGAAAGAAAGGGAGAGAAACATCCATGCGTGAGAGAAACATCAATAGGCTGCCTCTTCCACACCCCCAGCAGGGAACCTGGCTTGCAACCCAGGCATGTGCCCTGACTAGGAATCGAACCAGCGACTTTTCACTTTGCAGCACGCTGGTCAACCAGATGAGCCATGCCGGTCAGGGCAAAAATAATTCTTACAGTGGAAGATGGCATTTAAAATCCGTGCCGCGGCTTTCCTCTTTTACCAGATGTGTGAGGTCTTAGTAACATGCCGAAGGACTTGGTTAGTTGTTGTTGGGACTGATGCTCAGCCAAGTGTCTTGCCCTGGATCTAGCGTTCTTGCCACTGCCACATCATGTCCCGGTGCTGCTGTGGTCACCACTGGATTGTCGTGTCATATGCCGTTCCTACTTCTCTGAATACATTTGGATTCTCATCAGATACTGTCAGAATGTAAAAGTTTTAAGATAGAATATGCAGAGGAGAGAGCATCTTTGTGTATGATCACTTCTAGTCATTTTCATTAGTGACTGACTTCATCTGAGGATTGTTCAGAAGGTTACTGCACAATGCTGGATGCTTTGATGCTTTTGCCCACAGATTTAATGATATAGTGACCCAGGCTTTCCTTAGTTACCCCAAATTTCTTTTAAATATATAGCCAACAGACAAATATTGGTGAACATGTAAGAACTCAGGATATAGAATTTTTATGAGCCCTTACTGAAGAAATTACCAGAAGACAAATTTCACCCAAATAGGTTAATGGAGACTCTGGCATAGTGACTAGCATCTCATCATTGAATGCAGTGTGCTCCGTAGAACTGAAACAGGAGAGACTGATTGCCACAGAAAGGAATGTAAATATTACAAAATCTGACAATGTAGAAAAAAGAAATAGTAAAATAAAAGGTGAAATAGGAAGAGGAGGAAAGGTGAGAAGTAGTGTACCATGCTGATGTCCTCGGATTTTGTAGCTGGGAGACAAAAACTATCATTTAAAACAGAAAGATATGAGACTATTCAATGGTTAAAAAAAGCAAACAGCAAGAAACATTATAAAATCAATTAAAAGTGTGTGGGGGAGGATGATAGAGAGGAAATGAAAACATTCTCATCATTGCTCTTATTAGGAGTGCAACAATGTTTATGTAGTTGTGTATGTAAAAGTAAGCACAAAAATAGAAATACAACTCTTCTGAGTAATAATATAAAATACAGAACATAAGGCAAAGAAATCACAGACCATAATGTGAAAGATTTTTTTAAAAGGCACTACAGAAGCTCAGAAATGGAATTAAAAAAAAAAAAACCACTTAGAGTAAGTAGTATCACACATGTAATGATCCTTATTATTTTCAGAGTCTGTATTTGCAGATTTGCCCACTCACGAAAGCTTACTTGTAACCCTCCAGTCACTGCTGGTGGCGTTTTCCCAGTCTCCGTGGGGGTGAGCAGCGTAGTGAAGAACTTGAGTTGCCAGCTGAGGTTGAACAAGACAACACTCTGCCTTTTTATTTCAACTCTCATACCATAAACAGTTATTTGTAAGAAATGTATATAAACAAGGTGCCTTTAAAACAGAAACATGCATGAAAAAGGTTACATTTTTATCAGTTGACAAAAACATCGTGTCCAGAGGCTCACAGGAACCTAACCCCATATTTCCCCTTGGTCAGCAATTTTCAGGCTTTTCCTCTCATGGCCACATAAACTAATTAGTTAAATTCTCCAGGGACACCAAAAATTGTACTTTTTGCAGCTCTGACAAAAATAGCATATAATTTTGATTTATTCACACTGGACAGCTATTGTCTTACTACCATTTTTTTATTTGACAGTCTAAGGGAAAAGAAGTCAGTGCCCCTGACTAAATAGTCAGGTATTTCATGTTTCAAACATTCTTGTGGCTCCCTGTTTGAAAAATCACTGTCCTAGGTATTCACTAATTCAGTGTCTGTAATAACTTTATAAAATGTAACTATGGCAAATAAGCATCGGCGGTACTTGGGGCCGACTCTAACAAAAGATACGTAAGACTTATGCACTGAAAACTGTAAGACATCGCTGAGAGAGAGAACATATCTCTAAATATATGAAGAGCTACGCCACTTGCACAGATCAGAAAACTCAGTGTTTGTGTCAGTTCTTGTCAAATTGACTTGTAAATTCAACACACTCCCAGTGATAATTCCAGCAGACTTTTTAAAAATTGGCATTCCCTTGAAAACACAAAAACCTAAAAACGCCAAAACAGTTTTGAAAAAGACGAACAGAATTAGAATGCTTATACTAACTGACTTTAAGACTTTTTTAAAGCTACAATAATCAAGACTGTGATATTGATGAAAAGATATATAATAGAGTCCAAAAATAGACCCACGTACATATGGACAACTGATTTTTATCAACTGTGCAAGGGAAAATCAGTTGAAAATGAATAGCCTTTTAAGGTGCTGGACCATTTGGATATCCGTGTGCAGAAATATCAACCTTGATTCATACCTTTTACTATGTACAAAAACTAGCTCAAAAAGGACCATAGACCTAAATACAAAATTTCTAAAAGGAAACATAGGAGAAATATTTTTGTGATTTTGGATTAAACAAAGATTTCTTAGATACAAAACCAAAAGCATCATTCATAAAGGACAAATTGATAAATTAGACATAAAAATGAAAAGCATTTGCTCTTTGAAAAAGATTGTTCAGAGAAAGGAAAGGTGAGATGTAGACTGGGAGAAAAATATTTGCAAATCATCTCTCTGATAAAAAAGAATTTGTTTTCAGAATATATAAAGATTTCCCAAAACTCGATAATGAGAAGAGAAGATAGCCTAATCTTTAAATATGGCCAAAAGATTCGAGCAGACACTCTACCAAACAAGATATACAGGTGTCACATTAGCACATGAAAGTCGTCTTAGTGTTATTAGTCACTAAGGAAACACAGGTTAAAACCACAGTGAGATGTGGCTCCATACTCATAAGGATGGCTGAGATTAAAAGATGACAATACCAGGGCTGACAGGATGTGGCGCAAGTGGAACTCACTGGTTATGGGAACGCCAAGTGGTGCAACCGGTTTGGAAAATAATTTGGCAGTTTCTTAAAAAGTTAAAACACATATCTGCCACATGTCTAGCTGCCGTGTTTTTCAGACTATAAGATGCACCTAGGTTTTAGAGGAGGAAAATAGGAAAAAAATTTGAAGCAAAAATGTGGTAAAATATTTAATAGCATCCTTTAAAGCAGAAATCCTTTCCCGCTTTGACATCTTTCCATAATTACGGTAGATTCAGCAGGAGACTACGGTACGCTATCGTACCTTTCTACAGCAAAACACAGTAATGACAGAACTATCAGCACTGTGTCCTTCATAGTTATGGGGCGCTGTAGCCGAGAACATCAGTGGATGACGCACTGTTATGGGGGATCTGCTGCTGACACTGTTATGGGGGGATGTGCTGCTGGAGGGCCACAGGCTGTGCAACACTCTTACATGGGGACAGCAGTGTTGCACAACCTGTGTGGCTCTGCAGCTGTTGCCAGATTACAGCTCCAACCTGTCCAAGCATGATGGGAGTTGTAGTTTGGCAATAGCTGCAGGGCCCTGTCAAATTCCACATTGTCAGGTGACCCTGCAGTGGAATTTGCCTATGTTAATGTAAACGGGGGACACACCAGTCATGTGATAGAGGCATGTATGGGTGCCGCAGGCTTTCTTCTCCTAACCTGCCTGCACCGCCTGTACCCTCCTCCCTAGCACTATAGTGTGCCGCAGTAGGGACTCTGCTCCTGCCTCCCTTGCTTCACACTGCCGGGACACCCCCTCTTCCCAGCCCAGGGCCTGCAGTACCACCCCACTCCTGCTGCAGCTGGCTTCCTGAAGCGGTAACCCTGCTCCTGCCTCCTGTGACCCCGCTTCACCCCCCGCTCCCCCCCCAAGTGAGCCAGGTAAGCTATATTCGGACTGTAAGACGCACCCCCGTTTCCCTCCCAAATTTGGGGGGGAATGTGCATCTTATAGTCCAAAAAATATGGTACTCCTAGGTGTTTACTTAAGAGAATGGAAAGCATATGTTCATACAAACACTTGCACATAAATATTTCTAACAGCCTTACTTGCATTTGCCAAAAATAAGAACTAACCTGATGTCCATCAACAAGTGGATGGATGAACAGATTGTGGTTTACCCTTACAAGGAAGCACTCCTTAGCAGTAAC
Source organism: Desmodus rotundus (assembly GCF_022682495.2). Classification (NCBI taxonomy): domain Eukaryota; kingdom Metazoa; phylum Chordata; class Mammalia; order Chiroptera; family Phyllostomidae; genus Desmodus; species Desmodus rotundus. Next base: position 102,903,137 of record NC_071393.1, read on the forward strand.
AGTAATGAACTATTGATACATTCAACAACATGGATAAATCTCAAAATAATGATGCTAAGTAAAAGAAATCAAACCCCACCAAAATAGTACATAGGGTAAGATTTCATTGCTAGAAAATGCTAGAAAATGCAATCTAGTCTATGGTGACAGAAAACCATCATTGGCTGCCTTGGCATGAGGAAGTGCTTGGAAGGGAGGGCTGAGTTCAAAGGGGCACGGTGAGGAAACTGTGGGTTGTAGATACGCACACAATTTCTATCGTGATGGTGGGTTTCATAGATATACGAGCATGTGAAACTTAGAAAATTGTACATTATAAATAGATGCAGCTTATCTCTTCGTTATAACTCAGTAAAGCTATTTTTAATCAAAAACAATAATAGCAATACAAGCTGGAAGTATAGCATATATCTTGTACCTATCAATATATGTAAATATTCTAAACTTACATATTGAAAAAATTGGATCACATAAAAAATATAATTATGGGGTATATATAAGACACATCTAAAAATGTTATTTAAATTGAGCGTAAAATTATGGAGCCTGCCAATGAAATGCAAACAGATTTAAAAAAGCAGAAGTTGCAATCTTAAAGATTTAATTCAGAGTAAAAAACTATTAAGCAAGTAAAAAAAGGCTTCTGTAGAGTAAAAAGGGATGCAACCCAATGAAAGTCTGAGTTATGATTGTTATGTATCCTATAACAGCATCACGTTCCTTAAACAAAATGTACAGGAAATACAAGAAAAAGAGAAACAAATTTTGCATTGTATGCATGTAATATGACCTTTATATGCTGAAAAGAGAAACTATTTCTTCTTTACAAGCACTCACAACTGTTCATACAAGTGTTCAAGTAATATTTTACACATAAAAAGTAAAATAAAAAATATACTTTAAAGAGGAATGGAAAATTCTTAGCTTTATCTGGGAGTGAGGAAAGGCTTGCTAATTATGAGGTAAAATCTGGAAACCATTAAAAATACTGACATTTCATTGTATAAACTTATAAAAAATCTACATGACAAAAAAACCTATCTTAATTAAAATGAAAATGCAAATGAGTGGGGGAATTTACAACAGACAACAGGGATCATTTCTTCAACGTGTAGGAGTACCCACTAATCTGTAAGAAAAAGATCAGTAACTCAAAAGAGTCATGGACAAAGTATAGAAAAAGTTGATATTAAATAAAAAGAGATGACTTTTAAGCACTTAAAAGCATGTTCAGCTTCAGTCTTGATAGTAGAACGGCCAGTTGCTAATTAAAAGCACAGTGATGGCCCTGACCAGGTGCTTGGAGCGCAGCGTCCCATCCACCAAAAGGTTGCAGGGTTGGTCCCCAGTCAGGGCACGTGCCTGGGTTGTGGGTTTGATCCCTGGTCAGGGCGCATATTAGAGGCAATCAGTCAATGTTTCTCTCTCACACTGATGTCTGTCTGTCTGTCTCTCTCTCTCTGTCTCTCTCAAATCAATACACATATTCTTGAGTGAGGAAAAAAAACAGCTGCCCTTGTTTTTAAAAAAGGTGCAGTGATACCATTTTCACATGCCAGGCACTACAGACCATAACATTTCATAACTCCCTGTGAGTGCGGGGGGACCTCACGCTTGTATACATCTGCTGAGCATTTAAATTGGTGTAACTCCTACGGAAAGTAGTTTGACAGTAACCTTCAGTATTGAAACTGCACATACCATTTGATCCAGCACTTTTATTTCTAGGGATTTGTCCCATGGATATATCCTCCCATATGCAAAATGAATACAAGGATGCTCTGTGCAGCATTGCTTGTAAAACAAAAAACACTGACTTTATAATTAAATAGAAGAGATTGACTGGATAAATAAGGCTATGCCTGTGCATCATCAAAGAGAATGAGACAGCACTAATCGCTAGGGGTGTAGACCATTCCACAAGGTGCACTGTTAAGTGAAAGAAGCAGGAACAGCATGCCGTGTACAGTACGCATTTCTTATGTGTGTTCTGTGCTGGTGTAGACATCAGTTTTCCCTGAGAGGGTCCACATGGAAACTGGTAATGGTGGTGCTGTCTGATTCAGGTCTGGAGTCGGAAGGAGCATACTATCCACTCATAACATCTGGTATTTTGTGCACATAGTACCTAATAAAAATATTCTTTGCCTTAGAAATCAATCAGAAACTTGGAGGACCTTACAGAATTAAGCATTAACTTATCTGATTAAGATATGAAGATTTTAGTAATAAAAAATAGCTGAATGTAATAGTACTTACTGTGTGTTGGGCACTGTACCCTGGGTCCTTTACAAATATCATCTCAGTTTTTCCAACAACCCTTCAAGGTAGTTGAGTACTTCACAGATTAAGAAATATCATCCAAGGGCACACAAAGAAAAGGGCCCTTTAAGAACTTTGGTTGAATGAGGCTTGATGAATAACATCCAGATTTCTGCCCGAAACATGTATGAGTGGCATGTGTGCTGGCAGGCCGTACAAGTCAGTTACATGTGTGTTTCCCGCTCTTCCAAGGAGCGACAGCTATTGTCTTATTTAAACGTGTTTGTATTAGGATTGGAACTTGCATGACTGCAGCAGGCTCAACATCTTGAAAATACCAACTGCCAAGATAAATGTTGTCTTTAAAAAGTAAATATTTTCATGTTTCTATATAATTATGACGTGGCCTTATTGAACTGGTTTTAGCCCATAAAGAAAATGAGATTCTTCAGCAGATGGACAAATTTTAAATTTGGGCTGATCTTTAAAAAGAAATTCCAAGTAAAATGAGGGAAAAAATCGAAAACATCCCCTCTTTTAAATGCGGGGCTTTGCTTCTATCACTATAATAACCAGTAGGGTTTTGCATTTTGTTTTATTTTGAGCGAGGGTAAATTTCAGCCTTTTTATTCTGCAGTACTCAAGGGATCACTTTGACAGCTGACAAACCGACCTACATGCTGAATAATTATATGGCAGGTCTTTGTGTATCTCAGTATAAAATCGATCATGTCAGATGCAGTTTAGAGCGTCTGGAAGTTTTCCTGCGCGTGGCCACAAAGTAGGGCTTGCAGTGCTGTTGATTCACTGTGGCACACAGTTTATGGTGGACACCTGTATATTTTTTACCCAGTGTTCTTTAGAAACAGGCATACCTTGTTTATCCGGTAAATACATGATTAAAAAAAGAACTATGTAAGTGAATTCTTGAACAATAAATTTTACTTTTTCAACTTAGTCATTTTGCAAAATGCTCTATTTTTATCTATGATTCTTATTTATTAGGGTTTGTTGACTTAATCAGCTTTATTTCCTGTGGCAAGTAGCACATATGAACGCAAATATTTGTTCAGATTAGTTGTTAGATGTAGCAGCAGACAGATTCACATGCATCTTTAAAGCATTGTCCACTGACCAATTAAGTATCTCTCCGTAAAGTTTACCAACTCCTGTTCTTAATGTGAGACTGCAGTTAGGTTTCTCTCCCTTTCTTTCTTAGTCTTAAGGTGTACAGCAAAGAGAAATCTTACCATTGTTTTAATTTTTACTGACATAATTGTCATTTTGCAAATATATCGCACCATCTTCATTTCTTGCCACGCCCCTTCTTGCTTATGTCTAGAACCAAAAAATGTTCAAAAGCAAATGCATGGCTGTTAAAGAATGAATTTGTTGGAGGTCACTTTCTCTACCTCTTACCAGACAAGTGTGGTCCCCACCCTCTTCCAGATGACCGTAGGCTGGTCCTTGTTGCAAGGTTAGACCCTTGGGTAGCCAGCAGGTCCAATGTCTGCTGTGTGCATCGAGACAGGTGAAGTCCCAGGGCACTATAACCCTTCCTTACCCTTCCTGCTGTGTGGCAGCTGCCACTCAAAGTCGGGATGTCTTTGTGGGGGGAGGTCTCCAGGGTTTGCACTAAACTGTGCACTTTCAAAGTCACCGTCAGAGACAGGCTGTCATTTTTGGCGACTAGTGCACACAGTGCAATTGGTAATGGAGCATGTTCGTGTGTATAGACACGTGTCCCTATGTGGGACAGCTGCACTTCACCCCTACTTCCAAAAGAGATGAGACAGGGTAACTGAAAGAGGAGAGTGCACATTAGGTTTGCTGAAAGGTTTTAAAACTACAATGAAATAATCTATATGAACTTGAATCTGAACCTTTCACTTGTTCAGAACTTTGTGATAAACAGGGCGGATATAGAAATAGCTGAAGCATCTTGGCCCTTAGACAGCAGTGACGTTCCTGGACGCGGTCCAGCGCTCATAAAATGACACACAGGAGGCAGAGTGCTCAGGGAACGTGCCGAGCCCCACAGCCGCTTGTTGGTGGAGTGGGAGTTCAACCCGACTGTACTGTTAACCCTGCAACACTGTGCCTGAACTGAAGGCTTGTTTAAAAAGACTGGAGGCCCTGCCTGCAGGGAGCCTTCAATCCCGTGTCAGCGGGAGAGTGTCTGGGACGGATCGCCACACGGCACGAGAACATGCTGTTGCCCAGCTCTTCAGCAGCGGCGGAGCACAGCGCGTCACGTGTTCTGAACTGTCCCCAAGTCGAGTCCTCTCTTCTGCCCTGGTGCCACCGACCAAGTCCATCTGCAGTGGGCTGAGGAATGACTCCAGACTAGAAACAGTCTCCTCCGACGTTCTTACCCTCTCTGCCGTCTGTGGGGTGCTGAATTGACCACCTCTGTCCCAGCCCCTGTCCAGCACTGTGCATGTAGTAGGTTCTCCGCCAGCGTTTATCAAATAGCTCAGTGAGCTGATCCCAGACAGGCGTGGGAGTGGCCCAATGCCAAATTCAAAGCCATTGCCTCTAACAGACAGACTTATCATTTTGATTTATTTATTGAACAAAACACTGTTGATTTCAGTGCAATCCAGAGTAGCATTTTGTGACTTCCTAATCATAGCTATGATTTGGGCACTCATTTGAAATATGGCCTATTGAGAAGATATAATATTTTAAAGAGCATACTCATGCAAAAATAAATTATGAATTCCTTTAGCCACTTCCTCTGTTTAGAAATAGCACTCATACATATTTTATACGTAAATTGACAGGGATGGCGTAGGCCTCATCTTTCCTGGAGCAGTCTGAGCCAGACTCATTGAGGATTTATTGCCCAATTATACTTGTCAGCCTGACATAAAAGTCATTAGTTCTGGGAAAACATGTTTGTCTACCAGGAGCATCTCTAATTAATATAGTCAATATCTAACATATATTTAAAGCTGGACAGAATAGCAGTAATCTCCGAAGCGTATGTTACAGACTACGAGGAACTGAGGCTCAACCCCTTTGGGTCGTGCAGCGGTGCTCTCCGTACAGGTTCGCATTTGCGGAGAGATGGCCCCGTGTTGTACCTTGTTCCCTCTACTTGGAACACAGTGAAATCCGTGTTGCGGGTACTGACTCTCTCTGTTGGTGAAATACAAAGGTAACAACTAAAAACTCGAGAGGTTGTGTGATTGGCTTACAGTTGGTGAGTGACTTGACTAGGATTCAAGCCTGGGGTCTAGTGTTTTGTTTTCTCGGCATCAGAATCCAGCAGCCAAGTTGATCTCTGCAGCACCCTCATGTGGTCTTATTCTCTCTCCCTAAAGAACGTGTGACCTTGGAGCTCAGCAGGACACACCAGGTAGTCGTACTGAGACGACCGTCTGGCGTGAATGTTTTCCTTTGCCCAGTGGTCAGCCTCGTGCTGAGCTGTCGGTGGGTGGAGAGTGTGGTGAAGCGAGGCACCTCCGTGACCTCACCGGCAGCTGTCCCGTCACCATGTATGCTGACACCCCCCAGTACCTTCCCCACTCTCACTGCCCAGCACCACCGAGGACACAGAGCTGCTTAGTAAAGTCATTCAGCGGTGATTTCAAGCTGCTGCACCGTTCACAGCAAACTCACTGATTTGCTCATAGATGTGCACATTTCTGCCATAAACATCAACATCAGAAGTTGTTTTTGAACGAAAAAGGTTCGATTCATTGGCCTCATTCAGTCCTCCTCCCAAACAGATTCTGTTATCGTGGTCCCCGTACCGGTTAACGTGTTGTTTCTGTGGCAGTGCGCCCTGTCACAGAATGCTTGTGTTCAGTAACCAGAACGGCTGTGAGAGGCTGGTGTAGTTGTTTTTCCATTTGATCAGCTCCTTTCTGCAGCAACAGTTTTGCAGGTATTTATTTAAATTGTATAATGGACTGAAATATTAACTCATGTATTAGAACTAACTGTTAAAGTGACTGAAAATAAACCTGCCTGAAACATGCAGAGTAATCGGCTCGGGAACCTGTACTTACGCTGCCCTGCCTTATCTAAGAGTGTGAGTTGTAGACATCATTTCGAAGGCTGTTGGGAACACGAGCTCATACTACGTTTCTTGGTAGAACCCCAAAGACAAAGAGGTCACTGGCTCCCTGAGATTTCCTGGGTCTGTCCCAGCAGGTGGGCCGTTCGAACATCCCTGACTTCTCGCTGAGGTGTTTGTTGGAAACCAAAGGATGGGGTGCAGTGAATGGTGTCACAGAACCACCATATTCAGGCACATGAGGCAAAGCTCTTCAGAGCAGCTCTGTGAAAACTCGAGATTCATCTGGAAAAGGTTCCTGCAATGCAGAAGCCACACCAGCTGTCTGGCCCTCTCTTTTGAGAGGCAAAAACAACCCTGATTACATCCACTCACGGAGGAGAGAAGGTATGCAGGCTGCTGCTGTTTCCAGTAATGCGTTCATCTGATGTGGCCAGACGCTGTGTAACCCTGGGACAGGGGCCCCAGTTCTGCAGCAGTCGGCCTCCAGGACAGCCAGATGACAGGGACTGTTAAACCCTTGCGTCATTTGCTTCTAGTTTTTCTACATGGTGGTAGAAAAATTAGATGTGGATTTGAAGAAAGAGACTTGCATTTGAAACTCAGATTCCCACACGCGCATTGCACTCCCTTAAATGAGGCCAAGTCCAGTTCAGTAAGAAATGCCCCGTTGCTCTACACAGTATGTGTGGTTTGCCAAAGTCTGGCTTCATACCTTCTAAACTAACTAGTTTTCTCCCCCTGTCCTCCTCCTACCCCTTCTGTTCCTGCTCCAAATGTGTAAAGACTAAAAATTGTCCATGTGACATGTTTGGTGGCTTTTGCGTCCTCTGAAAATGCTTTGAATGCTGTCCAGATTCCTTTTCTGTATTAACTTATAAATATTAATTTTATACTATAAATACTAATACATGATTTTCTTCACATCTCAGTCGTCCAACAGCTGAAGATTATCTCAGTAAGAATACACATTTGCTCTAACCACAGACAGCCTCTCACCATGCACTCAGGAGCGCATGAAGCCTCCTGCTCTGCGTGGAAGCGCTCCGCTACCTGTGCCTGGCCCGTGCCCTTGGGCAAAAGGAAGGTGAACACACAAACCTCCATCATATCTTACAGGACTCATCATAAGTGTTAACAAATCAGAAGAAATGCCCTGGCACCGGCAGGCCTCGAAACTGATGGGTTCAATTGTATTGTGTAGCTGACTCCTGCAAAACTTACTGGCTCAGCAAAAACCATTTGACTCGGTTCGCGATTTTGGGGGGGTCAGGAATTTGGGAAGGGTACACATGGGAAATGCTGGGGCAACTGGAACTGAAGGGTTCATTTCCAAGTGGCTCCTTAACTCACATGTCATTTGTGTCTCCAGGGACTCCCCTCCTAGCCTGGGTTTCTTCTGTGACGGTCTGGGACTCCAAGAGCAAGTGTTCAGGGGTGGCAGGCGGAAGCTGCGAGGCTTCCTCTGACCTGTCCTCGAAGTCTCAGGCGCCACTCGCGCTGTGTTCTCTTGGCCAGCGAGTTAGGAAGGGCGGCCCAGTTTCAAGGGAAGGTGAATTACATTACACCTAATCTCCAAAGCAGCGAGTGAGGGGCTGTCAAGGAGCTGCTTGTAAAGTTCCTTTGGGGAATGAATCAGTTTTGGAATTACTGGTTGCCCAACAACTACTTTGTATTTGAGGAGAAAAAGTGAAGTGTTTGTCGCATGTGATTTCTCCACTTTGTATTTGATTTTTGCCTTCATGAGTTGAAACTAGTGAGCCTGGCTGTGACGCTCCCTGCAGTTCCGTGTGGTGGTGATAGTGCTAACTGCGTATGGACGGCAGTGGCAAGACCGTGCTCCGAGATGGTGAGCCGCTTTTAAGTCGGAGTGATTGGGAATGCGGTCGTTCTATCGACTGCCGTAGGAAACCCAGGAGGAGGAAAAAGCGTTTGGGCCACACAATGTTATGATACTTTCCACTGCAGGTAACAAAATACCCCACCAAAGGCAACCTAAACCCCTCATTTTTCTCATAGAAGCCTGGGGAAGGTAGTTTCAGATTTGGTTCGACTCAAAGATGTCAGGGCCCAGCCTGCTTCTCCGAGTCTTTGACCTTCCTCTCCTGCTGCAAGATAACCACCTCCGCTCCGAGCACCACATTAATATTTTACTGACAGGGAAAGGGAAGAATCTGTCTTGATGTCCTCCATCCCCAAGAGCTGCACACTGGCCAGGACTGGCTCACGTTTCCTGTGCTGGCTTCCGAGGAGAGTGGGAGAGCTGGCCATGGCGTGTTCAGGCTTTTTCATGGGAAACCAGCTCTGCTAACAGGGGGAAAGGCATTAGGTACGTAACCAATACGTCTGCCACAGTGACGAATTCCGTTTTCTCTCCCTTCACAGTGGCTAAAGGCTCACTTGGCAGCGTTATAGAGCTGGAATTAAATGGGCTAAATCATAACTATGATAAATTAGTATTGTCTAGAAACCAGTTTCTCAGTGGGGTTTTTTTTCCCTTTTACTTTGTGATTGAGAGCTAACACTGCTGCTTCTTAACAAATAAAAGATTTGATTATTTCCCTTGTACTTTTAAAATATGAATGAAAGCTCTCTGGCTGCCGTGAAGACATGTATCCGTCCCAGTGTGCATCTTGCAGGATTGCCTTTCTGGTATTATTCCACATTATACGCCTTTATAAGTGCCTTTGTGAGTGTGTGTGTACATGTGAGTTTATAAGAGGAAGACAGTTCTGTAGACATTATGCACCATGCTTATTTCAGAATCTGGAGGCTCAGACAGCTCTCTGACCTTTAAAGTTGGGCCAGGACAGCCGATTCTAGCTGTTCCACTCAATGGCAGAGGGTGGCTGAGCTGAGCCGAGCCGGGACCGTGGTGCAAGCACAGCAAAACTCAGAAAACCTAGATCTTTACCTGGAGAAAGAAAGGGTCTTGGCTCAGAAGGGGCCTGGTTTGGGCGTCTGCGATTGCGGAGTAGTGCTTCAGTTTCTAGGCTGGATAAAGTTAGAATCCTTTATTCTGTGGATCTGTAATTGTAATTGTCTAATCTGTAATTGTCCAATTGTGATATTTTTAACCGGATAAAATTCACATGGAATAAATTGGGGCTGAGCGTGTCACTAATGGTACCTTTGCTGGTGAAAAGTGGGAGGAGAGGGGAAATCTGAGGAAAGAAGCTCTAAATCTCTAAATCTCACCTTGTAGCAGTTCATGCATTCATTCATCTGGCGTAGGCTGAATGCCCGCGTGCCCCCTGTGCTGGGGACGGAAGAATAGACGAGACCAGGTCTGCCTGCAACCCTGCCTCTCATCGCGACAGAAAAGTGAATATGGAAAATCGCTGTTGTCTACCAGGCAAGCTGGTTGGGCTGATTTTCCTTATAACTTTAAAGTGTTTCATTTCCAAATTTGAGTTAGTACAGTAAAATCACATTACGTTACAGTAATTGTGTTTGAACCAAATTATAGTGAGTGCCAAGAGAAGGCCTTCCCCATTCTCTGATATTTCAGAAATAGATTTCAAAGCAGCTCGGTGCCTTGGGGCGATTTTTATTTCCATAACACCTGCATGATTGACTCAAGTCAGTGAATCTCTAATTTACTAAGAGCTGTATATCTGAAAGTCCTGTTTTAAACGTTAAAAAGTATTACTCAAAAATTGATACTTGTAACCAAAATAAAAAAGCTTAAGGCCTTATATACTTCCACAAGAAAGCAAACACTGATGTCAAGCTTAAACTCTCCTCTTAGCTTCCTCTACCCATGCAGACCTGGCCCCACTCTAGACTGTAATATGCAGACAAGATTATGTGAGCCCTAATGCACGCCAAGGGAATTTGGTTCCCCTGGTGGCCTTGCATGTCCCGGTTCTGACTGCTACCTTTTGCTTCAATTCTCAATCCTGGCTTAAATCCCAGGCTTCTCAGGCCCTCATCACCAAGCTTCTCCTCCCTGTGGTTGAAGCCTGTTTGGACCCCGGGGGTAGTGGGGGGGTGCACAAGCACACAGACACCCCTCCTCTCCTGGCTCAGCAGTAACTCCCTGCTAGGTACAGGGCAGTGCGCTGCCTGTTGGCCCCGGGGCCTCTCACACCCCCTGGGGCTTGTTTCTCCCCGCAGAATCTCTTTTCCCGCTTCCCGGTCTTCCCAAATCTAGAGGCGTCTGGAATGTAGCCCTTGGCTGGGACGTCCTTAATCAAAAGTCTCAGAAAAAGTGTTTTTTCTAATCCCAAAGCATCCACGCTTCCTAACCCTGGTGATTCAGGTTTAGCCACATTAAAAATAAAACAAAAACAAAAACTGGCAGAAGTTTGAAATTGCAAATATTCTTTAATGGGCTTAATATTCATAGTGTCCCAGGTCAGGTGTTCGAAGCCTCAGAGTCTCTGCACTTTCTCCCTTGTCTTGGGTTGGCCAGGCAGGGGTCCGCCTCTGTCTTTGTGCTTGTCTTTGCTGTGGGCAGTTCCCAGGTGTGGCGCCACTTTCTCTATAAATAGACTTTTTAATGTTTCATAGGCTTATAATAGTTTGAGTCAGAAGAATAATTTTAGAATAAAACACCTTAGAAGAATTGGGTCCAGTAACGACTTAGGGCCTATAAAAGGGCTATTTCTGGTGCCTGCCGGAGTGGTGCAGTGTGGCAGGAGCGTGTCCAGGGAAGGCTGTGCGAGGTCATGGGGTGAGCAGAGCGGCTCTTCAGACACTGGTGCCCCAGCAAATTTGGAAGCCCTGTTTAAATGTTAGAACTACCAGCGTGCTATGGAGCATACACAGTTTGTAATCATTTTAAGGTAACGTGTTTTACGCATGAGAAACTTCACTTCAGGGCTGCTGTCCCAGATGCCACTAGGGGTCCAATTAAGGCAACGTTGGTAGAAGTTCGAGAAGCACTGTGCTTCAGAAAGTACCATCATAGAAGAATGTATGGCCGTTGAAAAGGTGTTGTGTTACGGCGTGGGTTGCTCCTTATCCCACAGAGAATTGGTGAACGACATTCTTATTTTATGCAGCACGTGTGCCAAGAAGGTTGTGCTTGAGTTGATGTATTTGTAAACTGAATGCTTGAAAATGCCATAAACACTTTTTAAGAAACCTTAAAATAAAATGTAAATACTATTAAACTTTAAAATAAATTATTGCGTAAATAATTACTCCCTGGTTATTAGCTTTTTAAGTGAGTTTAATGAAATTATTTTTCTGAAAGTGAGGTTTTTTTCACTTAACTATAAAGATAAACATCCACTCCTCTTAAATTGGAAATAGTTGTATACTAATTTGGCTTTCAAAAATGTCATTTTATCATTACCATTGAATTTATCTCACTCGTACCAATAAGAATCAAAGGTTATGTTTGTTGCTAAAGTTGAGTAGTCTAAAAAGTATTTTTTAGATTCCTGACCACATTAAATATATAAAATGTCATTTCTACTACTTGTCGTACCTTCACGAAGCACGCACACCAGAACATCAGTCCCACCACTCAGTTTCTCAGGGCGTGTGGCCGAATAACCACGAGACTTCGCGCTGATTCGGATTGTCGCACCATTCGTGACTCTGAGCAAGTGTATGAGCTAGATGGGAGCGATCAGACGTTTCGTTAACGGGCTGTGTGTGTCCGTCTCCTTCCCAGTGCGTTCTTGCTCTTTGTATAGTGTGATCTTCAGTAAGTGTTTAATAGGTAGGCTTATTAAAGTTTTGTTATACTTAATGTAAAAGAGTAGGGATGAAGATACGTTAAATTAGAATGGATAAAATGTAATTGAAATAATTTGGGGTACAATTTAAGTAAACTTCATTGTTAATTTGGAAGTTTAAGAGTATGTGACCGCAACTTCAGATGCGTTCAAAGATTTCATTATGGAGAAAATAAAAGCAATATTGTATTGGTGGTTTCTAGACTTTTTTTTTTTAAAGACATTAGTCTAAAAATTAAAAGGATAAAACTAACTTAGCTACCTTGTTTATCAATTCAATAAATATCTGGGTTAAGCAACTGCTTATAGAATATTTAAATAAAATATAGAACAGACTATACTAGGAGGGACCCAAAAAACCCCAGAATTATCTTCTGAAGGGCAGGCCCCTTGTAATACAGGTTTCCCTCACTAGGCGGGTGTTCTAGGAGCCCATCTGTATCAGTGTGCCAGCTGGCATTGTTGTGAGAGGCTGCGTTCAGCTTCAGTGAACTTTTTTTGAAGATTCTTTCAACATGTTTGCCCATTTTATGATGGGTGATTTACGAGCACACCTGCCCACACCACACTGAGTGTTCAGCGGTTTGTGACCAAAAATGGCATGACCTGACCCCAGTGCCCTACCCTGTCTGTTCACCTGATCTCACCCCCAGCAACTTTTTTGTTTGTTTCCCAGATGGAAAAAGTCCTTAAAGGGAAACATTTTGCTGATGTAGAAGAGGTGAAACAAAAAACAGCGGAAGCACTAAAAGGCATCAAAATGCATGAGTTCAAAAACATTTTGAGCAGTGGAAAAAACATCTTGATGGGTGTACTGCAGTTAAATACACAATCTTTTATAAGTACCGTTTTTTGAGGGATACCCCCATAAGTATGATTATAGCTAGAAAAGTACATTATATAGAAATTCTCACAGAACATTTGCAATTTTTTCAGTGATTCTTTCACTATGATTATAATCTCCATTACACAGGAAAAATACCCTAACACAGTGTTACTGACTTAGCTGTTGTAGTGTGAAATAAGTCCTCAAATTTTAAATAAATCATGTTAGTCTAAAAATTTTATCACTTAGTTAAGGTAACATTGAGGAAGTGCTTTCCCCACCCCCGCCCCTGGGAATATGATTAAATCAAGTCTTGCAAACTAGTAAATTAGCTTTGAATTGAAATATGTAAAATATCGTTCAGATTGAGATAGGGTGTTTGGTAAAAGCAGACTCGTGACCGTGGGCTGCTCTGTAGCTCAGGGCGCGGCCCAGGGGTGGCTCTGAGTGGTAGGAAAATGCTGACGTGTGTTGGGTTCTGCTGGTAGAATAATGTCTCTTAACGACAAACAGAACTGTGGTTCAGTTGTGGAAACAAAAAGTTAACGCATTTTTATATGTTTTTATTTCATTATTAGGCTATCAGCTGCAAAGGTCAACACAGTATATCATACACTCTGTCGAGGAATCAGACTGTGGTGGTCGAGTACACACATGATAAAGACACGGATATGTTTCAGGTAACATTTTTCTTTTTTAATGGAAATTTCAGGACATTATTCCTTCAGTTCTGTATTTTGATATGTAATCAGAACTTCTGGCACATTAACTTTTGGTGATGCCCAAGAGGAAAGAGGTGAGGATAATACAAATATCATTTCTCTTTGGTTTCTGAAAGACTAAGAAAACTTAATTCTCAAACTGCAAGAAAAAAATTATAAAGATTACATTCTCAGATCGCAATGCAATAAAAATAGACTTGAATAACAAGAATAAATATTTTTATAGCCAGCTACTTTTAAAAGCCAACATGTTTAAAATACTTCCTAAATAACACTTGAATCAAAGATGACATCAAAATACAGTTATAGGCCTTTTAAAAATAACTGGGGACATTACATAGCAAAAACCATGACATGTGACTGACAGCACTCTCAGAAGACATGTAAAAACTTAAGTGCTGTTATTTGGAAGGAGGGAGGGAGAGGGGAGAGATGGAGGGAGGGAAGGAAGAGAGGGAGGGATGGAGGGAGCGGAGTTAAGGAACTAAACATTTATCTCAAAAAATTTTTTAAAGTCTTGTTTAAAAAAATGACACAAAGCAGAGGACAGGTTCAGGAAAAGTTTTAGCAGTAAATAATAGAAAGTCCAGAAATACATCAAAAGAAAGTAGGAGGGAGGAAGTAATAACGGGAAAAAATCATCATTAATTTAAAAAGAGAATTACTATATCCAAGATTTGGTACTTTAAAACAACAGAAAATTTAAATTAAGGCTAATAAAAAATAAACAACCAAATACAAATTGGAAACCATGAGGCTTTGCATTTTTGTATGGAGAGTTAAATTATTAATTGAATGTTGGTTGAAACAAATGTCAAAAAAGTATTATAGAATCTAACATCAAAAAGGGATATAAATAGCTCTTACAAATAAGAAAATATGCTCGGCCTCGCTTATGAAAACAGAAATGTGAATTCAGATCACACAGACACCATTTTTTTACTTACCAGACTGGCAGAAAGCCAAAAGATTTTGTCCGAGATGTGGGGAGACACTGTCCTTCATGCTGTAGATTGGTACAGCCTCTGTGGGGCGGTGAGGGGAAATACTTAGGAAAAATACAAAATACACTCTTAGATGCAGCTCTTCTCCTCCTAAAGTTCTTCTCTTCCTGGAGATTTACCTCAGAGATACCCCTACGTACATGCAAAATGATATTTTTTATCAAGTCATTGCTTGAAACATAGTTGAATAATAAAAGTTTACAAACAACCTAGAAGTCCTTCAGTGGGGGACCAGTTCCAAGAATTTGGGGACAGCCATACAGCTGGGGCCTCCAAGACTATAAAACAGTAAGAAAGAGCTTTGTGTGCAGACACTGAAAGAGTTCCAAACATGTTTAATGAATTAAATATTAATACTATTAAATATGTCGAGCCATTGATAGTATCATATTCAATTAAGGTTACTTAATGTTGAATGTTAATAAAGTAAATAATTAATGTTACTAAATATTACATTTAAATAGTATATTAATCATTAAATATTAAATTAGTGTAATTAAATGTTTAAATAATGCTTACATGCATTAAGTAAAGCATTTTTCTTCGTGGGGAAGGGGCCTGGGCAGGGAGTGTTACATAGGGAGGTATTCCGCCCTTTCTGACTTTCTGAGCTGTGTGACTGTGTTAGCCATTTAAAAAGCCGAACAGCTGTTCATATGTAGGCAGCGCCGTCATAGTCACAGGTATGGACATAGATATTTAGGTGCCAGTTTGAACGCGAAAGCAAGATTTATCATATTGAGACAAAATATTAAGCGGTTTTATTCCTCGTCCCATTTCATTTTATAATATTCCAAATGGTTTTTCTTCTCATTCTTCAGAATGAAACCTCTTCCTAATTAAGTATATGTATACTTCCCTGTTGATATTTCTATGGGACTTCATAATAATTCCTTTTTTTAATGCTTTACAAAATTATGTAACTTC
This sequence comes from Desmodus rotundus, assembly GCF_022682495.2. Taxonomy (NCBI): domain Eukaryota; kingdom Metazoa; phylum Chordata; class Mammalia; order Chiroptera; family Phyllostomidae; genus Desmodus; species Desmodus rotundus. The sequence continues at coordinate 102,918,598 of NC_071393.1, forward strand.
CCTTTGTAAGATTGTTTTACTGTTTCACAGAGAGAAGATTCTCAGTACTAAAAAGTGAATTAAGAAAAGCTTTAAAATATAGTAAATGCATTTTTTACTTCAATGTATTAAATTTATACATTAAATATACAGGGGTGAACAAAAGTAGGTTTATACCTATAATACAATAATTAGGAAGTAATAATACAAGAATAAACTTTCGTGTACTTACAATTGTAAACCTACTTTTGCCCACCCCTGTATACTTTAAAATACTTTTTTAAGAAGGTTTACATTTGTTGGTGGTGCATTTTTTACCACTTAAAATCAACAAGGTGCTGTGATAGCACATGTCATTGCATTAGTGTTCCTTAAGTGACATGTTGTGACATAAATTGTGTATTTTTCACTATCATACAATCACATTCTTCTCAGTTCTTTACTTTTTTCCTTCTCATCTCTGCACATGCAGAAAGAATTAAAGACTTAGCCGGACTTTCTTCAGCTTGTTGCTATTTTTCACTGTGGTAGGAACATTTAATATGTCAACCCGCTTGACAAATTTTTAAGTGCACAGCACAGGGTTTTTAACCATAGACATGATGTCGTTCGGCAGATCTCCAGAACTTACCTGTCTTGTGTAACTGAAACTTTGCACTTGCTGAACAGGGATGAAGCGAGGACAAAGAAGAAAGTAAAGTAAAAGTTAAAGAAGGAACTAGTTTATGGAAGTAATCAGAGGGAAAGGTGGAGTGCCACAGGGAGTCCCTGTAGCACAATGCCCAGTACTCCGACCATGAGGGGAGGGAGCCTGAGCGAGAGGGGCGCCCTCTCGGGTTTCGTAGTCTCACAGGTGTTGACCTGGGTGCCGCAGTGGCTTCTGTTTTTAGGTTTTGTTTGGTTGGTGTTCAGTTTAGTTGGCTCATAGTAGTTTTAGATGGTAACATTAGCATCTAATTAGCATCTATGTAGTTGAGGAAAATGTTTAAGAATATCAACATTTTTTCAGTAGTTATTTCTTAAACATGGTTGCGTATCTCACAGCGGTCAAGCTCACTCCCATAGCCCTCCGTTCATCAGTGTCCTTTCTCCAGTGCCTGCTCCTACTTCCTGTCCACAGAGAGCTAAGGCTTCCCTCTCGCGGAGCCTGCGTTTAGAGGAGGCAGACAGACCACAACAAGCAGGCATTCCAGGCAGAATGCCAAGGCCGCAAGGCAGGAGCAGAGTGAAGGCGGAGGGAAATGAGATGAGATGACCTGAGTGAGAAAGGGAGACAGAGGCCGGGAGAGGTAGGCCCTTCAGGCCAAGGACTTGGGTTTTATTCTAGGAGTTTGGAAGAAGCTGTTGGAGGATTTTAAGCAAAAGAGAGGTATAACCTGATTTATGTTTCTGAAAGATGTCTCCAACTACTGTCTGTAGAGAAGAAGGTTGGAGGCCAGTGGGAAACTAGAAGTCCGGTTTGAAGGCTAAGGCATGCAATCCAAGAGCTGGTGGTAACTGAACTAAGGTGGAGAAAGGTGTTTTCGAGGTAGAGTGGACAGGGTTGCCACAAGGTTAAACGAGGGTGTGGATGAAAGAATCAAGAATAATTCTGGGGTATTGATTTTTAGCTTGAGCAAATTGGATGTCAGTCACTGACACCGGGCACATTTGAAGGGGATCCAGGTTCTATTTGGAACATGTTGAGGTGCCTCTGAGGCATCTCAGTGGAGATTGGGTGTGCTAGTCTGAAGGTGCGGGGAGAGATCAGGGCTTTGTGGCTAATAAATTGGATTTAATGAGATTACCTAGGGAGAGACCAGAAAGAGATGAGATGGGAGCTATTTACCAACTAGCCCGGAAGGGTTTCATTATTTGAACACCAGGTACCAATGGGCCAGGATATGCCGGCTGACTCTAAGGCCTGGAGACCTCAGCAAGCGTGGTTTCAGTAGAGCGTGGGGAGCACAGCTGGAGTGGGTTGAGGAGAGACCGTAAGGGGATGAGGAAGGAAGTGGAGGTAGTAACGAGCGACAGGTTTTTCAAGAAGTATTACTGTTAAGTGAGTCAGAGAACTGAGGCAGTAGCGTGAGGGTTGCTTGCAGGCAACGGGAAGAGTTTTCTTGAGACGAGAGCCCAGTCTAGAACAGTGCCGCTCAAGCAGTACTCCGCCGAGCGTCGGACAGGACAGAGGGCGGGGAGTAGGAAACTGGCCACTGTTACAGCACTTCGGCGTTACTGACACGTTCAAACAGGTGATCATTGGCCGAATGCTCATTTTCACCGCATTTTTTAAAAGGTATTATTGGCAGGTTGAAATTTAAAAAAACAAAAGAAAACCAGTTCTTTCCTCCACAGAGGCCCAGTTGGAGAAGCTCCAGAATACTTGATAGCTGATGGTATGATCCAGTCTCGAGAGAGAAATGGTTGATTCGGGAAAGGGGGCGCGGGAGCCAGTGTCAGCAAAACCCTCAGGGAGTGGAGAATACTGGGGTCTCAGGCATCAGTGGGGAGATCGGTCCTGAACAGCAGCAGCAGTACTTCATCCTTGTCATAGGAAAGCCCGATGATGTCGCAGGTGCAGGGACATGGGGAGGATTGGGCTGGGCAACGTGAGGAAGGCCCTGTCAGTGCCCCTGTGTCTCTCACCTGTGCTGGCGTCAGCTGACAACCAGGCAGACCCAAACTTTCCTCACATACGTCAAAACTGGGAGTGCTGAATGGTGCCATGTTTGTGACTGCCCATAGTAGGGATTAAAGTTCTCCCTGTGCCTACTGTATGCATGTCAGCACTTGGATGAGGATCAGGTGACATTCAGAAACGACTTGGCCTATCTACACGACTGCCCTTAAAATAATGTAGAGTTGAACCAGTAAAACAAAAGCAAGGACAGCATCCAAGTTTTCCACAGTGGGTGGTGAGTTTTCAGTAGGAAAGTGGCTCAATTTTTTTCCTGGCAAAAGCACCCTGAAGTTCGCGGCCTGCAGTATAACATTACACTAGCACCCTGCAGGTGAAAGCGGAAGTGAATTGACAAGCAAACCCTGTATGACCAGTTAGGTAAGCTTCGTGACTTGAAATAATTGATCCTAGCAGTATGTTCCAGTCGGAATAAAATGTCGTGTTTTACATCAATTTCAGCTCATTTATCAAGACATTAATTTGATACGCTGGGGTGAAATCAGGATGGCCTTTCTTGAAGAGACTAATCTCTGTGGACAAGGAGCAGTTGTGTGACATTCTACGAGAGCGCGTTGTTTTAGCTTTGAGCTTGTAACAGAGCTTCAGAAGGCATTACCCTCTTCCATGGAGGCGACGGAACTTGGGTCAGAGACTGTGTTGTGAGAACTCTGGGTTTTGTGAGGGGACCAGGCAGTTTTAGAATTTCACATTTTACTCCTAAACTTCATTGGAATAGAGGTTCAGGATGGGCTTGTTTCTGAGTTTGGAGTGGTCTTTATTTTCTCCTTTACACTTGTCTATTTTTGTGAAATGTTTTAAATAAGTACTTGTTACTTCTTTAATTGCCAGAAGCTTTTTAAGTAAAATAAGTCAGAGAAAGACTTACCACTTATATGTGGAATCTTGTAAAAATCGAAATCATGGAAACAGAGACTAGAATGGAGGTTCCCAGGGGCTAGAGGGGTGGGGGTGTGGGGAACGAGGAAGTTCTGGTCAAACACTGCAAACGTCCAGATGTAAGATGAGTAAGTTCTGGGGATTTAATGTACGGCATGGTGATTATAGTTAGTAATGCTGATTATATACTTGAAAGTAACTAAGAGAATAGCTTTTTAAACAAGACTTAAAAAAAATAATTAGAGCGGTTTGAATCAGAGCTTCTGAGTTACACACCCAGCTTTTAAATGAATGTGCCAGAGAGAAGATTCTGCAACTGTAGAAAGATGAATTGTATGATGATCTGATTTTGTAATATCTCTAATTTACATTTTATGTTGCATTTTTTAACAAGTTATGGTTTTCTAAGCCTGACATGCATACATTCAGGCGTGTGTGTCCACTTAAGTTGATGAGTTTCAGTGAACCCAGTGGTTTAGTTTATTCTGGGCACATTTGTTTAGGACAAGAAATTAAGGTTGGTAAAAAACAAGAGAAAATAAATGTCTGTTGTTGGTTGGTTTGAAATAGTCTATGCATGAGAATGTGTATGAGAGATTTACAAAATAAATTTAATGTTGCTCTGGGAAGCAAGCAGAGCTAAATTATGCATGATATATTAATAGTTTTCCCTTTTACGCATTTGGATTAAAAGTATATTAACACTGTTTATATTTTAGAGAGAATTTTGAGGTCAGGGTAAAGATACCTGGCAAATTGACTTTTGGGGACGTTACATGTGCACATCTGTATTCCGCCCATTGGCAGCTCAGAATCAAAGTCACTGCTGTTGGAACATTAATCTGTTTGGGGAGAAAGCATCCATTTACATATACATAACTGATGTTAAGTCTCTTTGGCATATATAACATTTATCATCATTTTCCAGTTAGAGATTCAGAGAACATGATTACATAAACATTTTACTATTTTGTCTTTGAGATTTCCTTATTTGTAAACAAATTCATAACTTCTCCCAGTTCACAAGACAGAGCAGTCTTCATCTTATTTGGATTTATTGGTTATGAAAAGCTTTGTTAGAACTGTAAGTTCTGGCCAAGGAAATATATTTCTTTCTGGCAGCATTTTAACTTATCAAGGAAAGTAAGCCAATGTAATATTATCGGCAACTTCTTAGACTTTCCCAAGAGAGTTTTTAAAACTCCAAAGTTGAACTGTTAAGAGCAGCTTTTTAAATATTTCATTTGACCGCACCCAAACTTTGGGCCGACTTATGTAGCCCTTTCCATCCTGGTTGCACTGAGGGATGGTAACAGGTATTTGATCTTTACCTCTGGGTTACGGCTGTTCATGCTGTGCTGAGTCCCTGCTGGATTGACATAGAGGGCAAAACCAGTTCCTGGAGTGGACGGGGGTCGGGGCAAGAGTTCCTTTGTTTGTTGGCTTCCTTTAAAATCTTGCTTTTTTCCACCTGCAAACACACACACACACACAGTATGATTCACCACGAAAGTAATGCTTCTGCTTGATCCAAAAGATACATTCTGTTTGGAGTAAGATCTCTTTTTCTTCCAGAATAGAAAGCTGAGCTTTTCTTCTAACATTTAACATTGGGTGGTTGGTTATATACCACAGCATCTCCCTTAGTTAAAAAAGAAAAGGAGAACTGAAGTTTTCGTTAAATTCTGACCTTCGAGGCAGAGATAACGAGTGGTAAAGGGGTCCTGAGCACTCCTTCCGCTTGAGCGAAGTTGGTGGCGTGACGTTTTTGGAGGGAGTTACGAGTGTTCTGACTTCCTTAGGTGGGCAGATCGACCGAAAGCCCCATCGACTTCGTGGTCACAGACACAATCTCCGGCGGTCAGAACAGCGACGAGGCCCAGGTCACACAGAGCACCATATCTCGCTTTGCCTGCAGGATAGTCTGCGACCGGAGCGAGCCTTACACTGCGCGGATATTCGCGGCCGGGTTCGACTCTTCCAAAAACATATTTCTCGGAGTAAGTACTATGAATATGTCCATCGTCTCAAGAAAAACACATGTATTATCATATATGACATTTAATTGTGATCCAAACATTGGCTTTACATGATGCCTCTAGTTAGATTTTGAGATTTTAGTTTTCAGGCGGCCAATTTGAAAAGCTGTTATTAAAAATCTGAAAATAATTATCATTACTTGTTTTATTTGCTCTAATAATTAGAATATATACAGTAATTACTTTTTTAAAGTATAACTCAACATCATGCATAATGTATTTATGGTAGATTTAAGGGGATTTATTTCATAGGGAAAAATAAACGGTCAAATCTAGATAGTTAGGGTTTAAAGGAAAATGTTAAGCATTCATTCAAAAATGGAGTGTTTGCTATGTTCCATATTGGGTTATAAATGTGATATCACAGAGAACAAAACATTAAAAATCTCCGCTGTTGTAGGGCTTCCATGTAAATTAAACCCAAAAGTTCTAGTGAATGTCCAGTTTTCACATAGTTTCTTTTTGAATCAGGATACTTTTGTAGGGAAAAAAATATACTCACAATAGCCTCGCAAGGGTGTCCAACCTGCAGTCCATGGGCCGCATGCAGCCCAGGATGGCTGTGAATGTGGCCCAACACAAAATTGTAAGTTTACCTGAAACATGAGATCTTTTTGTGATTACGTATCTCAATGTATGTAATGTGTGGTCCAAGACAACTCTTCTTCCTGTGTGGCCCAGAGACACCAAAAGGTTGGACACCCCTGAAACCATAATGAAAAGGTACTGTCCCCACATAACAAGAAGTGCCAAGAAAGGGAAGGCCAGCTTGAGGGTTGGTTATTCAGTGGTTCTGTGACCTCCAGGAAACCAGGTTCTGTCTGGCCCTCTGCCTCTCTGGCACATTAGCTTCCTTGCATGAGGTCTCCTCTGGGTGAGGGGTGGCTCCTGCACCACCGCATGCCCCGCAGAGTGGAAGCCTCCTGCCGAAGAAGCAGCGGCAGAGGCACTATGGATCCCTTGCGAGCAAAGCGGCCTTTCCAGGAAGCCTCCAGGAAGACTCACTTGGGTGCCATTAGCCTGAACTCAGCCACACGCCCACCCCTAAACCAGTCGTTGGCACAGGGCTGGGGCCATCATAACTGGCTTGTCGTAATCAGGACCTGCCCGAGCCATGGGAATAGTACCTGGCTCTGTCCCTAAGAGAGAAGAGCGAAATCCCTGTGGCACAGTCATCCAAGCGTCCGTCCTGCCATTACATCAAGCTGCTCGGGCCTTCCACCTGTGAGGATATCTGTACCAATTCATATGAAAACAGAGTGGCCACAAATTGATGGCTTCACACTTGCTGAAATTTTGTGTGTTTAATGGAAATGTTTTCCCTTCCTCTGCACATTTCCCTGATAATGAGTTCATGTAAAGCATCTTTAGATAATAAAATGAAAGCACTGCACAAATAAACTGAAGAATACACACCTTATTCCGGAATCACCGGGGGTGGGGGATGGGAGAAAGCATCTCTTGATGGGGAGGCCCAGGCATTAGGTTATTTTTTTTAAGCTCCCAAAATAAATATAACGTGTCTCTGGAGATAAATTATTTATCCATTTTACCGTTTCTTTCATATTGTTGGACTAATTGCATAGTTTATTATTCCGATTATTAGTTTTAAATAGAAAATGAAAATTCACCACTTTTTCCTCCCCTCTGGTCCTAGCCAGTATTTTAAAGAGATTCTAGAACCCCTTCACTTTTGCACATGATCTTAACATAGCTTTTTTCCTGCTCTCCAGGAAAAGGCAGCAAAATGGAAAAACCCTGATGGCCACATGGATGGGCTCACCACCAATGGGGTCCTGGTGATGCACCCCAGAGGGGGTTTCACTGAGGAGTCCCAGCCCGGAGTCTGGCGCGAGATCTCTGTCTGCGGAGACGTGCACACCTTGCGAGAAACCAGGTCGGCCCAGCAGAGGGGAAAGCTGGTGAGTAGACGTCCCTCTGAAAAATGCAACCGCAACAGCCTCGCTGGAGGACAGCCCCTCCTTCCCTGGAATTCAGACCCTTCTTACGGGCGTGAGTGACGTGAGTGCCGGTGCCGGCCGGGCAGAGGGAGAGTCTGGCAAGCCCTGCAGGTGAGAGGGAAACAGCCTTGTTTCCTTAATGATTAAGCTTTTCTCACAGCGGAAGAAAATTATCTTTTGTTTCTTACAACTTTAAGAGCATAATTTTTTATTATATCACTCACCACAAAATTCCACTTACATTTACTTTAAGAAGAATATACTTATTTTTAGAGTAAAACTTTACTAATTTGGAAAAATCCTAAATTAGTTTAAGACTAGTGAAAATTGTGATTTACAGAATAATTTACTAGATTTTCCAGAACTAAAAGATAATTTATTAGCTTTTAAAAAATTTATAGTAAGAAATTAATATATAATTCCCTATATAGTTCACCAGAATTGTAGTTATGCCTTTTTACTTGAAACAATTCATATAGTACATTGACTTGGCATGCTAATATTTTCCTAGAACTATTACTACTTACCCCAAATGCCATAAAGCTGTTGTTTTTTTTTAACCTTTTCTTTTATGGAGTATAATTATAATACCTTAAATGAGAAGCTTTGGGTTTCTGATCTTGCCATAGTTCTGGGGCACAATGCACAAACATTCTTAATAAATTTTCTACTCCAGTACTCTTAATTAATTGTAGGTAGAAGCTAGAACAACAGGGAACAAATGTTTTCTTCAGAACTCCCATAGAAAAAATAGAGCGAAATAGAGGATTGATCTAGCAATTTTCAGAGAGAAGGATGGTAGCCAAATATTTTTAAGGTGGGAAAAGAAGATAGGGGACTATTTCACTGTCCTGGCCTACTGTTCTCTACTGGCTGTTTATTTTTAGGGAACTGTTTAAATTTCTGTTTCATACCATTATTCAGCTAAGGTACAGCTTCTTTGTTTGATGATAAAGCCCAGCCTTGCAGCATCCTGGCTGAGTAAATATGAGAAGTGTTTTCTAAGAAAGGCCGAGCAAATTCCATAAACTTGGTCTAAACATTTTGAAGAGATCTTACATAGGGAAGAGAATGTGAAAGCAGTCGTTCCTGATAGCTCTGTCTCGGATCCCCAGATGCTCTCACCCAGCCCTGACCTAGGCTGGCCAAACTGGCCGGTAGTCGTTCTACTAGCAACAGTGGGAAGTCAGTGAAAGGCTGCCGGGTGCAGGCACCGCGTTGACATTTCAGAGATACCAGCTCAGCACTTAACCTGCGCAGCAGCCTTGTCAGGGGCCTGGAATTGTCCCCGTTACATGGCTGAGGAAAGCGTGGTAGGGAGAGGGTAAATATTGACCAGTGTCACAGAGTTAGAAGGTGACACCAGACTGGATTGAAACTCGGGTCCCCCCGATTGAGTCTAGAGTCCTGGCCGCCACTCCGTACCATCTCATGGGGAGTCCCACCCGGCTCCTACCAGAGACAGCTGCCACCAGAGCATCTGCCTCCTGGGCAGATGTGAAGCACACACAGCAGGGCTTGTCTGTCCTTCTAGAAGGGCACGTCCCAGCGTGCGTGCCTTGCTGCTCTGGCAAATGTGGGGGGACCTGGCTCACGCTTCTGCACTGTGCCAGGGAAGTTCGCAGTGCTACAGAAACAACTCCAGAAATAGCTTGCATGAATGGATTGTACTAAATATGGACTAATTAATTTAAAGTTTTTCCTGTAAGTGACCCTTACACCTACAGAAAGCCGTGCTGTACCATTTGTTGGTAGCATGCAATCGGCCCAGCCAGCAGAAAAGATTTCCAGGTTTCTGTCAGTCTGACCTCGGGCTTGTGGGTGACAGCGTGGGGATGGAGGGGCCCATCCTCCCTGCCGACCTCTAGTGCACTTGGAGGAGCTTGTCTCTGTCGGATGAAACCTGCACTGATTCTTTGCACTTCCGTTCCGATGTATGACTCTTTGGTCCTGTGCGTGTTGCTGGTAGGAGTTGCTATAAATTATGTCTATCTGCAGATATTATTTATAATTTAATATGAGACGGTGGAGACGAAAGGGACCAGCCAGGAGTCCCGAATATTTGTCAAGCTGAACCCGGGCAGGGTGTTTGTATTAACTTCACACTCGGCATTGAGTGTGAGTCAGCATCCTCTTGGGTTTTTAACAGATCACCACGGTTTCTCATTATCACCGCAGGTGATGAGCCCTCGGTTCGTTGTACGTGATCAACATAGTTAAATGTGGGGGAAGTATTTTTTTCAGGAGCTCAACCCCGAGTAAACAAATAGGCGAAGACCTGTGAATTGGGCCCTCCTCATTTACCTGGTTAACGATAACACGGTGACACTTACCACATTGCTCTAGCAGACTCTTGAGTGGTTTATCAAATTATGTTCGAGGTATTTTATTAAACTACATTGGCTTTGTGTAAAATTAGGTAAATTCAGTTAAGTTGATTTACTTAGCCAATTTTAGGTGAAATTATAAAAATAACCATAGTGTCACGACACGTGGGCCGTAGCAGGTGTGTTGTGTTAGTTCTCTCTCAGGCGTTACTCAAAGCAACCCTGTGAGGTCAGTGTTGGTACTGTCACCATTTACAGGTGAGGAAACCAGGCTTTAAAAGGCTGCCAGCGGCTCCTAAGTGGCAGGTGGGGATTCGAATCCCCTCCTTTAAGCTTAGCCATCCAATACGCTGGGGCTGTTAAGCTTTAACTGCCTCCCATTTCCACAGCCTTGTCTATTCCTTGTGCCTTCTCCTTGCTCTTTTTTGTTTTTGTTTTGTTTTTGTAGAACTTAAAAAAGAAAATCCAAACCCTTGCCTCTGCTGTGAAGATGCCAGTGGTATCTTCATTGTTATGTCCCGCACACGCTGTGATATGGAGAGAAGCTACACATTTTGTTCAGAGATAGAGGAAGCACATATGAAATAACAAATAAGAAGGAAAACAGGCTACACTTTGGGCAGCCATGGTATATTAATAGTTTTGAAGTCAGGCCACAGTTCCCAGCCCTGGTTCTTCCACATAGTAGCTCTGCATCCTTGAATCAGTGACATCCCAGTGAGACCTGAACGACAAGTGGGAGTTCGCCAGGGTGCACGTGGGTGGGTGTGGTGGAGAATTCTGTTCAGAGGGCACTTTTGCACATGCCTGTGGGAAATCCAGCTTCACGCATTCAAAGGCTCGAACCCCGTGCACTCAGCGTGGGGCAGCCCTGTCCCACAGTGAGCTCCAACGGCAGAAGCCGACTGGCCGTATCGTGAATGGTAAGAAGTTTGGGCCTCATCCATCCTGACAGCGGTGGAGAGCCAGCACAGCCCTTTGAGCCGGAGAATGACAATTTCTGATCTTCCCACACCTCTCTTCCCATTACACGGCTCTTTCTCTGCACCCCAGCCTTAGTCGGGGGAGGCCTGGCTCTGTCCCCATCCTCCCTGCCCTCGCAGGCACCCTACTGGGCAATGCCATCCACTCCAGGACTTCAGCCCGATGCCGATAAATCCCAGATGTTCTCCCCTGAGCCACATCTGCCTCAGAGGCTGCAGTCCTACCTGCCTTCTGTGAATTGCAGTACAGACACTGCACAGCCCACAGGTCCTACAAACCCCACACTGACCTTCCTATCCTTTCCCCCAAATCTGCCATTTCTGCTCGATCCCCTGTCCATGGAAAACCCCGTTCTAGGTGGACAGTGAGTGAAGCCACCTGCGTAAAAGTCTTTCTTCCTGAATTAGGCGCTAAGGACCGTGAGTCTGATTCCTCCACATTGATACCTGTGCCTCTTGTCTGTTGCCACTGATATTCTCTTTGCTGCGCTGTACTCACCCTCTTGGCCTGGAGAGAGAATTCCCTATTTCCCACCTCTGGTCTCTGTCTAGCCAGCCTGCCTCCACACCTCTGGAAGGGACCTTTGGAAACGCAAATCTGTTCTTTCATAGCTTCCTAAAACTCCCCGTTGACTCCCTTTGGGTACAGAGGCCAAGCAGCCTCTCCAGCCTGGGCCTCTTGTCCTGCCCCCCACGCCCTGAACCCCATCCAGCCACGTCCAGCCACCTGTGGAACCTTGTTGAGCTCCTTGTTCCCTCAGTACACGTGGTGTTTGGCCTTTTCATGCCTCCCCCTGGTGTGTCTCCTGTCCTCCCTGCTGACTCTTGACAGTACCTTTTTCAAATGTCTGTTCAAGGAAAACCCTTTAAAAGCCATATCTGACTTTGTCATCATCGAAATCACAGTAGCAAACATTTACACAGTGCTTCTTGCATCCCAGACACTGTTCCAAGCACTTTTTTTGAATTAACTTTTTAACACTTACGATCCTTAATCTATGTACGTTTTACAGAAGAAGAAATTGATGTGCCAGGACTGTAACTGCCCCAGGTCTCAGAGCAGGAAGCGACAGCGGGAATGCACGCCCAGGCGGCGGGCTCCAGAGTCCCTGCTCCTGGCCACGGTGGTGGAGCAGCCGCACACAGCGCTTGCAACACCCACTGACCCTCTGTTCGGCTCCCACTGCTAAGGAACGGGGCTCTTCAGGATGGGGGGGGCGGTGTATCGGTCTCACACCCCAGGGCTTGGCGCCCATGCCGCATGTGGGGGCAGCAGTCAGGTTCCTGCTGCGCCAGCTGGGGCCCAGGCACTGCAAGTGCAGGGTAAGAGACGGCGGCAGGGCCAGGGGCCGGCGGGAGCTGCGGGGACCACGGCCGTCCTGACCGCAGGGTCCTGTGGGGCCTTCTGGGTTGACTGTGGGAACCGGGGGCAGCCCGCACCGGATGACTGGCAGGGCGGCTCCCGCCTGCCGGACAGGGAGTAATCGAATCATGTTGCTGAGTGGAGGGGACAGCACAAACCGGAGACTGGCGCTCATTGAGGTCGCCCCTGCATCGTCGCCTGAACGCGTCCGGCAGGTAGACTGTGCTAGGGCTTTGCACCTGTAGCGTGTGTGCTCTGTGTCCCGTGCTCAGTTGAGGAAACGGGCTCAGGGACACAGTTACCCCCGATCTGGCTTTGGTGCATAAACTGCCTCCCTGAGCTTGCTTCAGAGGTGACTCATTCATTTTGAGAGGGAAGGATGTCAGCGTGATTTGCCGAATTTCGCTGTTAAATGCCTGTTCGCCAAACTCGTTGCAGGTGGAAACCGAGACCAACGTCTTGCAGGACGGCTCCCTCATCGACCTGTGCGGGGCCACCCTTCTCTGGAGGACGGCGGATGGCCTTTTCCACACTCCCACGCAGAAACACATAGAAGCCCTGCGGCAGGAGATCAACGCGGCACGGCCGCAGTGCCCCGTGGGGCTCAACACCCTGGCCTTCCCCAGCATCAACAGGAAGGAAGTGGTGGAGGAGAAGCAGCCCTGGGCCTACCTCAGCTGTGGCCACGTGCACGGGTACCACAACTGGGGCCACCGCAGCGACACGGAGGCCAACGAGAGGGAGTGTCCCATGTGCAGGACTGTGGGCCCCTACGTGCCCCTGTGGCTGGGCTGCGAGGCAGGTTTTTATGTCGACGCGGGACCGCCCACACACGCTTTCACGCCGTGTGGACACGTGTGCTCCGAGAAGTCTGCAAAATACTGGTCTCAGATCCCGCTGCCTCACGGAACGCACGCGTTTCATGCCGCCTGCCCTTTCTGTGCCACGCAGCTGGTTGGGGAACAGAACTGCATCAAATTAATTTTCCAGGGTCCGGTTGACTGATGCCCTTGACAGCCATCTATGACTTTATTAACAAGTTACTGTGAAGATTTTTGCCACTAACTCTCGTTTTACCTTTTTATAATGCTGTTTATTAAGGGGTGGGGAGCGAGGCTGGGAGGAAGGAGGGAACACAGCGAGGAAACATGCTGGGAATTAACAGATATCAGTGGTGTGTTGCATGCTCAGAACAGCAGCATCGTCATTGAAGTCTGCTTGATTAAACCACGTCATCTTTGTAATAATTGAATTTAAAACGCCATGCTTTTATTTTAACCTTGGGTTTATAAACTTTTGTTTTTTCCTTTGTAGCTTTGGTTAACACTTTAAATCATACTTTACAAATGAAGAACTGTATTCAAAAGTTGTGGGTTCACAGTACACCACCTCCCTTGCTGCAGGGTGTAGGTGTTGCCTGAAGGACAGGTGATGTGTGGGAACACCCGGTGCAAGCTGGAACCTGACCAGACACGGAAGGGGTGTCTCTGTAAAACGCTGTGGTGGGCAGGGGACCATAGACACGGGCTGTGGTTTTGAAATCGGGGGCTTCTTTTCTGATTCAGTTTTCTTTCATTTGGGGGGAAAGAATATTCATATGTTGTCCTGTTTTGTTTTTATTAACTTTGGTGGAATTTAATTATTTTACACACACATTCACCAAATACCTTGGCACTTCAAACAAAGAATTTTCCGTAACTTTTTAGTCTGCCGTTTGTTATTTCTGTCCAATACATTTTGTCCCTGATACTCATCATGCGTAGCCAGAACTGTTTGGTTGATTAAAATGTAGCAACTTTTAGAAATTCTTTCACCACCAGTGATTATTGCAGCAGTAAGCACAGCCTAGGTACTCTGACGGCAAGTTGATTTGCTTACCAAATTGTTTAAGATTTAAGAGCAATTAAAAGTGAGATTTTACTTTTTAAAACCACTTGTTGGGGTTTCATAATTTTTTTTTTCTAAAAAAAGCCAATATTCTGTGAGCCTGAGAGCGACATATCACAATGACACAGGCGTGTTTATCCACTCCCTCTCTGCCATCTGTCCCCTTCCCTCACAGCCTGTAAGCTGGAAGTCTTGAGAATGTTTGCAAATCAAACCACATTTAAACGTGATCGTTAGACACACACACGACACCAAGTGGTGCATCTGCGGAGATCATTGGAAATTCCTGATTTAAAGAGCGCAAATGAGTGTTTACTGAGGATTAATTAAATCAGAATTTCAGATGAGCGCCTCCATCCCTCTCTGTTCTTTTCATTTCATTTGGAATAATAATTCTTGGATGCTCATTCTGTGTGGTACCGGTCTATCACTGCTCCCAGAATGGGAAGATCCTTTAGGACAAAGCTGGCAGAGAGGAAACAGATCCCGGCCACCTGGAGCGAGTATTTATTTAAACTGACATCCTCTTAATTGACCATCGCACGTTTGTGTTACATTTTTTTAACTTTTGTAAAGACATCTAATTTATATGGTTCTAATATACTATATCCATACTTGAATTGGTTTTTCCCTGTTTTGCCTACTGGCAGATATTTTACCTATTTTCAATTGTTCTAACCCATTTTTGAATGTCCCTTTTCTTTAAAGTGGTAAGATATATTACGCTTGACTGCTGCTGCTTAATTTGACTTAATGTATAAAAAGTTTAGCCTCTCAGTTACAAAATAGCTTTACTTTTTAATGGAGATTATTGTTTAGAGGGAGGTGTTTAGTTTTGGTAGGTTTGGGATGCTGTGAAACCCGACGACAGTCCTCTCTTACTGATGGCTTACTCTGCTCTGTGAAGCGTACTCTCCTGCAGACAGAGAGGAAGCGATGGAATTGCCTGCATGATACATCACATGCCTTTGGATTTAGCCAGAGTCTCCAGTGTTTAGCTTTCATTGACAGAGTATTCAGAGTCCTTCAATTTGGATTCTTTGGGCTCCACAAAATGGTAGAGGAGGCACACAGTCCCTTATCTTGCTGCAGAAAGTGGTTTGAGGACTCTGGATACCCTAAAAGCATAAATGGTCTTGCATACAGAAAGGCTGGATTTTACCTATCAAAAATGTTTTTTCAGCAATACGGTCTGATACAATTTTCCATTTTCAGAATTGTATAGAAGTTTAGCAGTTCTGCATACAACCTATGTCCCCAAATAAAATTATCTTCCAACCTGGAAAGTTTCTGAATTTTAGCAAAGTCAGATAGCTAAAAAGTTGAAATTTGGGTAATAAACTCAAAAGCCTTGGAAGGGGTAACAGTGAGCCACTCTCTGTCAGCGCTGCATCTTGTCCTTTGACCTCCACGTGAGATCCCCTCCCATCCTGCCTAAGAAACCGCAGAGGGGCGAGTCTGCAACAGGGAACCCATGCTCACCTTGGCCACGTCTAGTCAGATTCCCTTATACTTTTGGCCATTAAGATTTCTTTTTGAGTTGAGAGCACGTTAGTTTGTAAGAATAAAGAACTCCAGCTCACCAAAGTAAGAGTAAAAGAGTTCAGAAAAGGTAACTTCTCAAAGGTCCCTTTTGTTATGTCTTGCATCACATTAAAGGGTGAGGCTTCCTCCCCCATGTATGTTCATAGGAAATTACTGACCAATTACCCTGAGCTCGGCCTGACCGAAATGCCTTTTCTGAATGGGTTTCTAGAAGTTCGGTCCCAGAGATGTATTCCCATAGATATTTTTTTTTCAGTTGTTTACTACCAAAAAAAAAGAAAAATCAGAATGAATGGACTACAACTCAATATTTTTCTAGTCTGGAATTTTTTTATTAATACTCGGTGCTGCCAGCTCATGCATGCTGCAACTCTTAACATTTCCCTTATTTGGTTATGCTTTTTGCAGAAAGGGCTACAGTTCACACTGCAAAGTATTAAGCTTTCCGGGGTCCCCCCCCCCACTGTGGCCCAAAAGAATTAAAATCTTTTAATATAAATAGCATATTTATCATTCCTCGATAGTTAATTATAGAGTCTGGTACCTTTGTGCCTCAGGGAAGCCACGTGATGTAACTGGTTATAGAATTTCAGGGTTAGGGTTTAGGGAAGGAGAAAGCCATTGGAAAAATGACGGGCTCCATTAAGGAGACTAATGAATCTGGATGCAGAAATGTGCCACGAACCGGCATCCACGTGATTGTAGCAGAATTTATTTCCGGCGTCAATAGGGAAACTTTTAAGTTATTACACATACTGATCAGGAAAGTTGGGAAGAACTCTTCTTCGTAAAGTTTCAGTGCTTTATTTTGCTTACCTAGAAAAACAAACCCCTGTTGTGCGGGAGCTCAGTTGTTTGGGCACATTTGAGAGTTTAAGGAAAACGTTTGCCCCTTCTTAAGTTACGTGTAACATAGGTCACAGAATTATTACCTGCCCGTCTATGATTTTGACTAACTTCTTTTTTTAAAGCCATTCGGTTCTCTGGATTTGCATGAAGGCTGCGATCACACCATAGTGAAAGCTGGCTAAACCCTAGTTATCTTCATGCAGTCCTGCCTGGTGACAGTGGAATTTCTGACAGACGAACCGCAGAACCTTAACTTTAAGATCAGGCCCAGCTCCGTCCCCTGCCTGTCGATCTTACAGGCCCATAGTTCGGCCTTCACGGGTGGAAGGCGTGAAGTTCCTCCTTTGGCGCTGGAAGCGGAGCACGGTCCTTTCTTTCGGACCCGGTCAAAGGCTAATGAGAACACTTGAGGATCTTTTGAACAGAATGTAAGAATGATTGAGGTAGTAAAACAAGAAGTTTCAGTATTTCTTTTTTATGAAACTTATATCCTCTCAAGTAAGTTTTAGCCCTCACAAACAATCCCTAGAGGAAGATAGGGAAAAGCAAATATTTTTCCAGTTCTGTTTAACTATTTCTAAAGAAAACAAACTCAGTGAAAGGGAAGTTGTTTTTTTCTTTTAAAGCGGAGGTGACAGATTACTTCTCTGTGTTAAATAGGCTAACAGTGAAGGGAGGGGTGGTCATATTTACCATGCGTAGTGTTACGAGCGGTTAAATTTTATGGCTATATTTGTAAAACTGTTCTTTTATATTTCATGTCAAATTGAAAAATTATTTCTTCACTATTGTACCTGTGGAAATACAAGCCATTTTACAGGAAAAAAAATCTTCGAAAACTATTAAATGGATCTCAGTGTGTTTGTGAGTGGTTGTCTTCAGACTCTGTGGCTCTCGTGAGTTCATCGGGACATCCAGCAGGAAGTTCACACACACGTAGACTTGACTCTTTGCATTTCTCAAACTTCCACGCTGATCCCAAACAAGCTTATTCTTGTTTTATATTCCACACAATGCATACATATTAAAATCTGGATACCGAAAATCTCCTTGATTTTCTTATTGAAAAAACTTCATCCATGCTTATATTACTATTTGTTGTGACATTACGTCACTGCCAAATTAACTCCCCGGTGATCTTCACCTGGCTTGTAGAATTAGTGGATTTTTCTGTCTGATCATTATTGCTACTTTTGTGACAGTCTTCATTCATATTTAACAACAAGGATTATGTGTAAACCCTCAAGTCTTAAACTAATGGCTTTCGTAAGAAAATATATGTATGTATGATGAATTTTTTCTATCACATTGATATTTAAGGAATCTTAGTATTGTTGAGGCAAATACATTTTTCACTTCACACAAAAAGAAAATGCACATGTATACGGGCTTTCCTTTCAGTAGTTAAGTGTACCATACTTTTATCAAATCTAACATGCCATCAATTGTGAGCTGTGTTATTGTGAATAAGCATAGTTACAACTGGAACACACGTCCCCTTTGGCAAGGGCACAGTATTCATGGGGGAAATAATTGTGTTCGACAAACACAGGTGGAACTAGATAACCGTATGCAAAAGATGAAGTTGGACCCTTACCTTACATAGTATACAAAAATTAACTCACAATATATCAAAGAGCTAAAGCTATAGAATTCTTAGAAGAAAACAGTGAATCTGTGACCTTGGGTTAGTCAATGATTTCTTAAATACAATACCAAAAAATATAAGCAGCAAAACAAAAAGATTGATAAATTGGACTTTATCAAAATTAAAATGTTTTGTGCATCAGAGGACATAGTTGAAGTAAAAAGACAACCCACAAAATGGGAGAAGATATTTGTAAATCGTGTCTAATAAGGGAGTTGTATCCAGAATATGTGAAGAACTCCTAGCTCATCAATAAAAGACACCCCAGTTTAAAAAATGGTCAAAATATTTGAATAGATATTTTTCCAAAGAAAATACACAAATGACCAATAAGCACATAAAAAGATTCTCAACATCATTAGCCATCAGGGAAATTGGGAAAGTAGTGTGGGACGAACCATGAGTTAGCACTTTATAGCCACTCTGATGGCTAAAGTAAAAAAATGTGTTGACAATTTGTTGAAAAATTGGAACCTCATACACTGTTGGAGGGATTACAAAACGGTGCAGCTGCTTTGGGACAAGCAATTGGGCAGTTCCTCCAAAGGTACAAGGTACAGTTACCAAGTGACAGCATTTTTACTCCTAGGCATATACCCAAAGTATTAAAAATGATGAATGTGTACACACAAAAACACGTGAGTGTTCATAACAGCATTGTTCATAGTGACTGAAAAGTAGAGAAACCCAAAAATCCATCATCTGATGAGTGGATGAACAAAAGGTAATACAATGGAATCTATACGATGGAATATTATTTGCCTGTGAAAATTAATGAAGTAGTGATACATATTACAATGTTAAATGAACCTGGAAACATCTGGAAATCTAAGTGAAAAGAAGCCAGACACAAAGGGTCACATATGGTATCAGAAATAACGCATCTTACTACCTAATTAAAAGATCCTGGGGGCATTTTAAGGCACTCCCATAACCACAAGCAATAGCATTGAAGAATAATAGACAACGAAAAATACATACTCTCAAGATTGAAGTGGAAGTAAAAAGTTGGAAAGAGGAAACCTCTGAAAAACTATGTTAACAGAATTTATTAATTTATTTTCTTTGTCTATTTGTGTTTGGAAAAGAAGTTACTTAAATCCAAGTAGATACATATTGGAACTGTGGAGTTTCTGCAGGACTAAATCTCCACGAGCTCTT
This sequence comes from Desmodus rotundus, assembly GCF_022682495.2. NCBI lineage: Eukaryota > Metazoa > Chordata > Mammalia > Chiroptera > Phyllostomidae > Desmodus > Desmodus rotundus. The sequence goes on from NC_071393.1 coordinate 102,937,899, forward strand.
GGGTACTTGCCAGAATTTGAACAAAGTTATGGGCAGCATTAAGAGTAGCAGAAATAACACCCGGAGAACCAAGATGGCGGCGTAGGTAGACACACTGCGCCTCCTCGCACAACCAGAACTGACAGAGAATTGAACAGCAAGGGGGACCAACACCAAGGAAATAGAAAATAAACATTCATCCAGACTGGTAGGAGGGGCGGAGACAGGCACCGGGGTGGAGAGGACTCGCGTGGCTGTGGCGGGACTGAGACTGGCAGAGTGTGGGACAAATGGCGCAGGCAGTCCGAGCACTAGCAGACCCTGCAGTCCCACATTTGCACAGATAAACTGAGAGGGCCGGACTCAGAGTGGCGGAGAACAGGGCAGGCAGAGCAGCGGCCCGAGGCACCACATTTGCCCACAGATAAACCGGACGAAGGGCGGGGAGCGAAGCAGACCGCGTAACCCAGGGCTCCACCTCAGGGAAATAAAGCCTCAAACCTCTGATTGAAAACTCCCGTGGGGGTTGGGGCGGCAGCAGGAGAGACTCCCAGCCTCACAGGAGAGGTTGTTGGAGAGACCCACAGGGGCCTAGAGTGTGCACAGGCCCACTTACTCGGGAACCAGCACCAGAGTGGCCCAGTTTGATTGTGGGTAGCGGAGTGAAAGACTGAAAGCCGGAGGAGAGTGAGGCGGGCGCCATTGCTCCCACTCGGCCCCTCCCCCACGTACAGCGTCACAGCGCAGCAACCAGCGTTACCCCGCCCTGGTGAACACCTAAGGCTCCGCCCCTTAAAGTAACAGACGCGCCAAGACAAAAAAAAAATGGCCCAAATGACAGAACACTTCAAAGCTCCAGAAAAAATACAACTAAGCGACGAAGAGATAGCCAACCTATCGGATGCACAGTTCAAAGCACTGGTTATCAATATGCTCACAGACTTGGTTGAATCTATTCGAAAAACAGATGAAAAAATGAAGCCTATGCTAAGAGAAACAAAGGAAAATGTACAGGGAACCAATAGTGATGAGAAGGAAACTGGGACTCAAATCAATGGTGTGGACCAGAAGGAAGAAACAAACATCCAAGCAGAAAAGAATGAAGAAACAAGAACTTGGAAAAATGAGGAGAGGCTTAGGAACCTCCCGGACGCCTTGAAACATTCCAACATCCGAATTATAGGGGTGCCAGAAGGAGAAGAGGAAGAACAAAAAATTGAAAACTTATTTGAACAAATAATGAAGGAGAACTTCCCTAATCTGGCAAAGGAAATAGACTTCCGGGAAGTCCAGGAAGCTCAGAGAGTCCCAAAGAAGCTGGACCCAAGGAGGAACACAACAAGGCACATCATAATTACATTACCCAAGATTAAATGCAAGGACCTACATCCAAGATTACTGTATCCAGCAAAGCTATCACTTAGAATGGAAGGGAAGATAAAGTGCTTCTCAGATAAGGTCAAGTTAAAGAAGTTCATCATCACCAAGCCCTTATTATATGAAATGTTAAAGGGAGTTACCTAAGAAAAAGAAGATCAAAAATAGGAACAGTAAAAATGACAGCAAACTCACAGTTATTAACGACCACACATAAAACAAAAACGAGAGCAAACTAGGCAAACAACTAGAACATGAGGGTTGTCATTAAGGGAGTGGGAGGGGGAGAGGGGGGGAAAGGTACAGAGAATAAGTAGCATAGATGATAGGTGGAAAATAGACAGGGGGAGGGTAAAAATAGTGTAGGAAATGTAGAAGCCAAAGAACTTATAAGTATGACCTATGGACACGAACTATAGGGGGGGAATGTGGGAGGGAGGGGGGTGGACAGGATGGAGTGGAGTGGGGGGGGGGAAATGGGACAACTGTAATAGCATAATCAATAAATATATTTTAAAAAAAAGAAAAAAAATAAATAAAAATAAAAAAATCCACACCCACCAAAAAAAAAAAAAAAAAGAGTAGCAGAAATAATCTTCAATATAATCTTTAACAATTCATCAGTTAATTTAACGTCATCAGAACATGTTCAAACTTGGACCATTCTCTATATTTTTTTTTCACATTTTCTTTTACTTTCAAGAACCTTTTAAGTAATTTTGCTCGTTTTTACTACCAAATTTGAAAACACCAAGCCCTTGGGTGAGAGGTAACATAGCCAGGTGGAAAATGAGGCATCAAAAGAAAAGCCAAATGATAAGGGCTTGGGGAGCAAAGAATGGAGAGAGCAGACGCAGTGAGGAAAAGGGCGGTGTAACTGCAGCGCTCACACACACACAGGCGAGCGGCGTCCGCGGTGACCGTTCCAGGGACGAGATGGAAAACACAGCCGCACAAGCACATTCTGCGTGGAGAGTCTGTGAACTGAAGGGAGGGGGAGATGATTTATGGCCAAGAAAGACCTGGACAAAATCATCCATTTCTGGAGGAATCATTTGTGCTGAGACAATGCGCATTTTCTAGAGCGCTATTCGAAGAGGCAGATGTTTAGATAATGCTACTTTGCTTTGCTGTAATGCCTTCAGTCTGAGAGCTGCAGAATACAATACAAATATTAACTAATAAATTAAGCCTCGTGGCACTTCTGTGTGATCGATACACATAATAACAATTTTTCTAGTGCAGGAAAGGCGGCACCCTGCTCAAAGGTGCTGAAGTCATTTACGCAAGGTCATGAAAGGGGAAAATGGCAAACTCTTTCGAAACGGAGTGTCAGTTCTCCCCACGCTCGCACACAGTGCTTTCTCTCCCTTGGCAAGTCAGCAGCTTCAACAGCACATTTCCTTCCGTGGGACTCTTAGCTATGATGGGGGAGGGGTACAATGTTTCCAGTGATTCATTCCAGGAGATCCGTCTGTGATTTAGCTGGGAGCCGGTTTGACAATAATAAGCCTTTGATCAAAGCCTTAACTGCTTGCTCTCTGGTTTACCCAGGAATTAATTTGTTAGCTAATGCTGGTCTCTTTCCTGGTACGACAGTGGCCTCCAGCTCTGGAGTTATGTGTTCGTGTTGCTTAATCCGATTATGCAAAGGACTTAAAATAATACAAGAATATCGAACAACCCCAACACGTCTGTGTAGGCATTGATGTAATTATTTGTTTTTCAGATATTTGAAAAACTCATAAAAATTGTCTTTGGAAGTAGTGTGAGACATCTTGACCAAAGACAGCACCACGTCCTTGAGTGAACCTGACTGGCTTGGTCAGACTTCACTGTGAGTGCGCCTGCGCCCTGCTGCTGTCCGTCATCACGACCTGTCCTGTGGTGGTGCTGTTTGTCCTCCTGCTCTTCGATAACCCACGTGGCTTCGCCAGTACAGTAAGAAGTCAGAGGGAAACAACACAAGGAAATACCGGGTTGGCTGAAAGGTTCATTTACTTTATTCCACACGATGGCTCTAGTAGTGCCTATTTGTCTCTAACTTCATTCAAAACAGTTTTGTTAGATTGTATTGTGACAGCGGTCATATCAGTGTGCATTTTTTAAAAAACATCAAAATTGGTGAATTTTTGTTCAGCCATTTTAATATTGAAGATGGAAGAAAATACACAATATGTTCAGCTTATTATGCTTATTATTTCAAGAAAGGTAAAAACATAACTGAAACACACAGAAAAAGATCTGTGCCATGTACGAGAAGGTGCTCAAAAATGGCCTGCAAAGTTTCTTGGTACCATTGACATGTTGGCCAAATACTTCTCTGCTGTGGGGCTGTCTTATGCACTGGAAGATGTTTAGCAGCACCCCTGGCCTCTACCCACTAGAAGCCAATAGCGGGAGATAGCCAACATACTCAAAATATCTAAATCAATAAAGTTATTGTTAAAAATGAAAACCGTGTATTTTATTTTATGGAAAAAAATGTAACAGACTTTTTGGCCAACCCCAAAGAAAATCCCAGGGCTCACAGTCCCTTTTGGAAAGAAAATGGTCACCGCTGTTACACAAAGCTGTGGTGAGCCTACCTCCGCGTGGGTATTCAGACCTCTCAGAGAGCAGCTTACCTGCAACTCACTCCTGTCCTTAATTCCCATTTGTTTTCTCTTTAGTACAGCAGGAAGTAGGAGCTTTTTCCTCATAAAGCAGGGCATCGTTTACTTGTCACTGTTTAACATTCGGCCTCCTTCCATCTCCAGACCCTGTGCTGTACCACATTAGCGCTCAGGGTGGATGAGATTGTTATTCATGATGCTAACGAATTACATTCAGCACTTTGCATTCTCACCCCATCCGCCCCACTGTCTCCCTGGCCTTCCCAACACCCCAAATGCTGGCACTGACTGCGGGGGGTGAGGTGACCTGGGCCTGAGGTGGCAGAGCGGGGACCAACCCCTCCTCCAGGTTTCCACGTGAGCTGGGAGCCCTGGAACATGGTGGGAGGGGCATGGATGCAGACCCATTGCAGGGAACTGGACATCCCTTAGAAGTTCTGCCACGCGTGCCCCAGTCCTCTCACCAAGGAGTGGGTGCTTATCCACAGCAGGGACTATGCGTGTTTGGAGGAGGGGGCATTGAATGCTCATAGTTTAGAAGAAAAAAAACAAAACCACCCTCAGTGATTCTGATACAGCCTCTGAGAGACCAGTAAAAATCCTCTTTATAGGCTATGAAGCTTTTTAAAAGGATCCTTTGTATTAGAGTCAGGACGTAAGTCATCTTCAGTGTAGGGTCTGTTTCTGCCTGGTGGCGGCAAATCGCCAGGGTCAAAGAGGAGGCGAAGGACAGGGTCCTCGAGCAGCACCGCGCCCACCAGCCACCTGAGCCTCCGCTGCACAGATTTGGCTCATGTGGCCTCCACACTTTCCTCAGCTCTCGTGTGTGGAGGTTGATAAACTTAACAGAGAACTAAAAACCTTGTGACAGAGGAGAAACCATCCTGAAACGCTCTGGAGTAGGAACGAGGTGATTTCTCGGTGTTGGGCTGTGTGGTTTGGCCTTGGAGCCTGGGTCCTCCTCCCTCCAAGGCTCACGTGTTGCACTTTAAGAATAAGCCCAGGATCGGCTAAATGATCATCCATGCTGCTCACGCTCTTGTTATTTTAAGGTTTTTAGGGGGGAAAATACGCTCTTTTCTTTAGGAGTTTGTATTGTAACCCTTGAAATAGTCATAACAAAAAACCACAGTGTGTGAAATCATTCCTTCTGAGCTTCCAGAGAATTTGTGTTTTGTGACAGAAGATTGGCAGGCTTAGATGATTTTGCGACGACAGAGGGAATTTTATGGCTACAAATTTATTTAGAATTGTTGCTTGAAATTGTCAACAAAATGAAAAACAACCTGTGAAATGGGAAAAAATATTTGCTAATCACATATCTGGTCAGGGGTTAATATTCAAAATAAAAAAAAGAACTCATACAACTCAATGGCCAAAGAGCAAGCAATCCAGTTAATAAGGGAGCAAATAAAATCTTTTAGAAAAAAAGCCCTGGCTGGTGTGGGTCAGTGGATTGAGCACCAGCCTACGAACCAAAGGGTCGCTGGTTTGATTCCCACTCAGGGCACATGCCTGGGTTGCTGGCCAGGTCCCCAGTAAGGGGTGCGTGAGAGGCAACCACACATTGATGTCTCTCTTCCTCTCTTTCTCCCTCCCTTCCCTTTCTCTAAAAATAAATAAATAAAATCTTTAAAAAATGGGGGTGGGGCAAAGGGAATGAATAGGCATTTTTTTCCCAAAGAAAACATAAAAATGGCCTATATATCTAACCATACACGTACACACACATGCATCACTTTTATGCATCACTCCTATGTATCCTATATAGCACTCTTTTTTAAAAATAATCTTCATAAGTACATTTTCATTAGCTAAACTATATCTGACATGAACTTTGCCATTCTAGGCATATCTAAGTGCAGAGTTCACTGGCAGTGAGCACATTCATGATGTCGTGTGACCATCACGCCAATTTCAGCTAAGTTTTTCCCTCTGGTGAATGTGGCCAGAGGGACAGGTGGCAATTCTGTGGAATGCAGATGGAAAGTGATCCATTACAAGCCAAGATGCCTGCTGCACCTTCTCATGGCCATTCACACAGCAGCACAGCTTTCATTACCACTGCGGTTAGCAGCACGGAGCTGCAGGTTGGTGTTGCCAACGGGACGGTCCCAAACCCTTTGGCCCCAAGTGTGGCCAGTTAGCGGCGTATTGAGGCCTCTTCCCAGCCCCGGTTAGTTGTTGCGTAAATAACTCCCCAGTGCCAAGCTAGGAAGTTAAATAAATTCCTCTTGTGAATCAACTCCTACTAAATGAAATCATCTCCAGTGTAACTCCAATAAAAACTGCAACTATTTTGGTAATTAAGGAATTGTTTACTCTATTTGCCAATGTGTTGTCTGCAACTGCATTGCAGACACATTCTAAGAAGAAAACCTTTCTCCGGCCCCACTCTTGTCACAATTCTAACATCGCCGACTTTGCAAAGGGGCCCCATCCTCCCGTGTCCCGAGGCCAGGGAGGATGTTCGCAGCCTCCACTGCAAACAGCAGAACGTGGGAGCATCACTATCGATAGCCATGCGACTGATTCCACTGTTGGGAAGATTTGGATTTTAAGAGCTAAGTAGTGTAGATCTATGCAGTTAATAACATCCTTTAGATTAGTTGTTGTTCACATTTCTTGACCACATTAAGCAAGTTACCTGCCAAGTAAACAGATTTTAGGATCCATCCATTTTCATACAAGCATTTTAAACAGAGAAATTGGGACCGGTGTGCAGGTGGGGAAGACTAAGACTGTCTCAGAGAACCACGATTCAGTGAAGTTTGAACAATGTGAGGGAGAAAGTGAAGAATTACACCAAAAGAGGAAAAAGTTTACATCAGTTGTGCCCACTTAACCAAATCAAGGAAGTGAGAGCGGATGGTCAGCTGTGTGATCTCCATGATGTGATCAGCAGCCCTGGGAGGTGTGAGTCCTCAGGATTGGATGAACTCGAATCGAGGTGCTGGGAGCGGGGACAGTGCCTGCAGGTTGTGAGTCAGGTTCTGGCTTCTGCATTGTTCCAGGTTGGTAACTGTCCTGTGCCACTGAACTTAGAGTTCTAATCTGAGGACTAGACAGACCCTCGCCCTGGGGAAGCACCTGCTTCCTGCCATTCAGAAGCAATGGTTCCACTCTCTCCTTAGAGCTCATTGTTGTCCGACAGCATCGTCTCCCTGCATTCTCTTCCGTTTCCTACTCTGCTGAGAATCAGCTATACAGTGGGACTGGCAATTTCAGGGAGCTTTGAAATGAAATCTTTTCTGTCTTCCTACTCTGATTTGCCTTCATGTGGTGAGTAGCTAGCATAAAAAAATCACAGAGGACTTAAGTCACAGATGAACTTTAACTTCTGGTGCTGCTCTCTCCCCAAATTGCTTGTCTTCTCCTTTCTAGGTTCTTGCCCAGGAAAGTACAGAATTATAACTTGATGAGTTTGTAACCATAGCAACTTCTATACATTATCTTTTAAAGTTTCTAGACTGCATAGGTTACATATCCATGAAGCTGGTGCTGGGTGAGTAGTTACCTAAACAAGATCAGGGGCCTATTAGAAGGGAGGTGGTGGAGACAGTTCCCATTTGACACTGCCCACCTCACTATCCGTGAGGAATCAGCCTCCCCAAGATGATATCTGTACAGTTGCTACAAATCTTATATTCAAACCCAGTTCAATCTGCAAAACCAGCACACTGGCATGATGCCGCTCCCATCCTTGTATTGACAGAAGCCTGTGACTGGGGATCGCTTTCTGCCCCCGATTCCTGTGTTCCAGTGTGTTGTCCCTGACCAGAAATCCGTGCCCCTGCATCTTCCCCAGAAAGTTGTTGGAATGCTGTATAAACACAGACGCTTCCTAATGGTTTCTGGGGAGAACCATTTAGTGTGGGTTTTTAATTCAATTTGTTACCATTGCTCCTATTGCTAGGAGGCATGCATAAAAGGAAGATAGATTCAAACATCACGTTAGGGAAGGCGCTGTAAGCCCCACTAAAAGGGAGCCAGGTACCTACTCTTCGAATTGCTTGCTCTCGTTTTTGAAACATGGTCACTTTTTAAATGACTGTGCCTTAAATCTGGAGACTCTGCTTCCCCTTCGTTGTGTTCACGAGTTTCACGGGGCACCGCTGTGGGGATGTATTTCTGAGAATGACACTCGGGTGTCAGGAAGCCGGTGATGAACGAGCAGACATTACTTGGGCAATGCGGTTTCAGCCAGGGACTGCACGAGAATGTGTTTCGGGTGCTTCTGTTGGTATTTAACTTGGAGACTGTATAACCAGTAAATCAGGAAGGCTGATAATACAGTGCATCGGGGCATGTTTTATGTATGGTCCTGACAGCGCACCACGGCTGTCTCGCCGAGAGGGGCGTGGATTTATGGTCCCATTCTCGCAGGTGGTGGCAGCTAATATGTTCTAGCTCTCTGTCTGTACCTGGGAGTATTTATTTTTTGGTTCATCCTGAGGTAAAGGGAAAGTGTAAGGCAAACTTGGGACTTTTTGACATAAGAAATGCAACCTGTGCCATGATTGCATAGCTGTTAAATGACGGAGAAGTGGTTGAGCTATAACACACTTGTTCACAGATCTTTCCAAGACTCGCTTTCTTGGTGGCAAAATCACACGGGGAAGGTAGGATCTCTGACTCCCCAGTTCGCTGCATCAGTGCGGCAGGGCTGCCTTATCCAATAGGAAGAGTAGGTGCAGTGCCTGGAACCCACAACCCCTCCAGGGGTCCACAGAGATGTTTTCACTTTAACTTCTCTTACAATTAGAAGATAAAAATGAATATAATAGCAATGCATACAGGGGTGTGGCAAAAGTGGGTTTACAGTTGTGAGTATGCAAAACAGTTTATTCTTGTATTATTTTTATTAATTATTATATTATTTTTCCGTGTGGACAACTGAAAACCTGCCTTTGCCCACCCCTGGATATAATGATGGACCCAGCATAGGTTATACTTATTTTTACACGAATGAAGTTATCAAATAAACTTAATGTAATTTTTAAATGGAAGGAGCCCATAAGAAAACTAAATGTCCGAGGCCCATGAAAGTCACAAAGCGTCCCTATGGTGGAGGTAACACTAGGCTTAAAATCTAACTTCTTCTGTCTTCCCAGGCTGGCACCAGAGACTCCCCTTGGCATCAGGCGTTTGGTGAGGGTGAGCTGTTCCTGGTCTAGACCAGCCTCCAAAGAGCCTTAGGGAGGGACTGGGGCTGTGTGTGACCCAGGGCCATAGCCCACCGACTTTGATTCCATCTGCGTCCCACTTTAGCCATCTTGATGAGCTTTCAAATCATTCTTTGGGCATCTCTCCAGCTTAGCAGGCTCCCAGGGAGCTGGGGTCAAACTGGGCAGCTTACACAATCAAAATTTGTTTTCTAACCATTTGTGGGCAAGAGGTTTGAATGCAAGAGGTGGGCAGGTTTGGCCCCTTTCGGAGCTGTGGGGAGCAATGTGTTCTATGTCTGTCTCCCAGCTGCTGGTGGTTCGCTGGCAGTCTCGGTGCCAATCTTCAGTGGCATCTGTCTGACTTCTGCCTGTGTCTCCACGTGACGTTCTCTCTGTGAGCACATCTGTGTCAAAATTTCTCCTTTTGAGACTGTCACCTGTAAGGAGTTCCCATAAGACTATCAGCCAATTTCTCAAAAGAGACCTTATAGGCAAGAAGGTGCTGGAAAGAAGTATTCAGTCATGAAAGGCAAGGACCTACATCCAAGATTGCTCTATCCAGCAAAGGTATCATTTAGAAAGGAAGGGCAAATAAAGTGCTTCCCAGATAAGGTCAAGTTAAAGGAGTTCATCATCACCAAGCCCTTATTATATGAAATGTTAAAGGGAGTTACCTAAGAAAAAGAAGATGATCAAAACTATCAACAGTAAAACGACAACAAACTTACAACTATCAACAACTGAACCTAAAAACAAAAACAAAAAACAAAGTAATCAAACAACTAGAACAGGAACAGAATCACAGAAATGGAGATCACATGGAGGCTTATGAGTGGGGAGGAGGGGGGAGAATGGGGGAAAGGTACAGGGAATAAGAAGCATAAATTATAGGTAGAAGATAGACAGGGGGAGGTTAAGAATAGTATAGGAAATGGAGAAGCCAAAGAACTTATATGTATGACCCATGGACATGAACTAAGGGGGGCAGAATGCTAGAGGGAAGAGGGGTGCAGGGCAGAGGGGAATAAAGGGAATTAAAAAATGGGACAACTGTAATAGCATAATCAATAAAATATACTTTTAAAAAAATTCTCCTTTTTATATGGATACCAGTTATTCAATTAGGGGTCCCTCCAATAAGGCCTCATCTTAACTAATTATATCTTCAAGGACCCTGTTACCAAATAATATCATCTTCTGAGGTACTGGGAGCTGGGATTTCAACATAGGAATGTGTGTGGGGGGTGGTGGGGGAACAAGTCAGTCCCAAACAGCAGTTCGCAGTACACCTGTGCTCTAGTATGGGTCTTGAGTGAGAGCCCCTTATGCCTGAAGCTCTAGAAAGCAGCTCAGCATGAGCCACCTGCACACCCCTCACTTGACTTCTCCCCAACTTCCCGCAGCAGGTCAGCAAGTACACTCTCCCTCCCGCCAGTGTGGTGGGTAGCTGGGGGCTACGGGGACCAGCAAGGAGGGGACTTCATCTTGGGCCTTCACAAACCCCAAAGCCTGGTCTCCAGCAAGAAGAAAACAGCAAAGAGTGGGTGAGGCCCTACCGGTGTGGCTCAATGGTTTGGGTGTCATCACCGCAAAGCGAAATGTCACTGGTTTGATTCCCCGTCAGGGCACATGCCTGGGTTGTGGGTTTGGTCCCCAGATGGAGCATGTACAAGAGGTAACTGATCGATGTTTCTTTCTTACTCACTTCAATGTTTCTCTCCTTCTCTTTCTCTCTCCCTTCTCCTCTCTCTAAAAATAAACAAAATCTTAAAAAAATAACAAAAAAACCCCAGAAAAACAGAATGGGCTGAGGAGATAAAGTGAGACAGAAGGTCAGCAGACATGAGAACGGCAAGGAGGGGAGGTGGGGGTGTAGACAGGTAGGATGGGAGCCAGAGGGCTTTGTCTGATGGTTTCTATGTCAATTACACGCAACCCTTCATTAGCAAGATGGAGGATGCCTTGCAGGCCAGGGTCAGAAGCACAGATGCAGAGTCTAAAATGCAGGTGTGGGCGTGGGGAGGTAGCGGGGTGTTTGTAGGGCTGGCATTGAGCCCAGGATGCGTGGGAAGCGCTGAACAGTTCAGCAAAGCATCTGTGGACATTAGCCAGCTTACTTAATCAGCAGTGTAAGCCGCCAAGGCTCAAGTCATCTTTGTACAAATGTCACAATGTACAGGAGTGGGTGGTGGAAAAAGAATAGACTTGGGAGTTGTACAGAACTGGGTTTCATTTCCAACATTCTGAGTCCACTTGACTTCAGGCAAGTCACTGTTTCTAGCCCCAAGTTCCAACGACTTTGAAATGGGAATAAGAATAATGATAATAGTTATTCCATAATAGGTATTATTATTATTGTTGTAATACCCCATATGTAATTATACGAAGTGCCTGATAGAGTCCTGGCATGTGGTAGGTGGTGAATAAATGGCAGGTAGTAATGGTGATGGCAGAGTCTTGTACTGGCCAAACGCCAGCCTCATTCAGACCGGTCAGGTGCATGAACTTGAAACCAAGGCTTAAACCTTCAGGAGTTGTTCTGAGCTTAAAATACACACACAGAGTCTCAGGTATTGTCCCTGGATTATAATTCTTATAAAAACAAGTGGACGCAGGTAGAAGGGGCCAGGATTGCACTGGAAATTTTACCCTTTACTGTTATGGACGGTGCGGCTACCCAGTCAGTTTCCTGGCATTTTTGACAAATTTTTTTTAATCGATTTTAGAGAGAAGGGGAGAGAGAAACAGAGAGACACAGAGAGAGAAACATCAATTTGTTCTTCCTCCTACTTGTGCATCCATTGGTTGATTCTTGTATGTGCCCTGACTGGGGATCGAACCCACAAACTTGGCCTATCAAGACAATGCTCTGACTAACTGAGCTACCCGACCAGGGCCTAATTTCCTGGCATTTGACCTCTGCTCTGATCTGTGAGTGGGAAAGTAATGATAATAATAAACGCTTATATGGTGCTTACCATGTGCCAAGTCCTGTTACTTATATTTATGTATGTTACTTTTTGTAAGCCCCCCAAAGTAGAGATTGGAGTGAGTGCTATTATAATATCCCCATATTTACAAATTGGAGCAGCTGCAGTGCAAGCACACAAGGGGCAAGTTCTTGCCCCAGAGTACTCGCCCATCACTGCTGTACTCCCCTGCCTCATGTCCTGGATTCCCTCTACACTGTGACTCCACTGAAGTGGGGTGCATGTGTGTGTTGGGGTGTAAGCCCTCACCTCCCACCTGCAAAGGCAGGGGTGAGTTGTTTCATTTCAGTTGTTCTCTCTGATTTTTTTGCAGAACATCTTGTCCCTTAAAAAAGGAAACAGGAAATGAGTAAGGAGGGGTTTCAGAACCAAATGGAGACCAAGTCCACTCTCAGCTTGTGCATACCTGGTAGACAAGCCTTCCCAGCAATAAGCTCTTTGGTGCCGACCTCTTTCTCTGGAATATTAAGGCACACTATAAATGACAGCGTTGCCCCTCACTTCACGAATTGTGTCCTGGCCACCTGCTCAAATATCTCCCTTCCTGCTCCTGTGTGACATCAACTCTGTGGACTAGCATGTGACCACTGAAAATTGGTAGCTCTTAAAGCTAAAATGTGTGACAATGTGGAAAATTATCTACAATGCAATGTTCCGTGACAGGGTTGCACATGAGACGCACATGTATGTTAAGTCTGGATGCGTGAGGACAAGGCTCTGAAAGACTTGGCAAAGGAAACTTGTTTCCAAAATCACACACTTCTTTAAGTTTTGCAGTTACTTTTAAAAAATGGTAATAAAGCAAGATGTTTACCTGTGCCATCAATTATAAACATAATATATACACATAGACTCAGTTTTCTGGAGCTGGGACGGCCACTGAGATTGATAAAAATACCTATTAAAATGACAGAGATTTTACTGGATGTTGGGAAATGTATTAAAGGATAAGTAATGTGCTTTTCTCATCGTGTTTGAAATTCCTAAGTGGTTGGAGAACTTGAGAGGAGGGAGGAGAAGAAGATGGAGAGATGATCTTTTCCTTTAAAATGTTATCTCACACTAGGTGCAGAGAATAAATGGGAAGCCTCCAGTCCTTTGAGGAAGGAAACAGCACATAAATAACAAATAAAATATGGACTAAATGAAATGTTACTTAAGCAATCTCCCTAGACACATTTTTCAATGAAATGTATTAGGTATTTTTTAGTTCTTCATTTTCTTTGCTAACTTAAAGTCTTATTTGCCCCTGTTGCTATGCTCTACCTTTAGTTTATTCATTGAGTCATTTGTTGTCAGCTTTGGGCACTTAAGGTTTGCTGGCGCGACATGAATTTTTTATAATTCTGTTCTGCTTATTAAGACATCCTGTTAGATGTTGCACATAAAAGGTATGCTTTCAAAAAAGCGCGGTGCCGTCGTGCATCTGCAGTTCATGTGCTCAGTTGGTCGAGCTCCAATTCAATACCTCCTTAGTATGATGTATCAAAGGACTTAGAGAAATTAACCGCACTCCAAAATAGAGCCTTCATTCCAGAGGATGTGTGGGTCATTAACAAAAGCCAATTTTCCCCCATTTCAAAATTGTTATAACAAAGAAATGAAAATGAATATGACTTGGAGCAAGTCCAGTCCAATACTAATTATGATCCAAGGTAAATCCTTAGGTTAGAACTAGACAAATTGTTTTCCGATCCTTGGAGGTCAAATCCATACATACTCTGGCTCATTCTGTTTGCACAGTCCCTGGACCAGGGGAGGTTTCCTCATACTCCTTAAAGACTTTGATATTAAGACGATGCTTTGAGAAATCAATAGAAATGATGTGGAAAGCAACAAACTTGGAGCAAACAAACTTGCTGAGAGGTCCAGAATGAACCCATTGTTCCTGAGTGAAGAGATTCTAAAATATTATGGCCAATGAATAGGCCCCAGTGAAGGAGAAGAGGAAGAGTCCGAGTTTGGAAATGTGTCGAAGTTGTCATCATTGTGACCACTGGTATGGCAGAGACTAGACTTGTTGCTAGTTGCCATGGGCTGCTGCCCTAGTGTTCCAGGCGTGGCCTTTGGGAGAGTGTGGCTATCAGTCTCAGCATCACTTGGAGGCTTGTACAAATTCAGATAGACCATGAGTGGATTTTTGTCTGTTTTTGTACTTGCATTCGCCTAGTGTCTTTAGCAGTGTCCAGCACATGTAATTGCTGGGTGAATTAATTTCTTGAGCTCAATCCAAATCATTGAATTAAAATCTCTGCAGGCAGGTCCCAAGTGTCTGCATTTTAACAACAGGATCCCCAGGTGGTTCTTAGACACAGAGAACTGTGAGAACCATTGTTCTACTGGGCATGATGCTGACCAATACACTATTAGGCTTCAATGGTTCCCCTGAGTACATCACAAAATCCGGAAGCCTAAAGATAAAGGGACGGACATGCCATGGTTTCTACGATGGCAACAATCACTATTCCCTGATATTGTACAAAACATTTATACCCATTATCTCTGGGTCTTAGGTTAGGCAGTTATTCTTATTCCCATTTTACAGGTGGAGAAATGTGGACATATGCAAATAATTAACAAAATAGGAATCAAAACCTACCCTAGCACACAAAGGGTAGGAGATACTTTTAGCTCCTTGGGCAAAGGCACTGCATAAACCCCAGCATTATTATTCTCACCACTTTCCCATAATCACTCCATTCTCTTTTATGAGAGTTGAAGTTTAATTGGGAGTTCCAATAAGAGGTTTTATGTGTTGAATGGCTTTAGGTTTAATAATCAGAGTCTGAAATGCAGAGTCAGAAGGCCAGCTGACTTCTAATGAAGCTCCACTTGGGAGAGTGGACTTTTAAGAAGATATTACAAGTTTGTACTATAGGAGTAGACATGCAGAAACACCAGGGCTTCCAGTTACGATGGCGGCACAGGCAGACATGGCTCGCGTCTTCACACAGCTACATCAAAACTACAACTAAAATATAGACCAACTATCACTCAGGAACATCAGAAATTGAGCTGGATGGAAGTCAGACAACTACAAAATCAAGCTGAATGGAAGTCTAACAACAATGGAATTAAAGAAACCACATTCATCTGGACTGGTAGGAGGGGCACAGACATGGAACGGGCTGGTCCAACACCCACATAGATAAAATTCAGGAGGGATATCTTAGGAGTAACGAGTCACAGCCCCACACCAGGTCCACCAGGCCAGGGTTCCAGTGCCAGGAAGATAAGTCCTCACAAATTCTGGCTGAAAAACCAGCAGGGATTGAGTCGGTGGAAGAAACTTCTGGAGCCACAAGCAGTTCCTCTTTAAGAACCCACACCTGAATTCATCTACTCAGACTCACTCCCTCTGAGCTCCAGCAGCAGGGTAGCAGCTTGAAAGGCACCAGTGGTATACAGGGAGAAACTGAAGTGTCTTGCATCAAGGCAAGCAGAGGCCATTGTCCCTTTTCTAAATCCTCCCCTGACCCCTTTACAGAGCCAGTAAGCTTGTGCCATATCTGAGACTCCATCAACTTGGCTAACACTGTTGACCTGCCTTGGAGATCCCCAGAGGTTCTTCCCCAGCCAACTTACCAGCCTACCCAAGATACTTTTTCATACAAATGACTGTTGTTGGCTCTTGAATCCTATCAAACAAGCAACAGCTGGCTTAATTGTGCCCTAATGACAGTCAGATTAAATTCACAGCTTGGCTTTGCCAGGAAATCTTCAAGCCCAGCACAAGTAGCAGCCATCTCAGATTGCTTTACAGCTCAGGCAGGGTGCCCCAGTCAAAACAAAGGTGAGGGCTGATCTTGGCCTACACCACCCAGGGAAACCCCAGGGCCAGCACACCTGGGTCTGTGGGTCTACAGACCATGTCAGAGCACCACCACCCTGCCCCTGCCCAGCTGATCCTCCATGGAGGGCAGGTTGGTGGTCAGTGGTCACAGCCAGTTCTTAAAGCTGACTGGCCTGGGTAAATCCCTCCCATTGATCTGCCAACAGCAACCAAATCTCAACTACAAGTGGAGGGTGTCCTCGGCCCACACAAAGCGCTCACCTTGAGTACCCAGCTTGGGTGATAGGGGAGGCTATGCCACTGGACCCACACAGGACACCTACTACATTAGGCCACACTACCAAGACACACAGTCAAAGCAGCTCTACCTAATACATAGAAACAAACACAGGGAGGCTGCCAAAATGATGAGACAAAGAGTCATGGCCCAAATGAAAGAACAGATAAAAACTCCAGAAAAGTAGCTAAATGAAATGGAGATAAGCAATCTATCAGATGCAGAGTTCAAAACACTGGTTATAAGGATGCTCAAGGAACTTAGTAAGGACCTCAGCGGCACAAAAAAGACCTAGTCAGAAATGAAGGATACACTAATTGAAATAAGAAACAATTAACAGGGAAACAACAGTAGAGTGGATGAAGCCAAGAATCAAATCAATGATTTGGAACGTGAGGAAGCAAAAAACCACCACACAAACCAAGAAGAAAAAAGAATCCAAAAAATGAGGGTAGTATAAACAGCCTCTGGGACAACTTCAAGAGGTCCAACATTCACATCATAGGGGTCCCAGAAGAAGAAGAGAAAGAGCAAGAAATTGGAAATCTATCTGAAAAAATAGTGAAAGAAAAGTTCCCTAATTTGGTGAAAGAAATAGACATGCAAGTCCAGGAACCACAGAGAATGTCAATTATGATGCATGCAAACAGGCCCACTCCAACACACATCATAATTTAAAGGCCAAAGGTTAAAGATAAAGGGAGACTCTTAAAAGCAGCAAGAGAAAAGAAATTAGAGAATACCAGAGAATGGGTGAAGAGGTGAGGGGATTAAGAAGTACAAATAGGAAGTTACAGAACAGCCATTGGGATGTAAAGTACAGTGTAGGAAAGGGAGCAGCCAAAGAACTTATACGCATGACCCATGGACATGAACGATGGTGTGGGGTTTGCCTGAGGGAGTGGGGAACACTGGGTGGAGGGGGCAAATGGGGAAAAATCAGGACAACTGTAATAGCATAATCAATAAAATATAATTAAAAATATAAGAAGTAGACATGCAAATCGTTAGCAGAAAAAATAGGGAAGGTATCTGATTATACTAAAAGTTTGGGTACTGACAGGCGCGTGCATTCCAACACCTACTATTAGAATAGTGTAGCTTGTGAGAGAAATTTAAAATGCGGATCAGCCAGCACAATTTTTAGGAAGGGTCCTGTGGGGATAGCAATGGGAGGCTTGGTCCATTTCTCCCACTAGTCACTTCTGGAGGCCCCCTGGGAACTGGGTGCACCTGCCTTGGCCTGGCTCTCCCTCCTGACTCCTCACCCTCGTTGGCCTTCCTCCTGTATGCCACACTCCCACCCCCAAAGACGGAACACAGACTTTCCGGCTTCCCTAACTGCACCCCTTCTTTGCTGTCTCCAAAATGTGCATTTGCTCACTTCTTTTGAAATACTTAATGAATTTTTCAACTGGGCACCAGAAGGAAATGGGATTAACAAAAAGAACAAGAAATGAGGAAATTAAATACTATGGGAAAGCTCATACTTACAGCTATATCAGAGCAATTTCCACCAGGAAATTTATGACATATTGCTGGCTAGGCATTTTCTTATATTCCCAGCACTCTTGGGAATATTTTAAATACCAGACAGGCACTCTTACTACAGAGATATTGTAAGTTTAATGTACTTAGAATGCTATAGAGTACATATCTTATAACTTAAGTGCTTTGCCTACACAAGGAAACCAGCAATTTGAAAGTGAACTCACCCACAGCCAATGACCCTTTGCCCTTCCCAAGGTGGGCATGTAAAACAAGGATTTTCTTTGCATCTCCATTCAGGTGACAAAGCTTCTGGACCTGGAACTTCACTTCTATATGCCTTTTACGAAATTGTAAAAGATGCTAGCCGGTCTTTGTACAAACTCAGTGACCAGTGGTTTTCAAACTTAAATGTGCATGAGACACTGAAGGTACTCATTGGGAATTTAGATTATGTGGTTGGTTGAAGCATCGTCCCATAGACCAAAATGTCATGGGTTCAAATTCCGGTCAGGGCACCCACCCAGGTTGCGGGTTCCATCCCCAGTCATGAGAAGGCAACCAATTGATGTTTCTCTCTCACATTGACATTTCTCTCTCTCTCCCTCCCTCCCTCCCTCCCTCCCTTTCTTTCTCTAAAAGCAATGAAAAAAATGTCCTCAGGTGAAGATTAAAAAAAAAAAAAAGTATGTAGATTCTTGATTCCCGATCCCACAATTGATTCGCTAGGCCGGGGGTGGAGGGTGGAGAATCAGAATCCATGTTTGTAACAATCCCCGAGGTGATTCTGCGGGCCTGTCTTTGAGCAGTGAATGCTAGACCCTGCTGGAGATGCACAGTGCCCTGTCTTATCTAGATTGGCCACTTGGACCACAGCTGTTGCCCTGTGAGACACGAATGAGGCTTGGGACCACTCTCGGGGGCCCGTTTATTCCATAGCTACTTGAGTTCTCTTGGGTGGAGCTGTGGGCTTGTGGATGAAGAACTCTTCCCTGCACGTGATCTCCAAAGCCTCCTCCCCATGGGCTGGAAGACCCCATGTAT
Organism: Desmodus rotundus; assembly: GCF_022682495.2. Taxonomy (NCBI): domain Eukaryota; kingdom Metazoa; phylum Chordata; class Mammalia; order Chiroptera; family Phyllostomidae; genus Desmodus; species Desmodus rotundus. Next base: position 102,956,630 of record NC_071393.1, read on the forward strand.
TCGTTAGGGTCATTAAGCTCCTTCACCTATCCTGGAGGCCTCAATTATTTCAATATTTATTTAATTTGCCAGCAATATTGGCTCAGGCTATGGGACTTCCTTTCTTCTTAACCTGTTACTCCGTTAGTCCTCAAACTTGGATGGGCACTCTGTCATCGGCACCACTTATTAAACATAAGGTGCCAAGTTCACCCCAGACCCATGTAGCCAAAACCCATGGTATCTGTGCCGGGGATTCTGTGACTCTGTATATGACAAGCTCTATTAGGGGTTCAGGTGCCACCAAACGTTGTGAATCATTACATAAGCCCGTTATTCTCAAAGTCAAGTGTATTGAGATTACCTAGACAACTCGTTCAACCAAATCACTGGGTCTTCCTCCCAAGTGCCTGGTTCAGTAGATCTGGGTGGGGTCTGAGAATTAGGATTTCTATCAAGTTCCCTGGTGATTCTGATGTTTATGATCCAGGCTCACACTTAGAGAGCCACTAAGTAAGCAGCTAGGTAAGCCTGAGTCACACTCACAGTCTCGTGGCATCATTATACCAAACACCGGGTGGCCTGAAAACAGATTCTTATAAGAAATGCTTCCATTAAAACCCATGAAAGTCTTGCCTCCAGCCTGAGGGTGCCTTTTGTTTTCAGGTCACCCACTCAGGTAGCAGAGGTGGTTGAGAGACATCTCCAGATAGTTTTGTGGTGTCTCTCCATAACTCACCTGGAGAATAGCCCTATCACCTTAAAGTTACCCAGGCCATAGCAACAATGGGCCCAAGTGGAGTGCTGTCCCTCACTCACCCTTTGCTAATTGTGCTGTGTTGTCCAGTTCAGATTCAGCCCTTTAGGCAGTCCTTAATCACTCATAGGTACTTCCCTCAAAGACCGAGACTCTCAATTCCATTCCTGCCCCCTCGACAGAACTACAAAGACATTAGTTGGTAATGTTGATTCTATAGACTCTTTCAGGGGGGATGGAGAAGAGATTACATCATACACTAACCAGCAAAACATCAAACTCTCCACCCAAGTTGTCTCCCTCTCTCCTTTGTCCTCTCTGTATTCCCCACCAATTTTTTTGTTAGTTTCTTCCTTCTGATCCTATACAACTCAGCTGCCCTCCCCCACCAATTTAATTTGTATTCTTTGACCTGAAGCAATCCAACACCACATATGAGTGAAATTATATGATTCTTAGCTTTTTATGACTGACTTATTTCACTTAGTATAATATTTTCAAGGTCTAGCTATGTCACAAAAGGCAGTAGTATTTCATCTTTTCTTATGGCTGAGTAGTATTCCATTGAATGTATGTACCACCTCTTCTTTATCCAATCAACTATCAAGGGACATTTTGGTTGTTTCCATGTCTTAGCCACTGTGAATACTGTTCCAATGAACACAGGGGATCTCTGTGAATAAATGTTTTCAAGTTTTTCAGGTAGATAACACAGAAGAAGGATTGTTGAGTCATATAGTAACTGTATTCCTAATTTTGGGGGGACCACCCTACTGTTTTCCATAGTGGCTGTACCCATTTACATCCCCACCAGCAGTTTCTTTTTCTCCACAATCTCTCCAACACTTGAAATTATTTGTCTTACTTGTGCATTACTTGGCCCCTTTCTAGAAGTTCTTCCCTGAGCCCCGAGCATGGTCAGGATCTCTAAGACTGTTGGAGACTGAACAGAGGGGACTCTTCATGGAGGTGGTCTCCCTGTGCTCAACTCCAGAAGAGGTCATTCTGTGAGTCTCTCTCATGCCCTCATGGAACCTCTTTCTGTCCTTGAGGAACTTTGTTATCTAAAACTCAGAGGGCTCTAAAACTGTTCAAAGGTGTTGAAGGTGATGACAGAAAAGAAATAAGATATATTAAACCTAGGAAAACATGTCCTTTTGATTTTTTGCACGTGCTTAAAATTCTTTAAGCTACCTTAAAATGACCACCAACCAAATTAATGCGATTGTGCAAATGGCCAATGTCCTCGTCTTGTGCCTCTACTTGTTCAAGACGCCTGGCTGCTGTCCAGCTCTTCAGCGGACCGGTATAGCTGTGGCCTTGGAATTATATCACCTCTCCTTGTTCTGCCCCATATTTTGGGGTATGTGTTTGTTTTAAACTTGCTAACAAAGACAAATCCATGTTTCAGTGGGATTAGCGTTACTGGCTGATTATTTACCAGTGTGCTTTTACCGAGGTTTGATTCCAGGATCATACAGGAATAAAACTATACAGATATGTTTAGAATTTGTCTTTAAATTCTAATGCCTCAGGCTGTATTGCTATGTGCATTTCTCTGCTGGGTGGGTGAGATGGTTTTCCATGGGCACTAAGGTTAAGTCTCTTCTTTCTCATCTCCTGGAATGTGAATCAGCTGGACCTCGGTGAGCCACTAGGTTCTGACAACTGGCCTGATGGATGGAGCTGTCAAGCATACCCTCAAACCCGAGATGAGAAGGACATTGCCTCACCTGTCAGCTCTATAAATCAGACGAATAAAAATTAGTAACAGGCTAGCCCAGGAATTCTTCCTCAATTTACTAGTCTTCATAGATCATAATCTTTGGAATGTGTTCCAGAGAAAAAGGAGTGGGGGGGGACTTTACTCTTCCTTTCCTTTAAAGAATTAGCATTGATTTACTCCATGAGAAAACGTATGACGAAGACACCTGGAAAAATCTGTACTCTGTGGACACATCTGTTCTCCGTGGTCTGGAATAATATCTTCCAGGGGTGTGGGAGGTCTGACCTGATGTGCGGTAGGGAGCTGCGAGAGGAAATGTCAGCACCGAAGGGGAACTGGACAAAGTGGGCAGGGCAGCAGTGAGAGGTCAAAGGGGAAGCACGACGCGTGCCCGCGGGAGAGGAAAGCCTTTCCTCGCCCATCAGGGAGGAGCACTTCCTGGAGGAGCACGGGCCCAGAACATTGCCTTACACCTCTACCTACTTATTTCCACGTCAGTTTTGCCTGGCAGACTTTGAAGTCCCCGATGGCAGGAACAGAGACTCATTCATCTTTGTGTTGCCAGATTCCCAGCTCTATGCCCATAGCAGGGACTCAGTCACAAGGTCAATAAATGAATGAATGGGTTCAGGCACTTTAGCAAAATAATTGGGATAACTCTCGTTAAGGAAAGAACTCCATAGCCTGGCAGAAACATGTCTGGAACATCACCTGGATTGGGAATATATAAAAAGAAATGATGGAGAGTAAACTGCAACAATAAACACAGGCTCGCCTACTTTGTTCTTAGCTGAGAAAACAAAGTTCACACTTGCACACAGTTGATGCTGTGAGTGCTCTGCGTCCAGTTCTTCGCCGGGGAAGAGAGCGTCGCACTCACCACCGTGCCCTGCTCCAAGTCGGCATGCATGGCCTTGGAATCCTTTCCCATCTCCCTCGTGGTCATTGTCCCTCCCTTGGGGCTTGGCGCAGTTTTAAGCCAACCATGATGTAGCCTCTTGCTCTGCCTGGCCCTACTATGTTCGTGTTACTTAAACTTCAGGGTCTCAGCTTCTCCATCTGTAAAACGTAAAGACTTGTTTGTACCTTAGTCACTAAGCAAGATATAGATAAAAAGTAAGGTGTGAGGGAAGACTGGAGGGTGTTTGCATGACGCAAGGGTAAAAATAGACAAAAGACAGATAAATGCTGTCAAATATTTTGGAAAGATGTCCTTTTGCAGGGGTGACAGCTGCTGTTGGTTGCGGGAAGCTGCTGTCTGCTACTGACAAACAAATGACACCTTCCCCTGAATGGGTCCATATGTGGCCTTGAGCAGATTTGTGATTAATTTTTTGCTGTTTTTAAAACATTTTGTTTGTTTTGACCACTGAAAAAAGATCTGGCTGGTGTGGGTATATTTCCCGTTTGACCAAATCCTTTTGGTGTTTTGAAAACTTTCCAAGTGAGAAAATAAACCCTTTTTACCCAGTTTGAGTCAGATGCTCAAAACACTTGATACAAATAGCTGCTCCGGGAGCCGCTGTGTGGCTCGGCTCGGCTCTGCCCCGGGACAAGTCAGCCCCTGCGAGGGCCTCGCTGCGCAACAAGCATCACCCTTGGGTTTTGCTGGACTTGGTCCTTCTCGCTCTCATTTGGGATGTCCTTTTTATGACCCCTGCAAAGTCGCTGTGATTGTGGAAAGTTGGGTGGGATCCAAGTGACATAGTGCTCTTTCCAAACCATCTGTGTTGAGGTGCTTTCTCCACTGAAGGGATCAATGTTTGGATTTTACTCTCCCTTTTTCTAAGGAGCTTATGCATTCACTCTGTCTCCTGGGCAATTTAATAAATCTGATTCATCAGTATGTCAATTGTAACAACAAAAATAACATTGTGGATATTAAAAGCTAACATTCAATGAATATATGCCAGCCACTTTGTATGCATATATAAACATTATTCTACTTAATTCTCATAACAAATTCATGAAATCGGTGCTGTTAATAGTCTCCGTTTACAGATGTGGAAAATGAGGCTCAGGGAAGCCCAGAATCTGATAGCTCGAAACCGGCAGGCAGGACCTCAAACTCAGGCCTGTCTGCGCAGAGTCCAGGCCCGCAGCCCGTGTGCCATGCTGAGCGAGTGTCGCCGGGCATGACATCCATGGGCCGTCAGTACTGCAACCCCAGATCTCAGTCTCTCCCAATGTAACCCTTTATGTTTCTATTTCAAACAGGTTATTCAAAGCCGAGGCTTGAATGAATGTGTGGTCTTAACTGCAGGTTGTAGTAAGTGTGAGGTTCGGGTGCCCAAAGTCTGGCACCCAGGCTTCCTTGAGGGCCAAGACCCCTCACTGGCCTTGAACAGTGAGAGTCGCTAAGAAGAACATGGCCTGGGAGTCAGCACTGCAGAGCTGGCTTTATTCTTATTGTTTGGAAATTTGCTATGCCTTTTGGATAGTCATCCAACATCTCTGGGGCTTAATCCTGTCTTTCCAAAGTTGGGGGCTGGAAGTAAGTGAGGGTTAATCAAGCAACCCCGCTGGCTGGAAATGTACACTTCAACAGAGGGATTAATGGGTCGCAATCCTGGGGTGGGACACAGATTCATAACCAACAGGGATGCAGGGCGCTTCCTCCCAGGCACCCCTGCAGTACTTGTGTGAAGGAAGACAGCGAAGCCTAGAGCCCAAGGCCACCTTTGGAAGATCTAGAAAGACTGGAAATCATTGACAAGTCAGGCCACCCAAGGTTGAAGGCAAGATCTGGTATGTGCCTTTCAGGATCCAGCGATGGATCCTCACTCCACTGCGTTCATCTAAACTTTAATTTATGTTTATATGGGTAAAAGTAAAAATATAAAACAAGTATTTAGCTGGTTATCATAGAAATAATAGCATTATAAGATAAATTACAATATGGGAGTCCGAGAAACTTTCATTTCATCTTCTGTCTTGTCTCTGACCATGGATGCTGGCTGTTTCTGATGGTATAAAATTTTCAAAATCCTTCAACTCCAGGGAATTTTCTTGTATTATTTTCAAAAAATAATTATCCCTCTTAATTTTCTGTTACATCTTCCTTAAGATCTTATTTAGTGGTATGCTGAAGTTCTTAGAGTAATCTGCTATGTTTATTGTTTTTGCTCATATTTTACACATTCGTGTATTTGCTGTGTACCAGGTGATACCCTTCCAAATTTTTTAATAAATTATTTTTATTTCAGTAACAATGTTAATCTCTAAGAATGTTTCCTGTTCTGTCATTGACCCTCTTTCCATGGCGGCATATTCTTGTTTTATGGACATAAAATTCTCTCAACGCTATGACATACTAATTTGAATTTTCAAACTGTTTTCTGATTCTGGTAGTATCTCTGTTTTCTCCAGAACATGTGTTTTTCTTCTTCATTCTCTCCTCCCCTCCTTCCTTCTCCTTTTTTTTATTCTTAACATTTCTTCTTAATCCATACTACTGCTTTTTCTCAAACGTCTGACAACCTCTGAAGGGCCGTGCGAGTGTGCGGGGCCCTCTCTCTCTGTTCTCTGGCTCCTTGCCTGGGCAGCTGGGCCGACTTTGGTTCCGTGAAAGTGGAGTGTTCTTGTCAACAAATGGCCTCCACTGAAGGAGTGAGGGTAAAGAACGCCACCACACCTGCCCAAATAAAGCAGGCTTTCCACCAGTGTTGAAAGTGTGGGAAGTCCTTTGGCGTGCTGTGGAGACCAAGAGTTCCCTCAGCATCCCCCCTGCCACAGTCCCTTCTTTCCAGGCAGAGCGCCTGTGCTGCTTACTGTGACTCCCTGCAGGTCGCTGTTTTAGCCAGGTGGGAAGGAGGAAGCACAGTCCCCTCGCCTTGTCTGTCCGATTGGGAGCCTGGCTCTGCCAAGAAAGCTGCTCCCTTCTCTGCCTGAAGAGCGGCTCTGCTCCCTGCCAAGCCTTCTTCTCGTCATGTTCCAGAGTTCTCGTCTGTTACTTCCATTTATCCGCCTCTGTAGTCCCCATTTACTTTCTCTTTAAGACATTCATTAAAAATCTCTGATCTGCTCATATTACCCTTACTGTTCTCAGTACTGCCATAGTTTTTCTTTTTCCTGTTAACTTTTACCACCGTTTCAATCAAATCTTGAGAGGGAGAGAAGGAAATCATACATGTTCAATTTAGCATCTGGACCTGGGAGATATTACCTGAACTCTTGATGATCTCTCTGGGCTTTACAATCTTGGGTGGGGAACATGGTTAAAATTCTGATTTAAAAACCTTAGAGATAGCTGCCCACTGAGATTTGACTTAAACTACTTGGCAAGATGTGACCTTCAGTCCACTTCAATATGCTTTGATAGGTAACTGTTTTATTTTTCTCCCCTTACTTTCTTGCATCAGACAGATAGAAAGTAAATACTTTCCATACCCTGGAATCATTTGAAGGTTAAGTCTTCCCTGCCTTTAAGAAATGGGATCCCTTTTCGTTTGGTTGGTCGGTTGCTAATAATTTGGATTCTATTGGTGAAGAACAAAAGAATACATTTGCCAGGTGAGGTATGCTGAGGAATAAAGACAGGGTACAACCAGAAATTGAGAAAAGCCTGGGCAGGTCTGGGCCAGAGGAAAATGAGATGGCTTTGAGACAGGGCCCTGGACATCGAGGAACTGACGTTGGAAAAGTTGTCCGAGGAGAGAGGGGAGAACTGTGCAGGAAGGGGCATTTCATGCTCAGGAGTTGCCTCAACTTCTATAATCCAACAACCACGTAAATATAAATAGCCATGTGACTACTGAGTGTTTTCTCAGTCCCAGGCACTGTGGTAAGTGCTTTATCCAGATTGTCTCGTGCAATCATTGCAACAACTCCAGGAGGAGGGGTCATGTGCTGGATGTGAGCTATCACCATTTAACATCATGCACATCTCTTTCTATGCATCTTCCTATGTTGCTGGTGTGGGAAATACAAAGACTACATTTTCCAGATTCCCGTGAAGCTAGGATTCTGGATGCCAGAAAGTTCCACTTGTCAGAGCTAATGGCCCGAGGCTTGGAAGGTGGGAGTGAGGTGGTGACTGTTTGCTTGCTACTGTTGGTGCTAGTAAGTAAGGTCAGGTGGGTGTGAGTATTTGCCACAGGAATTGCGTATTTCAACATTGCGTAGGTCACCAGCCTTGCGGGGGTGAGAAGCAGCGGTGGCAGCAGCACAGTGTCTTCGCAGCCTCTGGACGTCAGCACTGGTGGTGCGCCGTCGAAGTCCGTGGTCCCCTGGTGGCACACCTGACTTCCACTCCTCCAGTCTACCTTCCAATTCCGTAAGCACTCTTTCCCTGTATTAGATCCATTTCTGCTTGAAATACCTGTGCTTTTTTCTATATTAGACTTATGTACACTATTATCATTTCCACCTCATAAGATGAGGCAAATGAGGCTCAAGACATTAAGCACCACATCAAGGGTCACCCAGCTATTAAGGGGTGGAGCTGAATTTGAAGCTGGGTGTATCAGTCAGATTCCAAGGCCTAGGTGCTTACCAACTTCATGTTACTGACTATTGTTCTCCATCTGAAATCGGCTCATACTAATGTAGACTCTTCAGTCCTTAATATTTAAGGGTAGACCAAAGACTGGCCCACCAGCAATAGAACAGGTGCTTTCAGGATGAGTAGGTCGGGACCATGGGTTCCACTGAGGTTGAACTTTGCCTTGAGCTCCTTGACCCAGGTGCTCTGAATGAGGTAACTGGAATCCTTCAAATGACCCTACCAGCTCTGAGTTTTCTGTAGATCTCAAAAAACAAATTGTAATCTTGGTGTAATATATCCAGACAGGTAAGTGGGAACCTGCAAATTCTTTTTGAAATTAAAATAGTGGTAATACTCTTGATCCTGAAAACAAAAATCTTTTGCAATTTTCATATTCCCATCACCCACTGATGCTTTATTAAAATGTGAGTAAAAGCAAAATATCCCAGAAGTGAGCAATGATGCAGAAGATATGTTTTGAGGATTTCTATATCCCCAGATTAAGACCAGTTTGTTGCTGTAAAGATATTTGTCATTTGAAGAGAGAGAACTTATGAGTGGTGGTTATTACACATTTGTTTGATTCAAATACTAATAGGAGCTAGGTTATTCGCCATAATTAAAAGGGATTTGGGTCTCATCAAATCAGCTCAGCTTCCTCCTGTGAGTTCCCCACTTTTGTGGAGAGAATGCTGTAAGGATGTGCTAATGGACATCTCATTTTAGACGGAAATGCTTTGTCCCTGCAGTAATGCGCTCAGGATTCTGCGTGTATTTGAGCTACTGAGCTCAGAAAAGCCTAGGGATTATCTAGCCGGTGCTTTGAGGCCATACATCCATTGCTCTGTGCACACACTAAAATCACAGATGTCCCACTTCAGACGGCAAGGAGCAAGGTAAGCCCATCGTAACTGGGATGAGTACTAAAGTCTGATGCAGCAGAAAGCACTAGTGGATATCATGGAGAGGACCTGGAGAGTTCTGGCTGTTATTTCCAAGCACTCAACCTATTTATCTAGTCTGGATGAACTGAGGGCACCAAGATCTAACTGAGTGCGGTTGGGATCGGGACATTATGTGTTTGTCATATTAGGGACCTGCATTAATTCAAACAGTGGAGGAGGGACAGAGTGAGAGAGGGAGATTCATACAGGTGAGAGGGCTAAGATCAGACTTCAACCAGGTAATTCATAAAACTGAGTTTCACAGGCCTACCCTAACTATATCTAAGCATCACTCCAACGGGGCCAAGAAAATCCTCTTTAATCAGAAAAACATTAAGAATATCAAATACTTACATTACTGCCAGGCATTTGTATGCGAAGGAGACTTAACATGTATACTCATTGTAAACTTGCATTTGTCAGAGGTCTGGTATGTACAGGGAACTCATGCAAGTAAGATCTAAGGAAGATATGAAAATATTAAATCTGTTTTCACTTTAAAAGGATAGTTTGTAATCTGAGTTTGGGGTCTCAGCATAATGGAGTTTCATTGTAAATTTAAGAAAAGCAATATTTATTTTTCCATGGGAATAATTCATAGTTTTTTTTAAAAGGAGTTCATGGAAGCCTCCAATTCAAGTACACTCCAAGGATACATTTTTATCTTGTGTTTCTGAACAATCTTTTTTTTTTTTTGGCAGCCTCTTTCAGCCGTGTGAAACATGGCTCAGAACTTGATTGGAAACACAAAGGCCTCTTAGCAGCAAAGCGATGTTCATGAAGTCCAGGCACTGAAGGTCATGCACTTCACCTACAAGAAACCCTCTTAGGTGCTTTGCAGAGCCTCTTCACATTCATTTTGCCCACAAATGAATGAGCTTGGTTTTCTGGTTATAAGACAGATTGGAAGCAGCAATCAGAAGGGATGGCAGGTAGCTACTACAGTTGCAAGTTAAAAACACAGCAGTAGAAATTCAAGGAAGACTCTTAAAAAGATAACTCCAAGCACTTTCTTGATACCTTGGGGTGATCATTGTGAACAAGATTGTACTAGGATGGGCAAGGGCATTCTATTTGCCCTTGAAGTTGATTTGAGGAATTTGAGGTGCTGGCTGTTTTCTAACATATGAAATTACCTCAGCCCATTGTGTTCTTTTAATTCTTATTTCTACATTTTATAGCATTTATTTCTACAAAATGGTAGGTACAAAATAGACAGGGGGAGGTTAGGAATAGTATGGGAAATGGAGAAGCCAAAGAACTTATATGTATGACCCATGGACATGAACTAAGTGGGGTGGGGAATGCTGGTGGGAGGGAGGTGCAGGGCAGAGGGGAATAAAGGGTAGAAAAAAATGGGACAACTGTAATAGCATAATCAATAAGATATATTTTAACAAGAGGAAAAAAAGGATTCAAGGAAGAGCGAAGCATAACTTAGAAAGGTTGCCATCCACAAAGACAGAAACTAAAATTGGTAGTTGAAGAGAGGAAATCGTACAGATGAACTCATTTCCCATGAGTATGCCATAGCCACTGTCTTCCTATGTGTCACTTTACTTGAAAGGGGAAAAAATTAAAAGGTTTATTATCTATTCATTGCTACAGGTATGTGCATATATGAGCATATGTTAGTAAATTTTATCAACATATGTGTGTACATATGTAAGCATATAACATTTCCTTACTGTTTGAAGTGAGTACACATGGGTGTGTAGATGTGGTCGTCCAAATTTTTCTGTGATTAGAAGGTTTTTAGAAAGCGTGTGAAGATTGAAATGTTATGATCTGGTTAGATTTTCAGTTTTGTCATTGCTTAATGATTCAGGCGAGGCACATCACATCATCCGTTTGTCACAGCTTCCCCTTGCTCATTCGGAAATTGTGTTTTCCTTATAAACCTAAGGTTCTTCAAGTATTCTAGACAAGTGTTAGAAAATACAGCGTACAGTTCTTTGAAGTTAGTTTTCATGATGCGTTTCCCACCAGTGGGTCTGGGACAGCTGTGGGGCGGCAGAGGAATGGGGCCTGATGTTCAGCAACCTCGCCCTGTACAGGGCACGTTCACCCAGATACGTCTCTCGGTTTGTATGGTCTGAAGTCTTTTAAAATCTGTAACAGCTAAACCCTCTTTTTTAGGAAACCAGGTCATGCCCTGGCTGGTGTGGCTCAGTGGATTGAGTGACGGCCTGCCAACCAGAGTCACCTGTTCAATTCCCAGTCAGGGCACATGCCTGGATGGTGGGCTGGACCCCCAGTTAGGGGTGTGCAAGGGGTAACCACACATCGCTATTTCTCTCCCTCTCTGTCTTCCTCCCTGCCTCTCTCTCTAAAAATAAATAAATAAAATCTTTAAAATGAAAAAGAAAGAAACTAGGCCATTCACTGTGTGGTAGAATTTCAGTCTAGATTTGGCTGATGAGTCCACATGATGATATTTAACATATTTCTCTATTTCCCATAAATCTGGAAATAGTATTTACATATAAAGGCTTGATTAAATTCAGATTCAAAATTTTTTGAGGATACCTTGATGGTAGGGCTATGACTTCTCATCAAATCATATCAAAAGGATCCTCATGTCTGCCTGTCTTTCCATTAATGTCTTTAAGACTCAACAGTCTAATCAGACTTGATCGATCCATCTATTATAAAAATTCCTCATCAAAATTTTACTTAAGACTTTGAGAAGTCATTGACCATTGTCTATTGTGAAATCTGGTGTTCCAAAATGATAATTTTTAAGTTCCTCTGTTCCTTACCCATTTTTAGCTGGAATCTATAAAGAAAGGCTTGCCCTTGTCAACTAGTCGGAAACCCTAAAATGCATTTCATACGACAGAGGCAGGAGAGCTATAAAGCCCATGCTTCTACCACTGTGCTGTCCTGGAAACACTCTGCTTTCCTCCAGGTGATCCGACCGGTCAGGCCTGGCATCAGAAGGCTCTCAGCAGTGGAGGTCCTCATCCTTCAGTCCCACAGAGTCTATGCAGATGGAAGCAGGATTGCTGTTGGAAGACGGAGTGAGAAGATAGGGCCCAGCTTTCAGGAGAGAAGGCTGTCAGAGTTTAGGTAGAGTTGCAGGTGCATCTGCGGAGACTAATGCAGGCACAGAACTGGAGTGTGATGAGGAAATAGAACAGAGACCCTCCCAAGAGCATGGACCAGGCCCACTGGACGTGGTTGAAAGATGGAGGAAGAACACCGATGGACATGAGAGGTCTGGGGTCTCCACCCACGCAAAAAGGAAACTGTCAAAGTATGGCTGGGCTCCTTGGCATGGACAAGGAATGAGGAGGAAATGTGGGACTGAACACAGGAGTGTTCCAGAAGGTGCTAGTGAAGGGCCGGCATTTGGATGGTTGAAGGACTCAGGCCCCAAGATGACTGTGCCTTAGCTGCTTGGCACCAGCCATTTCCCATGGACCCTGATCGAAAACTGCATTCCCTACTGCGACAGAACAAAAAGGACCTGATTTCCAAAGGGGCATAATGGAGAAAATGGGGCCATACTGACTACACGGCCAGCAGTCACCCCTGGTTCAGACAGTACTGCCTGGTCAATGAATCCTCCGTCATGTTTTGCCCAGTCTGACCCCACTCCCGTCACACTACATAAATTCTCACAAGAAGAAGGAGAAGGAGAGCAAGAGCTAGAACAAGGACAACAAGAGTTTCAGGTTCCAGAGCTCAGAGCTCGGCCAGTATGACTACGATTTGTAAATTCAGAGAATTGCCAGGACCTCTGTCCTTCCTCTTAGCATCTGTCCCTCTCCATTTGGGAGTTTCACAGGACCACGCCCACTATTCTATTTAGGAATTGAGGGGTTGACTGCTGAAAACCAAACCCCTTCAACCAATTAAGTCAAATTTTCTTCCTGCTGCATTACTTACACACAAGAGTGTCAGGAATTATTTTTAGACTTAAAAAAAATAGCAGTTTGCTGGCGCTTACCATCCAATTTGTAACAGATTTCCAGACATTAACACTTGTGAGGTTTTTGGCCACATTTAATCACAAAACTAATTCTGTATTCCTTCAATACGTTCTGCTAGGGGGATAAAAATAGCGAGGCACTCTGGTTGGGTGAGCGCTGGCCATGGGGCTTTGCTCCCCAGTTGCTGTTTCAATGTTGTTATGAAATTGCTGTCCTTTTTTTAAGGGCATGTGTTTGCAAAGCAGCAAATGAGGGTGGCACGGTCTCTGCTGTGCTGTAAGATCAGCAAGGCCCTCAGCGCGCCAGAAATGAGATCTTTCCACGGAGCAAGTGAAGAGAGTAATTGTCTGATTATCTTGCCAGATTTTACAACTGAGAAACTATATACAACATGCATTTTAGAAAAAATTACTTGTGATAACAAGGACTTCAGGAAGTAAAAACTACTCTGTAACCACCATCAGGGACCTGGCTTATCTTTTCTCGTGGGTTGGCCTCTAGTCGACCCCGGAAAAGGGAAAGAATCTGCAGTAGGAAGTGCATAAAGCAGTGTGTGTCCACTTCTGCCCTGATTTGTTTTTGTTTCCCAGTACGAGTCCAGTCATTTAGATCGGCCAATACGAAGTAGTGCTGTCCCGCAGGAAGCGAATGTCACTACGGCCCATTTACATGGATCCTCCTGCGAAGGTCTGAGACCAGACTCCAGAAATCCCAGTGTTCCTGGGTCTCCAGCTCCTGCAGTAGCTTTTCTAAGCATGAAGAAAGGGCCCACAGAGAGAGGAATGGGAATTCACCCCTCTTTTTTTTGAGAACCTTCACCCCTGTGCTGCTTTGGCAACATCTTAAGTGATGTCTTCCTCATTGTTCATTTTGTGTTATTATGATTATTTTTTGAATCCTCACCTGAATATGTTTTATGTTAGAGAGAGAGGAAGAAGGGGAGAGAAACATCCATGTGTGAGGGAAATATCAATTAGTTGCCTCCTATAGGTGCCCTGACTGGGGATCAAACCCATAACTTAGGTATGTTCCCTGACTGGGGAATCAAACCCACAACCTTTGGTGTAGGGGACGAGCTCCAACCAACTGAGCCACGTGGCTGGGGTACTTTGTGTTATTTTGTAAATGAAGATCCTGGTGGTAGAAGTCCTGAGCCTGTGAAGTAAGTCCTCCTTTACTTGACAATGTGGACCCCAAGAACGAAGATACCTACTAACAATGGTTCCCGGTCACTAATTGGACTTCAATTAAGGAGCAAACAAAAAAGAAAACCAGAGCCCAGCAGCCACCAGGATCCTGGTCGCTCCAAAGGCAAGGGAACTCAACAACTCCGGGAGAATCTCTGACTCCTGGCGGGTCCTCGGTAGCCCTCCCCGCCTGCTTTGCCTTCCAGGCCCTCGTTTCTGCCACGTCCTTCATGGAACCTAACAACTCAGGCAGCACCAATCTCTAACTCTGACGACTTCTAGCAAATACAGGGCCCGGCAGAAGTAAGGCCTACTTGAGTGTGGTTGGTAGAGTAATAATATGAGTGTAATAATTTATCGTTTTAATTTGAACATTTCACCTAAAATACTATATGGTATGCTGGAGAATGATATTGTTATGTCCACAGAATTAAATGCTTATGACATTGTAATAAAAGCTTTTGTAATAAAAGGGGGCATTATTTTTGCCGGACCCTGTATAGTTCCTTAATGATCAATTATATGATGTCTTACATCAACTGACATGATTAAAATCACAGCGTTTTAGAGCTGAAAAAAGTTAAAGAACATCTAGCTCAGCATTTAGCCAAAGTGTAATCTGAGAAACCCCCAAAAGAGGGATGTGACGGAGAAAAGATTCCGCAACTGTATTAGGTCTTTAGGGCTCCCATAACAAAGTACCACAAACTGGGTGGCTTAAACGATAAAAATTTATTTTCTCACAGTTCTAGAAATTAGAAGTCTAAGCCTGAGAGATCAACAGGGTTGGTGTCTTCTGAGGCCGCTCTCCTTGACTGGCAGCTGTGGCTGTTCTCACCGACCTCACCCTCACGTCGGTCTCCCCTCTGTGTGCCCGCTTGTGTCCTAGCTGCCGCCTCTTCTTTTACAGGTACCGACTGATTGGACCAGGGCCCGCGCTCATGACGGACTTTACCTTCAACCCTTTAAAGGCCCTGTCTCTAAACACTGTCACATCCCAGGTTCTGGGTATTAGGATTCAATGCGTGAATTTGGGGAGGAACACAATTCAGCTGTAACAATAATCAAATGAATTGGGGGAAGATTCTCATCAATTCCAAAGTCACATTGGCTAAATTTCAAAGGCTCTCAGAAGCTGTTGAACTAGCAAGCTGGTCTAAATACATTACACCATTGTTTCCAAACTGTACCTTTTAAAAAAGATTTTATTTATTTATTTTTTAGAGAGGGGAGAAGGGAGGGAGAAAGAGAGGGAGAGAAACATCAATGTGTGGTTGCCTCTCGCACACCCCCTTCTGGGGACCTGGCCTGCAACCCAGGCATGTGCCCTGACTGGGAAAAGAACCAGTGACCCTTGGATTCTCAGACCAGCACTCAATCCACACCAGCCAGGGTCTTCCAACTGTATGTAATTTAGGAATCTTTTTTTCCTTCCCAGATAGTTTGTATTAAGTTCCTACAGAACGTAATTTAGAAGCACCAATTCTGTCTACCCCACCATTGTACAGATAAGAAACCAGGGCTCAGGGATTCGAGTGACGTGGCTAAGATCAGTTTGTCCACAGCTGGAGCGTGACAGGGTCTCACTGTTACAGATTCACAGCCTTATTTTATTGAAGCTACGACCCACGTGGTCCAGTCTCAGAGCCAGCACACATTTAAAGAAGCTGTGGCCCTGAAGGGATTCTATTGTTTACTTGAATCTCTTAAATGAAATCAAAGAGCACCTAAGTGATCCCCACAGGCCCCCCTTCCCTCATTTCCCCAGCGTTGTAGAATGCTAGACTCTCAGGAACGTTTTGGTTACCGTAGACTTCACTGGCAAAACAAAACCAGAAACACCTCCTTTACCCCAATCTGTGAAACTCCACTGTCTCTCCTCTTCCCCAATTTTCCAGCTCTTCACTGTGTGTAGTTACTATCCTTTTAAGAAGTCCTGCCCTGGCTGGAGTCTAGTAGAAGGAGTCACCTTCTAGTAGGAGGTGCCTGAGAGGCAACCACACATTGATGTTTCTCTCCCTCTCTTTCTCCTTCCCTCGCTTTCTCCCTCCCTTCCCCACTCTAAAACTAAATAAATAGAATATATATATATATATTTTTTTTTTTTAGAAAAGAAGTCCTTACAATCCTCCTACCTCTCTGGGCTTTTCCCACTGTTGCTGATCCAACATCAGAAATGCCAGAAAAACCGGTCTGGCAAAGAAAAACTGTCCTCGGGGCAAGAGTGGAGAGGGGGAAATTGGGAGAGGGTGATAAGCTTCTTTTGAGCAGACTGTGGAAGATGGGAAGTCAAGGGCCACCCCTATGGTAATAAAGCTTTACCTCTCTGCCTCCCAGCCTTTCTTCCTTTCTCTGTGTTTGTCTCTTAGCCCTGGGTGTTGTCAAGGCAGCTGTCATTGCTCATTTCAACAGATCCACCAGGGATAGAAACAGGGGAGGTGGGGGTCCCTCTGGCTTCTGCCCTTTGAGGAATAGCCCTGGTTCTCAGATTCCACACTTGATAATTCCATTCCCCTCACAGCCAATGAGTCATCGGGAGTGGCAGTCATTTATGGTAGCATGCCTACTGAGGCGGAAAGGTCAAAAATATTACCAATGGTGACAATTCACATAGGCAAGAGTTGACAGAATACTTACTCAGCTCAGGCCCTAAACGTGGTGCTCACTGTCGTCTTCTGTTACCAAAGCCCATTTACCTCCCCATTTTTATTTCAGAACAACTTCAGGGAGGCTAAAAGTATGAGGACTAATTATGAGAACTTCTGGATGAGAGCAGCCATTTCAGTCTTCTCTAGAACACTGTAGTGTGAGCACCCAGCACTTGGTCCTTTGTATGTGGTTTAAAGGCTTCCTCTGAGAACACGGGGCTTTTCAATCAGTGGGACTCATGCTCTTTGTAGTTGGCATATGATAAAAAAAAAAAAGAGAGAGAGAGAGCTTTGCAGAACCCAGCCCTGAACCCACAAGATTCATTCCCACCTCTTCCCATCTCCTGCTCCATCGCTATGATTGCCCTGCATCTCTTGACCTTTTAGGCTTATTTCCTGTTCCTTATTTCCTGGCCTGAAACGTGTCCCTTGGATCTGAAGGCAGAGCTAGCCTCCCCTTCTCTCCTCTGGCGAGTTTCTCAGAGCTGGTTTGCCCTTATTCTCTGGCTCTCTCCTCTCCTGCTCCCCTGATCACCACCACTTGCTTCAGCATGTCACTGGCCCTGTTCTTCTCAAGGGCAGGAATAAGGGACATCTCTAGAGTTTGGAGCCCAGAAATAATCTCACTTTCCCAGGCTTCAGAGAATTTCCCAGGGAGCCCCAGGGCTCTTGCACTGCTTCTATGGTGTCTGGGTAGATGACTGGGAGGGCTTCGGAGGTGAAATGGCCACCGGGAGATCTGCATGGACAAGGCATATAAAGGTGGCCAAGGGGGTGATTTTGCCACACACGGATTTCTTCTCTTACTGTTTTTAATGCATTGCTGGATATGAAATATCAGACATAGTAAATATACCTGAGAATATTAAATGAAAACAAGCTTTAAAAACCATGGAATAAAAAAATCCCATAAAGTATATATTGTTCCCTCCAAAAGAACTGATCTTTGCATGATTCTTATCTCCAGTCATCTTTATTGAAGACATTTCTGATTTGTTATTGCAATAGGCTTTCTGAAATCAGATGTGATGCTCATTATTCTCGCACAGGGGTTTTATTTATCCTTGCATTTCTCAAACAAACAAGGGAACCGGGGGACCTGGGGATGCGCACCATTCCACAACCCTCACACCCTGCAGCAGGTGCTTTTCAACTCTGATATGGAGAGAGTAGCAAAAATGCAGCTCTGAGGCCTGATGGAGGCTCCTCTAGGTCATCAGATAAATACTGAAACAAAGCTCGTCTGTTCTTAGATCAATTCTGCAGTAACGGATTTGTCTTTGGCCAATGTGTCTAACAGGGTTCCATGTACATGTAGGTTAGCAAAGACGGTTGTGAGAAACAAGAGAAACATTAGATGTTCAGAGGATCCTCTTTCCTTTTTTTCTCCTTAAATCAATAATTTGCATTTATCAGTTGCAAGTCTACCCCCAGCTTGGGGCTATAGGTATTGTTCTAAGGGAAATAATGCGTGACCTCTAATGTAAGGCTCCCCACCCCCATCTGTCACAGATTTTCAATTGCTACCTTTATCCCTGTGGTCACACGTACACTGTCCCTTCTAACATGGTCAGCCATGGTAGGGGAGATTTCTGATTAACGTATGAAGTAGACCAGCATTCAACATCTAGCGAAACATCTGGGGCCTGGAAAGGCTCTTAGTGAGTTGGTGAGGCCATGACAGCAAGGCCTGTGCACTGAGTGAGGCACTTGGAGAACAGTTTCAACTAAAAAGGAAATCAAAGAATTCCAGTGTGTTTGGTGCACAGTCACTTCCTAGTTCTCTGGATAGTCCCTCCAGTGGCCTCCTTTTTCTCCTTCTCTTGCTTACCTATTTGTCTGTCCCCCACAATTTCCCACTGGCCTCATTCAATTCCACCTCACTAAATACTTGTGTTTATTTATACTGTTTAGGCATGGCTCATTCATGCAGCTGAAGTCGTGAATAACTTACCTGTCCAGAGCGGAGAAGGAAGAACAGAAAAAAGGGGAAAGAAAGAAGACTGCTCCTAATTTGTGAGGCCATGGTTCAAACAGCCAGAGAGACCTTGACTTTGGGTCCCTGTTCTGCCTTTTGCTAGCTGAGCGACTCTGGGAAACCTACTGAATGTCTATGAGCCTTTGTTGTCTAGATTGCAAAATGGGCATTTTGGGGTTGCTACAAGGAGTGTACAGGTTCCTGGCTCACGGTAGGTGCTGAGGAGAGGGTTGTTATTAATATGTTACATGGACAGAGTTATAGTGTATATACAATTTGACATCCTGCTTTCTCATTTAAGACTATAGTATGCGCATCTTCCCATATTCTCCAAACTCTTTGTAAACATCATTTTAAAATGCTAGAGAGTAGTCCATCAAAAGGATGTACTCTAATTATGTACATGTTTCTTTATTTTGGGATGCTTAAGGTTTTTGTTGTTGTTTAACTACAAAAGATGCTACATCTTCGAACATAAAACCTTTTCTGCATTTAGGTGTACTTTCCATGGGCTTTATTCCTAGGAGTGGAATTACTAATGATACAGAGAAATCTGATGAGATCACTGGGGGAAAGTAGGGAGGGGATGTAGGAGGAGTTTGCCTGAGGCAATGGTAAACAGCCTAGGACGGGATTGGATGAGAAGCTGAATGAATGGAATTATGGGCAAGAAGATTTGAAATAAAAGAAGTGCTCTTGGGTTCTTGGGGTGGCTTGGCCCAGCTTGGCCCTCCCTAGCTCTTGGGCTCTTTTCCTTGAGGATGCCTGGATGATCATGCTGCAGCTGCCTGCATTTCTCAAGGGACAGTATTTTGAATAGGAAGAAGCTCTGGGCACATCCTAGAGTCGGGCTGGCCTGGCACAGGGTGGCAGGGTAATTCTTCTTTGGGTGTTCTAGGGAAGGAACTTTCATGAGGCAGATAAAGAATTGTTGATCAGCAGATAAAGAAATACAAGGGAAATCACTGCTAGATTGCAACTGTTATCTGATTAACCTTTTTTCCAAACCCTTTATCAACCCTTTTCTTCTCCTTATAAAAAGACCAGCTTGAGATGAGATGTTAAGATGGTTTTTAGGACACATAACCCACCATCTTTTCAGATTGTCAGCATCTGAATAAAGTTCCCATAAAGACTCAACCCTTGTCTTATTGGTTCTGATAGTGACAGGCAGCACAAACACCAACTTTTCCAGTTTCCTTTTCACTTGAAATGATATGTTTATACATGTTATTTAAGAAGTTTGATTTGATTGTTTCATTACTGAAGCCTAAAAGCATTCTAACTGGAACACCAGCTTTATAATTATTGAAAACCTTTTCCAAATCAATTCACACATGCAAAAAAGCATCTTAATTTTCTTTGAATTTGCTGTTCTTTAATTCCTGATGAGATCACATGTTAATTATTCATCTGTTTATTAATAATTTGCATTGTCTTTTTTTAAATTACATGGAAATATTTTTTCAAAGAGCAGTGGTCCATGGAGGAGGATCATTTGCATGCTGGGCTGAGCAGTGTGTGACATCAAAGGAACAGTGAAGGTCATACTGGGAATGAGTGTAAAGATATCCAAGGATGCCTATTGCTCATTTTCATAGAAATACTCCTTCAACTTGCATAGTGTCTTTAGCCCAATGAGATGGGCTTCTATCCAAAATATGGCAATGAGGAAAGTCAGTCTTTCAGGACCATTTGTTTGCAGAAAACTAGACCTTGGGGAAGACTGTCTCTCAAAAAGGAGGCAGGAAGTGTGGTGGGTAAAAAAAAAACAAGACCTACAAAAGTGAAGGACAGGTTGAGAGAGAACAAACGCTCACTGAGGACCCGCCATAAAGCAGCACATACGGCATTTCCCTTCACTTGGCCCTGCCTTTCCCAGTTTCACACCAGTATGGTCCTCACCCATGCCCCACGGAACTTACTTATGTTTCCGCTCTGGCATAAGAACTTTTACATTTTCCGTGTAGAGAAATGTTCCCAATTACTCTAGTTTTGAAATAAACTTTGAACACATGCATTGGGACATGAGTTTTTGATTCATTTCCCAGCAAAGGAAACATATGAAAATGATTCACACTTTCTTTTTATTAGCACGTGAGAGAGTCATCAGTATTAAGGTAGCGTGCGATGGTCAGATAATTAGAAACTTAAATGGCCTGGGTTTAATAGGAGGTTTTCAAAATTATGAATAGTCAGTGAATTCAAGTCTGCCTGAGAAGTGCCCGAATGAAGTCTTATCAATGAGCACATGGACAATACATGGCTAAGGCTGTTTTATAAAAGCCACTGAATTTCTGGTCAAGGCTCTAGTAGATTCCATCAAAGTCTTGTTCTTAACCATCATAAATGAACAGATCAATAGTTAGTAGTACTGCTAGCCACGTTTAAAGCCAAATAACTCAGATCCCAAGACAACTCAATTTTATTCGTTTGTAATTCAGAGGCACTGTGGTAGACGAACCGATACTTGTTTCACCAATTTGTAGATCCCAAGGTCCGCAGCCTGAACCTCCATTCATTAAGCCCACGGAGACCATCTGCGGAGTGTGGCTCCCTCATCTGCAGCCTGCTTCTCTTCTGCTTGTTGTTGAGACTTTTCATTACCCAAGTTCCTTTATTAGTGGCATCTCATGGGAATAGATCTGATCATCTTTGGCAAGATCCTTGATATTCTGACCAAATCAAAATGTGGACTCCATACCAAAGCTGAGAGGGAGAGAACATGAGAACATGTGTGTGGAGGGGGACCCACAGGGGGAAGAGTGTATTTTTAGAAGAAATGTAGGGCAGTTGGAGGGTGCCGTGTGGCCTGTGTGTATGTCGGTGATGGCGTTTATGCCACTTCACATTGCTTGTTAGTTGTGCCCACTACTTAGTGATTTAAAAAATAATATCGCTTAGCTTGAATGAGAATTATATTGGAAAGAATAGTTTAGGGAAAAAAAACAGGTCATTTGTGTTTCTGGCTGCCTACTCTTTGTATGCAAAGTAATAAAATAAACAGGATCCCCAAATAGTACTTTTCTGCTTACCCAAAGAAATCTCCCACTTTGCCCTGAATTACAAAAGTTTCTGGTTCAAAGGAACTAGATAAGGAATTAGGCTTGCAGGGGAAGGAATAGGAGGAGGAGGCAAGACTAACTTTAATGAAGGGCTCAGATTTGACTGAGTGTGTTGGTGTTTGTCAGGGGAAGGCAGTTTCTCACTTTCTGGGGTAAACGTCTTGGAAACGCAGACCCTACGTTTGTGATCTAAGCTTTTCTTTTCCTTCCCTGGTAGAGCTCTGGGTGGACAATACCACTGCTGCTGCCTACAAAACCACTTAATGCTTTAAGACACAGTGTTGCCTCAGCCCTGGCCAATGCCGGGCTGGCGGGTGGGGCAGAGCCATTGCAGTGTTGGCTGATGAGGCCTGAGTTTTCAACGGCCTCTTCTCTCTCGGCCCCAACCCATGGGAGTTAGCATTTGGCATCCAGTACCCACAGTCAGGGTAGCACCTGTATCAGACCCAGATTCCTAGCAATCAGCATTTCTGAGAGCAGGGCCCGGGAATGTGCATTTTTGACAAGTGACTCCCGTGATTCTTAGGCTCACCCAGATTTTTATTCTCAAAGTTTAACAACTACCATCTCATTTTCTTTTTCTTTTCTTTTCGGCAGCTGGAATCATCACTGTGTTTTGAAAAATTCTCATAATGAAGAAGAATATTTTGACCAGGTTGTAGAAGCATTGGTGGTTTGGGTGATGTGTGGGCTGCATCGGCCATCTGACTGTGACTCAGTTTGGGCGTCAGTAATTCAAATTGACTCGTCCCCAGGAAAGCCACACCAGTCACTTCCACAGTGACTGCGGGGGGTGGGCTACGTGTACTGAGTGCTCTTTATTCTATTCTTCAAAAGATGCTTTCCTGCAGCAAGAGGCAATGGTGTCACAAGACAAAACAAACTCTCCGTACACTAATTGAGTGTGCTTTTAATCTAACTATGAAACGTTCCTCAATGGCTTTAATATTAGTAATTTCTTTTGTGTATTCTGTGTATATCCTTAACACTGAAAGATAATAATGTATAGCAAGTTCTTGATTATTCACTTTGTGGATTTTCTAAATTTTTTATTCCAAGCTCAAAGTCTCCAGTGCTCAGAACCCTGCCAGGTTGACATCTCCCAGTTATTTTAAGCTAAACATGACTGAATAGGTACAGCTGCTACATAAATAAGGATTTCATAGTTTGCTCTAATTTTGGTGCAAATCTATGGCTTTCAATTAAAGGCTATGATTGTAATCATTGTTCACAAAGTTGGATGAAAGATACAGTTTTTATATGTATTTCTGGTTTGGGTCCAAGTTTAGTGTATGTGCTGTGGAAGTGAGCGTGTGTTTGTGTTGTTATTCTCCCTCTTTAACTAAATAATCACTTAAGATGATTAGAAAGTGGTTCTTAATTCAGGAATTATTTAAGCAACATGCTTTAGGGGAAGACAAAATGTCTTCAAACTTTACTTCTTGAAGTTTACCCAACATGCGAGGGGGCCCTTTAAGAGCAGAGCAGTTTGATTTAAATCTTTCTACACCATCAGCTGGGAAGACACAGCTCCTTGGCCAGCATCTCTCTTCACCTCTTTGTTTCTGCTCCAGCTTCATCCCTGGACAACCTGACATCTGTCAAGTCTCCAGGCTGGGAAGATATTCCAACATTCTCTTCCTTTCTTACCCCCACCCCAACTCCAACCCCCAACACTCCCAACTAGATCCACATGCCCAAAAGCAGGACTCCAAGGTCAAGTCCGTCAACACTTCACCCTCCCACCTCAGTGCCATAACAAAGTTTTTTCAGCTCTGACTTAACCCTGTGGACTGCACTGGGACTTAACCGAGGTATCTCCTTGACCATCTCACTGTGGATTATCAGCTCTATTGTGAAGCCTGAAGTATTTGGCATACTCTGAATAGTATATTTTATTTGTTTAAATCCTCGTTGTATTTAAATAGTTGTTCTTAGCTGAGGGCAAATATTTTTGAAAGTGAGCTGGTCTCTGACGACTAGACTGGTTATAGAATTCCTCCTTCAAATCTGAGCACTACTGAAAGTAAAAGGAGGTGCTAAGTGGATACAAGATTCACGCAGGACGTGCAATCATTTTACTAATCAGGCAAACAATTGTCTCGTGCAGGGGTCCTGGATTCCTGTCCTTTGCACTTGCCATTGGGGAAAGAGAGCAGAATGGACTAAGGAAAGTGGAGACATGGGAAGAAAAAGAGGGAAATAAGAGGCAAAGTGGGAGGAGACAAGGGAAGGACTAAAACTTACTTTAATATAACCTCTAATTGATACAGTTACGGTTTCTAAAATACACTAATTGTGTTCCTGCCAGAAGAATGCATAAGTCCCAAGAATGAGCAAAAGTATCTAAGGTAAGATTACTGGAGCTGACCCTAGCTGCTGAATCCTTACACCACAGTTTGATTTCTTCCCAGGGTGCTTTACGGATTGGGACTAATCTCAGCAAGGTCTGGGCTGGGGAAGAATAGTATATATGTGGCTGGAATATATAAGCAGTTTTTCACCTCTCCTTTAACCTTGTAATTCTCTTCCCAAAGACTTAGCACCACTGCCTCAGGGAAGGGATGACTCCACAGAAAGCAAATAACACAAAAGGACTCAATTACTAGCTTTTTTTAGTTTTCAATGTTTTGGCCTCAAGAGAACAGAAAGAACTGTAGTTTGTATAACCAACTCGGGAGAAGTGATGAGTAGTCACAGAGAAGCTTCCCCAATCTACACTGTTCCCCCTCCTCCAGCTGAAAGTGACCCACCCCCACCCCCTTCCACCACTCGGGAAAACAGAGGGGGCAAAGAGAAGAGAGGAGCACCGAGATGGTGGTGAGTCTTCCATGGAAAAGGTCTGTACTATGCTCCCTTCCTGGGGTGAAGCAAGAAGAAAAGTTCCACAACCGAAACTCCTAATATGTTTGGGAAGAACACGACAGAGGAAACCTGGTTTTACTTTCCCAGACAGACTCTAGGAAGGAGGCAAGACCCCCAGGTAAGTATGGCTCTACTCTGTCCTGGCCCATGAGTTTGAAAAACCCTCACAGGAGACCTGTGAATGGAAGGGATGAAGGAGAGTGCTGGGGGCAGGGAATGATTCTCTTTTACCCAAGAGAGCCACGGAAGTGACAAATGACTGTGCATGATTGTATTAAGTTTTTTCTAGTCCCAGAATGGCATGGAAGCATGAGGATTATCCTGCGTGCCCAAGAGGGTCCTGAGAGCTGGCTGACCCAGAGCCAGACCCAAAGATACTGTAATATGGCTCATACGAGGGATGGCTTAGTCGTGATGAACAAGAGTCCACATCCCATCAAAAGAGCTGTGCTGCTGAAGAGTGACACCCACTCAAGTGAGATGTTCCGCACAACCCTAACCTTCATTCATGGGCATTTGGTAAGCCTCAAAATTGAAAGACAGTCACAGAGAAAAGACAGGCACCCAAAAATAACTAAAGTTTCTACTGCTTGGAAGAAAGGGGTTTCAATATAAGTATTGACTTCATTTATTAAAAATTTTAATTCAGTTTGTCCACAACTGGGTTTGTGAACTGAGATTCAGTACAACTTGGGTCCACTGAGCTGTAGCTTGTACCATCTGGTCTTCAAACACTATACCACATGGTCTCCGGTCATAGCCCAGTGTCTTCAGTTCCTCTCTGGCCTCAGGTTATCCTGCCCACACACTGTATATACACTCTTACTTCATCCCAACTGAAAGCCTCTTCGGATCAATGTCCTCCCTCCTGTCCCCTTAGTCACCCCCATTGACACTCCCAGGAAAAAGACAAACTTCCTCCTGTGTGTGTGCAAGAGAGTCCAAGGACTGTGAAAGTTCGTTTTTATTTTTTTCCATCTTTCCTTCTGCATTGGTCCTGCACCATGCTGTCTGGGATGTCTTTGAGTACCATACTTTTTTAATCCTCACCTGAAAATATACTTATTGATTTTAGAGCCAGAGGAAGGGGGGGGAGAGAGAGAGAAACATCGATGACACAGATGTGAGAGAGAAACACTGATCAGTTACCTCTGGTACACTCCCTGGCCAGGGATCGAACTTGCAGCCTAGGTATGTGCCCTGACCAGTGATGGAACCTGCAACCTTTTGGTGTATGTGACGATGTTCCAACCAGCTAAGCCACCCAGCCAGGGCTGAGTACCATATTCTTAAAAATCAATTGTCAGTGCCAGGGAGGACCTTGGTTCTGGGTAATAGAGCAATATGCACACCTGTGCCACGCCCCCATGCCCTCCTTCCTCCAAGTACAGGCTGGATACACCTCACCAGGGCACCAGATACCTCCTAATGCTTTTCTTCCCCTAATGCTTTTCAACATTGCACCAA
Organism: Desmodus rotundus; assembly: GCF_022682495.2. Taxonomy (NCBI): domain Eukaryota; kingdom Metazoa; phylum Chordata; class Mammalia; order Chiroptera; family Phyllostomidae; genus Desmodus; species Desmodus rotundus. The sequence goes on from NC_071393.1 coordinate 102,982,669, forward strand.
TGCTATGAATTAGTCACATTGTGTTGATTTTATCGTCATGATTGCCATGGAGAAATTCTCTCCCAAGTCTGTCTTTGTGTGTTTTATGTACCATTTCCCTCCAGAAAAGAGCCATCTGCTCTGGTCAGTATAACTGCATCACCTCTATGTGCTTTTCATTTGGGTCTTGACCTTAGGTGATGTGGACTTCTCATATGCACATGATGCTAATGAAAATGTCCTTATCTAATGAGTTATGACCTAACAAATTACTTTAAATAAGGTTACCTGGGGTGAGGGATAGGTTACACTTCTCAGCACAGCTGGAAAATGCAAAAAAAAAAAAAAAAGAAAAAAAAGAAAGGTAAAAAAAGAAAGGTTCTACTGCCCTTCAGTGTAGCTCTACTGCTTTTATGCTCTTAGAAGTCTGAACTTAGACATACATGTAACCTCATTCAGTGTAAGTTTGATACATGAGTATTAATATACCCTTATAATTATGTAGCAGGTAAGATGGTAAAAATCCAAGTTATTGCCCTGGCCAGGTGGCTCAGTTGATGGGAGCATTATCCTGTACATCAGAACGGTTATGGATTCAATTTCCTGGCCAGGGCACGTACCTACGTTACCAGTTTGATCCCCGGTTGGGGTGTGTACAGGAGACGATTGATTGATGTCTCTCACATTGATGTTTCTTTTTCTCCTTCTTTCTCTCTCTCTCTCTCTCCTTCTCCCTTCCTCTCTAAAAAAGTTAATGGAAATATGTTCAGGTGAGGATCAATACAAAATTGAAGTTACCATGTGTGTTAAAACATAACACACTATCTTTCTGCAACTTTACAAACTTGGTGTATCTAGGTACCCTGCCCCCACTCTCCTGGGACATTCTATTGGGGGCATACTGAGGCTTCTAAGCAGTGGGAAGGAGTGGTTGGCCTTCAGTATGACTTGGGGTTCACTGAGCTGTAGCTTGTACCATCTGGTCTTCAAACACTGTACCACACGGTCTCCGGTCATAGCCCAGTGTCTTCAGTTCCTCTCTAGCCTCAGGTTATCCTGCCCACACACTGTATACATACTCTTACTTCATCCCAACTGAAAGCCTCTGTGGATCCAGTGCCCCTCCTGTCCCCTTAGCCACCCCTTCGACTCTCCCAGGAACAAGGCAGACATCTGCCTGTGTGTGTAAAAGAGAGTCTAAGATCAGTGAAACTTCACTTTTGTTTCTATCTTTCCTTCTGTATTGCTATGCACCACGCTGCCTGGGCTGTCTTAAAAATCAATTGCTGGTTCCCTGGCTGGTGTGGGTCAGTGGGTTGAGCACCAGCCTGCAAACTGAAAGGCTGCCAGTTCAATTCCCGGTCAGGGCACAGGCCTGGCTTGCGGGCCAGGTCCCCAGTTGGGGGGTGTGTGAGAGGCAACTGATTGATGTTTCTTCTGCACATTGATGTTTCTCTACCTCTCTTTCTCCCTCCCTTCCCTCTGAAAATAAATAGATAAAACCTTTAAAAAATCAATTATTGGTGCCAAGACCTTGGCTCTAGGTAATGAAAGAGACTCTTCCCTCAAAGCTATTGTCTGTTCTATGAGTTTAGAACATGTATTGAAAAGTTCAAAAGCAGAAAGTGAATTTTCTTGTTCTTTCCCATTCTTTTCCTTCTCTGAGGTCAATGAATGGCACACCTCATCCATAATACAGACACATCTGATCCAAATGAATGCAGCTGATGCAGGAAGCAGGGAAGAGGGGATGTCATTGCAACAAGGAGCAGGATGAGGGAACTTTGGTTAGTTTGACAAGATGTTACCCCAACCCAATCTCTCGCGGGTGATCTTTCATTAAGTACACTCGAGTCATTTACTCTGTCTCCTATCCCCCATATTGCAGAGGTCCACTTTCTTTACAGGCCTTACTTCTGTGGTCTTTCCTTTTGGTGTTTTCCTCACCCTGCATTTCCACCCTTCCTTTATAGTCCTGACTCCGTCTGCCTGATTCTGTGCTGGTTGCTGGGAGCCGCCTAGTGGGAATGGAAACAGGAAATGGCTGTTGTCTTTGGGTCCTTGCTTTCTTCCTCCCCCCTTTCTCCCTTTTTTCCCCTTCCCTCCTTTCCCTCCTGACTCAAGATGCCAACTATCACAGAAATAGCTGCTCCCAGAAGGGAGGCTGCCAAATCCAGCAGGAGCCCAGGAAAGGAGGATGGCAGAGGTGGTAGCCTTCATGGCATCTCTTTGACAAATATCACAGAATCCTATTTTCTGTACAGTAATTGCCTTATTGACTATCATTCTCTTTTTTTTTAATTTTGGAGGTGGAATTTGATTTTAAAAATACTTGCTATGTTTGAAGCATATGTTTAAGTCATACTTTGAGGGGAAAGTGATTTCTTTAAGAGCACAACTCTAAAGAGGATCCATTTCTACTGAGGCCTTTAGGAATGCTGTCATTTAGAAAGGGAAGGAACATGTACTGTGCTTTCAAAGGCTTAGTGTGTCCTGAGAGGCACTTTCTAAACGGACTTTTCAAGACAGCTCTTGTCTCCTCCATAAGGACAATCATTTTATTATGAAATTCTCTCAATGTTAAATGTAGATCTGACTAGTATTTATCTTAAGAATAGACTTACCCTGTGGGCTCAGATTCTGTGTGTGTGTGTATTTAATGCTCTTACTCTTGTGTTCAGAAACACTTGTGCTGCCTCACACGTTAAGCTGGAGTAAGTTGTCAGAAAATGCAATTTTAACTGAAAATTGTATGTCTTCAAAGAAATTTGCATTTAGTTGCATTTTGTTTTCATTTATCCAGCATGTCAGAGTGATATAAATGGGTCCTCTAACCAACTCAGTTCTGAGCTAAGCATCTCTCCTATGTGAGAGGAAGTAGGTTGGACACCAGGAAGAGGTAATGATGACTGAGGACGTCCCTGTCTATAAGAAGTTAGTAATCAAATTGGTGAAACAAGCATTTAAAGAAAGCACCAGCATATAGGGCAGAATGAAATACCCGTAGAGGGGGTATACCAACCAATCTGGGCTGGGGATACACAGAAGGAGAAGGGTAAATTCTGAGAGAGGGTCAGGAAAGATTTCCTGGAAAAGGAGGCTTTGAGACGTAAGGAGGATGTAGTCTGCAGGAGAACAGGAGAAAGGCCCTCCAGCATGAGAGGAGAGCAGAGAGCCATCCTTAATTTAGACTTTTATTATTTCTAAATATTTTATTGAATCAACTTCTTGTCTTCCTGCTTCTCTCCCCAAAACATGACTTTAAGCATATCATGTACATGTCTACTCAAAACTCATCCCCATGTGCCCATGTCCCATTGCTGGTTGAATGAATTCCAAACTCTTCATTGGACTTTTAGGACTTTTCTCACCCTGACCCCAACCTATCTCTCCTGCTTTGAGCTAACTGATCTCTAGCATCAGATGTCTGTAAGTGAAAGACTCTGGACCAAATATGCATCTACAATATTGTTTAGATGTTTGAATCCATTTTCTACATGTTATAGTCAAAATACTTATTCTCCAAGGAAAAGAACCAAAGCTCCTTGGGCAGGTGGCTGATGAGCCTGGAACATTGTGTAGCACCAGGAAATAAGGAAGTGCTCAGAAAAGATGGGACAAGTGTAAAGGACATAGGCACCAACCCAAAAAACTCCCCATGGCCAAATCTGGACAATTAGAACAACAAAACAAAAATGACCGTATTGGATTATAACCCACAAAATAAATGTCTATTAGTCCTTGCTAACATAACAACTGAATAAATAAGTAAATGGAGGGAAAGGGACAGATTTTCCTTACAGAAGAATTCTAACTGATAAAAATAAAATGAATGAGGGAAATACAAAATCATCATGAGGCAACAGCGCAGTAATAATTGCTGTAGGCAAGATGAACTGATGCATCCATGCATCGTCATCTCTCAAAAGCATCCCTCAAAAAATTTGAGAAGAAACAGGATATCTGGGGATTCTCAGAGTGTCTCCCCTAAATATTTACCACTTACTGAAATATACATGGTAGCTTTATACTGAAAAACACACAGGATACCACCTTAACCAAGTGACCGAAGTGGATGTCATCAGTACATAAGACATACCAACATTATGATACAACACACTGAGAAGGGCACAACATCACTGCCATGGTATTTTGGCCAAAAATGCATAATCTGAACTTACCCATGAGAAAACATCAAACACAAATCGAGAGATACTCTACATAATAACTGACCAGTTATCACCCAAACTGCCAAGATCATAAAAGACAAGAAAAGACTAAAGAACTGTAATCGATTAGAGGAGACAAAAGAAACAACCACTAAAAGCAATGTGGGATCCTGACTTGATCCCAGAACAGAAAAGGACATTAGGAAAAAAAACCCCAAAACACTAGGGAAATGTGAATAAATACTACAGTTTAGTTATCTTATAGCAATGTTAATTTTGTAGTTTTTATCATTATACTATGGGAATATAAATTACTAATTTTAGGGAAAGCTAGGTAAAATTATACATGAACTCTCTGTACTATATTTTCAGTTTTTTAGTGAGTGTAAAATTATAAATAAAAAGTTAAAAATACATCAGAATTACAAAAATTATAAAACAAGCATCACTCAGACCTGGCAGAAATCAAATTGAATGGAAGTCTGACAATTACAGAATTAAAGAAACCACCATCCAGACTGGTAGGAGGGGCAGAGACATAGAACAGACTGACCCCACATCAACATGTGGTGGATAAAAATTTGGGAGGGATATCTAAGGAGTGAGGAGACCCAGTCCCATGCTAGGCCCCTCAGCCCAAGGCACCAATGCCAGGAAGATAAGTCCCCATAATGTCTGGCTGCAAAAACCAGCAGGGATTGAGTCAGTAGTGGAAGAAACTTCTAGAAACCCAAGAAATTCCTCTTAAAGAACCCACACACAAACTTACTCCCTCTGAGCTCCAGCACCAGGGTAGCAGCTTGAAAGGCACCAGTGACATATAGGGAGGAACTGAAGCGGCTGGCATCAAGGCGAGAGCTGGAGGACAGCTTTCTCCCAGACAGAAAGGTAGGCAAAGCTACAGAGCCTGCAGGCAAGTGCCATACCTGAGACTCCATCGACCTGGGTAACACTGTCTGCCACACCCTGGAGAACCCCTGAGGCTCCCTCCCACCCAATCTATAGCTGTTAACAATAACTTTCCCATATATATGGCTGTTCTTGGATGAACTTTACAACTTCCTAAACTCATTCAAATAAGCAACAACTGGCCTCAGTGAGCCCCTAACCACTATACCTCTTGTTAAGTGGCCCCAGACACAGCACTAGCAGCAACCAGCATAGAGTCACACCTTGGCATCACCTAGTTATCTCCAAACTCAGCACAATTAGCAGCCATCTCAGGTTGCTCTATAACTCAGGCAGGGTGGCTCTGGGGACAACACAGGTGGGTGCTGACCATGGCCTGCAAATCACCTGGGAAACCCGAGGGCCTGCACACCCAGTGGACAGCTACAGACCACGCTGGAGCACTACTGCCCTGCCCCTGCACAGCTGATCCTCCATGGAAGGTGGAGGTTGGAGGTTGGAGGTCAGTGGCCACTGCCAATCCTTGCAACTGGCTGGCATGGGTAAATACCTCCCATTGACCCACCAACAGCAACCAAAGCTCAACTACAAAAGAAGAGTATACTCAGCCCACATAAGGGCACACCTTGAGTGCCCATCTTGGGTGATAGGGAGATTGTGCCATTCGACCCTATAGAACACCTATTACCAAGACAAGAAGTCGTAGAAGCTCTACCTAATACATAGAAACAAACACAGAGAGGCTGCCAAAACGAGGAGACAAAGAAATATGGCCCAAATGAAAGAACAGATCAAAACTCCAGAAAAAGCACTAAACAATATGAAGATAAACAATCTATCAGATACACAGTTCAAAACACTGGTTATAAGGATTCTCAAGGAACTTAGTGAGGACCTCAGCAGCATAAAAAAGACCCAATAAGAAACGAAGGATATGCTAATTGAAATAAAGAACAATTCACAGGGAAATGACAGTAGAGTGAATAAAGCCAAGAATCAAATCAATGATTTGGAACATAAGGAAACAAAAAACAACCAATCAGAACAATAAAAAGAAAAAAAACATTAAAAAACAAAACCCCAGGATAGTGTGAGCAGTCTATGAGAAACTGCAAGCATCCCAACATTTGCATCATAGGGATGCCAGAAGAAGAAAAGGAAGAGCAAACAATGGGAAATTTATCTGAAAAATAATGAGACACAACTTCCCTAATTTGGTGAAGGAAACAGACATACAAGTCCAGGAAGCACAGAGAGTCCCAAACAAGATAGATGCAAAGAGGCCCACTCAAGACACATAATAATTAAAATGCCAAAAGTTAAAGATAAAGAGAGAATCTTAAAAGCAGCAAGGAAAAGCAGTAATCACCTACAAAGGAGTTCCCATAAGACTGTCAGATGGTTTTTCAAAAGAAACTTTGCAGTCTAGAAGGGACTGGCAAGAAATATTCAAAGTCATGGAAAGCAGGGACTTAGCCAAGATTGCTCTACTCAGCAAAAACATCATTTAGAATCAAAGGGCAGATAAAGAGCTTCCCAGATAAGAAAAAACTAAAGGAGCTCATCATCACATAACCATTATTATATGAAATGTTCAAGAGACTTAAGAAGAAGAAGATCAAAACTATGAACAATAAAATGGCAATAAATACATATTTATCAAAAATTGAACCTAAAAAACAAACTAAGCAAACAAGAAGGTTGGAGACAGAATCATGGATATGGAGAGCATTTTGATGGTTGTCAGATGGGAGAGGTGTGTAGGGGAATGGGTGAAGAGGTGATGTGATTAAGAAGTACAAATAGGTGCATACGGAATAGCCATAGAGACGTGAAGTACAGTATAGGAAATGGAGTAACCAAAGAACTTATACACATGACCAATGGACATGAACAAGGGTGTGGGGATTGCCTCAGGGAGTGGGGGTGCTGGGTAAACGGGGGCAAAGGGGGAAATTTGGAAGAGCTGTAATAGCATTATCAATAAAATATTTTAAAAAGTTTAAAAAATCATTATTTCACATATATATTCACGCACAATTTGTATTTCTGTGTTATCTGGGAAATTTAAAGGCCCACATGTGATGATTTGGCATGGAGCAGCAGCTACCTCCCTGTAAGTGGGGCATGTGTTTTTCAGGTTGCCACAGTCCCTCCATCTCTCTTTTGTGCTACATGGGGCCATGTTCTATTTATTTACTGTGCTACAAACCTAGTTCCAAGAAGCGTTTGAGTTTCGAATTCATTGCTCAATAAAAATCCCAAGTTCCAGGCCAAATGGTCTACCTGCTGTTCTCTAAACAATCTTTGTCTTAATCCTTCGCATATTCTCACAATTGCTCAAGCTGTTCCTTCTGTCTGAACTGACTTCCTGGCTCTATCCCCAACACAATTTATTTCAATCTTTCCCATCCTTTAAGAGGTAGCATGCAGACCCCTACTCCATTAAGGCTCTATCCTTCAGTTGAGTTCATTTCTCTTTCCTTTGAACAAATAAGGTACTGGGCGTTCCTTGGAAAATAGCACCATTTTTTGCATCAGTCACTTCAGCAGCTATATGTCGGGCATATTTTCCTAGTGCTAGGGACACCCACATGAGCATTATGTCATCTTCCATCAAGTAAGATCTTTCAGGCCTCAGCTTCTGGTCATGATGGCAGCATAGTAAATGCAGTACTCACATCCTCCCACAACCACATCACAAGTACAACTAAACTACAGAACAACCATCATTCAGAACTGTCTGAAATCTAGCTAGACAGAAGTCCTATTAATCAGGATATAAAGAAGAAGTCACATGGAGACTGGTAGGATGGGCGAAGACTACAAACATGCTGGTCCCATACCCACGTGTGGTGGCTAAACATTGGGAAGGATATCTCAGCTGCAGAGGTCCCCCCTGTGGAGCAGTGGTCCCAGCCTCACACCAGAACCCCCAGCCCAGGGTCCAGTGTCAGCCAGTGTCAGCAAGAGAAGTACCCATAACTTCTGGCTATGAAAACCAGCAGGAACTGATGCTGAGTAAGATAGAGGGTTTCTGGAGACCCAGACATTCCTTTTTTTTTTTTTTTTTTTGAGAATTTTTTTTTATTGTTATTCAATTACAGCTGTCTACATTTTCCAGACATTCCTCTTAAAGGGCCTACCCATGAACTTACTCAGTCTCACTCACTCTGAGCTCCAACACTGGGGCAGCATCTTAAAAGGCAACAGGGACATACTGAGAGGAACTGAATTGTCTGGCATCAGGGCAAGAGCTGCAAGGGCAGACAAAAGTACTGGCCAAGGCCATTGTCCCTTTTGGAGCCCTACCACCACAGAGCTGGCAAGCAGTCACCATATCTGAGTCTCCATCAACCTGACTAACACTGATTGCCCCCCTGGAGATTCCCTGAGTCCCTGCCCCTCCCAACTTTCAGGCTCATCCAAGCCACTTCCAATAGTTTTTCCATACAAATGGTCCATGTTGGCTCGTGCTTCAGACTTCTAAAATTTCTCAACAAGCAGCATCTGATCTCGGCATGCCCTATACCTCTCACTAAGTGGCCCCAGTTCCAGCACTAGCAGCAGACGGTCTCTCCTGGACACTTCCAAGCCCAGCACAAGTAGCAATCATGTGCAGATTGCTTTATAGTTCATGCTAGGTGGAACCAGGCAGAATGCAGGTGGTGGCTGACCTTGGCCTGTACCTCCCAAGAGGCCCCAAACCAACACATCCAGTGGAAAGCTTCAGACCGTGTCTAAGCACCACCCAACCACTTCCACAAGTGGCACACTCAAAGGGCACACTCAAAGGGCACCAGAGCCCCACTGAAGTAAGTCCTGCTCTGTGGGGTGGGCTCCTGCACAGCTGACCCTCCACAAGGGTTGCAGCCAGTCCTTGCAGCAGATTGCCCTGGGGATAAATCCAGCCATTGGCATGCCAACATCAATCAAGGCTCGATTACAAAAGGAGGGTATACATAGCTCACACAGAGGTCACACCTGGAGTTCCCAGCTTGGGTGAATGTGGAGGCTGTGCCACTGGACCCTACAGGACACCTACTACATAAGGCCACACTGCCAATCCCAGGAGACATAGCAGCTCTACCTAATACACAAAAACAAACACAGAAACATGGCCCAAATGAAATAACAGAACAAAACTCTAGAAAAAAACTAAACAAAATGGAGACAAGCAATCTACTAGATGCAGAGTTCAAAGCACTGGTTAAAAGGATGCTCAATGAACTTAGGGGAAGAGCAGATGAACTTAGTGAGAACTTCAACAAAAAGATAGGAAACAAATGGAACTAGAAAACATAAAAAAGAACCAGTCATAAATGAAGACTACATTAACTGAAATGAAGAATATATTACAGGGAATCAATAGTGGAGTAGATAAAGCAGAGGATAAAGCAGAGGATCAAATCAGAGATTTGGAAGATAAGAAAGCAGAAAACACCCAATCAGAGGAGCAAAGAGAAAAAAGAATACAAAAATATGAGGATAGTATAAGAAGTCTCTGGGACATCTTCAAGCATACCAACATTCACATCATTGGGGTACCAGCAGAGAAGAGAGAGAGCAAGGAACTGAAAACCTATGTAAAAGAATAATGACAGAAAACTTCTCTCACCTGGAGAAGGAAATAGACAGACAAGTCCAGGATGGGCAGAGAGTCCCAAACAAGACGAACCCAAAGAGGCCTGCATAAAAAACACATAATAATTAAAATGCCAAAGATTAAAGACAAAGAAATGAAGCTTAAATCTGCAAGAGAAAAACAGTGAGTTACCTACAAGGGAGCCCCCATAAGACTGTCAGCTGATTTCTCAATAGAAACTTTGCAGGCCAGAAGGGAGTGGCAAGAAATATTCAAAGTGATGAAAAGCAAGGACCTACAACCAAGATTACTCTACCCAGCAAAGCTGTCATTTAGAATAAAAGCACAAGAAAAACCTAAAGAAGTTCATCACCATCACACCAGTATTACATGAAATATTAGAGTCTTCTTTAACAAAAAGAAAAAAAGATAAAAAATATGGATAAATAAAATGGCAATAAATACACATATATCAACAACTGAATTTAAAAAACAAAATAAACAAACAACTGGAACAGAAACACACTCATAGACATAGATATAGAGAACATTTGACAGGTGCCAGATGGGAGGGGTTGGGGGGGTGAGTGAAAAAGGTGAAGGGATCAGGAAGTACAAATTGGCAGTTACAGAACGGTCACAGCGATGTAAAGTGCAGCATAGAGAATATAGTCAATAACATTGTAATAACTCTGTATGGTGTCAGATGGGTATGAGATTTATTGGGATGATCACTTAGTAAGCTACTTGATGTTTAAGCACTGGGTTGTACACCTGAAACTAATACAATATTTTATGTCATCTGTAATTTAGAAATTAAAAATTATTTTAAATAATAATAATTTAAAAAAAAGATCTTTCAGGCCTGAAGGAAGGCAGATAAGAAAAGCAGCAATTAGAATATGTGTGGAAGTGCTACTGATACAGAGAGATCTGATCAGATTACTGGGGAGGAGTTGGGAGGGGCCATAAGAAGAGGCAATGGTAAACAGTCCGAGAGGGGACTGGCTGAGAAGCTAATGCCTCCAGAGCACATGGAATAATTATAGGCTAGAAGATTTGAAATAAAAGAGGGCTAGCTCTATGGCTCAAAGGCTCTGGTGCTGGCTTGAGCCCTTAGGCTTGCTCGCTCACTCTCTTTTTCCTTGAGGGTGCCTGGATGATCAGGCTGCAGCTGCCTGCATTTCCCAGCAGACAGTATTTTGGATTGGAAGAAACTCCAGGCACGGCCTAGGGCCAGCTGGCCTGGAACAGGGTGGCAGGATTATTCTTCTTTGGGTGTTCTAGAGTGGATGATCTCTGAGGCAGAGGCCTGTCATTCTTCCAAAACTGTGTGGCTTTTGTATCTTAAATTGTTTTAGTTTGTAAACTAACCCTATACAAATAAGATAACTAAAAACTAACAGGGGGAATGCTTTAATTGGTGGGTTTAAGTGATTAAAACTGTGACTAAAGGGTTAAAGAGTTTGGCCTTAATGGATAGGATTAAGTGACTACTGGATGTGGAAAGCTGTTATTCCAAAACTGCAACTTTTGAATAAAGACTCTTCTCCTTTATCACCAAACCTTTGCCTCTGGAGTTTTGCCTAGAGGGTGGTGACGGGCAGCAGGACCCCAGTTTCTGCTCGGTAACACTGTGATAGAGCTATGCACAAGACTCTAAAAGTCTCCAAGGGGGAATGAAGGACCTCGGTTGAGTCTTAGAGGAAAATGAGGAATTAGGTAGAAAGTGATGAGGCCTGGAAACTAGAGAAGAAAAACTTAATCAAATGCTTGAAGTCCTGGAAAGGCAACTGCGAACAGCTTAGAGTATGTGTGTTTGCAGGTGAGTTTGGGCAGCTAGGAGACGGAGCCTTGTGCAGTGGCCAAGTTCATATGAGCCTTATCACCCTCACTTGATTATTAACTCCTTTAGGGGTAGAGAAATATGGGGGCAGAAGGAAAGAACAAACTTCAGGTTAAAAGACCTCACTTCTACTAGAGTCTGCTCTTTACTACTGGTTATGACATTTATAGTTATGTGTCTACTTATAAGTTCTGTGGACTTGGGTGAGTTACTCAATGTCTCTGCCTCAGTTTCCTCCTGTGTAAAACACTACTGACCACAGAGAATTTGAAGCAGTGATGATAACCGTGATCAAGGACACTGATCAACCAGAATAGATGCTGGGCCAATGGGAAGAGACACTGGCTATAAAAAAACTTGTAAGTGCAGACCAGAGTGTGCTGACTGATCATCAGCCTTGGTTGTGATGAATAAATGAGCTAATCTTTGTAAACTACTTGGCCAACTTTCTGGCTCGGAGTAAGCAATTAATGAATGTTACTTATTAGAACTATGTCCCAGGCACTGATGGATTTTCTATCTCATGCAATTCTTATAACAGGTCTGTAGGACAGATGTTGTTCGTTCTATATTCAGCAATTGAGGAAAATAAAATTAAGAGATGTTGAGAACCTTGTCCAAGCGCACAAAGCTAGGAAGAACCGAAGCTGACACTGGAAATCCCAAGTACCGTGCTCAGTTCCGCTGCATGATTTGCAGGCCCAAGTGCAAGATGAAAATGTGGCCCCTTGTTCAAAAAGTAAGAATTTCAAGATGATGAGAGCAAAACCTTAACCAAGTGTGGGGCTTTTATAAGTGTGGGGTCCTTCTAAGCGTGGGGTCCTTCTAAGCCCAGGGCCCTGGGTGACTGCACAAGTTGCACCCCTGTGATGCTGCCCTTGACTGTGTTGTTTCCAAAACACTGGAGTGTGCTGGAAAGAGAACCAACATTAAAAAAACACACACATACCTGAGAATTAGCCTTAGGAATGAAATTAAATATAGGACAAGTGCATACCCTTGGTGTTTCATAAATGCCATTGTAACATGCTAACAACTTCTAAGGAGTACAGAGGTCATTAGTAAAAATAAAGAATTCAGGAAGCAGAGAAAAGAAAAGCCCACCCAGGCATGATCAACTGAATATGGAATAGGAATGGCCTTACCCATAATGTGAGTTTATTGAATTGTTCTGTTTTTCCCATATTCCAGGAGTCTAATTATGGTCTGGGTAAAATATCACTAAAGACATTTATATATCACACTTATTTTAGTTCGAACTCAGCTGCTTCCTGAAATTGCGAGCGTTAATCTGGACAAATGTATCCCAATTACGGATCACGTTAGCTAATACTTTGGGAAAACCTACTCAGCAAGGACACTTAATTTCAACTTTGCTCAAGTAAGAAGAGAAAGAAAGTAAGGAGGGAAAAGGATGTCCATTGAGTCTCTCAGTTTCCCTTCTCTTCCCCTGAGCTTGCTGAAGAACAACCTCTCTTGTGCTGCAGACAGGGATGCTTTGGAAGAGATGCTTTCTTGTCACCTCTGGCCAATTTCAGATACTCAGATGCCAAGTCCATTTTCCCGACGTGTTACATTTATTGAAGATGCTCAGACATGTCAAAAATAACATCTTCATTTAAAAAATGGGAAAGCTGAGGCACCCTGGTAATACCTGTAAACTGTCCTTTACTATTGTATCCTAAACTACCTCCAGCACTATTTCGCTTCTTTTTAAACTAAATTTTCACCAGTTCTATGGTGAGGATGAATGAATAGATTAACAAGCATTCATCTGACACCTACTAAATTTCCTTTTCCAAGAGTAGGAAGGATTACTGAAGGGTCCACCATTGGAAAGAAGGGACTTTGGGCCCTCCTGAAATGAGAACCCTCATACCCTAGGCATAATGTGATGGCAAAGACCCTTGATGTGTTGATTAAGTTGGAGACTCTTGTAACCTCCATGGGGTACTAAAGAACTCACTTCCAGGTGGAAGGTCACTGAAGATGTGGGATGAGAGGTGATGAGAAATGGAGAGTTTGATGCCAGATGGTAATCCATAAGACATCTAGCTGAAGCCTTCAGAAACTTGGACTAATTTTTCTATCAAAGAAGTACTAACCCCAAAGCACCAGACAGGCTCTTCCTTAAGGAGATGTCTCATTAGATTTGGCCACGTCCCTTCCATTTGGAATAAAAAGAATTCTATCATGGAAAAGCAGGTAAACTCAGTGGTGGGTTAGTGGCAGTAGAGTGGACCAAGGTCTTCTGGGAAATGGCCACGTCAGCTAACAGGTCTGATAGTCCCCTGATCCTGAGAAAGAATGTCCTGGGGATTTCTGCCCTGTGATGCACGTGAAGCCTGTCAGGGAGCACAGCACGGTGGGGTTGGGGGTGGGGGCAACATCTGATAATTATGCACAAATATCCATCCTGCCTTCTTCCTTCTAGTAACAGAGCTGGGAATAAGATGGTGTGGTTGGAAATACACTTTCCATCCTCATTCCCTGCCCCCTGCCCTTCATCCTATAAGGGAGTTTTTCTTTTTTTCTTTTTTTTTAAATAACAACTTTACTGAAATATAGTTAACATACCATACAAGTCACCCGTCAACAGTGTACAGTTCAGTCACAAAGTTGTTCAGCCAATAATACAATTACTTTCTGGGGTTTCCTCCCATCGTTTCTAGTCATCTTATTGCTTACCTCTCCCTTCTTTTTCCTTTCTTCTTCCTGTGCCTTCCCCATTTATCTTATCTAGTGAGAATTCGTTTATTGGCCAACTTGCAGGATTTTCTGCTTTTTAGAGAAATTTTGGACATAAACTTAATTTCCTTTCCTAATGGTGTTGCCCAATGTCCTTATGGGCCCTTTCCCCATTGCTCACCCTGTGCCGTCTCCTTCTGCTTTACCCGATTGCCCCAACATCTCAAAACCAGAGACTATCACAAGGAGAACACATTTCTCCTGCTTGGACATGGGTGTAGAATTCACCGGATAAATTGCTCATGTCCATCATTAATGTCCTAAAACCTGGCCCCTTCGCCATTAGGGGAGAAGCAACTTTATTTCACTGTATATAAAGGAGAAATTATGCTTCAAAAGAGAAAATGTCTTCTCCACCTCAATTGTTAGTTTCACTGAAGTCTTCAGTTTAAAACGAAACAAAACAAAATGAAATGTGAATCAATATCTGCATGACATGGAAAGGGAGCTAGAACGAGCCGTCCTGGGTGAGGAGACCAGTGGATGTTGCTGGAGCCGAAAAGCACAGGCTTAGATTTAACATATCGATTAAGCAAAGCTCAGTGTCTTCAGCTGGGAAGAATCAAAGCGTGAAGCTAAACGTTAAATTAGCTGTGTGTCTCTACCTCACCGCAGAGCCAAAATAAGGCAGCGTTTTTTATCCGTGCACCTCCTGTTGCCTGCCAAAAAGAATTCAAAGCAAGGAAAAATGTGCCTCCTGGTGTTTGAGAAGGTGCAAGATACATTTAAACATTGATTTATGCTTAATCACTCTTGAAGCTTCATTATTCCAAGTATAAGTATGAAAGACTGCCTCATCCAGCAGACTTATTTGTTAATGTACCGACGGTAGCAACAGATGTGCTGTTTTTCACCAACAACCTGATCCGCTGGCTGATTCCTTGCTTCCGTTTTCGTTTTCCTGTCATTGATTTATTAACGATGTCTTACTTATCTGTGGCTCCTTTATGGGGTGGGCTTCCTCTGGCATGGTCTCAGGAGAGACGTTCTGCACCTTCCCCAGCATAAAAAAACCCAGCCCCCTTCTCCGGTGTTCTTCATCACCGCTCAAGAGATTAGAGACTTTAATCATTCACTAACTGAAATAACCTCTGTGGCTTGCAGAGTTTATGGCCAATTTGTCTTCAATGAACACAATTCCACTGCTTTTCCTTGCTAAGAAATGGACCCTGCTTATTTCACCGCTTCTTTGCACCACAAGCGGTCGGTGTGCTGTCTGCAGGCCCAGTGAAAACAGTGGATGGCTCTGGGCCGCTCAGGACCACAAGGCGTGGCTCCGCATGGCCACGGGTGCTTGCCATGAAGCTGTTAACATCTGAGTTGCTTACAGAGCTGATGTGGCTTTTAACTCTAAGCAGCAGAGGAAGGGAGGGTAAACGAGAAACGGTCCTGAAATTTTAGGACCATTTGCAGAACCCTCAGTGGTGCTGTCTGTTCCACAGGCCTAATGGACCCCTTTGGTTGTCTATGTCCAAAAGAAAAAAAAAAGATCTTGGTTTGTTTTGAAATTTGGGACCTCTGGTAAACCTAACTGCTCTGTAAATGGAGGCTTACAAAGGCATATTTTGCCATTAAGTTTTACCTGAAGATTGGAAAGTAACTTCTTGTTGTACAGTTAAGGTTTCTAAAACTCTGTATACGTCAGTAGGTATGTTGGCGTTGTAGATGTCAGGATTCTCTGTCCAGACCTCCTGGAGGACTCAGGCACTTGCTCCCCCTCACCCCACTCCATGCCAGCAGCTGACAGCTCTCAGCTAAGAGTTTTCCTGAGCCTTGCTCTGAGCTGAAGAGAGCCAGCAACCTAGCTCAAGGTCACGATTACCTCCCAGGGGCAGCTCCTATTGGGTGACTGTCTGATGCAGGGTATAAAGGCCTGGCCCCTCCACCCAATTTGGGACTGCCCTGCAGGACCATCCCAGATCCATAGCTCCCCATGGGACCAGCTGAACCTTAACTGTGACCACATCACCATTTTCCTTCTGCCCAGTTCTGCTTCCTTTACTCCCCCTCAAGGGTTGATCCTGAGAGCACTTCCTCTTCCTAATAAGCTTTCTGTGGACAAATCTGTCTCAGACTTTGCTTCCCTGAGAACCAGCTCTGAAACAGTTGGCCCTAAGAGTGATATATCACAAGCTAAAGGCTACGTGCGAAAGCCGGAGGGCTGCCACACGAAGAGATCACCTGCAGTCGGAGGGCAGAAGAGCTGAGGAACAGCTTTTTGAAAGCAGCAGAGCTGCAGAGAAGGCCCGGTTCTCAGCTCCGGCAGGTTGCTGTGCCACGGCCAGGAGCGGGACCTTGAAATGTGAGATAGGTATGCTTAGGTGATACACTAGGAAAACATGATCTCCTAGATTCTTCTGAACCCTCTGGACCCACAGATGTGGTCATTCCTCCCTGTTAAAGGCTAATGCTCCTCGCTTGCCTAAAAATGGTGCAGAGGTCTCTGCTTTGCAAGATGACACACTCCTTCTTCTCATATCAACCCACAGTTCCCTTCCTGGCCAAAAGGACAAATAATGAGGGTTGAATCCCAGCCTAACTTGCCTGGGAAAGTGCTGAAAGAGAAAATCACTATACTTGAAAGGAGCTGCAGGACCTACCTAACATGGGCTGGCAAGAGCCAGGACACTGTCGATAGGACTGGATTCTGAGAGTGCTCAGTCACTGAGGGCAGAGAACAAAGTTGGACCAAGGAGAGGGTATGGATATGGCACCATTTAGCAGTGATAGACAACCTAACAGCCTGACAAGGACCCAGGGGAAAGAGTCTAACAGGCTGCTAGGATGGCTTTTGGAGCTTGGAGAAATTGATGGCTCACACTAAATAAAGTGGACACGCCAGAACTACCATGGAAGATGGTGGCAGGCAGAACCAGAAGACTCAGAAGGAGGCATGATGGAGTAGACACACTATATATGGCCAGAGAGCTCCTTCAAATCTGCTGCCTCCAGAAGTTGAGTGCTCACACGCTGGGCAAGAGGGGAGTACCCAAACATTTCAGACACTGTTGGGCCAAGGGTGTGTGCCGATCTTGATACCTGCAGAGCGGAGGTGTCATCTAGGCTTCCTGTTAGAGGGTGGGACACGGAGGCCTGGTAATAAAGGAGGTCCAGGTCAGGTCCAACTCTCAGTGTGTCCACTAGGGGCACAGGCCCACCAGGTGGTCTCTTCCCTGGACCTGGAATGTATAATTGGTAGTTGGCAGAAAACCCGTCTTAGCTCCTCAGCTTTGGGGTAAGAGCTATCGTTAGGATAAAGGTCAAAGCGAAATTGCCCAATTCCCCCACTGACCAAGATGGTAAATAAACACCTTCACAACCAAGGGGAATGGCAACGATTAGCATTATTATTAATAACCTAAAGGATGCAGGGGTTGGGGGCAGTCCCAATCATATCCCCATTAATTAGCCAGTCAGCTCCCAACAAAGGCCAGACAGAGCTTGAAGAATGAGATTGTGAATTGCTGTAACAAGTAGCCCAGTTTCAAATGGGGTGCCCCATGTGGCATCTTTGCTCCTACATTAGCATGGCCTTGGCACATGGTTTGTGGCTATTTAATATGGATATATATTTTTTCATTTCAATCAGAAAGGCAGATAAGAAACAGCTCATAGTCACCTTGGCTAGGCAAAAATAGAAATACATTTATGGCCTTTTCCCAGGACTATGCTGACTGTTCACTCTGTCATAAATACGATGAAAGTCAAGCATCTGAGAATGGACACAAACAAGGCCACGGGGCTCAGATTCCTGTTTCATCCACCGATACACTGGTACCTCTCCCTCAGCTCCATGACCACCTGACGATGGAGGGTAAAGGTCAAGTTTGGTTCATGATGTATTTGGTTCTGCTTAGTAGGTACAAGTTGGAAATCCTCACAGCGGGCACAGATTTGGATGATTCACCTGCCTACCCACTTTGGGTAGAAGAAGAAGTAAGTGACGTTAGAAAATCTATGGACCCATGGACAGTAGTGGATGATTGGCTGCTTGGTCAGGAGCCTGGAAAGAGAAAGATGAGAAAATTGAGGACAAGGAGGTCTGAGGAAGAGGAGCCAGCTGGAGGAGAGGCTACCCAGTGATACAGGGAACCTCCTAAATCAACCATTGAATGGCAACACAGAAGCGTAAAGGTCTGGCCTGCTCACTCCAGTTTGGTACAGCCTTGAAGGGCCATCCAGCCTCAAAACTCTCTCTGGGATTAGCTACGGCATTTTTTAAATTACTGCATCATAGTTGAACTTCTTCCACTACGCAATCCTGCTGCCTTCACTCCTCCACAGACAGCCCTCGCCAATAAATCATCTGCATTCAACTTTCATCTCAGATTCTGTTTCCTAGAGATCCCATCTGAGACAATTACCACATGGGTTTTCATAATTGGCGTTTTTATTTACAAAGCTTTTCCACTTTTAGTCTGATAGGCAGGCTAGTGTAAGCTAAACCAATAGGGAACCTGAAAAAAGACAGGAGCTATTATTCAGCCTGTCACCTAATAATTCAGTGGCCAAATCATGCCTGAGCCATGGGCCCTGTCTATCACTGAAGTTCAAGGTCAGTGTTTGCCCAAGCGGGCTGCAGTCTGACACCAAGTCTTCTCTTCATCCACCTCTCCCATTTCCCACCCCACTTGTAACCCCCGGCATGTCAGGGGTGTGTTAAGAAGGAACAGAAAAGAGAATTTATGAAGCAGCAGCAATCAGATGTTAACAAGAAGGTTGCTAACTGGCCGTACCAGCTATGAAGTCCGGCCTCTGCACAAATGTTCTACCCTCCTCCCTTCCACATGGAGCCCGCATGGAACAGGACTCCTGAGGAACCCTCATGCAGACTTCTGCTCCAGTGCATTGTGTTCCACCTCCATCAACTAAAATGTACAATTAGCCACCATTGCGTTTAGGAATATATCAGGTCTGAAAGCTAAAAGGCCTCTCCCCTGGACCCAAACCCCCTCTCTCTACCCTAATTACATGCTTCACTCTCAGTGTGCTCTCCTGCCTCCCTGTCTGCAGGAGCAGACGCTCCTCATGGGGAACTTGGCTGCTCGATGTCTCAGAAGAGCTGGGATATTTAATGGCCTCGTGTTCAGGTCTCTACTGGCCTCCTCTGTGGTGCTGGGTTTTCTTTAGGCATCTTCAGAGAGCACTGAACAGCGACTGTTTATCCCCTTTGTTGGACCTTTCTTACTCCTGTGCTTTGACTCAGTGGCTCTGATTTGGTTCAAAGAGTTCACTTTGTCTCCTCTCTTCCTTGCTCCCATCTCTTCAGATTTATCTCTATTTAGCTGCCTGATGTTGCTTTGGGGCTAAATATATGCAGGGCCCAACCTGGGGATTAAATGTTGGAAGTGACTTGTTTTAATGTTTTCCATTTTTAATTTCAGGCTTGCTTCATTGAATTGCCAAGTGAAATGTGCATGCAATGGGAACTCAGCAGCTTTGAGATTGGAGGAGGGATGTGAAACTCAGGTTCTTGCAGCTTCTTGCTTAAAAAAAAAAAAAAAAAGGAATGATCCACTCGGATAAAGCCAACACTGCTGGAAATGCCACTCCCGTCCTCCCTCAGCTCTGCCCAGGTATGAGGACAGACGATTTTGAACAGGAAGGTCCAACAAGAGCCAGTCCCTTAACCAACCCAAACAAGCTGCAAGGTCTATTCAGGGTCCCATACCCAGCATGCATGAGCATTAGAACTAGGTTTTAAGCTTGGTGGTTGCTGCTCAAAGAGCAACAGTTTTTCTTAAGTAACTTTTTGTGTATGCTCTACATAGCAAGGAGCTTTTGTGCTGCTTCAGGAACTTTTCTTCTTGGCGTGAAGCTGCCATGAACCCCAGACACCTAGTTCAACACCATGACCATCTGCTTACCCTGTCTCCCTGCAGAGCTGCATACTGTTTCTACACGCCCCCCCCATCCCTTTGCCCCAGCTTGAAGCTGCTCTGCTTCAATGCACATGGGCTCCATCCCTTCTTAGAAGGCGCTGCGGTTATCCATGTGCTAAGGAATATTCTCTCCATCCATAGACATCATTTACAGTTAAACTATTTGAACAGTAATATCATCATACCATCCTGGGTGATACCCAAGCTTCCTGTGTTCCCAACTCATTATCTTTGGAGGCTGGTCCTGCGAGGCCAACGCTATAGCTGGATTGTTTCTCTGATCTTAAACTCTGTCATTTCCAGCTTATTTTCATCTCCCTGACCATGAACATTTAGGTTCTGGGATTACATGCAGTTAATCCACAATCGACTTGCACAGAAACTTCAATAAGGATAGAACTTGGAAAACATGCTGCTATGCAAATCCTACCTAGGCTTGTACTTTTCAGTTAGACAGCAGATGGGTTGTTATGTTAAGACATGACTCTAATGGTTCTCTTACATATATATACATATATGGTTGTCATATATATATATTTCCCCACCCCAGGACCTTTTGAAATTAGAGATCATGTCACATGAAATGCACCTTGGGAAATGTTAGCTTAACCTGAACAATTCAAGTAAAATTGAATTTTACTTTATTCTTTTTCCCCTTGTGAAAGTTGTAGCCTCAGAGAAGTTTCATGCCTTCATTTTCTGCCAGTAAAATTTTGAATCTTAAAGTTCTTGGGGATATTAATTTGACCGCTGTACTAACTAACAACTTCTGAAGGCTGACTTTCTAATGTATTTCAGAATCCAGTGGTTGAAAAATAAGAGAGTTTCATCTAGGTATTTGCTTATTTCCCAAACCAGTGAGATGCAGGAGTTAGATTCTCACTCCAGTGACCCATATGAAACCTAAAGGTCCGTTTCTCTGTTATCTATTGTACTTTTTGTGAGCCTTAAGTTTGATGAAAACCCCTTGTTTTATATTTATCCAACTGTAGAATGTAATTAGGGTTCCATACTCACTTCCCTGCTGAGAAGAGAAATGAAGAAAATAGCATATTATTAAAGTTGAGATATTTCACATATATTTGTTTAGTAACTCAAAATTGCAGGATGTAGTCTAAATGAAATACGGTGGTACCTCAGTACCAGTCGTTAATTTGTTCCAGAACCCATGACAAGTGCCAAAACTGACAAGTACCAAACAATGAATCATTTTGTCTTGTGGGGCTGCATCTTCAAAGCCAACAGCGACTGGTCCGATCTTCTCACGTCCTATCATGGACGCTGCCTGTCCTGTCTCCCTCTTTTCTTTACGAGCACCCTTGTGATAATATTGGGGCTCAGATAATCCAGAATTATCTCCCATCTCAAGATCCCTAACCACACCTGCAAAATCCCTTTTGCTGTATAAGGGGGCGTGTGCAGGACCTCGGAGTGGGAGCTAGGCATTTTGGCGGTGATGGGGCATTATACTGCCTACTACGGTGGTATTGCACGTAAACAACTCTACATATTCTTTGTTAAGAATCTTCATTCATTTGATAAGTCAGAAATTGATTCCTGAGGAAGTTTTAAAGATTGGTCAAGGTCATTCTAGAGGAATAACCCTCTACCACTCCATTGCTTAGTCACAACTCATTCAATTTCTTGAGGGAAAAGTAATGTTTTTTGGATCTGAGACATAGAGATGACTACATACATTTGTCACCTTCACTTTGCCAATTCTTCATTTTATTTAATTCTGTAGAGACTTGGCATGTTGCCCTGGGCAACTGGCCACTGCTTAAAATACCGCCAATTTGGGACTAGATGAGAAAGATTACGAGAGACTTGCTCAAAGTAGTGCAGCTTGACTGAAGATGTATGACAGCAACATCGGCGAATAATAAGGGCATTTTTTTAAAAGCCTTTGTGTTGGGGTTTTGTTTAAAATAAGGTGCACCCCACCAGCACAGCTCTACCCGGTGGTGCTCTTCGTTTTGGTCACCATAGCAAGTTTTGTATCTATTGCCGTGCTCTACCGGCTGATGCCCCTGTGTGTTCCAAATGTCCCGTAGCTTACCATGAAAAATCAGGACTTAATTCATTTACCCTGGCTCCTCCATGGCTTTCTCTGCCAACACAGCTGCAGTGCAGCTCCTCCATCTAGAAACCTGGCAGCCTTCCCAGCTGGCTGCTACCTGCCAACACTTTTCTGAAGACCAGCCAGAGGAGGGAAGAACAGGAGGGCGGGGGGCTGAGGAGGAAGGAAGGAGAAGATGCAAATCTAATTGCATTGGCCTTCAGCCCCCTTAGATCTCCACGCTCGCAGAGGTGGTGACATGTTTGAATTCAGCAGCCTTCACTGATGTTGCTTGTAAAAGTCCTATTGAGATGTGGGCACGCTTTCCTGAGGTTTGAGTCTCCAGAAGCGCCCTGATCTTCCTCTTTATTTTGCAATTAGGGGGAACTAGGCACACCCCACTGGCTGGAATGATGGCCTCCCATGCAGAAGGGGGGTGAGCTGGTGTTCTTATGTTTCTTTACTCATATGCTAATCATTCAATTTATGTACTTTTCCTCCCTCATTTCCATGATGCACTACAACAATACTGTCCAACTTTTCTGGGTGAGGACCTCTTGTTAATGTCAAATTTTATAGCCTTCCCACAAGATAGTTGTTGCATTTTTCCTATTAGTTGATTTTTTAAATGTGTGACCAAAAAGTATCTGAATTCAGTGAGCTTTGTATAAATCTGTGTTTTATGAATCACAGCAGTACCTGATAACATTTAAAACCCAGCAGACACGCAGACCCTGGCCGTACCTGGTGCAAAGTCTGTGCCCTGCGATATTAATGGAATGAATAAGACAGTGCTTACTGTGAATATGAATTCGTGGGCCTTGTTACAGTAACTTGACAACCTAGAGAGATGATGGCTCAGGAGGGGGTACCACCGGAGGGAAACAGGGACCAACTTGCCCCGTTTTGTGTGTGCTGGGGCTGGGGCTGGGGCTGGGTCTGGGGGTGGCTCTGCCAGCTCTCAACAAGAATGTATGCACTCCAGGGGAAAGAGGAGAGATTGCTGTTCAGAATAGGCCTGCCCACGGGAACACACACTATGGAGGTCCCTGTTTTCACGGTTCATAACCCTTCAAAACAAACAAAGCTGGTCTGTAAGTTAGGAGTTCAGTTACACTGTTTTGGGTTATATTACAAACCCCACCAGGACAAGTGACCCCACTGCAACTGGAGGTAAGAGGGGGAACCATCCAAGCAGACAAGATACCAGCCAGGACAGCCAGCTCTAGCCCACGAGAGGACTTCCTTGGGGGAAAAGTGATTTCCAGTTCTCTGCTATCCTGCAAATAAGTTATGGACCAAAGAAGAGGTGTCTGAAGAGAGAACTGGTGATACCATTTTTGGAAACCAGAAGAGTATGGTGGTACATTTCAGTGTATCAGAATGGACAACTAGCCAGAGTTTGTAAGAAGGTCCTGAAGCACACCCCTCAGACCCTTGTCCCTAGTGAGTAGGCATTAACCCTGAGGGTTCCAAGGTGCCTAGGGTGGTCAAGCAGGGACTCAAGGCAGAGACAACCTAGCAACTGGTAAGAAAAAACTTGAATTTTTAACAACTACAAAGCTATACCTCGGCATATTGGCTGCCAAAGTTAAAGTATAGAATAGGAAATGGAGTAGCCGAAGAACTTACACGCATGACCCATGGACATGAACAATGGTGGGGCTATGGCCTGAGGGAGTGGGGTTGCTGGGTGGAGGGGGGAAAACAGGGGGAAACTGGGACAACTGTAATAGCATAATCAATAAAAAATAATTTAGAGCATTTTTTAAAAAGAACTCTAAAGGGTTTTAGAGCCATGGGAAGAAACTGTTGATAGACTCCCATGTCTTCATTTTTCTCTCGCTGTTGCTATAGCAAATTCAAACCTCGACTCTTCTGCTGAGAGAAGGAGACTCCTAGATAAAAGCATCTTTTCCCGAGGTGAAAGGGACATTACTGTGTTGAATGCCTATGCTGTGCCCGCCCCTGGCTCCAAGTTTACATCCATGGTTTCACATTCCCTCACAACCACCACCCATGTGGGTATTGTGTATTCCCATCATATAGCTGGGGAGCCAGGCACCCAAGGTCACATAGCCAGTAACAAGTGGATCCAAATTCCACCCAAATCTACCTGGCCCCTGAGCTGCTGCCCTTCCTTCCCACCGTATCACATGGTTTTTAAGGTTTCCTTGTTAACCCCTTGTGGATACCGTTCTCTGGGTTAGCATGATCACTCTGTATTTTATCAAATGGGTCCGATGTTTTCTTTTTAACCCCCACAAATCAACTTTTCTTATATACCAATATTCCTTTTATTTTCATTTACTAGCTCAACTAGTAACTCGCTAATCAACCTATTCACACTGAAGTTATCATTTTTCATGTAATAAATAAAACCTCATTTAACTTCTTTGAAATACAGGCTTACTATATAGAACAAGGCCTTCTGGCTTGAACTGTTTTCCTTAGGGAAAACAGTATTATCAGAAGGAAGACACAGCTCAATTAAAAACACATACATATTTACATACATGTAGACATTCCCCAAGAGACAGGAGTTGCAGTAATTCTGAAAGATTTCCTTGGGTTTTCCTCTAAAGCATTTTCCATGGAAATCAATTTCGGAGACTTATTAGTGTGAGCAAGCACCTCACGATGGAGATTAGGTCCTTTCATGGAACCTTTCCAACTCCCATTACTGCTCAGCCTTTTTATCTTCCACTGTTTGTTGATAATGTGGTGTTATAAATACCCATCAAAGACAAATCAATAATGATAAAATTAATTGGGAACAGACATTTATCTAACAGCTGATACACACCAGATTGCTGAATGGTGGGGCAATGAGTAAAGCCTTTCGGGCAGGGAGCGAGGGTTTGTGGAGCAAAACGCCTTTGCTGCTGACTCCAGCCCTCCTACTCCCTCCCAGCTTCTTCATGTGATGTGTCCAAATTTTGTCCTTCATTATGACGAGGCAGAGGACCATCATTTCCTTTCTGGGGCTGTACGTGGGAACCACATGAATGAAAATGAGCTTTATAAGGATTCAATGCACTCTACATGCAAAAAGCCAAAAATTAATGTTTCTATTCTATTGAGTCTAAAGAAAGAACAGAATGGTCTATCGCTAATATTTTAGGATTTGACTCAATAGCTGGTGGACTCCAGTTTATTTCACCCTGGATGAAGATTTAAACCATCATAGGCTCTGGAATTGAAGTATCTTACCTGGACAGAAGTATGAACAGGTAACTGTTTAGTTCCCCCTCACGTTCATCAAGTGTATTGGGTTTCAAAAGATACCCCTACTTCTTGCCTCACAATGTCTTCTTAATGTAATTTAATTTTTTAAATGAATTATA
This sequence comes from Desmodus rotundus, assembly GCF_022682495.2. Lineage (NCBI taxonomy): Eukaryota > Metazoa > Chordata > Mammalia > Chiroptera > Phyllostomidae > Desmodus > Desmodus rotundus. Next base: position 103,008,193 of record NC_071393.1, read on the forward strand.
CAATATTTAAGACATTAGAAAAAAGAATGAGGAAAAAGATGAGATGCTCATGTATTCATCACTGAGTTCACAAAGTAAAACATTGGGAAGACAGTGAAACCCATTTATGCTCCCTGCCTTTCTAATAGAGCCTGTTTTCCTAGGAGGTTATTCCCTGAGAGATCGGAGACCTAGGTTCTTGGCTCTGCCCATCTTTGTGAGGACTTTGAAATGGCCTTTATGTCTCTGGGCTCTGTGTTGTCAGAGTCAGGGATGACCATGGGATTTTCGAGGCTGCGAGTTCGCCATGCAATATCTGGACCTTGGCTCTGACTTTTCAGCACTTTTCCTCTGGCCTTGTTCTCTGGTGGAAGTGCACATAACTGTCTCTTCCAGAGTATTCAATGAGAGGGCCCCAAGCCCTTGACCACAGTTCTGCATATGGGTGGCCAGAGAGGCCAAGTGGAGCTGACCAAGCTCCTGAATTTGAGGTGCACTTGACTCATTGGAGAAGAAGGGATGCCATTCCTGAAGCTTCAGCCCTATAGTGACAACTATGTGCTGCAGGGTGGCCCTGGCTTGCCCTGGGGCTGGGCTTGAGGGCAGGTCCATCTTTCCCTCCACTTGGCCTCTTCTGAACAGCACTTCTCCTTCAGCTGTGGGACTGTCCTGGCTGAAGAGCTGTGAGCTCTTCAAGGGCATTTTTAGCGAGCAGAGAATGCAGAATATTAGCTATTTTTTATATTATTCTGTGGACATTGCTCTTAGTTAAAAAAATAATGCTTTAAGGCCCAATGATTTTAAAAATAAGAAAAAAAAGCAGAAAACGTGAAGTCATTTGCCCTGTTGCTCCTGTATATTGCAGCCAAATAAACACATTCCCCACACTTGTTTATGTTGCAGATGAGGTTTTTTTTTCTCTCTACACAGGAATCTTATTAAAACAATAAATCAATGTTAACCTGGGTTTTAAATTGGCCCAATATGTTTGGAGAATTTGCTGGTTTAATTTTCCTATTTTTCATTTTCAGTTAACTAATTTAGTTTTCCCAATTGGGACACCACAATCATAACATGTGGATTCATCTTGAAATGAGGAAGTCTGACATACATTGCTGCCAAAACAAAAAAGAAAAACCCAACATTTGTCCTGTAATGAGGTGGCAGTAAAACACAGCTCCAGAAGCTATCCATCCTTGGCACTACAAAGTGCCTAAGCCTGGGCTCTGGGAAGTAGCCCCAACTGCCTGCAAGTTCTCCTGAATATCTGGTCCTGTATTTTCTCTACATCTCTTTTGACCAACTGTTTGTGCCCCACCCCCAAATTCATAGATAGTAGCTCTAACCCCAATGTGACCATATTTGGAAATAGGGCCTTTGTGAAGTAATTAAGGTTAAATGAGGTCATAAGGGTAGGTCCCTGATACAATAGGATTAGTATCCCTATAAGAAGAGACACCATCAAACTCTTACTCTCTCTCTCTTCCTCCTTTCTCCTCCCTCCCTTCCCCCCTTTTCTCTTTCTATCCTCACACGCTCAAGAAAAAACCACATTGAAACCAGAAAAGCTAGCATTCGTGCTGCCTGTCACTACCAGACCCAATAAGCAGAGACAGGGATTGAATCTTTGTGGGTGCTTTATTCAGATGGCCCATGATCTGAGAAGATGGTAAGTTATATACCCTAACAGAAGTCTGAAATTCCATTTTCAACTGACCCTTTTTATGAGGAGAGAAAAGTGGAACTTCCAGCCAAGATGGAGGCATAGGTAGATACACTTTACCTCTTTGCACAATCAAAAGAAGGACAACAAATTAAAAAATAAAAGACAACCAGAACTGCCAGAAAATTGAACCAAGGCGTTAAAGAAGAAACAATCATTCAGTAGGATGGGCAGAGATGGGCAGCTGGGGCAGAGAGGACATGAAGCAAGGCAGAGGCCAGAGGACTGGATGGGCAAGACGGCACCTGGCTAGCCCATATTTGAGTGCGGATAAACCAGGAGGAACAACTGGGGAGTGAGACAGACTGTGTAACCTGAGTTTCCAGCGTGGGGAAATAAAGCTTCAAAACCCCTGACTGAAAAAATCTGTGGGGGTTGTGGTGGCAGGAGAAACTCCCAGCTTCACAGGAGAGTTTGTTGGAGAGACCCATGGGGTCCTGGAATGTACACAAACCCACCCACCCAAGAATCAGCACCAGAAGGACCCAATTTGCTTCTGGGTAGCAAGGGAAGTGACTGAAAGCCAGCCAAGAGCTGAGCAAGTGGCACTGGTCCCTCTGAGACACCTCCCCCACATACAGCACCACAACACAGTGAGTGACAAGGGTTGCTCCGCCCTGGCGAATACCTAAGCCTCTGCCCCTTACTACATAACAGGCACACTGAGACAAAGAAATATGACCCTAATGAAAGAAGAGATCAAAACTCCAAAAATAGAACTAAGCAGTGAAGAGATAGCCAACCTATCAGATGCAGAGTTCAAAACACTGGTAATCAGGATGCTCACAGAATTGGTCGAGTACGGTTGCAAAATAGAGGAAGAAATGAAGGTTGTGCAAAGTGAAATAAAGGAAAATGTACAGGGAGCCAACAGTGATGGGAAGGAAACTGGGACTCAAATCAATGGTTTGGAGCAGAAGGAAGAAATAAACATTCAACCAGAACAGAATGAAGAAACGAGAATTCAAAAAAATGAGGAGAGGCTTAGGAATCTCCAGGACAACTTTAAACATTTCAACATCAAACTCACAGAGGTGCCAGAAGGAGAAGAGGAAGAGCAAGAAATTGAAAACTTATTTGAACAAATAATGCAGAAGAACTTCTCCAGTCTGGCAAATGAAATAGACTTCCAGGAAGTCCAGGAAGCCCAGAGAGTCCCAAAGAAGTTGGACCCAAGGAAACACACACCAAGGCACATCATAATTACATTAGCCAAGATTAAAGATAAGGAGAGAATCTTAAAAGCAGCGAGAGAAAAGGAGACAGTTACCTACAAAGGAGTTCCCATAAGACTATCGGCTGATTTCTCAAAAGAAACCTTTCAGGCAAGAAGGAGCTGGAAGGAAGTATTCAAAGTCATGAAAGGCAAGGACTTACGTCCAAGATTACTCTATCCAGCAAAACTATCATTTAGAGTGGAAGGGCAGATAAAGTGCTTCTCAAATAAGGTCAAGTTAAAGGAGTTCATCATCACTAAGCCCTTATTATATGAAAAGTTGAAGAGACTTATCTAAGAAAAAGAAGATCAAAACTATCAACAGTAAAATGACAACAAACTCACAACTGTCAACAAATGAATTTAAAACAAAAACAAAAACAAAGTAATCAAATAACTAGAACAGGAACAGAATCACAGAAATGGAGATCACATGGAGTGTTATCAGTGGGAAGTGGGGGGAGGATGGGGGAAAAGGTATAGGGAATAAGAAGCATAAATGGTAGGTAGAAGATAGACAGGGGGAGGTTAAGAATAGTATAGGAAATGGAGAAGCCAAAGAACTTATATGTATGACCCATGGACATGAACTAAGGGGGGCAGAATGCTAGAGGGAGGAGAGGTGCAGGGCAGAGGGGAATAAAGGGAATTTAAAAAATGGGACAACTATAATAGCATAATCAATAAAATAAACTTTAAAAGAAAAGTGTAGGTAAGAGGTTTGGTATTCAGGGCAAAAGTTAATTAGTTAAAAGCTGTGCTATTCTTTCATCTGTGCCCTGGGTGGGAAGTCTCACCCTGGAGCACAATGGCTCAGATTCCATCTTGAGTTGCTCGCAGTCCACCTGGGGCACACAGGTGGAACTGCTCGTGGTCTCCTGGAGTGAGGGCGGGTCATAATTTCAGTTCCTGAAACAATAGCTTTTTACATGCATTGATTGCTAAGCTTATTAGCTATTACCTAAACGGAAGTTTTCCAACTCTTGAGTCTCCCATCAACATGAGCACATAAAAAGATGGCAGAAACCTACAAGCCAAGAAAAGAGACTTCAGAATAAAACCTGCTTTGCCAGCACCTTGATTTTGGATGTCCCAGCTTCCAGAACTGTGAAAAAACAAATTTTTGCTGTTTAAGTCATCTAGTCTAAGGTATTTTGTATGACAGCCCAAACAAATTAAGACAATCTCCTGGCATTGTTTTCCCAGGGACGCTGTGATAATTAATTGCTGGTGCCTGCCCCCTGCCCCCGCCCAGGAGTGCTTGGTGTTCCAGCAAGGCATCAGCTGGCACCTCTGAGGGGCCCACACAACCGCACAGCTTGGGGAGGTTGTAACAGAGTCTCAAACCCCAAAATATGATTGGGGACCAGATACTAAGGAAAGTTCTTTCTAGCCACTAACCCTCAGGGGGATAAGTAGGTATGAGTGTGTGTGTCTGTTGGAAAGGGGTGATTTTTGCAAGGACCAGTGCTAGAAATGTCCTCAGCCCCATGGCTGCACTGGGCTTGTTTTTCATTCACCCTAGAGCATATGACTGGGGTTGAGAGTGTGGGCCTTCAGAAAATGCTGGCTCAGTGAGTTCTGTGTTTCAGGAAGCTGTTCTATGTAATGAAAAGAGCATTGGCTTTGGAGTCACGCAAAGCTGGGTTCAAATTCCAGCTTTTTACTGTATTCATCAAAACAGTATAGGCAAGGGGTTCATTAGCTCATGCAACTGAAAAATCCAGGGAGCTTTTTTGCTTTCAGGCACAGCAACGTCGAGGCACTCAACAGATGTCATTGGAAATCTGTGTTCTCTCTTTCCACTCTGATAACTTCTCATTGGCCTCACTGTGAGAAGTTGTCCTCAGCAGCTCTAGACTCACGTGACCCTTAGCACTAAGAGTGGGTGGAGGAAGGAGGGAGTCTTTTTGCTAGGGCACAACAAAGATCTTGGTGAGGTTGCTGACGGGCCAGTTCTGAGTCGCATGTACACCCCTTGGTGGGAGAGACGGGATGTCGGTCCCATGTGAACTTGGGAAGGATGGTGCTATTACTTAAAAAGGAGGAACAAATACTGTATGTGCTCCTAGCAGAGTGTAAGGCACAGATTGGAGGTGTAATAACTGTTAACTCCCTCCCTTCTTCCTTTTCCTACACTGGGCCCCTCTTGGAGGCCTAGGGAGGGTGAAGGGATTTGATTGGTATTGAAGATGTCAAGTAGTTTCAGGCTAGGAAGCCTTGGACAGTATGCAAACTTCAGAACCCACTCAGTGGGGTTCTTATGCCAGGCGTTGGTTCTCCTTGGGAACAGTGGCCGCAGGGGCATGGTGGGGCTCCGAGGATTACATGATTGGGCTCAGCCCTGGGGCATCCCGGTGAGCTGGCAAAGCCTTCCAAAGAGCAAGTGATGTCTGTAGTTCCCTGCGCAGCAGGGCTCGGTGCAGCTGGCGTTCCCGTTACTCTCTGGAACCCAGAGCCAGGCCTCCCACTGCCACATCACTCTCCTGAACAAATGACACTCTGTCCAAGAAACGTGTTCACTCGCAGACTTGTGGGTGTCTTGCCCAAGTAACCGGTCACTACTTGAATTGACTTAGGATTCTTTAGAATTCACAAGGTAAATTGACCTCAGAAAATGCCTAAAAGAGCCTACTTTAACACACTGGAATCATGTACCTGGCCAGCTGGTGACAGGGTTAAAACTGCCAAATTTGTCCTTCCCACAGCCACCTGCTCTCCCTCCGTAACCATCCTCACAATGCTATATTCCTTTGCCCATAGGTTGAAAGCATATGAGCCCCCGTACCACTAGCTATGCCTAGAATGATGGTGGGCCAGATCAGAGCGTGTGATGGTCTGCCAACCTCACTCCCGCCCACTGGAAGGAGGTCTGGCATCTCAGCAGCTCACTTCTGCCCTGACACTGTGTTTTAAAAGGTCAACCTTTAAAAAGACCAAAAGACCAAAAGAAAAAATCCAAAAAAAAAAAACCTAAAAGAAAAAATAATTGATTTCTCTCAAGCCCTATTACCCAGTTTCTTTGACCCACCTCTGTTTATTCTGGGACCTCGGCACATCTTGTTTCATGGCTGCTGTAGAGGATGTCCAGGTGACCTCTCCTTGTGTCTCCAGTTTCAAAATACCTTCCCCACCTCGGTAAGACGCTGTGCAGGTAAACGAGATAACGTGTATCAAAATGTTGGGGATGCTTTGGTGGAGAAGTTCTATGTAACCTGAAGGCAGCATTATTATCGACGGCAGTGAAGGTGGTCACTTTCTCCTTGGACAACCAGTGGCTCAGTCAGAGAAGTGGATATTTGGGGATCATGGGAAATGGTTCCGCAGTGACTTGGTGGGGGAGGAGGTCAAGTTCAAGATTTAGAAGAGGAGGATGTGCTGGAAAATTGTTTCAGCATGAACTCTTGAGTGGTGTTGGGACCGTCCCCTCCTTCGAGACAAAATGGACAAAATTACCAGAGTCGGTGTGGCTCACAAAGACCTCAGAGTAAACAAGACAGACAGTGTCCTCATATACAGTGTGACTCCCATCAGTGGACATGACCTGACCCCTTCAAAGGGTCCACATTTATGTAATTTGGGTTGTCCATTTAGAAATCCATTTCTAAACGGATTTAGAAACGTGTTTCTCAGGCTGTTTTATTATTATGTGCAGCGTAGGAGGGTTGCTAATCCTTAAAGGGCTTCTCTTCAGAGAACGAGGAGAAGCCCCACCTGCACACTGCTGGTGGGAGTGTGAAATGGCACCACTGCTTCGGAAAGCAATTTGGTGCTACCTAGCCAAGTTCAAAGAGCAAAACTCCTGTGACACAGCAACCCCATTTTAGGAGTAGATCCTGCCCATAGGCTAGCATATTGCACAACGAGCTGTGTGTGCACATCACACCCGCTTGGCGGAATCACGTGTGGCAGGGCCACCATAGGATACTGCGCAGTGAAGGAGAATGGGGCACATCCAGATGGGGAGGCTTGGAATAACCCGTAGAGCACCTTCGGTGAGAAGACAAGGTGCACAACGGCGTGCACAAGATGTTCGCACTTAAGTAAAAACAGTCGATGCGAACATGCACGGAAAATTCCTGGAAGCATAGACCAGAAATTATTAACGGGTGGAGCCAGGCTGGAGTTCTGGACAGAGGGAGAAGCTTACTTTTCATTAGGTCTTCTCATACTTTCTAAGTTTTTTTTAATCCTGTTTATGCATTTCTCTTTCAACAAGGGGAAAAAATCTAGAACACAAACAGATAGCTTCCTTTAAAAGGAATCATTTCCAAGGCAAACACTGCTGGTTCTGTGGAGGGAGACCGTTTGCCCTTCTAGCCGGCAAACATTTTAAAGACCAGCTGTGTCCACTGACAGAAGAGATAGACATAGAATTTGGAGTTCTGTTTAAATTCGAAGAAAGGAATAGTAGAGACATTTTCCCTTCATGCTCTTGGTGAGGGGTGCTGCCGGCCACTCTGCCCAGTCTGCCTCTCTGGGTGTAGGTCTAGTTTTATTCCTGATGCGTGGGCTCATGGGAATTAGTGTGGGCGGTGCTCCAGAATCCCTGTAAATTCAGGGTGTGGACTGAGGAATAGAAAAATTGACGTCATTTTGACTGGGGTGATGGTAGAGAAGGGTGATGAGGGACACAGGCATTCTGGGAGCCTGGGGATAAAGAGAGACAGGGAAGCAGAAAAAGAGCAAAAACCTAGGAAGGTGGCAGACCCAGAGCACATAATCAATGCTGGGCCCTCCTAAGCCTGGAAAGCTGAAGTGGGCCCGTTCTGCCCCTGATAGTCACCTGCTCCCTTAGTTTTCTGCACTCCCATTTGGTGATTCATTAATTTAGGTACCCAAACTTAGAGAAGGTTAAGATACTTAGACAAAGCTTAAAATACTGAACTAATTTTTTTCATTACTGCTTTACTTGTTTATTTGTTTATTATTTAGGGGCTTATTATTAACGATTCCCTATATAGTATCTTTGTATTTTAGATAACAAATCCAACTGAGAAAAATTTAAACAAGAAGACATCTTCCTTTGTTTGTCAGATCGGGAAAGCTTTAAAAGTTTGGGAGCTCAGTGTTAGCAAAAGTATGAGTAGGAAAGGCAGGCTAATTTCTGGACTAGTGGTGATGGATATAAATTGGCTCAATCCGTTTAGAAGACAGTTTGGCAGTATCTGCTCAAATTAAAACATGCGGCGTCCTTGACCCAGCCATTCCCCTTCCAGGAATTTCTCTTGCAGAAACACTTGCAGATGTGCACTCAGATTATTACACAAGAATTTTATTCATTACTGTTCCTGTTCAGGATACTGGAAGCCACCCAAATGCATATCAATAGCAGATTAAACCATCATGATATTTCTGTACAATGGGATGCTGTGGTGCTGTCGGAGGAGAGCGAGGCAGCTCCCCGTGTGCTGACGGAGAAAGACGTCCACTATGGGGAGCCGAGCTGAAACAGAAGAAAAGGCCAAGTGAAAGGAGCACTGTGCATGTTCTCATTTCAATTTATATAGACTGTACAGAGCTGTAATATCATCCACTAAAGAATACCTGGATGAATACAAACTAAGCAGTACTTACATCTGGGGTTTCGTGGCATACACTTTGTAGTTTTTATTACAGACATGTGTTCCTTTTATTATCAGAGATAACAAGAGTGATTTTTACAATAAGAAAATATATTGAACAAAGAAAGAGTGCTGTATAATCATTTTTAAAAACAACTGATACCAACTTTTGAGAAGAGAAAGTTTTTCACTGCTTCAGGCGTGTCCGTTCTAGCGTGCGCAATGCCACTGAGCATCGTTGAAGTATAATTTTTCCATTGATCGGAGAGGCAGTGGCCTAATACCTTATTCCCTAAGATTATAACTAGAAAAGCCCACAATTAAGATGCTGATGTGAACAGAATTTAGAAAGTGACAAGCCTCCCTATAGTTTACAGTGATTTGAAGCATGGTGGTGGGGGAGGAGGAGGAGAAGAAGGAGGAGACCAGCAGTGGGACGCTCTGTTCAGGAAATGATATTCCTTTTCACCTCCGTTGTTGAAAATACACGCTGCGAGCCTTCAGCTAGAGAACAGTGCTCCGAGATTCTTTCATGCTCTCTTTTCGACTTAACTTTTTAGGCACCGAGGTTTCACAACTTCGTACAACTTCTAGAACTCCTGGGTGACAGTGGAAACTTTCTGCTCTTATAGAATGGCTTGTGGTGCCCTCTCTTGGATTCTCCTTTTCAATTCCCAGGCTGGTGCCTGACCTTGGCTGCTCGGAGTTGCAGGTAGAAAACACAGCCTGTGCTGGGTTCGCACTGTGCTGATTGCCTATTTGGTTTAGCAGCCAAGAGGTGGGGATTCCCTGTCTGGTTAGTCCAGGGTCCTGAAAGGGACCGAGCTGGTGATCCGTTCCCATTTTCCCCATTTACAGTGAAGGACCGTAGGCTGGGAGTGGAAAGGCGTATTCACTGCCACCTAGAACAGGCAGCAAAACCCATGTCTCCTGACTGCTACTTGAGTTAGCAGCCCCACCTTGTTCTTTCCGTGGCTTTATAATGAAAGTTGTTCAAATGGCAGCTTCTGTCTTTATTTTGGTGGAATATCTCAGGTGTTTGATCCGAATGATGAAATATATATTTCCTTTCAGCTCACGTGCAGTCCAGCAAGTCTTCCCGTGGTCATATTCTGCACAGTTCCTGCCCACTGAGCCCTAGCCCTTTTCCTGGAATGAGGTATGGCTTTACATCCAGGGACTGCCTGAGCCTCCAGCCCCGTGAAGCTGCTGCCAGTGGTACCAGCATTGGCCTGGATCCTAGGGCCATCATCATCTCAATGCACTTGAGTCTTCAACCTGGGACAGGAAACCAGAACTACCAGGTTCCTGGAAAAACAATAGGCGCTGTCACCTGGAACTGAACTGCAGCATCAGAGCCAGGCATGAGGGCCTGTGTGGTGGAGCACAGGGGCTGGGGGGCCTCTGCCCTCAGAGGCAGCCGGCTGGAAGTCCCCACACTTTGGGCCCCTTTCTGGTCACTGGTTTATGAATGTCATCAATTCCAAGAATAGGTAAGACAGTTACAACACAGTAACACTGCAAACGGCCTGAAATTGTCAGCTCAGAACGAAAATCTGTAGACTAGAGATTTTCTCAAATGAATAACATCTTAAGATTCACATGATGTTTCCAATAACAAGTTGTAAAACTGAAATGAAGTGCATTTAATATTTACTGAAACTGTAAATATTGAAGACATGTTTTTATCAATCGCAGTAAAAGAAAGAATGAACTTGCTTTCTAGGCTCTCTTTAGCAAACAGTGTTACAAAACAGTTGATATAGGTAGAGGCGATCAAAGAACACGCAGCTAAAACAGGAAACAAAGAACTAGAGAGGATGTCAGGCTGTTAATGAATCTATTGTGTTGTTTTTCTGGATGTTGTATTATTTGGTATTTGTCACACTGTTTTAGATATTTAATTTGCTTTAATTTCTTTTTTCACTCCAAATATTCATTTTGCTACCTAAATTTATACTCTTTTACTTAAAGAGGGACCTCCCCCCAAATTGCATATCCATCATCTCCCCACAAAACCTGGAGCAGCTCCTGCATGTCCTCCTTGCCCGGGTTCCTAGCTGCGTGTACATGTGTGTGCCACGCTGCCCAGCATCATCATCAGCACTGTTGTCACCGACACTGTCATTATCTCCTTTGCAAACGTCTGTTTCTTCTGACTTCAAAGAGCTGTCACATCTATAATCTTCGATCTAGTTTAGTGATCCAAATGACATAGCATCTCTTCCTTACTTAAACTCTTTGTGCCTTAGTTTTCTCATCTGTAAAATGGTCCCAGTACTGACTTTGCAGAATTGCTGCGAGGGTTAAATGAGTTAAAGTATGGAATGTGCTCTGGACCGTGCCCGGCCCAAAGCAAGCCCTATGTGTGTGGAACTCGCTATCGTTTTATTTTTTCTTTGCTTATCTACATGCCACACAGTAGAATAGACCTCAGGCTTTCTGCACCCTCATCTCACTCCTAACCCTCAACATAGTTACACTGGGAGCTGGGGGTGGGGTGGGGTGGGGTGGGAGGGAGGTTGGTAGGTCGTAGTTTTATCGTGATAAAAGATAGCAAAATCTTCCTCATATAGGAAGTCAACAGATAAAGTAAAATTTTATAAATCTAGAAATACAGACAAATACCAGAAGAAACAGCTAAAAGATTTAAAAATTGTGGCCTCTGAGGAGGTAAGCAGGGTTGGAAATTACTGTTTTTCACCATAAACTTTGACTCTCAATTATGTGCATGTGTAACTTTGATTCTTTACATTTTAAAATGTTACAAATGTAAATATTTGACTAAAATTACACTTTTAAGACATTCTTCTTCTATTTTTAATCCTCGCCCAAAGACATTTTCTCATAGCTTCTAGGGAGAGAGGAAAGGGGAGAAACAGTGTTGCAAGAGAGAAAACACTTACTGGCTACCCCACTCACACTCCTGGACCGAGAATCATAATCCCTCATGCCTGGCTGGGGGATCGAACCTGCAACCCAGGCATGTGTCCCATCTGGGAATTGAACCTTCAATCCCTTGGTTATCGGACGATGCTCCAACCAACAGAGCCACACCAGACAGGGTGAGCATTCTTTTGATCAGAAGAGTGAAGTAATAACAATACTCGTTTACTCTTTGTCATCGTTTTCATAAGAAAAATTAATAAGCAGCAAATTGCAAAAAAAAAAAAAAAAAAAGAAGAGGGTTTGGTTAGGTAAATTATAAGTGAGCTTTCCCCTATGGAAGTCTTTGCTTAATTGGGCGGCAGCTGGTGCTAATTTATTCGCTTCAGCATCTCATTTTGCTCTTGTGTGTGTATTTGCATGTTTGTGTTTTAAGTACCACATGATTTGAGGCTTTTTGGGGGGGGGGTACAACTTGAGTGCTCACGAGAAGCTTATCCTCAGGAAGAGCTTGCTCTGTTGTCACGGTTGTTTTGCGGCGCACCTGGGAGCTACTGCCTGTGATGGGGGTCCAGCCGGGACGATCTAGGTGGGGGATTACTACCTGACTGTGTTGGCTCTTACTTCGCCATTAGACTGTTTGCTCAGTCCCCCTCCCCTCCCCATTCAGTATGTGGGCACTGTGTGAGTGAGTGGAGGGCTAGAATGAAAGATGCCCTGATTGCCTGGTGAGTACATACACTGGTTCACTGGACCTGAAATCCACGCGTGAGCCTCTCTCTAGAAAAGGCAGCATTCTGGGCACAAAGTGGAGAGGCAATTGGCTTTGTTTAGTTTTAAAAATGGAGAATACCATCCAGGCATATTTTTCTCGTGCCTCGGAGTATTTCTGCGGGGTCTGCTGGACACTGATTACATTTCATTATCATCTAACAAGTGGCATCAGTCATGGTCCCTTCTCTCTCTGCTCACAGGGAAGAGCAATGGACAGGACATACTGTTGGTGGTTTTTTCTGTCTAGGTACAAGGGGAAGATTTCGTTTCATTACTGAAGTGCCAGTCCTGCTCGCAGCCAAGATTAATCACTTGGTAAAGATTCTTAGCTGTTCTTTCCCCCCATTCATATTTTACAGAGCCGGTATCTGGCCTTAAAAAAAAAGTAATGGATTAAAAAAATAAAATAAGTTTTAAAAATTTTAAGAATTAAAAAAATATTTTTAATTAAAAAAGAAAATAACAGAGTCCAACTGTTTTGCAAGGCAAAACTGGAGATTTTGAGTTTACAACCTATTACATCATATCACAAGATTCTACTAAATTATTCTGAGACTCGTGAAGTATTGAAAGTAACCTTGTTTAAAAACAGAGCACAGTTGAACCTTGAAAACATTATGCTAAATGAAATAAACCAGACACAAAAGGACATGCATTGTACGGTTCCACCATATCTGAGGGACACAGAATGGCTGGATTCATAGAGACAGAGAATGGGTAGTGGTTGCCAGGGTCGGGGGAGGAGGGGGCGGGCGTTGTTTATTGGGTTGCAGTTTCTGTTTGGGAAGATGAAACAGCTCTGGAAATGGATGGTGGAGATGGCTGTACACCATTGTGAAGGCGCTTAATGCCACTGGACTGTACACCTAAAACGATGAAGCGGTAAATTTTGTTATGTGTATTTTACCACAATAAAAAAAAATACAAAAAGCAGTATTTCCTGTGTGATGCAGTACAATCCAAATTGTATAAATAGACACATTATACGATTTTGTAAAACTCAAAGATACTTACTCCCACCCCCCCAGCTCCCACCCCAGTCAAACCCTTGGGCATTTTTTCCCCATAATGTTTGTTCCTCAACAAGAATACACAAGGAAAATAAAGGGAGAATAAATTTAACCTTGAAATATTGCTGATTATTGGCCTCATCCATGGCCCTCTTGGAACATGGGGTTAATTGCAGCCTAATCAACATGTAAGGTTGGGGATTATCAGTAGATTTCAAATTTTTCTCATCCTCCTTATCCTCCGTGATTGTGGAATTATGTTTGCGTGTGCAGTAGCTCGGTGCTGTCACTGTTACTCTCCCCTGATTGCAACCGGCCTCCCCAACAGCTGCAGAAAGAATTTCCGTGACAGCTCGGCCAAAGGGGAGCGGTGGGAATTCTGCAGGATTAGAGCTGGAATTTGGAACTCCGGAGCAGAGGCTGGGATGCTGCGGATGGACCCTTGGGCTATTTGTTACATAAATGCTTCGGCAGCATAGCTCTGCCTGCCTGTGGTTCCTTATCTCTGAATAACCTCCTTCCTGTAGAGCTAGTAAGTAGAACTACTAGACACACCTTCCGTGTCTCCACATCACAGGGCAGCGTCCCGGGAGGTCCGCGGGAAGCAGCTGGGCACCACTGCAGTGCGCCCGGTTCCCATTCGCCCTTTCAGGGCTGGCACGCGCTCTGCAGTGATCCACTGGCCGTCAGCAGATGAGCAGTCAGGAGTTGAACACGTTTTACACTTTCCTCCGTTAATATGTTTAAAAGCATGCAGACCACTCAGTAGAATCTATTGTTTCAAGTCTTCTGAAGGTGTTATAACTGTCGTTTGATGTGTCAAAGTTAACAGGGAGGAAATGTTACTGTCTCTATTTCTCTGACAAAAGCATAATTATAAGGCCGTCAGCCCAGTATCCGGTCACGCTGGGTGTCATAGCCAGGGCTGTTCAATTTTCTGCATGTGCATAAATACCTTGCACTTAACCCATTCATAGATTATTGGAAACAAGTGTTTTGTGGGGTTAGGGAAGGCTTAAAACTCAGAACTGTGTTAGGTATATTATTCTCCAAAACAAGCTTTACCATACACACCCTTGTTGAGCAAAGAATTTTTAAATGGTTGGTATACCTAGAAAAGTCGAGAGGAAAATACAGTTGTTTTCTAATGTTAAGGAAAAAACATACTCAAAACTGGGAAATATAGGAAAGGCTGACTGCATACCCCTGCTATACCACACGGAAGCAATGTCCTATGAGCGTGCCTAAGGGTTACCTGATTCTCTAGGGGTGTGACCTGTTCCTTTGCACGACTTCTTGTTTACAAGTGATGTGTGAATGCTGAGCTGTAGTAACCTTACGGCAATGCCGGTGATTCTTATCTGATAGCAACACAGATGAGTCTTGCCCACAAAGACATTAATTATTTTTGCCTCGTAAAGAAGATTATAGCCCAAAGGTCTAAGTTTTATTGCTCTGTGTGACATAAACCAATTGTGTGTATAATTCAGCCATTTATTCCAGTGTGGGTTCTTTCAGCAACGACAAATACATCCGTTTCTCCTGTATTCCTTTGAACCTGCTCTGGTCTTCCATTAATGAGATAAGCAGGTCTTTCACACGTGCTCACTATGCTTTTATATGACAGTCATGTTTCTGACCTTGAGGAGGTTTGACACTGAGCTGCATCTTAAAGCCTAAGAAGGCAAGTGACCAATGTCAGCTGACAATACTGGCTAGAAGCCACCATTTTCTCAGTGAACATCAGAGACCAAAAATAGAGTTTCCACGAAACATCACCGTCGCTTGTTTTTCTGTGTGTCCAAAGTCCAGATGGGTTTAAAATTGCCAACAGCTGGCCAACGCGTTGGACGGAGACATTCTAAGTCGCTACCAGAGGGCAAGATGGTTGTGCAGGCAGCAGAGGGGGGTGGGGGAGGGAAGTAAAGTGAAAAGACCATCTCGTGCAGAATGATTTTGCTAAGTTACCAGAATGTGAAGGGTCAGGGTGCTAACTAACTAAGAGCCTCAAGTGCAAACCCAAGAAGGTATGAGTTACACTGCATGACCTCAAGTACGGGACCCCTGTTAAAAATTCCACCTGGAATATAATGGAAGGGAACATTTTATATTTAAAAGGGGGGAAGGCACAGAATGGTCAATACTCCTTCTGTCTTAAAGGGTCATCGTGAGATTCACCACTGAGCGGCTGTTTCTGGTTGTGAAAGGCAAAGCTCCCTAGACCTGAACTGGGAAGGGAAGATTAAGGTGGAGAGAGACAAAGTAGTCTGTGTAATAATGTAAAAGAGTTTTCCCACAGCTTCTCTGGAGGGAGGAAGTGTGTGGTCCCCGCGGAACCTAGAGACAGCGAGAAGAGGAGATCACTTTCCATGGGAGAGCAGGCCCTGAGACTGTGGATGCAGATCCACCCGGAGAGAATGACCTTGAAGAAACATCAACATCCGGTATTGGATTTAGATTTTCCTGCTGTTCCATAATTGCCCTCGGCCTTTCCGTAGAGATCTGTTACCGTGAGCAACAGTCGTATGTAAGGTGAGCATTGGGGCATGAAGGAGGAGGGGCTGAGTTCCACCAGAGTATTGGGGGGAGGGGATAAACCTGAGAGATAACAAAAGTGAGTTAACTCTCCTCTCCGCCCAGCTCTTAAGAAACTTAAGAAATGGGGGAATAGCAGGCTGGATTCCCTACATTTACAAGAAAGGGGGTTCAATTCACTTTTCTTGATTAGAAGAAAGAATGATCCCCAAATCTGAGAGAGTTTGGGAATCCAGTTGATATAAATATACCTCTTTAAGAAAAAGAATACCATATTACTGAGCTAAAACAAGGTACAGGGCCTGAAAAGGGGTTTCTCAGCTGAACAGCCCTGAAGCTGAAGATTTATTTGCTTCATGATTTGTTAGCCTCTGGACTCCAGGTCCTTTTAAAGTAGAATTTAAGGAAATGAATGAGATATCTAACCTCTCAGGTCAAGATTATATTTAGAAAAGGAAAGCTTGAATCCCGAGTTAGGAGCTGCTGCAGACTGCTTCTGGTTCCTGGGAAGTGAGGATTCTGGCTGGCGTGGTGCTGCTCTCGAGGTAACTCCCCACCGAAGAAAGGGCTTTGCCACACCAGCACCAGCGCCACAGCCACTGCCCCGAAGAGCGCTGATTTAAAAGCAGGCACCAGGAGGCCCTCTCGAAGGGAGGTCACCAAATAGCAGGCACACACAGGCAGGGTTTCCAGGTAATGGTTGGATGAAGCCTCTCCCTTGTCGGCTTTTACAACAGATTTGAGGATTTAGTGGTAATCCTTTTGTTTTCAGTATTTGGCCTCAAATCCTTTAGCCTGGGTGGTCTGGAATCCATTTTGTTAAAATTCTGTATTTATCTTTTCCTTGCATCAGTGATAGATTTTAGAAGGTTTTTGTTGTTGTTAATGTTTGTTTTGCTTTTTTTATTTTTAGTTAGAAAAGAATAAGGAGCTGGCAGCAGGCTGAAAAGGGATAAAAAGGCATTCTTACAGCTTTTTAGGAATAAAGGCCTGGAAAAACTCCAGATTCAGAAATTATATGGTTCTATTTTATACAACTAATAAAACATTCCTTATGCCATAAGAAACATATCTGATGCTATATTTTCCAAAGCATGTTTGCACAGTTGATTTCGTAAGATCCTTATAAGAATCCTGTGAGGTATGCAGGGTATTATCTTCCCTTTCTCATCTCCCTTTCCCCCCTCCTCCCCCGCCTCCAGTCCTCTTCTCCGAAATTTAATGATGCTAACACCAAAATCAAGCCTGGTGACAGTGATCCCCAAGCTGGCATGGCAGCCAGTGCGGGAACTGGGATTGGATCACAGGTTTTCTGACCCTTGGTCTTTCCTTTCGAATCTGTAAATAAATCCCCCATTAATTTCTTTCACTAATTAACTGGAGTTGATGTCCGTGCCATTACTCCTTACCCCTGTTTGCCTGACCTAAGATTCTGGAGGCTCTAACATTTTACGTCCTAGGGACTGGATGTAATAGGGGCCCATCCTCTACCAGGAGCCAAGGACATTTATGTTGGGCCCAGTAAGAGCCACTGGTAAACAGATAAGTGAGTGAGTGACTGAACGTGTTAAAGGGAAGGACTGTGGTGGTGGGTGGCGATGCTGACCTGCCTCAGGACACAGGCAAGCGTCTTCCTGCTCCTGGAGAGCTTTGTCCATCAGGCCCACACACTCTTTTTGGGTCTTTCTCCTTTCTTCTCTGGCTACTCCTGTTTGCAGGCCCACCCTGCTCCACCTGGCCACTAAATGTGGGAACTCCTCAAGGCTAGTCTTCAGCCCCCCATTTTTCTCCTACGTTCTCTCCCTAAGTGGGTTCAATCATGCCCTCTCCTTCAGATGCCATCTGTATGCCAATACCTTCAGATCCATCTGTACCCTAGACGCCTCTGAGCCCTCACCCTTAAATCCAACTATGGATTTCATATTTCCACTAGGATGTCTCAAAGTCCCAACATGTCCAGACGGAACTCAAGATCTCCTCCCCTCCCCCGAACTGGTGTTCCTCCAGGATTTCCTACCAACCACACCTCCCATTGCACAAGGTCAGGAATCTGTAAATCATCCTTGAGTCTGCTCTCTTCATCATCCTCTAGAGCCTACACATTACCAAGTCCTACTGGTTTTGCCTGTGGAGTATGTGGTGACTTTGACAGCTTCCCTCCCCTCCACCAGCATCTCCCCAGTCACAGCTTCTGGCAGCTCTCATCTGGACTTGCAATAAAGAGCCTCCTACCAGTTCTTCTCAAATCCACTTTTGCTCCCCTCTTCTGTTCATTCTTTATACCAAAGGCCCCTCAGACAACTTAGCTGATTGCTCTGTGCATCACCACAACCCCCTCACTCTCTGTGCAATTCCACACTGACTGCCTGTTCGCTCCCTGCAACAAGCCACGCTCTGTCTGCCCCCTCCCCTGCAAGCACCGCCATGGCAGGGCCCTTACTCTCGGTCTTCTCTGCGTCTGGGGCTCCTCACTCCCGATACACACACACAACCACCTCGTTACCTTCTACTTGTCCTTTACACCTCCTCAAGCATCATTTCCTCAAACACAGGTCATGTTCCTTTATTAGATACTCACATAGATTCATGCTCTGGGTTCATGTGTCTCAGTTTTGTAATTATACTCCCTTATTCAGTCAACAACCCTTTACTGAGCCCCTATTCTCTGCCAGGAACTGCTCCAGGCAATTGAGATCCATCAGGGAACTAACCCAACAAAAATGCCAGAGCTTGCATTCTATGGGTAATTCTATAAAGAACTGAAATTTGTTTCTGCTGATCTTTTTCATGTCTGTCTCACACAGGGCTCTATGTTCAATTAGAGCTGTAATTGTGTCTGTTCTGCTGACATTGGCCCTTCAGCACAACGGTAGGGCCTGGGAGGTTCTCAAACATTTGGAAATTAATGGATATTTATATTTGTAAATTAATGAATGAATTAATGTTATTTTAATATTGTAACTTGGCTTACATTGAATTTACAATATTTTTGATATTTAAGAAAAGTCCATGTGTAATTGCCAAGATAATCTTACACATTAACCTTTAAACGAGGTGAACAGCCATCCTTTCTCCCCTAGCTTTCAAGTGGCTTCTGAAGAACTAGCTGAACTTTGCTGCCATCTTTTGACCAAAGTTAATACCACACTGATGAAAGCAACATCCCATCATATTTCAAGTTCTGAGTATCAATGAAAAATCCCACCACTGCATTCTATTTTTGCCTAAAGATGCAAGAACGTGTTGCCAGTGGGAGGAAATGCATGGTCACGCCCAGTGCCTCCCTCTATTACAGCCTTGCTTATTTGTCTGCACAGCTATCTCTTGCCCTTGCTCTTCCACACTCCAGCACCATGGTAAATGCTTAACTAATGTGTTTTATTTATGTGAAGAGTGAATGAATGACAGTCTCAGACCGGAATCGGTGGGACACAGACACACAGATATTAGCTATTATTGTCATCATGAACACCATCGACATTAAAAAGAGCCTTGCCCTGCAAAGCCGATGAGCTAAAGAAAACTAGTATTGCTCCAGGGTGGAGGTGGAGGTAAACATGCCTCACCTCCACGCACAACTATAGCAAAAAACAAAACTAGACTACAAAATATATCACCCAGAATTGTCAGAAAATCAAGCTGTGTAGAAATCCGTCAACCAAGGATTTAAAGAAGCCACATTCATCCAGACGGGTAGGAGGGGCGGAGAGAAGTGGAGAGCTGCAGAGAGGTGTGGAATGCCGAGAAGCACAGAGAGGAGAACAGGTGGCCTTGGATAAATATCGGGAAGGATACCTTGGGAGCGAGGGATCCCAGCCCCAGACCAGAAGATCCAGCTCAGGGTTCCAGCTCTAGAAAAATAAGTCCCCGTAACTGCTGGCTATAAAAACTGGGCTGTGGTAGGGGGAGATTGGGGGAATGGAAGAAACTGCAGGATTCCCAAGAGAATCCTTTTAAAGGGTCTGCAACCAACTTTGGACTTACTCAGACCCGCCCCTTCAGGGATTCAACACCAGGGCAACAGCTGGACGGGCACCAGTGACATGGGGAGAAAGTAAAGTGACTAGTGTGAGTGCCTGGAGACAGCTTCCTCCTGGGAAAAACTCTGGAGGCCAGGCAGCAGCACTGTCCCCTCTCTGAGCCCTCCCCCACACAGAGCCACAGAGTGGTGACACGGGGTTGCCCCACCCTCGCGATTACTTAAGACTCTGCCCCATAGAACTTATAGATGTGCTTTGCTGCAATAGGCCACACTACTAAAACTGAGAGGCAAAGCAGCTCTACCTAATACACAGAAACAAACACAGGGAGGCTGCCAAAATGAGGACACAAAGAAATATGGCCCAAATGAAAGAACAGAACAAAACTCCAGAAAAAGAACTAAACAAAATGAAGATAAGCAACCTATCAGATGCACAGTTCACAATACTGGTTATCAGGATGCTCTAGGAAATCACTGGGTACTTGAACAGCATAAAAAGACTCAGGCAGAAATGAAGGTTGCATTAAGTGAAATAAAGAAAAACGTACAGGGAACCAACAGTGAAGTAGGTGAAGCCAAGAACCAAATCGATGATTTGAAACATTCAAATATGTTTCACTATTTCACTATGTTTAAACATTTCCTTTAGTGAAGGAAAAAGCATTCAATCAGAACAGTAGGAAGAAATAAGAATTCAAAAGAATGGGGAGAGGCTTAGGAACCTCTGGGTCATCTTTAAAAGTACCAACATCCATATCATAGGGGTGCCAAAAGGAGAAGAGGAAGAGTAAGAAATTGAAAACTTACTTGAAAAAAATAATGAAAGAAAATTTTTTTTTTAATTTGGAGAAGGAAATAGACATACAAGTCCAGGGGAGCACAGAGAGTCCCAAGCAAGATGGACACAGAGAGGACCACACCAAGACACATCATAATTAAAATGCCAAAGGTTAAAGATAAAGAGAATCTTAAAAGCCAGTAAAAGAAAAGCAGAGAGTTACCTAAGCAGAGAGTTACCTACAAAGGAGTTCCCATAAAACTATCAGCTGATTTCTCAAAAGAAACTTTGCAGGCTAGAAGGGACTGGTAAGAAGTATTCAAAGTGATAAAAAGCAAGGACCTACATCCAAGATTACTCTGTCCAGCAAAGCTATCACTTAGAATGGAAGGGAAGATAAAGTGCTTCCCAGACAAGGTAAAGCTAAAGGAGTTCATCATCACCAAGCCATTATTACAGGAAATGCTAAAGGGAATTATATAAGAAAAAGAGAATCAAGACAATGAATATTAAAATGACAATAAATTTGCAACTATCAATAATTGAATCCAAATAACAAACTAAGCAAACAAACAGAACAGTTAGAGAATCAGATATGGAGATCATTTGGAGGGTTATCATTTGGGAGGGGGAAAGTGGTGAATGGGGGGAAAGGTGCAGGGATTAAGAAGCACACATTGTAGGTACAAAAGAGACAGGGGGAGGTTAAGAACAGTATAGGTAATGGAGCAGCCAAAGAACCTATATGCTTGATGCATGGACATGAAATAAGGGGGTGGGTTGCTGGAGGGAGAGGGCATACTGGGCAGAGGGGGGCAAAAGGGAAAATTGGGACAACTGTAATAGCACAATCAATAAAATATGTTCTAAAAAAACTAGTAGTGTTCTGCTGTGAGTTCCTTTATGTAAGAGGAGGTGAGGACATTCACCCCAAACTCAGGGTGATATTCTGTTTTTCCTCTCTCCCAGTCTCTCTCTCTCTGCCTCCCCCCATTCCTGGAAAGTTTATTAACATTACTTCTGTTGCTATCTCAACCTTTAAAACTTAAAAAATGTTATATATATATAAATATATACAATTTAAGGGCTTTATGTTTTGTCTCTCCAGTAAAATGATAAATCCCTGGTTACAAGTACGTTTTGTTGTAAACTGAGGATCTCCCACAATACTCAATAAGCCCTTAAGGACGGCATTAAAGACTCTTCTCTGAAATAAAGGGTGGGAAGAAAGATTTTATTTTGCTCTAACACATTGTGAGACTGTGGGGGGAAATTAGGTCAAGTTCTCAGAAAGCTAGACACTACATGTTAAATATTTAAAAGTTATATTATTTTGGAAAATTCAGACTTCAAAATATGGCCTCTTTGAAATAACTATAACAGCAGGGAACCTTTGTATATTTGAAGCTAGAGAACAGAAAATAAGAACGAAAAATCATGGCAAAGTTAACTTCTTTAAACAGAGAGCCAGAAAGATGAAAAATTTGAATTTTCTCAGACGGTAAGTCTGAAAGGACTCCATACGTAGATATTTAAGCAATGTATAAACTAGTTACAAGAACAGGTATTCCTTGGAGTTTCTGATGAATGTCTACAGCGGAACTGGTTTCAGGGAAGTGAAGGTACTGGACAATCCAAGAAAGGGAAGACCACGAAGTGAAGAAGTTTGAGATTAGCCCTCCCAGTGGGACAGGGAAGTGCTGCGGCCAAGGGAGAACACATTTCATTGCATCTGGTCGCCTGTACACACCAGGTTGTCAACAAAGCCACGGGGTTGAGGACGACCTCGATTAGCCACAGTTCAGCGCACGGTTGTTCAATAATGCTAAGCACCCACTTCTGGTGCCCAGTCTCACACAACTGGATCTGAATCCGAGATGCCAAAAAAATGATGTTTTAAAGTGTAGTCTGCACTACAGCTGAAAAAAACTGAATGAAGTCAGTGAACAGAAACTGTGATACTTTTATATTTAGATGTTACATCACATGTGCCTTTTTATTAATCTTACTAAAAAAAGGTTGCTCGTTTTATTTTTGCACAGAAACATTCTGAGAATCAGATGCCATTTTTGGTCCTTAACATGGGGTGGTCTGGTTCAGCAGAGACGCAATGGCTTCCCTTGGGGAACATTTTCCACTTTCTACGGAACTGCACACTTGCAAAGCACTGAGCATTGGAGCCTCTGTGTTCTTCCTGCCTCCCGTGTGACAGAAGATACCTGCCAGCGATTTCCTGTGCTGACCGGTGGGGCACGCAGCCTCTGAGCGCAGGGGCAAGTGGGAGAACTGACTGGGTCAGGCTGGTCATTTGGGAAGACACATCGGCTATGAGGCACCTGCCGAGGACATCACCTGGTTATTTTGAAAAAACCTTGTGCCTTGTGTAGTTCAATTAGCTAAATGGGAGTCCTATGCAGAGCACAAGGCACTATTCATTTTGCTAAGGTGCAGCTTTTCAGAAGAGCCCTCAATATAAAGGGCCCCTCACTTTTGAGAGCATTAAATCCTTTTGGTGACTTTGGTGAAAGAGACATGAAATAACTGATGAAGGCAAATGTGTTTCAGATGGAAAATAATGGTTTTTGGAATGAAATGCCTGGTGAACATCTGGTGTCCCTTTATGATAAATGAACATCTGTCTTCCTCACTTAATATATTGCACCTGTCGGTCCAACCGAGTCTCTCCCTGCATCCAAATAAAGGTGAAAATACTGATGTTGAGGTCCCAGCCCTGGAAATCTTGACATGATTTCTAGGATTTCATGGGTTCCAAATATCTTCTAATACTAACTCATACAAATTCTCAGTAAATGACCTACAATCTAAAACTAACAGTTATAATTGAGTATTCACTGTATATGGCATTTGTTTTGGGGAGTATTTGCCTCCATTCCTATATGCTTATTTTTGCTTACTCTTTCATTTAAAAGTGAAATCTAGGGCCCTTTCTCTACCAGGAGCCTGCTCTGACCTCACGGGGCACCCCGTGGTTTCTCCTGCTCTCACTGAAGCAAGGGAGGTGTGGTACCCCTCGGGGTGGGGTGCTCCTGAAGAGTGCCTGAGCTCTTACTTTCCGGTCTTGTCTTCAGAGGAATGTGGTTGAGTTCCTAGAGCAGCCCCATGGGCCTTTTGAATAGCTCTGCCAGCATCTTACTTAAAGGCCACACTCTCTGCTGACAGTGTAACAGGTCCCCAAGAGAGAAAAGCAGGATCTGGGACCCTGTCCTGCTCCAGGTAAATGCTCCGTCCTCACGGCAGATCCCCCAAAACTCTCTCTCTCACACACACACATACACACACAGAGTCTCTCTGTGTAAGGGCCAGCCAGTAATTCCACTGTATCTCAGGAGTTGCAGCAGGTTATGTGCCAGAACAGAGCCTCTCCAGGTTCCACCGCTGTCCCACGGTCCCTGAGGCGAGCAGCACAGGCCATGGTTAGTTTGTTCCTGTTATGAGGTGTGTAGGTGCAGGTGGTTGATTTAATATGCAAGGCTGCCAGGTCTGTCTATCATGCTCATTAAAATTTCTCCTTGTGGACGGATCACTAAAAAAAGGTGAAATCTTACTTTCTCTGATTAGCTGTCATTTCACAAAGTAAAAATCCCACGAGTCAAGATTTTAGGAGAAGGCGTGGTCTTCGGGAAGGGGACTAAGGACGGTGAGAAGGAACATGCTACCTTCCCTGGTCTTTGGGTGGTGGTGGGCTGCACGGGGAGCTTTAAGACTGATTCCCGAGGGGGAGTTGATTACAGAAAGAAAGCAGAAAGGGGCGCTGGGCGCAAACTCTACCTGCCTGGCATTTCCTTTCAGCTATTTTTCAGTGCGCATCTGCCAGGCATGCCATCCTCCTCCTTCCAGGGGAGTTGGGGTGAGAGGGTGCTTTACTCACTGCATACCATCCCCCACACCCAACCACCTAGGTGTGTCCAGTGGGGGGGTCCCAGTCCTTGCACTCCATTCTCTTGGTTCTGGGGTTTAGATTAGCATGTGGGCCCATGACCCAACCTGGGCCAGGAAACCCTTTTCCTTTTGAATGGCACAGTGGGGAAGGTGTGAGCCCAGGAGTTGTCTGAAGCCACCAGTCTAGCCCAAGGAGGAACGCGATTTGTGGCAGGGGAGAGCGATGCTGCCACTCAGGGAGAAGACGAAATGTGAGGAAAGAGTCTACCTGGTGTTCGTTTCCTCACCTGAGTTGTTTTGAGCTATGCTCTTTCTATTTCTAGTTCCGTGAGCCAGTATATTTCCTAACTGGCCTAAGCTTCTTTAAGTTGATGTTTTTGTAATATGTGACCACAGCATCTTCACTAACACCTCACTACGACTCCACGTATTCCTCCCTTACTTATTTCTTCCCACTCTTCTACTCTCAAAAATTGTTTAAAGGTATTTGCTCCATTACCTCTGAGGAAAGGAGGCAATTTTCTCTGAAAATTAGCGACTTGCCACAGTCAATTAATCTCACATTCAATACAAAGAGATGTGAAAGGTGCTTAGAATAGCGCCAAGCATAAAACGAAACCACTGCCTACATGTGTGTTATTAATATTATTCCTGGTAGCAGTAATAGCAGTAGCCAGAATAGATACAGCAGCATGAGTTGGTAATAATATGAAGGTGCCCAAACCCCTCCCAGATTAATGGGAGTTGGTTACAAAAAGCCCCCCAAAAAGCATACAAAGTGGTAGGTATGAACCAATCCATTGCTCCCTCTGCCTCTCTTTTGGTCCCATGCCTAGGAAAGCAGCTCAGCTAACGGCCTGCTCCTGCAGCCCAGCGTGTTTCATTCCCTTACTCTCCTTGCTGAAAAGCCAGCTGAAGCATCCCTGGCCTCAATTCCTGCAACAATTGCTCCAATTGCCCATTCTAATCTACAGTCACGCTGCTACTTTGGGAAGGATATGCAAATGAAAAGACTACTTTGTATCGTATTTCTTGGCCATTTCTACCTTCTTTAGTCTATAGAATGTGTTCTCTTATCTGCTAATATATCAGTTGAGGGTCAGAATTGATGGGAGTATATATTGTCAGTCCATTAATTGTAGACTAATCTGGGGGTTGGACGAACTTTAAACCAGAAAAAAAAAAAAGTGTCCATACCAGGCAATATAACTTAAAACTGCCTGGTACTACAGCTAAAGGCTCAGTATAGCCAACCCGCCAGGATGGAATGGCTTACACCTCTTTGATCTTGGTCTTTTGAACAGAGATGAATTTGTCTTTTGTTATTGGCTCGCTGAGCAATCCCGGGAGACACAGTAGTTTTAAATGTTGTCAAAGGGATTTGTGACAATAGAACCCAGTGTCTCATAGCTCATGGTCCCCTGGTGCCCACCCATCTTGTGGACCCCAGGTATCACCTTTAAAACCCTCACCAATAGAGCTACTTGATGTTTCAATCATCACCACCCTTCCCATCCATACATAACAAACAGGCATCCGCATGAGCAATAGTATTTGAGATCAAAAAGCCCAGAGCTTTTCTTGCAAATCTTACCCCTAAAGTTGTATATTCTTCCTACTTGCAAGGCAAAACAAGTTCTAGCCCAAGAGTTTATAGAAGCTCATTGCCACTGAAAATACACAGTAATACGAGAGTTTCTTGTGTTGAGAGGTATGAGGATTCAACCAAAACACTCTCTACTTAGCCCACTGATTGGGCTGAAAGTTGTCTTCTACCAGAATCTTTCTGGTGACTAAGTGGGTGGCCACAGCCTTCACTGCCCTTCCGAGTTCATTGGGCCGTGCTCAGTAAACCCAGCTCGGTCGCGCCCTGCTCTTCTGAATTCACATACTCGCATGCTAACAAATCCCTGTTGCCAGAAGTAAATCGTACGATGAGGACAGTTTTGGCTCCAGGGCTGCAACCGCCCGTTACAGACCCTATGGACCACTCCCAATTCACTTCCTTTCGTGTGGTCCTTCCCAGGCCGTTGCTAGCTGGTCAGCAACACTTTGCAAGCTCCTCCAATGTAAAAATATCTCTCATGTGTCACCCAGGACAGTTTTGGAATTTCTGGCCTTCAAATTATTTTGGTGTCCTTCTTTAGCGATCAATAGTAGACAATTAATTGTCTTTCAAAAGCGGGGGGTGGCAATGGTCAGGTGCACTCACTGTTTCTTTGATTAAAAGTTCTATTTGTATTGTTTCTGAGAGCCTGCATTGTTTTAAATTTTCACACCTCTCAGCATTGGTAACTCCAGGGATTCAATAAGTTCCTAGATTCCCATGTAACACAGCCAATGAAAACAGGGAAAAGGGCATTCTTTTTTGTACCCTAATCACCTGGATGATAGCCAAGAAGTGTGTTATTCATGATATCCATCTTGATTAATCATTTGAATATTGGAGTAATCCCCACTTACCAATAGAATCTTGTTAGCAATGTTTTCATTGGGCTTTCGCCTCTTTTCCACTGCGCCCCTAAGTGTCCTGCAATAAGCTTATTTAAGCCCTTCTTCAAGTAGTTGGGGATTTCTTTGCAAAGAGTCTCTGTGTCCAGAAGTCCCGTCTGTGCTGCATTAGCTCCCTCTGTTGGCTCAATGATTATGGCCTGGGCCACAAACCATAGCAAGGCTCGTCTAGTTTACACTCATTGGGGGGGAAAAAGCTTCGCTCCAATTGAAGTCTGTGGGCCAGATCCAGGGGGCCAGAGAGGGACAAGCTTCACACACGTTTCTTCCTGTTGCACATCTCAATCCTTTAGCTGTCTCATACCACATATGCTCATTTGATTACTCCACCATTGTTATCACACTCGTCCCTTCATCTTTGTTAGGGTCCCTTCCATCCTAATGTCATTACTCCCACCTCTGCCTCTCATCAGCAAGGTGACTAAGTGAACAACTGTCAATGGCAAACTTGGGTTGATGGCAAGACTGGACTTAGGCACATTCAGATACAGTGAACGATGTGGAGGTCAGGATAAGCAGTAGAGGTATCTAGGGTGAGCAGACAGACCCTTTTCAGATCCACAAATCCTCCCAAAGGGGAGCGTGTAGCGGGACTAAAAACATCCTTGTGACTGAGCCTCACAGGAGGATGAAATGCGTTCTTCCAATTTTATGAGGTTGGAGAGTTCTGCACATTAACTCATCTAGACACTTGCCAGCAACCACTCCTCTTGGGCCTGACGCATCTCAGTAATCTCAGCGTTATGTGACCAATAACATGACTGACGAGCCCAGAGGTTGCAACATACTCAGGCTCGAACTCAGTTCTTGGTGTCTCAGGCTAATGTTGTCTAGCGTCATTCCTAAACTACAGAACTGCATAAGAGTCAGTTACCCTGGCATCTCTGGGTCATCTCAACAGGCTCTTAGGTGAGCCATGGGCTCTATCTCACAATCTGTAGAGACTTGTATTCAGAAAAGGCCTACACCTTCCCCTGCTATCTGTTCTCAGTTTCACAGCCTGCAACTCCACTAACTGAATGGGTAGAGTTGCCCCCAGGACAGCCCAGGAGTCCTTTCTAAGCTGGCAGAGACGCCCACTGTCTACAGAAGGACAATTCCCACAGCTCAGAGCTCCCAGCTTCACCGACAGACCCTATGCCGGCTCTCATGTGCTCCTCCCCTTTTCCCTATAGGGTCACAACACAATGTTAGATAAGGTTTCATACTTTGTGTGATGCTCGGTGGTGGCCAACGGTTGCCCTGGCAGTGGCCCCGTGCCTCTGTATCCCCAGCACTGCCAGAGAGGACAGGCCCATGGGAGCCGTTGCATTGGGACCCAAGAGAAGAGGAGCTGTTAAAGGGGAACATGATCTTAGAGGGCAGACAGGTCTGGACCCACACCCAAACTTCTCCCCTGAGTCATCAAAGATGTGACCTTGGGGAAATTACTTAACCTCTGTTCATCAGTCAAATGGAGGTAATAACAGCAATTTGCTATGAGGACTGAGCAAGAGAGTGTGTTTGAAACACTGGAACACAGACAGCACTTAGTAAGCGGCAGCTACATCACCGCCATGATTATTCCCAAGTCTGGTTCTCGCCTCTCCAGGAAAACCTCCATGGCTGCTCCATGCAAACATCGCACACAGGCTTGCCCCGCGTGTTTGGGTGGGAGGGTGGAATGTTAAACTCTAGGAAGAGTGACCCAAATTAGTTTCATTTTCTGCTTCACATTTTCAAAGATTTTCTTTACAACATCATTGCATGGATACTAGAGCACTGGAACTCGAGAGTGACACTTTCATCTCTGCTAGTGGCCATCTACAAGGACATTTGGCTTCCCAGGGCCTCAGTTTTCTTAGCCAGGAAATGGGAATTTCTATACTATTCTTTGTAAAGTTGTTCAAAGAGTTGATGAGGTGAAGCGCACGAAGTTCTTCATGCGGTACCTGGCATATTGCAGGAGTGCCACAAGTGCTGGTGTGCCTTCCGCCCTTTGCCTCCAGGCGTCAGCACCTTTATTTGTTTAAGAAAAAACAAGAACAAAAGCAAACCCTGACTGGTGTGGCTCAGTTGGTTGAGTGCTGTAAGGTTGCGGGTTCGATTCCTGAGAAGGGCTCATGCCTGATTTGCAGGTTGGGGTCTGTACGGGAGGCAACTACTCTTCTGTCTCCCATTGATGTTTCTCTCCCTCTCTCCCTCCCTTCCCCTCTCTCTAAAAATAAATAAAATTTTTTTAAGTTGCGTGTGTGGTGGGGTGGGGGTGGGCTAGTTTTTCTTCCAGTCTTTCACTTCTAGTGTCCTGTGACTCTTGCAACACTCTCTCATGGTACATTATGTCAGTCCCCCAAACACCGAGCAGGGTCTGGGAGAGGAGCTCCTCACAGGTCTCGAAGCCCTTGGCTCTTGCCCCAGGGGCTAGCGTCTCTCTCCCTACCTGTTCGTGTTGCCTCACACTGCAGTCTGGCAGCTATTCTCCCCAATTTCCTCTGATAAACTCTGTAGCTCCTCGTACCTTTAGGGCTTGGAACCTAAATGTGTATAGTCATTGGCCTGGCATCACTGCATAACCCATTCTTTAAAAAGCTGGGCTGTGTTTTATATCCAAGCCCTGAAGGCTATAACCTGATTTGCTTCCGAAACCTAATCCTCAGGCAGCTTCCCTCGTCTTGGTCTATACTTGTCCTCCCACTCAGTTAATGAATTAAAAATTGAGGTGTCATTCGAGTTCTTGCTTTCCCTCACCACCTACCTCCGAGCCATCTAACAAGTCCCGCTGATTCTCCCTTTAAAACATATCCATACATGTCATTTTGGCCCATTTGCACCACTGTGATACTGGGGCAAGCCACCGTCTCTTCTCAAGGATGTTTAATGTAACAACCTCCTGCCTGGCCTCCCAGCCTCCTCCTTTGCTCACCTACAATTTGCGCTCCACGTAGGAACCACAGTGAGTTTGTAAACAGTGAATCAAATTATGTGACTCCTGTGCTTGGTGTCCTTCAACTTTCTTTCCTTTAGTTTTTAAGACTCTGTATGATCTGGCCATGGCCTATCCTTCCATCTTTATCTCCTGCCGTTCTCTCCATCTACCAGGCTCCCGCCACTCTGACCGTCTTTCTGTCCCTCGAGCAGCCAAGCTTATTTCTGTCCTGAGATTCTCACTCCGGCTGTGGACTCTGCCCAGTGTGCTCTGTCTCCTGATCTTCGTGCAGCTGGGTGTCTTCACCTTCAGACCGGTGGGCAGATATCACCTTCTCAGGGGGGCCATTCTAGACACCCCAGTCTGAAGTAGCTGCTCCATCACTCCTGACCATATCACCCTATTTTAATTTCCTGCAGAGCAACAAGCATCACGAAGAGTTTTTGTACTTATACTATGATTTTCTGTCTTCCCCATTACAAAGTGTGCTCCTCGAAGTTAGGGCTCTCACTTGTCTTCTTTGCTGCTGTGTCTGGAGAGTCTAGAACTCTGCATGGAGTAGTCGGTACATTACTGAGTGAATGAATTCAAATTTATTCTGCTTTGCTTTCCATCGCTATTTAGCATATCACACCACTAGAGGGCAATAACTCACCTAATTGCAATGAGAAAATGGGTGACTTTTATATCACTTTCCAAGAGAAACGTAATTGATTTTAATCATTAATATAACAGACATTTAAGAAAAACACTCCCACTCTCAAAAAAGAAAGAAAGAAAGAAAGAAAGAAAGAAAGAAAGAAAGAAAGAAAGAAAGAAAGAAAGAAAGAAAGAAAGAAAGAAAGAAGGGGAGGGAAAATAAGATTCTCTAGCTTTTTAAATCAGCCACAAGGTACAAGCCCAGGAAGATAACTTTATTCCAGGATTACAAACAGTGAAACATTTTTAAGCAGACTTCCTGTTTAAAGATGCTATTGAAATTTAAATAAAATCTCATTCTGTGATATGACAAAGCATTAACTTCAGCGACATAGAACTGTTTTGGAAGTGAGAGAGGAATTAAGCAATAGCACCTTTCGTCCATCTTTTACTGATACACACACATGCACACAGCTGGTCCTTGGTCCCTGTTCTTGTATTTGCTTTTGAAAGTGTGAGTCTGGCCCTGGGCACTCAGCTGGTTAGAGAGTTATCCTGGTACATCAAGATTGCAGGTCCAAGGCACATACAAGAATCAACCAACGAACGCAAAAATATGTGGAACAATAAGTCCACGTGTCTCTCTCTGTCTCCCCAAAATCAATAAATAAAAGTTATTTTTTTTTAAAGTTTGAATCCTACTTAGTTGCATGGGAGTAGAGATTCTGAAAAGAATTTTTTTTCGATTTTTTGTAATTCCCTTTTATTCCGAACATTTCGTACTAAGCTTATCTTTTAAAGAAAGCGACTTGGTTATGCCCAGGATATGCCATCAAGCAATGAGACGTCGAATGTTTCCGTCGACAGGGTCACTCGTGGCCAGGACAGCTTCAGTGGCTAAAGAGCTATGATAAGGACAGGTTTCCATTTCCTGAGGCTACCACAGTGCCTGTCATTTAGGCCCAGAAAATGGTCAACCACACAACTAGCTTGTCTGTTCAGTGACAAGAGGAAGGAGGACACAGTATTCTCAGTGAACTCAAGGTGGCAGTGTAGAAATGCTTGAAATGAATTTCCCTCTGAGGTCACTGTTCAGTGAAGGACTCCTTTGGTGGTCGGTTGGTTGTAAGGACTGCTCTCCGAAGCACGTTGGCTCAGTCACCATGACAACAGCAGGCCTTACTGCAATCCCTGAGTTTCTAGTTGCCCTGTCTCTAGAGGGGAGAAATGACTTAGAGAAAACATTCAAGCCTATATAAGTAAAACTTAATTTTTATACTGTTGCTGATGGGACTTAGTGTGGCAGACGGGCTGCCAAGTGTGAGTGCTACTGGCTGAGGGAGAGGGGTGTGGTCAGATAAGGCTGGGGCTGTGGGTTTCTGGGGATTCAGTGGTGGAGGGGAGTAGCCTAAGCTTTTCTAGTCACTCAGGGACAATGAGAGTGGTCTAGGGCACGCACCAGGTGTGCTGTGAGGAGGGAATAATCCAAATCAGATTATTTGCATCTTTAAAGTCTTTTGAGTAGGGCAGGATCTACTGAATCATCATATCTATTATAATATTTTGTCAGTTACACCAGTGTGAGCCCCTGTGCCCTCCTTCTCCAAGGGGAGGGAACAGTACCTTCTCCCCTCAAGTTCTAAGTTGCTCATCACAAAGGATGCGTTCATGTATTTATTTGGCAAACGCTCACTTGTTGAGTACCTGCAAAATAGTTACTACACTCAAGGAGTCAAATGCAAATGAAGTTATGAGAGGAATCAACAAAATTTTATGGAGACTACAAAGGAAAAACACTTAAAGCTTCCACTAAGAAGTAGTCAAGTAATATTTTATGGAGCAATAACTTTGATCTTAAAAATAAATAGAATGTTTAGGTTGAGGGGGGTGAGTGATAAAAGAGAGGGCATCCCAAACCGAAGGGACAGAGTAAGCGCAGGTATGAAGGTGAGGTAATTCAGAGTGTGCAGGATAGAGAGAGAGCACAGGCCACGTACGGGAAGTAGTAGGTAATAAAGCTTCAAAAGCAGTGTGTTCTCAATGCAGGGAGATTTTGCCACTCAAGGGACATTTGGCAATGCCTGGAGATATTTTTGGTTTTCACAACTGAATGGGGGATGCTACTAGCATCTAGCGGATAGAAGCCAGAGAAACTGCTAAATGTTCTCCAGTGCACAGGACAGCGTGCCACAGAAAACTTAACCCGGCTCCAAAGGTCGATAATCACCAGTATTGGGAACCCTGTCTTTAAGGAACGTTGGTCTTAGTCAAGGAGCATCTTCAATGTCAGGTGAAGGGGATGGAACTTATTTAGCCAAAGAGAGGTGCAGGAGGTTTTTAAGTGAGGGAATAAATTGATCAGTATTATGATTTATGGACTTTGTAAATCATATAAAATGTTCATAGGCTTTCCCCTCCCGGGACTTTTAAGAGAAACCCTGTTTGGGCTACTTGGCTGGCAGCCTTAGTTGCAGGGTAATGAATGGGTGGAGATGCAGCACTGGAGAAACCTAGATAAATTACATGCATCTCTATGTATCAGGACAGAAAACCTCCGAGAGAAGAAATGATCTCAGAGGTGGGGTTGAGGGAGGCAGGAGAGCAGAGTAAGGGAGTAAGGACAAAAACCAGCACAAACTGAAGTTATGAGGAGGGGATACTGAATCATGGGCAGGCAGTAAAATAAAAACACCTTGCATCTACCCTCGATGAGCTTGCAATTTCCTAAGGAAGATTCCACATAACCAAGTCTCTGTTTCTCATAAGAAAAAGTATATGTATTCCATAAGACTGCCATCTCTCAGAACTTCCACTGGTGAACAGAAACTAGGTGGCTTCCAGTCAGGGGTAAAAGACATTTGGGGCTGCTTTTCTTGCGGGTTTTTCTGACATTGAGCTCGAAAGAAAAAACTGACAGAAAACATCATGACTAGTATCAGATTATTTCCGTCTTTTGAGCTGGAGATGGATTTGGCACGGACGCCTGAATCCAGTCAGTTGCCCCTTGTTAGAGATGGGTCATCACAAATACGGCCCATGGGAAGCTGCAACGGAGACCCTCTTAAGGCTGTAAGAGTATCAGTTCTTCATGTCACAGTCAGCTGCTCTGGTCTGTGTATCTCTGCCAACTTCCAGTGGCTAATAAGCTTTTGGCCCAGCAATGGGAGCAATGGTGCCAATGACAAAGATAAACAAGGTCCTCTGCCAGG